>NC_064617.1:601901068-603151068 GCF_023898315.1 Schistocerca nitens | reverse complement strand
TCCACCCAGCTTTCGCTCCCATACAACAAAGTTGGTTGATAGATTGAACGGTGCACAGATAACTTAGTCTTGGTACTACTTCCTTCTTGCAGAAGAGAGTAGATCATAGCTGAGCACTCACTGCATTAGCTTTGCTACACCTCGCTTCCAGTTCTTTCACTATGTTGCCATCCCGTGAGAATATGCATCCTAAGTACTTGAAACCGTCCACCTGTTCTAACTTTGTTCCTCCTATTTGGCACTCAATCCGTTTATATCTCTTTCCCACTGACATTACTTTTGTTTTGGAGGTGCTAATCTTCATACCATACTTCTTACATTTCTGATCTAGCTCTGAAATGGTTGGAAAAAAATTGATAGGAAAAAAAAAAATCATCATTTAAGACTCATTATGCCTTTCAGCGTTCAGTCTGGAACATAGCTCCCCTTATAAAATTCCTCCATGATCCCCTATTCAGTGCTAACATTGGTGCCTCTTCTGATGTTAAGCCTATTACTTCAAAATCGTTCTTAACCGAATCCAGGTACCTTCTCCTTGGTCTACCCCAACTCCTCC
Organism: Schistocerca nitens; assembly: GCF_023898315.1. Taxonomy (NCBI): domain Eukaryota; kingdom Metazoa; phylum Arthropoda; class Insecta; order Orthoptera; family Acrididae; genus Schistocerca; species Schistocerca nitens. The sequence continues at coordinate 603,150,512 of NC_064617.1, read as the reverse complement.
TACCCTCTACTGCTGAACCCATGAGTCTCTTGGGTAACCTTGCTTCTCCCATGCGTGTAACATGACCCCACCATCTAAGCCTGTTCGCCTGACTGCTACATCTATAGAGTTCATTCCCAGTTTTTCTTTGATTTCCTCATTGTGCACACCCTCCTGCCATTGTTCCCATCTTCTGGTACCTGCAATCATCCTAGCTACTTTCATATCCGTAACCTCAACCTTATTGATAAGGTAACCTGAATCCACCCAGCTTTCGCTCCCATACAACAAAGTTGGTCGAAAGATAGAACGGTGCACAGATAACTTAGTCTTGGTACTGACTTCCTTCTTGCAGAAGAGAGTAGATCATTGCTGAGCGCTCACTGCATTAGCTTTGCTACACCTCGCTTCCAGTTCTTTCACTATGTTGCCATCCTGTGAGAATATGCATCCTAAGTACTTGAAACCGTCCACCTGTTCTAACTTTGTTCCTCCTATTTGGCACTCTTTCCCACTGACATTACTTTTGTTTTGGAGATGCTAATCTTCATACTATAGTCCTTACATTTCTGATCTAGCTCTGAAATATTACTTTGCAAACTTTCAATCGAATCCGCCATCACAACTAAGTCATCCGCATATGCGAGACTGCTTATTTTGTCAGAATGAGATTTTCACTCTGCAGCGGAATGTGCGCTGATATGAAACTTCCTGGCAGATTAAAACTGTATGCCAGACCGAGACTCAGACTCGGAGACGAGGTACTGGCAGAAGTAAAGCTGTGAGGACGGGGCGTGAGTCATGCTTGGGTAGCTCAGTTGGTAGAGCACTTGCCCGCGAAAGGCAAAGGTCCCGTGCTTATTTTGTGTTCACATATCTTAATCTCACCCAGCCAGTCTATTGTTTTCAACATATGATCCATAAATAATATGAACAACAGTGGAGACAGGTTGCAGCCTTGTCTTACCCCTGAAACTACTGTGAACCATGAACTCAATTTACCGTCAACTCTAACTGCTGCCTGACTATCTGTGTAAAGACCTTTAATTGCTTGCAAAAGTTTGCCCCCTATTCCATAATCTCATAGAACAGACAATAACTTCCTCCTAGGAACCTGGTCATATGCCTTTTCCATGTCTATAAAGCATAGATACAATTCCCTGTTCCAGTCGTAACACTTCTCCATTATTTGCCGTAAGCTAAAGATCTGGTCCTGAAAAACTCTAAGAGGCCTAAACCCACAATGATTTTCATCAAATTTGTCCTCAAATACTCGCACTTGCCTTTCAACAATACCTGAGAAGATTTTACCCACAACATCGATTAAAGAGATACCTCTGTAGTTGTTACAACCTTTTCTGTTTGCATGTTTAAAGATTGGTGTGATTACTGCTTTCGTCCAGTCTGATGGAACCTGTCGCGACTCCCAAGCCATTTCAATTATCCTGTATAGCCATTTAAGACCTGACATTCTACTGTATTTGATGAGTTCCGACTTAATTTCATCCACCCCAACCGCTTTATTGCACTGCAATCTATTGAACATTTTCTCCACTTCCTCAAATGTGATCCTATTTCCATCATCATTCCTATCCCATTGTACATCGAAATCTGAAAAATTACTGATCGTATTTTCACCTACATTGAGCAACTCTTGAAAATATTCCGTCCATCTGCCCAAGGCATCAACAGGATTCACAAGCAGTTTTCCTGACGTGTCCAAAATACTTGTCATTTCCTTCTTACCTCCCTTTCGAAGACTGCTAATTACACTCCAGAATAGTTTTCCAGCAGCTTGACCCAAAGTCTCCAACCTGTTTCCAAAGTATTCCCAAGATTTCTTCTTGGATGCTACAATTATCTGTTTGGCTTTGTTTCTTTCTTCAACATAACTTTCTCTGTCTACCTGAGTTCTAGTATGTAGCCATTTTTGATACGCCTTCTTTTTCCTTTTACAGGCTGCTTTGACTGTGTCATTCCACCAAGCTATTTGCTTCATTCTTCCTTTACACACTACTGTATCAAGACATTCTTTAGCCACTTCTAGTACTGTGTCCCTGTACCTTGTCCATTCCTTTTCCAATGACTGTAATTGACTACATTCAACTAACTGGTACCTTTCTGAGATCACTGTTATGTACTTGTGCCTGGTTTCCTTATCCTGAAGTTTGTCCACTCTTATCCTCCTACATATGGACCAGACCTCCTGCACTTTCAGCCTCACAATACCAATTTCACTGCAGATTAAATAGTGATCAGTATCATCAAATAATCCCCTGAATACACGTGTGTCCCTCACAGCCTTCCTGAATTCCTGATCTGTTATTATATAATCAATGACAGATATGGTTCACCTGCCTTCTCAAGTATACCAGTGAATGTTCCTATGTTTAAAAAAGGAGTTTTGGATTACTACGCCCATACTGGCACAGAAATCCAAGAGTTGTTTCCCGTTCCTGTTGACCTCCATATCCTCTCCAAATTTACCCATAACCTTGTCATACCCTTCAGCTTGATTTCCAATCCTGGCATTAAAATCACCCATGAGCAGAACACTGTCCTTGTCCTTTACTCTAACAACTACATCACTGAGTGCATCATAAGAACTATCCATCTTATCTTGATCTGTCCCTTCACAATGCGAATATACTGACGCAATCCTAATTTTCTTGCTAGACACTGTCAAATCTATCCACATCAGTCATTCGTTTACATACCTTATTGCAACTACGCTGGGTTCCATTTCTTTCCTGATGTAAAGCCCTACACCCTATTGTGCTATTCCTGCTTTGACTCTTGACAGGTACACCTTGTATTCTCCCACTTCCTCTTCTTTCTCACCCCTTACCCGAATGTCACTAACAGCTAAAACACCCAACCCCATCTTACTTGCAGCCTCTGCCAGCTCTACCTTCTTCCCAGAGTTGCCCCCATTGATATTAATAGCTCCCCATCTCGTTACCATTTGTTTGCCGAGTCGTATCTTAGGAGTCCTTGATTTGTCAATTAGAGGTAGGACTCGTCACCTCCAAAGGTCCGAGGCATTTTGCTCTGATTGTTGCCAGCATCATATTTAAAGTACTAGGGAAGTAGGTTGCTAGCCTTAGTTGCCCCGGGTCCCATTGAGTTTTACCCCTAATGGGTGAGGGACTAACCGTTGGATTTGGTAGTCTTTGCCGTCTGAGCACAAAGGTGACCACGACTCAGAATATGTCCGAGATGACCAGCCTTATTCCATAGTAACTGGTATCCCGACTGTCAGGACCACTTACTTGGCCACTCATACATTGCCCGTGGTTCATGAACTAGGACATGATAACAGGAACCCACACCATGAACCACATTTTCAAGCAGTCAAAAATATAACAACTCTCTCAAAGTCAAAACCTACCACAGAGTTAAAGATATCTTGAATAAATTACTAAAATTCTGTTCTTCACATATGTGCTATGTGTTTTGACACATACAAGATACATCATTATCACTGGGTATTTTTCCAGGAAGGTTGAAATATGTTACTGTCACACCCATTTACAAGAAAGTCTGTACAGCAGATATTAATAATTACCAATGAGTATCAATGCTTACTTGCATCTAAAAAGTACTGGGAAAGTTTATCTACATAAGAACAGCACACCTATTTCAATAAAGATACTGAGTTTCAGTTTGAATTTCAAAAGGATCGCACCACACAACATGCCACTTTTCAATTTGTGCAACAGATTACCAAAATTTAAATTATAAAATGTGTTAACTGGTATTTTTTGTGGATTTTCAAAACATTTGATGGTGCTGTTTACTGTATTCTCAGCTATTACAGCAGAGATTTTCCTAGTAACTGATTTCTGTTCCATCTTAATAAAAGAACACAGATTTAAAAAATCTACTCACCAAGTGGCAGTAGAAGAAAATACTCATAAAAGTTAATGAAATGTGCAAGCTTTCAGAGCCAGTGGCTCCTATTCAGGCAGAAGGGCTGAAGGAAAAGTAAAAGAACTGGTGAGATTTAAGAAATGGGGAGGGTTACAGAAATGTCACAAAGAACCCTGGGTCATGGAAGACTTACTGGATAGAATGGGAAGGAAAGCAGAGGAAATCATTGGAGAAAACGGAATCTACTGTGTTTGGGAAATAAAATAATGCAGGAGATGGCAGGAACAGTCAATCACTGCAGTTAGGCAAACAACAATTGCACAAAAAACCTGAAAGAATTATGTAGAAGCAAGGCAAGTGGTGAGTGGGAAAGAAAATAACAGTGCTGTCAAATTTGCAAAGAAATCAGTGAAAGACAATCAGGAGAAGGCCTTGTATTGTATAGTGAACCATACACAAAGAGTGATACGCAAATTCATAAATAACAGCGGATCTGTCTAATAGTGTAGAAATCAGTAGTAGAAAAGATGTTGGTTAATAAAGGTGGTACCATAAACAAATGAGCTACCTAGCACATAAGATTGAAAACAAACAACAGTCTTAACAAGGTAAAGAACAGAAAAGACTGACAAGGGGGTTACATAAGAAGGAATGGTGCCCACAGGAGCTAATATATCAATGAAAATAATCAATTTTTGAAAATATAATTGAATGGATAAAAAATCTTGTCATTAAGCAGTGCCAGGAGGAAACACACATAAAAGTTAAGGGAATGTGCCACCTTTTGGAGTGAGTGGATCCTTCTTCTGGCAGAAAGGTTGAAGGGGAAGGGAAGGGAATTGGCAGGGTTTAAGAAATGGGGAGATAATGGAAAAGTCACCCAGAGCAGGGGAGACTTACCAGACAGGATCAGAAGGAAAGCTTTCCACACTTTGACACCAGGAGTAACACTTATGTGTCCCTCCAAAATATTGAAGAATGGTACCTCCCCACAAGTTGCCACCTTACTCACCGATAACAGTCATCCAGGGTGGTACAGAACTGTAATTCAACAATGAATATAATTCTGTGCCATTCGTTAGCAGTCCGTGTTTCCTGGTCATGACACCATACCAAACGCCATTTGTGTTGTGGTGTTAATGGGAGCCTAAGCAAGGGACAGTAATTTCCTAGTCTCACCGCTGCTAGTCTTTGACCAGTGGTGCGGGATAACAGCATATTGCAGGTTCTCCATTACTGCTTCTTGGATGGAAGTTGTAGACATAAAGGGGTTACTTTTTTATGTATAATTCTTTTAATTACTTAAAAAATTTTAACTGGATCTGAAGATGATTGATTTTTTCAACCAAACTAATTATCTAATTATTGTTTTCTAATTGTGATTTAGAGAATTAAAACTTTTAAATAATTAAAAAAGAAAGGTTTATCTATAAAAATATATATTTGAGATCACTTCTCTACATCTGGACAATGTCAGATAATAATATGATGAGGTTACTATGATGTGCTTGGCGAATGATACTCCCTTGTGGTCAGGTGTGGTCAACCAGAACTTTCATGACAAGTATGCCTGTCCTCACATTCCCATGCAGTGCAACATCTGTCAGTGGTAACAGCCAAATGCCCCGCAGACCAAAATAATGTATGATTTGATCAGCCAGCCTGGTGGACACCAACAATGAGGCCACTTTCAAACTCTGTCAGGTGCTGATAACACTGTCTGACATAATCATGTCACAAGGCTTACACAGCCTATCACGCCTGGTAATAACAATGAAGATTAACAATGCTAATGCACTTTGGTTGCTATTCTACCTGCCACAGAGAATTGTAACTCTAATCATTAACATGCTTGCCAATGATGTGTAATAGTATGACAATACATTGACATCTCACCAAATCTCCTGGGTGCTTGTTTTTTTTTTATCAGACAGTGTAGTTGACTTACCTTTTTAACTTAGATTCACTAATGTCTATGGCATAATATCTGTGGCAACTCATCACTCAGAAAGACTGTGTTTATGGCACAGAGGTGTGTAATACGTATAATATGTGGTGTACACTCTATGTCCTCTATGGGTAGCTACTTAAACAGTTGGGCACACTAACAATAGTCTTACTGTACATTTACTCTCTTATTAATTTCATTGCCAACCATCAATCACAGTGTGTGTGTGTGTGTGTGTGTGTGTGTGTGTGTGTGTAATACTGGGAGGAGAAACATCTTATACTATCTATCACTCAGTCTTAGTGTTGAACAGAAAGGAGTGAGGTACTGATCAGTGATGTGAATAATCTTATAACTAGTAAAATTAATCTAAAAAGAAACTGAAATTATATCTGCTTGACAACCCCCATCCTTAGAAGAACTTCTAAATGGATAATATGAGAGTGAGAGAGAGAGAGAGAGAGAGAGAGGACATTGCAGTTATGATCCATGGAAAATGTAAATAACTAAACTAATCTATTAAGGAGGGTACTGAGTCGTCTGTCAAACACTGCAGTTCACTATAAAAGAAACTGAAATGTTGAGAAAGTAAAATTTGATACCATATATGTGTAAAGGTAATACATGTAAATGATTTGAGTTTCAGACCTACACTCCTGGAAATTGAAATAAGAACACCGTGAATTCATTGTCCCAGGAAGGGGAAACTTTATTGACACATTCCTGGGGTCAGATACATCACATGATCACACTGACAGAACCACAGGCACACAGACACAGGCAACAGAGCATGCACAATGTCGGCACTAGTACAGTGTATATCCACCTTTCGCAGCAATGCAGGCTGCTATTCTCCCATGGAGACGATCGTAGAGATGCTGGAAGTAGTCCTGTGGAACGGCTTGCCATGCCATTTCCACCTGGTGCCTCAGTTGGACCAGCGTTCGTGCTGGACGTGCAGACCGCGTGAGACGACGCTTCATCCAGTCCCAAACATGCTCAATGGGGGACAGATCCGGAGATCTTGCTGGCCAGGGTAGTTGACTTACACCTTCTAGAGCATGTTGGGTGGCACGGGATACATGCGGACGTGCATTGTCCTGTTGGAACAGCAAGTTCCCTTGCCGGTCTAGGAATGGTAGAACGATGGGTTCGATGACGGTTTGGATGTACCGTGCACTATTCAGTGTCCCCTCGACGATCACCAGTGGTGTACGGCCAGTGTAGGAGATCGCTCCCCACACCATGATGCCGGGTGTTGGCCCTGTGTGCCTCGGTCGTATGCAGTCCTGATTGTGGCGCTCACCTGCACGGCGCCAAACACGCATACGACCATCATTGGCACCAAGGCAGAAGCGACTCTCATCGCTGAAGACGACACGTCTCCATTCGTCCCTCCATTCACGCCTGTCGCGACACCACTGGAGGCGGGCTGCACGATGTTGGGGCGTGAGCGGAAGACGGCCTAACGGTGTGCGGGACCGTAGCCCAGCTTCATGGAGACGGTTGCGAATGGTCCTCGCCGATACCCCAGGAGCAACAGTGTCCCTAATTTGCTGGGAAGTGGCGGTGCGGTCCCCTACGGCACTGCGTAGGATCCTACGGTCTTGGCGTGCATCCGTGCGTCGCTGCAGTCCGGTCCCAGGTCGACGGGCACGTGCACCTTCCGCCGACCACTGGCGACAACATCAATGTACTGTGGAGACCTCACACCCCACGTGTTGAGCAATTCGGCGGTACGTCCACCCGGCCTCCCGCATGCCCACTATACGCCCTCGCTCAAAGTCCGTCAACTGCACATACGGTTCACGTCCACGCTGTCGCGGCATGCTACCAGTGTTAAAGACTGCGATGGAGCTCCATATGCCACGGCAAACTGGCTGACACTGACGGCGGCGGTGCACAAATGCTGCGCAGCTAGCGCCATTCGACGGCCAACACCGCGGTTCCTGGTGTGTCCGCTGTGCCGTGCGTGTGATCATTGCTTGTACAGCCCTCTCGCAGTGTCCGGAGCAAGTATGGTGGGTCTGTCACACCGGTGTCAATGTGTTCTTTTTTCCATTTCCAGGAGTGTATATACAAGGGTTAGTCAATTATTATCCGCAAAGTAGTTATAAAATTTTATTGTAATCAAATAGGAAACTTACAAGAACATCATTTTTTGACATAGTCTCCTTCCGTTTCAATGCACTTGGTCCATCGTTGTACAAGCTTCCTGATGCCCTCATAAAAGGAGGTACTCGGTTGAGCTGCAAGCCAGGAATGCACTGCTTCTTTCACTGCTTCATATGAGACAAATCAACGGGCCCTTAATGCCTGTTTGAGTGGACCAAACAAGTGATAATCAGAAGGGGCAAGATTGGGACTATAAGGAGGATGATCCAGTACTTCAGATTAGAGTTTCTGGAGCGTTTCAGCTATGTCGGCAGCAGTATGCATTCAGGCATTGTCGTCCAACAACACAATACCTTTTGGCAGAAATCCTTGGTGTTTGCTTTGAATTGCAGGCTTCAGCCTAGCAGTAAGCATCTCACTGTAACATATACTGTTTATTGTTGTGCTCCTTTCCCCATAATTTTCCGGTACTGGACCTTGTGCGTCGCAAAAAACCATAAGCATCAGTTTTCCTGCAGTCGGTTGGTTCTTGAACTTTTTCTTGCATGGCGAATTTGGGTGTTTCCATTCCTTACCCTGCTGTTTACTCTCCAGCTCGTAATGATGGATCCATGTTTTGTCACCAGTAATGAACCTGTCTAAGAAGTTGTCCCCTTTGTTACCATAGCAATTCAAATATTTTTTGCAGATGGTTATGCGCGTTTGTTTAGGCAATTGTGTGAGTTGTTTTGGGACCCATCTGGCACAAACTTTATGAAACCCAAGTCTGTTGTGGATGATTTCGTAGACAAAACTGTGAATAATTTGCAGGCGATGTGCCACTTCATCAATAATTAATCATCTGTCTAAGAGAATCATTTCACGTGAATGCTCAATGGTATCTTCATTTGTGGTGGTAAACAGTTGTCCAGCTCCTTCATCATACGTAACACTTGTGCAATCATTTTGCAATTTTTCAATCCATTCATAGACACTCCGTTGTGGCAAAACACTGTTCTCGTACTGTACCAAAAGTCTTCGATGAATTTCAGCCCTGATATGCCTTCTGTCCACAAAAAATGCATCACTGAATGTTGCTCTGCTTTGGTGCAAATAGACAGTGGAGCAGCCATGATTAACAGCATGCCAGCAATAATGAAACTAACCTAGAAGCTTGCAAATTGCAAAGATATAACAACAAATAAACAAAGCATGGGTAATCAGCATAAAACAACAGTACTACCAAAATAAACAAAAATATAACTAAATTGCGGATAATAATTGATGTATCCTTGTAATAAAACCCGTATTAAGTATTGCCAGCCATGTTGCCAAGTGACTGTCAGCTGCACACATCCAGTCACTGACAAGTCTGGCAAACTGAAAATTCAAGGGAGAATAATGTCTCATGTTTTGGAAATATTGCATGAAAATTTTGAGCATTTTATAGTAGGACGTTGTCTTATTGGAATTTATTGCCAGTAGTGTGACAAAAAAGGATGAATGTGACCTAAGTGATTTTTGTTGGGCCACAATTTACCCAGCAGTTGTGACTTCCGATATTTACCTTTGACACATCCAAGCAGCACACTACAAATCACATTCCTACACCTTAACACTGAAACTGAAATGAGTCAATACAGCTAAGGTCATGCAGGTTGTCTGCAGCATAGGTCTGTTATGATTCAGCACTCATTTTGAGCCAACAGCTGCAATCTGCTGGATACTCTTGTTAATCAAACAATGGAAAATCCAGGATAGAATGTAACAATATTGTGAAAAGGAAAGTTGCTACTCACCATATAGTGGAGGTGCTGAGTCGTGTGTTATTGCTGTCTAATTCTGACAAAGGCCTTACTGGCTGAAGGCTAATTTGTGACAGTCTTTTTGTTGTGCCTACCTGTGACTCATCATCTCCACTATATGGATCTTCTTGTTAGATGACCAGTGTAAGAATGAACATTTTTGTTGGGACAAAACAGGAATATAGCATCAGTTTCATCTCTCCTTCACATTCATATTCATTGACAATGTTGTAACTAAGGATCACATGTGATACACTATATAGCAATTACTCTGCTCCATGTAAATTTACAAGGACAATCAAATACATGTTCTATGCAGAATGAGATGACAAAAGTTGTGGGATAGTGGTATGCACATATACAGACAGTGGTAGCATCATGTAACCCAGGTATAGAAGGGCAGTGCATTGGCAGAGCTGTCATTTGTACTCAGCTTCATGTGAAAAGGCTTCTGACGTGATTTTGGCCACATGACATGAATTGACAGACTTTTTACATGGATAGGTAGTTGAAGCTACATGCATAGGACACTCCATTTTTGAAATCATTAGGGAATTCTATATTTCAAGATACACAGTGTCAAAAGTGTGGTGAGAATACCAAATATCAGGCATTACCTCTCACCACGGACATCACAGTGGCCAATGGCCTTCACGTAACAATTAAGAGCAATGATGTTTACATAGAGTTGTCAGTGCTAACCGACAAGCAACTCTGCACAAAATAAATGCAGAAATCAATGTGGGGCATATGACAAATATATCCATCAGGACAGTGTGACTGAAACTGGCATTCATGGACTTTGGCAACAGACAAACGAGGCGAGTGCCTGTTGTTGTTGTTATTGTGGTCTTCAGTCCTGAGACTGGTTTGATGCAGCTCTCCATGCTACTCTATCCTGTGCAATCTTCTTCATCTCCCAGTACCTACTGCAGCTTATATCCTTCTGAATCTGCTTAGTGTATTCATCTCTTGGTCTCCCTCTACGATTTTTACCCTCCACACTGCCCTCCAATGCTAAATTTGTGATCCCTTGATGCCTCAAAACATGTCCTACCAACCGATCCTTTCTTCTAGTCAAGTTGTGCCACAAACTTCTCTTCTCCCCAATCCTATTCAATACCTCCTCATGAGTTACGTGATCTACCCACCTTATCTTCAGCATTCTTCTGTAGCACCACATTTCAAAAGCTTCTATTCTCTTCTTGTCCAAACTAGTTATCGTCCATGTTTCACTTCCATACATGGCTACACACCATACAAATACTTTCAGAAACGACTTCCTGACACTTAAATCTATACTCGATGTTAACAAATTTCTCTTCTTCAGAAACGATTTCCTTGCCATTGCCAGTCTACATCGACCATCATCAGTTATTTTACTCCCTCAATAGCAAAACTCCTTTACTACTTTAAGTGTCTCATTGCCTAATCTAATTCCCTCAGCATCACCCGATTTAATTTTACTACATTCCATTATCCTCGTTTTGCTTTTGTTGATGTTCATCTTATATCCTCCTTTCAAGACACTGTCCATTCCGTTCAACTGCTCTTCCAAGTCCTTTGCTGTCTCTGACAGAATTACAATGTCATCGGCAAACCTCAAAGTTTTTACTTCTTCTCCATGAATTTTAATACCTACTCCGAATTTTTCTTTTGTTTCCTTTACTGCTTGCTCAATATACAGATTGAATAACATCGGGGAGAGGCTACAACCCTGTCTCACTCCTTTCCCAACCACTGCTTCCCTTTCATGCCCCTCGACTCTTATAACTGCCATCTGGTTTCTGTACAAATTGTAAATAGCCTTTCGCTCCCTGTATTTTACCCCTGCCACCTTCAGAATTTGAAAGAGAGTATTCCAGTTAACATTGTCAAAAGCTTTCTCTAAGTCTACAAATGCTAGAAACGTAAGTTTGCCTTTTCTTAATCTTTCTTCTAAGATAAGTCGTAAGGTTAGTATTGCCTCACGTGTTCCAACATTTCTATGGAATCCAAACTGATCTTCCCTGCTTCTACCAGTTTTTCCATTCGTCTGTAAAGAATTCGCGTTAGTATTTTGCAGCTGTGACTTATTAAACTGATAGTTCGGTAATTTTCACATCTTTCAACACCTGCTTTCTTTGGGATTGGAATTATTATATTCTTCTTGAAGTCTGAGGGTATTTCGCCTGTCTCATACATCTTGCTCACCAGATGGTAGAGTTTTGTCATGACTGGCTCTCCCAAGGCCATCAGTAGTTCTAATGGAATGTTGTCTACTCCCGGGACCTTGTTTCGACTCAGGTCTTTCAGTGCTCTGTCAAACCCTTCACACAGTAACTTATCTCCCATTTCGTCTTCGTCTACATCCTCTTCCATTTCCATAATATTGTCCTCAAGTACCCCGCCCTTGTATAAACCCTCTATATACTCCTTCCACCTTTCTGCCTTCCCTTCTTTGCTTAGAACTGGGTTGCCATCTGAGCTCTTGATATTCATACAAGTGGTTCTCTTCTCTCCAAAGGTCTCTTTAATTTTCCTGTAGGCAGCATCTATCTTATCCCTAGTGAGACAAGCCTCTATATCCTTACATTTGTCCTCTAGCCATCCCTGCTTAGCCATTTTGCACTTCCTGTCGATCTCATTTTTGAAACGTTTGTATTCCTTTTTGCCTACTTCATTCACTGCATTTTTATATTTTCTCCTTTCATCAATTAAATTCAATATTTCTTCTGTTACCCAAGGATTTCTATTAGCCCTCGCCTTTTTACCTACTTGATCGTCTGCTGCCTTCACTACTTCGTCCCTCAGAGCTACCCATTCTTCTTCTACTGTATTTCTTTCCCCCATTCCTGTCAATTGTTCCTTTATGCTCTCCCTGAAACTCTCTAGAACCTCTGGTTCTTTCAGTTTATCCAGGTCCCATCTCCTTAAATTCCCACCTTTTTGCAGTTTCTTCAGTTTCAATCTGCAGTTCATAACCAATAGATTGTGGTCAGAATCCACATCTGCCCCTGGAAATGTCTTACAATTTAAAACCTGGTTCCTAAATCTCTGTCTTACCATTATATAATCTATCTGATACCTTTTAGTATCTCCAGGATTCTTCCAGGTATACAACCTTCTTTTATGATTCTTGAACCAAGTGTTAGCTATGATTAAGTTATGCTCTGTGCAAAATTCTACAAGGCGGCTTCCTCTTCCATTTCTTCCCCCCAATCCATATTCACCTACTATGTTTCCTTCTCTCCTTTTCCTACTGACGAATTCCAGTCACCCATGACTATTAAAATAGGCGAGTGCCTATGCTAACAGTATGACATCACCTCCAATGCCTCTCTCGGGCTACGTCGGTTGGACCCTAGATGGTGGTGGTGGTGGTTGTTGGGATGTTTAAGGGGGACTAAACAGCTAAGGTCATCAGTCCCCCAGGACCCTAGATGACTGGAAAACTGTGGCCTGGTCAGATGAGTCCCAATTTCAGTAGGTAGGAACAGATGATAGGGTTAAAGTGGGGCACTGACCCTGTGAAGCCATGGACCCAAGTTGTCAACAAGGCGCCTTACATGATGGTGTTGGCTCTATAATGATACAGGCTGTGTTTACATGAAATGGACCTGGGTCCTCTGCTCCAGCTGAAATGATCATTAACTGCAAATGGTTATATGTGGCTACTTGGAGTCCACTTGCAGCCATTCATGGATGTCATGTTCCCAAACAACAATGGAATTTTTATGGATGACAGTGCACCATGTCACCAGGCCACAATTGTTTGCGGTTGATTTGAAGAACATTCTGGACAATATGAGTGAATGATTTGGCCACACATTGAACATTTATGTGATATAATCGAGAGGTCAGTTCATGCCCAAAATTGTGCACCACCAACACTTTCACAATTTTGGATGGCTCAATATTTCTGCAGAGGACTCCCAACAACTTGTTGAGTCCATGCCATATCTAGTTGCAGAATTTTGTACTATATTTGTTAATAAATGGGTTAGTGTTACACTAGCTTGGTGTGGACTACATTATTCACTTTTCCTATTTACTCATTTTATATTTATGTTGAAGAAAGAAAGAAGGAGCTGAGAATATCAAACTTTTCCACCAGTCACAGCAGCAGCAACAGTAGTAGTAGAAAAATTTAAATGAGAACCACTAGAAAATACTGTGTAGCAGACAAATTGCCTGGTCTTATTGTATTTATGTTCTTGTCTTTGAATTTAAGTGAATTTATAACATACAATAATGCAAAATAAACTCATGTGAGTTAGCACTTTCTTCCGGCAACTGCTTTGTGTTTTGTTGTGGAGAATATAATAATTTTCTGCAACTTGTGCTTTACCAGAACCTTGCCTTAATGGCTCCATGTGCTGCTGGTCTTATTAAAATGTTGGTTCTTATTTGCAAAGAAACAGCAACATAAAGAACTTACAGTGTAGCAGCAATCAATAAACAGGTTACAGAAGAACAAAAAAGTGCTAATACAATCTGTTAAGACACTGGATGGAATTACTGAAACAACAACACCAAAACAAGCCAGCTTTCATATCATTAGGAAATTGAAGAACTGCAGAAATACTTATTTTCTTCTGATTTAACTACATTTCAAGACACACCCAAGTCACAAATGATGACCAGACATCAGCATATTTCCTGACGTGGATTGACTCTCAAGACATTTAAAATGTGATAAAATGATTGGGCAAAAAAGCAACTGAAAATAATTTGTGTGTGTCTGTTTAGCTAGCTCCAAAGGCATCATCTCATGAGATGTGAAAACATGTATGAGGAGCTGGTGATGTCAATGTGGAATTCCATATTCTACTACATTTTGAAGCATGAAATAAAGAATCTGGTATGTCAGATTTTTGCCTCATGGAGAGGAACCTGGCCAGTGAGACGTGGCATTTGTTTTACGTCACAAGCAGAAGGAGGAGGGGGAGATGAGTGTTTAACACCCCGTTGACAATAAGGTCATAGAGATGCAGCAGAAACTCAGATTAGGGAAGGAATGGGAAGGAAGTCAACTATTCCCTTTCAAAAGAAACATTCCAGCATTTGCCTGAAGCAATTTAGGGAAATCATGGGAAACCTAAATCAGGATGGCCAGACATGGGTTTGAACCGTCGCAAACAAAAAAGAGCCAACATAATGCACGGAGAAGAACTCTATGGTTTTTTTTTTTTTTTTTTTTTTTTTTTTTTTTTTTTTTTTTGTGCATATGATATGAATATAAGCTGTTTTTCAGTATCAGCACACTCAGGATCGTGAAAACATGTCATTTTAAGTATGATTTGTTATGGTAAAATTACTGGAAACAACCTATCGATAGTTAAAGGCTTCCTGTATTTGATGTTTGATGCTTTTAGTGTTATAACTTGTGTGCTATAAAAGTGTACTGTTTCAGTGCTATGGCCATTAGAAGCACATCATTTTGGTATAGTTTGTCACAGTTAAGTGTCAAATAATGACATTTGTAGATACAGCTGTTACACAATATATACCATATAACTGAGGTGCTGCAGCCTTGTTGAAGCTGTAGTGTAGTTGGTAGCATCATGAAGTTTAAGGTGAAAGATAGCAGGTTAGCATCTACCTACCTCTATTTTTTATTTATTTATCTATTTATTTATTAACAATGAAATCAATCAATTTTTGACAAAATAAATTAATTGGATAGATAAAAAATCAACTCACCAAGCGGTGGCAGAACACAACATAAAACAAAAGACCTTATCATCCCATCCACTAAGTCTCCCCCGAACTGCGGTTCTGGGTGGCTTTCCAGAAATCTACCCCTTTTCCTAGACCTCTCCAGTCATTTTTCTCCACCCCTCTTCCTTCCCATTCAACCCTCCTGCCTGATGAAGCAGCCACTGGCTCCAATAGCTTGCCTGATGATAACCTCCTTTTATGTGGGTGTTCTGCCATTGCTTGGTGAGTAGATTTTTTATCTGTCCAATTAATTAATTAATTTTTTAAGTTTTTTCTCTTTCTTATACATTTAACAGAAGTATTATTTCAAGGCATCATTGTTATTTATCATAAATAATGTGTTTTCTGCAGTTCTTGTTGCTTAGGCCTACAACTGGAATGTTTATCCAGTAGCCAGATATCTTAATGTGGCTTCCAGTCTATGTAAATAAACGAACACAGGTTAAGTACTGGAAGTTTTTACTATTATGAAACTTTGCGTAAAATATTTATTCCTATCTCTGGGGTTTATGGACTGTTCATGTTTGTATCTTGCCAGTAAATATCTTTTCAAATTGTGGTGAGTAGGTTCGAAAAAGTAGCCTTTCCCATTTGAATGAAATTACAAAACAAATTCTAATCCTGAAACCTGTATGTAGTACCTTACTTCAGAGTGATGGCAGTCAATACATCATTAGGCATGTGCAAACTGACATTATACACTACACTTAACTATATTCAATTTAAAACAGAAAAGAGATGGATATTCAGTTGAGCTGAAGAATAACTTCTACTAATATGTATATCAGATCACTGTACAGCATTATGGAGTGTTCCTCTATCAGGAATTTGCTGTTCAAGCCACTGACAAGTCAAAACCTTCTTCACAATTTTCTCCACTCTTCTTTGACAGTTGCTAACAGAGTCAATGCAGCTATTGCACATGCATCCATTTTTGTAAAGAAACTGTTTGATTTGTGCACCAGGTGCAGTCAAGAACTGCCACTGGAGATTGCTGCAGTCCCAAATTGCGATGAGGAGCACATTCCACCAGATGTAGCAGTTCATTTCAGAGCCTGCAGCGACCACAACAGACATCATGTCTGGCAAGCTTTGCGATGAGAATCAAGTCTCATGTCAGGACAGCTAGTTTAAAACAACTTGCTACATCTCACGGAACTTATTCCTCATCACGATTTGTGATCACTGTGCTCCCCAGTGGCATTCTCAGCTGCAACTGTCATGCATATCAAACAGTAGATTAGATTAGTACTTGTTCCATAGATCATGAATACGACACTTCGTAATGATGTGGAACATGTCAGGTTAATAAAAGTTGTCTATACAAGATATTACATCATTTCGCAAAATATTTCATGATGTTTAATCTTTTTTTGTGTCTGTGTGTGTGTGGGAGGGGGGGGGGGGAGAATTACCCACTTACTACATCCAAAAATTCATCTAATGAGTAGAAGGAGTTGCCATTCAGAAATTCTTTTAATTTCCTTTTAAACGCTATATGGCTATCTGTCAGACTTTTGATGCTATTAGGTAAGTGACCAAAGACTTTTGTGGCAGCATAATTTACCCCCTTCTGAGCCAAAGTTAGATTTAACCTTGAGTAGTGAAGATCATCCTTTTTCCTAGTGTTGTAGCCATGTACACTGCTATTACTTTAGAATTTGTTCGGACTGTTAATAACAAATTTCATAAGTGAATATATATATTGTGAGGCTACAGTGAAGATCCCTAACTCTTTAAATAAGTGTCTGCAGGATGATCTTGGATGAGCTCCAGCAATTATTCTGATTACACGCTTTTGTGCAATGAACACTATTTTACTCAATGATGAGTTACCCCAGAATAAGATGCCATACAAAAGTAGAGAATGAAAATAGGCATGGTAAGCTAATTTACTGAGATGTATATTGCCAAAATTTGCAATGACCCTAATAGCATAAGCAGCCGAACTCAAATGTTTCAGCAGATCTTCAGTGTGTTTTTTCCAGTTCAACCCCTCATCAATGCATACATCTAGAAATTTTGAATATTCTACCTTAGCTACCGATTTCTGATTGACGTCTATATTTATTAATGGTGTCATTCCATTTACTGTGTGGAACTGTATATACTGTGTTTTGTCAAAATTTAATGAGAGCCCATTTACAGAGTGCCACTTAATGATTTTCTGAAAAACATCGTTTACAATTTCATCAGTTAATTCTTGTCTGTTGTGTGTGATAGCTATACTTGTATCATTGGCAAAAAGTACCAGCTTTACATCTTCGTGAATATAGAATGGCAAGTCATTAATATATATTAAGAACAGCAGAGGACCCAAGACCGAACCATGCACCCCCCCCCCCCCTCCCCCCATTCTTGATTGTTCCCCAGTTTGAGAAATCACCAGTTTTATTCATACCACAGTACTTGCGCTTATCTAGAAGTATTCCATGATTTACACAGTGCAAGCCTTTGAGAGATCACAAAAAATCCCAATGGGTGACTTCCAGTTACTCACAGCATTTAATATTTCATTAGTGAAACTATATATAGCAGTTTCCCTTGAAAAACCTTTCTGGAAACCAAACTACCATTTTGTTAAAACTTTATTTTTACAAAGGTGTGAAGCTACTGTACAATACATTACTTTTTCAATAATTTTGGATAAGGCAGTCAGAAGAGAGATTGGGCGGTAGTTGTTGACATCAGATGTATCCCTTTTTTTATGCAATGGTTTAACAATGGCATACTTCAGTCTATCTGGGAAAATACCCTGCTTCAGAGAGCTATTACATATGTGGCTAAGAATCCCACTTATCTCTTGGGAACAAGCTTTTACTATCCTGCTGGAAATGTCATCAATTCCATGTGAGCTTTTATTCTTGAGAGAGTTTATTATCTTCCTAATTTCAGAAGGAGAGGTGGGTGGTATTTCAGTATTATCAAACTGTGTGGGTAAGGCCTCTTCCATTAACTGCCTTGCTTCTTCTAATGAACATTTAGATCCTATTTTCTCTACAACATTTGAAAAATGATTATTCAAAATGATTTCAACTTCCGGCTTGTTGTTTGTCAATTTTCCATTAGATTTAACTACTTTCTTGGAAAAATAGTTTTCAAATTCTCTTAGAAGAGTATCATGAAATAAGTTATATTTTAAATTAACATCGGGTTCCTTGTACACCTCATCCCAGTCTAACTGCTGAAGATTTTCCCTGAAATTTCCAATTGTTGAGTCATTAATTGAACGCACAACTTTGGAGGGTAGTTTTGAATTACTGAATGGAGCTATGTCATATACGGTAACTAGCTGAGCACCATGATCAGAAAGGCCATTCTCAACAGGACAAGAATTTATGTTTTTAAACTTATCTTGGTCTATTATCTATCAATGTGCTGCTGTCCTTTACTACCCGAGTAGGAAAATTAATGACAGATGTCAAATTGGAAGAACCGAGCAAGACTTCCAGGTCAGTCTTCCTATTACACTCTTTCAGTGAATCAACATTGAAGTCCCCACAAATAATAATTTGCTTTCCCCTATCTGACAGATAGCACAACAAGGCATCCGAGTTTTCTAGGAATAAATGAAAGTTTTCTGAAGAGGACCTATATACTGTTACAATTATGAAAGAGCCCTCCTTCAGTTTAAGTTAACAGGCACATGCTTCTATATGTTGCTCTAGACAAAATTTTTTTGTATCCAAGCTTTTTACACAGTGACAACTTTTGACATGTATGGCAACTCCTCCTCTCACCTTATTGCTTCTATTCATATGTGCAACCAGTTTATAACCACTGATATTTACCTTTTCCATATCAGACACAATGTGATGCTCAGACAGGCATAGTATTACATTATCAGATTCAATGTCATCTAAACAAATCAGGAGCTCATCTACTTTTTTCTTCAATCCCGGAATATTTTGGTGAAAAATAGTAACATTATTTTTTACTTTTTTGTGAGAACCTACTTTTTTCTTTAATCCACAAATATTTTGGTTAAATATGGTAACATTATTATTTACTTTACTGTTGTGAGAATCTTGTGAGTTTTGGACTTCTTTAGCACCTGCCTGCCTGAACTTCTCATTGGACACTGATATTAGTCTAAAAAAGAGGTTCATCCATGAGTACTAGTGTCCCACCGTATGGATTTCGCTAACAACCCTGCCAGTTTACCCTTCCCTTTCCTATTGAGGTGTGCCTTGTGAAATCCGCCCTATCAATAGCCTAGACAGGAACCAATCCAATGTCTGACAGAGTGGCCACCCTACGCAACTGATCCAACTCCATATTTACCCTCCTGATAGAGCGGTTCAACTGGGGCTGATCATGCCACACGAAAGCACACACCAGCCCAACATTGGTATGGGTCGTTGCAAAGGCTATTTTCACCAGGTCACACTCAATCTGTAGCCCTGATCCCTATCAATACTGTTTCCCATTCCACCCACTATCATCACATGAACCTGCTTTGAGAAACCCTTGCACAAGGAACCAATATCCTCCACCACCTGGCTAAGACATGCACTTGGCTTGAAAAAGTTTGTGACCTGGTGTCTGTCACCAAATTTTTCCTGCAAAATCTGGCCCACACCTCTTCCATGGCTGCTACCTAGCAACACAACTTTCCTCTTACTTTCTACTTTTTTTGAAACAGTTGGTTTTCTAGTGAGATTCTGTTGCATCTTAACTACATCTACTTCTACTGGAGCCTCTTCCTTACTTATCTGTGGTAGCAAGGAAAATCTATTGGTTGTGCCTATTGGGAAACTGTCAGACACTGTTCTCTTTCTGTGGCCCCTGTTCCCAGCTACCACTTCCCACCGCTCTTTACCCCCCCTCCCCTTAACCTCTTCAGTTCCTCCCTCGTTCTATCCAAATCAGCCTGAAGGGCTCTAATTTTCCCCTCCTGTTCAGCTATAATTCTATTCCTATGAAAATAGGTGTGGTTAAAATAGTTGCATTAACTATGTTACTGTCTGTCGGAAGAGAGTGGAGAAAATCATGAAAAATCACAAAAAGATTTCTGGAATCATTGATGGCTTGAATGACAAATTGCTGGTAGAGGAACACTACATAATACTGTACAACGATCTGAAGTAAATACTAGTAGAAGTTATTCATTAACTCAGTTAGCTTTAATGACAAATTCTTGGTAGAGGAATGCTGCATAATACTGTACAATGATTTGAGATATATACTAGTAGAAGTTATTCGTTAACTCAATTGAATCTCCATCTCATTTTCTGTTTTAAATTGAATGTAGTTAAAGTATAGTGCATAATGTCAGTTTGCACATGCATAATATTAATATTCTCATAGTTGTATTAATTAAGATGTACTGACTAGCATCACTTTGAAGTAACATACTTCATATGGGTTTCAAGATCGGGATTTGTTTTGTCATTTTATTCTAATGGAAGAGGAAATTTTTTCGAAGTTGTTCACTACAATTGGAAAAGATATTTACCGGCAGGATACAAACATGAGGCAGTTCCATAAAAGCAAAGTTTCATAACAGCAAACAATTCCAGTATATAACTTGTGTTTACTTTCTGACAGAGACTGCAAGACACTGTAAGGTTTCTGGCCACTGGGGAGACATTCCAATAGTAGGTCTATGCAACAAGAACTGGAGCAAATTCATTATCTATAATCAATAACAATGACTACCGAAGATAATACTTCCATTAAATTACTAACAAAGATGCAGAATATATATATATATATATATATATATATATATATATATATATATATATATATATATATATATATATATAAATATAACAGAGGGAAACATTCCACGTGGAAAAAATATATCTAAAAAGAAAGATGATGAGACTTACCAAACAAAAGCACTGGCAGGTCGATAGACACACAAACAAACACAAATATACACACAAAATTCAAGCTTTCGCAACAAACTGTTGCCTCATCAGGAAAGAGGGAAGGAGAGGGAAAGACGAAAGGATGTGGGTTTTAAGGGAGAGGGTAAGGAGTCATTCCAATCCCAGGAGCGGAAAGACTTACCTTAGGGGGAAAAAAGGAAAAAAGGAGGAAAAAAGGACAGGTATACACTGGCACACACACACATATCCATCCACACATACAGTGTCTGTATGTGTGGATGGATATGTGTGTGTGTGCCAGTGTATACCTGTCCTTTTTTCCTCCTTTTTTCCTTTTTTCCCCCTAAGGTAAGTCTTTCCGCTCCTGGGATTGGAATGACTCCTTACCCTCTCCCTTAAAACCCACATCCTTTCGTCTTTCCCTCTCCTTCCCTCTTTCCTGATGAGGCAACAGTTTGTTGCGAAAGCTTGAATTTTGTGTGTATATTTGTGTTTGTTTGTGTGTCTATCGACCTGCCAGTGCTTTTGTTTGGTAAGTCTCATCATCTTTCTTTTTAGATATATATATATATATATATATATATATATATATATATATATATATATATATATATATATATATATATATATATCATTACTTGATATTAAACTATGACGAACTGTGCACAAAACAATGCACTTTTGACAGATCATCATTGTACTGTAACACTGAAACAGTATACTTTCAGAGCATACAAGTTATAATATTGAGAGCATCAAATATGGAAAGCTTTTAATGACTGACATGTGCCTTCTTGTCATTTTATCATAATGAATCATACCTAAAACAACATGTTTTTGATAAATCCTCAATGTGTTGATGTTCTGAAACAGCTTATATTCATACCACATACTCTGTAGGAAAAAAAGATCCACAAAATATGGAGTTTATCTCAATACAGTGTAGTAGCTCCTATGTTCTGCCTTGAAATAACTGATGCCACATGTCATTAGCCACATTCCTCTCCACAAGGTAAAAATCTGACATGCCAGATTCTGTATTTCACACTCCGCAACTCTAGTGGGACGTGGAATTCCATGCAGTGATGTGACCAGCTCTTTGTCCACGTGTGTTTTCATGGTCCATGAGAGGATACCTTTGCAACAGATTTTCCTTCCCATGTTCCTGACCACTCATCAGTGCCTCTTGTATGTTGTGAATGGTGACTTATTCTCATCTAAATACTGTATTCCATCCTAAATGCAAAAATCTTTCGAATTGGTCAGTGAAATGACATCATAGCACCAAATATGAATTTCGTAGCACCAAAATGAAATCTGAACAGTGGATATTTGATTTATGAAGTACTACAAATGATATGCAATTTCAGTTGTTAAGAATGTTAATAATAAATGTCATATGTTGATAGGGCAATTTGAATTGCCATAATATTGCATACTACTCATGAGGCGACATGAAATTCTATTTTGCAGTATTATATGTTAAACTTTCTTGGATTTATGTTTTAACAAAGAATATAGCACTATTACATGAAATACACAGATTTATTTATAAGGACAAAAAAAACAATATTTTTCATTGCTACAGTTTGGAAAGAGAATTTTTTTTAAATTTAAAAGAGTTACACTATGATTATTTCCCAAGAATTTACATTAAACCAAAGAATAACTCTCAACAAATATAAAATCTATGTAGCTTCAAACACTTTCCTTACTTAACTAAAATGCAGTTAAAAGTGTGACTTATATGACTTCCATTTTATCACATCAAAACAATAGTCTTCTTCTCAAAGGTTTTATTACACCTCTGTAAGTTGATCCCATACTGAAATATACTGTACATTCATCTCGCCTCCCATCAACTTTCTGAAATAAAGAAATACTTCATTTTAATGTGTTTTGTACAATGACAAAATTTTGGTTTGTCAGCCTTGGGTAGCCCGATTGTCAATCTAAATATATTCTAGTTACTTTTGCTTTCACATTCCTCTGAACAAAATAGTCAGCCAGATGATTTCCTTTATAACATCATCTGCCACAATAAGCCCATCAACTTCTCTGAAATAAAGAAATACTTAATTTTAATGTGTTTTGTACAACGACAAAATATGGGTTTATCAGCCTTGGGTAGCCCTATTGTCAATCTAAATATATTGTAGTTACTTTTGCTTTCACATTCCTCTGAACAAGCTAGTCAGCCAGATGATTTCCTTTATAACATCATTTGCCACAATAAGCTCTGCCTCATTTGCAGATGTGGCAATGATTTTGCTTCGTCATGAAGTAGCTCCGCCAGCAAGAAAGACTTTAAGAGAGCAGTCATATTACATCCACCATCACTATAGGACACCACTATTCTTATTTGATGACAAAAAAAGGCCCACATCAATAATTTTCCCTATGATATATCAAAGTATTTGTTTCAAGTTTGATAAATTGTCTGAGATTGTAGAACCAAGTAATCTTGAAAATAACTTACTCCACGGGAAATATCAGGTCTTTTTCCAATCAGCAGGTTGTAGCAGCAGACAACAAGACATACCAGTAACAAGTTGTTAGCTGATTTGTTTGCCAAAGGTGTCAAAATAATTCATGCAATGGCTGCCCAGGAGTGCTGTGATTAAATTTCTCCTTGCTGCAGAACAACTCTCTGTCTGTTCCAACCAAAACTTCACATAGTTTCCAGCCAAGCTTGGCTGATATACCTACCTTTGTAGCGATTGTTCTATCTTGTTTCATTATACATTTGGATTGTTCTGCATATGAAACAGTGATCTGGGTTATTCTAAAATAAATGTTGTTCGTGATGCACCATAATTAATATTTCATATCTCTACATGGCTAAGTTACGAGTGCTTCAGATTCAGTTCGGAAGGCTATTTACTAGTGCTTCAACTTGCTCGAAACAAGGGAAATTACATTACTCATTATCTGCAACTTTAGTTCTCAAAGTATATGGTTTGTTAGTCATATGTGTCTGAAAAAGTTTACGTTGTTCGAAACCAACACATTCATTAAAACGGTGTCATACACTTTCTGACTTACTACTATTATACCATCATCAAAATGTTGCATTTAAAAATCCAAGTAATACAGTTATGATGCTGTTTTTGAAGTTATCTCAATATCAGTTTTCAAGTCTTCGATAAAATGTTCAGCATCCACTTGTTTTGTAGCCTCTTCTAATTCTTCAGCCACATAAAGAATAACAATAAGGTTTTTATCATCAGCATCAATATGTAAGCATAGGCCTGCTACACTTGTCTTGAATCTTACTGCTAACAAAAAAGAACCAAAATGCTTTTATGACATACTGAGGATTTCTTGAATCCATAAAAATTCCTTAGGTACAAAAATGTTTGGATACCATATTTAAATTTATTATTTTGATTTTAATATTTTGCAGGCAGTACTAAAACAATAATCAATATCCATATTAATATTATAGATGCAAAAGTGTGAGTCTACTACATTTTCGTTCCAATTTCCAAAAAATTTGGTATGGAGATAGCTTGAACCCTGAGGAAGAACACGGGCTACTTTAGGAAGGGTACAGTACAATATTTTATTAATTTGAAAAATATTATGCAAATTATGGAAAAATATTTACTCTTTGAAAGAGCTGTTTACACATTTGTAAAAATGCTTTTCTTCGTTGATATGTCCTATGTAATATGTTTCAGCATTTTGAATGCAATTCTTATACAATCCTCAACACATTTAATTCAGATTTCCATACTTACACTATTAAATGCAGAAGGAACAATGTCTGTTTCGTTTTCAAGATTAAACTGTAGAACCCATTTCGACTGAATTTGGTATGGAGATATACCAACACAGCCTAAGCCAAAATCACAAAAATCAGCAGGTGGCCATCTGTTCATGTCTGCTTACTTGTCATCAATTGGCTCGTGAACAACACTGACCATTCCTATCCAGTATCGTTACTGGTGATGAGAAATTTGTCTTTCTGCTAATATAAGTAAAAGAAAGGAATGGTTGAGCCCAAACAAAGCAGCAGCTCCCTGTACAAAGCCCCAAATGCAGCCACAAAAGATAATGTTATGCATCCGGCAGAGCAGCGTGACGTCGTGGGTGGAACAGCAACACAGCAGTGTATTACGAGTTGCTTCCCCAAGGTGTAAGGACCACTGCTGACATTTCTTGTCAACAACTGAGATGTTTGCAGACACAATCCAGGAAGACTGCATGAAGTGATGCTACTTCACAATAAAAACACACTATAAATGAGTTGGGTTGAGAAGTCATTCTGCACCTGCCTTATTCACCTGATCTTGTGCCCTCAGATTTTCACCTTTTCCACTCTCTATCAAACAGCCATCAAGGAACTTCCTTTCCAAATGAAAATGCACTTCAAACATTGCTCTATGAGCTCTTTGCCAGAAAACCCTGTGATTTCTACAGTTGTGGAATCAAAACATTGTCCCTGTGTTAACAGACTGTTGTAAATAGTAAAGTAGAATACATCATTGATGACAAAAGTCTCTGTTATGGGTATCTGCTGTGCTTGTTGAACTCAAGGAAAAATGCTATGAACTTATGTGCACCAACCCAATATAATAGTTACAGGCAAACATCCTGGAAACCTCAAGAATAATAAGCAGTTGCCAGTCATGACACTTCAGTGATTACAAATATGGTCAACCAGATTATGGGTTACAGTTATAGTATTCACTACAGAGCAACAGAAAAACATGGAAATACTGGTGCTTTTTTACAGATTTTCTGGTATTAAAGGTGAAAAATGACACCTACATATTGGTAAAAGCAATGAAGTGATCAACCCATCTCCCAATGGGCACAAACCATTAGCATTAACATTTATAATTCAGCATTAATACTTATAATGAAATATGTTAATTCTGGATGCCAAAATAATTTCCCACAAGACAATAATTTTTGCAGAACTTTTTTTTTGTAAAAGAGCTGCAGTAATTGCTACACATGGCTTGTTACTGCTTCTAATTATTTTCACAAGAATAATAATACAAACAATGTGCAGGAAGAAGGTATTGGTGATACTGGATATTGGTCATTGACTAGTGGAAGAATGATACAAATGTTCACATAATGTTGTCAGTAGTCAAGAATCGACAAACAAATTGCAAAAGTGGTTTCACATGGGGAACCATGTCAGATGTTAAACCAAGTCCACAGAAGATTTTCAAGAACAGTCAAAAGGAACAGTACCAGCACAGTTCAAGCACAGTGGAAGGGGGGCATAGCCAGCAGTGAAGGTGGTGAGGGAGACAGCAGTGATGTGATGCGGAGGTCCATCTCTAGAGGTTCTTGCAGCAGGGACCACACTGGGAGGTCGACTCAGAACTCCTGTATGTGGTACAGGCAGATGAGGCGTCAGCCTGCGTGTGAAGATGGAGTGGTGTGGGGAGGAACTGTGTCCCCTGCCTTGTGTGATTGGCTGGCAGCATTCGAACTGCAACACTCCATAGGGGGTTTACCATAGCTTGGAGGAGCATGTGGTTGACCCTGTGTGGGAGCAGGCGGCAGCCAGCGATTGACTTATGAACTGGGTCCCTGGTTGCTTGGGGTGAGTTGTCTTGCAGCAATATGAAGTTGTGGTTATTGTCAATGAGGATAGTGATGACTTCCATACGTTTGGGTGGGACGTTGGTTTGCAGAACCACTAGAGGGGGTAAGGGAGAGGAGGTAGAGACAGAGGGCAAGAACTCGAGGAATGGCATTGATGGTGACACAGATGCATGTTTGAGTAAGGGCTGTGGCGGCAGCTCTGAGGGGTCATAGCTTGAGTGCGAATCCTCAGTACTGGAGGGTGCATAATGTCTTCGGGCGTGAAAGACCCTCGGTTGAGGTGTGCCGATTTCACACGGTGGAGAGAAACAGTGGGTAGCAAACCTTTAACCTGGATGTCCATTGTGTTAGTGACGTGTTTTATGGCCTCGTATGGACCGGAATATGGTGGGGCAAATGGTGCCCGGACGGTGTCGTCAACGGTGAGAAACGAGTTTGCATGAAAGGAAATCAGAGGAGTGGGGGGTCAGGGAAATGTTTGCAAAATGTGTTTGGATCTGTCTTACGAAGTTGGGAAGAGGCGTGGGATTGCCAGGTACAATGACCGTAGGGCAAGGAGTACCCATAGGAGGGCCTCAGTCCAAAGACTGTGTGACACCGCAGTGCTCTCTTAAAAGTGCAATGCCACCATTCTACCAGTCTGTTTGCTTTGTGGTGGTAGACAGTCGTTCAAAATTTGTTGATATCACACAGCTGGCAGAGTTGGATGAAGAGTGTTGATTCAAACTGCCGGCCCTGGTCACTAGTGACGGTAGCGCGGCAGACGAAGCAGAAAATCCAGGAAGAAACAAAAGCCTTAGCCATGGTTTTGGCGGTTATGCTGGTGAGAGGTACGGCCTTTACCAACTGAGATAAATGATTGCTGCAAGAAAGAACATAACAGAAGCCCTCTGAGGGGGCGAAGGGGGTTGATGAGGTCAAGGTGTATGTGGCAAAAGCGGCCAGATGGAATGTCGAATATGCGGAGAGGTGGGACAGTGTTGCTGGTGACTTTGTTGTGCTAATAGGTGATGCAGTTCCGGGCCCAGGTCTGAAAATCATACTTCAAGTCTCACCACACGAATAGTTCAGACACAAGGCATGTCGATGACTTAATTTCGGGATTTGCTAGAGAAGGTAGTTTGTCAAACACTGAACAGTAGAGGGGGGTGGGGATGAGAGGTTGGAGGGTGCTGGTGGATGAGTCACACCAGACTTCCTGTCATCAGATGCCGGCGAATTTTGTTTTGGTGAAAGACAGCGAAGCGGAGGGGCTGTTGAGAAGTTTCTGTGTATCCTTTTCCTGGTTCTGTAGGGACACAAGGTCGGAAAGGTCTATGACCGTTGAGATGGTGCCAATGCAGGACAGGAAATCTGCAACAATGTTGTCAGTGCCTTTGATATGGCGGATGTCAGTAGAGAACTGAGAGATGAAATCAAAACGCCAAAAGCAACGGTGACGGGGGTGGGGGGGGGGTTGTATGGCATCTGCTACTGGTTTATGGTAGGTCAGGATGTGGAAAGGTCGGCCCTCAATGTCTGCTAAAAGTTCACAGTTGAAGGCTGAGTATTCTTGTTGGGCGTATGAAAGTTTCTTCAGAAAGAACTGAAGTGGCGTGACCACATCAATGCGGCATTGTTGTAGGACTGCACCTACCATGGAGTCACTGGCATCCTTGGTGATGAAGAGTTCAGCATCCGAAATTGGATGAGCGAGGGTGACGGCCCGTACGAGAGAGTCTTTCAGGGCCTGGAAGGCTGCGCGCATTGGTTCTGTCCACAAAACGGGCACGTCCCTGAAGTTTGCTTGCTGGTGAGGGCGGCCTGGGTGTTGGCTGCTGCAGGCAAATGACAATGGTAGTAGTTTATCATTCCCAGGAACCGACAGAACTCTTTGTATGTGGTAGGGAGTGGCATGGATAAGATTGATTGCCACCTTAGATTCAGGGGGGCTGTATACCAGCGGTCAAGACTGTGTACCCCAAGAATTGGACAGATTGATGGCACAGTTGCAGTTTGTTGATGTTGATCTTGACTCCATTTGCTGAGAGAGTGTCCTTTACTATTGTGATGTGGTGTTCCTGATCTTGCGCGGATTTGCTGAAGATCAGGATATCGTCGAGATAAACAAAACAGAAGTGGAGCAAGAGAGATTCAATGAAGCGTTGTCACATCTGGGCGGCATTTTTTAACCCTAATGTCATGAAATGGTACTTGTACAACCCGACAGGGGTGATAATAGCCATTTTCAGAATGTCTTCAGGTGCAACTGGGATTGGGTGATAAGCACATTTGCAATCCAGTATGATGAAAATTGTAGCACCTGTGAGAAGATGAGTGAAGTCGGAAATGTTCAGTGTAGGATAATTGTCCATCACAGTTCTAGCCTTCAAGTGTCTGTAATCACTACACATATGAAATGAGCCATCCTGTTCAGGGGTAAGGTGTATGGGTGACGACCAGTTACAATCGGAGGACTGTAAAATTCCCATCTCACGAAGTTCCTGTATTTCCTGGTGAGCCGAGCATAACTTGAGTGTGTTAAGGTGGTGAGACTTGTGGCGAATAGGTGGGCCCTTGGACGTGACGGTGTGATGAACAGTTCTGTTTGTGATGGTGGAAACTGAATGTTCAAAGACTGCACATGGGCGGGGCATGGTGTTGGTTGATTTATTAGGGGCAAATGGCTTGGAAGCTGCATAGTTGTCTGCTCGAGAGGGGAATGGCAGTGCAAAAGTCACATTTTTCTTATGTTTATGCCAGCATGGATGGCACTCTGCGAGTGCCGAGCATTAGGCGGGTGTAAGCAGTGCACGTAGAGGCTGTCTGTTGTCCTCAGTGTGCAAGAGAGGTTCACTCGGCAGTTGCGGCGATGCTGGTGTGCATGGAGCTATGGAGCAAGCCGTGTGAGGAGCTGTGAGAGGAGAGGGAATATTTAACACACTGGGCGGGTGCACGCATGGCAACCAGGGGTGTGGTCAGAGCCTGGACAGCTGGATTCTCATAACGCACACGAGTGTCAGTTTGCGAAACAGGTGAGAGAGACATTGAGCAGAACACACCTGTTGGGGGCACGCTAGGCGAGAGTAACACTGTGTGGTTGAGACTGGGGGTCACATCAGATAGGTGTGGGGTTGCTAACCTGTGTGCTGTTGTTGGTGGAGTTTTCAGGTGTGGGGGATGAAGGCTCGGGTGTCGGCGCTGCCAAGCGGTGTGAACTGATGTGGGGTTGATTGCAGCAAGCTCATCTTCTGTGTGAGTGATGCGATAATTCGAAGCGGCATTCTCACAGCAGACGGCACATGTCTTGGCCAGGACGCGATTCACGGTTGCACAACTCCTGCTCACAAGAGCCGTACACTGATGCACTAAACAGTTAATGGCAGTCACACAGGATGTGAGAGTTAGAGGTGTGGTGAAACAGAGAACCTCGAACAACATTTGGAGACAGCTGGTGGTGTGATAAGAAGTTGATTCCCAGGATTGGTTCTACAATGTCCGCCACGTGGAAGATCCAGGGGAGGGAGAGGCCGTTAGAGAGGTGGAGTTAAAGCTCAATGAAGCCACTAGTCTGGAGTGTAGATGAGTTCATGGCTCGCAGGAGAGAGTGTGTGCATGTGACCATATATTTAGGTACAATTGAGATGTCAGCACCGGAGTCCATGAGGAGGTTACAACTCGAAGAATAGTCTTTGACATAAAGGTGGCCATTCAATGGGATGGAGATGTGGACGGGATGTAGCGTGGGTTGGTGCTTATTGGACGATTGGCTTTTCAGTTGCTTGCATGGTGGGTGGCACTTTTGTGTTGTCGCCAAATACGGTGTGGTACCAACAGTGAGGGTGCGTTGGGAGAGGAGGCGGCTGATCATCCTCTATGTGTTTGGGTTTGTACATGGCGTTGGTTGGCGCAGGCAAGATATGCAGCGGCTTGGTAGGCAGAGAGCGCGCCTGCTGGGTGCCAGATGGCACAGCAGTCTGGGGGGCGGAGTGCGACCAGCACCGCCTGCAGCCAGGTGATGATCGGTTGGTTAATGGGATGAAAGGGACGAGACTGCTATGGTCATCAGTCCCTTTTTCCAAAACTTCAAACATCCACACAGAATAAAAACGAACAATGGACATGACAACAGACGACTTAGGACAAGAAAGACGCAGACTGAGACCAGACAAAAGGAATTAAAATCACACAGTGTGACAGTGGTTGGCTGACCATAGAGACAAAAAAGCAAAAGCCAACCATCGAGAAACACACTAAAAAATAACCCAGTCTAAAATCTTAGGCCAAAGGCCAGACTCATAACAAAAAATGCAAACACTCAGATTATGTGATAAAAACCCCCTTCCCAAATAAAACGCAAAACTAAGCCTGCCATGGCAGTGTCATCTATTAAAAGGGCAGGGAGCATATCAGGCAGCGCAAATGTGTGCCTGAGCTCAGCTAAAAGCGGACAAGCCAACAAAATGTGGACCACCGTTAAAGCCGCCCCGCAGTGACAGAGAGGCGGGTCCTCACGGCGCATTAAATATCTGTGCATCAGCCGGGTGTGGCCAATGCGGAGCCAACAAAGGACAGCTCAGTCCCTGCGAATGGCTCACATGGATGACCGCCACACAGTCGTCGTCTCCTTGACAGCACGGAGTTTATTAGGTGTGGTCAGATCGCGCCATTCAGCGTCCCAAAGCACAAAAACTTTGCGGCATAAGACTGCTCGCAAATCAGTCGCTGGGAGGCCAATGTCCAGAGATGGTTCAGTGGTGGCCTGTTTGGCCAGGCGGTCAACATGTTCATTGACCGGGATGCCGACATGACCAGGGGTCCACAGAAAGACCACAGAACGGCCGCAACGGGCAAGAGTATGTAGGGACTCCTGGACAGCCATCATCAGACAAGAGCGAGGGAAACACTGGTTGATAGCTCGTAAACCACTCAGGGAGTCGCTACAGATAACGAAGGGCTCACCTGAGCAGGAGCGGATACACTCTAGGGCACAAAATATGGTGACCAACTCAGCAGTGAAAACGCTGCAGCCAGCCGGCTATGAGTGTTGTTTGTAATGGTCCCCTAGAGTGAGAGCATAACCGACATGACCAGCAACCATCGAACCATCAGTGTAAACAATGCCAGAGCCCTGATACGTGGCAAGGATGGAAAGAAAGTGGCGGCGGAAGGTCTCCAGAAGGACTGAGTCCTTCGGGCCCTGTGCCAATTCCAGCTGAAGGCATGGGCGGGGCACACACCGCGGGGGTGTATGCAGGGGGGTCCGGAAAGGAGGTGGAAGAGGGCAAACTCCAAACCCGGAGAGAAGCTCTCGTACACGGACCGCGATCATACATCCCGACCGGGGCTGACGTTCTGGGAGATGGACGACTGACTGAGGGTACTGGAGATGATAATTAGGATGCCCGGGCAAGCTACAAACATGTGCAGCACAAGCGACCAGTAAATATTGGCGCCGTAACCGCAGTGGAGGGACACCTGCCTCCACAAGTATGCTGTCCACAGGGCTGGTCCAGAAAGCTCCAGTGGCAAGTCGGATCCTGCTGTGAAGGTTTGGGTCCAACACCCGCAACGCAGAAGGGGATGCTGAACCATAATCCAGGCTCCCATAATCCAGACGGGACTGGATTAACACCTGGTAGAGTCGTAATAGGGTAGATCAGTCGGTGCCCCAGCTGGTGTGGCTCGAGCATCGCAGAGCATTAAGATGCCGCCAACACATCTGTTTAAGCTGCCAAATATTTGGGAGCCAAGTCAACCAGGCATCAAAAACCACACCCAAAAACCAATGTGTCTCCACCACAGCAAGAAGTTCGCCAGCAAGATAAAGCCATGGCTCAGGGTGAACTGTGCGTCGCTGGCAGAAATGCATAACGCAGGTCCTGGCAGCCGAAAACTGGAAGCCATGCGCTACAACCCAAGACTGCGTCTTGCTGATAGCGCCCTGCAGCTGACGTTCAGCACCTGCAATGCCAATCGAGCTGTAGTAGAGGCAGAAGTCGTCAGCATACAAGGAAGCTGAGACAGACGTTCCCACCACTGCAGTGAGCCCGTTAATTGCAATTGAAAACAGGTAGACACTTAAGACAGATCCCTGTGGTACCCCTTTCTCCTTAACTCGGGGGGAACTATGGGAGGCCGCAACTTGCACGCGGAAGGTACGATGTCACAGAAAATTTCGTATTAAAATCGGCAGCAGACCCCAAAGACCCCAACCATGAAGCGTAGAGAGGATGTGATGGCGCCATGTCGTATCGTATGCCTTCCGCATGTCAAAAAAGACAGCAACGAGGTGCTGACGGCGGGCAAAGCCTGTACGGATGGCCAAATCCAGGCTCACCAGATTGTCGGCAGCAGAGTGGCCTTTATGGAACCCACCCTGAGATGGAGCCAGAAGGCCCCGAGACTCCAGTACCCAACTCAACCGCCGGCTCACCATGCGTTCAAGCAACTTGCAAAAAACGTTGGTGAGGCTAATGGGGCGGTAGCCGTCCACCTCCAATGGGTTCTTGCCAGGTTTCAAAACGGGGATAACAATGCTTTTCCGCCATTGCGATGGAAACTCACCCTCGACCCAGATACGGTTGTAAAGGTCGAGGAGGCGTTGCTGGCAGTCCACTGATAGTTGTTTCAGCCTCTGACAGTGGATGCGATCTGGTCCAGGAGCTGTATCAGGGCAAGCGGCTAGGGCACTTTGGAATTCCCACTCACTGAATGGAACATTGTAGGATTCAGGATGGCGTGTGTGAAATGAAAGGCTCCAACGTTCCAACCACTCTTTAATGGAGCAGAAGGCCAGTGGGTAATTCGCGGAAGCAGAACTCTGGGCAAAATGCTCTGCTAAGCGGCCGGAAATTGTGTCGGGGTCAGTACAAACTACTCCATTCAGTGACAGCGCAGAGATGCTGACAGGGGTCTGATAGCCATAGAGGCGCCTAATCTTGGCCCAAACCTGCGATGGAGAGATATGGAGGCCAATGGTGGAGACATACCATTCCCAGCACTCCTGCTTGTGTTGGCGAATCATGCAGCGGTCCCACGCACTGAGCCATTTAAAGGCGATGAGGTTTTCTAATGAGGGATGCTGCTTGTGATGCTGGAACGCCTGCCTGCGATCTTAAATCACCTCAGTGATCGCAGGCGACCACCAAGGCATATTCTTCCGCCAAGGGGACCCAGAAGAACGGGGAATGGCAGATTCTGCGGCAGTAATGATGCCGGTGGTGACCGAGTGAACCACCACATCAATGGCTTCATTAGAAAGAGGCTCAATAGCGGCAGTGGAGGAGAATAAGTCCCAGTCAGCCTTATTCATAGCCCATCTGCAAGGGCGCCCAGAAGAGTGACGCTGTGGCAGGGACAGAAAAATTGGAAAGTGGTCACT
This sequence comes from Schistocerca nitens, assembly GCF_023898315.1. NCBI lineage: Eukaryota > Metazoa > Arthropoda > Insecta > Orthoptera > Acrididae > Schistocerca > Schistocerca nitens. The sequence continues at coordinate 603,116,336 of NC_064617.1, read as the reverse complement.
ACCACACAGGTCATCATGCACACTCCATTGGACAGACAGTAAAAGGCTAGGGCTGCAGATTGAAAGGTCGATGGTGGAGTACGTGCCATGCGCCACACTGAAATGTGTGAAGGCACCATCATTTAAAATGCAAAGGTTGAGCTGTGCCAATACATGCTCAATGGTGCTGCCTCTGCCCGTCCCACTGATCCACCCCACAGAGGGTTATGGGTGTTGCAGTCGCCCAGTAACAGGAAAGGTAGCGGCAATTGGGCTTTCAGCACAGCCAAGACATGGACATCACCATCCGGCGGAAGAGACAGACTGCAGACAGTTAACAGCCTGTGGCTTCCACACCCGAACAGCGACAGCCTCTAAAGGTGTTTGTAGAGGGACAGACTCGCTGTGAAGAGAGTGAAGGACATAGATGCAGATACCACCAGATACCTTTTCATAAGCTGCCCGGTTCTTAAAATAACCCCGATAGCCACAGAGAGTGGGGGTTCGCATTGCTGGAAACCAAGTTTCTTGAGGAGCAATGCGGAAGAAAGGGTGAAGGCAGAGAAATTGTTGGAGCTCAGCAAGATGGTGGAGGAAACCGCAGCAGTTCCACTGGAGGATGTCATTGTCCATGGCTGAGAAAGGCGTGAAGGGACTGGGGAGGCAGATTACACCACTGGGTCACTTGCTGCCACCGATTCCGTACCCGTGCGAGTGACATCCATTGCGTCCGAGGGTCCGGCAAGATCCAGGTCCTCAGTAGACGCCAGAATCTCGACCTCATCCTCAGACGCTGAGCTTGTAGGAAGCGGTGGGATGGATGCCACCAATATGGCTGGATTCTTGGGAGCCTTTTTCTTTTTCAGCTTTTCGCGCTGCACCTTCGGTGGTTGCAGCTGGGAGGGCTTCACTGGCTCAGTCTCAGGGACGGACGAGGACCGTGAAGCCCTACGACCAGCGACCTGTGGTTGCTTCAGCCACTGGCGGGTGCCTGCTTTTCCACTGTTCTGAACTTGCGAAGGGAGGTCCCCAAGGGACCCCTTCCTGGTGAGAGGAGCTGGAGAAGTCTTAGGCTTCTCTGGCTGGGAAGTGGGAACTGATGTCCCTGTTGGTTGGGGGGGGGGGGGGGGGGTGTTGATCTTGAAGTAGATGGAGCAGGAGCAACAGGGAGTGAAGTGCCCCCCACAATCAAGGGGGCAGGTGGATTCTGACGGATCATAGAGCCAACCATACGTGACAACACGGGAGATGGGAGAACCGTTGTTGCAGCAGTGGCGTAGGTTGACGTGATTGGCACAGGATGTAGCCTCTCATATTTCCGCTTAGCCTCAGTGTAGATCAGGCGGTCCAGGGTCTCTTATTCCTTGATGTTCCGTTCTTTCTGAAATACCCTACAGTCCGGAGAGCAGGGGGAATGGTGTTCTCCGCAGTTAACACAGATGGGAGGTGGGGCACATGGAGTATTGGGATGCGAAGGACGTCCACAATCTTGACACGTGATGCCGGAAGTATATCGGGATGACATATGCCCAAACTTCCAGCATTTAAAACACTGCATCGTAGGAGGGATATATGGCTTCACATCACAGCGGTAAACCATCACCTTCACCTTTTCGGGTAAGACATCTCCTCAAAGGCCAAGATGAAGTCACCGGTGGCTACCTGATTATCCTTCAGACCCCGATGGACGCTGGGAGTCCTGAAGCCCCAGAGGGATAGGCATCTACTCCTCAGCATACATGGGGATGTAGCAGCTCAGGCATCAGCAGTGCGATCCCCGTGTAGTCAGGGGGCTACCACCAAGAGGGTACATGACGACCCCATCACAACGGACTGGCTACCGTGCTGGATGTCAAGTGTCGAATATCCATGTATATCACGAGGGCGAAGATGGAAGTGCAGAATGGAGGGAATGTATGCTACCCGCAACACAATGCAGCTGATGTGGCCGGAAGCTTGGTGTAAGTCCAACTCCATGACAATATTGGGTGTGCCAGATCTTAGGGCAACATGGATTTAAGATGCAACACGTAAGGTGTCCTTCCCCAAATGTTACGTACTAACGGAAAATTTTGAAATGTAGTGGTCAAACCCCTTAAGGGACCATCACATTAAGGCTGAAACGTTGGAGACTCCTTTTAGTCGCCTCTTACAACAGGCAGGAATACCGCAGGCCTATTCTTACCCCCGGACCCGCAGGGGGGCAGCCAGGCAAGCTACTGGTGCAGGAGTACCAACCTGTTGTGTGAGCTCCTGCTGGTGGCACTGGTGTGTGAGAGTAGACCTGATCATCCATCCCCAGATGCAAACTGATGGATTCCAGGGCGTGAGGGAGGAGATGAACCTAGAGATCTGAAGGCAGTTTTGATAACCACACCGACCACAGGGTTTCGTCCAGCATCATCTGTTCTCTGACCAGGAGGTGTAGCTGGCACCAAAGCTGGGATGGAGTGTGGTCGCTGAGATGTTCCTTGTACAGTATTCGCAGAATAACCTATTGTGGGGAATGCGAGAGGTGCTAGATGATAGTCTGTTTTGCGAAATCGTACTTCAAAGTTAGTGGCGGCGTCAAAAGTAGGTCGCAGATCAGGTCTGTGTGCTCGTGCATGAGGCACAGGAATTTTGAATTGTCATCAGTGATGCGGTACAGTTCAAACAAGTTCTCCACCAGTGCAAACCATGTTGCTGGGTTGTCCTCGGATAGCGGGGACAGGGTCGGTAAGCGGTCTGGCGGTGGCTACAAAGGCGCAACCAGTTCTGTATCTGAATCCCATGTATCACTCACTTGAAATGGATGCTGGACTGGTGCAGTCGACGCAGACGACACTGCATAGGGTGCAAGCAAGCTGTCTGTCGGAGCAGATGAGGATGGCGCTGAAACACCAGGAAATGGTGCTGTGAAACTGTCTGATGCAACATTCGCGGCGTAGAAGTCAAACATGGAAGGCATGGCTGGCGCATTGTGAAAAGTGAGCGGGTGAACGGCTGCAGCCAAAATCCCTTGCAAGTTCAAGTTTACTTGTGGTTGCGGGGAGGGGGGGTGGGGGGGGGGGGGGGGGTGGAAGACGGATGTGCGCCGGACCAGCACAGTAAAATGTTCCCACCGGGCTGTTGACATGAGCTGGGGCATGTTTGGAGGGGAATAAACCACAGTTAGTATCATTTTTTTTTTTTTTTTTTTTTTTTGAAATTTGTGGTAAGGTCTTATGGGACCAAACTGCTGAGGTCATCAGTCACCTAAGCTTAAACATTACTTAAACTAACTAACACTAAGGACAACACACACACACCTGAGGGGAGGACTCAAACAACTGACGGGGGCAGCCACGTGAACCATGACGAGGCGCCTCAGACCGCTCGGCTACCCCTTGCACCAGTTAGTATCATTACGTGGCACATTGTTCACATAAGGTGGGGGCCCGTAAAGTGCACTGAGGGTCCTAATGGTCACTGGTGGCGGAAACTGGCCTGGAAATGTTTGTGATATACACTGGGAATTGTCCACTTTGTAAACCGATGAAGCAGTAGGGTGATGGGGCATCGTGGGAGCACAATCAGTACATGCGATCTGTCCTAACAAAGTCAAGGTAGCATAAGGCACTGTTGTAATAGTTGTCCGAACAGCCAGCAGTTGATATGTAGTTTGGGCACGCAAACGCAGATTCCACTTCAGCATGATGAAATTCAGGAACTTTGCTCTTCTTGTTATCATTTTTGAAATGCACATGTCAATGCACACTCGCTGGAGAGGCAAAGCCTGAGTTTGCAGTCACATGTTGCAATTTCAAGTGGTGGAAGTGTTGAGGTGACAAAACTGCCTGAAACGCGTTGTGGAATCCAGATGGTGGTGAAGTGACAAAATGTCCCATTGCAGGTGCAGGAGCTCTGATATCCAAGTTCTGCGCAGCAGGATACATGGCCAAGCAGAAAAAATGAAGGCATAAACAAAGGCACGATGAACCGGTGCGCAAATTTTTACTCGGGTCATCACTGTGGGATTTCTGTTGGGTTGTAACCCAAAGAAACACACACATTTCTGTAGGACTCTGTATATTTCATACAGACATCCTCATTACAACAAATCATACTTCGAACACAACTGAACAAGCAAGATGGCATGGGCCGTTAGGTTCCAGATCAAAGAACTTGTGATGACGGAGATATATCTTTCGTACTTGTCAAAGCCACAGGAGTAAAATCACATTCATTATGTTGAACTGTAGCATCAGATCATTGGCATCTGCTACATGTGTTGTTGTCGTGACTATCAGATATAATTATGTGCAAACTGTAGTTTAATTCTTTTATCTTGGCGGCTCGCACATGCCCGCCCAGACGCAGGAGATTGCTGCGTTGCCAGTTGCAAATGACATACGCGCCAAGAGAAGCAGCGCCATAGTATAGTATAGTTCGCAAACTTACATTTAGGGGGGAGTGCGCAGTTTATGAAGTAAAGCCACCACGGGCCGCATTAACCCTTTCGCTGCTACAGAGACGTACTCCCCGTATTCTACGCTGTGCGCGGTTTTGTCATCACGACACTGCTCGCCTGTGCTCACACATGGTGTTCTGGCTACTTTGACACTTATCATTCGATTTCAGAAAACTATTTGGCCCAAAAATTTGATTTTTACACATCTTCTTGACTGATACCTTCCCCCCGTAAATGGCTTCATTTTGTTTCGATGTTCAACAGAGTTATTGTGCAGCATTAAATGTAGTAAACCATTGCACAAAATATTGAAGAGTTTGCAGAGGTAAAAGTCCATAGCGTATACTTTCCGTATGGTCGATTTTAGTTGCCACAATGTTGAGAATGAAATGTGGACAAGATACCTAAATTTCATATAAAATTTACTGTATAACAATATCTCATTTAATTTAAGTACCAGATAGGTGTCATATGTAATATTAAGAAATATTCCATCCTTCGCGACTGTATTTAAGTTTTATTTATACCAGAGTCATTTCGATTTTTTTCTAAAAACTTCTGATTAAAATAAAGTTGGCGAAGTACACAAAACTGAATTGTGGACGTAATGAAACATAGAAAAAACTAAAATATATTGTCAGTGAGGCACAGTGCGCAAAAAATTTGTGTTTATCACAACGGAAAGCAAATACTTGCCAAAACATAGATCAGTCGACTAAAACATTGAATATGATGATGTTGCCAAAGCAGCAAAGCAAAGAATTGCGACCAACAATCAAGTAGCTTGGCAACATACGAGCTGAAATTCTGGTCTAAATAATAGTTTTAATACTGTCGCAAAAGAATATATATCAATATGAATAGTAAAACAGCGACTGCGGAAGAGAAGATATAAAAACAAAACAGATAACATTAATATTGTATGTGTGCCTTTTCATTGTTTTTAATTGCTGTAAAAAGAAATATTGGAGGACAAAATTAGAAAAACCAAAAACTTATTATGATTATAATGAAGAGACAAAGCACTAGAAATTTCAAAAAATTACATTCAAACGAATAAAATTCATGAAGTAAGACACTTCGATATTGTTTTTAAATCAAGAAAATATAAAGCACCGATCAAGGTTTGAACTCAGATCCTCTCACTTGACAGCCTAACATCTTTACCATTACGCTACCACAACTCGTCATTTAAGAGACACTAGAGGACTCTAACGTATCACGCAAAATACCGACAAACACAGTTGGTATGACTATGAATTACTCACGTTTCGTCGAAGTACAATAGGAAACAAACAATTACCGCTGTTCTTTATCGCGAAAATGTTCGTGAGAATGATACAAACACCTTTCCTTGCTATCGCCTGAATTAGGAGGCTTATTGCTTGTTTGGTTTAATAAATTAGTAGAATATGAAGCAATTGGTATAAAGAGTGCTTTTTCCAAAACTTTCTATAAAAGAAAGTCTGCTATCAAGACTTTGCTTTTGTTCAATTACTTTATTTATTACTGAACGTTTCTAAAACTGAAGACACTCGTCCGTGCTCTGCACTGCAGTCGAGCTCCGGCAAAGTTGTTCTCTGTTCATTGGCTGACTGTGTTTTGTGACGTCAGATGCGCAGAAGCAGAACTAACCTAAAATCGACCGCTGTCATAAATTACACGCACTTTAGCAAGGCTGTATGCAGCAGAAGCAGTGATCTTTCATTCTTTGAGTTTTGGTGTTACATACTTCTTGCACTGTAATGTGTACATAGTTACAGAGTGTCCCCATTAGGAGCTAATACTTAACATTTAGGGATGATTCTAGTTCAATGTATAACAGCTCCTAATCTGTTCACTGCTAGGAGCTGTTATATATTTGGGTGTGTTTATTCCAATAAATAAAGTTTCTACAAGAGTGGTATCTCAAGCACTACCACTTAGCTTGAGAAACGCATCCTTATCAAAGGCTGGACAGCCTTAATTCTAGTTGCACCTTGGCTTAGTCCTTATTAGCTTAAAATCAAAGGCCTTTACAAATGTCTGCTTGTGTCTGTGTATGTGCGGATGGATATGTGTGTGTGTGCGAGTGTATACCTGTCCTTTTGTCTCCCTAAGGTAAGTCTTTCCACTCCCAGGATTGGAATGAGTCCTTACCCTCTCTCTTAAAACCCACATCCTTTCGTCTTTCCCTCTCCTTCCCTCTTTCCTGATGAAGCAACCGTTTGTTGCGAAAGCTTGAATTTCGTGTGTATGTTTGTGTTTGTTTGTGTGTCTATCGACCTGCCAGCACTTTTGTTTGGTAAGTCACGTCATCTTTGTTATATATATATATATATATATATATATATATATATATATATATATATATATATATATATATATATGGTGTTTCGAAAATGACCGGTATATTTGAAACGGCAATAAAAACTAAACGAGCAGCGATAGAAATACACCGTTTGTTGCAATATGCTTGGGACAACAGTACATTTTCAGGCAGACAAACTTTCGAAATTACAGTAGTTACAATTTTCAACAACAGATGGCACTGCGGTCTGGGAAACTCTATAGCACGATATTTTCCACATATCCACCATGCGTAGCAATAATATGGCGTAGTCTCTGAATGAAATTACCCGAAACCTTTGACAATGTGTCTGGCGGAATGGCTTCACATGCAGATGAGACGTACTGCTTCAGCTGTTCAATTGTTTCTGGATTCTGGCGGTACACCTGGTCTTTCGAGTGTCCCCACAGAAAGAAGTCACAGGGGTTCATGTCTGGCGAATAGGGAGGCCAATCCACACCGCCTCTTGTATGTTTCGGATAGCCCAAAGCAATCACACGATCATCGAAATATTCATTCAGGAAATTAAAGACGTCGGCCGTGCGATGTGGCCGGGCACCATTTTGCATAAACCACGAGGTGTTCGCAGTGTCGTCTAAGGCAGTTTGTACCGCCACAAATTCACGAAGAATGTCCAGATAGCGTGATGCAGTAATCGTTTCAGATCTGAAAAATGGGCCAATGATTCCTTTGGAAGAAATGGCGGCCCAGACCAGCACTTTTTGAGGATGCAGGGACGATGGGACTGCAACATGGGGCTTTTCGGTTCCCCCTATGCGCCAGTTCTGTTTATTGACGAAGCCGTCCAGGTAAAAATAAGCTTCGTCAGTAAACCAAATGCTGCCCACATGCATATCGCCGTCATCAATCCTGTGCACTATATCATTAGCGAATGTCTCTCGTGCAGCAATGGTAGTGGCGCTGAGGGGTTGCCGCGTTTGAATTTTGTATGGATAGAGGTGTAAACTCTGGCGCATGAGACGATACGTGGACGTTGGCGTCATTTGGCCCGCAGCTGCAACACGGCGAACGGAAACCCGAGGCCGCTGTTGGATCACCTCCTGCACTAGCTGCGCGTTGCCCTCTGTGGTTGCCGTACGCGGTCGCCCTACCTTTCCAGCACATTCATCCGTCACGTTCCCAGTCCGTTGAAATTTTTCAAACAGATCCTTTATTGTATCGCTTTTCAGTCCTTTGGTTACATTAAACCTCCGTTGAAAACTTCGTCTTGTTGCAACAACACTGTGTTCTAGGCGGTGGAATTCCAACACCAGAAAAATCCTCTGTTCTAAGGAATAAACCATGTTGTCTACAGCACACTTGCACGTTGTGAACAGCACACGCTTACAGCAGAAAGACGACGTACAGAATGGCGCACCCACAGACTGCATTGTCTTCTATATCGTTCACATCACTTGCAGCGCCATCTGTTGTTAAAAATTGTAACTACTGTAATTTCGAAAGTTTGTCTGCCTGAAAATGTACTGTTGCCCAAGCATATTGCAACAAACGGTGTATTTCTATCGCTGCTCGTTTAGTTTTTATTGCCGTTTCAAATATACCGGTCATTTTTGAAACACAGGAAAAATACATCTAAAAACAAAGATGATGTGACATACCAAACGAAAGCGCTGGCAGGTCGATAGACACACAAACAAACACAAACATACACACAAAATTCAAGCTTTCGCAACAAACTGTTGCCTCATCAGGAAAGATGGAAGGAGAGGGAAAGACGAAAGGATGTGGGTTTTAAGGGAGAGGGTAAGGAGTCATTCCAATCCCGGGAGCGGAAAGACTTACCTTAGGGGGAAAAAAGGACGGGTATACACTCGCACACACACACATATCCATCCACACATATACAGACACAAGCAGACATATTTCAAGACAAAGAGTTTGGGCAGAGATGTCAGTCGAGACGGAACTGCAGAGGCAAAGATGTTGTTGAATGACAGGTGAGGTATGAGTGGCGGCAACTTGAAATTAGCGGAGATTGGGGCCTGGTGGGTAAAGGGAAGAGAGGATATATTGAAGAGCAAGTTCCCATCTCCGGAATTCGGATAGGTTGGTGTTGGTGGGAAGTATCCAGATAACCCGGACGGTGTAACACTGTGCCAAGATGTGCTGGCCGTGCACCAAGGCATGTTTAGCCACAGGGTGATCCTCATTACCAACAAACACTGTCTGCCTGTATCCATTCATGCGAATGGACAGTTTGTTGCTGGTCATTCCCACATAGAATGCATCACAGTGTAGGCAGGTCAGTTGGTAAATCACGTGGGTGCTTTCACACGTGGCTCTGCCTTTGGTCGTGTACACCTTCCGGGTTACAGGACTGGAGTAGGTGGTGGTGGGAGGGTGCATGGGACAGGTTTTACACCGGGGGCGGTTACAAGGATAGGAGCCAGAGGGTAGGAAAGGTGGTTTGAGGATTTCATAGGGATGAACTAAGAGGTTACGAAGGTTAGGTGGATGGCGGAAAGACACTCTTGGTGGAGTGGGGAGGATTTCATGAAGGATGGATCTCATTTCAGGGCAGGATTTGAGGAAGTCGTATCCCTGCTGGAGAGCCACATTCAGAGTCTGGTCCAGTCCCGGAAAGTATCCTGTCACAAGTGGGGCACTTTTGTGGTTCTTCTGTGGGAGGTTCTGGGTTTGAGGGGATGAGGAAGTGGCTCTGGTTATTTGCTTCTGTACCAGGTCGGGAGGGTAGTTACGGGATGCGAAAGCTGTTGTCAGGTTGTTGGTGTAATGGTTCAGGGATTCCGGACTGGAGCAGATTCGTTTGCCATGATGACCTAGGCTGTAGGGAAGGGACCGTTTGATGTGGAATGGGTGGCAGCTGTCATAATGGAGGTACTGTTGCTTGTTGGTGGGTTTGATGTGGACGGACGTGTGAAGCTGGCCATTGGACAGATGGAGGTCAACGTCAAGGAAAGTGGCATGGGATTTGGAGTAGGACCAGGTGAATCTGATGGAACCAAAGGAGTTGAGGTTGGAGAGGAAATTCTGGAGTTCTTCTTCACTATGAGTCCAGATCATGAAGATGTCATCAATAAATCTGTACCAAACTTTGGGTTGGCGGGCCTGGGTAACCAAGAAGGCTTCCTCTAGGCGACCCATGAATAGGTTGGCGTTCGAGGGGGCCTTCCCTGTACCCATGGCTGTTCCCTTTAATTGTTGGTATGTCTGGCCTTCAAAAGTGAAGAAGTTGTGGGTCAGGATGAAGCTGGATAAGGTAATGAGGAAAGAGGTTTCAGGTAGGGTGGCAGGTGATCGGCGTGAAAGGAAATGCTCCATCGCAGCGAGGCCCTGGACGTGCGGATTATTTGTGTATAAGGAAGTGGCATCAATGGTTACAAGGATGGTTTCTGGGGGTAACAGATTGGGTAAGGATTCCAGGCGTTCGAGGAAGTGGTTGGTGTCTTTGATGAAGGATGGGAGACTGCATGTAATGGGTTGAAGGTGTTGATCTACATAGGCAGAGATACGTTCTGTGGGGGCTTGGTAACCAGCTACAATGGGGCGGCCGGGATGATTGGGTTTGTGAATTTTAGGAAGAAGGTAGAAGGTAGGGGTGCGGGGTGTTGGTGGGGTCAGGAGATTGATAGAGTCAGGTGAAAGGTTTTGCAGGGGGCCTAAGGTTCTGAGGATTCCTTGAAGCTCCGCCTGGACATCGGGAATGGGATTACCTTGGCAAAATTTGTATGTGGTGTTGTCTGAAAGCTGACACAGTCCCTCAGCCACATACTCCCAACGATCAAGTACCACGGTCGTGGAACCCTTGTCCGCCGGAAGAATGATGATGGATCGGTCAGCCTTCAGATCACGGATAGCCTGGGCTTCAGCAGTGGTGATGTTGGGAGTAGGATTAAGGTTTTTTTAAGAAGGATTGAGATGCAAGGCTGGAAGTCAGAAATTCCTGGAAGGTTTGGAGAGGGTGATTTTGAGGAAGAGGAGGTGGGTCCCACTGCGACGGAGGACAGAACTGTTCCAGGCAGGGTTCAATTTGGATAGTGTCCTGGGGAGTTGGATCATTAGGAGTACGATTAGGATCATTTTTCTACGTGGCAAAGTGATATTTCCACCAGAGAGTACGAGAGTAGGACAGTAAATCTTTGACGAGGGCTGTTTGGTTGAATCTGGGAGTGGGGCTGAAGGTGAGGCCTTTGGATAGGACAGAGGTTTCGGATTGGGAGAGAGGTTTGGAGGAAAGGTTAACTACTGAATTAGGGTGTTGTGGTTCCAGATTGTGTTGATGGGAATTTTGAGGTTTTGGAGGGAGTGGAGCTGGAAGTGGGAGATTGAGTAGATGGGAGAGACTGGGTTTGTGTGCAATGAGAGGAGGTTGACGTTTGCTGGAAAGGTTGTGAAGGGTGAATGAGTTGCCTTTCCGGAGGTGGGAAACCAGGAGATTGGATAGTTTTTTTGAGGTGGAGGGTGGCATGCTGTTCTAATTTGCGGTTGGCCTGTAGGAGGATGCTCTGAACAGCCGGTGTGGATGTGGGAGAGGAAAGATTAAGGACTTTTATTAAGGATAGGAGTTGACGGGTGTGTTCATTGGCTAAGTTGATTTGTAGGTGAAGGATTAGGTGGGTGAGGGCAATGGATTGTTCAGTTTGGAACTGGTATAGGGACTGATGGAAAGAAGGGTTGCAGCCAGAGATGGGAACTTTAAGTGTGAGGCCTTTGGGGGTAATGCCAAATGTTAGACAAGCCTGAGAAAATAGAATATGGGAGCGTAATCTGGCTAGGGCGAAGGCATGTTTACGGAGGGAATGTAAATAAAACAATGGGGTCGTTGTGGGGGTGTTGTAAGGGTGACTGTAAATAAAACTTAATGGGGTCGTTGTGGGGGTGTTTGCCTCTGCACTTCCGCCTCGACTGACATCTCTGCCCAAACTCTTTGTCTTTAAATATGTCTGCTTGTGTCTGTATATGTGTGGATGGATATGTGTGTGTGTGCGAGTGTATACCCGTCCTTTTTTCCCCCTAAGGTAAGTCTTTCCGCTCCCGGGATTGGAATGACTCCTTACCCACTCCCCTAAAACCCACATCCTTTCGTCTTCCCCTCTCCTTCATCTTTCCTGATGAGGCAACAGTTTGTTGCGAAAGCTTGAATTTTGTGTGTATGTTTGTGTTTGTTTGTGTGTCAATCGACCTGCCAGCGCTTTTATTTACATTCCCTCCAAAAACATGCCTTCGCCCTAGCCAGATTACGCTCCCCTATTCTATTTTCTCAGGCTTGTCTAACATTTGGCATTACCCCCAAAGGCCTCACACTTAAAGTTCCGCCAGCCGATGTGGCCGTGCGGTTAAAGGCGCTGCAGTCTGGAACCGCAAGACCGCTACGGTCGCAGGTTCGAATCCTGCCTCGGGCATGGATGTTTGTGATGTCCTTAGGTTAGTTAGGTTTAACTAGTTCTAAGTTCTAGGGGACTAATGACCTCAGCAGTTGAGTCCCATAGTGCTCAGAGCCATTTGAACCATTTTGAACTTAAAGTTCCCATCTCTGGCTGCAACCCTTCTTTCCATCAGTCCCTATACCAGTTCCAAACTGAACAATCCATTGCCATCACCCACCTAATCCTTCACCTACATGTCAACTTAGCCAATGAACACACCCGTCAACTCCTATCCTTAATAAAAGTCCTTAATCTTTCCTCTCCCACATCCACACCGGCTGTTCAGAGCATCCTCCTACAGGCCAACCGCAAATTAGAACAGCATGCCACCCTCCACCTCAAAAAACTATCCAATCTCCTGGTTTCCCACCTCCGGAAAGGCAACTCACTCACCCTTCATGACCTTTCCAGCAAACCTCAACCTCCTCTCATTGCACACAAACCCAGTCTCTCCCATCTACTCAATCTCCCACTTCCAGATCCACTCCTTCCAAAACCTCAAAATTCCAATCAACACAATCTGGAACCACAACACCCCAATTCAGTAGTTAACCTTTCCTCCAAACCTCTCTCCCAATCTGAAACCTCTGTCCTATCCAAAGGCCTCACCTTCAGCCCCACTCCCAGATTCAACCAAACAGCCCTCGTCAAAGATTTACTGTCCTACTCTCGTACTCTCTGCTGGAAATATCACTTTGCCATGAAGAAAAATGATCCTAATCGTACTCCTAATGATCCAACTCCCCAGGACACTATCCAAATTGAACCCTGCCGGGACAGTTCTGTCCTCCGTCGCAGCGGGACCCACCTCCTCTTCCTCAAAATCACCCTCTCCAAACCTTCCAGGAATTTCTGACTTCCAGCCTTGCATCTCAATCCTTCTTAAAAAACCTTAATCCTACTCCCAACATCACCACTGCTGAAGCCCAGGCTATCCGTGATCTGAAGGCTGACCGATCCATCATCATTCTTCCGGCGGACAAGGGTTCCACGACCGTGGTACTTGATCGTTGGGAGTATGTGGCTGAGGGACTGCGTCAGCTTTCAGACAACACCACATACAAATTTTGCCAAGGTAATCCCATTCCCGACGTCCAGGCGGAGCTTCAAGGAATCCTCAGAACCTTAGGCACCCTGCAAAACCTTTCACCTGACTCTATCAACCTCCTGACCCCACCAACACCCCGCACCCCTACCTTCTACCTTCTTCCTAAAATTCACAAACCCAATCATCCCGGCCGCCCCATTGTAGCTGGTTACCAAGCCCCCTACAGAACGTATCTCTGCCTACGTAGATCAACACCTTCAACCCATTACATGCAGTCTCCCATCCTTCATCAAAGACACCAACCACTTCCTCGAACACCTGGAATCCTTACCCAATCGTTTACCCCCAGAAACCATCCTTGTAACCATTGATGCCACTTCCTTATACACAAATATTCTGCACGTCCAGGGCCTCGCTGCGATGGAGCATTTCCTTTCACGCCGATCACCTGCCACCCTACCTAAAACCTCTTTCCTCATTACATTATCCAGCTTCATCCTGACCCACAACTTCTTCACTTTTGAAGGCCAGACATACCAACAATTAAAGGGAACAGCCATGGGTACCAGGATGGCTCCCTCGTACGCCAACCTATTCATGGGTCGCCTAGAGGAAGCCTTCTTGGTTACCCAGGCCCGCCAACCCAAAGTTTGGTACAGATTTATTGATGACATCTTCATGATCTTGACTCACAGTGAAGAAGAACTCCATAATTTCCTCTCCAACCTCAACTCCTTTGGTTCCATCAGATTCACCTGGTCCTACTCCAGATCCCACGCCACTTTCCTTGATGTTGACCTCCATCTGTCCAATGGCCAGCTTCACACGTCCGTCCACATCAAACCCACCAACAAGCAACAGTACCTCCATTATGACAGCTGCCACCCATTCCACATCAAACGGTCCCTTCCCTACAGCCTAGGTCTTCATGGCAAACGAATCTGCTCCAGTCCGGAATCCCTGAACCATTACACCAACAACCTGACAACAGCTTTCGCATCCCGTAACTACCCTCCCGACCTGGTACAGAAGCAAATAACCAGAGCCACTTCCTCATCCCCTCAAACCCAGAACCTCCCACAGAAGAACCACAAAAGTGCCCCACTTGTGACAGGATACTTTCCGGGACTGGACCAGACTCTGAATGTGGCTCTCCAGCAGGGATACGACTTCCTCAAATCCTGCCCTGAAATGAGATCCATCCTTCATGAAATCCTCCCCACTCCACCAAGAGTGTCTTTCCGCCGTCCACCTAACCTTCGTAACCTCTTAGTTCATCCCTATGAAATCCCCAAACCACCTTCCCTACCCTCTGGCTCCTACCCTTGTAACCGCCCCCGGTGTAAAACCTGTCCCATGCACCCTCCCACCACCACCTACTCCAGTCCTGTAACCCGGAAGGTGTACACGACCAAAGGTAGAGCCACGTGTGAAAGCACCCACGTGATTTACCAACTGACCTGCCTACACTGTGATGCATTCTATGTGGGAATGACCAGCAACAAACTGTCCATTCGCATGAATGGACACAGGCAGACAGTGTTTGTTGGTAATGAGGATCACCCTGTGGCTAAACATGCCTTGGTGCACGGCCAGCACATCTTGGCACAGTGTTACACCGTCCGGGTTATCTGGATACTTCCCACCAACACCAACCTATCCGAACTCCGGAGATGGGAACTTGCTCTTCAATATATCCTCTCTTCCCGTTACCCACCAGGCCTCAATCTCCGCTAATTTCAAGTTGCCGCCACTCATACCTCACCTGTCATTCAACAACATCTTTGCCTCTGTACTTCCGTCTCGACTGACATCTCTGCCCAAACTCTTTGTCTTGAAATATATCTGCTTGTGTCTGTATATGTGTGGATGGATATGTGTGTGTGTGTGTGCGAGTGTATACCCGTCCTTTTTTCCCCCTAAGGTAAGTCTTTCCGCTCCCGGGATTGGAATGACTCCTTACCCTCTCCCTTAAAACCCACATCCTTTCGTCTTTCCCTCTCCTTCCTTCTTTCCTGATGAGGCAACAGTTTGTTGCGAAAGCTTGAATTTTGTGTGTATGTTTGTGTTTGTTTGTGTGTCTATCGACCTGTCAGCACTTTCGTTCGGTAAGTCACATCATCTTTGTTTTTAGATATATTTTTTCCCACATGGAATGTTTCCTTAGAGAGAGAGAGAGAGAGAGAGAGAGAGAGAGAGAGGGAAACATTCCACGTGGGAAAAATATATCTAAAAATAAAGATGATGTGACTTACCAAACGAAAGCGCTGGCACGTTGATAGACACACAAACAAACACAAACATACACACAAAATTCAAGCTTTCACAACAAACTGTTGCCTCATCAGGAAAGAGGGTAGGAGAGGGAAAGACGAAAGGATGTGGGTTTTAAGGGAGAGGGTAAGGAGTCATTCCAATCCCGGGAGCGGAAAGACTTACCTTAGGGGGAAAAAAGGACGGGTATACACTCGCACACACACACACATATCCATCCACACACACACATATATATATATATATATATATATATATATATATATAGAGAGAGAGAGAGAGAGAGAGAGAGAGAGAGAGAGAGAGGATATTGGAGACCGCAAGCCATCACAGCACCTTCAGCACTTAATTAAGGAGCAAGTAGGATGTCACACCAATTCAGATAATTTGGAGCAGCCACCTACCAACACAATTCAAGATGATAGTAGTATCCCAAACAGAGAGGTCATTAGACACCAATGCAGAGCTTGTAGATGGACTTCAAGAAGCCATTGCTCCTGCTCGGGTTAGCGAAGTAACAGAGACATGCAACAAAACAGCAGCAGCAGCAGTTTCATATGGCAGTTACAACTCTCTAGTGGCAAAGGTTGATTTATTATGTACAAAAATCAGCAAGCTGTCATCTCAAACCAATACCATTAACAAAACAGAGTAGAACAGTGGTCGTCAAACTTTTCTGCTCAAAAGCTGATACTGACATTGTGGAGTGGCATATCAGGCTGCATTCATACTAGTCTTATTATTAATTGGTAACCTACATAAATTAGCATATTATGAGCCACCAATAGACTAGTTGTGGTAAGTACTCATTGATAAAAATGAAAACTATTCAGAACACTTTGTGTCAACTATTCTCTGTTTCAGATAGTTGGCAACCTCAGCGACATCAAAGTTGTGACACTAACTGCCTGACAAAGTATTGTTGTGTCGGCTTTGTGGGCAGATGATTAACTGATTAATAATAGTAATTTTACTTATATTTAAATGCATTATACAATTTGAGACATAATCACAAATATTTACTAAATGTTTTGAATGTAATTTTTCTGCTAATCACCACAGTATTTACAACAGCATTCCTTGGTACAAATATTTACCAGATTTGTAGATGATGGTTTCTATATTGCACATTCACAAATCCATGATACTTCTGTTTGAAATTTATACAACAGCAGTTGACTGGTACAAGTCATGCATGCCTGTGAGTTAACAGTACTGTAAGACAAACAATAAAACATTAACCTTCTCATATGCTCTAACACTGCAGTGGCCGCACTACTTACCCTTTCCTTGAGGTAAGCAGCCAACTTAACTCAGGTCATGGCCGAATTCACCAGCATCAATTATGATTAAACACATGTACAATATTACAGTATCTGTAAGTATTTTTTAAATATTTGTGGAATAGTCTGTCAGTTCCTGGAGGAACAGAGACATATTAAAAAGCTGAATACACATTATTAATGTTCCTACAGTACCATTTACTTAATAGTTTGTTAAGAACTGGCCTTCAGCTTCCTAGGCCATCATCAGATAACTTAATAATAAAGATAGTCTACACACCTTCAGGCAGAGTTCATAGCTGTATAAAGATTGTTTTTCAAAGCATATGTTACATTTTATGACTATATCAATACAAAAACTGAGCAGGAAAACTACAGTCTTACGAAATTCTTAACTTTAGTTGTTGTTTTTGGATTTGGCTGTTAGTAGGTGCATATGATCATAACACAGCTGACAATCATAGTCTGCACAAGTACTTGATTAGGGTCGCATATGGCCTGTGAGTCGCAGTTTGACGAGCACTGCCACAGAATATCAACAAGCCATTCATTGACTAATACTATGTCTTTAAAGCAGAACATTCCACATACTGGTACCACAGCACATTTGGTGCTGTGAGAGTGTACTGCGCCATGTTCCTTCCAAAATGCCAGCAGTAATTGGTCATAGGCACAGCCAACTGCTAGTCACTATTTATCAATGACAGGAAATAGGGCCAAACATTTTTGGTGAACACTGGTTCAGATCTGAGTATACTGTCTCGAACTTCATCACATCGCTGTAGACCACCAACAGCATTTGCAACACTCTGTTACAGCAATTCCCTCCTTTGACTAGACCTCCAGGCAACCCTAAACAAGTGCAACATAATGTGGTGTACCATAGTAAAACTGCTGATGGCCCACCGGCATCATACAGACCAAGGAATTTGGCACTCAATCGCCTGGCTATTGCTAAAGCCAACTTTGACACCATGTGCAAAGAAGGCATTATCTGACCATACATCTAGTGCCTAAGAAGTGTCAAGCATTGCATCAATGTGGAAATTTACCACCCACTTAACACCAAAACTGTACCAGACTGCTACCTGGTGCCATTGTTGAGAGACTATAATTATGTCTTTCATGATGCAGCTATATTCAGTGTATTCAATTGTGACTAAGCCTATACCCATATACTGGTAGCAGAGGGAGACGTACCAAAATCAGTGATCACCACTCCATTTGAGTGCTTATGGAATGCTGCCTAGACATGACAATGATTTATTGATTCAGTTCTGCAAGGCCTGCCATTTTTCTTTGCACACCTTGATGATATTCTTCTCTTCTCAGCCACAGGAGCAACACAAACAACATCTTATTGAAGTATTCAAGTGTTAGAGCAAAATGGTGTGCTCCTGAACACAGCTAAATGTGTGTCCCAACAATTCAAGATTACCCTCTCTGGCCATGACATACCTTCTCCAGACTCTCTATCGGTATTAGAAAAGGTTGAAGCCATCCTGCAGATATCAAAGCTGAACAACACTAAAAAATTATACCAGTTCCTACGAATGTCGAATCTCTATTGCTGCCATCGACTGCATTGGGGAACTGCAGGAACCATTAACTACAGCACTTCCTGGCCCAAAAGTTTGAGGCAATCCTCCAGTCCAATCAGCTGATGGAATGTACTCCACTTTTGTTGCCACAAAACAGAGTATGGTGAAGGCTGCACTTCTCACACATCCCAAGCTAGATGCACCCTTAATGCTAGTTGTGGATGCCAGTCAGACAGCTATTGGTGCAGTGTCACAACATGTGTCAGATGGCTCATGGCAACCACTTGCTTACTAGGCTCACAATCCATCAATGTCACACCAGATGTGGAGTGTTAATATCTGCAAACTTCTTGCCATGTACGAAGCAGTCAAGTACATCTGTAACTACATGATTACTCCATAATTCACAATTAAGTGCCTGGCAGAGGGTTCATTGAACCACTTTTAAGTTATTTCTCTTCCGTTTCACTCTGGAACAGCACGCACGAAAAATGTACACTTAAATCTTTCCATGTGAGCTCTGATTTCTCTTATTTTATTATGATGATCATTTCTCCCTATGTAGATAGGCATCAACAAAATATTTTCATATGCCAAGGAGAAAGTTGGCGATTGAAATTTCATGAGAAGGTCCTGCAATGACACAAAATACCTATGTTTTAATTTCCACCACCTCAATTCGTGCATCACATCTGCGGCACTCTTCCTTATTTCAATATCCTCCTTCAGACTTATCTGATAAGTATCCCACGCTACACAGCAATACTCCAGAAGACAGCGGACAAATGTAGTGTAAGCAGCCTCTTTAGTAAACTTGCTACATTTTCTAAGTGTCCTAATAATAAACTGCAGTCTTTGGTTTACTTTCCCCACAACATTATCTATGTGATCTTTCCAACTTAAGTTATTCGTAATTGTAACCCCTAAGTATTTAGTTCAGTTCACATCCTTTAGATTTGTGTGATTTATAATGTAACTAAAATTTTGCAGATTCCTTTTATTAGTCATGAGGATGACTTCACACTTTTTGTTATTTAGAGTAAATTGCCACTTTTGCATAATACAGATATCTTGTCTCAGTTGTTTTGCAACTGTTTTAAACTTTGCAAAATGGGGAATGCCATGTATTACTTCTGGTTAACTCTATGACTACCTGTCAGTTATTATGAATTGTAACCTTTCTGATAGGAAATCATAAATCCAGTTACACAACTGAGACAGTATTCCTTAAACACACAATTTAATTAGAAGTCACTTGTGGAGAATAGTGTCAAAAGCCTTCTAAAAACATGGAATTAATTTGATATCCCCTGTCATTACTTCATGAGAATAAAGTTGATATGGGTCAGTAATTCATCGGATTACTCATATTTCCTTTCTTTGTGTATGGATCTTTCTACGATTGAGCAATTGTGAATGATTACTAAGAATGGAGTTATTGTATCAGCATACTTTGAAAGAAATTTGACTGGTACACACTCTGGACCAGAGGCTTTGTCTTTTTTCAGTGAGTTAAGCTGCTTCAGTACACTGAAGGCATGTAGATTGTACTTTGCCTTTCAATACAGTTGCAGCTTGTCAGTATTTCTGGTGAAGATGTCAAGGTGTATTGCGTTGTCCCTCAGGGAAAATCTCATCCATTCCTAACCTTTGCAGTTTGTAGACGAGGCATAGACAGCCTACACAACTTCCAGAACATCCAGAGAAGCAAAGAAGTAATTTCGTAAATTTTTTGATTTATTAACTAGTTGGCCCAACTCCAGACAACTGCAAAAAGTTTCCACAGAAGTTGTAGAGAATTTAATTTTGGAGAAATGATGGTAATAACGTTAACTGAAACTATACAAATGTGTCAGATAATCTGCATCCCTATTTCATAAATAATCTACAAACTACAACAGTTACTATGTGGTTTCACTTAAATACACTGTTGTTATTACTTTCTTCCACTGAACAATTCAGAAAACTAACTCCTTTCAAGGTTAGGAAATGACTGAAACAACTTACTAACAGTTGCCAACAATGACATAAACATTTCTACATTCTTAATGAAAAGTAAACAAATTTACTTGTATAATAATCTTTGCTTCTCTGGATGTCCCGGAAAAGTACTGCAGATACATGTATGGGACATGTTTTATTAGAATCACCAGACCAATAACAATAAAATGAATGGAAATCATGCTTTTGTTTAACCTCGTACAGTTTTGTGGTGGCTTCATATTAGCAAAGTTGCTAAATTTCAGGCAAAATCTTTTATTAGCCATAACTCAGTAACTAAACATATGTGGACCTATGTTTATATGAACTTTTTTCTGTAGTTTTACTTGTAGAGTAGCATATTAAAAATTTGCAGATATCCATGAATCACCCTGTATATGAAAGCAGGTTAGTCTCTGAATGTTAAACATTAGCTCAGAATGGGGAAATTCTGTAACTATGTACGTATTACAATCCAAGGAGTAGCTACAGCAGAAAGTCAAAGAATGAACTGTCACTGCTGCTACTGCCACATACAGCATCACTGGGTAGCATGTAATTAAATCTGACAGCTGCAACAAAAACACACAACACACATAGCAGACAATATCGATTTGAAACTACATCAACTCCTTTGTTGGAAGTGGAGCATTATCACGAAAACGTGCAGGAAAGTGCATGTGACATCCCAATCAAGTTGTGTACACTGGTTGTAGTTCTGTGTCAGATCGTTGTTGCATCTGCAGGAGTGGTGCTCGTGTGGGAGATGAGGTTGTCTTTGTGGTGCTTCAGCTGGTAGTGCTGCCTGGAAAATATAAGCATGTTTGATGCGATTGAGAGAAAAGTTTGGTTGGTCTTGTGTGGATATCTGCAGAGAATTGGCAACAGTAAATTCTGCTGGGAGAAGTAATGCTTCATCATAAATAAGTTCCGCTGAGGAGGAAGCTATGTATGGCTTGTGCGTGTTCCACAGACCAAGGAGAACTATTGGGAGACAGATCATCCAGTTAGTGTCATGACACATGAGTGCAGCTTTAAGAGAAAAGTCCCATCACTCAATCATGCTGTTACTCACCAGATAGTAGCAGGTTCACTTGAGGTGCATGAATCTGCAGAACTTTGCGTGCTGGGCGAACAAGTCAGACTCAGATTGTCTACCGCTGTTGGCAGTAATGTGCGATGGGCAACCAAATGTAGATAACCATGCTGACACAAAAGCAGAGGCTAATGTTTCTGCAGAAATATTGCCTACCAACACTGCTTCCAGCCAATGAGTAAAACGATCAATTGTAGTCAGCAAGTATTATTTGCCATTCAATGGAAATAATTTCCTATGACTTCAATATGCACGTGTGTGACATGTTTTATTATATTCACCAGATCAATAACAACAAAATAGATGGAAATCATGCTTTACCTTCACCTCGTACAGTTTTGCGATGGCTTCATATTAGCGAAGTTGCTAAATTTCAGGCAAAATCTTTAATTAGCCATAACTCCGTAACTAAATGTCTCCTAATCTGTTCATTGCTTGGAGCTGTTATGTGTATGAGTGTGTTTATTCTGATAAACAGATCACAAGAGTGACACTTCAGATATTTCAACTGAGCTTAATAAGTACATGCTTATCAAAGGTCACACCGTCCTAATTGTTGCGGCATCCTAAAAATCTTGATGGAACTCATAATTCACATGTATACTGTAAATAATTAGCCACAGTTTCAATGTACATAGGACATCTCATCAACACTGCTGAAGATATCTTGTTAGCACTGTAGGACATATTCAGGAATCTTGGAGTCACCAAAGCATTGGCTTTTATGTATATATTTTTTCCTTTATTGGCATTTGGTTATCCCTGAATTGTCATCCATCACATTTACACACATACTCTTGAGAACTATTAATCACAAATGAAGTGTGGTAGACATGACTTCTTAAATACCTCTCTGTATACTGTAATCAGTTTAATCTTGCCTTCACAATTCTTACAGGAGAAATAGAGAAGAGTCTAAAGAATATTTCTGGATTCTTCACTTAATATTGGTTCTCAAAATTTTGTAAGTTGACTTTTGCACAAATTCAGATTTTTCAACATTTCTGTGACACACATCCATGAGTTAAACAAACCTGAAACCATTTATGCCGTCCTGCTTTGTATACATTTAATATCCCCTGTTGCTACTATTTGGCACAGGTCCCACATACTTTAACAATATTCTATGTTGGAATGCACAAGTGAGGTGTAAGCAGCCTGCTCTGTAGACTGATCACATTTTACAAATAGCCTATCAATGAAACAATGTCTGCCACCAGCCTTACTTATGACTAATCCACGTGATCACTTCATTTCATGTCCCTACAAAATATTACACCCGGGTGCTTGTATGAGTTTACTGATTCTAACTGTGAATCATTCATGTATTCATAGGAGCCGCCCAGATAGCCGTGTGAATATGCATGCTGCTTCCAGGATTTAAGGAGGTGCACTGGCCTTGGATCAAATCTGCCCAGCAGATGAAGAATGTAGGTGATTTACAACATCTGACTAGTTAAATATTGAGTCGGCATCGACATCCTGCTTCAGTTTCACATTCCTAAACATTTCAAATGCTTTCACATGGGATAATGCTAGTTGTAGACAGACGGGATACACAAATTCCATCTTGTGTGTGTGTGTGTGTGTGTGTGTGTGTGTGTGTGTGTTGGGTGGGGGGAGGTCACAGGAAGGGCATCTGGTCTGGCCACCCTCCACAGCTAATATTTCCAAGTCCAATAGTAACCTACTGGCCCTGTGAGAAATGGGTTAAAGACTAGGAAAATGAAGAAAGGTCTCATATATTTTCATGGGTGTGCTCCTGAATCTAAGTAGCTTTCAGAGAAGGTGTTAAGCAGTGTTCCACTCAGTGTCTTGTCACACACACCATTTACAAAACTTCAAGTGTCCCAAGCAATTGTTGGATGATTAATGCCTCCTCCTTTGATGACAACAGGTCTGTGGAATGTATGTAGCAATGAACTGATGTTTTCTATAAAGTTTCCGGTTACACCTGGGGGTGAGTCTGATGGTCGATAGAAAGACTAAATTTAAGCCCATCATTGATACTGACTCTTACCCACACAATCTTACATGGATGTTTAATTTCTCTCTCTCTGTGGACCAGTGTATCTTGTCTACTGCAGCAATTACACAACTCCATTTCCTATTACTGTATCCTTTCGATATACACTTAGAGTTACCCCAAAATCTCACTGTTGTCAATGTCAGATTTTAGGCAGCCTTCTGTATTAAGCTTTTTAAGACAGCTGCAAACTGTGGGCTTTGTTAGGAATGCTTTTGCAGTTGAGCTCTAGGATTTTACTCATGTCATCTGTGGGATTCACTTTATGTGCCCTTAAAGCTATTGTTATCTGGACTAAATGCAGTCAACTAATCTAAAAAAAGTTTCATGTGCACACCACATGGTCACTATCTGGATGGCAGCCTCTGAAGTGTAGAGCACGTCTGACCCACTTGCAGGGACCTTATTGTTGTAATTATGAACTTCATAGAAACTCCGTGAGCGAGGCTAGTCTACTAAACATTTTCTGTCACTCACTGGAATGATCCAAGGATGACCTCAGACCCCAGAAAGTGGGTATTGTTCATTCCAACATGCTCCACAATATGCAGCTGGTTCCACCCGCCTCCTGCCTATGATTAACAGATCACCTACTCTTTTAGCACTTCATTGATGGTCACAGCAGGATTCCCAAGTGAAATGTGTCTTACTAAGTTTCAATTTCAGTGGAAGACAGCACCATGTATTTATTTGTTAGAGAGATGAGTGTACCACCCTATGTTATCTTTGGTCCCTGCCACACACTATACTTGGCCTCTAGACCTATCACTGATATGTCGCTGAGAGTGAATTATACAAATGGTGACAGAGCCTGTATTTCTTGCAAAGGAGACGGTACCCTTTGGAAAGGATAATGCTTGAAGTAGCTTTGGTATATATGGTACATCACTCTCAGCAGTTCACCCAACACACACATTCAAAGCAGCTTCCCATCATTTCACAGTAGTAAGACTGATTTCCAGCTGCTAGTGAAAACCAACTAACTCATCCTGTGCCCAAAACCCAGCTGCTAGTGAAAACCAACTCATCCTGTGCCCAAAAACAGCACTGTGAGTGCTGTCCTGTTCAGACATGTGCAATGTTTATTTGAATGTAAAATAAGTAACTTTAAATTATTCTTGCTGATATTGTTTTTTTAGGATGTGTTATGCTACAAAAACTGGAAGTTTTCTTTTAGATTTGAGCTACAATGCCCAAGAAAGTGATTTGTACAAACAATTCTAAAAAGGTACTGCTGCTAAATCATACAAAATACACAACTGTAACTCGCATTTACTACAGAAGATGTTACAAACCCTCATAAGTATCCAAAAATTCTCAAAAATACTCTTCAGCTAGTAAATATACTTTGAAATTAGGTAACAATTGTTTTTGAATGAGACACTGTTACTAACAGTTTGTGAAATGCAAAAATTTGGTTGCAATTCATGACGTAATATGAATTTTGCGTGATGTGAATGTTCAATAATAAACAATATATAATGAGACACATAAATCTTAGCACAAACAATGAAAGATTATGAGAAAACAATGTGAACAGTAAGATATTAGAATCTAGAATTTGATTCGGACCAATCTGGCACATGTGGTCTCATACAAAGAAAAATCTCGAAGTCTGCTTGATCACTTAAATATCCATGTGAAAGGCACAAATTTTTATCCAGCTGAACTTGTGATATTGGCAATAGTGTGCCACGTATCAATACTGCAGCATCTTTTTACCACAGTCAAAGCAATGAAAGTCAAGGAGCACCAACAAACCACATCTTCTGCTTGGGGAGGCTATTCTGTTATGCATTAACTGCCGTTTACAAAACTAAGAACAAAGTATTCAAACATGGCACCGCCAGAAAAATAAGCATAAAGTAACTCTTCACAAACAAACAGAAATGGCTACAAGGGTCATTCCAAAAGAAATGCTTACTATTTTTTTTTTAATCCATATTTTATTCTACATGTTTGAAAGCCTTACAGTGTGTAGAGACATCCTTTAGGAACAATATTTTCATTTCTCCACATAATTTCCATCCTTCTCAACTGCCTTACGCCATCTTGGAACCAGTGCCTGTATACCCGCATGGTAAAATTCTGGACCAACCTGTTGGAGCCACTGTTTGGCAGCGTGCACGAGGGAGTCATCATCTTCAAACCTTGTTCAACGAAGCGAGTCTTTCAGTTTCCCAAAGAGGTGATAGTCACATGGAGCCATGTCAGGACTGTAAGGCGGGTGTTTCAGTGTTGTCCATCCGAGTTCTGTGATCGCTAACATGGTTTTTTGACTGACATGTGGCCATGCATTGTCATGCAACAGCAAAACATCCTGCTTTTGCCGATGTCGTTGAACATGACTCAGTCGAGCTTGAAGTTTCTTCAGTGTCGTCACATATGCATCAGAATTTATGGTGGTTCCACTTGGCATGATGTCCACAACCAAGAGTCCTTCGGAATCGAAAAACACCGTAGCCATAACTTTTCCAGCAGAAGGTGTGGTTTTGAATTTTTTTTTTTCCTTGGGTGAATTTGCATGATGCCACTCCATTGATTGCCTCTTCGTGTCTGATGAAAAAAGATGGAGCCATGTTTCATCACCTGTCACAATTCTTCCAAGAAATTCATCCCCACCATTCTCACACTGCACCAAAAGTTCGCTGCATACCATTTTCTTGTTTCTTTGTGAGCCACTGTCAACATCCTGGGAACCCACCTGGCACAAACCTTTTTTAATGCCAACACTTTCAGTATTCTGCAAACACTTCCTTCCCCTATCCCAACGTGGGGTGACAATTCGTTGACTGTGATGCGTCTGTCAGCAGTCACCAATTCGATAACCCTCTGCACATTGTCTGGAGTTTGTGCAGTACGAGGCCTGCCGCTGCGAGGATAATCCTCAATATTGCCGTGCCTGCTTTCATCATCTAATCTTCTTGCCTACCGACTAACTATACTGCGATCGACAGCAGCATCTCCATACATCTTTTTCAACCTCTTGTGGATGTTTCCCACTGTCTCGTTTTCACAGCACAGGAATTCTATGACAGCAAATTGCTTCTGACGAACATCAAGTGTAGCAGCCATCTTGAAGACATGCTGTGATGGCGCCACTCACGGGAGCAGGTTGAACTAAGTTTGAAAACAAGCAGGAAGGATGTATCTACACACTGTAAAACTTTCACACATGCAAAATGAAAACTGTATTTTTACAAAAATAGTGTGCATTTCTTTTGGAGTGACCCTCGTAGAATGCAAAATGGTTTTTGGTAATGGAGCACAATTCAAATCAAAAGAGTTTGAAGGTATATAACAGAGTGTGCATTGCTAATACGACTAATTTCATTTCATTTCACCCTGCATCAACTGGAAAGCTGAAAGATTTGTTGTAATTTTAAACAAAGAACCTTAGCTGTATAAAATGTTTGAAAAAAGTATATTTGTGACATCAGCTGTACAACTGCATATTTATTCTCTTCCAGTTTCGATTATTACAGTCATATGTGTGTGTGTTCAGTACTGTAGTTGTGTCCAGGCACAGCGCATTTATGTGGATTGTGTTAGAACAGACTATCATGACAATTACATATTTTCTACATTTTGTTGGCTTATTTATGACAAAAATGTATGTTTGATCCACTGATGTACACTGTCTCTCTCCTGTGAAGATGACTGTAATAACTGAAACCGGTAGAGAACAAAATATACATCTAACAATAATAGATAGTCACCAATGAAAATCTATGTGTAAAATGTGGCAGTGACATATTATTTCACTGTTCACACTTATTTCCAAACATAATGCACTGGTGTGCGGAACTTAAGGACATAATATGTCAATGCTAAATAACATATCTTGATGAAATTTCGCTCATACTTAGCAAAAATTGCTGCAGTATCATACACCAGGTAAGTGAAAGAAATATGCAATAATGTAAACAGAAATTACGCTTTTATTGGAGATCATTAATTACACTGACGTCAGTGTGATTTGTGATGGTGCCCTGGACATCGCAAAATGCGGGATATGGTTCTTAACCCATTTCTGCCTGAATTAATTTTCACTTCTGAATTTTACAAATCAAATATTTATTTGTTCATTGTCATTAATGAAACATACTATAACAAGAATAAACAAAAAAGTAATTAATAATTTAAGCAAAAGAGGGTGTAACATAGGGACTAGGCAGAGCATACAGTTTACGTGAAATGCACAACAGTAAATAAAATAAAGTAGTGTATGTCATTTACATTATGGTTAGTCAACAGCATTCATTATTTGTGATACCATGCAAAACACTCTATGCACAAACCAGCATCACATTTGCAATACATTGTTCTTGGAGTTCCTTTGCAGTTTTCTGCAGTGCAGCATCTTCTTTTTTTCTGTGGCACCATAACTACGAGGTGATTTTTTTTTTGTTGTATCTGATGTCCTGCAGCACTCTACTTTGATACGGTTTACCTGTGGGGTGACCAGGACCTCTAGGGATTGTTTCATTTGAAGTCAGGTAACACTTCAGAGTGTAGCATTGAAATTGCAGTTCTGGCATATTAATACCTGTCTTTTTATAGTGAAGCCACACATTATGAACAGACACATCCAGTAGCCATGTAAAAATTGGCCACCTCCATTTCTTTCCTCTGATGCTAAGTCTATATAACACTACATTTTTGTACATTCAGTCAGTTCCCCCCATATTTTTATTGTATTCTCCAGTAACATGTGGTCACAGTACAAGTATTCTTTTCTTCTCTTGTCTTGAATATCCGCTCACAGAGCTCACTGGATCGATCTCATAGCTGGTCAAAGTAATTGTTACTGCAGAATTATCTAGCCGACTGCCAATAATCTTTCCACTTTCCTTGCTGCTCTTCTAATCAAAATCTCCTCTCTTATTTCTTTTGGATGTTGTCTTAGAGGGTATAAGCTGACATTATTTAGAATAACGATTCTCACAAATAGTGCCAGTTGCACCATAACCTCGTTCTTTTAGGTGAACCAACAATGTTGGTGATGTAAACAGATTGTCGAAATAAAACATGAAGGGCTGATTTTTACTTTTATCAGGAAGTGAATCAATCATTTGAACCAGAGGTGCAGCACATTTTCCAAATGCTTTCTTGCACACTTTGTTTCCTCTGTGGATCAGTTCCTTGGTGTAGATGAAAATCCACTAGGTAACCCATGTTTGTGATTAGGCACCATGCCTCGTATCCAAATTTAATGGGTTTACCTTCCAGAAATTGTTTCTATCCATGCCTGCCAAAATAGTTTATCACGCTCTCATCATAATCCAAATCTTGCTCAGGCTGAAAGTGGACAGAAAACACTTTTCTTAACATATCAATTAATGGGCAAAGTTTCCACATTTTATCGTTTACTGTACATTGATTTGTATGTTTGTAACGCCGGAAATGCATACCCACCTATTTCCACCTATTGTACTATAAAGTTTTTCCTCATTTTATTACCTGAAGATAGGACATTTCTGTGTCTGTATATATTGTAATTGTTTTACAATTTGTATATATATATTTATGTCAATGTACAATTGGTTTGTTTTGTAAATATTATTTGTATTTTTACGCTGGGTCTTGTGTAGGGAAAACTATGCTATCGAATGATTACATTGATAGGTTGTGTGGAGAACCAAAGTGTTTAGGATCTTGGGAGTATTAACTCTGCCGCGTTGAGCGCAGGCAGAGCAGAGTCTGGCTGGAGTAGGGAGGTGGAGCAGGTGTGTTGAACGACGCTCCCGCGGGTTGCCGCGCTTTCTGGGTTTGGCAGCATGTAATTGCGCTTGACTTGCTATGTTAGTTTCTGGCACAGTGTCGCGAACGGTAAACATTAGCTGGCTCACATCAAGAGCCCGTTTCGCCTGGTGACCATGTTGGGAAGAAGGCGCGCCAACATCCAGCTTGTGCAACAGCGACGGCTGACAATAAGTGATTGTCGCCACCTCCTCGACCGACGACTTCAAACCTTCAATCAAACAACAAGGAAGACTGAAAGCACGTAAAGCTTTAGAACTGTACGGCAGACCTCAACTTTTCAAACTGTTCCATTTTCATCACTAAAATTGCTCACTGTCCTAATTGTATTACCAAGCAGGGTCCCTTCCTTTTTCCGAAATGAACCCGAGTGTCGCTGAAATTCAAACGCCAGCATTATAGTAATATCATTCCATTTCACTGCTTTAATTTCAAAGTTCAGTTAAAGTATTCATAGCTGGCAACAATAACCAAACAGAACTATATTTAGATTACACAAGCACAAATTAAGAGTGTGAGTTTTGTTACCATATTTTAGCTTACCTGTGACTGCAGCTCAGCTTGGTATGTACTAAATTTTACTATTGTTAATTGTTCAAAATCATTTAATTCAGGTTCATATCTCTTATTTCTAAATTGCGTAGATTCAAGTTGCATTTGAGATGGTTGTTGAGGTAGCCTAAGACTAACCTTATTTAATTTAATTTCACAGTGCTTCAGAAACAAAGTTCACTATTAATTTCAGTCACTAAATTAACTTGCAATTTTCCAGTTTTATTAATTCTTTTGCTAAATTAAGTCAGAGTGTAGCGAAATTTATTACTTCTGACAAACATTCAGTTTTCACACAACACGTGTCAACCTACAGTTGCCACCCTTTTAGTGCTAATTATATGTGCATTAACCTTTCTTTTTCAGTTATTATAGCAGTTGTCCATAGGACTGGTGACCATAATTTTCCCCAAATCTCAAATATCTAGTTAACGCCAGTTAATTGTTAATGTAATGACCGCACATTTACTTTCTTTATTAACTTTACCCTTTTTCAAAATTAATTGCCATCACTTTCATTTTCATTTTTCCTTTCATTTAGATGTAACCCTTCCTCCCTCTTTACCGACAGATTAACTTCGGTGACGATTTCTTTTCCCAAATTTCCATTAAGTACACGCGGTTTAATTTTTCACTGTCATTAAGGTCGATAAGAGATGGGGGGGTTACATGTTATCACATGACTGAATGAATCTAATAACTGTTTAAAATCTGTCTCTTCTCACCATGTTGTGCACCATTTCATCTCTCATGTCCAACCCTGATCCCAGTAACATCATCTACGTACAGAATTATAGCGTGAGTGAATTAGAATTCCTAGAAAACCTTTTCTCTCTTCGTGTGTTATTTTGTGATCTGGGCAGTTCTTGAACAAGTACCGAGAAATAAGTACCGAGAAATTTAATTATTTCATCTTTCCAAAACAGTTCAAAACATGGAACTGGGACAAGCTCCTGCACTTACTGTGATCACTCTCAGAAAATAAAGTGTTATCACTTTGCAGATTCTCTCTTCTCCAATCTCTTATTACAGTTTTTGAGATCTGTAGCTTTTCTGTTTCATCTGAAATGACATTTCCTGGTTCATCAGCATGAGAGCAGTCAGTCTCAGGTTCACACCTAACCTGTTTTTGTTGGTCAATACCGCTTCTACACCAACATCAAGTTGCTTGGTCCAAGATTATCTATCTTTCCACCCCCATCTTTTTCACCAGAAAATCTTCATGCAACTCTACATTAGCTTCAGGAGGCTCAATAAATATATCTGTTGCACCTTCTTCCCCCTCCTCAAGAATAGCCAGGATTTCATGCTTGGACAGGCCTCTGAGGAGGAATGAAACATTATATTGATTGTTCTGCCAAGTGTAAAATATTTGGGACACACAATTAAAAACTGGATTTGGAACCATAATAATGAACTGCATTTTGTGGCTAACCTATAATACAAGGGTGAGTCAAATTAAAACCTTAAATATTTTTTTTTAAATATTATTTATTGTGCAGAAGTGGTACACAGCTGTGTCACTTTTCAACACAATCTCCCCCACGCTCAATGCAAGTCCTCCAGCACTTACAAAGTGCATAAATTCCTTTAGAAAAAAATTCTTTTGGTAGTCCGCGCAACCACTCAAGCACCGCATGGCATACCTCTTCATCCTCCCATTGCATCTTTGAGTGGTCCAAACATATGGAAATCACTTGGGGCAAGGTCTGGTGAGTATGGTGGATGAGGAAGACACTCAAAATGCAGGTCAGTGATTGTTGCAACTGTTGTATGGGCAGTGTGGGGCCTTGCATTGTCATTTTGCAAAAGGAGACCTGCTGACAGCAATCCACGTTGCTTTGTTTTGATTGCAGGCCACAGATTATTTTTTAGGAGATCTGTGTATGATGCACTGGCGACAGTGGTACCTCTAGGCATGTAATGCTCCAAGATGATGCCTTTTTCATCCCAAAAGAGTGTCAGCATAACCTTCCCTGCTGATGGTTCTGTTCGAAACTTCTTTGGTTTTGGTGATGAGGAATGACACCATTCCTTGCTCGCTCTCTTCATTTCCGGTTGGTGGAAGTGAACCCAGGTTTCATCCCCAGTAACGATTCTTGCAAGGAAGCCATCAATCACCTTCTCGTTCAAAGCCCCAAAGAAGTTCTTCACAAGCATTAATACGTCGTTCTCTCATTTCAGGAGTCAGCTGCCTTGGCACCCATCTTGCAGACACTTTGTGAAACTGGAGCACATCATGCACAATGTGGTGTGCTGACCCATGCTGCAATGCCATTCAGTGTCACTTGGCGGTTTTCCTTCACTATGGCTTCAACTGCTGCAAATGTTCTGTGGAGTCACAACTCGTTGTGCCTAACCTGGACGAGGAGCATCTTCCACTAAAGTCACAGCATTTGCGAACATCCTACTCCATTCGTAGACTTGCTGCTGTGACAAACATGCATCACCGTACTGAACCTTCATTTGTCGATGAATTTCAATAGGTTTCACACCTTCACTACGCAAAAACCGAATAGCAGAATGCTGTTCTTTCCTGGTGAAAGTCGCAAGTGGGGCGGCCATCTTTATACTGATACTGCGACGACATGTGTGCATCCGCACTATGCTGCCACCTACAGGCCATTCTGCACGCTGTTTGTAGCACGCTTACCAACTTAAAAGGTAATGGCGCGAAATTTCGATTTGTTATTACAAATTTAAGGTTTTCATTTGACTCACCCTCATATAACATTATAATTAACCAAAAGATTTAAAAATTGTGTGGTATATAGCTTCAGAAAATAGTTCTTACTTCTTTTTCCAAGACATAATCTTATTCAGAAAAAGTCTTTAGTAAGTGAATGACCAGAAAGTGTCCTCTTCCCACTTGCTACTGGCAGAATCCCACTTCAATATCAACAATAGAGCTTCTTTAATTGAGAGACATACGACGACAGGCATTTCAAAGGCACACATTGTTGCCAACAAGTGAAAACAATGGTAGAATGTTACATGACATATATGTCATGCTAGGCAGAAATGGGTTAAGGACAGACATAGGGCAAAGTGAATTCTTGTATTTAAATATATATCTCTCCAAAAATATTACAGCTAAAACAGTAAAGCTTGAGACTATTATGTACAACTTGATGCTTGATATTCTGTGCAGCTTTTGATTGAAAATGTGCATCGACATAGATTTTATAAGAATTTGTATTTTTAAATACCATTGTTTCTATAACATACCTTTTCTCGTAAACTAATCAAGCAATAGAACTGGAATTTCTCAGTTTACATCCGCATAAGAGGCTAACAAAATGTGTGAAACAGATTTTTGTTTAAGGTCACACCTGCTTTGAAAGTAATTTTTCAATTTTGTGTTACCAGGGATTGCTCCATTTTTCTCAAATTTTAAGGGAGAACTTTTCTCAGAGAAAAGATAAAAGAAAAGTGTTGCAAAGGATTATTCAATAAGCATTTCTTAAGAACTATGCCAAACTTCATGATGTTAGCATTTATAGTTCCTGATAAATGGTACACTATAATTCAAGAAAGTCAATTTACAGCAGTTCGCATTTAAAGTTTTTGTTTCAATTTTTGACAATATTGCTATATCTGTAGTGACTAATGCTGCCTACATCCATAATATTTATTTATTCTCTTTCTTGTCTTCCTGGAGTAATCTCTTCCCCTGCCTCCTTTGCATAGTCACCTTCTGCATTTTTCCATCTGCTGTCTGAGCTTTGTCCAGTCGCACTTCATCAATGCTTCTGAGTATTTTCAGTGTGAATGCACCTGGATGGAATCTAGTCTCTGCAGGCACCTAATCTTACCCGCATTTCCACTATTGGACACTAAACAGGCATCACATGCAGTTGTCTTCACAACAATTGAGGACACAAATACTGTTCCTGGACAATGGATCCATGTAAGGTGATAGTAGCTCTCATTTGTATTCTGTGAACACAATTTTTCAGCAGTCCAGGATTGGCTAGGTACCTGAAAGTTGGTTTTATAAAGTCTAAAACAGCAAGTGGCAAGCCATGTTTGTGGGTGTATGGCTTCCCACTGGCTTCTTCGTGAAGATATTTGCACCACAATATGTCACAAAGGGAATGTACCATCCGTGGAAAATTTGTGAAGGAATATTGCCCACACGGCTTGCTGCATTGTTTTCACGCTATATAAGTTATCCCTAATAGCTTTTCCATAATATATTTGTAAAGTGTGAATTTCCTTGCCTGTCAGTCTGTTAACACCTCCCAGCAAGTGTCCATCTTCTAATTTCTTGCCTTTCATTTCTTTCTTCAATCTGAGAAGTCCACTTCCCATTCGCTTTTGAAGATACCCCACACATTCCAGTTTTTCTATTTTAGTTTGTGAGCCATAAGGATTGCTCTTTAAAACATTCTTAAAAGCACTGGAATCTCCATCACCTAGATACTTCACATACCTACCACCATATTGTTCAACTAACCTTTGGAATATTAGTTTCATCCCAAGTGCTTCAAACCCACCACTTGACCCCCTGATAATTCTTGCTGCACACTTTCTTGTGTTACTGCTGCCACCTTTCTTCTTTACTGCCTTCATTGTTCTTTCTTGTGTCACACTGAAAGCAATATTTGCTCATTACTCAGAAGTCTAATATTTTCCCTGTACTCACACTAATGACAGATGATACACCATGAAATGATGTATGGCCCCTCTTCATCCAGGTTCCATCACAACAGACACACAGATCTTCTGTCTTCACTACACCGTGTCCTTCTTGTCCTTCATTGTTCATATCTACAGCCTCCTCAACAGCTGCTTTCATGTCCTCCTTGCTCTCAATTTCAAGAGCTCTGAGGAATTTTCTATAGTAATCACTGAATCTATTACTGATGCAGGTATGTTCATCAAGCCACAAAACAAATTTGTGCCTCCTCTGCTTACACCTATGCATCTCATGGCATAACAATCTTGTATTTGCCTCATAATTCTTCCCACGGAGAGCAGAAGTCTTGAACTGAAACTCATTTACAAACTTTACACAAAATATGTCTGTCACTGTCATCATACAGTCAAGGCCCTTTGAGCCACAATTAGCCATATACACATAAAACATTAATCATATGGACAGGTATTTCTAAGTCAGTTAACCTAAATCCAGTGGAGATGTTGTCTCTGGCACTGTACACGGCATCATCAATTCCTTCACTAATTTTCTTCTTCGATGAACTCGGTGACTTTGTCAAAAATTGTTCTTCACACTTAGGAGCAACATGTGTATCCATGTTATTTAAATCTCCTGTACCTTTTACAGGTGAAATTTGAAATTTCCTCACTTCTGAATCTGCGTTTTCTGTCACAGTCCATTTAGAGCAAAACAGATTGATACATACAAAACTAAAAACTAAATTAAGTTTGTAGCATGAACTACTCAAAAAAGCAACATTGTAAACAATTGATCAAGCAAAGATAATCTTTCTAACAGTGTTCCAGGCTCATCTGCAGTTCATTTCGATTGTGTAAATGAAAAATTAATGCACAAATATTTCTAGCAAAGAAAAGGTGTGGTTCACAGCATAAACAGATGGGACATGTCAGGCTCAGACCCCCAAACAAACTTTTAAAAACTTATTTCTAGCCAAATTCAATTAGATTAGATTAGATTAACACTTGTTCCATAGATCATGAATACGACACTTCGTAATGATGTGGAACGTGTCAGGTTAATAAAAGATGTCTGTACAAGATATTACATTACACAAAATATTGCATGACACTAATATTTAAGTTTTTTTCCCCTTAATTTATATCTAAAAATTCAGCCAATGAGTAGGAGTTATCTAGAAATTCTTTTAATTTATTTTTAAATGTTAGTTGGCTATCTGTCAGGCTTTTCATGCTGTTTGGTAGGTGGCCAAAGACTTCTGTGGCAGCATAATTTACCCCTTTCTGTGCCAAAGTCAGATTTAACCCTACATAGTGAAGACCATCCTTTCTCCTGGTGTTATAGCAATGCACACTGCTATTACTTTTGAACTGGGTTGGATTATTAACAACAAATTTCATAAGTGAATATATATACTGTGAGGTTACAGTGAGGATCCCTAGATCCTTAAATAGATGTCTGCAGGATGACCGTGGGTGGGCTCCAGCAATTATTCTGATTACACGTTTTTGAGCAATGAATACTTTTCTACTCAACAATGAATTACCCCAGAATATGATGCCATACGAAAGCAGTGAATGAAAGTAGGCATAGTAAGCTAATTTACTGAGATTCTTATCACCAAAATTTGCAATAACCCTAATAGCATACGTAGCTGAACTCAGACGTTTCAGCAGACCATCAATGTGTTGCTTCCAGTTTAACCTCTCATCAATGGACACACCTAAAAATTTTGAAAATTCTACCTTAGCTACGGACTTCTGTTCAAAGTCTATATTTATTACTGGAGTTGTGCCATTTACTGTATGGAACTGTATATACTGTGTTTTATCAAAATTTAAAGAGAGTCCGTTTGCTGAGAACCACTTAATAATTTTGTGGAAAACATCATTTACAATTACATCACTTAGTTCTTGGTTTTTGGATGTTCTTACTATTACAGTCATCAGCAAAAAGAACTAACTTTGCATCTTCATCAATGTGGAATGGTAAGTCATTAATGTATATCAAGAACAGTAAAGGACCTTAGACCGAACCCTGTGGGACCCCATATTTGATAGCCCCCCAGTTTGAGAAATCAGCTGTTGTTTTAACATTACATGAACCACTTATTTCAACTTTCTGCATTCTTCCAGTTAAGTATGAATTAAACCATTTGTGCACTGCCTCACTCAAACCATAATGATTTAGCTTATCTAAAAGAATTCCATGATTTACAAAATCAAAGGCTTTTACAATGTTATTCCTAAAGAATTAATTTAATAAATTAAATAATAAAAAAATTCAAGTATTTTCACAATTTTGCCCTACATCCGCCCTTAGTAGGGTGTATGATCACCACAGATGGCAGTGCATGCTCTGCAGTGTATGTCCACGCTGACCACAATGCTGGTAAGTAGTTCTTGTGGTAGGGTGTCCCATTCCTCCACCATTGTGGCTGACAACTGCTGAATGGTTGTTGGCACATTTGGACATGCTGCAGTATGTCTCCTCAACACTTCCTACATGCCCTCATA
The DNA here is from genome assembly GCF_023898315.1 of Schistocerca nitens. NCBI lineage: Eukaryota > Metazoa > Arthropoda > Insecta > Orthoptera > Acrididae > Schistocerca > Schistocerca nitens. The sequence goes on along the minus strand of NC_064617.1, from coordinate 603,079,467 downwards.
GGGATTTATGTCAGGAGAACGAGCAGGTCAGTCCAGTCACCAAAACTCCTCTCATTCCAACGGCTTTTTTATGTGGTTGCACATTGTCATTCATAAAACAGAAGTCAGGTTCAAATGCATGCAGGAAAAGATGCACATGGGGAAGGAATATAGTGTCACAATAATATTGACAAGTGAGTGGGCCTCACGACATATGAGCGTACATCCAGCATTGTCAAACATGTTTGTTTTAGTGGTCCCAGTGGGGAGAGGCATACTCTCACAAGTGCATACTGACCTTCAAATCTTTGTACAAGGTATACTCACCAACTAGTGATATTGTGACACTGTACTTGTCCCATGTGCTTCTTTTTCAGTGTTGCATTCAGCCTTGACTTTATTTTTATGGATAACAAATGTAACTGCATTGAACTGTGCAGGTGGAGGAGCTCTTGGAAGAAGAGCATAACCGGTGAATGGCCTGACCTATCTATTCCCCTAACTTCAGTCCATCAAACACATGTCAGATGAGTTGACGAGATGTATTACAATATGTCCACATGCATCAACAAATATCCAGCAGTTGTCAACCGCACTGGAGGAGGAATGGAATGCCCTGCCACGAGAACTACTTACCAACCTTGTGGCCAGCATGGGTGTACATTGCAGAGCATGCATCGCTGTCCATGGTGATGATACATCCTTTTGTAATATCCAGGAGACTGTAATAAAAAATGGTTACTTCAGTGTAATTGTTGTCTTCGAATGAAAGTGTCATTTTTGTTCATTTCATTGCTTATTTCTTTCAGTTACCTTCTGTGCTATTCAACAGCAGTTCTTTCTAGATATGGTCTGAGTTTCATCAAGCTATGTTATTTGGCAGCAACACATCATGAAAAAGTTACTTTTTTCATTAAGTTTTTCACACTAGTGTATTACGTAGTGCCTTAAGTTGAGGGAAAGCATGACTTATTGTATAATAGGTTGGAATTTTGCAATTTATTTATTCAGTATGCATATAAATCAAGCAGAATAGCAGAGTTCAGGGAGGTACAAGGCAGCCAAGTTTGGCCACTGTTACATGAAGTGGTGAGGAGGAAAGGGTTCACTAAAAGTGAGAGGAAGCCATTTCCCAGAGAGTGGCAAAAGAGATGTCTTTAGTGTCCTAGAAAGTTGGCATAGGATTAGTTCTAACAAAACAAAAAGTAAATCTCAGTTTGACAGCAGAATGGACTTGTGCCTGGCCCTGAATGGGGTGGTAGGGGTGGGGCTTTAGACAAGAAGTAGTCCATCAGTAAAAATGCTGTTTGGTTAAGAAAAATACATCCTAAAATTCTGACAAGAGTTTCTCGTATTAAGAATAAGCATTAGTCAGCATTAGAGCTAAAAAACATATTTTCATTATGGATGTTATAAAAAGTTACATACCTGACATCACAGGCAGAGAACAGTAAACAAATAGGACTAGCATCCCTTGTTTGAGGCAAATCGTAATGGGGGTTGGCTGAGAGCAGACTGTGTCACTGGAGATGGTCTAAGCTCATTGGCACACTAAACTGAATTGATATTTTATCTAATGTAGCAAAGAAAAACTAAGTACAATGGATAGGTAGTGACTGATTGGTGCCAATAACTACAGAATGAAGACATGGTTAGATCGAATGAACAGACCTTATGTTGGCCCGCTGTTTCATGTCTGTCAACTTTTACTGGTAAATAGGGCTATGTTCCTTATTGTACTATGTATACCACACATGGGAAAAACCTGTACTGAGACACCTGTGTTGCACCACGAACCGTAGATAACAGGGGTGAAAGATGGCTGTGGAGATGTGTTTAGGTGAACAGATGTGCAACTGTAGGGGAACCAAGGGGCTACCGACAGTGCCTCCTCAACAACTGTTCAGAAAATACTGCTGTGTATGGGCCTCAGCAGCAAGCACCTGTGTTATGCATGCACCAATGCTGAGTGCTGTTCATCAGCGACGAAGGCTGGAATTTGCACACCAGTACTGCAACTGGACATCCACTGAATGGCGACAGATTGCCTTTTCAGATGAATCACATATTATGCTCCAATGGACAGATAGCCGTTGGTGTGTAGAGCCCTGCAACAATTGTCAGAAGGGTCCAGATTACAGGAGAGAGTGTTATGGTCTGCAGTATATTTCTGTGACTTTCACTGAGTGATCTCGTCATTCTGTAAGGAACAATGGATCAACACAAATATGCATCTATCCTGGGGGACCAGGTACACTTCTACATGCAGTTTGTTTTTTCCTTGGCAGAATGGCATCTACCAGCAGGACAACGCAACATGTCACACCGAACACAGTGTACATGCTTGGTTACAAGAGCACAAGGATGAGTTTAGTGTACTCCCCCAACCACCACACTTCCCAGATTTAAGCCCAGTCAAGAATATGTGGGACAACCTCAATAAGGCGGTTCGTGCCATAGATCCTCAACCAAGAAACATAGTGCAGCATGGCTCCACATCCCTGTTAGTGTCTTCCAAAACGTCACTGACACTTTTCCTGCACGTCTGCAATGCAAAAGGTGGTTATTCAAGCTTTTTGACAGGTGGCCGCATTAATGTGACTGGACTGTGTATTTTGCACAAGTGTCCCTGGCTCGTGTGGTTAGTTCGTAAAGAGAAAGGTGCAGAGATGATTACTCTGGAATCAGTGGCTCCTGTGAAGGCTCCTTGACTTCTGTGGGACATGCACATATCTCTGATTTTGGATATGATACTTTTATGCACCACTTTCATTAGAGGTCACAACAGAGCCTCAGCAGCACGTCTGGTTTTACCGAATGCGTTGGGTACCAGAACTTGCACAGTGAATAAGTGATAGGTGACTTTTGCAGGCTGCAACATCACTGTTAGGCCAGCTTGTAATAGCAAAGAGGTGAGTTTGCTTTAGTTTGACTGTTGGTACCTGCAGCTCAAACCACTGCAAATGCAAAGTGGTACTTTTTTGTGCTTTTCACCTCATCATCATCATCATCACCATCGTCATCATCATCAGGATTTCCTTCCAGTGAGCCAGGTAGGAACTTCGTGAACGATATGCCTCCATTGGTTTCCGTCCTGGTATAGCTTTTACCTCTCCACCACATCCCATGTTTCTCCTCTCCTCTTGAGTATCTTCCTTAACCTGGTCTGTCCATCTCTTTCTAGGCCACCCAATTGGTCTTCCTCCTGGTATGTCCATCTCCAAATACTGGCGTGGAGTTCAAGTCAGGTGCATTCGTTTCACATGATCGAACCACTTCAGTCTCAAAGCACTCATCCTCTCCTCTGTAGTCAATGTCACCTGCAGGTCTCTCCTGCCTGTCTCCTATCCTATCCTATCCTATCCTAAACCTCTCCTTTTTCCTTACCATTACCAAACCCATGCCAGGGATATGGCGAAGTCCTTAACGGCAGCTACGGCGGAGAACATCATCTTTGGTACAGCGCAGCTGGAAGAGGAGGCACCCTTTCCCCCCTAAGAGCAAATGAGGAGTGGAACCACTGCCTTGTGGTGAAGAGGGATCTTCAAAGGCTGAGGGAGTAAACCCTGAAAGAAAATCCTCAGATGCATTAAGCTTAGCAAGCCAGCAGATGAGAAAAAGTTGTTATTGCTTGCAATCAAAGAATGAGCCTTGGATTAAAAATAGCTAATGTAGACAGCACTTCTCGTTCGCCTGGAACGAATGGCATCTCTTCACAGCCTGAAGAAAAACCAAGGAATGCAAGAAGATACACTAAACAAGAACAGGAAACTAGAACCCAACAAAGAGACAAAAACAAGTTGAGAGTGGGAACATTAAATGTAATAACCTTGACAGGAAATACTGAAGAGATTGTAGACATGATGGAGAGGACAAAGATTCATAACCTTGGATTGAGTGAGACCAAGTGGAAAGGAAAAAAACTCTTAAAATTGCTGAGAGGTGAGTACAAATTATTCTGGCAGGATCACAATAAAGAGGCAAAAAATGAAGTGGGATTTGTGTTTCACAAAGACATTGACCCAGTTACAGATGTGAGCTTCGTAAGTGAAAGGATAATTAGGGCAAGAGTGAACTTGGGAAAGACTAGTTTTACTATACTCCAAGTGTACGCACCGCAGCAAGGGTGCAGTGAGGAAGAAAAAACAAAATTCCTTGAAGAATTGGAAGACCAAGTAAGAGAAGATAACATTATGATAATTGGGGATCTGAATGCTCAGATCGGCACGGATAGAAATGGATATGAGGGGGTGACAGGCCCTTTTGGATACGGATGATGAAATGTTGGGGGTGAAGAAATTCTAAATCTGTGAATAAGGAATCATCTTTTAGTGAAGAATACATTCTTCAAGAAACAAGATGGCCATAAGATTACTAGATTTGTTTGGGATGGCAAATCTAAGACAGTTATAGACTATATATTAACAGACAAATTAATTGGAGGAAAAGTAAGGGACACTGAAGTCATACTAAGTGAGCACTTGGATAGCAACCACAGGTTACTAGTAGCTGATCTAAATTATAAGATGAAAAGCTTGAATGCTATACAAAGAATGCCAAAAATTAAGGAGTGGAAGTTGAAAGAAGAAGAAAAGAAGAAAATAAGAAAAGTTTCCAAAATCTAGTGGCACAAAAGTTGCCATAAACTGAAAGTAGTGTAGAGGAAGAGTGGAACCTATTTAAAACATCTATAGTTAACAGTACTGTTCAGATAGGCGACAAAACAAAGGGTAAAGTGAAAGACAAAGAAGTTTATAAACTATATTGATGCAGGAATAGACATGTAGGTGTCTGCCTCTGAGGTGGAGAGAATGTCGCCTTCCTACATCAATTGAGAGTTAAATGCAGAGCCAAGGAATAACTATAATGACATGACAGTGCAAGAAAGAACACTCAACAAAGGCAAGATAGCAATCGACCCATGCATATAACATGCATCCGATGCAGGCAGCCAAATTCAGGTAGCACACAACATAATGGGAGCCACTGTGGAATGTCGAAATGTGAAAATTATCACACCAAAGCAGAGCATTTAAAGTAAATAACATCTCGGTACAGGACTGAATAGAGGCCAAGCGAAGAAAAAGGAAAGGTTATATAGCGACGACACATTTGACACTGATGTGCAGAGGAAGGTATGCTAAAATACTAGCGACCCATGCCTGGCACAGTGACCCCTAGTAGTTACAGCAACCATGGCATTTCCGAAGAAATAAAAACAGATGATACTATCATAATGGCATTTAAGAGGAACCAAATGCAGGAGGAGAGGAGGTAAATGGTAGAACATTTTGCTGGCAAATATGGGGTATCTGCGCTCTGGACAACAAATTAGATCAAGATACAGTTGAGAACACTCATGTAGAACATAGCTCGGAGCTTAACGAGGTGTAACAGTTGAAACACACAAAAGCCCCAGTTAACAAAAAGAGAGATTCGTATTCAATGGGAAATTCAAATGTGAATCGCCCTTAATGTTAGATGATAAGATCACTCTTCATTCAGATGTAGACAAAGAGTGGTGCAATGCATTAATGCCTATGTGACTTATTGCTTCACAATAGCCTGCTTAAGAAGTTCCAGTGTTTACCAGTGGTGAGAGTGCAAATGCAAATTCCCCTGGTAAATAAGATTTCAATCGTGGAGCCATTATTGAAGATTTGTTGCACAAAGAAGATCCTACCCAACTATAAATAATATCATTCCTACTGTATGTGCACAAGCAGGCAGTGTTGATTCCAAAATCTTGATAGAAGTGATTTGAAAATCTATGTAGTGGTGCGAAAGTACTGAACTTGATTTTGAGGCTTCCATCTTAAGTTACATATAGAAATTTTGTGATGTCTTTTGTAAAAATTTAAGACCAGAATTTGGGTACCTCAGAAATTCATTATACTGAAAAACTCAGTGGAGAACAAGGGATAAGTGATTAATTTTATTGGCTTAAGGTTAATAAAGAACAAGATTGAGTCAAGATAAGCAGTCTTCTGGCTGACGAACAGAAACAAATTAGTGCAAGATAGAAGAATTCACACTATGGATATATTGTCCTATGAAATAGTGACGTATTTCTGACTCACTCAGAGTAGTCAAGACCTTTGACGCAGGCTGAAGCAACAAGTTCATTGTAGAAAAGTATCCAGTACCCAAAGCACAAAAAGATGCTGTTCAGGAGGAAATAAATAGGATGGTAGAATGGGGAATCATTATGCATGCTTAGAACAAGGATATCAACCCTTCATTTGTTGTTCCAAAATGAATGTCAGTGTGTGTGTGTGTGTGTGTGTGTGTGTCTGGTTCTTGACGCACAAAAGCTTAATGAGATTGTGGACACAGAAAGTGACAGACTGGTTTCAATTGATTAACTTTTACAAAGGTTTTACAGAGCCAAAGTCTTGATGTCACTCGTGGGTACTGGAACCTACTGCTAGCTCCAAGTCACAAAATTATACAGCATTCCTACTTGGAGGTTTGTTACCAGTTCTGCATAGTGCCTTTTGGATTGAATACATCTGTACAAGCTTTTGTGAGGGTAATGCTATGCTTTTCAGATCGACATGTAGAAGTGAGCATCGATTTAGTGCAGGAAAGTTACTATGGCCATTATGGAGAGGGCAAAATGTATTGCAAAACTGCAAATGACAGCAGCATTTGAATACATGTGGAGGTAAGTACACAAGTGGGTCATAGCAGGTGTCTAATGCCAAACTGTGAGAGCAGAAACAGTATCTACTCAGGTTTTAAAACAGAGTATGCAAATGGAAAAACCTAGATAGCTAATAACAGTGGATCAGCTTTGGGCCAGTCCTTGTATCTAGAGACAGGTGTTGCTACATTTTGGTTGTGTTCAATGTTTTCTCAAAATATGCAAGATTTTACCCCATCCACAGAACAACTGTCAAAGTTCTGTTAGATAAGTTGGAAAAAGACTACTTTTTTTCAAATTGGGAAATCTCAAGCACTACTTTTGGATAATGGTCCACAGTTCATAGTTGAGAAATTTGAGGGTATGTTAGAGAGAAACAGCATTACGTATACTAAGATTTCCTCGTACTTGCCAGAAGATAATCCTAGTGAATGTGTTATGAAGGAACTGAACACGTTGTGCTGAACTTTCTGTCATTGAAGAAATTCTACTTGGGCCAATTTTATATAAACAATGTAGGAAAAGAGAGATTGCTACTTACCATAAAGAAGACACATCAAGATGCAGACAGGCACAATTAAAAGACACTTAAATAAAATTTTTGGCCACAGACTTCATCGGTAAAAGAGAGACACACACGTCTGCCAACTCCAGCATCTTGGGCTGGAATGGCATCAGCCCAAGATGCTGGAGTTGGTGGTCGTGTGTGCATGAGGTGTGGTTGCTTGTGTGTGTGAATGGTGTGTGTCTTCTTTTAATGATGAAGGCTGTGGCCGAAATCTTTATGCACGTGTCTTTTAATTGTGCATGTCTAGAACTTGACGTGTCTTCTTTATGGTAAGTAGCAATCTGTCTTTTCCTACACTGTTGATATTCCTACCTGCAGTTTCCAATTTTATATTGTCATTCCAAGATATAATCAATACACTCTCGCATGAGACTACAGGAATTGCCCCACAGGAGTTGACGTTTGGTACAAAACAAATTAATCTTATTGTATAGGAAGTGGATTTCCCCTCTAGACAAGTCTGTTGCGGGAAGAGAGCAAGAAAATAGCTAAAGAAAGAATAGATGTGAACATCAATAGATGGAAGAAATGACATGATGAAAGACCAATGTCTACCACATTCAAGCCAGTAGACTTGGCACTGGTAAAAACAGAGGAAAGATCGAAGAAGATTTCTCAGGAAATTAAAAAGTATATACTCGTTTATCACTGGCCACTTTAAGTGGAAAGTTCTCATCTGAATGCATACCAATTTGTGCAACCTAAATGAAAGAGATCTTTTGGAATAAGGAATGTAGTGGACTTGAAGAGATGAATTATTCAGAACAGCATAGGTGGATCTTTGGTTTTGGGATGTTCACAGTTCGACAACTATCCACACTCAAGCTGGATAGGACAAGTCTTCATTTCCTTGTTCTCTTCTCTTACCATTTCTAAAATAGTTTTTAAAGTACTTTTTGTTATATGTGAAATATTTGTTTTCAAAATAATGTTCTGGGAACAATTTTTGGGTAATGTGATGAATTGTTAAGGTAAAAGGAAAGAAGAGATCTTGAAGGAGGTTGCCAGATAGAATGAACTGGACGGAAAATGTAAGAATGAACTGGGCGGAAAATGTAAGTATTAAACTAGTGAGACCTGCACAGACCTAAGAATAACAGTGGATGTAAAAGGTAGGCATTTGAATGAACATTCTCTTAAGTGCACTGGTTAAGGATTGCAATAAAAGTCTCAGTTAATAAGAGTAAGAAGGAAGAGGTTGAGGTGAATGAGGAATTGCACTCTTTGTAATAAAATATTTCATACCTATAGTGATGTCTGACTAAATGAAAAATCCACTGCAGTTGTAAATCTCTGTTTATTGCATCGCTAGTTCTGAAAGCTTATATCTCCACCATCAGATGCCACCAAGTAACATTATTAGTTCATGGATGTGGGCAGACCAATTAATCATGAAAGATTAAACACACGCCTGAAGACATATTGTAGCATTGGTAGAGGAGTTCCTTGGTGGCTGTCAAAGCATGCACCCCACCGATCATACCCTTGTTTCCATTTGTTGTACAGGTGTGCGTGTGATCTTTTACAATTGACTGGCCCACTTGCCACATGCCCATAAATTAATAAAATTACTTGGTGGCACCTGATGATGGAAACGTAATCTTCCAAAACTGGTCATGCAATAAAAAGATACAGTATTTACTGCAGTGGATTTTAAATCAATAAACGTGATACTCAGTTATAAATGTTCTTAAAATATAGTTACGTTATTCTTGTTGAGGAATCTTGTCAATGATAAATAAAGGTAACTGCTCATAGTGACAGGCTAAACTGCCGCAAATGCTAGTATATGAGAAACTTGTATTCTTTCAATGGTTTGAAATTAAATGGACTGAGCAGCCACGAGTCTCAATGTGGAACAAAAAGCACCAAAATGCTTTAAATTAAGTACTGATTAATGTGAAATTCGTATAATAGAAGTGCGGTAGTTTTCAAAAAGGAAGCTGAAACAAAATTTTGAAGCCTCGGTGAATAAAGCTTTACATTTGTATTATTTGCATAAAATACTGGTAAAACAATGGCAATGCTTTCAATGTTTTCACAGAATGCCAGTTCTAGTTTTTGTAGCCTTAATCTGCAGTTGCATAATAAAAAGCAAGTGTCAAGTAAAGTAAGGAGCTGTCAAATAAAAAGTGACGAGGTTTGCAGTGGTGACCAGCTGTAGCGGGCAGAAACAAATCCCTCCACCCACCAAATTATTCTTTTCTCAGCAGGTCTTACCCCGCAGGAAGAGGAAGTGCTGGACAGCCCAGAGCCCTCTAATCCATGCATCATCAGTAGCAACAGTACAAGTTTTATGAGTGTGTTCTATGTGTGGAAGGAGGTTAAAAGTCCTAATGCCTATGAAGGGAGGAAAATAAAGTCGCTGTGTTAAAATTTTGTGTGTTTCTAGTGTATGCACTCTTATTTGTTCTTTTTTTTTTAATTTTTCTTATGCATATAATTTGTGCTTGCTATTTGTGTTGTGAATGAATAGAAATAGGATAAGTGTTGTCTGATACGACAAAAAGGTCCTAAATAAGTGATAAACAATTTTTAGAACAAGTGGAATAACAATCTGTCTATTACAGTGGAGAAAGACGTCACGGATAATCTTGTAATGACAATCAACAATCGTATGATAAATGCTACCTGTATTCATACATGTGTAAATAAAAATGTACCACCATTAATGGTTTAAAGAATTTCTTTGAGAGTAAGGAAGTGTGGTCATTCTAAAGACTTAAGTTCGCTTAGAAAGTGTTTCTGGTTTATTGATTTTCAAAACTATATTAATTTTAAAACCAATGGAGATGGTGTGGGACATAGCAGGGAAATCTTATTTCCCTGTCCGTGCTCAGTTCTGAATCTATTATTATGTAATCCCTTAAGGGGAGTTTCCACGGGCCTATGCGGGCAATGTTAAATTAGCCTACTTCATGTACCATTATCTCTGGAACCAATGATTATAACACTGTACAATTCTTATAGCTGTCTTATCCATGTTATTTATGTCTGCTGAACTAGAACTAAGAGATGAGGTACAAAGGAGAGATATATATGTATTTTCAATTATGCTATTTTTTATTAGAAATAATTGTACACATAATGCCCTAGATGGCCTTTTATTCAAGTTATTGCCATGGTTGTGCTTCAGTAGGTACAATATATTTTAATGAAATAGGTGCCAAAGTTTCATATAGCTATCACAAGTAGGTTTTCATATAAAGGAACATAAAGCATGAGAATGTCATTTTGAGAAAATCGTATTTAAAGTATAAAATGATAAAAATTGACTTGTAATTTTAAATTAAGTCTCAAAAACACACAGCAGCATAGTCAACATCACCATCTTTGCCAGCTTCCTTCTCCAAAAGCTTCTTTCTTGTGATTGATCTTGCTTCTTTGGTGGTGAACTGAGCTGCACGCTGTGCCTTGGCAAGTCTTATCTTCTCCAATAACTTCAAGCCCTTTACAGTATGGTAGCCTGGAGTGATGGTAAGATGTTTTAGAACTCTTATTCTTCCCATATTTCCATCATTAAATGTTAATATAGCATCATCAACTCCCCATTTTAGTGTATTGAGCCCTACAAAAACATTTTTTTGGCACTCATGTCCAGATAATGTTATTGAATGATTCATTAGGATTCTGTGTTCGCCCATGTAGACACTTTCGGAGGTGGTCTGGGTGAGCTAGGTCCCTATAAATTGGTTTTATTGCTTCCATAACAGCTTCAGGAATAGAGTTCTTGTGTTCAAAACACACTCCTGAAACTTCAGCCTTCCAGAATTTACACCACGATTCTGGTCCAGGTGGGCAGAGTGCATGTGTCGGTTTTCTGTCCGTTGAAAGTTTGCGGAAGTATGTGGCCCAGACTTCTTTTCTAATACTTTCTAAATCATTTCCGTTATTTCTGATGGCCATTCCATAATACTTCTGGAGCTGATCTATTGTTTTATAAGTCAGACGACCTCTAAGTGGCTTGCCATTAGATAGTGTGGTGGTGTGAAGAGATGGTTTGATTTTCTGAGACGTGTGCCCATCCTCTTTTGCACATGCCCAACACATTCCAATTTCTTTATCACAATATTTTCATATTGATCTGCTTCAACAACACACTTATACGCCTTAGAATCACCATCCCCAAGGAACTGGGTGTATCGTACACCCCTTTCCTGCAGTGATCTGCTAAACATTTTCATTGCGGCATCAGCTTCCATTCCTCCACTAGTTCCTTCATAATTTTTCTGGCAGTTTTCATGTTCATTTTTTCCATTTTTGTCACAGGAGCTATAGCAGTGTTTCGTAAGTGCCTCAAAATCAATTATTTTGCCTGTGTCTACACTTGTGATTCTGGCAACTGAGTTTTTTTATGTGTGACCACGCTTTTGCCATGTCCCATCAAACGCAACTCGTATATCAATGTTCGCCTCTTTCACTTAAACAGCTTCATTTGTTGCAGCCTTCACTGACAGGGAAGCAACAGATTCAACTGCTTCTATAACTAAGGTACACCTCTGAATTTTTGTAGGTGGTGGTGGTAGATTCACAACCGAACAGAAACACTGAGCTGCACTAAGACCTTTTCCAATAGCTCTCATGGCATAAAATGTCTTACATTTACCTCATAAAGATTATTCTTGCATTCACACAAAACATAGCCCAGACCAGAAGTACTACTTTCTAAACTATCCTGCAGTAATCCTAGTTTCTCGAATTGTTTATGTAATTTAGTTTTACTTGCATTGGGTGAGGTCACACCTCCCTTGTTTTCTGGTGGCACATCAAGGTTATTTGATTTTACACTGCTTTTGGGTTCCAACTCTTGAACAACACACTGTTTTACACTTCTAGTGTGTTGGTTTCCACCAAACTTACGTTTCTTGAATAGACTAGCACTTCTAGGCATGTTTCTATTACGTCAAACTGCAGCAGATTACGTCGAAAGTCACTGTTCCATTCAAAACAAACAAACAAACAACTGCCAAGTGACTGCGAAATAGCAGTATGACTAACATCGAGCGCCACACGTTTTCTATCAGAGATGAAAATCACAGCCTTCTATAAAATGTAGTTTCCGAGATATTCACATATAAAACAGATGCACGTCCGAAATTTGGTGATCTTGCAGATATGCATGTAAGACTTCAAAATTAAAAATAAAATACTTCTAAACGTCACACACATAATTTATGCACTATTTTGTGCAGGAAAGAGTACATAATATTCTAGGGCATGTTTTGTAAAATGTGAAAATTTTCGAATTTTTGACTGCAAACTCCCCTTAAAGTTGAGAGAAGCAAGACTTATTGCATAATATGTTGTAAAAAATCCAGCTGGAATTTTGCAATTTATTTATGCAGTCTGCATATGAATCAAACATTTGGTTTGAGTGTTATGGAATTTTTAATCAAGCAGACCGATACACTCCTCAGTAACAGCAGAATGGACTTGTCCCTGAAAGGGAAAAGGGGGGGGGGGGGGACATGAAATAGCCCGTCAGTAAAAGATACTATCTGGATGAGAAAAATATATACTACAATTCTCTCAAAAAGTTACTCTGAATAAGGATACACTTTACTCATCACTGGTGTTAATAAATGTATTTTAACTACGGATAATATGAGAAGTGATGCATCTGACATCACAGGAACAGAAAAGTTTACCAACAGGACTAGCGCCCTCTCAGCTCCATGTCACTGGAGGCTGTTCAACCTCATTGGTGCACAAAGTTTACCTGATATTGCTAAGTAAAACCATGTACTACTGTGTAGGAAGTGACTGACTAGTGCCGAAAAGTTTTATTTGGAATTATTACAGTAACTACAGAGTTAGATGTGGTTAGCTCAGATGAACATAGCTTATGTTGGCCCATTGTGTTACACTGTGTCATGTCTCTTAACTCTTACTGGTAATTAGGCTATGCTTACTATCTTGTTGTGTGTATTCTGTATTGTGCTTGATAATTTAAAATGTCCTTATGTTCATGGCTGAACAGGGAGATATAATAGTAGAGAAGAATCTTGTTGTGAATTATACCAAACAGTATCCTAAATATCTAGCATTTTGTCTATGAGGTAACACGTGGCAACATATTTTGTATGGGCAATACTGAGTGTGTGGGAGTAATGCCCATCTATTGAGTTATCTCGCACTGCAGCAGCTAGTTCCCAGAGTATACAGTAGGGAAGATGTTTACTCTGAATTGGTGGCTCCTGTGAAGGCTCCTCGAATTCTTGCATGATGCGCATATATCTTTGATGTTGAATATGATACTTCTGTACAGCACCTTAATTAGAGGACCCAAAGTCTCAGCAATACAGTCCTGTTTTGCGAGACATGCTGGATACTTATTTTCTGGCCATCCAACCTCTTTCCTGGTCTATCACTTCATTCACAGTGTATGCATGTGCCACCAGCAGGAACACAACATCAGAACTTACATAGCAAATGAGCTGCGGGTAGGTTTTGCAGGCTGCAGCATCATTGGTGTGTGTTGACTTACAGTACCAAACAAGTGGATTTGCTGTTGATTTGTTTTAGACTGTGACTGAGGGTGCCTGTAGCTTAAATTGCTCCCAATGGGGAGAGTTCTTTTTTTCACACATTTTGTGTGCTTTTCGCCTAAACTGCAGAAACTGATGTGGTATTAAGAGACAGGTGATTAAGTTGCACGTGGGATAGAGTGTAAGAAAAAATTCATGTAGAACATGCTGTTCGCTCACTACACAGCTCTAAAGGCAATAAAAAACACTATCTGAAGTAGTATTTTGACACCAACTAAGAATTTGGTTTTCAGTAGCTCTGCCGACAAAGAATAAATGTCAAAATAATGACAGAAATTCAAGACTGGGGATCAAGTACATGCTTAAGACTTTTCACGCACATTACAGATCATATTCATAATTGGTATGATGGGGCACATGTTGTTCATACAAGTTCATATAAGGAACGTTCAAACAAAACTATATACAGAGTGTTCAAATGATAAAGTACAAAACGCCAGAAGAACCAAGCTGGTTGAAATTTGCATATGTTGCTTTGGGTAACATAGTGAGACTCTAAGGATGTAAATGTAGTATCATCATTCACCCCTGAAAAATTCAAAGCTCTGCCAACAGCAGCCAACATGATGCTCAATGACTTTTTTCACGTCCAACGTCTCACGGTCTGATACTCATTGAATTCCTCGAGCATGAGAAAACCAGTAACTGTAATGTGTGCTGTGAGAGATTCCGTAGCCTACACAAGCCCATCAAGACCAAACAGCCTGGACTGCTCATGATGCATGTCCATACTTCTCCAAGGTCACACAAAGTGTAATGGTCACACAAAGTGTAATGGTCAAGTTCAAATGGAAGCAGCTTGAGCACCTGCCCTACAATTTGACATGTCGCCCTATGACTTTCATGTGTTTGGTCCACTAAAAATCATCTCAAACGTAAGTGCTTCAAATCTGGCAATGAACTGCAGGACACAGCGGAGGAATGGCTCCTGTCACAGCCACAGGAATTGGGGGAATAGGACATCTTTTGGCTCCATAAACAGTGGGACAGTGGTGCTCAGGCCTCTGGTGATTACTTTTGCATAAATACTTCAATTATACCCATAATGTTGTTCTGTACTACTACTTTTGAAAACCTCTCATGTAAGATTACATGTTAGTACACAACTAGCATCCATCTGATTAATTCAATCGAAGAACTTATCTGGGATACAGGAATTGTCAAGGAATGACAGTTTTCTTTATTTTAAAATTATTTGTACTGTCTGTCATATAATAAGATTTCCCTGGGGAAATGTTTTACTGCTGTCTTACTACTTCTTTCATTCAGAGTACCTGATAAGATACAGGAAGGAGTCAGGAACATTTTTTCCATGTTATTATTGTCTTTTTGAATATTCAGAAACTGAAATGAACTAATAACATGTGTCTAAAAACAAAGATGATGTTACTTACCATACGAAAGCGCTGGCTGGTCGATAGACACACAAACAAACACAATCATACACACAAAATTCTAGCTTTCGCAACCAACTGTTGCTTCATCAGGAAAGAGGGAAAGACGAAAGGATGTGGGTTTTAAGGGAGAGGGTAAGGAGTCATTCCAATCCCGGGAGTGGAAAGACTTACCTTAGGGGGAAAAAAGGACAGGTATACACTCGCAGACACACCCATATCCAACCACACATACACAGACACAAGCAGACATTTGTAAAGGCAAAGAGATTCGGCAGAGATGTCAGTCGAGGCAGAAGTACAGAGGCAAAGATGTTGTTGAAAGACAGGTGAGGTATGAGCGGTGGCAACTTGGAATTAGCGGAGGTTGAGGCCTGGCGGATAACGAGAAGAGAGGATATACTGAAGGGCAAATTCCCATCTCCAGAGTTCTAACAGGCTGGTGTTAGTGGGAAGTATCCAGATAACCCGGATGGTGTAACACTGTGCCAAGATGTGCTGGCCGTGCACCAAGGCATGTTTAGCCACAGGGTGATCCTCATTACCAACAAACACTGTCTGCCTGAGTCCATTCATGCGAATGGACAGTTTGTTGCTGGTCAGTCCCACATAGAATGCATCACAGTGTAGGCAGGTCAGTTGGTAAATCATGTGGGTGCTTTCACACGTGGCTCTGCTTTTGATCGTGTACACCTTCCGGTTTACAGGACTGGAGTAGGTGGTGGTGGGAGGGTGCATGGGACAGGTTTTACACCGGGGGCGGTTACAAGGGTAGGGAGCCAGAGGGTAGGGAAGGTGGTTTGGGGATTTCATAGGGATGAACTAAGAGGTTACGAAGGTTAGGTGGACGGCGGAAAGACACTCTCGGTGGAGTGGGGAGGATTTCATGAAGGATGGATCTCATTTCAGGGCAGGATTTGGGGAAGTCCTATCCCTGCTGGAGAGCCACATTCAGAGTCTGGTCCAGTCCCGGAAAGTATCCTGTCACAAGTGGGGCACTTTTGTGGTTCTTCTGTGGGAGGTTCTGGGTTTGAGGGGATGAGGAAGTGGCTCTGGTTATTTGATTCTGTACCAGGTCGGGAGGGTAGTTGCGGGATGCGAAAGCTGTTTTCAGGTTGTTTGTGTAATGGTTCAGGGATTCCGGACTGGAGCAGATTCGTTTGCCATGAAGACCTAGGCTGTAGGGAAGGGACCGTTTGATGTGGAATGGGTGGCAGCTGTCATAATGGGGGTACTGTTGCTTGTTGGTGGGTTTGATGTGGACGGACGTGTGAAGCTGGCCATTGGACAGATGGAGGTCAACGTCAAGGAAAGTGGCATGGGATTTGGAGTAGGACCAGGTGAATCTGATGGAACCAAAGGAGTTGAGGTTGGAGAGGAAATTCTGGAGTTCTTCTTCACTGTGAGTCCAGATCATGAAGATGTCATCAATAAATCTGTACCAAACTTTGGGTTGGCAGGCCTGGGTAACCAAGAAGGCTTCCTCTAAGCGACCCATGAATAGGTTGGCGTACGAGGGGGCCATCCTGGTACCCATGGCTGTTCCCTTTAATTGTTGGTATGTCTGGCCTTCAAAAGTGAAGAAGTTCTGGGTCAGGATGAAGCTGGCTAAGGTAATGAGGAAAGAGGTTTTAGGTAGGGTGGCAGGTGATCGGCGTGAAAGGAAGTGCTCCATCGCAACGAGGCCCTGAACGTGCGGAATATTTGTGTATAAGGAAGTGGCATCAATGGTTACAAGGATGGTTTCCGTGGGTAACAGAATGGGTAAGGATTCCAGGCGTTCGAGAAAGTGGTTGGTGTCTTTGATGAAGGATGGGAGACTGCATGTAATGGGTTGAAGGTGTTGATCTACGTATGCAGAGATACATTCTGTGGGGGCTTGGTAACCAGCTACAATGGGGCGGCCGGGATAATTGGGTTTGTGAATTTTAGGAAGAAGGTAGAAGGTAGGGGTGCGGGGTGTCGGTGGGGTCAGGAGGTTGATGGAGTCAGGTGAAAGGTTTTGTAGGGGGCCTAAGGTTCTGAGGATTCCTTGAAGCTCCACCTGGACATCAGGAATGTGATTACCTTGGCAAACTTTGTATGTGGTGTTGTCTGAAAGCTGACGCAGTCCCTCAGCCACATACAGGTACTCCCGACGATCAAGTACCACGGTCGTGGAACCCTTGTCCGCCGGAAGAATGACGATGGATCGGTCAGCCTTCAGATCACAAATAGCTTGGGCTTTAGCAGTGGTGATGTTGGGAGTATGAGTAAGGTTTTTTAAGTAGGATTGAGAAGCAAGGCTGGAAGTCAGAAATTCAGCGGGACCCACCTCCTCTTCCTCAAAATCACCCTCTCCAAACCTTCCAGGAATTTCTGACTTCCAGCCTTGCTTCTCAATCCTACTTAAAAAACCTTACTCATACTCCCAACATCACCACTGCTGAAGCCCAAGCTATTCGTGATCTGAAGGCTGACCGATCCATCGTCATTCTTCCGGCGGACAAGGGTTCCACGACCGTTGTACTTGATCGTCGGGAGTACCTGTATGTGGCTGAGGGACTGCGTCAGCTATCAGACAACACCACATACAAAGTTTGCCAAGGTAATCACATTCCTGATGTCCAGGTGGAGCTTCAAGGAATCCTCAGAACCTTAGGCCCCCTACAAAACCTTTCACCTGACTCCATCAACCTCCTGACCCCACCGACACCCCGCACCCCTACCTTCTACCTTCTTCCTAAAATTCACAAACCCAATTATCCCGGCCGCCCCATTGTAGCTGGTTACCAAGCCCCCACAGAATGTATCTCTGCATACGTAGATCAACACCTTCAACCCATTACATGCAGTCTCCCATCCTTCATCAAAGACACCAACCACTTTCTCGAACGCCTGGAATCCTTACCCATTCTGTTACCCACGGAAACCATCCTTGTAACCATTGATGCCACTTCCTTATACACAAATATTCCGCACGTTCAGGGCCTCGCTGCTATGGAGCATTTCCTTTCACGCCGATCACCTGCCACCCTACCTAAAACCTCTTTCCTCATTACCTTAGCCAGCTTCATCCTGACCCAGAACTTCTTCACTTTTGAAGGCCAGACATACCAACAATTAAAGGGAACAGCCATGGGTACCAGGATGGCCCCCTCGTACGCCAACCTATTCATGGGTCGCTTAGAGGAAGCCTTCTTGGTTACCCAGGCCTGCCAACCCAAAGTCTGGTACAGATTTATTGATGACGTCTTCATGATCTGGACTCACAGTGAAGAAGAACTCCAGAATTTCCTCTCCAACCTCAACTCCTTTGGTTCCATCAGATTCACCTGGTCCTACTCCAAATCCCATGCCACTTTCCTTGACGTTGACCTCCATCTGTCCAATGGCCAGCTTCACACGTCCGTCCACATCAAACCCACCAACAAGCAACAGTACCCCCATTATGACAGCTGCCACCCATTCCACATCAAACGGTCCCTTCCCTACAGCCTAGGTCTTCATGGCAAACGAATCTGCTCCAGTCCGGAATCCCTGAACCATTACACAAACAACCTGAAAACAGCTTTCGCATCCCGCAACTACCCTCCCGACCTGGTACAGAATCAAATAACCAGAGCCACTTCCTCATCCCCTCAAACCCAGAACCTCCCACAGAAGAACCACAAAAGTGCCCCACTTGTAACAGGATACTTTCTGGGACTGGATCAGACTCTGAATGTGGCTCTCCAGCAGGGATAGGACTTCCCCAAATCCTGCCCTGACATGAGATCCATCCTTCATGAAATCCTCCCCACTCCACCGAGAGTGTCTTTCCGCCGTCCACCTAACCTTTGTAACCTCTTAGTTCTTCCCTATGAAATCCCCAAACCACCTTCCCTACCCTCTGGCTCCTACCCTTGTAACCGCCCCCGATGTAAAACCTGTCCCATGCACCCTCCCACCACCACCTACTCCAGTCCTGTACCCCGGAAGGTGTACACGATCAAAGGCAGAGCCACGTGCGAAAGCACCCACGTGATTTACCAACTGACCTGCCTACACTGTGAAGCTTTCTATGTGGGAATGACCAGCAACCAACTGTCCATTCGCATGAATGGACACAGGCAGACAGTGTTTGTTGGTAATGAGGATCACCCTGTGGCTAAACATGCCTTGGTGCACGGCCAGCACATCTTGGCACAGTGTTACACCGTCCGGGTTATCTGGATACTTCCCACTAACGCCAACCTGTTAGAACTCTGGAGATGGGAACTTGCCCTTCAGTATATCCTCTCTTCTCGTTATCCGACAGGCCTCAACCTCTGCTAATTTCAAGTTGCCGCCGCTCATACCTCACCTGTCTTTCAACAACATCTTTGCCTCTGTACTTCTGCCTCAACTGACATCTCTGCCGAATCTCTTTGCCTTTACAAATGTCTGCTTGTGTCTGTGTATGTGTGGTTGGATATGGTTGTGTGTGCGAGTGTATACCTGTCCTTTTTTCCCCCTAAGGTAAGTCTTTCTGCTCCCGGGATTGGAATGACTCCTTACCCTCTCCCTTAAAACCCACATCCTTTCGTCTTTCCCTCTCTTTCCCTCCTTCCTGATGAAGCAACAGTTGGTTGCGAAAGCTAGAATTTTGTGTGTATGATTGTGTGTGTTTGTGTGTCTATCGACCCGCCAGCGCTTTCTTATGGTAAGTCACATCATCTTTGTTTTTAGATATATTTTTCCAGCGTGGAATGTTTCCCTCTATTATATTAATATCATGTTTCGTCAGACAACCACTGCACTGCGAGGACGCTGATTGTTTCAATAGATCTCTTACAAGCCAAATGTGGTAGATTCTCACGTACACCTTTTCTGTGCAATAAATTTCTCTAGTACAGCCCAGATTAATATGAAACAAGATGTTGGGGAATTAAAATAAGCAAATTTTTTTTAACTCTCTTATTTCTTTAATCCTTAAGGTAGACAGTTATTCTGACTAAAGTAACTGGAAGGAGTCCTTTTGTTATTTATAACTATGATGATTAAATGATTATGGCGTCCTCTTGGGTATATTCCGGAGGTAAAATAGTCCCCCATTCGGATCTCCGGGTGGGGACTACTCAGGAGGACATCGTTATCAGGAGAAACAAAACCGGCGTTCTACGAACCGGAGCGTGGAATGTCAGCTCCCTTAATCTGACAGGTAGGTCAGAAAACTTAAAAAGGGAAATGGATAGGTTAAAGTTAGATATAGGGGGAACTAGTGAAGTTCGATGGCAGGAGGAACAAGACTTCTAGTCAGGTGACTACAGGGTTATAAATACAAAATCAAATAGGGATAATGCAGGAGCAGGTTTAATAATGAATAAAAAAATAGGAGCACAGGTTAGCTACTACGAACAGCATAGTGAATGCATTATTGTAGCCAAGATAGACTTGAAGCCCACACCTACCACAGTAATACAAGTTTATATGCCAACTAGCTCAGCAGACGACGAAGACATTGAAGAAATGTATGATGAGATAAAAGAAATTATTCAGGTAGTGAAGGGAGACGAAAATTTAACAGTCATGGGGGACTGGAATTCGATAGTAGGAAAAGGGAGAGAAGGAAAAATAGTAGGTGAATATGGAATGGGGTTAAGGAATGAAGAGGAAGCCACCTGGTAGAATTTTGCACAGAGCATAACTTAATCACAGCTGGTTTAAGAATCATGAAAGAAGGTTGTATACATGGAAGAGGCCTGGAGACACTGGAAGGTTTCAGACAGATTATATAATGGCAAGACCAATATTTAGGAACATTTCCACGGGCAGATGTGGATTCTGCCCACAATCTATTGGTTATGAACTGTAGATTAAAACTGAAGAAACTGCAAAAAGGTGGGAATTTAAGGAGATGGGAACTGAATAAACTGAAAGAACCAGAGGATGTAGGGAGTTCCAGAGAGAACATTAGAGATCGATTGACAAGAACAGGGGAAAGAAATACAGTAGAAGAAGACTGGGTAGATTTGAGGGATAAAATAGTGAAGGCAGCAGAGGATCAAGTAGGTAAAAAGATGAGAGCTAGTAGAAATCTTTGGGCAACAGAATAGATACTTAATTTAATTGATGAAAGGAGAAAATTTAAAATACAGCAAACAAAGCAGGCACAAAGGAATACAAACATCTCAAAAATGAGATTGATAGGAAGTGCAAAATGGCTAAGCAGGGATGGCTGGAGGGCAAATGTAAGGATTTAGAGGCATGTAAGATGGATACTGCCTACAGGAAAATTAAAGAGACCTCTGGAGAAAAGAGAACCACTTGTTTGAATGTCAAGAGCTCAGATGGAAAACCAATTCTAAGCAAAGAAGGGAAAGCAGGAAGGTGGAAGGAGTATATAGAGTGTCTATACAAGGGTGATGTACTTGAGGACAATATTATGGAACTGGAAGAGCACGTATGTGAAGATGAAATGGGAGATATGATATTGCGTGAAGAATTTGACAGAGCACTGAAAGACCTAAGTCGAAACAAGGCCCCAGGAGTAGACAACATTCCATTAGAACTACTGACAGCCTTGGGAGAACCAGGCCTAACAAAACTCTATCATCTGGTGAGCAAGATGTATGAGAAAGGCAAAATACCCTCAGACTTCAAGAAGAATATAATAATTCCAATCCCAATGAAAGCAGGTGTTGACAGATGTGAAAATTACCAAACTATCAGTTTAATAAGCCACGGCTGCAAAATACTAACATGAATTCTTTACAGACGAATGGAAAAACTGGTAGAAACCGACCTCGGGGAAGATCAGTTTGGATTCTGTAGAAATGTTGGAACACGTGAGGCATTATTGACCCTACAACTTATCTTAGAAAATAGGTTAAGGAAAGGCAAACCTATGCTTCTAGCATCTGTAGACTTAGAGAAAGCTTTTGACAATGTTGACTGGAATACTCTATTTCTAATTCTGAAGGTGGCAGGGGTCAAATACAGGGAGTGAAAGACTACTTACAATTTGTACAGAAACCAGATGGCAGTTATAAGAGTCAAGGGACATGAAAGAGAAGCAGTGGTTGGGTAGGGAGTGAGACAGGGTTGTAGCCTACCCATAATGCTATTCAAACTAGACATTGTGGAAGCAGTACAGGAAACAAAAGAAAAATTTGGAGTAGGAATTAAAATCATTGGAGAAGAAATAAAAACTTTGAGTTTTGCTGATAATATTACAATTCTGTCAAGAGACAGCAAAGGACCTGGAAGAACAGCTGAACGGAATGGACAATGTCTTGAAAGGAGGCTATAATATGAACATCAACAAAAGCAAAACGAGTATAATGGAATGTAGTCTAACTAAATCAGGTGATGCTGAGGGAATTACATTAGGAAATGGGACACTTAAAGTGGTAGATGAGCAAAATAACTATGATGGTTGAAGTGAAGCAGGGAGGATATAAAATGTAGACTGGCAATGGCAAGAAAAAGTACTTCTGAAGTAGAGAAATTTGTTAACATCGAGTATAGATTTAAGTGTCAGGAAGTCTTTTCTCAAAGAATATTTATGGAGTGTAGCCATGTATGGATGTGAAACATGGACGATAAATAGTTTAGACAAGATGAGTATAGAAGCTTTCAAAACGTGGTGCTACAGAAGAATGTTGAAGATTAGATGGGATCATGAAACTAATGAGGAGGTACTGAACAGAACTGGGGAGAAGAGGAATTTGTGGCACAACTTGTCTAGAAGAAGGGATCGGTTGGTAGGGCATGTTCTGAGGCCTCAAGGGATCACCACTTTAGTATTGGAGTGCAGCATGGAAGGTAAAAATCGTAGAGGGAGACAAAGAGATGAATACACTAGGATGTAGGTAGCCATAGTTGCTTTGAAATGAAGAAGCTTGCACAGGATAAAGTAGCATGGAGAGCTGCATCAAACGAGTCTCTGGACTAAAGACCACAAAAACAATAGCACCACCACTATGATTCTTGTAGTTTAAGTAGCATCTCCTCCAAAACACATGCAATTTCATATTTTAACTTGGTTCTGTGAATATAGCATGTTTTACATGTTTCTGTCCTGTGGTGAACAAAAGAACAGATACATGTTCCCTCCATTGTATGGCATGATGGAAACGTTAAGAAGGCTTCAACAGAAATAAAGAAAATTATAACACTGCCAAGTTCAAACAATGTTGCATGAGAAAGTTTTGGTACAGTTTAAACAGACCCAGAGGATACAGAACATAAACACCTTATTTAGGCTGATGGTGCCGTAACATCACTTATGTGAAACTACAGACCCATGTCCTTATCTTTGGTTATCTGCAAAATTTCTGAACATATTTTATAATAAATTTCCTTGAGACAGAAAAGCTTCTTTCCACAAATAAGAACAGATTTCGAAAGCATCATTTGTGCAAAGCTCAGCTTGCATTTATCCTACACGATTTCCTGTGAACCACATATTAAGAGCAAAAGGCAGATCCCATACTCCTAGATTTCTGGAAAGCGTTTGACATGTGCCCCATTATAGATTGTTATGGAAGACATGAGCATACAGACTAGGTTTCCAGATATAGGAAGGTGTCACCATTTGAGTGACTATAGGAATATACAAGATGATGGAGATAAAATTTCTAGTTGGTGTGATGAATGGCAAGTTGCTCAAAATGTAGAAAAATGTATGTTAATGCTGATCAGTTGGGAAAAACAGCCCCATATTGTTTGAATACAGCATTAGAAGGGTGCATCTTGACATAGTCACAACAGCACTGAAGTAATTCAGAGGTGTGCTGATATATTTGATACTCGAGTGTTACAGAGATGCTTCATGAAATTAAATGGGAATCTCTGGAGGGACAACTGTTCTTTACGCAGAACACTAATGAGAAAATTTAGGGAACCGGCATTTGAAACTGACTGCAGAACAATCTGCTGCTACTAAAATACATTTCACATATGGACTACAGATGTAATATGATAGAAATTAGGGCTCATATGGAGGCATATAGACAGTCCTTTTCCTTCACTCTATTAGAGAGCAGAACAGGAAAGGAAATGACATCTTGGGTTGTCAGGTGTTCTGCCGGATATCAGCGTCATTCTTGCACAATATTTCAGTAACGTAGCTTGTAACCTTCATCAGGTACGACCTGAGACTGCTCCTCGTGTGGACCTGGTCCAGTATTTATTTCTGTAGCCTTGCCCTATACGGCGGTTGCAGGCGTTCCCTCTGCGGCATGCGCCCACCAGACCTGCTCCTGGGTGTTCCATCTAAGGCCTGGCGCGTTTGGAGTTCTGTATGGGTTGCCAGGTGTTCTTCCTGCGGTCCTCTCCCACTCACTGCGATCTTCTGGAGTGTCGCTGTTCCGTTTTCGGTCCGCTGCGGTTCTGGGTGTTCCCTCTGCGGTCCGCGTCAGTCAGACCCACTCTCAGATGGTCCATCTTTGGTCCAGAGAGCCTGGCATTCTGTCTGGGGATTGTTTTCTATATCCACACCTTCAGTTCTTCTATTCATGGAGTGCTGCAGCTGTCCCCATTGCTCCTTTAACAATTGCAGAGCAGGATCCCAGGCTCTGCTTAGCTGGTACCCCACGTCACGGTTCATGAGATTATCAATTACTTTTATCTCTATCGATTCCCTTATAACACTGTCCCAAAATCTGGGTTTCATCATAATTGATGGCATGATCTGGTTCTAGACAGTGTTCAGCAATGGCTCATTTCATCACCTGTCTTAATCCGGTGTGCCTTCGATGTTCTTTGCACCTGATATCCACTGTTCTTGTCGTCTGGCCAATGTAGGACATCCCACATTGACAAGGTATTTTGTAAATGTCTGGTGTTCGTAACCCCAGGTCACCTTTAACATTTCCCACCAGTCCCTCGATCTTGCTGATGGACAGAAAACACACTTGATGTTGTGTTTACGGAGGATCCTACTAATTCTGGCAGAAATAAAACCAACATAGAGCAGATATTCCATCTTCTTTGCTTATCTTTCAAGTACTTGGTCATTGCATATGTAGGTGCCCCGATATTACTGACAATTGGGCATAGGGGCAAGCCCTCCATGTGTATTTTAGGCAAACCATATAGTCTATGTGGTACTGGTGCTTTTTCCCCGTAGTTGTCTGAGGATCTTATCAGGCATCCCCATCTCCTTCAGAAGAGCCCTGGTCTACTTGTTCACCTTGTCAGTGGGGTCACACTCCAAGGTTCTATATGAACGGTCCCTCAGAAGATGGCATATTTTCTCATTGTAATCCACCCGCTGCAAAATGACTTTAGAATTCCCCTTGTCTGCCGGCAGTACTACAATACTGTTGTCTCCCCGGAGTTTCTTGAGGGCACGCAGGCGCGGACCGCAGAGGGAATGCCTACAAATACCGGTGGAGGGGGAAGGCCACCGACATAAATACTGGACCAGGTCCATTCGAGGAGCAGTCTCAGGTCACACCTGATGAAGGTCACAAGCTACGTTACCGAAATATCATGCAAGAACGACACTGATATCAGGCAGAACACCCAACAACCCAAGATGTCATTACATTGCCAGGAAAGCCTGACGAGTTACAGAAAAGGAAATGACTGATACTGATACAGGGTACCCTTTGCCATCCATTACACAGTGGCTTGCGGAGTATGAATGTAGAGGTAGATGTATTCCAACTCAAGAGCTTAGCTCCATTTCAAGACAGAGTTCAGGTCGCAGCAATCAGTCCATTGAAAACCTCAGAAGTATTCTGACAAAAGCTTGCACTACAAACTTAATGTTAGCCCCTATGCCTTCTTTAACCTGTAAAAAAATGCACTTTGTCTTTCTACATTTTAATGCAACTGAAGTGAAGGAAATGCTCCTCATAACTTTCAAAAGAACATCATGGGAAACCTTATGTATTTACACTTTTTCCTGGGCCCAACACACAAAATAAATTAATCCACTGTACCAAACAGTATGGAATGGCTTTCATGTAGAGAAAAAGCAGAGGACTTCAGATGAAATCTTCTGGAATATCCTTTTTAATTTCTTTATTCTGTGACATGGTAACCATATTCCTTAATATAAATCCTCTTTTCAGCTAAGACGGAGTGCTGTATCTTAAATATCATAAAGAGTAATGTCTCTGACAACATTGTAATTTATGCTATCTAACCACATGTTAGAACATGGTTGGTGAATGCATTAGCACCAGTTGTAGTGCCTTTCTGAAATCCATTGACCACCTTAAAATGTTTTATTTTTCACATTCTGTTACACCTTTCTTCTGCATTTTCCCTTTGTCTCAACATGTGCACTTTCTTGCAGCTTAGTTTCTCTCCGATCTGTAGTGTATAGACAACTGAATTATTTTAACTTAGTTTCCTATTTCCTGCTTTTATATGGCTAATAACATTTATTTTAAACATTCCCGAAGCTATAAAAAACAACAATGTATAGATTTTTTTTAAATTTTTTTTTTTTTTTTTATCCTACAGGTGTTCTTGATGAAACTGAAAGTTTACATGTACCTGTTATTTCAGAAATGCTGTCATTTTCTCTTTAACAATATTTCAGCAACCTCCCTAGTTATCTTCATTAGATATTGATCGAAAATTTTGTTGCTTGCTGTTTGGACTCCAACCAAACTGTGTTTGACAGTGGTTGGAGTGCAAACAGCTAGCAATGGAAGTTGTGTGCAACACCTGAGCCCTGCCAGAAAGGTTGTCGAAATGTCATGTAAGCAGAAAATGACAAATCAGCTGTATACCCAGAGACCTGGATATCATATTTAAGTTTTCCTGGTGAATTGCATTTATCATACTTGAAATGAAAGTAGGAGGGGGGGCAAGTTAATGCACTACAAAACATTCTTAATTTTATGAACTAGCCAGACATATTTGACATATCCAATAGCCACTATCTTACAAGAAGATTAAAAGGAAATATTCTAAAACAACAACACATCAAGTGAGAGAATAGGTGGAAGAGTCTAATGAAATTATTGTGCTAGTGTACTATAGAAAATTCACATGACAGACTGTTGTATAATATACATTTCACTTCTTTATACAGAGGAGGCCGGACTAGTTACACTGTCTGTGCAGTTCTTCATAAACCATATTTTGGTGTATACTTGATCATAAATAATTTATGAGCATTATTACGTCATTTTCTGGACACTTACCTTGAACTTAGTTAGATCCCTATAAACATAAGCAACTGGTATCAAATACATATCAGCCTAAAGGCATCGTCCATACTCCAAAAGAAATCATTTAGTTGCTGTTAACCTGCTTAATTGTGGCTGTTCATATTTTATGTAACACTGTTCTGACAAAATTAATGGAAAAGGTAAAATAAATATGACAAGTGGAGTATGAATCTGATAAAACAATTTATTTGTATCTATTCTAAATTTATATAAATAAGTAAGATAATTTATGGTTAAAACTTCATCTGAACTGTACATTGATATTCCTACTTACAAAGTCAGTCAAACAGACAAGAAAAGTGGTTCCAAAACAACTTGGTTTGTTCCAAAACCACTTAAAATGGCAGTCTGTAATACAGTTTATCCAACAGATAGAAAAGACAAAAATCTGTGTGAATCAGACACCAACTACAGAAGCAAATATTTACATCTTTTTATCAAAAATATCTATTAGCTTAAGTTGGATCACAATGTATCAAACAAAAATAAATGCAAGATCTATTACTTCCAAACACTGGATCCCAGTTTCATGTCTTTCATGACGAGAAACAAATACAAGAAAACAAAAATGACACCAGAGCAAATATATCATCCTGACCTTAAAATAATGTGAAGATATAAAATCCTCAATAAAAATTTATTTCTACCAGTTTTCACACAAAAGCTATTTAAAATAAGACACTTTTCAGAGTACTGTCTAATCCACACTTTAAAAAAATTCTTAATATGAATTACCATAGTCAAAACAGATTTGTCGTATCAAAAAATAAGCCTAATTCAAAATTCAAATAAGTTGCAAAAATTCATGAGAAGATAGTGACGTACTGAAATTGATTTGCATTCATAATCAACTTCTTATGAGGGCACTGGGAAGTCAAATGAGAAGTTTTACTGTGTAGGCAATGAAAAGTAGATTTAAAGTTCTTTTCTATAGCATATTTCATTTTGGCAACTGTCTTTAAAAAACAATCACATCAAAAATGTACAAAATAGTCCTCCATGGAGGATATTGCTGACAGAACACACAACAAAGAAAATGAATCAGTGCAATAAAAGTCTCATGAAATGATGAAAATGATCTTCATGCATCCTGGATTTCAAATGTCACCATACAACACCATTCACTTCAAATAATGCAAAGTGCACACAACTGTAGCAAATCGCCTGATGATATTCTTGTTTAAACTGTGTTAGAGAAAGGTTGATTAAATTAATGTACAACTTTGTACATTATGATTTAGTACATAATTATGAAAGCTACATTTCATTATAGTTTTATCACAAATTATCATGGATTCAGGTTTGACTCTTTCTTTAAGTCATCTGTAATTCCAGATTTGTCATCCTTCTCCACTTCACCTATAATTAAAAAATAAAACAAATGAACCTATAATAAAAACAGCACTGTCACATACATAAAGCTAGCTGTAGAGGAAGATGCTGCTACAAAGAATATGTAAAAAATTCAGAACACTTTCAGATTATCAGCAAAAGTTAAACTAGCTTTCTTTTATAGAACATATTATTGCAGAAGTAACAGAGAGAGAATGTTAAAGTTTGTGTGTAGGTTTTTATGTAGCAAAACAACTTCAAATGCTACAACTGAATGATGTGTATAGTCATTGTTACCATGATGGCAAAACATGCTATTAGTCTAACTTCTGAATACACCCTCATTATTTGTACATTTATGCAAAACCTTAAAAGTATTTTCTTTATGGTACGATTAAAGTCTATAAACCTGAAAATTTTAGTTTCACATTCTGGAAGCAGGCTCCTGGCTATTGACGATATGAAGAAAGAAAACTACTGTACACAGGTCCTCTGAGCAGAAGAAACAGATGTGTGAAAAATGCCGAATATCATCATAGTTCAGCTATCTACTTAGTAATTAACACCCCCCCCCCCCCCCCACACACACACACACACACACTCAATATCACACTCACTCACTTAGGCTCTTTGCCAATGTTATGTTTGGACTGAGTTGTGGCCTCAGCTCAGATGAGTGGAAAGGATGCAGGAGAGGAAACAAACAGGGGTAGATGGGGAGAGGGATAACTGTACATCAATTACACATCACCACCTTGTACTAGAACAACTAAATCAGTTGTGCCGTGATAAGAAAAATATACTTCCTGCAGTCCTTTCTAACTCTTTTAAAGTGTTACAATGCTCACTCAAACAACATTTTGGTACAATATACGAACCACACTTGCCTTCTACTCCTTGCCTTATAGATTATGTGCATGACCTGTCATATTCGGCCCTTCACCATCTATCCTGGTCCTGCCACCAGCACCTCAGAGGGAGAGCTACTTTCAAAACAGTCATAATCCAACTTTGCTGCAACAACTGCTTGGCCATGAAGGAAACACCCCTGTTGTGGTCTTCAGTCTGAAGACTGGTATGATTCAGCTCCCCATGCTACTCTATCCTGTGCGAGCCTCCTCATCTCCAAGTGACTACTGAAACCTAAATCCTTTTTAATCTGCGTAGTGAATTCACAGATCCTTTACATGTAGCTTTGCTTTTCCTTAACCGATCTTCTAAGATAAGTCTTAGGGTCAGTATTGCGTTGTGTGTTCCTACATTTCTCCAGAATCCAAACTGATCTTCAACCAGTTTTTTCCACTCTTCCATAAAGAACTTGTGTTAGTATTTTGCAGCCATAACTTATTAAACTCATTCTTCAGTAAAATTCACACCCATCAGCACCTGCTTTCTTGGGAATTTAATTATTACATTCTTCTTTAAGTGTGAGGGTATTTAAATCTGCTTCGCACATCTTGCATGCCAAGTGGAATACTTTTCTGACTGGCTTTCCAAAGGGTATCAGTATTTCTATGGGAATGTTGCTTCCTCCCAGGGCATTTTTTTTGACTTGGATCTTTCAGTGGTCTATCAAATTCTTCTCACAGTATCACTTCTCCCATCCCATTTCCATCTATGACCTCTGCCCTTTTTATAATATTGTCTTGTACAGTCCCTCTATATACTCCTTCCACAATTCAGATTTCCCTTCTTTATTTAGTACTGGTTTTCCCTCTGAGCTCTTGATATTTATACAGCTGTTTCTAATAGGCCTTGTCTTTTTACTTATTTAATCCTCTGCTACCTCCACTATTTCATCTCTCAAAGCTATCCATTCGTCTTCTACTGTAATTCTTTCCCCTTTTTCAGCCAATCATTGCCTAATGCTCCCTTTGACACTCTCAACAACCTCTGGTTCTTTCACCTTATCCCATGTACTTACTTTCCTACCTTTTTGCTATTTCTTCAATTTTACAATTCATAGCCAATAAATTATGGTCAGAGTCCACATCTGCCCCTGGAAATGTCTTAAAATTTCAAATCTAATTCCGAAACCTTTGTTTAACCTTTATATGATCAATCTGAAGCTTTCTATTGTCTCCAAGTCTCTTCCACATATACAACCTTCTTCCCCGATTCTCAATTACGCTCTGTGCAAGGTTGTACCAGGTAGCTTCCTCTTTCTTTCCTTTTCCCTAGCCCTTAGTCTCTTCATCACACTTAGTGATTTAGTTTTTGATAGCAAGGAATGTTGTGGCAGCAGAAATTCATTGACAGATAAGTAAGGTGTATGGCCCCAAATCAATGCATGACAGAGAATTGCAAGTGGGTGAGCGCTTTCAAGGACAGACAGAAAATGTCCGAGATGCATCATGAACAGGCCGACCACCCGCGATTTCAGAACATATGGTCAAAGCTATGGAAGAAAATACTTGTAAAGACTGGCGATTCACAATTTCAACTTTCTCACTGAAATTTTCAAATGTGGATAGAACAACTTTCAACAAACCGTCTCTTAAAAATTGCAATTTCGCGAACTGTATGCACGGTGGGTACCCAGGCTTCTTACTGACAAACACAAAATGGATCTAATGGCCAGTGCTCTTGAGTTTTTGGATTGATAGCATAAGGAAGGTGATCAATTTTCAAAGGACAGTATCACAGAGGATGAGACTTGAGTTTCTCACATGACCCCAGAGTCTAAATGTCAGTACGTGGAAATGCGTCACACAACATCACCAGCCAAAATTAAGGCAAATCAGACAACCTCAACACACAAGGTTATGGCAACTGTGTGTTGCGATAGACATGGAGTCTAGTTAGTCAAGTTTATGAAGCCAGGGACAACAATAAATGCAGCCACTTACTGCACTGTCCTGGCTGAACTTCAAAGTGCAACACAGAATTAGCGATGTAGTCTTCTGAAGTCAACGCAGACCCCTTCTGCCATGCGCACCCAAAATCTTTTGGATTGGAACAGACTGCCCACCCATTGTACAGTCCAAACATGGTGCCAAGTGACTTTCCCTGGAGTTTCTCAGCATCAAGTGCTTTGCAGAAGACAATGAGATGAAAGAAGTAGTTAAAGACAGGTTATCTATACAGGAAGCAGATGTCTAAGACTTAGAGAAACAAATGCTTATAGAACTTTATCACAAATGTTTAAACAAATGTGGAAACTATGTAGAAAAATAGCGAAACATATAAGGATGTAAATAAAATCAGTTTTTTGAAAAAGTCTGTGATGGTTCATGTTTTACAAGAAATCAGACCTTACTTTATGAACAATCCCTATATATTACACTGTAGGAAATACTGCAACCAGCCACAAGTTTTTTGAAATAATTTTATTGTACCTTTACTTGTTTCAGGCCTGAGCCCATTGTCAAATGGTAGCATTGACTTCCTTACAAGTTTTACATTTGTGTCCTAAAATGTAACCAAGTTTTTGTGATTACTTAGTTTTACACCTGTATATGCTCTATACATCGTACTTACTTTACGAAAATCAAACCTCTGTCTTATAATATGCAAAGGATTGCTTTTCATCAAGTAAATACAATGTACACAGCATATGTAAGTGTAAAACAATGCAATCACAAAAGCTTTGTTATATTTTAGCTCGCAAATGGTAAACCTTTTACAAATTATAAATCACAAAACTTTATTGTATTTTACGATATAAATGTAAAACTTGCAAAGAAATCAACGCTATCATCTGACAATCGACTCAGGCCTGAAACTAGTAATGGTGCAATAAAACCAGTTCAAAATAACTTGTGGATGGCTGCAGTATTTCCTACAGTGTAATTTATGAAAACAGCGCAGGTTTTCTCTAACCAAAATGGATAAAATAACCCTCGTACAATTTTGTTGGATCATACGAATCCTGTGAGGTACTTCCAAATGCAGAGTGCTTTAAGGACTCTTACATTCAAGGCTCTCTGTTGGGGCTGCTGAGCAAGCTCACAATGAACATGAAGCTGTTTACATACAGATCAAAAATTGGTTCAGATTTTACAATCGAAAAAAAAAAAAAAAATGTTTTATCTGATAATTCTTAAAGCACAGTTTCGGTTGTCATTAACATGTTGCCCCAGACTGGAAAAATACCTAGAAACAGAAAACTCACCACATAAAGGGCATTCAAGGGGGCCGTTCACCAAAGAAATAACATTTATTCTAGTAGCAAGATTAGTCAAATTTATAACAATTTCTGTGACAACACTGTTCACACATTCAGAACAATCTTAACATCACTCACTCAGTATTCAAATAAAATTTGGGAAAGTCAAACAATGAAAAGTCCTGGATTGAATGTAACAATATTATTAAAAGAATAGCTGCTACTCACCACAAAGCGGAGTGCAGATAGGCACATCTGGGAAGGGAAGGACTATGTAAACGTGGAAAGAAATCGCTATATTTCTGTTAAAATTACTTTATGACTGACATTTCAGTGAGTCAAGAGGTAGTGATGGAGCATTAGCCTATCACAGCTGTTTCTAGAGCTCCAATATGCTTTCTCTTCTCCCTGCTCTGCAGACAAATGTCTTGGCTTGGAGGGGAACAGGCAGGGCAGGCCACAAGTGTGGGAGGGGAAGTAGCACATAATAAGCAGCGAATTTTTGCATGCCGCATTGGCCCAATATAAAACTATTTTTATGAAAATAAGGCCAAACTATATCTACTGCACCCCCCCCCCTTTTTTTTCCAACCTCCGATCACTTAGTATAGGAGCTACGCAAGCAGCAGAAAGTGGAAATGCACTGTAGGCCACTGCGCAACTCTCGCACTACACACTCCGCCATTGTTAACCTCAAGACATCAGTCTGTGTTGCACTACAGCTACGTAAACATGGCTGCCATCATTGTGGCTCCTGCCAAGTGTGAATTATGAATTGTAATTCCATTTCTGCGAGCAGAAGGGAATACAGCATGAGAAATTCATCGGACAATGAGCCGAGTGTATGGTGATAACTTCATGATTGATGGTGTTGAACATGAATGGTGCCAAAAGTTTAAAGATGGGTGAAATGATGTGCATGATGAAGGGGGCCAAGGACGAAAGTCTGTCATTACAGCCGAACTTGTTGAACGAGTTGACAGAGTGGTTAGAGAAAATTGTAGGTACACCATAACTGCTATGTCTATGGAAATTCCAGAAGGTTCAAGATCTGTCATACACTCTATCGTAACCAAACATTTAGGCCACAAATACGTTTGAGCTTGTCGGGTTCCAAAAATGTTGACGGACACCCACAAATCACTGAATTGCGCCATCTCTGAATTTCCTTGACCATTATCATGATGAAGGAGAGAACTTTTTGAAATAAATTGTTACTGGAGATGAAACTTGGATCCAATACAACACACTGGGAACAAAACGACAATCACAACAAAGGCTGCATCCAAATTCAGCAAACAAACCAAAAAAATTCAAACAAACATTCAACAACAGAAAGGTTATGGCTACCATGTTTAGGACCAAAAAGGTGTGTTGCTTGTAGAGTTTATGCAGCCCAGAGCCACTATCAATACCGTTGCTTATTGTGAAACTTTACGACATTTGCAGAGAGCCATTCAAAACCTGAAGAGGAATGCTGACTCCAGGAACTGTGTTGATTCATGACAATGCTCGTCCACACACTGCTGGCACAACCCAATGGCTCCTTGAACAATTTCAATGGGACATTTTCGATCATCCACCGTACAGTCCGGACCTGGCACCCAGCAACTTTCACCTTTTCCCTGAACTGAAGGCGTGGCTAGGAGGGCAGCACTTTCAAACCAACGAAGATCTTCAAAACAACGTCAATGCCCATTTGACATCATTGGCGCCAACATTTTTTGAAGAGGGTACTGCAAAGCTTGTTCACAGGTGTGATAAATGTCTCAACCTTTTCGGTTATTATTCTGAAAGTAACCATAGTGAACAAAACTTCTGGTAATAAAATAATTGTTTTCTATGAACTTGTCTTTTATTTATTGCCTACCGGAGGTTTAAAAAATGGCTCTCGTATCATATCATTAACTTGCCACTTGCGGTTAGGGATCATAGTTATTATGATGTTTTGAAATTAAGAAACCTACAGCACTTAATTCAGAGAACTCTGAGTAAAAAGTGTGGTTACTTAATGCTTTATGTTCACTGGACTCCAGTTCATGTGTTGCTGTACACGAAATGCAGCCATAATACCGAAATTGCTTTTCAACACTGAGTCCCAGATCTGAATAAAGCTCCTCTGGCAGCCACGCTATGGGTGACCCATGCCCAAGTTGTGCACTGTTTATACTCCTATCATTGTTCTCATGACTTCTTTTCAGGTTTGGAGTGCTATGAACTGGCCTCTGCATGGTGCTGCCATTGTGTGGATGATTCTGAAACTATTTTGTCATTCTCATGGTCAATCCTCATTTGATCAAAACTATTGCATTGACAAGTGTCGCTGTAGTTTCTGCAGGTTTCTCACTGTGCTAACAGTGTGCCGTCCAATAAATATTGGAAAGTTTTTGACCAGTACTGAAGTCAAGAAGCTACTGAATGATCTATTTGAAGACTCTGTTTATGAAGGGGACTTTTTGAAAAGAAATACAGTGATTTTGCTTCTGAATCAGAATCAGTTATGAAAACAATATTATTTCATAATCAACATTCCACTGTTGTACAGAATTTTGCTTGAGAAATCTACTACATTAACTACATTTCCATTGTGTTTTCTGGAGAAATTCCACCTCTAACAGTGAATAATACACTGATACAAAAAATTTAATGTAGAGTAATGATATTTCAGGAATACGTCTGTCCAAGTAAAATATTTAAGTGATTAACACTGCACGATCACAGGTTAATGTAAGCACAACATAAGCCATTGCAAATGTGAAATGCTAGTAAATAAACAACTGGTGTAACATGCATTCACTGTGTTGCACAGTTGCCAGATGTCAGTTTATGGGATTGAGTTCCATGCCTGTTGCACTTGGTCGGTCAATACAGGGATGGTTAATACTGTTTGTGGATGACACTGAGGTTGTCCAAAGACGTCCTATATATGCTTGTTTGGAGGAAGCTCTGGGTGTGATCGAGCAGGCCAAGGCAACATGTCGACACTCTTCAAGGCTTGTGGGGTTACATCATCAGTATGTGTATGAGCATTATCCTGTTGGAAAACACCCCCTGTAATGCTGTTCATGAATGGCATCACAACAGGTCAAATCACCAGACTGACATACAAATTTTCAGTTATGGTGCATTGAATAATCACAGAAGCGTTCCTGCCATCATACGAAATCATACCCCACACCTTAACTCAAGGTGTATGTTCAGTGTACCTAGCATGCAGACAGCTTGGCTGCAGGCTCTCAACTGGCCTCCTAACCAACACATGGCCATCACTGGCACCAAGGTAGAACCACCTTTCATCAGAGAACACAACAGATCTCCACCCTTCCAATGAGCTCTCACTTTACACCACTGAAGTCACACAAATGGCAGTGGCTTGGGGTCAGTGTAATGCATGGTAAAGGGCACCTGATTCAGAGCTGTCCTTGATGTAACCAGTTTGTAACAGTTCTTTGAATCACTGCACTGTCAATTCCTGCTCAAATTGCCGCTGCACATGCAGTATGACGTGCCAGAGCCATATGTCGAACATTATGGTGTTTCCCTCCCGGTAGTGTCTTGTGACCATCAGGAGCCAAGTCTTCTTGCAACTACATAGTCTCATGATCACTGCTGCTAGCAATCATGTTAAGAGTGGTTACATTCCTGCTAAGTCTTTCTGCAATATCACAGGAGGAACATCCAGCAAGTGACGATGAATATAGTCCTCAGGTTTTAGGAAATGGATTGAAATAGCTTCTCTCAACAGGGTGGAAGACTTATCTCTCTCTCACACTGAGTAATAAACAGTTGTTATACTTTTCTTAGAATTCCCTGCAAGGTGTCACAATGTCTTTTAATAAGTCTTACTACACCCAGCTCCAAATATACGCTAATTACTAATGAGAGTATTAAAATTTCCATTATTTTGCATATCACTGACTTTATGTTTGCCACATCTCAATGGGATTATAGTGGAAACTTCCCACATACAACTGTAAATTTGCTGATTTTATTCATTAAGTACAGCAACTCTTGCCACAATATTTTCTAGTCTTCTTAAATAATATGAAATGTTCACCTTCAAAATCGAAAAAGATATAGGAAATGTTGGAAATATGAGGAACAATAACTGTGTACAGACATATTTACCTGTTATGGAAATTTAATTCTACTAGCAGAATTTAAAATTTATATACAGTTTACACACAAGTCACGATCCGGTACCATTAGCCACAATGCACTAATTCAACTGAAGGAGGCTGCGGGGAGGAACAGATTATGGCCTTGAGGTTGGAACCACTCAATTATGTACTATAAGTGGGTTATGGAAAATACTGAAAATCTAAATCTATATGACTAAGTAAGGAAAAACATATCCAAAAACAAAGATGATGTAACTTACCAAACGAAAGTGTTGGTATGTTGATAGACACACTAACAAACACAAACACACACACAAAATTTAAGCTTTCGCAACCCACGGTTGCTTCATCAGGAAAGAGGGAAGGAGAGGGAAAGACGAAAGGATGTGGGTTTGAAGGGAGAGGGTAAGGAGTCATTCCAATCCCGGGAGCGGAAAGACTTACCTTAGGGGGAAAAAGGGACAGTATTCTTAGGAGTAAGATTGAATGTATCAACATTCTTGTAGACAGGCAATCTGCTTCTTCTTGCATATCTTCTCCTCCAGAACGGCATGGCTGTCTGTACTCTGCGGCTGCCTCGAATGGAATAAGTGTGCAGCTGCCTCAGTAGCAGTGACGTAGTAACTGATAACAATGGGCGCGGCAGGAAGTAGCGCCCTGATAAACCGCAATGGCGGCGCCGGATGCGGGGCAATTCTGCGGATCACGCTTAGTTAGAACTATAGCGCGATCCTCCAGCTCTAGCGGCAGCCAGGCGCATGGCTGTGTTCACTTAGCCACTGCAGCTACGTAAGGCGGGTGACCTTGAACGAGCTTCGCCTGGCAGCCGCTAGGGCTCGCGGGATCGCGCTATAGTTCTAACTAAGCGCGATCCGCAGAATTGCCCCACATCCGGCGCCGCCATTGCGGTTTATCAGGGCGCTACATCCTGCTGCGCCCATTGTTATCAGTTACTATGTCACTGCTACTGAGGCAGCTGCACGCTTATTCCATTCGAGGCAGCTTTTGAGTACAGACAGCCATGCCGTTCCGGAGGAGAAGATATGCAAGAAGAAGCAGATTGCCTGTCTACAAGAATGTTGATACATTCAATCTTACTCCTAAGAATACTGCTCAACAGCAGTTATTAGGAGGGCCTATAGTTTTTGTAGGCTGCAAGATTAATTTTTCTTGTACTACTAAAGAAGTAGTTTTTGGTAACTCTTAGTTAACTGTTGCCATAATTAGAGGAGGTGATTCAGCTCTTGGAGGATTGGAGAGTTATAATGAGAGAGATATTATAGCCTTTCGTACATTTGCAATTGGTATTATTCCAAACAAGAATTATGGTACAGCTGTTGTTACAACGGACAAGCCTTTTTCACTGTATACTAAGAACAGGAGGAAGGTTAATGCTAATGAAAGGCTAAATGTATGGCGCGCGCACACACACACACACACACACACACACACACACACACACACACACACACACACACACACACACATATGTGCGGATGGACGTCCATCTGCACATATATAGAGAGTGTGTGCGTGCGTGCGTGTGCGTGTGTGGGCGCGCGCGCGCGCTTCATCAGGAGGTGTATACCTGTCCCTTTTTCCCCCTAAGGTAAGTCTTTCTGCTCCCGGGATTGGAATGACTCCTTACCCTCTCCCTTAAAACCCACATCCTTTCGTCTTTCCCTCTCCTTCCCTCTTTTCTGATGAAGCAACCATGGGTTGCGAAAGCTTGAATTTTGTGTGTGTGTGTTTGTGTTTTTTAGTGTGTCTATCAACATACCAATGCTTTCGTTTGGTAAGTTACATCATCTTTGTTTTTAGATATATTTTTCCCACGTGGAATGTTTCCCTCTATTATATTCATATGACTAACTAGGGAGTTTAATTCTCTCTTTTTTTTAAAAATAAATAAATAAAATTTAATTTCCCATCACTGACAAGATAAGCATAGTGTCTTACCAATGTACTTGGTACAATCTATAATAGGGGCAACATTGACAGGAACTTTGTGGATAGAACAAAAGTCCATCAATCAAATAATACATACGTAAAGAAAACAATGTTACAATTTAAAGAAAGAAGACAGAACAATCTACAGGAATTTTGCAAATTATGTCTTTAGCGTCAATTGGGGTAAATTCCAAAGAAAAGAGTCATGGGGTGAACCCAGATAACTGACAGTAAAGTATAGTAAGTACAATGAACAACAGTAACTACAATCAGACAGTGAACATGGTGACAAACAACTGTGGTTGAAGGAACAAGGCACTGCCTCTAGCGATTATTATAAATCCAAAAAAACTTTTACATTGACTGTAGTTAATCGCCATTTGTATCTTCATACCTGTTGTAGGCCTATTGCGATTCTAAAGCAGTAGACAAGTTACCTCTGGCACTTTCAGAAATTACGGTAATCAACATTGTAGTGGACTGCATGCACACTGAAATCCACATTACTGGGTACTATCTCAATGTTAAAGCAGACGGAGGTATACCATCCAGTTTGGTGCAAAGAGCATCCACTATGGGTGCTCTCCTCCAATCATGGTCCCACGTAAAAAGATGAATACAAATTGTTGGATGACCAACGGTGTCAGCAAACTCAAGAGACAACAAAGGCAAAGACTACACCACATGGCACAAGGAAGTGATTATCTGACCATGTGATACCTTCAGTTTGTGCCTATCTGCAACTCGGCATCTGCGCTATATGGTGAGTAGCAACTATCCTTTTCATAATACTGTCACTATTCAATCATGGATTTTCCACTGTTTGTTCTATGGGGAATTTGTGTGATTAGAGTAGTGAGAGTCTCTGTGGAGGGTTTAATGAGGCAGCAGGAACCACAAACTGCAACAAGCACACTATAGTACTCCTCTCTACACATATCGTACACTGACACAGACTGCCATTACACTTGAAATATGTATGTTGTAAATAGAAACACAAGGTTCACTTTTACACCATTAGTTCAAATTCCACCAGAAGCTTCTTAAATTCATTTAGGCTGCATGGCAGTATAGCTACTATGTGAATAGTTGATGAAAAGCTCTTGGGTTTCAAGCTGGGTGGCTTTGTTAAAATAATGCAATATTTTGATGACTGTCACACTCATCATCTTCTGGTGAAGAGTAATGATATTGTGGATATTGTAATAGTTATACCAGCAGTGCACCCCCTCCACCTAGCTGCAGGCAACCGGGTACTCTCTGGCCCATGAGCAGGGAGGTGGCCTAATTGCAGTATGGGGATAGCAGATGCACCAGAGGCTGTGCTCGAATCTCAATTTGGAAATTCTGGAAGTATCTCACATGTCCAACGGTGCTGGGCATGCTCTCATCATATCACCGCTAGTGCAGGATTACATGCTGCTGATTTAAATTGCTAAACTTCATCCCCACTGACCAGGTTTTCATGCCTCCTTGTTTCTATTGATTCCTTTATAACGTTGTCCAGTAGCTGGTGGCTTGACATAGCACCTAAAAGTCAAATATCTTGCCTTTTTTTATGGTAAGCCCTGCCATCACCAATTTCTCTCCGAGTCGCTGCGGTACATGCCTCACATACCCTCACAGCACTTCGAGATACAGCACTGCGTTTGCCCAATGTATTGGAGCCACATTCACAAGAGAGGCTGTATACCCAAGGTACACTTAGTCCTAGTGGGTCTTTTGCAGAGCCAAGGCACTCTTTCAACTTAAGAAGTTGTCAGAAGACTATTTTTTATGCTGTATTTCTCAAGCAGCCTCACAATTTTGTCCAAGAGTGGCCCCAACTAGAGAAAGAAAGTTAGTCCCTTGTCTTCTTCCTCTTCTTCCCAGTTTATTGCATCTTTCTTCTTGAATGCATTATTAATCGGTGCTTCACTGTACCCATTTTAATGACGACTTCCTTTGGGTGTTTTAGTTCAGGTATGTGGCTTTCCTAGTTGCAGATGAGGTGCGTCCTATGTACCAGAGTGGCTACCACTGTCTGCCATAGCACTGGACAGTGGCAGCTCATTGCACGCAAGTACAGTTCTGTACGGTTCGTATTCCTATACACTGCAGAACCCACCGTACCACATGCCTTCTTTTTCAGGCCCAATGAAGGGAGACAACCATTCTCCTTTATTTACAAACAGAATGCATTGTTCTGATGGCTACTGTTATGGTAGTCCAGAAATTAATCCTACACCTGTCTGCCATGCTCTCACACCACAATAGTATCGTCGACATAGTGAAAGTAGTGCTTGGGTTTTTGGCGAGCACTTTGAAAGGCCATCTCCTCGAAGTGTTCCATGTAGATTTATAATCTCAAGAACCTGTGGGAAGTCCACAGCCACTCCATCCTTCTCTTCATAAAAACTTCCATCGTATCTTAAGCAGGTAGTCAGTCAATGTTCAAAAAGTTTGTCTGTGGCTCAAAATGTTGAGTAAGGATCACCAAGGAGGTTTGAAGAGGCCCTTTTGTGAATAGTGACATAATGTCTAAGCTCATGAGCAGATCATCTCTTTGTAGTTACATGTCCTCAAATACTTTCATGGAATCAGCAGAGTTCTTCTGGTGGTGACTCGTGTGTCCCACAAGGGGTTTAGTAGCATCGCCATATAATTGGCGAGTCCATAATCATGCAAGTTAATGGTGTTGAGTATTGACTGCAAAGGAAACCTCTCCTTGTAAATTCTGCGATGTTCACAAAGGCACTGTGGTGTTACTAGTGCCCTGGAATACAGTCACTTGCTCACTTTCTCTGGCAGATCTGAGCTCTTAAATAGAACCACAGTTTATCCCGTCATTGTCAAGGTTAAATCCTTCTGGAGTTTCTTGTAGGCCAGGTCCTTAATTACCATCTGACTGGTAATACTTTCATCTCTGTCACATTAGGAGACTTGGGTGAGTATTCCCTGCAGAAAGTCCCTAAAATTAGTTTCCATTACATCAAATTTACTTTTACACACTAACTTCATTGTACACATTTTCATTTCTGTGGAAATAGTGGTGTCTTAAAATTTGGAAACAGTCAGGTTCGATTCACATTATCAGACTGCTACAGCCGTACTTTGTACTCAATAACTTCTGCTGTTCTCTGGTAGTCTGGAGGTGACAATAAGCTCTACTGTAGTTGCACTTGCAAGCAACGGTGCTCATACCAAATCACAAGCTTTTGGGTGGAGAATCTTTCTTGCATATCACTTATCCACTCATAGGTACATTTCATCTAGTTTGTGTATGTAACTGCAACGTTCTGCAAGTGGATCTACAGCTTTTTGGCAGTAACAGCTTTCATTCACAGCTGTACAACTGCCATTTAAATTTGTAAGTTTATCTCTGTTTTTTAAAGAAACACAGTGGCATGATGTAAAAACTTACTGGAGCCTATTTTTAGGACCATAACTTCACTGCACTAATAATACTGCACCCTTTGACATTACACGAAAGACAATGGAATCTTCTATTGCCACCTTCCACTTGTCAATAAAATAAAGTCTGAAATCATCCAACATAACCCAGATATTTATTTTCACGGGTCTCGTGGGGAAGTTACAGCAAGGATCTCTCTTGCCCTTTGAGTCAAGTACATCGTCTGTCCACTTCTGTCTTTCAGACTGTGTGTGCGGTACTTATCCCCATATCCCACATTGTTGCCAATTTTGTCATTAACTGCCAGTCAGTTAAGCTCCTAGACTACTTCAGCACCTTCACAATAGCAAACTAAACCAACTCATCACATCATCTTGATTGCTTGGTCAATTTGAAACCATGCCCATCTAGTATAACATTTCATAGCTTACAAGTTATCATTAACATGGCACATTACTAGAAATGCATATTCAAAAATGATTCCCCTGTTCCACATACGTTAATGCGCAACGAAAGGTCAAGTCCCTATGTACACTATCTGGTAACAATCATTAGTGTCTTAGAACCCAACATCATCGGTGCCAAATTGTCCACACTAAATATCAAACACAGCCGAACAGTTTAAATCACTCTATCCAGTGACAAAAGAGATGGAACTAAGCAACTCTCTATTCAACTGATAAAACAAAAAATTAAATTTACAGAAGAACATTACACATTGCAACAAGGTTTTCAAGATCTTACTTCAAATAATTATTATAATTTTGAAATCTTTCCAAATGCCACAGCTTGAGACCAACACCACAGTTCACGACTTTTCAAGTACTCTCACTGCATGCAAAATGTTGTCAGCTGCCAGTATGAGCACAAACTTTCCAGCTGGCATTAAAAATAATTAAATGAAAGAATCTGCAAAGGAATCACTCACCAACCACAATGTAATTATGGAAGTCCATAAACAATAATCAGACAAAAAATTTGAACTGAATGAAAACATTTGTTAACGCAACAGGAGCATCTACTTACCAGCATAAAACAGTAACAACTAGAGCTAGTCAATTAACATCCAAATTTAAGAAGAAAGTATAATCTTTTTTTTTTACTTTTTAATATTTATTTCATCTTCAGAAGAGAGGAACAGGTAAATAAAGGTGCTAAAAGGAAAGAAAAGTCATTCCTCTTTTGGCAGTAGATAGGTAAGCAATATTTCTTAGGATTCAATTTTATTTCTGCTTTAGCCAATTCAATGAAAAAATGACTACTGCACTGACAGGCTATAATTAACTCCAAACTAATCGTCTCCCAGCAAGTTGATACAGCTAGCTTTTACATACACTATAACAACCAGGAGTACACAAGAGAATCTGCAAAATGGTTAAGGAAGAAATCCAAAGCAACACTCACAAAGTACTTCTTACGATGAAGAATTCCATATGCCAGCTGTCCACATGCTACCCTTACACACCACCAACTTGACATCACAGGTAACCTTATAAAACTGTACTCACACATAATGCACAAGGATGAAAATCAAAATCCAGAATGGAAGAGACTGTAGCAGACTTTTAAGTCTTTAAGGTATAAGCAAGATGATTCATCTGAAAAGAACTGTTCAAGGAACTATATTGATGTTCTTGCCCATTAAGCTATTTTTACTTGTCACAAACATTTGACTCAGCTATATATATTTTCAGCGGTGACTGATCCAGTCATCCCATTCTTTCTTCCATGTTTGTTAGTTCTGTAGGACAAGTGGAAGAGTATTTGCTGAGTTGGGAATGAACGTAACAGACAAACTTTCTGTGACAACTGCTCTGATGGCTCAACTGGAAAAGTGGAGCATTCTGTTGCGAGTCTCACATT
The DNA here is from genome assembly GCF_023898315.1 of Schistocerca nitens. Classification (NCBI taxonomy): domain Eukaryota; kingdom Metazoa; phylum Arthropoda; class Insecta; order Orthoptera; family Acrididae; genus Schistocerca; species Schistocerca nitens. Next base: position 603,035,424 of record NC_064617.1, on the reverse strand, counting down.
AAGATTTAACCAATGGGAAATGCAGAAAATATAACGTACACTAAGTTTCAAATTTGAAATTAAAGTCAAATCGGAAAGAGTTAAGTGTTCTTGAAATGAAAAATTAGTGCAGCTTTACTGTCAGAAATTTAAGAACAATTCCAGTTTAATGAATTTTTCCACTGGTTCATTACCGGTTTCATACTCGTATAATAAAAGTATAAACAAAGCAAATTTTACAGAAATTTGCTAATGAGGCAGCAAGATGCAAACATACTATAAATTTGCATTCAATATTATATTACATTACATAATCTCTTACAACGCATTTAAAATTACCTTTTGTCTCCATTTTTGTGATATCATCTGGTTTCGTCTTTTCATCTGGGTCAGGCTTTTCTGTTTTGGGCTCCAGTTTGTCAAGCCTAGGTCGTTTCCTCCCTTTGAAGGATCTGAACAAATAAAATAACTATGTTACATACACACATCACTGTGTTGCAACTTTTTTATAATGTGACAACATGAAAATATAATACGGAAATTCTTAAAACTGCAATGTGCATAACTTTTGGTTTTTCAACTGTTTATCTGATTCTTGGCTTTTTCAAAGTGTCAGAACACAATGACTTACAATGCACTGAGCGCTGTTCTCAAAGGAACAAAAATCTGCACTATTCTACAGGTATCATGACATCACTTATTACTCAATACAGAACAAATGACCAACATAACACACCTCCTTAGCACTGTACAAGCAGTCTGTTAGGACAAGAACAGTATTTTGATTGCTGAAGTTTGCCTTTGGGGACAACAACCAATGAGCCTGCAAAGTGTAAACGACTGGGAAGACTTTTCAGATCCAACAGAAACAAAGAAAGAAGCATGTGGTTGACAAGTTTTCAGCTGAATAGCAAAACCTAAACACACTAGGATCCTAATTCAAAAACTTCTTCAGCAATTAAAACGGGGGATGGTTCACTCTCCCTATTGTCCACATTCGACATCAAGTGACTTCCACTTTTTTCCTGAGATGAAGTTACTGTGTGAACAGTGTTTCACCACAAATAAGGAATTGTAAGGCTGCGAGATACGAGAGCTTGGCAGAAAGATCACAAGAATTTTTTTATAGAGGACATACGAAGGCTGTTATACACTTATCACCAATGTTGATATTCAAACTTGTTTTAATTCCCAGTCCTATACAAGATTGAAAATAGAAATGGCTCCAAATATATCTTGCACCTTGCAGTAGAAATTTCATTGTTATAAAATTAAGGACAGATTACCAGCATTCCAATGTGAACTTTTACCATCCCCAGTCAATCTCTTACCTACTAAACTATAACCTGACTCAAGGCTTCAAAGTGTCAATCTCTCTCTTAATTTCCAACCTCTGGCACACTAGCCCAGCAAAGTATGCAAGAGTTTTTATGGAAATTGGAACTTGGGTAAAGAAGAGACAGTTTATAGCAAGAGAAAAGGGTTTTGAGCTAGTATACCCATTCAGTACACACTACTGATCTGTCTAGTGAGTTAATAAGGCAATTGTGTTACATATTCAGCAAAAGCCATACAAACACACATGGGATGGAGGAGGTTGAGGCTTACTATTCAGAAAGAAAACACTGTTGAGTGTGTGAGTGAAAAACCTGGAAAATGGTAGATCCACAATCTTCAAATTGGGATGAAAGATTTTCATGTGCCACATACAACATTGTTCCAAACTGTTACTGACATACTAAATGATGGGAAACTGTCTTCAAATTGAGTTCTAAAACCTTGGATTGTATTTGAATTAATATCAGAGGCGCACTGAGGAAACCATCTGAAGAGACTGGTTTGATCTAGCACTGTCCATGTGGACAAGAGAGAGAGTGTGTGTGTGTGTGTGTGTGTGTGTGTGTGTGTGTGTGTTCCCATGATGTGGAGGGTCAAGAGAGCAGTACTCTAGCTGGTCGAGCCTCAGTGGAGGTGTCAGATGAAGTTTGTCACACAATTCCCTTTCCTCCTTTATCCTATACTGACTCTGCCCCTTGTTTCAGAGATATGGACTTTTTAGTACTGGTATACAATCAGCACAGGGGAAGAATATCTTTGAACCAAATCTCGGAATTGGCATGTCTGTTGACACACAAACACAATGCAATTGGAAATGAGTGGCATGTGCCTACAGCTGACCTGACTCCATACACCTTGTGTTGATGCACCTGTGGAGGCAGGCAGCAAGGCTGAGAGAGTAGCATGAATAGTGGGCAAGTTTGTTGGCACCTAAATGGCATCCCAACTGTAGTAGCATCAAAAGAGGCCAACACTGATCCATGTGCAACCACGTGGAATTAATATGGGTAGCAACAGTTTACCAGTTGTAAATCTGCACAAATGTACATATGTGCGTGCATCAAAGATTGCTACTGACAGTGAGAGGGCCTAGCATTGGTCCACTGGTAAATCACTGCCAACTGCACGCTAGGTAGTCCCCAAACAATAAGGTGCTTGCCTGTCCCGGCACTGATTATTCCGTTTGGGTGTATATAACACTAGCATTGATAGCAACATATAACATCCACACTATGGTGTAAGGCTTCCTGGACACCTGTGGCAGCTCTCAAGATCCATGCAAAACAGCCATCAGCAACCTTGAACTAATCAGGCTTTATATTGCTATACCAACCTTGAAGGAAACCAGGCTACAAAATGATGGTTCAGTACAGGAGGAAAATTAAATATTTTTTTCTGGAAGACAAAGGACACTGCGAGTCTCAGACAACAGTGTCCGATTAGCTGCTTGCATGATCCATTGAGCACCTTTAAAAGCCTAATTGGGATCTCAGAATGCATTATGACTTTGCATTTGTCAACTAGCAGCAGAGCAATAACACTGAGAGCTGTATACACACCAGTGCTGACCTCTACTGCAGACATAAAATGACCAGTTTTTTTAATATCTCAGTGAAATGGTGCAGGGTCTGCACCCTGTGGACCGACTGTGCATTCTTGGTGACTTCAATGCCCATACTGTATGTGATTCTGCTGCTTGGCTTGAATGAGAATGGTTTACTGCTGCTTGAATTTTGTGCCCAATACCAGCTGTGTGCCACTAACACATACTTTAAATACAAGGTGAGTCACAAGGTTTCTTGGCTGCACCCTTGCTCCAAACATTAGTATCACCTACATCTGATTTTGACTAAGAGGCAAGTGCTCTGGCATTTTCTTCACACATGCTCCTTCCATAGCACTGACTGATACTGATTATATAGCAATAGTGACAAAAGTGCACTTTGTGCTTAAAGATATTCACTCTGCTAAAACACTTTGTAGAATCAAAATTAACCTTTGCAAAACTAAGGACCCTACAACAGTAGAAATATTTGCTGATGAAGTTCACAAAAAAGTTAATACCTGGAATGTAAACACACCCATTACTGAAGATTGGCATTACAGCTGAAACTACTTTTGGAAATTTGAAAGTGAAATACCTGGATGGGTTCTTCAAGCAAGGTGATATCCTGAAACAATTCCTCGATTCTAAATTTCTGCCAAGTTTTAATTGGCACTCAAACCCTTGCAACAATACCTGCAGTGATCTAAACAAAGCAAAAGCAATCATTCAGCACACCATCTGCAACTGAAGAGGGTTACTGGCAATCATTCTTCCCGCAAACTATTCGCGATGAATAGAAAGAGGGGGGGGGGGGGGGGGAGTGACAATGGAAGACAAAGTACCCTCTGTTACACACTGCAAGGTGGCTTACAAGGTATAGATTTAGATGTAGAAGACATACTAGGACAAATTAAGTGTAAGAGTACAGGTGTGTTTCTATGCTGGAAACCTTGGTCGAGTATACTCAGGTATCAAAAGGGAACTGGACCTGCCTCTAAGAAGACTGCTATGCTTACAGAACAGTCATCATGAATTGTTATCGACTGTGCAGCCTATAATCACATTTGGCCAACATAACCTTAAAAGCAATAGGTGAAATTTCTCAAATGTCAGCCACCAGCTGGACAGCATGCCTCCTAAGGAGCAGCTTCAATGAGCTGTTGTGCTGCTTAAATGTGGGAAATGTCCTCGCAAAGTTGCCATCCGCACAGAACTTGTCAAAATGCTCTGCAACCTTATACTGAAATGTCCGGCTGAGAGTACTGTACCACAAAATAGTCCTTGTGGTGCTGTGAGCGTGTGTACCCCGATCACAACGTGGGTTTCGAGCTCAGCAAATTACTACTGATACGACCTTCACACTCCATCAAATTTAAGGAAAGTTGTGCAAGCAGAAGATTCAATTGTTCATTGCTTTTATCAACCTACATAAGACAGGACAGGGAGATACCACTGTATACTTCACTAATGAAGGTAGGGTCTCCTCTAAATCTCCTGAAGATGATCATGGCTTTTCGCAATGATATAAAGGGTGTTGTGGTATCTGCCAGAAGCACATCTGACGTGTATGTTGTGCAAAGATAAATTTATCAAGGCTGTGTATAATCCCCTACCTTGTTTGGTATATTCTTCTTGCTACTTCTCAAAGTTGCTTTTGGCAAACCAAACCTGGGCATCCACTTACATACCAGGACTAACAGGAAACATTATAACTTCCCACTACTATGATCCAAGTGCTGTTGTGAGAACTTTCTTGTAAGTAGACTTTTACACACCAAGAGTGCAGCATTCGTAACACATACTCAGGATGACCAGCAAAGGCTCACAGACAAATCTGCTACTGTGTGAAAGCTGTTCTCTACATCTGTGAATGTGAAGAAGATTGATTATGGCGTGAGTATACACGGATATGCCTGCCGTAAATTGGATGGCTCTTTGTTGAACATAGCCTACAAATTGTGCCACCTTGGCTCAGAAGTGTCAGAGAATCTCTCTCTGGACAATGAAATATTTGTGAGAACTGGCAAAGTGGCAAATACTTTGAGAATCAGCTCTGCACAAGAGTATAACACAACAATAATATTCATTTATTGAGCATGTACGCTAAGCATCCTCTTGTACGTGCCAAGAGTTAGACATCATACACTAAACAAGAACGTAAGCTTGACAGCTTTCATCTGCAGTGCTTAAAAAATATTCTAGGTAGTACATGGAGGCACCATGTGACAAATGAGACAGTAACAAATACTGCGAAGTTACTAATGTCACTGTAACTCTCACAGAATGTCTGCTTTGGTGGCTTGGAAACTTACACAGTATGGACCACTCCCTTCTTCGCCAATACATATTAAACTCCTGTTTTCACCAACATGTACTAATTGATTAGATAACAGCACGTGCCAAAGGACCACCAGGAAGACCTGCATTGTGCTTCCAAGATTGCACTCAGATTCACATGACCACTTTTAATACCAACTGCAATAAATGGGAAGGGGAGGTGCTCACCAAAGACCACAGCAGATCGAGGAAACTTGTCAAGGATGGCAGCAAGTGTCATGATGGCACCTGGCTATCCGGTTATCTGTGATGTGAGCGAGCAGACAAGTGCTTACAAAAAACCTCATTTCGGGTTGATATACACTTTCCCAACCTATGGGCACCAAGGTGGGCCCTCACATTCCACTTCAGAGACATCAACAAAAGTGCCTGTATGATGCTACTTGAATTTTCTGTTAGGAAGTCTTGGACGATTATGATTTCGGTGGTGGTGTTATCTATAGAGAGTCTAAAGAGCAATCCATACAGTGGCATCATTCGCAAGTTCCAAACTCAAAAAAGTAAAATATTATCTTCACAGAAAGTGGTGGTGTTTCGTGTCCAATAATGTATACTCTTTGTACATTTTGTAGGACTGAAAATATCAGTGAGGCCCAAAGTGTTCTGCCAAACACTACAAGAACATAGAAATCATTCAAAATCATCGGCACAAAAAGTTGATCCAGAATTTTCTTGATTAATGTTAATGCATAACCACAAACAGATGCTATGTTCAGAAGATTGGAAACTTTTGGGGGAATCTTTTTGAATACCCCACCCTTACATTCCAGCAACTTCCATAGCCATCTAAATCTCATGAAACAGATCGATTCATGATCAAACACTTAAACCTTCAGTTATGAACTGGCTGAAATCAGAGGAATGAGAAGTCTTCACAGATAGCTTCTGGAATGCATGCAACAAAGTTCCTGAGCTCATATCTGTCCCAGAAAGTGGGCAGCCCCATGTTTCTACTGACCCTATATTCATACAAATTAGTCACAGAGTTATTCAAAGACAGCCTTAACTCAATAGCATGCAAATACCTCAAGCATAGGTTAGAAGTACAGGATGTCTCAAACAGGACTTAACAGTTTTGAAAATTCATACAAATTAATTCATAGTACCTACAGATGTGATTGTAGTGTCAATTTGAAGGGAAATACATCAAGTTTTGTGTCGCGTAGTTCACTAGCACCGAATCGGACCATAAGGACTGCTAGTGGCAGTTGCATTAAAGATGTCTGCCTTCACTGGACCAGAGTGTGCTAGCTGTGTGTTTTGGTTTGAAAAATCGAAGTCAGTGACAACAGTTCAGCATAATTTCCATACCCAGTACGCTAAAGATCTTTCTAGGAGGCCTACAATTTATGAGTGGCATAAATGGTTTGTAGATAGAAACAGGGTTCCATGAGAGACCATCAACGGAATAGTGTACCTGGATATGTTGTAACTATTTTTGATATCACAGATCAATTGATGAGGATCACCAAGAATGAAATGTTTACTTCGTGCAAGACCGTGCACCACCCCACTATCTGGCTGAGATCCGGAATTTTCTCAGTGACCGCTTTCCAGGTCAATGGACTGGCTGTGATGTGCCAATTGCATGGCCCCCACGTTCCCCAGACCTGATACCAATCATTTTTTCTTTTTTATGGGGATCCAACACGGATAGTGTGTTTGTACCTCCTTGCTGGCTTGTCTACCTGAACTTAGAGCAAGAATGTATGCCACCACAGAGCAAATTACACTTGCATTGCTACACTGAGTTTGGGAAGAAATTGACTTCCACTGGGATGTGTGTAGGATAACCAATGAAAGCCACAAACAACATCTTTAGTTTAACATAAAAAAACTTTGTTTCCCTACAAAATAACACTAAACCCAGCTCTGTATCTTCTCTCAATAAATTTATATGGATTTTTAAAACTGTAAAGTCTTTTTTTGAAACATCCTGGAAGTGCTGACAATCTGACCAGTACTGACTTGGGAAACAATGCATATGTTATCAGTGGTCTTGTGAAACCATACAGAATATGATGCCAGACAGGTGACTCTAATGACTACTCAAAACAGTTCGTACATGAAAAAAAATGTTCCTGACCACCTTGCTGCAGACAGACCTGATCTTTTCAAGTGTGTCACCAAAGAGACACAAATTAGTGACTGTGATGCTTTAACACGGGTAATGTTTACTAAAGGCAAAATGTCACCAAGAAATCTCTGAGAGCATTTCTTTTTGGTCAAAGTGACTGACAGTCACTATAAACTTACCTAAAAGATGAACTGAGAACATTTTCTTTCTCTCAGCCCATATTTATTGAGAATCTCTTTTATAATTAATAGTTACACATGACTTGGAAAGTTGGAGAAGAAATAAAGCTGTTAGGGTGGGTTGCAAGTCTTGCTTGGATAACTCAGCTACTAGACTACTTGCCTCTGAAACGCAATGATCAAAGGTTCATGTAATGGTCCTGCATATTGTTTTAATCTAGCACAAAATTTCAAAGCAATAAACACACCACTGCAGAATGAAAATTCACTGAGGATCTTAAATAATATTCTCATTATGCATCAAAGATTTACCAGATATGTTCAACAGCACTATCAGATGGTTCACTAATAATTCTGTCATCTATGGAAGAATATCATCTGACAACCATAAGAAATGGAGAAGGCCTTTGACAAAATTTCAATTTTCTGTAATGAATAGCAGCTCTCTTGAAATGTGGATAGCCTGATAGTGGCAGTATTTGATTTACAGGACTAGAAGTGAATACCTTTAACACATTACATACGCAAATATCTTGGGCGCTTTCAGAGGGATACACATAGCTCTAAAGTTCTGAAAATAAATGGGTTCTTGTCAATACTCAAAGATACAAAAATTAAAATCAATGTCTAGCCAAGTTTATAACTGCAGACAATGTGGAACTATTACAAGAAACAGTTGAAGAGCATCCACTGCTGTGCTCCATAAGCACTTTAGTCATCATCTGCTGTGAAGTTTAATAGAAGAATTAATGTGCAATGAATTCACCTAGGTTTCTAAGTACAATTACATGTGGTGTTGGGCATTCTTCCCTTTGAACATCAGTCTTCTTTCCTGAAGGAAGCACAGTGACTGGAGATCAGTTGCGTGTATGCTTGAATATTTCATCCTAATTTTTCTGTTTTTATGCACGAGAAGCAGTCAAAGGGGAAACCGGTGAGTGATCTGGTTCCACAATAATAATGCCTCCGTTCACACGATATCTAAAACAGAAGCCTTTCTTGCGGATCCAAAATCAATGTATATTTGCACCCACATTATAGCCTTGAAATTGCATGTGGGCACAATTCTGAACCTCAAATGAAGCTATGTCTGCAAATGAAGTGTTTCTGAACACTGTCCAAATGCATCAATTTAACCCTTTAAATGCTCTGGATGTGTTAACGCACGCACCTTTGTACCTGTCCCTGTGTGCTCTGAACGTGTTTACACACGCCACTAGTCCTTCTACCTGGTACTCTAAACGTGTTTACGTATAGACACGTTCAGAGTACCAGGTAGAACGACTAGTGGCGTGCGTAAACACGTTCAGAGTACACAGGGACAGGTACAAAGGTGCGTGCATTAACATGTCCAGAGCAGTTAAAGGGCTACAACTTACCTACAGTAAATAATAACACAAGATGCAGTTATATCACAAATTGAACAAATAATTACAAGATTTTGGCAGTAATGAATGTCTACAATTATTAATTAAGAACAAAAACCTCTGATCTCTCCTTCCTCCCTCTCCTTCTTCCTCAGAATCACTATACTCATTGTCAGGAGCTATCCTCTTATCCAGAGCAGCCTGTGTTAACCTTTCATCAGGATTCGCTTTTTCTTCATCCTCATCAGAATCATTTACTGCATCTTCTGGTATTGCTGCAAAGACATTTAAAAAGCAAGTAAAATTTTGTTTATCTATATTATTGGAAAATTTAACTTTCTTTGGATGCTATATTTATGTACCACTAAGAACTACAAATAAAACATTATTTATTCTCTACTGGCTTTGAAGGAAACAGTCATCATGCAACATGAAATTGCTATTGCAGCACTGTAGTATCCAGACATCAGCAGCACAAAATGTACTGAAAAACTAGACATGTTCCACATATTTCCATCAAAATTTTATTTCAGATGCAAACTAAATGGGATGTATGAAACAATCATCATTCACAAGGTAGTGAAAAGTACTAAAGAGGATTGTACAGCAAAAATCATAGCATTACCAGATCAATAATCTCGAAAGCTGGCTGATATTTTCAAGTTACATGAGCCAGAACAGAAAATATCTTATTATCTAGCTGACCAAAATTTTACCTTCTGGAAAATGAGAATTAAGCAGTTCAACAGGTGTCCACCTATGGAACATAAACTTATTATTGTTATAGGTTACTGTTAGGAGTCTGTTCTATTGGATGCTAAGTTCATCCGGTTATTAATATGTATTTCATTAATATATGTTTTAGGAAATACCCATCAAAATCGGCTTAATTTTCATCTAAATCATTCAGGAACATTATGGTTCAAGCTGTCACCCTAACACACATGGTACTCAGAAGATTGTAAGTCTGATTCCTCTTATGACTCCAGTGTATCAAAATAATCCTAATTTTATAATCATTTTCCTTACTAAAGGAACATGTGAATTGGTTAGTCCTCTATTTATTCATTCCTAGTTATTCCTTATGGAGACAATCCAGGGCTTTGAATACAGTTATTTAGTTGATACCATTGCTTACAAAATGAATGTGACGTCATTATCTAATCCACACACAAAAGATTAGCACTTTGGGGATGAAACCTGTAAAAAAAAAAAATACTGATTTGAACAGACTACCGAGAAGTCTGCCACCCAACATTTTTAAGTACACACTTTCTTAATGGTTCCTCTCATCCCTGTAAGAGTTGTAATTCCCACTCACCTCAGCTTCTAAGTAGGTGATATAGTTCAAGTATTACTAAATTGGGAGGGGGGGGGGGGGGGGGTTGGCACATTGGAGAAACACATACTTTTTCTTTTTGGTGGGTCTCTGCAGCGGCATGTTTTTCGCTTGTGATCTCGGCTGAATCAACATGGCAAGGTGGTGTCTGACCAACACTAAAATTGCTGGAGTTTGAGATTTTATAAATAGCAACACTTGATTTCTTGGAAAATGATGCAGATGAGTCTGAGGACAATGAGCACAAATTATTTAGTATTTTTATTCAGATTTCAGTTGAGAGAATTTTCAGTAGGTAATTACAAAGTGATATTATTTTCAAATATGACTGTAGTAGAATCAAGGCACATAAGAGACAAACATCACTGTTAGTCGTCTAGATGTTAAACCCGATGAGTGGGATTGCAGAAAACCAAGGTCAATCATGTATTTTCAGGACAATCTGGACAGTACAATATATGTTTAGATGAATGCAGTGAATCTATAAATATTTTTGTGTACTTTCTGACAGATTCTTTCATTTAACACACACAGCAATACCATTACGCAAAAAAAGGGGACAATAAAGTACTGGATAACTACAGGGGCATTTCTCTATTAAACAAAAGGTACAAGGTTTTGTAGAGAATCTTGCTGAGCAGAGCTGAAGAACAACTGGGGACAACAATACGAGAGCACCAGAGTGGCTTTAAAAAAAGAACGAACTGTACAGAACAGATATTCGCAATAAAAAGGATAACAGAACACAGACACAGGAAAGGATAAAAGATAATAGTGACATTTATGGACTTCCAAAAGGCCTACGATTCAGCTGACAGAAGCACTCTGCTTGATGTGCTAGAAGATAGAGGACTGGTTGCTACAACACAAGCAATAATAAAGGAAACATTAAACGACACTACTGCCAGGATCAGGCTTCGAAATAAAAACAGGAGTCTGACAAGGGGATAGGCTGTCACCAATTTTATTTAACCTGGTTTTGGACGAAATAGTGAGGCAGGTGTATAAATAGGGTACATGGTTAAACATAATGCAACAGTGGACTGCCTGGCATTCGCAGATGACATGGCACTTTTAAATGAGACAGAAGAAGAGGTGAATACAGCACTAAAAAATCTAGCTGAAAAACCAGAAAAAGGTTGGACTGGAGATTGCACATAAGAAGACCAAGACACTAAACACTGAGTCTGACTGGAAGATAGATGGCCAAGTGGTTGAGAAAGCTAACAGTTTTCGTTATTTGTGGGAGAAAATAAATGGTGGCGTACAGGGAAACAGTAGCACAGTAGACAGGGCACAGCTTTTGCAGAAGCTTTGGTATGCATTGAATATAACATATGGCAAGAAAAATCTGTCACGGAATGCCAAATTGTGACATTACAAAGCAACTGTAAGAAATGCTGCTCTGTATGCATCAGATACAATCACACTCAGCAAATGAGCTTGTATACAGTTAGAGAACAAGGAGCGGAAAATTTTGAGACACATATGGGGCACCAAAAAACATGGGGATATCTGGATACACGTAACACAACAGGAACTGTATGTAAATATTGAACCCATATTGAGCGAGAAATGGAAGAGGAGGTTACAATTTTTTGGGCACATCATGAGGATAGATGAGAGGTTGACTAAGATGATATAGAATGCTACATGTCATACAGGAAACAACTGGGTGAAGGAAGTCAGAGATGACTGGAAGGCTGTAGGAGTAAAACAAAGGAATCTGCAGGCAGTAGTACAGGACAGGGAGAATTATAAAGGGTCGGTGGATGATCACAGGTGGCCGGACGCCAAAGTCAAAGTTGTCTTAACAGAAGAAGAAAGGAAGAGAAGAGCTGAGAGAATGAAGAGGTATTGGGAAGAAAGAAGGCATGCAAAACAAGCCACATGTGATCCTGAAGGGTCTTAATGAAGCAGAAGAAGAAAGCAGGAATGTTAACTATATGCCAAAGTTAGGGGATAATAATGCACTGTCTTTTATTGTACACTATGAAAGTGACAGAGTAACACTCACTGAAACTGGAAAATTTTTAGCAATTACAGTTCACATATGTATCAGTCAGAAGATAGGTCTCAAATTTCTGTTGTGTGATGCCTTTCTGTCCAAAAATTACAACCTAAAAGTTAGACCTCTGGAAACTATGAGTGCAAATTTCCAGTGCACACATTTTTAACGTCATCACTGCAAATTAAGGCATTCGTAAATTGTATGTCCATTATTTCAAACAATATATGCCCATATGTTACTGGAGTCAAGCATAGGTTCCCCGTTTTGTCAGTGTTGTTCTACTTGGACGATGACAATAATGAGACTTACAAGTACAACAAAGAAAATTGTTGTTTACTGTGAGTGAATGGTCATCAGTACTCCATAATAAACATTTCTTTTTAAGTATCTTTTTCTCAGATTAATAAATATAATCTTTAGCTGTCAATTTCATATCCCAGCTCTTTGCCTTCGACTCTTCACATCACATACTTGCTTTTTCAATCTTAACACAGCGAAACAAGAGCAGGAAAAGAAACATCTTACGCCATGAAATTAACCTGAAATATATTTTCTGCTTACCCTGCACCTGTACACCTGGAGCATGTGGTAACATCCTTAAATTCTCAAATAACCTCGTCCTGAAATAAAAAATAAAATTAACTCATATCACTGCTCACTGTTGGTTTTGCTTGCAATTGTTATAAACAAAATATTTGATAATAACATAAAAATCTGAAGTCTCAAAACAACACATTTGCTGATCAAACTACATAGCAGTTCTTGATAAATGAATAAAGTATCTTTACAAGATGAGGAGGAAAATGAAGGCCCATTAACACAAAGCAAAAGCTCATGTGCTCAGTTCTCAAAAGAAAATGGATGAAAAGACTCAATGAAGCCAATCACCATATACATTTACAAAACATAACCCATTAGCGCCACAATTCCAAACAAAAGCATGCACAATGAGCTACTATGAACAATCTTAATATTCAATACAATAAAGGACAGTGTAGATATAGATATCAGGTGTAGAATTTTACAAGACAGCCCCTCCCATTTCCTAAATGTGTCATCAGGCATGCACTACACACAGGAAGTGGATAATAGGGTAGTGAAAAAGTGTGGTGTGCACATGAGGGTTGTCTAGAATAGAGAAATCCCTCCACAAACCCAATAAAATGCTTTGTGATTCCAGCTTAACAGCTTGGAGAAAGAAAATGTAAATATTGTATTAGTTAACTGGAAGAGCATCTACTGAAAAGTCCCAGAATTACTAACATGCCCACATAGTATGGGGGACAGAAAGTTGGCCAAAACCAGACGTTAATAGCAATGAAATTCTAAACTCTGATTGGAACATATGTCGGAAAGATAGGTTGAATGCTACTGGTGCTACTGGTGGAGGCATGTTTATAGTCATAAAAATACAATAATATCTAGTGAGATTAGTATAAATAATTTGGGTGAAGACAAGTGTTAAAAGACAGATCAAACCAGGTCATCAGACGCTTTTATAGACTCCTTGCCTCAGAAGCGGTAGTGGCAGAGCAGCTGAGGAGAAATTTGGAAAATGTTTTGTAAATTTCCTGGTCATACTGTTGTATTTATTGAGAGATTTCAACTTATCAGTTGTTGACTGGGAGACTCAAGTGATTAGGGCAGACAGTCAGGACAGAGAATCTAGTGAAACTATTCTAAATGCCTTATCTGAAAATTACCATGAGCAGTTTATCAAGTACCCAACTTGTGAAGGTAAATTCTTAGTTCTGCTGGTGACAAACAGACCCAAACTTTCTGACTCCGTTAACATACAACAGGGAACAAATGATCATAAGGCTGTTGCAGCATTGATGGATAAGGATGTAAATGTGAATACAAACAAAGGTAGGAAGACCTTTCTCCTTAGCAAGTGTGACAAGAACAGATTTCAGATTACCTGAGTGGTCAGCATGAAAATTTCTTTTGCAACGCTAGCAATGTTGAGTATCAATGACAAGTTCTAAGAGCACTGAACAATACACTTAACAGGTATGAGTAGAGCAAAGTAGTGAGGGATGGAGAAGACTGCCATGGTTTTGCAGTCATGTTAGAATCTTGCTGAAAACAAAGACAGTTTCACTGCAAATTTAAATTTAGACAGACAGACAAAAATGAAACAAAGCCAAAATTAGAAAAAGGAGGGCTGTGTGTGAATTGTTCAACAAGTTCAAAAGTAAAATTCTATTTATTAACTTAACAAAAAATGCTAAGTGTTGGTCTTATGTTAAATCAGTAAAGAGATTGAAGCCCTCTGACCAGACACTCTGTGACCATAATGGACTGAAATGGAGGATGCCACAGAAAAAGCCTAAATACTTAATTTTTTTCCTCCAAAATTGTTTCGCAGAGGAAGTGCCTCATTTAAATGTCACATACGACAGAAAAAAAGCATAATCCTTCAACAGAGGAAAGAACACTAAACACAATGGCTACCGGCATGATTTTACATCGAATCTACAGAACAACTTGCCCCTTTCTAGCAGCTGTGTACTGTATGTCTCTGGCAGAGTTAAGTGTCCCTGATGATTGGAAAAGAGCCCAAGTCATTCCTGACACAAAAGAATTAAAGACAATAGCTGCCAGTGGAATTCATTTATATCATTGGGGGAAGGTGAAAATTTGTCCTGGTCCAGGATTCAAACCCAGGTCTCTTGCTTACTGGACAGATGCGCTGACCACTACACCACCCAGACAGAGCAGATGCACACCAACCTCGAACACTTACGGAATCGACAAGATGCCGTGAGCAATGAGGCTAATGAGCAGGTCCATTACATCACTAGTGTGTGGTATAAGTTGAGAATTTGTGTTTGAGAGGAAGCATGTTAGGAAAGTCCGTGCGGTTGTGGTGACCATTGTGTCCACATGGTGCACCGGTCAGTACATATGCCTAGTAAGCAGGACACCCGGGTTCAAAACCCAGTTCGACTTAGCTCTGATATAAAGCAGTGTCCACTTGCAGCTAATGCCTTTAATTTCTTTCTGTCTTCATTCGCAGTGGCTGTAGGATCAAAATGGTTTCTATGTCCGAAAGAACAAACACCACATATACAAATCATTCCTGTTTTGTAAAAGGTTTGTTGCACAGACGCACAAAACTATAGCGTACATCTAAAATAGGTCTGTTGTAGAACTTTGGAACATCTATTATGCTCACATTTCTGGAAACTGAATATCTCCTCTGTGGCAATCAACATAGGTTCCGAAAACAATGATAATGGAAACCCAGCTCACTCTGTTCATCCATGTGACCTAGAAATCAGTAGATAACGGTGTCCAGATAGATGCTGTATTTCTTCAATACAGTTCCACACTGCCACCTAAAGGATAAAATACATGTGTATGGAATATCAGACCAACTGCATGACTGGATCGAACAGTTTCTAGCAACAGAACACAGCACGTCACTCTCAGCAGAGAGAAGTCTTCACATGTAAAACTTAACTTTAGTTGTACCCCAAGGAAGTATTATAGGCCAATAACTTTTCACAATATACATAAATGACAGGACACAATACAAGAAGTTCGTGGGACCTTTCACTAATGACACTGTTGTACACAGGTAAGTCGGATTGCTAGAAAATTGTAACAAAATGCAGGAAGACCTACAGAGGATCAACACTTGGTGCAGTGTGTGACAACTGACTCTCCAATATAGACAAATGTAATTAATTGTGTATACTTAGATGGAAACACCTATTATTAAACGATTACATAACTGCGAAACAATAACGAGAAGGTGTTACCTCCATAAAATATCTGAGTATGCATACAAAGTGGTTTAAAGTGGAATGACCATATAGAACTACACAGGAAAGGCAGATGCCAGTTACACTATGTGATCAAAAGTATTTGGACACCTGACTGAAAATGACTTACAAGCTCAAGGCACCCTCCATTGGTAATGCTGGAATTCAATATGGTGTTGGCCCACCCTTAGCCTTGATGACAGCTTCCACTCTCACAGGCATACGTCCAATCAGGTGTTGGAAGGTTTTTTGGGGAATGGCAGCCCATTATTCATGGAGTGCTGCACTGAGGAGAAGTACCGATGTCGGTCGGTGAGGCCTGGCACGAAGTCAGCATTCCAAAACATCCCAAAGGTGTACAAGTGGATTCAGCTCAGGACTCTGTGCAGGCCACTCCATTATAGGGGTGTTACTGCCATGTAACCATCTCGCCACAGGCCGTGCATTATGAACAGGTGCTTGATCGTGTTGAAAGGTGGAGTCGCCATCACTGAATTGCTCTCCCACAGTGGGAAGCAAGAAGGTGCTTAAAACGTCAATGTAGGCCTGTGCTGTGATGGTGCCAAACAAAACAACAAGGGATGCAACTCCCCTCCATGAAAAACATGACCACGCCATGACACCACCGTCTCCGATTTTTACGTTGGCACTGCACATGCTGGCAGATGACGTTCACCGGGCATTCGCCATACCCACACACTGCCATTGGATCGCCACATTGTTTACTGTGATTCATCACTCCACACAATGTTTTTCCACTGTTCAGTCATCCGATGTTTACGCTCCTTACAACAAGCAAGGCATCGTCTGGCATTTACTGGCATGATGTGTGGCTTATGAACAGCTGCTCGACCATGAAATATGAAATCCAAGTTTCCTCGCCTCCCGCCTAACTGTCATAGTACGTGCAGTGGATCCTGATGCAGTTTGGAATTCCTATGTGATGGTCTGGATAGATGTCTGCCTATTACACATTACGACTCTCTTCAACTGGCGGCAGTCTCTGTCAGTCAACAGACGAGGTCCCTTCGTGTTTCCACTTCAGTATCACATCAGAAACAGTGGGTTTAGGGATGTTTAGGAGTGTGGAAATCTTGCGTACAGACGTATGACACAAGTGACACACAATCACCTGACCACATTTGAAGTCCGTGAATTCCGCGGAGCGTCCCCTTTCTGCTCTCTCATGATGTCTAATGACTACTTAGGTTACTTACCTGGCAGGTGGCAGCACAATTCACCTAATATAAAAAACGCTTTTGGGGGTGTCCGGATAGTTTTGATCACATAGTGTAGATTCATCGGAAGAGTCCTCAGGAACTTTATCTAGTCCGTCAACAGCAGAGGCAGCTTAAAAAACCCTAATTCAACCAATACTTTAGTACTGTTCATCAGTATGGGATCTGTAGGCTTTATAGAAGAAGTAGAAATAACCCAAAGAAGTACATGATCATTCAGCAAGCAACTCTAGTGGCAGACACTGCAAGAGAGGCATTCTGCATTAAGGTGCAGTTTATTGGTAAAGTTCCAAGGTTGTACATTCATAGAAGAGTCAACAAATACGTTCTAAAGTGAAAAAAGAAAATGATATACTGTGTCACAATTATCAGAATGGGACAGAAATGCGCATCTACAGACAAACAAATGATTACTATTTCAGAAAAATTGGATGATTTAGTAAGGAGAAAGAGTTTCACAAATTGAATAACTCAATAATGCACTGGTCCACCTTAAGCCCTTATGCAAGCAGTTATTCGGCTTGACATTAATTGACACAGTTGTTGGATGTCTTCCTGGTGGATATTGTGCCAGATTCTGTCCAATCAGCACGTTACAACAACAAAATCCTGAAATGATTGGAGGGCTCTGCCCATAATACTCCAAATGTTCCGCAATGGGTATAGATCTGGCGATCTGAAAGGTAAGCCCAGCATGGCTTGCCACGGTCAGTAAAGCAGAGCGTGGAGTATCATCACGTACCGCTGTGCTGTAAGGACAGCTGTGGATGATAACCAGAGTGGTTCTACTATGAAAATAAATGGCACCCAAGATCATTACTGCTGGTTATTGGACCATATGGTGGGCGACAGTCAGGCTGATAACCAAATGCTGTCCGAGGCGTCTCCAGACACGTCTTTGGCCTGGAATCTCATTGACTGGAGTAAAATTGTCTTCAGTGATGAGTCCTGCTTACAAGAGAATCTCCCCACTGCAGCCCCCTCAAATTTAGTGGTAAGAGGGCCCAGTGGACTGCCAGTCAAAAACTGAACACCGATCAAGCACAAAAACAGGAAAAAAAGCAAAATAGAAACACTGAACGATCCAAGAACAAGAAATGGAAAATAGAGCAGCTGGGAAGAGAAATGGCATTGTAGTTAAGTGGTTACGGTGATGGACTGCCAAAGAGGTGAGCCATGTTCAAACCTCCCTTGTGCCTACTTTTTCCCCCACTTTATTCAAAATTGTGTCTACGTCATGGCGTAATACACGTTTACACCAGCGAGGTATAAGATAGGGAGCTATAATGAAAGATGATTCTGTACAACTCCATTAGCAGCCGAAAGGAAGTGGCTTTTGAATGGAAACCTCAAATGTTTGATGTCAAGGTGACAAGTCAACTGAATCCTCCAGTGTCTTGTGTGATATACAGGGCATTAATGACAATATGTGTGTCATATGACAGGAATCTCTCATTCATGAACTTAATTTGTACGACTGGTAAGAGAATGAGATATGCCTCCTTGCCCGATATTGGTGTTTGTGTGGGTGTGAATTTGATTACTTCCAAGGAAATGATGGAAACATAATAGTTTGTCACATAATCTGCAACAAATGGATGCAACAGTTTCACAATCACTCAAATTCTATGTGCTCTGCCAAAACACGTTTTCAATGGTTTTGAAGTTGTGTTCTGTTTTGGAAGCCTTGACTCGAATTTTTTGTTGTAACATAGTTCACACCCATTTACTTGTTGTTTTCAGTTCTGTGAGACATCCTATGTGGTATATCACCTGCTCTGACTATTCATCACATTTACTTGTAACAGAATACCATGACTCATATTCCATAACCACTCTATAATATGACAACTGCCAAGACTACAGAAAAAGAACAAACATTTCAATGAGCAGGTGGACAGTTCATAATGTTCTGGGGAGGGGGGGGGGAAAAAGAAAATGATGATAATAATAATAATAATAATAATAATAATAATGACACAAGGGAGTTTTGAAAACAGCTTGCCCGCTTAGTCCAACACCATGAAACCTTACCCATGATGACTATGCTGTTTCAGGCTGCTCTTTATAGCACTTCTTGTTCTTGGATCGTTTTTCACAATTCAGTACTCCTTCTTCCTGTTTTCATGCTTTATTTGTGTCCAGTTTTTGATGGGCTATCCACTGGGCAATCTTACCACTAAATCTGAGGAGGGTGTGCTGGGGAGTTTCCCCTGTTAGAAATGAGCCCCATGACCAGTGAAGACATGTCTGGAGACGCTGAGGACAGCAGTGGGATACCAACCTGACTGTTACCAAATGCCGGCCGTGGTAGCCGAGCAGTTCTAGGCACTACAGTCTGGAACTGCGCTACCACTACGGTCGCAGGTTCGAATCCTACCTCGGGCATGGATGTGTGTGATGCCCTTAGGTTAGTTAGGTTTAAGTAGTTCTAAGTTCTAGGGGACTGATGACCTTAGAAGTTAAGTCCCATAGTGCTCAGAGCCATTTGAACCATTTTTTTTTTTTTGTTACCAAATACAGGGCCTGACAACCAGGAGTGACAGTCTGGAGTGACATTTCTTTACACGTCAGGACCCCTTCGGTTGTCGTTCGCAGCACCCTTATAGCACTGCAGTATTTCAATATTTCAATGATATTCTACAATCCATTTTGTTTTCCTTCATGGAATGTTCCGCAAAACATTTGCGACTGTAAAAGGAAAGGGGGAGTGATAGTGCTACACAAACCACTCTCTGCCACACACTGTAAGATGGCTTGTAGAGTACAGATTAAGATGTAGGTATCTGGTGTTAAATAATGTAGAGTCAGGTAAATGATAAGATCCTTGGTGAGATGCAATATTTTATCGCCTATCGATTGGTTGATACTCAGAAACTAAAAACAAAACTTTCTGAAAAACAGCAATTTATATCAGGAATGCTGCAGTGAACAACAATATCTAGACTGCCCAGAACATTTTGTCCCTTTAAGACTAGCTGGTGGCGACTACTTTGTTTGGTCAGTTCGTAATACTGTCTTGTCACTTCTTTTGTTTAACGTGGGCACTTTTTTTGTGTTTATGCAGTTAGAAAACAGTTTTAACTTTTTTCTGACACATCTATCAGTAGTGAACAAGATTTAATTACATGAGTTTTTTCATACTTTACATTTCTTCGATGAAATGACTGTCATACTGCCATTTCTCATATCAATTATATGTTCTTAAACAACACGTATGTTACTTATATTGAACATCATCACTTTTCCTTAAATTATCTGGTTCAATGTATTTCAAAGAGTTTAACTCTTTACAATTTAGATTCCTAGAATACATCCTACAAAATTCCTTTTTCCTTTGCTGCTGACTGTAATATGACTGATCTTTTTGGTTGGAGATGCAAAATTCCGACAAAAAGTTTCAATAAAGTTTCAATCGTGATCTAAATGTGAACTTCTCAGACCCCTAACCCCACCCCCTACCCAAACCAAGTCAAAAGTTTTAGAATCTCTGGGTTGTGAACACGAAGGAAGCTTCAGAGATCACAGTCCTCTGCTTCTTTTGATTGTTCACACAAAGTACCGACTGTTCTAATCTTAAACATATTTTATGATATATTTACATCTGGAAGGTGTGTAATTCCAATGATCATGAAAAATAATTCGAATGAGGGTGAATTTGTCAAGGTTGGACTAGAGTCCGAAACACGTAGTGTCAACATATGTCCTATTATTAGTTAAGTGATGGATATGTCAAAAATAAAGTATGAAGCAAGACTCTAATCAGTAACAAACAAGGACAAAAATACCATACAGAAACAGTTTGCACATCAAATATGCTGGATAAAATTTGTAGCAGGTTTATAGATTTTCATTTCTGTGATTTAGAATGACAAAAAAGAACTCAACATATATGATGCTGTGCCATGAAATTTCTACTCGACACTTTGAGAAATACATGGCACTTAAAAGTGTTAACCAAATTCGTTATTCAATTTGGTTCTCTCAACATCAATTTTCTGTTTGACTATAATTAAAGATGAATATTTTGTTATTATTGTAGGCTTACAACTAACTTCCTACATTAAAATCATCCATGGAATCAATCATATAGACATGACGGTGGTGAAAGATTAACTAATGAAAGGAATCTCAATAAAAGTTTTGGTGGTGCTTTCATTTTCCAATAAAACCAAAGACTGAACCTATGTCCAATGTGTCATGTGTCTCCTCCATACTATTTACTTTTAAATACCAATTTACTGGTGTATATTACAATACAAAAGTAAAAGGCTGTAGATCACTGACAAGTGATTAACAAATCAACTTTTACATCTACATCTCCCAAGAAAGTGTTTATGACACACAGTACTACTGAACAAAATAGACAATCAAAACACATTTATAATTCACATATACAGTGCTACATATTAAGATATATTCTCAAGTCATTAATTCGAAAATTTATATAACTTACTAGAAATAAAAAAAAAAGATATATTCTCAAGTCATTAATTCGAAAATTTATAGAACTTACTAGAAATAAAAAAAAATCTTTTTTTTTCTTTTCATTTCTCCTGCCAACCCATTTTGACTCCTCATTACTGCCATGGTCCACTGTGGACTGTGCCGTATCTTTCAACCCGTCATCAATCCATTTCTTTATTTATTCACTGCTTCCTCCAGCATATCTGGTAGTTTCTGTAGTTTTGTTCTTTCGTTTTAATCTTCTCCTCTACAATCTTATCCATCACCTGTTTCCACCATCTCTAACTATTTCACATCTATATTTATATTCCCAGTATCTTTTGTATCTTTATGTCCAACATCCACTACTATTAATTTCTCAACTTTTAAGCAACTGAGCTATTTGGCAATGTCGTGTATACAGTTCTCAGTAGCAAAGTCGTAACAGTATCATCAATCCTTTAACATGAGAAATGAATTGTAACCTGATTGAAGTTCAAAAGGAATTGGTTATGAGTATACCCGCATGCTCACCCAGTACCAGGTGATCAGAATTAAAGTTGAGCTACTCACAGAGGTCTAATGTGGGCTGTAATTATCGTATGGCAGTGACACTTGGTAGATATACTGATGTGTTAATGTGGAATCAATTTTTGCTTGAAAACAAATTCATTCCAACTGTGGCGACCAAACGCAAATCTTGCACAGTACACTGTTTGTATGATAGTATGACAAGCACGCTGTAATTTGACAAGCCCTAATGTCAGTGAACAGCACAGCTATTGAGAAAAGAGACTGTGTGCCATTAGTGAAACTCTTTATGGACAGCAGCAATTACAGTGCTGCATTGTGAGTGTATTACTGACTGAAAGGTCTGAGGAGAGGCATGATGTCGCTAGATGATGTAAAGAAGTCTATGTAAGTGGAAAAAGGATCACTGCTGTCAGCTGCAGGAAAAATTGAGCAGAATCAGTGGCGCCAAGCAAAACTGTGAACCAGACCAGGATTCGAACCCAGGATCTCCTACTTACTAGGCAGGTGCAGTAACCACTGCGCCATCCGGACACAGCGTTATTGCAAATGCATGTACTATCTCCATAAGTCTCATGGCCAATTCACACTGCCACCTGCCCGCAGTCCCTGTCCATTATACTCCTGTTTGCTACCCAGAGATTCCCACTGGAGGTCGATGTCTTTTATGCATGCACACTGAAGAAAGTGTATCCATTGCCCAGGCAGGTTTATCAATTACATGAATGAATGATGTCTGTTCCTCTGAAAGAAACACTATATATAAATGTAAGGAGGACCACTGCTTTCAGCTGCAGTGAGACACTAAGTGGAATCAGTTGCGTTGAGCGAAATTGTGTACTGGACTGGGATTCGTACCGGGGATCGTCTACTTACTAGGCAGGTGCAGTAACCCCTGCTCCATCCGGGACACAGCATTATCGCCATTGCATGGACTATCTCAGTATGCCTCACAGCCGATCCATGGACAGGGACTGTGGGGCAGATGGCATTCGGTGGGAGTTTGGATTGGCCGAGAGGCATACCACGATAGTTTGTGCAGTTGCAATATCGCTCTGTCGAAGATGACACATTGGTTGCCACACCTGCCTAGTAAGTAGAAGATTCCAGGTTCGAATCCCAGTCCGGTACACATTTTTGCTTCATGCTGCTGATTCCGCTTAATGTCACGCTGCAGCTGACGGCAATGATCCTTCTTCCATTTAGATATAATTTTTCTCAGCTGCTGGATCTGCATGGTGTCTGTTCTTTTGAAGCACCAGACATCACGCATACATATAATTGATAAGCTGGCTGGACAATGAATCCACTTTATTCAGTGCAAATGCATGAAAGATGTCTGACCTCCTGTAGGGACCTCTGATTAGTGAACGTGAGTATGATGGATAGAGGCTGCGGATAAGTGGTGCTCAGTGAAAGTGTGGATCGGCCATGAGGCATACCGAGACATTCCACGCAGTTACAATAACGCTGTGTCCCAAAAGGTGCAATGGTTAAATGGCTCTGAGCACTATGGGACTTAACATCTACGGTCATCAGTCCCCTAGGACTTAGAACTACTTAAACCTAACTAACCTAAGGACATTACACAACACCCAGTCATCACGAGGCAGAGAAAATCCCTGACCCCGCCGGGAATCGAACCCGGGCACGGGAAGCGAGAACGCTACCACACGACCACGAGCTGCGGACTGCAATGGTTACCACACCTGCCTAGTAAGTAGGAGATCCCAGGTTCGAATCACGATCTGGTACACATTTTTGTTTGACGCTGCCGATTCCGCTTAATGTCCCACTGCATCTGATGGCAGTGATCCTCCTTCCATTTACATACAGTGTTTCACAGCCACAGGGTCTGCGTAGAGTCTGTTCTTTCGAAGAAACAGACACCATGCATTCATATAATATGATTTAAAGAAGATTATAATGAAATTTGAAAAACTAAGTAAGGAAGGTGTCCTATCATCGTGGACATTACTGTTGGGGTAGCTGTAACTGACCAAGTAGCACATCTCTCGGGTAGTCTAGTACTTGTGCAGTGTCAAAAGAATTGTCTATTCCATGGTCAACAGTACAGAAAGTTTTGCAGTCTATTTTACACTGGTACCCGCACAAGATCCACACAGTACAGCAACTGAAACCTCATGATCCACAGCGACATTCTGCATCTGCTCTTCAGTTTCTGACACACATCGAAGTTGATGACTTGTGCCTGGATAATTTTCTATGGGTTGGTGAGGCACATTTTACACTAGAGAATGCTGTGAATACAGAGAACTGTGGAATTTGGGGTACTGTTGAACCGCATGTTCTGCTTGAAGAGCTGCTGCACTCGCAGTACGTGACTATGTGATGCGGATTCACAAGCACCTTCAGTCTTGATCCGTTCTTCTTTGAAGAGAATACACCCAGAGGGTGTGTACCGTGAAAATTTGCACATTATCGATACCTCCTTTTACAGAATGTGAGTCCTGATTTGGAATAGCATAACTGTGTGGAAACCATTGTTTTCATGCAGTATGGAGGAAGATCTCATGTTATTCTTCCAGTGGCAGATCTGCTTAATGCAGATCTGCTTCCACGAAAATGTTACCTCCGGATGCTCTCCACTTGCATGACCTGCAATATCGCCCGATCTGAGTCCATAGGTCTTTTGGTTCTGTGAGTATCTAAAAGAGCTAATTTACCAGGGACTTTTCAGTCTCTACCTGATCTGAAGAACAGTATACAGGAAAATATTGCTCAGATTGCACTGGAACTGCTGCGAGTAACTGTTGATCACATTGTTTGATGAACACAACATCTTGTCAATGTGTCCGGTGCTCATATTGAACAAATTGTGGAAGTGACAAACATAAAAGTCAACATTATGCCTTTTTTGCCCACATCATTCCTTATCAATTACATATGGAAACTTTCCTGTATGTCTTCCTTGCATTCACAGCACCAGTCTTTTTTCCAGCATAAATCGGGTCCACAGTAACATATTACAATATCTGCCATATTTTGCTGTCATGCAACAATTACAGTCCACACTGGAACATTGTGAGTAGCTGCACTTTAATTATAGCCATACGGTGCTTTCTGATGCTTTATGCCGATTATAGTTCGTTTCGCAAATTTCTTTATGGATTTCAGTTCACTGTAATACATTCAAAACTAGGCACAATTTTTATTTTCTTGGACATTACTTGCTATTTATTCTTATAAAAGACCTTTTGGCTTTGTTCTTGCTTCTGTGTCTTGTGTGTACCTAAATGTTGTAACATTTAGTTTTCTAATATAGGCGGCCATGGTACACTCTTCTGCATCTCTTAACCTACAGTCAGCACATATTCCATTACATTTAGCACAAAACTCAATTAATACTCAGTTTCAGCTACCACTGCTGCATCATCAATTACCATCTGTGCTAATTTTCTGGTCTTGGCATACAACTACAGTTCTCTAACTCCCTTTTCAATGAAAAATAAACACCAGTGGTGACAATGACCTTAACTTGAATATTTCCTGGTTTTGGTTTCCTATACAAATCTGTCAGTGCAGACTATTCAAATTCACTTTGAAGAAAGAGAGCGGATTTCCATCTCCAAGTCCAAAAAAGGAAATATATTTTATTTCATCCCAGATTATGTCTTTTCATATTTATAACGTCATAATACACTTTGAAATATGACCTTCACATTTTGAATTTGGTTCTCTACTCCACATACACAATGGTTTTACAGCATGTTTATACATGCTAACCACTTGGAGTTAACGGAAGACTATCACTTTCTTTGATCAAATCGCAGGTAACGCACTAGATATGATCAAATAAATTTGAGAAAGGTTCTCTATTACACTATGTCAAATATATTTGACAAAGCAACTTCGTCAAAGAAATTTGATAGTGTAATAGTAGCCTTAGCATTATTCCAAAACCTTGCATGTATGTTGGTTGATGGTTTTCACTGGCTTCTCATTGCATTGGAGAGGGATAGGAGAGGGTGCAGGTGGTAAGGGGTAGGGATGATTTTAAAAGCAGGGTGCTAAATACTGAAAAGCAACATAACCCAAAAAATGCCTGGTTCTCAGCAGGTGAAATGGTTAAGTTAATAATCATTTCCCATTTCAGTAACAGGTATATCTCAGATAGTTCCTGATGTCTGCACTGGCATATACAATAAACTCAAGGATTCTATTAACAAAGAGAAAGTTATTTACATTTTATTAATGGAAAGTAAAATTATATATGACCTGTCAATAGGCTATTGCTATAGTTTTTGGAGAAGAGATAACATGATACAAGTTACAATTATTTTTAGAAGTTTGGTTATAACATGAAAAATATTAAAAGCACCAAAAAATAAGATTTATACATCTGTGATGTAATTACAATGACCTTGAATTTAAAGCAGAAGACTGATCAGGTCTTTTCCATATTTTTTATTTTACTTCAATCAGCATACTATTAGTACCTATTCGTATTTTTTTTATTATCAAGGACATTTTTTGTAGTATTCCTTTTTAATAAAAATAAAAAGGATACAAAAGCTTGTGTATCTACACCCCACCTAACTGAAGCATTTCTTTCACAGACCCAGCTGGACTTTTGAGTGTTTCGCCAATTTTCTACCAAGTGTGTATCTTTCTCCTGGAATTTTGGCCTGTGGGCCCCTTTGGGTCTGACATGCATCTATGCTTTCTATATTCTTTAACAACATTACATCCTCTTTTAATAATTTCCTAAATCACCCAACTCATGTTAAATAACAAAAGAAATTTGCAGAAAATGCTCTCAATGCTATGACCGCTGAAGCAGAGAACATGCTAAATTCTACTGATGGTTTGCTGAAAGATGAACGACCAGCATAAGATGAGCAAGAACCAGTGAATGCAAATTGAACTAGATCGAATGCTGTTTGCTTGCCTATCATTTACGCCAGAGAGAACAATCTGTCAATGATGCTCAACTGCTTGTGCACTTTCTGGTGCAAACTGGGTTTAATGTGTCTCCAACTAGTCAGTTACTGATTTGCAAATTTCGGTGCTTCAGATGCTACTTCTAAATCTTTTCTGTTGGCTTGATAGTGACATACCGCACTGAACAAAAGTTTTGTCTGTGAGAAACTATACTGATATTTAAAGCAATTTCCAGGAGTTAAAGTCATTTCAAATTCTGTGTTATGTGATGACATATAAGGAGCTCAAGAACCTTTTCGAATTAGGTTTACAGTCACAACTGTTTTACTTTGACCCTTACAATGCATGTAGGATACTGCTAATTGGATACTCAAATAATGGTTGGTTGGTTTGTGGGATTTAAAGGGACCAGACTGCGATGGTCATCGGTCCCTTTCTCCAAAAAATTAAAACCGCCCAAAGAGAACAAAAAACGAACAGCAGGAAAGACGTCAGACGACACAGGACGAGAAAGACTCCGACAGAGACCAGACAAAACAAAGTAAAACACACAGAGTGTGACGGTGGTTGGCCGACCATAGAGAAAAAAAGAGGAAAAGCCAACCACCAAGAACACATTAAAAACTCAGTTTAAAATCAGAGGCTAGAAGCCAGAATCAACGCTAAAAAAAATACAAACACTCAGATTAAACTATAAAAACCCCCTGCCCGAATAAAACGCAAAACTAAGTCCACCATGGCAGAGTCATCTAGTAAAAGGGCAGGGAGAGTGTCAGGCAGTGCGAACGTCTGCCTGAGCACAGCTAAAAGCGGACACTCCAATAAAATGTGCACCACAGATAAAACGGAGCCACAGCGACACAGAGGCGGGTCCTCACGGCGCAATAAGTGGCCGTGTGTCAGCCGAGTGTGACCAATGCGCAGCCGGCAGAGGACAACAGACTCCTTGCGAGAGACCCGCAAGGAGGAGCGCCACACACCGGTAGCCCCCTTGATGGCCCGAAGTTTGTTGCGTGAAGGCAGGGCGCGCCATTCAGTGTCCCAAAGGTCCAGAATTTTGCGGCGTAGGAACGCTCGCAAATCTGTCTCCGGGAGGCCAACGTCCAGAGATGGTGCACCAGTCGCCTCTTTCGCCAGCCGGTCAACATTCTCGTTGCCGGGGATCCCAACATGGCCTGGGGTCCACACGAAGACCGCAGAGCGGCCGCAACGCGCAAGAGTATGCAGGGACTCATGGATAGCCATCACCAGACGGGAACGAGGAAAAAACTGGTCGAGAGCTCGTAAACCGCTCAGGGAATCGCTACAGATAACGAAGGACTCACCTGAGCAGGAGCGGATATACTCTAGGGCACGAAAGATGGTGACCAGCTCAGCAGTGGAAACGCTGCAGCCATCCGGCAAGGAACGTTGTTCGGAATGGTCCCCTAGAGTTAGCGCATACCCGACACGACCAGCAACCATCGAACCGTCGGTGTAAACAATTCCAGAGCCCTGATACGTGGCCAGGATGGAATAAAAGCGGCGGCGGAAGGCCTCTGGAGGGACTGAATCCTTCGAGCCCTGTGCCAAGTCGAGCCGAAGGCAAGGGCGAGGAACACACCACGGGGGTGTACGCAGAGGCGCCCGGAAAGGAGGTGGAACAGGGACAAGTCCAAGCCCGGAGAGAAGCTCCTTGACACGTACGGCGATCGGACAACCTGACCGGGGCCGACGTTCTGGCAGATGGACGACTGACTGCGGGAACAGGAGACGATAGTTAGGATGCCCGGGCGAGCTTAGAACATGGGTAGCATAAGCGGCCAGCAAACGTTGGCGTCGGAACCGCAGTGGAGGTACACCTGCCTCCACTAGGACGCTGTCCACAGGGCTGGTGCGGAAAGCACCAGTGGCAAGGCGTATCCCGCTGTGGAGAATTGGGTCCAGCACCCGTAAAGCAGATGGGGATGCTGAGCCATAAGCCAGGCTCCCATAATCCAGGCGGGACTGGATTAACGCCTGGTAGAGCCGTAACAGGGTAGAGCGGTCGGCGCCCCAGCGGGTGTGGCTCAAACATCGCAGTGCATTGAGATGCCGCCAACACGCCTGTTTGAGCTGCCGGAGATGAGGCAGCCAAGTCAACTGGGCATCGAAAACCACCCCCAAAAACCTGTGGGTCTCCACCACA
The DNA here is from genome assembly GCF_023898315.1 of Schistocerca nitens. Classification (NCBI taxonomy): domain Eukaryota; kingdom Metazoa; phylum Arthropoda; class Insecta; order Orthoptera; family Acrididae; genus Schistocerca; species Schistocerca nitens. Next base: position 603,006,191 of record NC_064617.1, on the reverse strand, counting down.
GCAAGGAGTTCGTCGGCAAGATAAAGCCGCGGCTCAGGATGGACTGTTCGGCGCCGGCAGAAATGCATAACGCGGGTCTTGGCTGCCGAAAACTGAAATCCATGCGCTACAGCCCAAGACTGCGCCTTACGGATAGCGCCCTGTAGCTGACGTTCAACAGCTGCAATGCCAGTAGAGCTGTAGTAAAGGCAGAAGTCGTCAGCATACAGGGAAGCAGAGACAGAATTTCCCACGGCCGCAGCAAGCCCGTTAATGGCTATTAAAAACAGACAGACACTTAAAACAGAACCCTGTGGCACACCGTTCTCCTGGACGTGGGAGGAACTATACGAGGCCGCGACTTGCACGCGGAAGGTACGACACGACAGAAAATTGCGGATACAAATCGGCAGAGGACCACGAAGACCCCATCCATGAAGCGTAGAAAGGATGTGATGACGCCATGTCGTATCGTACGCCTTCCGCATGTCGAAAAAGACAGCGACCAGGTGCTGACGGCGGGCAAAGGCAGTACGGATGGCCGACTCCAGGCTCACCAGATTGTCGGCGGTGGAACGGCCTTTACGGAACCCACCCTGAGACGGAGCCAGAAGGCCCCGAGACTCCAGTACCCAATTCAAGCACTGGCTCACCATCCGTTCAAGCAACTTGCAAAGAACGTTGGTGAGGCTAATGGGACGGTAGCTGTCCACCTCCAGAGGGTTCTTTCCAGGTTTCAAATCGGGGATGACAATGCCTTCCCGCCATTGCGACGGAAACTCCCCCTCGACCCAAAGACGGTTGTAAAGATCGAGAAGGCGCCGCTGGCAGTCCACTGAAAGGTGTTTCAGCATCTGACAGTGGATGCCATCTGGCCCAGGAGCGGTATCAGGGCAAGCAGCTAGGGCACTGCGAAATTCCCACTCACTAAATGGAGCATTGTAAGATTCTAGGTGGTTGGTGCGAAACGAAAGGCTCCGACGTTCCATCCGCTCTTTAATGGAGCGGAAGGCCTGGGGGTAATTCGCAGAAGCGGAACTCATAGCAAAACGCTCTGCTAGGCGATTTGCAATGACGTCGGAGTCAGTACAAACTGCTCCATTCAGTGAGAGCGCAGGGATGCTGGCAGGTGGCCGATAGCCGTAGACGCGTCGAATCTTGGCCCACACCTGCGATGGAGTGACATGGAGGCCAATGGTGGACACATACCGCTCCCAGCACTCCGTCTTGCCTTGGCGGATAAGGAGGCGGGCCCGCGCACGCAGCCGTTTGAAGGCGATAAGGTGGTCTATGGAGGGATGTCGCTTGTGACGCTGGAGCGCCCGCCGGTGATCTTTAATCGCTTCAGCGATCGCAGGCGACCACCAAGGCACAGCCTTCCGCCGAGGGGACCCAGAAGAACGGGGAATGGCAGATTCGGCGGCAGTAACGATGCCGGTGGTGACCGATTGAACCACCGCATCAATGTCATCAGTAGAGAGAGGCTCAAAAGCGGCAGTGGAGGAGAACAAGTCCCAGTCAGCCTTATTCATAGCCCATCTGCTAGGGCGCCCAGAAGAGTGGTGCTGTGGTAGTGACAAAAAGATCGGAAAGTGGTCACTACCACACAGGTCGTCATGCACACTCCATTGGACAGACGGTAAGAGGCTATGGCTACAGATTGAAAGGTCAATGGCGGAGTAGGTGCCATGCGCTACACTGAAGTGTGTGAAGGCACCATCATTTAACAGCGAGAGATCGAGCTGCGACAATAAATTCTCAACGATGGCGCCTCGACCTGTTGCCACTGACCCAACCCACAGAGGGTTATGGGCGTTGAAGTCGCCCAATAGCAAGAAAGGTGGCGGCAATTGGGCGACCAGTGCAGCCAGGACACGCTGCGAGACATCACCATCCGGTGGAATGTAAAGACTGCAGACGGTAACAGCCTGTGGCGTCCACACGCGTACAGCGACAGCCTCTAAAGGCGTCTGGAGAGGGACAGACTCGCTGTGCAGAGTGTGAAGGACATATATGCAGACGCCACCAGACACCCTTTCATAAGCTGCTCGGTTCTTATAATAACCCCGATAGCCACGGAGGGCGGGGGTTCGCATTGCTGGAAACCAAGTTTCCTGGAGAGCAATGCAGAAGAAAGGGTGAAGGCTGATAAGTTGGCGGAGCTCAGCTAGATGGTGGAAGAAACCGCTGCAGTTCCACTGGAGGATGGTATTGGTCATGGATGGGAAAGGCGTGAATGGACTGGGGAGGCAGATTACGCCTCCGGGGCCCCTGCTGCTACTGAATCACCACCTGTACTACAGCCATCCATTGCATCCGAGGGACTGGCGAGATCCAGGTCCTCAGCGGATGCCAGAATCCCCACCTCATCTTCGGACGCAGAGGGAGAAGGTTGCGGTGGGACAGGTGCCACCGCAATTTCAGGATTCTTGGGAGCCTTTTTCTTTGACTGCTTTGCTCGCTGTGCCTTTGGTGGTTCTGGCTGGGAGGGCCTCACTGTGTCAGTCTCAGGGACTGAAGACGACCGCGACGCCCTACGACCAGCGACCGGTGGTTGTTTGGCAAACTTGCGGGTGTTCGCTTTGGCACTGGGCAAAGCCTGGGATGGGAGGGCCCCAAGGGACCCCTTCCGGGCGAGAGGAGCCAAAGAAGGCCCACGCCTCTCCGGCTGTGAAGGGGGAACAGATGTCCCCGGTGGTTGGGGTGGTGTTGCTCCTGAAGTAGATGGAGCAGGAGCAACAGGGAGTGAAGTGCCCCCCACAACCAAGGGGGTCGGTGAAGGCTGACAGAGCTGAGTCCGAACTGTTGGGGGCGACACTGAAGAGGTTCGAACAGGTGTTGCAGCAGCAGCATAGGTGGACGGCATGGGCACAGGATGTAGCCGCTCAAACTTCCGCCTTGCCTCGGTGTAGGTCAGGCGGTCCAGGGTCTTATATTCCATTATCTTCCTTTCCTTCTGGAAGATCCGACAGTCCGGCGAGCAGGGGGAATGGTGTTCTCCGCAGTTAACACAGATAGGAGGCGGGGCACATGGAGTATCGGGATGAGATGGGCGTCCGCAATCTCGACATGTGAGGCCGGAAGTGCAGCGGGAAGACATATGGCCGAACTTCCAGCACTTGAAGCACCGCATCGGGGGAGGGATATAGGGCTTGACGTCACATCGGTAGACCATCACCTTGACCTTTTCCGGTAACGTATCACCCTCGAAGGCCAAGATGAAGGCACCGGTAGCAACCTGATTGTCCCTCGGACCCCGATGAACGCGCCGGACGAAATGTACACCTCTACGTTCTAAGTTGGCGCGCAGCTCATCATCAGACTGCAAAAGGAGGTCCCTATGGAAAATAACACCCTGGACCATATTTAAACTCTTATGCGGTGTGATCATAACAGCAACATCCCCCAACTTGTCACAAGCAAGTAACCGCCGTGACTGGGCAGAGGACGCCGTTTGTATCAGGACCGATCCAGAGCGCATTTTTGACAAACCCTCCACCTCCCCAAACTTGTCCTCTAAATGCTCGACGAAGAACTGAGGCTTTGTGGAGAGAAAAGACTCCCCATCAGCTCTCGTACAAACTAAGAATCGGGGCGAATATTTGCTACTGCCATCCTGAGATTTACGTTCCTCCCACGGCGTGGCCAGAGAGGGGAACGTTTTCGGATTGTACTTTTCAGCATTAAATTGAGCCCGAGAACGCTTAGAGACTGCTGGCGGCTGGCCGCCAGCGAGAGATGATGTACCACGCATCATTGCGGGTCATCCGCCCTGATGCCACCTACTCCGACCAAGGGCCCTCCCCACGGGCGCCACCCAGCCGCAGCAATAGCCACCTGGCAGGACGGCCATTGCCGGGAGTCCCGATGCCCCAAGGAGATGGGCATCTACTTCTTGGCATACGTGGGGAGTTAACGGCGCAGGCATCAGTAGAGCGATCCCTGTGTTGTCAGGGGGCTACAACCAAGAGGGTACATGGCGGCCCCACCACAACGGACTGGCTACCGTGCTGGATCTTAGGTGCAAAACTGTTCAAGGTCGTCGTCGCAGTTAAAAGAAACACTGCAGACTGCAGCGTGGTAAGCGCCCAAGAGATCGAAAACGAGCGGGACACCATTGCAACGACGAGAAAGCCGGTTAAAGGTCTAATTGCACGACGGATACAGTGCACCATGTAAGGCGCCCTTCCCCAATTGGCTCGCTCTTCGGAATAATTTAGAAAGGTGGAGGTCAAACCCGAGAGGGGACCATCACATAAGGCCGAAACAGTTGAGACTCCTTTTAGTCGCCTCTTACGACAGGCAGGAATACCGCGGGCCTATTCTAACCCCCGAACCCGCAGGGGGGGATACTCAAATAATGTTACACATAATATAAGAAAAGACAGATTGCTACTTACCGTAAAGAACATATGCTCAGTTGCAGACAGGCTCAATTAAAAGACACTTACATACAGCTTTCGGCCATTGTCTTTGTCAGTAAAACACAGAGAGAGAGAGAGAGAGAGAGAGAGAGAGAGAGAGAGAGAGAGAGAGAGAGAGAGAGACCATTCATGCCAACAAGCAAGCACATCTCACGCACACACGACAATCAACTCCAGTATCTTAGCCCGGAAAGCAACATCACATGGAATGCAAGCAGCAATCTGGAAGGGGCAGGGGAGGGGGAGGGGAAGGGGAGGGGAAGGGATAGTGTACATGTGGGGAGAGAGATGAATGCTGTCTGGTGGAGTGTGCAGGGACTAGAATGTCAACAGTGCAGTGTCAGGAGGCTCCCCTGTCCTCTCCTTTTTTGCACCTTTCTTCTCCACCTCCCTGTCCCAGAACCTCCCGACACTGTAGCTGTTGACATTTTAGCCCCTGAACACTCCACCCTACACAGTTCATCTCTGTCCCCACCCCTTCCTGTTCCCTGCTCCCTCCAGATTGCTGCTTGCATCGTTCGTGAGGTTACATTCTGGTCCGAGCTGCTGGAGTTGACGGTCGTGTGCGCATGAGGTGTGCTTGCTTGTATGTGTGAATGGTGTGTGTCCCTCTTTTACTGATGATTGCTGTGGCTGAAATCTGTATGTAAATGTCTTAATTGTGCCTGTCAGCAACTTGATGTGTTCTCTATACAATAAGTAGCCCTATGTGGAATTTTCATTGTTTGATTTCATGTTACAAATAAATTGCCTGTGACATTCAGCCCCAGTAACTAAGAGACTTTTGGGTTTAATATTTTCAGTTTTTGTCCTTTTCTACCACAGTTACAATGGGATGTGATGTTGGGGAATATTTAACAGCTGCAAGCATTTTTTTCCATTTTGTTTTTTATTTTTCAGCGTTCTTGGACAGTTGGGGCTATAACAAAATGCAGTTAACAAATATTATGAAGCATAGACTGCTACTCAATATAAAAATTAAAATACTGTTACACACTAAGCTTTTGGTCAAAGCCTTCTTCAGACTAGAAAGAAAACAAACACTTTCACATAAGCAGGTAGACCTCTCACACACATGACCGCTATCTCCGGCTGCTTGGGCAATAGAGCTGTTTCAATCTTTTAGCATTAAAATTGCAATTGCAATACTATTAGTTGAACATATTTTCACCAATATGTGCACACCAACGACTAAGCACTGTATTCGATAATTTTCAACCCTGTAATCTGGCAATGGACTGTTGTAGTAATATCACACTTATTTCTATGACCTTCATAAGCCAATACTTCCTAATGTTTAGGTATGTTAAGTCTTGCTGGTCCCAATGTTTGAAATAATAATCATTTCTCACAGTCAGTATTTCTTTCACTCAACCATTAAATACTGTTAGGCAAACTGATTGCCACTGTAAACACGCGTGACAGCAATGCATGCATGTGTCCATCGAAGCGCACACGCACGCACACTTAACATTTCTTTCCTTAAGTCAACTACAAACAACTACCTTTTTTTAATTTTACTAAAATCCACTTACTTAATCTTCTCCAAGTATTCAGGTGTATTCTGATTTGCCATGTTAGATGGACTAATGTGCAGTTTAAAATCTGGACCAAAATATTCAAAATAATCGTTGTATGGCAGTTCATTGGCTATTTCAACACCAAGAGCTACTGAAGTCTCATAAGTCCAACATCGTGAAACATTCCGTATCGTGTAGCCACCACCACCGACCATTAAAAATGGTAGTCCATATTTTTTTACAAATTCCACGCACTTCCCATGGCCTGTTTGAAACAGATTAAAATACACAACAGTTCAAAAGAGATACTTAAATAAAATACAAATTATAGAAAACTTTAAAACATAACATAATTCCAAGAGTAAGATGTAATTTACAAGCGAAAATTGTCAACAAAGCAAAAACTTCACAATAGCATAATAGAAGTTCCTCCTACAACATAGGAAACAGCTAACATGACACAAATAATAATAGGTTGCACTTTATCATTTTCCTGACATAACTTTAGCACTGTGCAGTGAGAGTGCCCATGTCTTTTGACAGAAACTGTGTTACTGCACGGGGAGGAGGATCTGAAGTACATTCAATTTCAAAACATCAGCAGTGGGGAAATACATGTCAATGCATCTTATGCTTGCGAAATGAATAAAAATATTACTTACCATTAAATGCTTATTGTTACTGACTGCTGTGAAAGTCTTCAAGTCTTTAAATTGTGGTTTCATCAGCTGTATGGCCAATTTCTGTTGCAGTTGAATAGAATTTCCTTTCTATTCAATGTATATCACAATGTGTGTGTCCAGTCACTTTCATCATCACTACTGGTATTATGGCCTTTCCAATATCCTGCTCCATTAATTCACATCTCTTTTTAATAATTGTTAAGTATGCCCACAATTTAGCTCAGTCTTCCACCACCACTTCTTTCTTGCAGTTTTGTGACAGCCCCTTTTTAAGTTTTCAAGTTTAACATTCCTTGCAAATATTTTTTGTTTAATTATGTTCCAAACTGATTTAATTGGATTTAGGTTGCAGATGCAGGCAGATAATTGTAAAAAGAAAACATCTTAAATCTCTGTTGATGGTGTACGAAGTGTTAGCTTTATTTGCCCTAACAATTTCCATCATTCTTGGTAAGCCCCAGTTTCTCTTCTTTACACAACTTCAGAAGACTGTGAGTGAGTTTGCTGCTCACTATTTGTGATAATTTCTTCAGAGGTACCTCCACTCTCCTTTTTATTGAAATATGTAGTATGTATTCTGCAGTGTGTACAAACAGCAGCTGTACTACTCATAATAGCAATCATTAGTGTGCTAATGTAACTTGTGCAGAATAAATGGATTCCCCACTCCCTGACCTTTGACTCTCTGTGCAGTTAGTTCAAGTATTTTCCACAAGTAAAGACGTTAAATACAGGCAACATGTTTATCATGGTTAGAAAATATATAACTATTCATTCTGTCAAATCATTTACATTCATATCACAAAATTATTTGATTTGTTGAAATTCACTCAGATATGAAATATCAAGACAACAGGACCAGGCCAACATTGTCTGCATAGCGAGCAACAGTAAATACAATACCAAAGATGTCTGATAATGACAGTTAAAAAACCAATGAGTAAGTAATTATTTAACTGATACTTGTTGAATTAGGCATTACATAATTTTATTTCAAACAGAACAATTCTTCTGAATGGAGAAAGGGAAAGGCCACAAGCAGGAAAGAGAGTGACATTTGTCAGTGGCTAAGAGAAGAAACCCAAAACTCAGGCGTACACAAGATGCAGGAGACTTTTGGAAAACCACCATCAAAGGGAAAAATTATTTGATGTGTCTCCTACAAACATGCTGTCAGATGTCACACTGTTAACAGCTTTCAACTTCAGTTAATAAAATCAATGATTGGAAAATTGTCATTATCTATTAAAAGCACAGAACATAAGTTGAAAGAGAACAAATTTCTATTTTCTTGTTTGGTAGCAAACCTGACCAAACCCCTATTATTTTTATTTAAATGGAAAAATTCTGTATTTTATGGTAGAACCTGACTTATAGCTGAAGCAGCACAGGGGCTCAATACAATAATATGACCTTAACATTTTCTAATACAGGTCACATCAGATAAATAATATTCTAACCCAATGATTGTGGAACTGCATCATCATTTTCATCAAGCAGAATATTGACAAAGAAGCAAGGAAGTCCTGAGCTTGGAGGATGCAAACCTACAGCTGCGAACACTGTCCAAGACACTGAAAGAACATGGTCATCTAAAAAGTGTTCGTAGACCTTACCACCTACTTTTCCTTTCACTGTGAACAACAGGATATGATTATCCAAACCATCATGGACCATCCGTTGTTACAGTTGTAACAGTACAATCTGTACTTTACACCTCCTCTGTGTGTTCTCCATATAACATCTGCTGTACGTAACACAACCACAGGACATGTTTCAACTGGTCAATAGTTTAGTTTCACTTTCATTGCATCACTCTATTATCTCGTTGCATTCACCTACCTACATTTACAGTGAATAATTTTGGATTAAAGGAGACCATTCACCAAAAAGCAGAAGCGATGAGCTATCAATAGTCACACACAAAAGAAAGAAAACTTACTAGTTTTCGAAGTTAAGTACACGTACACGCACGCGCGCGCACACACACACACACACACACACACACACACACGCACGCGCGCACGCGCGCACGCGCGCACGCGCACACACACACACACACACACACACACACACACACACACACAGCCAGCTGAACTAACAATGTCAATGCTATTTTATGGCACATGGACTGTGTGTGGTAGAGGGAGAAGGTAGGCGGGCAGAAGGTAGGCGGGCAGAAGGTAGGCGGGCAGAAGGTAGGCGGGCAGAAGGTAGGCGGGCAGAAGGTAGGCGGGCAGAAGGTAGGCGGGCAGAAGGGAGGCGGGCAGAAGGTAGGCGGGCAGAAGGGAGGCGGGCAGAAGGGAGGCGGGCAGAAGGGAGGCGGGCAGAAGGGAGGCGGGCAGAAGGGAGGCGGGCAGAAGGGAGGCGGGCAGAAGGGAGGCGGGCAGAAGGGAGGCGGGCAGAAGGGAGGCGGGCAGAAGGGAGGCGGGCAGAAGGGAGGCGGGCAGAAGGGAGGCGGGCAGAAGGGAGGCGGGCAGAAGGGAGGCGGGCAGAAGGGAGGCGGGCAGAAGGGAGGCGGGCAGAAGGGAGGCGGGCAGAAGGGAGGCGGGCAGAAGGGAGGCGGGCAGAAGGGAGGCGGGCAGAAGGGAGGCGGGCAGAAGGGAGGCGGGCAGAAGGGAGGCGGGCAGAAGGGAGGCGGGCAGAAGGGAGGCGGGCAGAAGGGAGGCGGGCAGAAGGGAGGCGGGCAGAAGGGAGGCGGGCAGAAGGGAGGCGGGCAGAAGGGAGGCGGGCAGAAGGGAGGCGGGCAGAAGGGAGGCGGGCAGAAGGGAGGCGGGCAGAAGGGAGGCGGGCAGAAGGGAGGCGGGCAGAAGAAGGGAGGCGGGCAGAAGAAGGGAGGCGGGCAGAAGAAGGGAGGCGGGCAGAAGGGAGGCGGGCAGAAGGGAGGCGGGGAGAAGGGAGGCGGGGAGAAGGGAGGCGGGGAGAAGGATTGGGGATGGGTGGCTAGTGGTTCGGAGGGAGGAGGCCGGTTCGTCAGCTACAATTGTGGGGTGGAGGGGTGGCAGGTATATGGGATGGCATGATTGTAGTGGCCAGTGGGAAGTGCGCATGCTAAATGTCACATGATGACGTGAATTGGGACTGTAACAGGATGGAGGAAGGAGTCTGGAGAGTTATGTGCCTAGTAAGTGGACAAAGGATGAGAAACACCCACCATGTTTTAATAACAAAATTCGAAAGATGCTAAGGAAACAGAGCTGTTGCACACTCGGTTAAAAAGAGAATGCACAAATGACGACAAGCAAAGATTAGTAGAGATTCGTGCATCTGTGAAGAGATCTATGCATGAAGTTTATAACAACTACCACCGTCACACCTTAGCAGAAAATCTGCCAGAGAACCTGAAAAAATTCTGGTCCTATGTAAGATTGCTAAGCAGGTCTAAGACTTCTACTCAGTCCCTTGTTAACCAGTCTGGTGTGGCAATTGACGATAGCAAAACAAAAAGCGATGTTTTAAATTTCACGTTCAAGAAATTGTTCACACAGGAGAATCGCACAAACATACCATCATTTGACCACTGGACAGACTCCTGTATGAACAACATAGTAATAAGCATCTCTGGTGTAGAGAAACAACTGAAAGAGTTGAGAACAAGTTAGCCGCCAGGTCTGGATGGAATCACAATTCGCTTTTACGAAGGGTACTCTACGGCACTGGTCCCCCACCTAGCCTGCATTTATCATGAACTCTTGCCCAACACAAGAGTCCCAAGCGACTGGAAAACAGTGCAGGTGACTCCAGCATACAAGAGGGGTAAAAGAACAGACCCACAAAATTATGGACCAATATCCCTAACTTTGGTCTGCTGCAGAATCCTTGGGACATATTCTCAGTTAGAATATAATAAACTTTATTGAGTGGTCACCAATTGGGACACGCCGAATTCGCCCAGATTGCATGTGTAGAAGGAGGTGGGTCTCCATATTAAGTGCCTTAAATATTTCGCCTGAGTGGGCCTTCAGAAAGGAGAAAATGCTCTCGAAAGTTTTTCCGATACCACTATATACCTTACTCAGAGCTCTGTTCATCATTAACGGCATAGCGTTAATGGTCAAGCACATTGCTTATGGAACAGGTGACCTGGGATCAATCCCAGGTGCTTCCTGATTTTTTTTCTGTTTTTTCCCCATGTTTCTTTTACTTCATTTCTTCCAATTGTTCAACTATTTACAGTAGAAATTAAACACATTCAAGCAGTATTTTTATTGAATTAGGCGAAAGTTTTAATGAAAATAAAGTTTCCGAAGATTCTTGTGATTATGTGCACTACTTTTTATTCATTATCACAGTAGAAGGTTTGCAATTTGATGGTGACATCTATCATAGAAACATGTCAAACACATATATGTTTCACACCAGGCACGTTCTATGAAGGCATTGTTTGAGCAGTTACATTTTGCCGAAACATGCGTCATTGGAAAGGACACTTCATTCAAGTTTTGAAACGACTGTTTATCCGCTATCTTTTTGGATGCAAACCAAGCGTACTGGATCATAGCGGTGAACACAGGAGCACTGAATTGATGCTGCACGATCGAATGTATTTCAATTGCATCTTCTCTTGGTGATATTTCTCTCTGTTGTCGGAGCAATTCAGGGGCACTTTGCAGTCTTAATTGGAATTTTGACTTGACAATAGAAATATACATCACAAGGTTGAACCAAAGGTGTACATTTTGGTGAAATGACCTTCATGGTACACACTTCCTCGCCTAGCTCAATTTTAATTGTCTCATCATACGATGTTGAATCTGTTTGGCCACTCCAAGAATCCACCAACAGAAGAAATTTATTGTCTGTAATGTATGGCTTCAATGTTGTTTCCAATAATGTTGCATAAAGCTCTTTTGTTAGTTTCCCTGACATGGAACAAGTAACGACAACATTTTCATACTCGTCTTCTAATTTTTTGGCAGTGGCGGCAACCCGAGGACCGAATTTCTTCGCAGGCTCTTGCAAACATAAAAACACAAGGGGTAAAAGTTTCCCTGAAACGGTTAAACTGTACTGTGCTGTGTAAGAGTGAGTGGCCTTCGATAGATTGAGTTTTTTCACCATAACAGTCTTTGCACCTTTGACATCCAGAGACCTGTTGTATGTTGACTCACACTGGCATCCGGTCTGGTCAGTGTTAATTATATAATCGATATTGAAATGTTGCATTAAATGTCTCATCTACATATGAAGCTTCTCTGCTGCTGCCACTGTTTCGTCCAAAGTTACGACATCATTTCTGCTGACGAATTTTGTGATTTTTCACTGCCTTATCGAATATTTTTTCTTGAAGGATTTTGCCCAAGTATTAGAAGCATGGAAGTGAAAATGCTCTGATAAATACAGGAATGCAGCGGTCATTGCCCATTGCTGTCGGGTTCTAGTCATCACCAATTCATAGCAGCTACATGCATCTTGAAATTTATCCCATGTTTCCGAGTCAATTAAGGACAACTTTTCAAGACTGGTGCCACCTTGGTGTACTTCTTTCCTCCAAATTTTAAGGTAATCCCTTTTCTTCAGGATTGGGAATCTAGACTGCAATGTTGCAAATTTCCATTTTGGATGAGTGTAAGCAAATTCCAGGACCTCCTCCTTGTCAGCCAATGTTGCTGATGTACATGATGAACTCGTGGAAAAATCTTCATGAGTATAATCCTCATTTGTAGTTGAAGAAGTCACCTGTGACAGATAAAAAGAGACTGCATATGATTAACATGAGTGTGTGTGTGTGTGTGTGTGTGTCAGAGAGAGAGAGAGAGAGAGAGAGAGAGAGAGAGAGAGAGATGTTCCACGTACCTCTTCATAAATATTTTCTTCTTCAGGGTCTGTGCATAGTATCAGATCTTTATCATACTCTATGAAATACATATTCATAATGTCGATAACTGCCTCTGCAATTGCTTCACCTATGGCTATTACTGTAGGTCTGAAGGACATAGGAGGATTGTCAGTGATCATCCCTTTTTCTTTATAAATTGAAAAAGCATAGGAAAGAGCACTGGTGAAGTTTGCTTTGAAATCTTCATCAAACGTTTCGAGATTATCAGTCACTTTTTGTTCGATTGCCACGTTTGATTTTGGCACGACGATACTCACAGCTCCACAAATCATTGCGAACTGACAATAGAAGCACAGTCTAATACATACAGTCACGACACTCACTGGTGAGAAATCCATTACTGTCTGATAGCTGATACACTTGCAATTCCAGCAGTCAGCTAGGGAACGTCTGTTAGCGTTATATACATAATAATATTATTTTATTTTCTAACCTTTTTGTACATCATTTATGATATGATTGTTTTATACTTGATTCGAAAGCTTGAATGTATTTAAATTCTACAGTAAATAGTTGAACAATCTAAGAAACTAAGTAAAATAACAATTGGGGGGGGGGGGGGGGGGGGGAAGGAAAAAAAATTTGGAAGCACCAGAGATTAGTCTCAGGTTGCCTGTTTCATAAGCAATGCGCTTGACCATTATGCTACGCCGTTAACGATAAACAGAAAGCTACATAAGGTATATAGTGCTACCGGAAAAACTTTCGAGAGCATTTTCTCCTTTCCTAAGGCTCACTCAGGCGAAATATTTAAGGTACGTGATGTGGAGACCCAACTCCTCCTACACGCGCAATCTGGGCAAAATCAGCGTGTCCCGATTGGTGACCTCCCCTTGTGAGAAGCTTGTTTCCACAAATCAGCACAGTTTTAGAAAGCATCGTTCATGCAAAACTCAGCTTGCCCTTTTCTCACAAGATACACTGCAAACTATGGATGAATAGCAACAGGCAGATGCCATACTTCCAGATTTCCACAAAGTGTTTGACACTGTGCCTCACAGCAGGTTGTTAATGAAGGTACTAGCATATGGAATTAGTGCACAGATATTGAAGTGGCTCAAAGACTTCTTAAGTAACAGAACTCAGTATGTTGTCCTCGACAACAAGTGTTTATCAGAGAAAAGTACATCGTCAAGAGGGACCCAGGGAAGTGTGATAGGACCACTGTTGTTTTCTATATACATAAATGATTTGGCAGACAGGGTGGGCAGCAGTCTGCAGTTAATGCTGTGGTGTAGGGTAACATACTGAAGTTGAGTGACTGTAGGAAGATACAAGACTATTTAAACAAAATTTCTAGTTGGTGTGATGAATGGCAGCTAGCTTTAAATGGGCAAAAATGTAAGTTAATATGGATGAGTGGGAAGAACAAATCTGTGGTTTTCAGATACAGTATTACTAGTGTGCAGCTTGACACAGTCACATCATTTAAATATCTTGGCATACTGTTGCAATACAATATGAAATGGAGAAATCATGTGAGAACTGTGGTAGGGAAGGCAAATGGTCAACTCTGGTATATTGGGAGAATTTTAGGAAAGAGTGGTTCACCTGTAAAGGGACCTTATATAAGACACTGGTGCAACCTGTTCTTGAGTACTGCAGGAGTGTTTGGGATCTGTACCAGTTTGGATTGAAGGAAGACATTGAAGCAATTCAGAGGTGGGCTGCTAGATTTGTTACCTGTAGGTTGGAACAACACATAAATGTTAAGGAGATGCTTCAGGAACTCAAATGTGAATCACTGGAGGGAAGACATTCCTCTCTCTCTCTTTGTGTAAGGACCACGAACATAAGATACGAGAAATTAGGGCTCATACAGAGCATACAGACTGTCTTTTTTCCCCTCACTCTATTTGTTAGTGGAACAGGAAAGGAAATGACTAGTATTGGTACACGACACCCTCCGCCACACACCATATGGCGGTTTGCAGAGAATCGATGCAGAAGTACTAGGTGGTTATTGTTTTTAGAAGTTTCCCTATTTAACACGTTATAACACAGAAACTAATTACTGTACCAAGTACCAAACTTTGTAGCATTAATGTCCAGAGTAGGGGATGCATGATACCCATGTGTCACAGTGCCATCGTCCAGTTCCAACTATGGCCACCATATACCATGATCAGACATTGTGATTCATAGTCTCACACACCTGACCTGTCACAGTGCACTTGTTGATGTCTCAACATGAGCTTGGATGAAAGGAGCAGGACATTATTGGTGAAGCTCTATTATCAAAACAATAGTAATGCTGCAACTGCACTTCAAGAATACCAACAGCTGAAAGAATTACAGAAGGGTCCCCTTTCTCCATCTGATGTGTGGAGCATGAAGTAGTAGTTCAACTCAACTAGAGAACTGGGCGTCGCTCTGGGAAGAAGCCGACAACTGGTCATACCACAGGTGGTTGATGAAATAGCTGTTGCTATGGCAGACAGCACTACGCGCAATTCCTGATCGCCAGGCAGTGCATGTGCTGTGTCAAGACAGTTGAATATCCCCGTGGTCCACTGTACGGAAGGTGCTTCGAAACATTCTCAAATGATATCTGTACCAGATCCGTATCATACAGCAACTTCCACCACAGAACGCTCTCCACTTTCTCACAAGGATTGAAGTTGAGAGGGCTGGCCCTGAACTATCCTATGGACAGACGAAGCTCATGGTATAGCTTCATGGCTATGTTCATCATTGATCCATTATTTTTTTAACAGGTTCGTGCTCAAGGACCAAAGACGTGCACTGTGACTGGACAGCGTTACTGTGATATGCCTCGCCAGCATGTCATATGCACCCTACAGGAGAGAGATGCATCGAACTCAATAGTTTTCATGCAAGATGGGTCCACACCACAAATCGCTTGTGAAGTTCACCTACTTCTCCGAAACACATTTGGAAATGATCGAATTATCGACCGATCATTTCCAAATGCTTTTCCAGCACAATAGCCTGATTTCACTCCCTGTAATTTCTGGTTGCGGGGTGACCTGAAAGACAGGGTTTACCAGGAGAATATTCACACATGTTCTGATCCGAAGCACAGCATATCAAGAGACGTAGCCAGCATACCTATGGACATGCTTCATTCTGCTGAGCAGAGTGCAATCCTGCACTTTCACACCCTTCTGGACACCGATAGGCGCCATACTGAGCCCCTTTTGTAGCCTTAATGGGTGCCAGTAAGTAATGGTATGATGTACCGTAGCAGCATATTAAAAGTGTTTCGACTGAACTGATTCTGCATTATTTCTCTTCCGCATGTCCTTGACATTAATGCTACCAAGTTTGGTTCTTGTACATTAATTAGTTTCTGTGTCATAATGTGTTAAATAGGGAAAGTGTAATTATAACCATCCAGTAGATGTAGATGGGGACAGTAGTTTACCTAAGATAGAGGCCAGGACACTTACGGGAGCAGACGATGTGTTGCAAGGGTAACTCCCATCTTTGTGACTCAAAGAAGCTGGTGGTGGAGGGAATGATCCACATAGCTTGGGCTGCGAAGCAGCTTATTCTGACCGATGTGATCGTGTGCAGCTTTCGTGACATTTTACACCACTGGTCGTCACCTTTCTGATGGTGCAGCATTACTTCCAGCTACTAACCACAACTTATAATCCCCCCCCCCCCCCCCCCCGCCACACATTCTTCCCATCAGAACTTTATATCTTTCCTTCTCCTTTCCTGTGTATGATAATGACTTTGCACGATCAAATATCCTCACACCACAATCCATCCTGTTGCTACCAGTACAATTTGTACCGTCCTTTTAACTCTATGAATTCACTCTATACTACCCAGTTCTTCTTACAGCCACCGAACACTTTCAGTTGCCGATTTCCTGTGTTATTTGCATTTCCTATCATCATCCCTATACCAATGGACCACTGCTCGCACATTGCTGCACCAGTTCAGAAAAGTATCTCTTTTTTCCTTGCAATAATCCAGTCCCATATCTTGCTCTTTAAATGCTGTCTGAACCATACAATCCCCTCAAAATGCCTACCCATAAAAATCCCAGTAGGGATCCCACTCTCCTCCATTCACAACCACCCACACCTTTCCTCAGATTCTGCCCAGTCCCTATCCCTCACGAACCTGGTACTGCAAAAGCACCTCTCTATGGTACAGGCATTCCAAAACCACCTGTACTCCCTCTGCAAGACACTATTGCAGTGCAATATTCACTACATACGCAACATCTCTGAAATAAAAACCTTTGCACTCCAAAACCTGAGGAGCATTCCACACACCACCTCCACAAACTGTCAACCTACTGGCACCCTAATCCTGTCTTGAGGTACCACTATCCATCAACATCCATCTTACTCATAGTGAACCCCCTCGTCAACCCCTCATAGGTCCCAGAGCCTGCCTATCTGACCACTTTCATTTACCATGTCCACCAAAACTCCCTCCCAACACCCCACAACCCAAGCAAACCTCAAACACCGTTGCTAACCTCTCCGCCAAAAACCTTAGTCCCACATAAATTTCAATCCTATCCAAAAGCCTAACCTTCAGCCCTATATCCCATTTTAACAATGTTGGTCTTGTCAGAGACTGCTCTCCTCCTCCTACAGTGGAAACACTCACAGTTACCGATCCCTCCAACCAAACCCAACCTCATCCAGTATTCAACCTTGCCTCTCCCAGTTCATATCACCGTCCGACCGCGACCCTTATTGCCCCTCTCCCCCCTCCACAAAACCTCTCCCCTCTAGTCAGCTTCCAGTTACATTACATTAACACTTGTTCAATGAATCATGAATATGACATTTCGTAATGATGTGGATGGTGCCAGTAATTCCTCAACTCCAACTTGGCATCCAACCTTCCCCAGGTCCCTTCTTAAGAACATTAACCCTTCTGTAGGTGAAAAGACAGCCATACACGACCTGAATACAGATCAAGACCTAATCATCCTCTCTAGAGACAAAGGCTCCACCACTGTTATGATGAGTTGCAGTGGCTATCTGACAAAAGGCCTCTCCCAACTGTCTGACTCCTCCACCTACAAGCTCTGTCAGAGTAATCTCATCCCAGAAGTCCAGCATAACCTCTAATCCATACTGAAATCCATGTACTTTCCAGAACTTCTCACACCTGAGTTCCATGTCCTTCCACACCTCAGTAACACCCAGCACACCCATTTCCACACCAAAAATCCACAAACCAAAATATCTTGGTCACCCCACTGTAGCTGGCTTTCATGCTGCCACTGAAAGAATTTCTGCTCTTGTTGACCAACACCTCCAACCAATTGCCCGAAACCTCGACTCCCACATCAAAAGTATCCGGACACCCCCAAAAACATACTTTTTCATATTAGGTGCATTGTGCTGCCAGCTACTGCCAGGTATTCCATATCAGCGACATCAATAGTCATTAGACATAATGAGAGAGCAGAATGGGGCACTACACAGAACTCACGGACTTCGAATGTGGTCAGGTGATTGGGTGTCACTTCTGTCATATGTCTGTACGCGAGATTTCCACACTCCTAAACATCCATAAACCCACTGTTTTCAATGTGACAGTGGAGTGGAAACACAAAGGGACACATACAGCACAGAAGTGTACAGGTCAAACTTGTCTATTGACTGACTGAAACCGCCAACAGTTGAAGAGGGTCGTAATGTGAAATAGGCAAACATCTATCCAGACCATCACACAGAAATTCCACACTGCATCAGGATCCACTGCAAGTACTATGACAGTTAGGCGGGAGGCGAGGAAACTTGGATTTCATAGTGGTCGAGGGGCTGTTCATAAGCCACACATCACACCGATAGATGCCACGCCGATAGATGCCAAACGATGCCTCACTTGGTGTAAGGAGTGTAAACATTGGACGACTGAACAGTGGAAAAACATTGTGTGGAGTGACGAATCAGGTACACAATATGGCGATCCAATGGCAGGGTGTGGGTATGGCGAATGCCTGGTGAACGTTATCTGCCAACATGTGTTGTGCCAACAGTAAAATTCGGAGGCAGTGGTGTTATGGTGTGGTCGTGTTTTTTGTGGAGGGGGCTTGCACCCCTTGTTGTTTTCCATGGCATCTATTACAGCACAGGCCTACATTGATGTTTCAAGCACCTTCTTGCTTCCCGCTGTTGAAGAGCAATTCAGGGATGGCGACTGCATCTTTCAACACGATTGAGCACCTGTTCATAATGCATGGCCTACAGCAGAGTGGTTACACAACAACAACATCCCTGTAATGGAGTCCTGACCTGAATCCTATAAAACACCTTTGGTATGTTTTGGAATGCCGACTTTGTGCCAGGTCTCACCGACCAACATCGATACCTCTCCTCAGTGCAGCACTCCGTGAAGAATGGGCTGCCATTACCCAAGAAACCTTACAGCATCTGACTGGACATATGCCTATTAGAGTGGAAGCTGCCATCAATGCTACGGGTGGACCAACACCATACTGAATTCCAGCATTACCGATGGAGGACGCCATGAACTTTGAAGTCATTTTCAGCCAAGTGTCCAGATACTTTTGATCACATAGTCCTTCCTTCACCGACTTTCACCAATCCCCATCCCTTTAACTCATGGATCCCTACTTGTCACTGCTGATGCCACCTCCCTATACACCAACATCCCTCATGCCCATGGTCTTTCCACTACTTCTTCCAACATCCGTCAGATTCCAAACCCACCACCTCATTCCTCATGCACCTTACCAACTATGTCCTGACCCACAACTACTTTTCCTTTGAAGGGAAGGTTTATAAACAAATCCATGACACAGACATGGGCACCCACATGGCACACTCCTATGTTAACCTTTTTATGGGCAATATAGAGGAAGGCCTATTGTTGTTGTTGTGGTCTTCAGTCCAGAGACTGGTTTGATGCAGCTCTCCATGCTACTCTATCCTGTGCAAGCTGCTTCATCTCCCAGTACCTATTGCAACCTACATCCTTCTGAATCTGCTTATTGTATTCATCTCTTGGTCTCCCTCTACGATTTCTACCCTCCACGCTGCCCTCCAAGACTAAACTAGTGATCCCTTGATGTCTCAGAACATGTCCTACCAACCGATCCCTTCTTCTAGTCAAGTTGTGCCACGAACTTTTCTCCCCAATACTATTCAATACTTCCACATTAGTTATGTGATCTACCCACCTTATCTTCAGCATTCTTCTGTAGCACCACATTTCGAAAGCTTCTATTCTCTTCTTGTCCAAACTAGTTATCGTCCATGTTTCACTTCCATACATGGCTACACTCCATACAAATACTTTCAGAAACAGCTTCCTGACACTTAAATCTATACTCGATGTTAACAAACTTCTCTTCTTCAGAAACGCTTTCCTTGCCATTGCCAGTCTAAATTTTATATCCTCTCTACTTCAACCATCATCAGTTATTTTGCTCCCCAAATATCAAAACTCATTTACTACTTTAAGGGGCTCCGGAACGCCCTATACTTGCAATGTTAAAATAACGCTTATAAATTACATCTTTCCTCACAAAGTATTTGAGGTAGGAAGTTGAACTTTTTACAGATTATTTATTGGAATATGGGCTACAACTTAACACAGGGATTTTACAAAATTTTAGTTCAGTTATTAAAGATGATTTTTTTTCAATTGTAATGAAAATTCACAACATTTTTTTTTGCAATTTTTTATTTATATATTCAAAAATATACAGTTTTTTGGAAAAAGGCTGTGTTAAATTATGCAGAAGGTACTGTGTAACAATTCCTGAAAGTTTGAAACAAATATGTTTGGAAGATCCTTAGAAAATGTAATTAGTATGAGAAAATAAAAGTTTTGGGAATCGAGCGACAAAGATTGGATTAACTTTTTAGTGCATTCCAGGTCCATAGGATGGATTATCTTCATCCTCTGCAAACTCCTCCTCCAGCTTCCTCTTGTTCCTCCTCCTGTTTACTCTTGCTTGTATTTCTAGACTCTTTACAGCCCTGTCTGCAGCCCGAAGGCATTCCTTGTCTAAAGCAAGCATTGCTCGTACCGTGTTAGAACCTATCTTCATTCCCATATTTCTAAATACCTTGCACCTTACAATGTTGCCATCATTGAAAGTCGCAACAGCATCATACACACCAAAGTGAAGTGTTTCTATTCCAACAAATACAGTCTTGGGGATTCTTGACCATATAACACTATTTACACTTTCATTGGGGTTTTGAGTTTTTCCGTGAATACACTTTTTCAACAGTTCAGGTGCTGCTAAGTCTCTGAAAATAGGTTTTATCACCTCCATTATTGCATGAGGCAGACTATGCTTATGAGTGTACACTTCACCAGTTAGCAATCCTTTGTTACATTTACACCAACTGTCTTCTTCTTTGGGACACAAGCTATGTTGGGGATTTTCATCGGTTGAAGTAGTATGAAAAAAAAGAGCCCAAACAGCCTTCTTCATTTCGTCGACACTTTGTGTATTTTGCCTAATAGCCATTCCATAATAGTTCTGTATTTTGTCAATTACACTGTCAGTTAACCTTCCCTTCCCATCCAACCCTTTACCATCACTGAGTTTTTGTTTTTTGTACGAAGCTTTCAGTCGCCGAAGTCTTGTTCCCATTCGCTTCTGTACGTGTCCAATACACTCAAATTTCTGCACTACAACATCATCACCATAGGGCTTCAGTCCTTGAACATGTTTGAAACTTTTAGAATCACCGTCACCAAGGTAATTAACATATCGCACTTTATCACACGCCTCAGAACGCTGGTATATACTGGCAACACCAGCCACTTCCATTCCTCCACTACTGCCACTATAGTTAGCTTTGCAATTATTTTCATGTGTACCTTTATATTTTTGTGGACATCTACAATACTTTGATATTACTGCTACATCTAAAACTTTCCCTGTATACATACTGGTGGTAGATACTACACCATGAAGAGATGTGTGTCCCCATTTATGCCAGGTACCATCGAACGCTGCAGTCAAATCTCTGTTACCATTATTTTCCATTACTGCCTCTTCCACAGCGTTCTTCATAGATTCTATACAGACATCTTCTACTTTAGACCCTATTAATTTATTATAGGTCGTAAACTTGGTTGGGGGATTTGGAAGATTCATGATGCCACAGAAAATTGCACCTGCAGTAGCACCCTTACCAACTGAACGCAAGGAATAAACAAATCTAATGTTGTGTTCGTAGATTTTGCTACCATTTTCTTCAGTTGCAGTTACTGCAACACTGTTCCAAAAGGTGGTCATGTATGAACACTTATCACATTTCAGTTGTATTTCACTAGCAAGTCCTACGTGCTTTATTATGGAGAGTTCCAGACCAACTTCACTACAATGAATACATCTTACACAGTTTGAAAAAATTCCTTTGAGAACCGACATATCAAATATTTCATTCACATCCGATTCGCCCATAAAACATTCATAGTTTTCACTTATTGAACCAAGCTGCTTCTGTGAAGTATTTTCTTTCCCACTTTGACTGCTATGGGCAGGTGTACTTGAGAGGTTAGGTTCACTCACTTGGTTATCGTCTTTATTGTTTACAGTAATAACACATACCTTTGGCTTTCCAACATTTCTCCTTTTCTTAAAAGCCTTCAGAGGATTTCTAATAACTTTACTTTTATTCATTATTATACTTCAACAAAACAGAGACTCAAGAAACAGAATTAATTACGAATATTTTCGAGATAACGACAGAGTAAATAAACATGAAACAATCGACAATCACACCAGCGATATATATTGAACCATCACAGGTTAGCCACAACACATACTTTATCTCACATCACTAAAATGTACCTGATGAACACGGACGTTAATAATAACACCATTTGACAGCAGTTTAACAGCGCCACAGTGGGTCACGCCCATGTAGAACACATTTCAAAAAAAAATTAAAAATAGCTGTAGTCTTCGGAATTGAATAAATTATATATCTATTAAAAGGTAATAGTCTGCAGATTCAGAAAAAGCAAAAAAGTACAAAATTGAACTTTTCATGATTTTGAGCCTTTTCGGAGCCCCTTAAGTGTCATTTCCTAATCTAATTACCTCAGCATCACCCGACTTAATTCGACTACATTCAATTATCCTCGTTTTGATTTTGTTGATGTTCATCCTATATCCTCCTTTCAAGACACTATCCATTCCGTTCAACTGCTCTTCCAAGTCCTTTGCTGTCTCTGACAGAATTACAATGTCATCGGCGCACCTCACCTCAAAGTTTTTATTTCTTCTCCATGGATTTTAATACCTACACCGAATTTTTCTTTGGTTTCCTTCCCTGCTTGCTCAATATAGAAATTGAATAACATCGGGGAGAGGCTACAACCCTGTCTCACTCCTTTCCCAACCACTGCTTCCCTTTCATGCCCCTCGACTCTTATAACTGCCATCTGGTTTCTGTACAAATTGTAAATAGCCTTTCGCTCCCTGTATTTTACCCCTGCCACCTTCAGAATTTGAAAGAGAGTATTCCCGTTAACGTTGTCAAAAGCTTTCTCTAAGTCTACAAATGCTAGAAGCATAGGTTTGCCTTTCCTTAATCTAGCTTCTAAGATAAGTCATAGGGTCAGTATTGCCTCACGTGTTCCGATATTTCTACGGAATCCAAACTGATCTTCCCCGAGGTCGGCTTCTACTAGTTTTTCCATTCGTCTGTAAAGAAATCGCGTTAGTATTTTGCAGCTATGACTTATTAAACTGATAGTTCAGTAATTTTCACATCTGCTTTCTTTGGGATTGGAATTATTATATTCTTCTTGAAGTCTGAGGGTATTTCGCCTGTCTCATACATCTTGCTTACCAGATGGTAGAGTTTTGTCAGGACTGCCTCTCCCCAGGCTGTCAGTAGTTCTAATGGAATGTTGTCTACTCCCGGGGCTTTGTTTCAACTCAGGTCTTTCAGTGCTCTGTCAAACTCTTCACGCAGTATCATATCTCCGATTTCATCTACATCCTCTTCCATTTCCAAAATATTGTCTTGAAGTACATTGCCCATGTATAGACCCTCTATATACTCCTTCCACCTTTCCGCTTTCCCTTCTTTGCTTAGAACTGGGTTTCCATCTGAGCTCTTGATATTCATACAAGTGGTTCCCTTTTCTCCAAAGGTCTTTAATTTACCTGTAGGCAGTATCTATCTTACCCCTAGTGAGATAAGCCTCTACATCCTTACATTTGTCCTCTAGCCATCCCTGTTTAGCCATTTTGCACTTCCTGTCGATCTCATTTTTGAGACGTTTGTACTCCTTTTTTGCCTGCTTCATTTACTGCATTTTTATATTTTCTCCTTTCATCAATTAAATTCAGTACCTCTTCTGTTACCCAAGGATTTCTACTAGCCCTCGTCTTTTTACCCACTTGATCCTCTGCTGCCTTCACTACTTCATCCCTCAAAGCTACCCATTCTTCTTCTACTGTATTCGTTTCTCCCATTCTTGTCAATTGTTCCCTTATGCTCTCCCTGAAACTCTCTACCACCTCTGGTTCTTTCAGTTTATCCAGGTCCCACCTCCTTAAATTCCCACCTTTTTGCAGTTTCTTCAGTTTTAATCTACAGTTCATAACCAATAGATTGCGGTCAGAGTCCACATCTGCCCTGGAAATGTCTTACAATTTAAAACCTGGTTCCTAAATCTCTGTCTTACCATTATATAATCTATCTGAAACCTGTCAGTATCTCCAGGATTCTCCCATGTATACAACCTTCCTTTATGATTCTTGAACCAAATGATTAAGTTGTGCTCTGTGCAAAATTCTACCAGGCGGCTTCCCCTTTCGTTTCTTACCCCCAATCCAAATTCACCTACTACGTTTCCTTCTCTCCCTTTTCCTACTGACGAATTCCAGTCACCCATGACTATTAAATTTTCGTCTCCCTTCACTATCTGAATAATTTCTTATATTTCATCATACATTTCTTCAATTTCATCATCATCTGCAGAGCTAGTTGGCATATAAACTTGTACTACTGTGGTAGGCATGGGCTTCGTATCTATCTTGGCCACAATAATGCTGTTTGTAGTAGCTTACCCGCATTCCTATTTTCCTATTCATTATTAAACCTACTCCTGCATTACCCCTATTTGATTTAGTGTTTATAACCCTGTAGTCATCTGACCAGAAGTCTTGTTCATCCTGCCACCGAACTTCACTAATTCCCACTATATCTAACTTTAACCTATCCATTTCCCTTTTTAAATTTTCTAACCTACCTGCCCGATTAAGGGATCTGACATTCCATGCTCCGATCCATAGAATGCCAGTTTTCTTTCTCCTGATAATGACGTCCTCTTGAGTAGTCCCCGCCCGGAGATCCGAATGGGGGACTATTTTACCTCCGGAATATTTTACCTCCGGAATATTTTACCCAAAAGGACGCCATCAACCATACAGTAAAGCTGCATGCCCTCGGGAAAAATTACGGCTGTAGTTTCCCCTTGCTTTCAGCCGTTCGCAGTACCAGCACAACAAGGCTGTTTTGGTTAGTGTTACAAGGCCAGATCAGTCAATTATCCAGACTGTTGCCCCTGCAACTACTGAAAAGGCTGTTGCCCCTCTTCAGGAACCACATGTTTGTCTGGCCTCTCAACAGATACCCCTCCGTTGTGGTTGCACCTACGGTATGGCTATCTGTATCACTGAGGCACACAAGCATCCCCACCAACGGCAAGATCCATGGTCCAGGGGGAGGGGGGAAGGCCTAGAGCCTCCCAAAACTCCGAACACCTAATCTGCTTCATGTTCATTGATGATATCTTCATGATATGGACTCAGGGCCATGACATCCTGTTCACATTCCTTCACAATCCCAATACCCTTTCCCCCATCCGCTTCAGTTGGTCAACCTCTAGCCAACGCACATCCTTCCTGGACATTGACCTCCAACCTTCTGAAGGCTCCATCCATGCCTCTGCCCACATTACGCCCATAAACAGCAGCAGCACGTGCATTTCGACAGATCCCATCCCTTCCACACCAAAAAACCTCTCACATACAGCCTAGCCACCCATCGACAATGTATCTGCAGTGACTAGAATTCCCTTGCCCAGTATGCTCAAGGCCTCATAAAAGCCTTTATAGACAGGCAATACTTTCCAAACCTAGTACACAAACAGATCTCTTGGGCCATAACCTCACACACCCCCAATCCTCCCACCACCCCAAGCATCAGCAACAAAGGAGCAACCCCCTCAACAATCAATGTCACCCTGGACTAGAACAACTGAACCATATCCTTTGACAAGGCCTTTATTATCTCTCCTCCTGTCCAGAACTAAGGGACATCCTACCCAAGATCCTTCCCACTCTTCCCAAGAAGTGTTCCGTCACTCACCCAACCTACACATCATCTTAGTCCGTTCCTATGCCACTCCCACTACAAATATGTTGCCACAGAGATCACATGTCTTCACATACCTACTCTGCTGGAAACACTGTACTGCTTTTTATGTTGGTATGACTACTAGTCATCTGTCCACCAAGATGGTTGGCCATTGCCCAATTGTTGCAAAGAACAAAATTGACTACCTGGTGGCATAACATGTTCAATTTCAATGTCTGCTTCACAAGTTGAATGTCCAGGATTCTTTCCTCCACCATCAGCTTCTCTGATCATGCTGATGGAACTTATCCTTACAACACAACTTCTGCTCCTATAACTGTCCTGGCCTCAACATCGGGTAACCCGCTGTCCTTGCACACTCCACACAACAGTTCCCCTTCCTGTGTCCTGTCACCCCCTCCCAATTCATATCCCCATGTCACCTTCACTGTATGCCGCTTCCCAACGGCCATTACAATCATGCCCGCCCAAGTATCTGCCACACCTTCCTCCCACATTCCTAGACAGCAAACCACCTACCTACCTTTGTGCCACTATCCATCCAACTCCCAGTCCCTTCCCCTGCCTCCCTCTCCCTCTTCCTCTTCCTGTTCCCACCTTAACCCACTACAACCACCACGACATTCCACCTACCGGAAAATAGTCTGGCAGTTTCCGGTGACTAGAGGGAGCAGTGTGGTGCTGGTGTGCCAGACTCACACTCCCACTTTATTAATGAGCTTACGTGGAGTTGTTTCGCCATCTTCTTTTCAGGACAGCCGGCTGCGACTGTCTGCCCAACTTCTCCAAAGATAAGATGCTGTTTTGGAGGAATTTTTTATACTCTTAAAATAACTCCGTACACTCAGGATACTTTTAAACCAATTGCACTATATTTCCATTTCCACAAACAAGACACCATATAAATGATTCAATTTTTGTAAGCCCAACAATTACCGGTCCAACAGATACTCTTACATACTTTGAAACAAATACAATCTAGAAAGCTCTATCAAATCCACCATCCGAACCTCACGAAAGTAAGTGAATAAGTAAGTGTCTTTTCTTTTCTTTAACTACATTCAACTGTTCTCAATAATGACTGACAGCACCATCATGGAGTATGGCGAGTCTGCTCCTTGTGCTGGGCGTGTAACTTCTGAGGCGAGCGCAGCGACTCCCTGCCTGCCCCAATCAACCATCCGATACACGCCAGTCCTGCACAAACACATAATCATGGCGCAGTAGACACAGTTCCACTTTCACACACTCATCTTTAAAATAACGCGTGTTCGAGATGGTGGAAATACGAGTGTGTCTAGAATTTACCCCAACATTCGCAAGGCACTACAATAGCATTTGTTGGTTCAGATGGCACCAAATAGGGACATGTCTAGGTTGTGTGTGTGTGTGTGTGTGTGTGTGTGTGTGTGTGTGTGTGTGTGTACTCTAGCTCATTAAAGGATAAGTTCGAAAGCTAGCACGTTTTCTTTCTTTTGTTTGTGCGATTCCTAATAAGCTTTATAACTGGATGTTTTGCTAATGGAGTTATTGCCACAGTGTTTTCATTACTATCATGTTTTCTGGATGCACACAGAGCTCAGCAATCTCATGAAAATGATTTTCTTATTGTAAGTAATATCTCATTTTAATTACTTCCAGTCTCTACCTGGAAGCATTTTTTCTCACTATTCAGTCTTCTCACAGACTGTATACCTCTACGGGACATAAAGCTGCTAGATATCACAAGTTGATTTGGGTATGTTGCCAACAACAAAGGGAGGTTACAACAGTTCGAAGTCTAACCTCCAACACTGTCACAGTTAAACAGACCAAGTAATTTTTCAAACACATTCAGACCCCCACACACAAGTACAGGTATATCAAGCCAGGCAGTCATAATAAGATAATTAGATGTAATTCAGTAATTAAAATTCCTTTGCTTGCACTGACATAAAAAGTCACTGCTGTTCAAACCATGATCACCTAGAGCGGCGCCAACAATTTCTACACAGTGTCAACAATGTCTCACAGATAATGACTTCACATCAGCAATGTCATCTTTAAAAAGGAATATAAAACAATTTCCCCTTTATGATAATTATCTACTTCCAAAATAATGAACCATTGCGGTATTAAGTGTGACATTTTGTCTTACTATAGTTAAATTAAAATAAATGCCTTTGCTCCATGAAGTTCAAGACACCTCATCGCTATATGAACTCTTCCATGTTAAATTCCACATAACATCAAGAACAGACGTTTCTAGTCACTTGTAATAGTTCTACCAATAGGTTTGTTGAAACTAATTTCCAACTTGTTAGCCAAAAAAGCAAAACTTGACTGCTGCCAACAGATCAGGATTGAATCTAACAATAACAATAATAATAATAATAATAATCTGCTCCTGCACGATTTGTAAAGTCCTTTACCAACCCTCCTTTACATTAGGCCATCTCTGTCTTCTCTTACCTCTTGAAGTTCTGCAAAGAAATCCTTTGGCCTCACTGCTTGTTTGGTTAACTGTATGCCCTGGCCATCTCCATTTCATTTTCATTACGGTCGTAGTTACATATACCACAGCAGACTGATTCCTGAATCATTTGTTTTGTTTTCTGTCTCCCCTTTTAACTTCTAACATGCATCTTCCCAACACTCAGTTTCTCAATGGTTTTCCATACTGAATAAATGTCTAAATAGTTAGCCATTACATCAAAACTGATAACACACAATGAGTGTTAATTTTCCTTACATTGGATGCTTGCAGCTGAAAACACTATTAAGTTTACCATCCGCATTAAATGCCATTTGTACTTTCAGTTTATTTGCCTTCCTGTATGTCAGGAGACATTATCTGCCATGAATAATAAAACTTGACAGTTTTTTCTACAACTTCATTACTAATTTACAGAGTTTTCTTTCTGCTGTGGGGTTTATATGTTATTTTATTCTTTAATATTGAATTTCTGACCTATTTTTAAACTTATTCCATTGAGTTAAGCCATTTTTGTTGAAGTTCATGTGAACAATAGGCAAACAGCACAATATCACAAACTACAAGTAGGTAGTTCAAATACACTTCTTCAAAACATATTTGTTCATTATTTTTCCATCCCGAGGACATGAAAACTTCTACAGCCACTGAGAACAGTTCTGGTGATGTGGAATCTACTTGCCTTACCCCTATTTCAGTTCTGAATTTCTTACTATTCTAATGGAAGCCGTAGCTCTGTAATCTGCTAACAGGCTAAATCAGCAACTTGTTTCTCTGTGAGATGTTGATACAGATTTTGTTCAATACAAGTGAAATGCTTAAGGGTAATTCCACGTCAATTCAACACAGAAAAGTAAACTGATCCACACAAGAGAGTGAAAACTACTAATTTGTAGAGGCATATGACAGTTCTGATAAATTTTACAGGTCGCAAAGTTTCAAAATAGTGCGAAATTTACATGCATCTGTCTGAACATAAATGACTATAATTCTGGTTCTAATCCAGATACATCAGTGAAGCTTGTATCATTGAAAACCTAATGAGTAGAGCTTAACATTGATATGCAAGACGGCAGATTTCTAGTAAGTTTCACATTCAACGTTACTGACCTTAATCTTTGACCTTGAGCATTTCAAAACACTCCACTTTCAATATCTTTTTGGGGGGAACAAAATATAGTGAATTGCTCCAATATGCTTCTATAAACTGGTAAATATCAACATCACACACCAAAGACATCAAGACCAAAAATTTATTTTCTTAGCATCAATGTACTATCAAAATGCAGAAGGTAGCACATAAATACTAAATACAAATTATTGAAAAATACAATTCGTAAGTAATTTTGTACAAAAATATGCTTTGTATTAGTATATGGTATTATGAACCATTTACCATGTAGCTTCAATGAACAGGCAATAAAAAGTGGTTACATCTCATTTCACAAGTCTCCAATTAAAATTGTTAATGGTCACCATACCTGATGCACGGACAGAGTATATCCTGCCAGCTGGTGTCACTGGATCCAGTCTTGTGAGAATGTCACATCTTCTGCTAACAAATGTGTCTGGTATGGCAGGAAATACAAATGATGGAGATGGTCCTTGCTGATGCAACTTCATCTATTTCTTCATAATTTTATTATGAAAATTATGAAAAGGGTGGTTGCTACTCATCATATAGTGGAGATGCTGAGTCACAGATAGGCTATCAAAGAAAGTTTTCAGCCAAATAGGTCTTTATCAGAAATAGACAACACACACACACACACACACACACACACACACACACACACACCTCATGCACACATGAGCACAGTCTCTAGCTGTCAGGCTTTTTGCTGTGCCTATCTGCGATGCAGCATTTTCACTATGTGGTGAGCAACAATTATCCTTTTCATAATATTGTCATTATTCCATCATGGATTGTCCATTATTTATAACTTTGGAAGACATATGCAGCCCACCAACAATTGTCATACATAAAGGCAACAAATCTATGTATGTTTTAACAGCATTTATTTCCATATATCAATCACCGACACTTCTCTGCTCACTAAAGCAGCAGAATATGTCTATCAGGTTACCTTCCATTAGGAAACTGGATGCACTCAACGGCTGTTATGCAATTTACAAAAGACAGAGCACAGCAACCAGTCGTCATCTAATCCAGATTTCGGCTGGTGCCTAGCCATTATCAATGCACTATTTTTTAAACTCGATGAATGTTAGTTCCCTGTTTTTTGTGTGTCAGTCACAGTTCTTTGAATAAATATTCAAAGATCTGTGACTGGCACCCGAACAATAGGGAACTAATATGCACCGAGTTTAAAAAATAGTGCATTGATAATGGCTAGGCAGTAGCTGAAATCTGGAGTTGCATAATAAAATCTGCACAAAAAAAGGACAACTGATTGCTGCACTCTATCATTTATAAAGGAATATGTCTTTGTTACAATGAAGCTAATGGGTACCTGGAATCGTACTTGTATTCTTGCAATGTTGCTTCAGTTGGCAATGACTTAATCATAATGGGAAACTGATGTGTAGTCGAATACACATAAAAGAATATTTTCTTTGCACCTCTGAAAGAACTGTCAGTCTGTCAAAATATGGGTTTCATGTCACTTGAGGCTGAGAAGTGAGGAGGAGGATATTAGTGTTTAACGTCCCGTCGACAACGAGGTCATTAGAGACGGAGCGCAAGCTCGGGTGAGGGAAGGATGGGGAAGGAAATCGGCCGTGCCCTTTCAAAGGAACTATCCCGGCATTTGCCTGAAGTGATTTAGGGAAATCACGGAAAACCTAAATCAGGATGGCCGGAGACGGGATTGAACCGTCGTCCTCCCGAATACGAGTCCAGTGTGCTAACCACTGCGCCACCTCGCTCGGTGCTGAGAAGTGAGGCTAATCTCTTTGCAGCCCTACAATCTCACCCCAAGGTCCTTTACCGTGATCTTCGTAGTGACAGGACAAGAAATTCTTTCTGTTTTTGTATTGGACAGCACATCCACCAAAAACATAGTAAATGTGCTTTGTAGTTGGAAAGTGACATTTTAAGACACTGATGAGACAGTGCTGGAAAGAATACATACATATATTGTATCATGCTGAAGGCGATCAGATACTTCCACATATGACACATGGTGTATTTCATTTGTATTTGTGGTCTGTAGTAAGTTACAAACTGGTGGATGATAACCAGTGAATTATTCCAGTGAAATCCCTGTACTTAACCCTGAATGGTGAAGGAGTAATGCTCTAGAAAACCACAAAGAAACTCTACAGAATCGCAAACAATAAAATTATTCATTTACTTTGAGTTGTTCTTTGGCAATTTTAAAGATCTGTGACTGCAGCTGGGTGATAATAAGTTGTAGGAGCTGTTGTAAACTTTATGCAAACTAACCTGCCCGTAGTTACCCAACACTTGGATCTAATTTCGCCAATGCAGTTTGTACCAACTGATAGATAATCATTCAGTCTTCTCAAACTTTAACAATAGGGACATGCGCCTGAGAAACATTGTGGAAGTGCAGGACTGCATGTAACAGATGCTATACAGTGCTTTTATGATGGTCATGTGTGTTCTTCACACTTCATTAGTTCTTTCAATTTACACATGTCAATTATTAACTTAAAATTCTGATGTGAGAGAAACAAAAAACATGGGTTCTACTGGCATAGACAAGAACACAATGCTTTGCCAGCAACTGACAAAATTTTGAGAATCCAATATTTACATCTGGTTATCTATTTTTTAAATATGCATACAATTCCTTCAGATTGTGTAATTATAGCTGCTTCTGCTTATTTACTCCAATTCTATTTCATTTCACATACACACAGTCTTTTCTTCCTAGCATCACAAGGCTCACGTTATGATCACAGTAAAATTCGTGGATGAGTTGATGGTTTTTTCACAACGTCTTACCTGGTTATGGATTTGGTGTCATTAGTATACCATGTTCTGCTACTGTTTTGCTCTTTGTATTTTGTAATCTAAAGTGGAAAATTCTTTCATGGTTTTTCCTTATGCTCCAGCTCTTGGGAAATTCTGTCATAATTTGAATTTTGTCACACATACATTCTGTGTTGTGAAACTTATCTTTTACCTATGCTGTGAATTCTCTTTCTCCATTTTTTATACTCTTCTTTTTCCAGTTGTACCATGTAAGTATGCTCCAACACAAGAGGCAACCTTTCCATTTTTTGTTTATGCATTTAGCCTCTGTCTCTTCACAGGAGATTCACCCAGAAACTGAAGGTTAGTATTTAAAGAATCTAATGCCAGATCAGATGCTCTTTCATCTGCACTATCATCATCTCTGGAAGTACCTTGCACAGCTGAGGCAACACCTGCAGGGGTTGAAGGGTTTTGTGGATTGCTTTCTACATCTGCTTCAAATTTTTCCACCAGGAAATACATCAGGACACTTGTTTACCATCCACTCCTGCAACACTACCTTTAAATGGATTTGCGACAGTTCATTTTGAGCTGAGATGCATTTTTTACAAGCTACTACTACAGACCATTTCCCAGTACATGTACACTGCAGTTTGAGTAAACAAGCCACACCCATGAAACAAGCCAATAATGACTGGTTGAAATAAAAGTCTCTAT
The DNA here is from genome assembly GCF_023898315.1 of Schistocerca nitens. Lineage (NCBI taxonomy): Eukaryota > Metazoa > Arthropoda > Insecta > Orthoptera > Acrididae > Schistocerca > Schistocerca nitens. The sequence continues at coordinate 602,973,312 of NC_064617.1, read as the reverse complement.
GATTCATTATTAACAACAAGAAATTTTCACAAATTTGTGAGTATAATAGTGACTGCTATTGTCGGCTGTTCTGGAAGAAGTTACTGCATTTTGTTAGTGCAGTGATGGAAACAAAATAAATTTTTGATCCTGAGCCTTTGATGTGCCTTCTTGATATTAACCAAATTTATAGTAACATACTGGAGCAACACAATCTATTTTTTTTTCCAAAAAAATTGAAGGTGGTGTGTTTTGAGAGAATCAAGGTCAAAGTGACCTTGAACGTGAAAATTCTTAGAAACCTGCCATCTTGCATATCAATGTAAAGCTCTACTCATTAGCTTCTCAGTGACATAAATTTCACTGCTGTATCTGGATTACAATCAGAATTGTAGTCATTTATGTTAAATTTCACACCATTTCAAAACTTTGCAGACCTATGGCTTTTCTCACAACTGTAATACACCTCTGCTAATTGGTAGTTTTCCATCTCTTATCTGGATCACTGAACGTACCACATTTGAAACAAATGTGACAGTCGGGTTGAGTGCTGCATTGAGTTTATATGAAATTACCTTTCTGTAAAACCTGTGAATCCATTTGCTTGGTTTTACAGTTTTTTTTCGCGAGTTGCAAATGGTCTACTGTGTTATCGTCCACTTCTAAAGCCAACTAGTTTCTTTGTCTGATTAAAATCTTTTTTTCCCCTAAGCAGCCTAATTTTATGGAACATCTCATTCATTGTGGAGCTAAGGGTTAATAGATCTACAGTCTCTTTACCCCTTTTTGTTGCAAAGGAGAATAATTACGGTACTGTTCAGGTTTTGAGAAACCGTCTTCCTCCACAGACATTTTGTAAACAAATTTGTCAGTTCCTCTTATACCACTTTGACTCCAGCTTCAACCACTTCCTCTAAAACACCATCTCCATAAACCTTCATACCTCAAATGGTTTTACATAGCTCAACTGACATTACTTTTACAATGTAATTTTCATTATTAACCTCCAGTGGTTCCTATTTTCTCTTGCACTATGTAAGCATTTAAATAAATCTTGAATTTTTTTGTAATATTTACTCTCCCTTATTAGTATGACATTTGATGAAACCCAACTTACATTTCTATTTTATTTTCTTTGTATTATTATTGTTTTCAATTGTCATCATGTGTGGTTCTATGGCTAAGTGATGAATATCTAAATCATGGATCAAGATCTTTTAGTTTGATATCCAGTCAGTCCTAGGACTTTTATCTGTAAAGTACAGCAAAACCCCGAATTAACTAACCTGCATTTAAGGAACTCCTGCTGTTAATGAATATTTTCTTCAGTCCTGGCAATATTCCCATAAGAATAATATTAGTCATCCTTAGTTTTAACGAACACCACTCTAGGAAATACTCCAGTTTTAAGGATTAAACATGAAACATTTTGCAAATTAAAATTGAACCTTTACACAACTGCTAATGTGTCCAAGTGAGTTTTTGATTTATATGTTTCATGCAGGTCGTATTTCGAATCATCTCAGCTCATGGCAGTAAATGGTAACTTATTCTTTTAATCAACATGCACCTAGAACACAGTTTTTTAGTCAGCAACTCAAATATCCTTGTAACGATACTGGAAAATGAGCTGAAGTAATAGGAAAGTGATTTCCGCCTTGCCCAAAACACGCGACTGTAGTCACGTGATGTAACTGTACGAAGTTAGATTGTATGTGTGAGCCAACAAGTGTAGTTGTTTATTACTGAATTTATTAGTTTACTTCTGTGGAGTTATGGCTTGCAAATGTAGAAAGCTCAATTCAGGAGAAGCTGGTGATCAGCCACAATGTTGAAGACAATCGCTAACAAAAAAAAACTTTCCCATGTGGTGAAGGAGTACAATTTGGTGCCATGTTCATTGTGCAGCATACTAAAAAACAGAAGTGTTCTTAAATGCCAAAGCTTGCCTGTCTCTGTATCCAAAAGTGAAGCATTTGCCTGCCAACACTCAATGCCATGCAAAACATTCTTTTACTACTGTTTCAAGGAATGGGAAGTAACAGCATTTCTACAAATGAATGCGTATTGCAAAAGAAGCCCCTTGAAATCATCCTAAAGATCAGTGTTGAAAATTTCAGTGCACCTAAGGACTGGCTGGACCATTTAAAAAAGTAAATAAATAAAAATAAAAAAGTGATAATCTCTCATTTCTCAGAAAAAGTGAGGCTGCAAACACAGATATTGTAAATTTTTGAAGGAACATTACGTTGCCATGACTAACACAGGATTTTAAGCCTGCAGATACTTTCAATGCAGCTGAAACTGACTTCTTTTATAACTTACTTCCGACAAAAATGTATTCTATTAAGGGAGAAAAATGCCATGCAGATAAAAAATAAAGAAACGATGACTGCACTATTGTGTGTAAATAGTGATGAAGGTGAAAAAATAACTCCATTAATAACAGAAAAATTTAAAACCCACAGGTTTCTCACAAATATAAAAATATTACCTTCTGATCAGAGCTGCCGGTGGTGGCAGCCAAGTGTGCATGAGGTGTGCTTGCTTGTGTGAATGTGTGTATGTTTTCTTTGCTGAGGAAGCCTATGGCCAATAGCTGCATGTGTAGCACCCTTTTTGCTGTTCTTGTCTGCAACTCAATGGGTCATCTTTACGATGAGTAGCAATCTATCCTATTCCTTATATTGTTGCTATTTCAACCTGGAGTGTCCATTGTTTGGAAATGCTACCTTATACTACTTACAAGTGCAACAGGAATGCCTGGATGACATCATAATCTGTACAAGATTTCTCACACAGGAAGGAAAAGAGAACTTATTATCGAGCAATGCCCTGTACATCCCAAGGAAACACTATTATTGAGAAATGTATGTGACGTTTTCTCTCCTCCATAATGCACAAATCATCTGCAGTCTCTGGACCTGTGCATAATACACCCTGTTAAAACCAAATACAGAAAAGCAGTAGTGTAAAAGTCAATTTCATTCCTTGAGAGAAAGGAAGTGATGAGACTCAACATTCTCCGGGTTATGAATATGTTTGTTGGTACCTGGAATAACACAACAGATTGTGTTAAATTGTTTCACAAAGGCTGGTTGTGGTGCATCAATTGCTGTTGAAGATGGCCTTGTTCTGGATGAATGGCACAGAATCCCTTAGACATTCCAGAAAATGTGACATTCCAGGATGATATTTCTTGCAATGATGATATCGTGACTTCCACATTCAAGATGAAGGTGAGTTGTGTGAAGGGCTTCTGAAGGAAAACTGTGAGGTAGGAGGCAGTGACAACCAAGAAGAGGAAGAACAATAACATGAACAAGAACTTGTGCCAAGATTCACAGCTGCTGTGCAGTTGATGCCATCAGGAAATAATTTTCCTCTTTAGGATGAAACAAACAACTCTTCTAGATTCTTTTTCAAAAAAAAATGTGTTCCATTAAGATTGTGATTTTATAGATACTTTTACCACATAAATATACCTGAATTATGATTCTTGGTCACTCCTGTTACTTGGGAAAAACCCCCATTTAAGGAAAACCCCTGTTTAAGGAAAAAATTTTCAGTCCCCAGAGATCATTAAAAAGGGGTTCTACTGTATCACGTCTTTCAGTCTGGCAATGTTTGTTGATTTGAAAAATACTGAGTTGTACCACAGTTCACAGTCCATGTTGAACTGTAGGTCCCCTGTAACTGGCTGGTGAAGACAGCTAAAATTTCGGAGGAAAGCAACAGTATACCACCTTCAACAGGACCATGCCTCGTACAGCACTGTAGTGCTCCAACCAATCTTCGGATTGATGATAACTTTACTGTTTTTTATCTTCCCACATCTTTTGAAAGACATTCCTCAACAGCTTCATTTAGTTCAGCATATTCTATCATAATGATTACAATGGTGGACTTAGGGCAACCAAACGAACGTCATCAGTGCTCTCACTGGAAATCAATGCATTCATTTCATTTCACAGATTAACAATGCCTCTTCTCACAAGTGAAATTGCACAGTGGTTCTCCAGGAATGTATATTAACAGCTTTCTTCAATGTCTGGCTTGTTTCTCTTATCATTGTCTCAAACTCCCACACATCCTCTTTTTTATTTGAGGTTTCCTTTTCTTTTAATTTATATGCACATGAAATAAATCTGCTGCTTGCAAAAGTTCCTTTGTTTAACACTTTCTTTTGTCTATGTCTATGTACAACTGTCAACAAGTAATATAGTTAACTATCTACTTAATGGAATCTGGTATATCTCCCTATTCTTAAATAAATTCTCAGTTCTGACTTCCTGCAACATGAATCAATTTCTTCGTAATTTGGTATATTTTTACTATGCATCTTACAGGTCTATGATCATTTTCAGTAAAAATATATTGAGTCATTTCTTTAGATAATTACTGAACATTACCTCTAACTGTTAGGTTGAAACAGCCCAACCTATCACCCGTTAAGGAATCTGCACCACACTGTAGCACAACTGCACTAGGCTGAAAGGTTTCCATTACTTTTGATATTATAGGAACAAAAATGGATTCATAACTTTCATCATCCATTCCATCCCTTAAGGGTATATTAACAGCATAGTATTTTCCTTTTCCAGCACCAATGTCCTGAAAATAGGTAACAGTTATAAAGGACAGTCCAAAAAAGTAACAAAAATATTTTCAGAAACAAATATTGCAAATGCATGAGCACAATTAGACATACATGTGTATAATTAATATAATATTAGCAAACTGAAGGAGCATCCAAGGAAAGGTCCCAGAATTAGTATCATTTACCAACGGTTGTAACGCAGAGCCAGTATCAACAACAAAGTTTGTTGAAACTGTAAGAGAATAGCAACAACACCCTAAGTTCGGATTGGAATATTTATCATATGGATAGGTTAGTCACTAATGGTGGCGACATATTTATTGCAGTCAAGAAGCCAATACGATTTAGTGAGGTTATCACACATTTCAAATGTGAATGAATCTGAGTGAAGTTAAGCATCGAAGGTCAGTCAAAAATGGTAATCGGATGCTTTTATAGAAGCCTGTGTGTGTCAGGAGCTGTTGCAGTAGAGTTCTTCAGACAGAACTTGCAGAATACTGTTATGAACTTTCCTGGTAATGTCATCATAATATGGGGTGACTTCAACATGGCAGCCATGGATTGGGAGATCATGATACCAAACTTGAGCCACAGACAGGGATTCATATATTATCATCCTGAATGTCTTGCCTGAAAATTACTTTGAGGAGATTGAGAACCAACTAGAGAAGGTGACATCCTGAACCTCCTAGTGAAAACAGACCTGAACTTATTGAGTCAGTTAACACAGAGGAGGATATCAGTGATCGTAATACTGTCATGGCAACTGTAACTACTGGTATTACAAGGAATGTTCAGAAAAGTAGGAAAATATTTTTGCTTAGCAAGAGTGACAAGATGCAAACTGCAGAGTATCTGAACAGTCAACATAAAATATTCAGTGCTGAAGACGAAGATGTGGGGCACAAATGGAAAAAATTCAAAAGCATCATTTAATGTGCGTTAGACAAGTATGTTCCGAGAGAGATCTTCAGGAATGGGAAAGACCTGCCGTAGTTTAACAGCTGTATTATAAGACTGCTATGTAAACAAAGAGGGCTTCATCACAGATTTCAGAGAAGTCAAAACCTAGCTGACAAACCAAAGTTGAACAGAGAGATAATGAGCTGAGCATAATGAGAAAAATCAGAGAAGCGTTCAATGACTTTGAAAGTAAAGTTATGTTAATCGATATGACTAAAAACCCTGAATGTTTTAGTCTTACTTAAAGGCAGCAAGAGGTTTGAAATCATCTAATCAGTCAGTCAGTGACCATACTGGCACCGAAGCGAGAGATAAGAGAGAGAAGATCGAAATACTGAATTCGGTTGTCTGTAACTCTTTCACCACAGAAGATTGTAACAAGGTCCCTCCTTTCAATCATTGTACAAATGTTGAATGGCACAAACTCAGATAACCGATCGCAGAATAGAAAAGCAGTGACAATCACTTAGTAGTGGAAAAGCATCTGAACCAGATGAGATACCTGTAAGATTCTGTAAAGATTATGCGGAAGAACTTGTTTCATTTCTAGCAGCAGTTTATCGTATTTCACTAAAGTACTGAAGGGTATCTAATGACTGAAAAAAAGCACAGGTTATTCTCGTTTTCAAGAAGGGTCGTAGGACAGGTGCACAAAAGTATAGGCCTATACCATTGGCACCAATCTGTTGTAGAATTATGGAACATGCATTATGCTCAAGAATTAAGACATCTTTGGAGAACGAAAATCTATTCTATTAAACTCTACTTGGATTCCACAGACAGAGATTTTGCAAAACTTAATTCGTTCTGGTTCTCCATGAGATGCACAGCGCTGTACACAAAGGTGCTCAAGTTGATGCCATGGTCCTTAACTTCAGAAAGACAAATGACAGCCTGCCACACTGCTGTTTGGTGATAAAAAGACAAGCTTACCGAGTACTGGTCCATATTTGCAACTCAATTCAAGAGTTCCTTGTACATAGAACTCAACATGTTGCTCTTATCAGAATGAAACTGACAGATGAAGTAATTTTCGGAGTACCCCAACGAAGTGATACGACTGTTACTGTTTACAATGTATATAAACAACTTAGTAGAAAGCATCGGAAGCTAAGACTGATTGCAGACAATGTGGTTGCCTACACAAAAGTAGCAATGCCACAAGGCAGCACTGACTTGCAGCATGATCAACAGAGGATTGATGAATGGTGCATTCTCTGACAGTTGATCCTGAACATAAATAAATGTAACTTACTGTGCACACACAGGCAAGGAAATTCACTACTGTACAATAACATTATTGATGACACATTACTGGAAACAGTACCTACTGTAAAATTTTTAGGAGTAACTAACCAAATGACCTCAAGTGGAATGACCACATAAAACAAAATAGTAGGAAAAACAGATTCCAGACAGATTCAAAGCTCATCTACGAAGCAAGCAGCTTATGAGGCTCTTGCTCACCGATTCTTGAGTATTATTCATCAATCTGGAATGCTTACCAGGTATGACTGATAAAAGAGGGAGAGGGGGGGAGGGAGGGAGAGGGAGAGAGAGAGGGGGGGGGGGAGAGAGAGAGAGAGAGAGAGAGAGAGAGAGAGAGAGAGAGAGAGAGAGAAGAGCGGTAGAGCAGTGTATTTCGTCTTGGTGTTATTTAGTCAAACTCTAGTGGCAGATGCTCCAAGAGAGGCACTGTGCATCACGGAGAGGTTTATCATGAAAATTTACTAGGGAGTACTTTCCGGAAACAGTAGGATACACATTACTTCTTCCCACATACTTCAAGAAATGACCATGATCAGAAAAATCAAGAAATTAGAGCTAATATCGAGGCTTATCAACAATCATTATACCCATACACCACTTGCAATTGGAATATGGGGGCGGGGGGGGGGGGGGGGGTGTACAGTTACTGGAACCAGAAGGAGTATTAATGTAGGTGTACATAAGGAAAAAACATTCAGTTTTGAGATATTTCTGCACTATAACAGAACAGAATTTTTTGCCATGCTTCAGTTATATCTAACAATTACTGTCAGAGTTAGTTTATTGCCAAGGTATAATACCATCTCAAGGAATGTTTTAATGGATCACCAGCTATTTAATGACAACTTCTGGTATAAAGGCAGACTTACAGAGATCAATTTTGCAGTCAGTGCACTGGTCGCATCGGAAGCTTTTTAAATTCAACAATCATTAAAAGGAAGAAATTAGGTTTAAAATTAGTGTAAGAGGAAAAGAAATAGTACCTCAAAGAAACTGGGTACTGAGTTAATTATCAATCATAACAAAAGATTAAACGAAACTGGATGATAACTTTTTTTTCCTTCAAGCAGAATGGCTTAAGAGCAGAATACTAAGTAAAAACTTTAGAAAAGATGTCTTATAAGTAGTGAACGATTTTAACCTGAGGATAAATGTAACAAAAACCACGGAGAAGTGCTTCCAAGGGAAACGACCTTTGACGACTAGAAAGTTATACATGATAAATAATAGAACAACTATGCATTTTCAATTACCGTATTTACTCGAATCTAAGCCGCACCTGAAAAATGAGACTCGAAATCAAGGAAAAAATATTTTCCCGAATCTAAGCCGCACCTGAAATTTGAGACTCAAAATTCAAGGGGAGAGAAAAATTATAGGCCGCATCTCCAAATCGAAACAAAGTTGGTCCATTGTAATATGAGACACAATTTAGGTCGAATGAATGACGATACAGCTACAGTAGTTAGGTTCGAGTCGTAAGTTAGCAGTTAAGCTTTACCAGGTAGCCATTGCTATGCGTCAGGCGCTCCGTCCGTATTTATACGGGTACCCTTCCTTTTCCACGTGCTTCGTCTGGTTTGAATTGATAGCTTATTTTTCTTTGATCTGATAAGCGCAGTTTTCTTTGTTAAAGGTGTTTACGTCACTCTAAGCTGAAAATGCGTTACTGTACTGTGTCATGCATTGTTTGTCGCATTCTGATAGTGCGTGTTTACGGCCTGTCGCCGCTCGCGGCGTGGCTTGCTTTTGTGCGCGCTACCGCCCCCCCCCCTTTTTTTTTTAAATGAGGAATCGTCTTATTAGCTAAACAATGGCAAGAAACTGCTATTTGTTGTTACTTACACTGCTGCTTTCTTTGATAATGATCAACAAGAACCAAATAATAGACTGCGTATGATAGAAGATGTTCTGAACGAGAGTTAAACAATACATGGCAAAATGTTTATTTGCGTATTATTCTTATGGTGAAGAGAATACTGCATGTGATTCACAATCTATAAAAGTTCCTATTATAGCAACCATCTCTTCTCACAGATAGGAAAAAATTCAGAACGAGTTGGCCATATTGACAAACATCCCAAACAGTCTTTCCAGTCGGATTTTCGTAGTACATTGAAATGCTGCTACGTTCGAAGATGAACCATGCGGAATCTGTATTTACTTCGTTGGATAATGTATGAAAATGCAGTGGTCGAAACTCGGGGCGGAGAAAATAGCTCGTCTTCCACCTTTTTTTTTTTAATTTATTTACTGACGCAGAGGTTTTGGCGCCAGTATTTATCTTTGTGCCTACATAGCATGCCTGTGAAGCGCTACATATATTCGACGGCAGAAGTAAGTTGTGGCGGCACCCACCAACTTTTTTCCGAATTTTCGCTGGCTTTGCACTCGATTCAAAGCCGCAGGTGGTTTTTTGGATTACAAAAACCGGAAAAAAAGTGCGGCTTAGATTCGAGTAAATACGGTACCTAGGGTATAAGTTACGTCACTGAAAGGATGGAGATCAATAACAAAATAAAGTTCAAAGAATGTGTGGTACAAGACATAAAACATGAGGAGGGAGAAGCCACAAATCAAGTTTTATAAGATGATATCCCTGCATTTACATACAGCAGTGAAAATTAGACAAAGAGGTCAGACCAGGAGAAATGAGAAGCTGCTGAAACGAGATTTATAAGATCTGTGGCAAGCTATATGATCTTGGATAAAAGTAGATATGATGATATATGAAAGGAAATGGACATTTTTCAATACAAATTACAGAAATCAGGGCAACAAACTAACATGTAAAAAAATACTCAATGGATGGACATCAACAGAATTCAAAAGATGTTGCTCTGTCTAAGCCAAAATGATAGCACACAATGCAGGAAGGCCACTCACCAGATGGGAGGATAATTTGCCTTGAAGAAGGAACAGGTCTGCAAGCTAATCTTGAAGATAGTGATGGTGATGCTGACAAATTATAGAGGAGATACTAACTATGCAGAGCCATTGTTAAATACTCTATACACAATTGAACTTGTTTATGGCAAACAATGATCCCATAATGATTATTAAAGTCACCATTTCCGATTAACGCCAACCTGAATACCAACACACAAATTAAAAGCTTCAGCGATGGTCAATAAAAATTTTATAAGAAACTGACCTCACAACCATACTTATCGATATTTTTTTGACAAGGCATTACTAAATTTACAACTTCATACTATAACATGGATATAGCTTTACACTAAACAATCAAACTTTTTAAACATTAAAAGCATTTATAGTGACAAAGTTAAGAAACCTATGCATGACTGTGTATGTTAATTTGGTATGTTGTATGATATACATTAAAGCAGTGATAATTAGTAATGATAACGTCAACTTCAACAACAAGAAAAACAACACATCTTCTATATGGCCACACAATTTTAAAGTCTCCAAAAAATAAATATCATTCTTCATATAACATTTATAGCAAAATTTTAAAACTTAATAGCTCTTACCCTCAGATCTCCTGTGCCTGGGAAGTATTCACCGTATTTATGGAATGATACAGTCATCACACGATCAGTAGTATAAAAAGCTTCTTCGACACCATCGCCATGATGGACATCAATATCAATATATAAAACTCGTTGGTGGTACTTCAACAATTCTAGAATCCCAAGAACTATGTCATTCACATAGCAAAACCCAGATGCTTCAGATTTTTTAGCATGATGCAAACCGCCTCCCCAATTTATACATATTTCGGAGGCTTGTTTGTTCAATTTCACAGCAGCAGCAACTGACCCACCAGAGGACAACTGACAAAATTCATAGAGGCCATCAAATACAGGACAATCCTCTCCAACATTAACTGAAAAAGAAGGAATATCCAAGAATGAAACACTGCACAGTCCTAACATCAGCAGTAAAGAAATAAATAATTCCATAAAACAATGGGTTTTAAAACTACTGTTCTCTGAACTCTTCAAATATGTGTGATAGCATGTGCTCCATCATAAGCTTCATGTATAAGGTGGCATGTGCTGTTAATGTTTTCTGGAGGTATTTTACGCCTCTTTCAGGGTAGTTTCGGGGAGGTGGGTGGGGTAGCTGGTAGATGACAATGTTACGTGCCCCATAATCATGTGTTGCTAACAAGTCCAACAGTGCCCAGTCAAGACCACCCAAATTTGGTGATTTTATCACAAAAGGAGCAGCAAACATGGGGGCGATCAGTCAGCTAAGTCCACCAATAACACACCATGCCCATCCCAGAACACTGTCACAAGCACTTTCCTAGCAGACTGAGCCGCTTTGAATTCTTTTTTTGTATTGGTGAACCAGAGTGTTTCCACTCTACAGACGCCTGCTTGATTTCAGGCGTGTAATGGCAGACCCACAGCTCATCAGCAGTGATGATTCCTTTCAGAAAGCCGTGCCCCTCTGTGGTGTAACGCCTTACGTGAGACAAGCTTGTCGTCATTTGCTGGCCCTAGTGGTTGCCTGTCAGGTTCTTAGGCACCCAGCAAACAGTAACTTTACAAAATTTCAGTGTGTCACGAACAATATCGTACATCACACCATAAGAAATGTAAGAAATGTTGAACTGCTGTAATAAAGTTCGCAGTTGCACTCGCTAGTCATTCAAAATTACAGTTTCAATTGCTCCAACATTCTGCAGGGTTGCAGCTGTTACAAGCCACTCAGCGCGTAGCGAATCACTGATTTTTACACAGCCCTCTTGGAAGAATGCACACTACCTGGAACCATTAACTTCAGTCATCCCTATACATGCCACACATGGCTTTGTGAATTTCACTTGGTTTATGTCCTTCGACACACAAATATCGAAATACACTTCGCTGCTCTTCACAAATTGACGACAGTAACGTGAGTCGCGTGTGTTTTGTAATTCAGGTTTATCTCGCTAGAGCCACATATGAAAACAAAATACCCTCTGTAGCGCAAACTTCCAACTACATCATCACGAAATTTCAACATTGCAACTGCAGTACCAGGGCAAAAAGAAATTATTGTGCATTACTTTCCATTCCTCCCTCATACTTTCTACTGTCACCCAATAACTCTTCATATGATTAAGAGATTTCAGGACATAAGAATGCAGCTGACAGGAAGGAAAACTAAATTTTTCATCCATCAGTATTTACATCTTGCCTTATGGAAGGTAGTCGGAAACAGCAACTTCCAACTAATCAAGTACTGCTAAGTCTGAATTGGGTTCTGATGATTAAAAAAAAGAAGTTATTTTCATACTAATAAAATTCTACACTCAAAATTTCTTATGCAACTTAAGGAAAAGAAAACACTAATTCCAATGTGTGATATGGCATAATATACTACAGCTAAGATCAAAAACTATTTATTCTACAGAATATTTTGCACAACCCCATTCAGTGACCTAGGAATTATTTACACTTGCTAATACATTTACTCCCTAACAGTATTTGTGCTTAATAATGAAACTGAATTTAACATGCACTGTGAAATTCAAAATCATGACACAAGAAGTAAAAACTGTTTCAACAGACTATGTATGTCTGCCTATGGTTCAGAATGGAATTTTATATTCTGCTGGAAAATTATTTATTTTAGAACAACCACAGGAAACATAAATCAGGATGGCCAAAAGAAGATTACTAAGGCCTTCACTGATAGCCCCCCACCCCAAAAAATCTTGACCACAGACAATTTCACATGCTATATTCCAACTTGCACGCAATCATTTAACCAACCCAAGAAGACAGCTGCAAAGGAGCAGCTGTCCTCTCATGGTCCAGTTGTTGTTGTGGTCTTCAGTCCTGAGACCGGTTTGATGCAGCTCTCCATGCTACTCTATCCTGTGCAAGCTTCTTCATCTCCCAGTACCTACTGCAACCTACATCCTGCTGAATCTACTTGGTGTATTCATCTCTTGGTCTCCCTCCACGATTTTTACCCTCCACACTGCCCTCCAATACTAAATTGGTGATCCCTTGATGGTCCAGAATCATTCCCAAATGCAACAGAGAAAAACCATATCCTTTGTCAGGATGTCAATATACCATCAAGCCTGGAAATAAGGTCCATCCCACACACAATCCTTCCCATTCCGTCCAAAGTGGTATTTCATTTCCTGCTCAGTCTATGCAATAGCCTTGCCTATACTTACACAACTACCCACCTTGACATATGACTCATACTCTTGTGGACTGGTGCAAGGCCTGTCTGATACTGCCATCCACCACATCCAATATGTGCACAGTATTTTATGTGAGCACATCCATCAGCCATCTTTCTATCCAAACTACTGGCCACTGCCAAACTGACCAACAGCACAATTTACCACCCAGTGTCACAATATGCTGCAGACCACAACATGTTCAATTTCAATGGCTACTTCGCAACATGTACCATCTGGATCCACCGCATAACAGCAGATTCCCTCGTGTCTCTGCAACATATTATTTGATCCCATAGCTTTTCTGGCCTCTAACCCCACTAGACTGTACCCTACAGCTACCTCCACCTCTGCCCCAGAACTCTAGCTTCTGTCATCCTGCACCCACATCTGCCACTCTGCAGTTTCCCTCTTCTGCGCTATCTCCGCCTCTCAACCCACTCTCTACATCATCATGTGCTGCCTCTCCCTCCCCCCACCTGCAGCCACAATGAGCTCTTCAGTGGCACTTTCCTATCTTGTGTACCTGCTGCCTCTCCCTCCCAACTGTCAACCACCCTTCTCCAATTCTCCATCCCATTCTCCACCTTCCTCCTCCTTTCACCCACTCCACCTGACACAAAACTTCTCACCCCAGTCGAGCTGCAGTGCCCCGCACAAAGCAGTCCACAGGGACAATGTATCTGTATCAGTACATGTACGCGTGTGCGTGTGTAAAAAATAGCAATTTAGGAAGTATACTCACAGCGTTGCATCTGCTTGTTATATTCAGACATGTTATCTGGCCTGATACTCCTTAAAAACCGCACATAATCATCACTGTGAAATTTCGTCATTTCATCAGCAGTTGCTTTATGCGGTCGCTGCAAATGGAAATCAATTTTATATAAATATTTATTTATAATTGTAAGAATGGTCAGTATTCACATACAGGAATTCATTACATCTCTGACGTTTAACAGCTCAATTTGATTCGGTTTGTATCATGTTACGGAAATATGTAAAAAGAGAAAATCACATGAAAATTAAGTTATAAACACAATATTTGTTTGGATAAATGCAAATGTCAACTAACAGTGCTGCACATTCTGATAACCAGGATCAGTACTATACAAGTGCCAAAAATATACATTGTGCTTGTTGTTCAGTCAGATAAGGTCAAAACTGAATCAAACTAGGGATTATATCCACAGTTTTGTCATGAACCCTTTGCCTCACTGCCCATATGCTTCTCTAAAGTGGTACAGTGTGAATGCCCTGACAACAACTGCAGTAGCATCAGCAATCTGTGAGCTTTGGTGACTAAATGGATTGTTCATAAGAACATTTTTATTTTTGTGAGTGACCTCTGGCAGCATATCCCCTGAATTGTAAGCAGTACAGATCTGTTGTCTGTTTCCACTCAGATCCTGCTGTCACAATTCAGCGCATTTAATTAAGAATGCAGTCGCCAACAGATAATGTCTTCTTCGTGGCATTTCCTGCAGAAAATTTATTATCTGTCCTGTCTAAGTCACAATTTTGTTCACACTCTTACATTTCATCCATGTGCCTTTTCACTGACGTGGCTGAGGTAATAACTACTATTCAATTTTGGTGTTCATCACATATTGTTGTCTTACGGCTTTTCAGCCAGTCATACGTATACAACAGTGGCTCCAACAATAAAGGTTGCATACCTCTCTTGACTTCAAATTAATTAATATTCTTGAAATGCATGGGGGGGGGGGGGGGGGAGAAAGAACAGTTTGAAATGTCTGTACACTGCAAGTACCCAACAGAACAGCTACGCTGTATATGTATAAAAATTTGTCGGAGAGCCATTTTTTGTTGAAAAACAAATTATTCATTGTACATACTCTAGTTTTTATCTTTTAATAAACTTCTCTAAATGATTTTTTGCTCACATACTGTGCAAAGAGAGGACGACTTCTTTGGAAACAAGTGAAGACTGTCTCCTGTCCACCAACTCAAACAATGGCACTGCTTGATAGTGTCAAGGATGACTTCAGACTATGGAAGTCTGGTTTCTATTAGATCCGCTGACAATGTGGCGTGACATACACAGTTCAGACAGTGAGATCATTGTCAAGAACACTATCAGCACACCAGAATGCAGAAGCCTAACAAGCTGGGGTCATGGAACACTGCCTATCAGAGTTACACAGAAGCGATTATGATCGTGGTCTGGTTCTGGCATAGAATAACTTCTAGGGCTATGTCATTAAAGAACCTATCGAGTTTCAGTTCAGGAAATTGCTAATCACAATGAAGTGACGAACAGTGGAGATGCTGCCAGCACTCATCCCCTGGCATGAAATTCAGACAGAGCAACCAACTGGCAGAAGGAGATGTTATAAACACGCACACCCATACCTAGATGTGGGCCTCAGGTAGAGCAGCAGGTCAGCAGGAGGGCACAGGGGTAGGTTAGGGGAGCAGGGCACGGAAGAGATAAAAGCGCCATGTCAGCTGCTAAGCAGCCACAATGAAGCCATTGTGTATGCCATTTCATATGTACCCAGAGTAGATAGTTAAAACATTCTAAACCTTTCAAAGGAGGTTATTTCATTCAAGACTGTCTAATTAAAACTGTAGAGATTACTCTGACAAAAAATTTCCAAAAAGCCTTTCAAAACAGTATTGTTGTCTGAAATTAAATTGTGGAAAGAATAACTGATTGGGTCAAAAACTTAATCAAAGCAAAATCATCTAGTTTTGAAGCTTTTCCCTATCTGTAGAAAGAGTAAAAACATATAGAACATAGTTCAAGTAACTGTTTCTTAGTGTTTGCAATATAGACGTCAATACTTTTGAGGAATTATTGAAACTAGTTATTACCATCATATAACACCAGCACAGGACATGATAGCTGTGTTTTTGAACATCTGCAAAAAATGCAATCTAGTTCTGTTCAAATTAACATCTGTTACTACAGACTGAACCACTCCTACAACCGGAGAAAACAATGTTTTGTGCAATTCTTTGGAAAAAAAGAAAAAAAAATGCAGATAATTGTGAGTATGGCTCTCGCAGCAAGGGTTCTGTACAAACTTAAATTGTATTTACAGATAATTCATCCATTTAGGAACGGAGAATCTGGATGATTTTTGACTGTCATCTGTATTAATACTGGCATTATATCTTTACTGGCAATTCCAAGACTTTCGAGAATGTTTTAATTTTAAGTTTAAATTTTTTGTATAATTTCCCATTTGCTATGATTTAATGGAAGTCCCCAGAAAAGAAAATGGCTACAAGTATTGTTGTTATGCAAATGTCTAACTGTTATGTGAAACAATGGGATACTTTATGAGATAACAAGATCATCATACCAAATGATAGAAGTGCAATCCTGCATCAATTACCAATATTGCTTTGCTTTGAAACATTACATATGGTGTACGTATCTTACGCACAGACTGTCACAGTGCAGCTGTCACGCGGCCTCATGCCTTCCCCCACTAGATGACAAGGCATTGTTTTTACAGCAGCAGGGGATTTCATTTCAGGGTTATTAGCACAAAATATTTATAAATTATACAGAAAAACCTCCCTCATGAAAAACTCTATCTATTACTGAAAACCAAATCAAATCCCTACAGTAATTTCTAAGACTTTTGACATTTTATGAAAGCAATGTCAGTTTGTAGAGGCAGAAAATATTTTTTTAAGTGATATAATTACAATTAAACAATTTTTGAATTTTTTTCCTGTATTTACACTGTGAAACCTCTTGTCTTGCCAAATTTCACAGCTCTAGGTCAACGGGATATACGCTGTGGGTTTTGGTGAGTGAGTTTGCAAGTATCAAAATGTGACATAAATGGCTATACCTTTTGATTGCATGACTTAAAATCTTAAATTTTTTACACTACCAAGCAACCATATATCTTGTGATGGATGGATGGATGGATGGATGGATGGATAGGGTTGTATGGCTGCACGACGGCAAGGTCTTCAGCGCCTGCTCACGTAAAACACAGGTAGCAAACTTGGAAAAATATGTGCCTACCCACACCGAATCGTGGGACGAAGCATGCTGTCAGCAGTAAAATATGGACAACACAGGAAGAAAGTGGTAGAGGGAGTTAAAACAACATAGCAGATGGAAGTGGCTGGCTGACCGCAAGAAAAAGAGGGAGGAGCCAGTCACTCTGCAATACACTAAAACCTCCAGCCTTAAAGTTTAGGCCAGAGTCCAGACACATCACAAAACTTTAAAACCCTAGACACACAAGTCTCATCATTAGCTAAAACACAGGGCAGATCCCCATCAACTTCTGCTGCTGCCCTTACATCACGGTATAAAATGCAGTCTGTTAAAATGTGCCAGACAGAGATGTGCACACCACAAGCATCACAAAAAGGGGGATCCTTCTACCATAATAAAATTCTATGTGTGAGAGGACAGTGCCCAATCCGAAGACACGTGAGGGTCACCTCTTCCTGCCTGAGAAACCGTCAGCAGGAACGTCGCAGCCGAGTTGTTGACTTCACCAATCACAGTTTATTGGCCGTCACCGCCAGCCATTCTTCCTCCTACAACTCCATGCACATCTTGTGGAGTGCAGAAATGACAGACTGCAAGGGAATAAGATACTGCACCACATCCTGCTCTCTGCAGGCCTCCTTGGCAGCCCGATCAGCCTGTTCATTGCCCCATATTCCTACATGACCAGGGGCACCCAGCAGAAGGACACCACCTTACACCGCCGTTGGAGCAAGTACAGGTGGTCATATATCAGCTGGACCATCTCCTCAGTTGGGTACAGATTCTGCAATGATTGTAAGGCACTTGAACACAATTCATCTGCTCCAGCGCCTTCAGGTTCATGTGGAGGTCCGCTGCGAAAATGGTATATTCATCAGGGAGGCGAATCCTTGTAATATGATCAGGGAACACTACAAAACAGCTAAGGAAATTCCCTTGTTTGGAGCCATCAGTGTAAACGACGGTAAAACCATGAGGCACATCTAAAATGTTAAAAAACAGATTGAAATGTAAAATCTGGCGTACTATCTTTCTTAAAATTAGTCATATCTAAAATAAGTCTGGGTCTCCAGAGGAGCCAAAGTGGAAATCTGCTCCAGCCGCGATGGAAAACACAAAAACCAGCCATATCCATCACAGAGACGCAATCCTGTGTGCGAATCCCATAATGGTTATGAAAAAGTCGTGCCAGAGGAAGCTGAGCAACATTATGGTATGCAGGTGTGTATGGTGTGGACAAAGTTTTATACACCTGGCGCACCGTAAGTAGCTGTCGCCGCATATGAAGTGGAGGTTAACCAGCCTCTGCCCAGAGGCTTGGTATGGGGCTAGTTCTGAGTACCCCAGTGGCCTATCTAAGCCCTTCATGGTGCACAACATCCAACATCTTTAAGTACGAAGGCCTTGCAGACCCGTAAACCAAGCAACCATAATCGAGCCGAGATCACACAAATGCCCTGTAAAACTGGAGCAGACAAGTCCTGTCTGCTCCCCATGTACGGTGGCAAAGACATTTTAAAATACTTAAAGCCTTAAGTGACCGTTGCTTCAGGTCTTTAAGATGAGGTAACCACATAAGTTTAGAGTAAAAAATGAGCCCCAGAAATCTCAGCGTGTCTTTAAAAGCAAGGACAGTTTCCCTCATCCTCAACTCAGGAAAGGTTAAAATCGAACGAGAACGGTGAAGAAGAACACACCCGGACTTCTTGGTGGGAAACTTAAAACCACTCTTCTGCACCCAGTCATCCAAACATCTAAGAGTAAATTGCAACTGACTCGTTGTCGTTGCAAGGCTTCAAGAAGAACAAAACAAAGAGGAATCATCCATAAACAAGGAACACTGGACAGGACTTTTCACTTTGGAGGTAATGCTGTTAATAGCTATGGCAAAGACAGTCACACTTAAAACACTATCCTGAGGGACACCATTCTCTTGCTCAAAGTGATCAGACAGGACGTCACCAATTCAGTATCTATAATATGGCGGCCAGAGGAAAGACTAAATAAAAAGAGGAAGACAACCACGAACACCGCATTTGTGAAGCTGCTCCAGGATGAGACGCCTGCAAGGAGTATCGTAGGCCTTCCTGATGTCAAAAAATACACCCACAAGGTAATGACAGCATAGGAAAGCTTGTTGTATAGCCGCCTCTAGGAAGGCAAGGTTATCAAAAGTGGGACGAAACCTCCTGAGCCCACACTGAAAGCAACTAAGGAGTTGCCGGGATTCTAACATCCAGACAAGGCGGAGGTTGACCATCCGCTCCAAGGTCTTTCCCATGCAACTAGTGAGGGCAACACTACGGTAGCTACTTGGGCTCGTGCTGTCTTTCCCAGGTTTTAAAAAAGGAATTAAAACTGCCTCACGCCACGAGTCAGGAAAGTGATCTGACGCCCAAATGGCATTAAAAAGGGCAAGGAGGATTTCTTTGTTGTGCCTTGTGAGGCGCCGTAGGACACTGTAATGGATCCTGTCATGACCAGGGGATGTGTCACATTCTGTAGACAATGCAGAATCCAGCTCCCACGTGGAAAATGGGCAGTTGTAAACTTCATTAGAGGTGGACTGGAAGTCCAGACTACACCTCTCAGCAACCTCTCTATGGCACTGGAAAGCCGGATCCTGACTGGCTGTTGAAGTAACCATGGCAAAATATGCTGCCATAGTCTGGGCAACATCTCGTGGAACCGTGTGGAGAGTGCCGTTATTCATTACAGAAGCCATGGGGCACCTCCGTCCTCTCTCAGAAATTCTCCTGATGGTCTCCCACACAATGGAACTTTTGGTGGAATGATTAATGGTGTTCAGAAACTGTTGCCACGACCTCTTCTTCCTCTCTTGAATAATGTGACGACATTTTGCCCTCGCCACCCGAAAGGCTGCAAGATTCTCAGCAGTCTGGAAACGACGCAGAGCTGCACGCCTGGTCCTGATTGCAGAGCGGCATTCAGCACTCCACCAAGGGACAGTTTGCCTCTTCCGGTGGCCTGTGGAATGGATGCTGCAGCGGCATTGTGGTCCATTTTGGTAATATGATCCACCCATGCCTCAACATTCGCACAGTGTTCGAACCGGGCCAAATGGCTATAAAGTGTCCAGTCGGGCCAACTGAGCAGCCATCGTGGTGGTCTCCTTTCAGGGCCCATGCCATCTAGCAGGTGAATCCACAATGGGAAGTGATCACTGCCGTGCAAGTCAGTGACCACTTCCCATTGAGCACTGGCGGCAAGAGCTGGAGAGCAAAAAAGAGATCAATGGCAGAGAACAACCCAGTCGCTGTGCAGAAGTGAGTGCTCTGACCTGCATTGAGCAAGTAGGCACAGGATGACAGGAGAAGCCTCTCAATTGCTCTACCCCTGGGACAGGTAATTGCAGAGCCCCAAAGCACATTGTGGGCATTAAAATCATCACAAATAATGAACGGCTGGGGGAGCTGTGTAAGGAGGTCGGTGAGGGCCGCATCATCGAGTGCATCATGTGGGGGCAAGTAGAGTGAACATACAGTCAATGGATGACGCACGTGCACGTACACAGCGACAGCTTGTAAAGTCGTTGTAAGCGAGAGAGGTGAGGAATGACAGTCCGGCCTGACGAAAATACCTACGCCTCCTCTACCTCTCTCCACGCAGGTCGTCCTTTTTGTGGAGTGTATAGCCTCGCGGCTCAGGGGAGTGTGCTGGATGGAAATAAGCCTCTTGGAGACACAGACACAGTGGTCTACCCTGAGAGAGTAGACGAAGTTCCTCCACATGCGTCTTGAACTGCTGCAAGTTCCACTGAAGTATGGGAGCCATCTATGACGGGGGTAGCATCTTCATCCTGTCTCTTCGACAGGGTGGGGAGATTGCAGCAGGTGGATGGGCAGGCGTGGGGCGCGATGATTGCCCCACATATATGTCTTACTACTTCAGCTCGGGGGAAGAGTCAGATGAAGCATCATGTAAAACGACATCTGCATGGTCAGATGGTTTACCACGTCATTTGACCTGCTGTTGCTGTTGTATAGGAGTTTTCTGCTGTTTGGTGGGCTTTAGTGGAGCCGACGTGGGAGTGGTAACGGCCGTACTGGGCTTCTGAACAGCCTCAGCTGTTGGAGGCGCCAAGGGCTGGCCCAAGTTTGCCACTGTACCTTTGTCTGCCATTCGAGTAGGGGCTACAGGCTCTGAAACACTGGCTGCATTGCAAGTGCACTGACATCTGCATGTATTAGTGCCAACACTCACCATCTCTGTCTGCATAGAGGCATCTGCTTTTAGAGTAGGCTTCTGAACGATTGACGCAAAAGATGTAGCAAATGTGGGAGGTTGCATCGACTTGTAGATCTTTTTGGCCTCACCATAGGGGATATGCTTGGTTGTTTTTATTTCCTGGACTCTGAGTTCCTCTAAAAATATTCGGCAGTCCCTACTCCAAACAGAGTGGTTTCCAGAGCAATTGAAACATTTGGCTGGAGATGAGCTACCAACTCCTTCATGAGCAGCCTTAGCACAGTTGCCACAAGTTGCTTTGCCTTTACACCCTAAGGTGGTATGCCCAAAACACTGGCATTTAAAACAGTGCATTGGGGTCAAGAAATAAGGCATCACACTAAGGCGAAGGAAGCCAGCTTTAACATGTTCAGGAGTGCTAGTTCTGCAAGGTTCGCAGGAGAGCTTCTGCAAAGTTTGGAAGGTAGGAGACGAGGTACTGGCAGAAGTAAAGCTGTGAGTACCGGGCGTGAGTTGTGCTTCGGTAGCTCAGTTGGTAGAGCACTTGCCCGCGAAAGGCAAAGGTCCCGAGTTCGAGTCTCAGTCGGGCACACCATTTTAATCTGCCAGGAAGTTTCATATGTTCAGGGAGTTTCATGCTACTGAAGGTCAGAATAAAGGAGTCGTATTTGATAAGACTGCCATCAACCCTCTTCATGATATGTTGTACATCAACTATACCTTCCGGAGCCCACTCACGTTGCAGTTCATCCCTGGGAATGTCGACTAGATCCCGGCATGTCACAACACCTTTGCTATAATTCAAGGTTCTGTGCAGTTCAGTGTCTATGGCATACTCCCCAAAACATTTAGCAAATTGGGGGTTAGTTGCTTGCTGGGAATTGGAAGTTTCCACCAGCAATGTCCCATTACGCAAGTGCTTCACTGATTTTACGGAGCCACAGATTCCCTCCAAACCCTTTTTTATATAGAAGGGCAAAACCTTCTCGAAACTACCCTCCTTCTGTTTCACAATGAGAAACACGTTCTGATTACCAGAATGCATTCTGTTACCAAAAACTGGACTTGTCAAAGAAGCACCAGAGCCAGGGGGACTGGCTGCACGAGCCCTCTTGAGAGACTGGGTGTTAGAAACTCCCAGCGGCCCACCCTTTCCGCTGGGAGGAGGAAAAGAGGATTTCGAAGGATCCATCTCGGTCCCACGAGCAGCTAGGGAACTAGAAGTCCACCTAGACAGAGTCCCGCGTGCCTAGGTAAGCCTTATACAACTGAGGTGCGACAGGTTCCCCAGAGGTTGCCCGCTAATGACTGTTCCACCTCAACAGCCACGCATCTCATCAGCGCGCAACACACCTTGAGATTGAAGGGTTCTTTATAGAGGTTTATTTCATCCTCGCGATCTGGGCGGTCAAGCCAAGATCCCCATTCCCTGAGACGCACAACGTTCCACCGCCGCACCACACAGTGATCGCTGAAGTATGCCCAGAGCTTACGATGACAGGGGACTGGCAGCGCTTACCAGTCCCCAGCTCAGGAACACCGGGGTCGCCAAGCCCGTACCCAGCAAATGAATGCTGAGCCCCTGCCGGCCATAGACCTTAGTACGTGACAAATTTCAACTTGATAAAACTGTCCGTTCCTGACAAAAAGGGGCTTTAACAGTCAAACAGGTGGACAGACATAAGATGGACACACAGACAGGACAGATAACAAAGTGATCCTATAAGGTTTCCGTTTTTACCAACTGAGGTACAGGACCCTAAACACAAAATGAAATTTATGATGCATACAATATTTATTATATCTACTGCATTATACATTAATAAACATCATGCACCAAAGAACCATGGAAAATGAGAAAAAACAGTCAAAAAAACTAATTTCATTGAATCTCAAGGTCTTAATAAGTAAGAATTGTTGCTTTCTTAATTGAATTATAAATCAAATATTTTGCCTTGTCCTTCTATACCGAGACATGTTGACTATCATGTTCTATATGCTTATACACTTGTGGGACTTAAAAAAAGAAATATGCTTGTTGTTAATAATTACTGACCAAGAAATTTATTTATTTTTTGCTGCTTTATAGTTGTGAGAGTTATGCTTCATAGTTGATATAACAAAATGCCTTACCTGGTTTAAATTCAAAACTGCATGGAAGAGACTACACCATCATGAACACGAGTCACCAAGTTAACACATTCAAATGACAACCAGTTCACTGGGAAAAGTAGCTGAAGAAATTCCAACATGCAACATGAACAAATCCAGAATTGAATTTGAGAAAGGGTTTCCAGATTTTAAAATTGTGGAAGGCAAGTTTTTCTGATAAATACTGAAGCAATATTGTAGATCTGAAGGCAAAAATAATTATGTGGCTTTGCCTACCTGGTTTTTACAAACATTTCCTGCCAAGTTCAAAAAATTAGAAAATTCAAATATTAAATTATATTAATATTTGGATGCACAACATGATCAATTATTTATGATCATTATGGTAAATAAATCGCCTGTCAGGGCTAGAAATATTGACATTCCACTAGGGTCCATTTTGAAATTGTCCCTGCAAACAAAAGTTCCCTTAAAATAGAATATATAATATCAGTGCCAGGATGAAAATAATTTTATCATTGTTCTCCCTTCCTGTATTGTACTTTCGATAACTGCAAGTTCAACTGATAACAACCACCTTACCTGAATTTATATACAAATGTAGTAACGCATTCAATTGTGCGGCCATCAACACCTATGTTAAATATGGGCATCTGTATTTAGTGACCGGAACAAAAATACCCTTTTTCACAAGCAGTAGTGCTATGCCTATGTCCTTGTGACTTACTTTAGCCATTCCACACCGAACTGCACGGAGGGCAGACCCTCAATCTCCCCAGAAGTACCTGTCTTAATGCTGTCACTGGTTGCTGGCATTCCAAACCGTTTCCTGTTGTCAATGTGAAGGCCCAATATGGAGTGAATGACAGAAATGAAGAACAATGTCAACGGTTTTCCATGTGAAAAAATTTTCACATATCAGTAGCTTTTTTAGAAAACATAGCAATGTCATTAATTAGGTGAGGAAGGCCATCCTTCCATGCCTAATCTGCCAGGACAAACAGCCCTCCCAATTGCCATCAACAACAACACTGCCTGCACTATTGCTGTCAAGAGGTCTGGCCCTGGCAGCCAGAGACAGTGGTCATGTGTGTGAGAGTTGTATTTGCATGAAGGTGTGTGTGTGTGTGTGTGTGTGTGTGTGTGTGTGTGTGTGTGTGTGTAATTCAGAAGGCTTTTTGGCCAAAAGCTTACTTGTTTAGCAGTCTTTCCATTGTGTCTGTCTGCGACTCAACATTTCCACTATATGGTGGTAGCAATCTATCCTTTTCATAATATTGTCATTATTCCAGCCTGGATTTTCCATTATTTGAAGGATAACATGAATTACTACAACATGGTAGTTTTCACATATCAGAAGTTTTTTAAGAACACCAACATTTAGGCTGGGATTACACTGGAAATTGCATCCCACTTGACTTGATGTGGGCTTATTCAACCAGGTAACCAACACCAGCAGGTCTTCTGCCCATCTGCCATTCCAGATACATTCTTGACTGTGGTTTAATGCTTGCATCATCCTTAGTCTTTTTAAATTTATGCTAATCTTCATACATGGGAGGACAAAAGAAAATTTGTCTGACCTCAAGAAAATGTTTACACTTCTAGATATTTGGCAACTGGTTGTATCTTTCACTTAACTGAATGGTAATCAAAATTAATTATGCAGCTGTAGAAAATACAGTAAGCTGCATTAACAATGTCATTTAGTAGTAGTCTTCTGCAGAGCACAGAAGATATTTTTTTTTAAGAAAAAGAAAAGAGACAGCTATTGTAGACTGTTACAAAGAAAAATAAAGTTTCTGAAATGAACCATTGGCAATTACAGACTGTAAGTGTTTTAGGATAACGTGTCCTACTAATAGTGGAGGATGTATTACAATTGTAAACACTTATTTTTTTATTATCATCAAACTGTTGCTTGCTGCAACTGAGGGTTTATTTTCGTTGACATTTGGGGAGATAAGAAAAGTTATAGTTGTACTTTTTCGGCTTCCTATCTGTGATTTCCACACGAGGAGAAAATACAAAAACATTGTATTTCAAGATCAAGAAGAACTATAAAATGTGAATTTGCTATTATGATTCCCAAATGGAGAGTATCAACCAAAGTCCACAAATACTGCCAAAAAGTGGAGAGGGTTGTCAAATGCTCCTGTTTACCACATTACATGTGCATTCAGAAGGAAGTTTATCAGTTTCATTAATACAAACAGTGTTCACACGAATGCAATTAGCAATATCACTTCCTGAGAGATAAGCTTTCTTCTTGTATTTTAACAGTCCTTAGAGATATGTGGCTACCCAAACTTTAAAAAAAAAAATTCACTGAGAATTCCAGGTATGGGGAGCAAGACGATGTCATAAAAAGTCCCTGATAAACTATCTTATATCTCAGTTGAGATTTAATGGCCATAAGCAGTAGTTTGCCCACAGTCTATAAACATTGCTAATTTATATGGAAAAACATTCATATAATTAACTAACTCTGAAATATTAAGTATTTTACAATTTGTGGTTTATAAAACTCAATAAAATCAAATTCTAATGCTAGGTTAAAACACAGCATTCTCTGAGATTTTGTGTAAGTCTTGAAATTCCCTGAGACTGTCCTGATTTTTCCACGTAAAATGTAATTCCCTGAGAATTCCAGATATTCCAGAAGAATTGCCACCCTGTTGGGGTTCAGGTCCATGGCAACACCTGAGTTTAAATCATCAAAATGAACATTGATTTTTACCCAGTCTATAACCTTCAAATGATATTTACAAGTACCTATTATTTTAAGTACCTAGTTTCAGCTCTCTGAGATTGCAGATGTGTGTGCAAGTTGCACTTGTGTGAGTGTGAGTGTGTGTGTGTGTGTGTGTGTGTGTGTGTACTGCTGACAAAGGCCTTAATGGCCGAAAGCTACGATTGTGTGAATCTTTTTATTGTGCCTATCAAGGCTCAGCATCTCCGCTACATGGTGATAACAACTTTCCTTCTCTCGTATTGTTACATTCCATCCTGGATTTTCCATTGTTTAAGTACCTTTTGTTGTTCCAAATGTCAATGCTGGTAAAAATACCACAGAATATTCAACAGTCACTTTTTGTTGGCACAGAGCACACAGGTAGGCAGTGTGGTAATATCAGTTTAGGACAGCTCCCAATCCCTACAAATGCCAACACAGTTTCTTCTCCAGCTGTCACCCCACAGTGTTTCCTCTGTTGTTGGAAAGTTATATAGTGACAGATAAACAATGGTATGAGTGGAAGACAGAGAGATTAACTATTTCTCCCAAAAGTCTTTATTTTACAAAAAAGCAAACCACTGTAAAAAATTAAATCATGCACTTAATGGTTGGTCACTGACGGAAACTGAACTGACCAGCCAACTTTTTAATACACTGCTGGCCACCGTAAATGCAACACCCTGAAGGAAGCATCTGAATTAAGTGAAATTTACACCATGAGTTTGCAGCGATGAGATATGCAACTGATTAGAATTTCAGCGCAGACACACATCACGCGCGCCTGTGGCGCCACCTCATAGCGCCTTTTAAGGCTTGGCGATTTCGATGAGTGTACGTTCAGCACGTGTGTTTACCTTGTGGTTGTTTCACAAGACGATCAGTTACGCCTCGTAGACAACAGCGAACATCTTTTGATCAAGTATCCGAGTTCGACAGAGGAAGGATAGTGGCTTACCGAGATTCTGGATTATCATACAGAGAAATCGCTAGTCGTGTTGGACGAAACCAAACAACTGTAATGCGGATATGTGACCGTTGGATGCAGGAGGGTACGATGGACCGACGTGGTCGATCGCATTCACCTCGGTGCACCACTGCATGTGCTGATAGGCAAATTGTGCGCATGGCAGTGACGGATCGCTCAGTGACATCCCGAACCGTAGCACAGCACATTGCATCTGTAACGCATCATCCAGTGTCTGGGCGTACCATTCGACGCCGTTTACAGCAGAGTGGTCTATCCGCAAGATGTCCATTGCTTCGTCTACCATTGACGCAGAACCAGAGACGTCTCCGTCGCCAATGGTGTGATGACAGACGGATGTGGACGGCAGAATGGAATGACGTCTTTACTGACGAGGCACGCTTTTGTCTGCAGCACCACGATGGTCGGATTCGAGTGTGGAGACACCGTGGAGAGAGGATGCAGGACAGCTGCATTATGCACCGCCACACTGGTCTTGCACCGGGTATTATGGTATGGGGCGGTATTGGATATTACTCTCGCACGCCTCTAGTACGCATTGCCAGTACTTTAAATAGCCGGCGCTACATACCCGAGGTGCTGGAGCCAGTTGTGTTTCCGTACCTTCAGGGCTCGGCCACAGCCATATTTCAACAGGATAATGCGCGACCACACATGGCACGCATTGTCCAAAGGTTCTTCGTCAATAACCAGATTGAACTGCTTCCCTGGCCGGCTCGCTCTCCGGATCTTTCGCCGATAGAAAACATGTGGTCCATGGTTGCTCAACGAGTGACCCAGATTACATCCCCAGCTGCCACACCCGATGATCTTTGGCAACGTGTGGAAGCTGCTTGGGCTGCTGTACCCCGGGAACACATCCAACGTCTCTTTGACTCAATGCCGAGACGTGTGGCAGCGGCGATCTCCAACAATGGCGTCTACTCTGGCTACTGATTCTGGCAGGAACCACATGTCACAGACGTCTGTAAACGTAATCATCTGATACTTGGTCAACATGTTATCTACAAAATAAATTTTGTTGTGCTACCTCTTGTCTTTCTTGGTGTTGCATTTACGGTGGCCAGCAGTGTACATTAAAATCTTCAGTTGCTTACAGAGACTGTTGCAAATGATAAACTAAATTGTACAGCACATATAGTACTTGTTCCACTGTTATAAAAATGGGTCATAAGTCAGCTAATGAGATCCAGATGCACAAAATGGCAAGCTAATGAGATCCAGATGCACAAAATGGCATTGCACATCTATGGAGTAAGCAAAAATTTTACTGGTTTGCACAATGAACAGAAAATCTTATCTGCACTGAGCATCACTAAAAATATCCAAAAATGTGTTAAGGGTGGAGTAAAATGTGAGTGCCTTGTTCTCTCCCACAAATTTCATCCAGGGCTGGACTGTAGCCAATCGTGAGGCTGATCCCGTCAACAGGCCACCATTCACCAACCCGTGTCCTACGCCATCTGGGCAGGGCAGAGCCACCTGTGAAAGCATCCATATGATCTAGCAACTAATCTGCAAACACTGTGCTGCTTTCAACATGGGTACGAAAACTAACATGTATGGATGAATAGCTGCCAACAAACTGTGACCAAGACACAGCTGAACATGCCACCCAACAAGCTGAATTCTTCCTACAATCTTACAAACACCAGCTTTTCAGAACTGTGCAAGTGGGAACTCTCCCTACAACATATTCTTCATCCTGTAACAACCCTGGCCTACACCTTCCCTAGTTTCTTTCTCCCACTTATCTACACATTCCCTGCAACCAATCCAGCACTACAAATGACTTCTACCCTACACGTCCTTTCCCCTTCTATCCCTTCTCTTCCTCTTCTCTCCCTTTCCTCCTGCCCCAGCAGAGCCTCCCATGCTGCACCTAACAACCATATCCTGTCTTGTCCCTATCAAGTCCCTACATGCTCTGCCAGGCAGAGCTTTGCTTAAACCAGAGTTTTACACACACAGTCTGAACCCTCTCTGGCTGAAGTTCTGCAAACTGTGCATGTACTTGCAGTATATAATGCAGTGCAACAAACTTTTTTAACTGACTGACATTTTTCAGTTGGCCAAGAGCCATAGTGATTCAGTGCAGTGTATTTCTGTAATGGACTCTTTAAACAAATAAACAACTTCCATTCAATGGCATAAAACTGGCCACATTCTCTGCAATACAAGTACAGTGCTAGGCACTGTTTGTGGCAAAACACTTTTGTTTCCCAGCGGTCCGAATTGATCTTCTTTGCATTCCAGATGGGAATGTTTGCATTATGAGAATGACTGTTGTGTGTGTTTACATAAAGGTCATATTGCAAAAATAAACCCTAGTGTGGAGGGCTCCAGGCAGCAACCCCACTTGATGCAAGTTAATAACATTTCTGGCAATGATCAGTTGCTGGTCTCACATAACATTTTATTACTTGCAACTATGCAAAAAATTCCGGATTATTTTTAGTTTCAGTCCTGATGATCGGTCTCAGTCATTAAAGTTATATCAGTCTGGGTGCTCTCTCACTCAATGCAGTAAAATCAAAGTTGTGGGAGTATTGCTGTCATGAGATGCCACTTCTAGGTCGTGTAGAACTGATAGCCACTTACAAGAAGATGTCCTCAACACTGTAATTTTTGGTTGCGGCAGATCGGTCGGTCAAGAATATATTTGGCCTCAGTGCATATTCCATTTCGGATTTTCATTACACATACAGTACACTCCCTCAGCATGTCAGTACCTTGCGCTGCCATTTATGTGCTTCGTACATAATTTGCATCGCTATTTGAACCTGGTTTGGGAAATGCACTGGACTTTCAGGCCCACGCTGTCTTATAGGCAAAGGCAAATCTGAGATTATGCAAAAATTCCACTTGATTCCGTTGACCATTAAGGATAAGGTTAATATTCAACTCCGATAGATTAGAACAGTAAGTTCTGTCCTGTTTTTAGGATCGGTGGGCTTCGCTCTTTGCGGTGGTTAGGAAGCCTGGGAGGGGCGCCCTCCAAATGCTCAGGCAAAAACTGATTATTATCACTTGCCTCATTTGGATGAACTCTATTCTAAATTTTAAGAAGGTAAACTATTCTACAAACTCTTTCTCACAGAGGCATATTTTCAGCTGCCTCTTGATGAAGACTCAAGGAAGATCTCTTGAACACACAGTTTGCACTTTCCCAATACAACTGTTTGCCACTTTGTATGGCTAGCACCCCCACCACTCTTCAGAGATGTCTTGAACAGACTATTGCTAGCATTACATACTGTCTCAGTTACTTAGATGACATTTCACTCACTGGCCATACAACTGACGAACATTTGCGCAATCTCTGTTTCGAAATGAGTGTAATTTTTCCAAGTACACCTTCACTTACCCTTTGGTCATTTATTTTGGTGATATCCTCAATGAAAATGGATTTCAGGCCACCACTGAATATGTAGTAAACACTATTCGGAATATGCCAGTGCCAAAATTCATTAAGGACCGGTAAGTATTTCTAGGAAAAATGAACTACTATTTACAATTTATTATCCAAGCAGCCTCCATAGCCAACCCACTTGATCATAAACATAAAAAAGGAGTACCTTATCAATGGTCCAAAGTGTGCAATCAGGATTTTTAGAAGTTTAAATCCACCTTCCAAACCGCCCCCTTGCCTTGTGACCAGCCCCATTTGGCATTGGTGTTGGTCACAGGTGCATCACCACAAGGCCTTGGAGCAACTCTGCCCCCAAGTTAGACAATGGAATTAAGGAGCCAATTACGCTTTTGTCAACAACGCTTACTCAAGATCTCGAACTTTCTCTCAGATTGAAAAGGAAGTGTTGGTCACTGTTTTTGTGGTCAATTAATGTTGCATTTATTGTACGGTCACAAATTTCATAACACCGTCAATCAGGGTCCTTTGGTTTGGAGCCGAACGGATGGTCCCGACCAGAGGCTCTATTGGTTCTGTGACGATCATGGCTGAAGATTTCTGGACCTGCATTATAGGGCACAGAGTTGTGGGACTCCACCTGATATGTGAAGAGTGCTGTTCACAAAGGAAGCAATTACTCAGATCGTGGGGTACTTGTATAGTGCGCATGGGGTTGTTTTAGGCTAGGCTGTAGTTTGATGTCCTCTGCTGAATGCTCACAAGTCAAAACACAGAAAACAAAATCAAATCAGATACAAAGTGGAGACACTTCCACTCTCAAAACTTTTACAGTAAATTTTTCAAGTATTTGTTACAAAGCTCCCAAACTGACAGACCTGCAGGAAATTTCTCAAACTCAAATTATTCTCGTGACCCAGAGCTGGCTGAAAGCCAAAGTAGAAAGCTTCGAGATATTTAGCGTTTCAAGGAACATGTATCAGAAAGACAGATTATATGCCATAAGAAGGGGAGTGTTTATTGCAGTTGACAAACAACAAGTCTAGATCAAATCAAGTTAATCACTGGATGTTTTTACTGGCCACCCAAACTGGCCCCAGTTTTAGAGTCCTTCAAGGAAAGTCTATGGTCAGTACGGAAACACCCAGACTATGTAATATTAGTTGGAGGTGACTAACCTACTGCGTATACATTGGAACATCTATAGATTCACCACAGGTGGTACATACAAAGTCTTGAGAAGTACTTCTGAACACATTTCCTGAAAACTGCCTTGGACAACTACAAGATGCATTCAATAAGTAATGCAACACATTTTTTTCTCAGCCAATTATGATTGAAAAGACATGGAATTTGTTGTGGGATATCGTGGAACATTCCTACTTCAGCCCCTATAGTTTCATGAACTTCATATAGGTAGCGGCACTATACGTACCCTTCAAAATGGTGTCTGTAATGGAGATGTGTTCAAGTTGTCATTGAGTTTCTTTCAGCAGAAAACCAGAGCATCACAGATATCCACAGGTGCTTGCAGAATATCTGTGGAGACATGGTAGTGAACAAAAGCACGGGGAATCATAGGGTGAGAAATCTGTAATCATCGTAACAAGGCTGCACAAACTTGTCTGATTGTTGGGTGGTTGGTTTGGAGTGAAAGGATCTGAACTGCAAGGTCATCGGTCCCTTCATCTGTTAAGTGGCAAACAAGGAATAGTCATCAAAGGAAGGAGGTGAAAGGCAAATCCTGGAAAGTCTACGTGTAACTAACACGATAAAAAACAGAAACAACAGCCAAGAAAAAAGACAGCACAGACAAGTCATTAGTAGGTCTGTCATGACAAGGTGTTAGAACCAAGAAATTTAAAAGAATGAAGACAATAAAAAGGTGGAAGGGTAGAGACCAGGCTGGGCCACCCAGCGAGGGTCACCAAGGGACCGCGGGGAGAGAGGAGGTGCCAGGAAGGGGGTGCCCCACCAGCTCCTCAGGTAGTCTATGAGGCCAATGTCGTCACGGGTCACCTAAGTGTGCCCAATGTGGAGTCTACAGAGGAGGGTGGATTCCCTGCAAGAAGCATGCAGGGAAGTTTGCCACGTGGTTTTGGTCTCCTTAATTGTCCTCAGTTTGTCTGAGGAAATCAGGGCGAACCAATGTGATTTCCACACACTTCCAGCAATCAATGGTGTACAAACAACTGAAGGTCCGGTTCTGGGACTGCCATTTCCAGAATCAGCATCCTGGTGGCCAGCTTGGCCAACCAGGTCAGCCCATTCATTTCCTGAAATCCCAACATGATCGGGGATCCAAACGGAAAACAACTGGCCACCCAACTAAATGAATGTCTGAGACAAGATCCTGGATAGCTGTATAACCAGTGGGTGGGGAGAGTAGCACAGGTGTACAACCTGAAGGCTGCTAAGGGAGTCACTACAGATTAGGATACTCTTTCCAGTGCAAGAAACATGGCTAAGGGCTAATTTAATGGCCATCAACTCAGCAGTGAAGACACTGCAGCCATTTGGCAGAGAGTGGAGTTCTCTGCACCACACAGAGTGTACGCAAAACCTGTTTGTCCGTCGACTGTTGAGACATCGGTGAATACCACATCCGAACCCACATACTTCTCAAGAACAGCTAAGTACAGGCAGCAAAAAGTCATGGGGTCAACGGAATATTTTGGGCCAAAGGAGACTTTGAGGCAAATCCACGGTCAGAGCACAAGCCATGGGGGCATAGGTGATGTCTCCCTGACCAGAGGCGACAGTAGAGGAAGTTGGAGTTCCAAACACTGACACGGGAGCTGTGTTGCAATTGCTCCTTGTTGTCCAATCCTGCATTCCTCCCATGGCGTGCCAAGAGAAGGGAATGCGTTGGTATTATATTTTGCTGCGTTGTACGAGGCCTTTGTATTTGAAGAGATTGCTGAGGCCATGTGATCACCAGTGAGAGAAAGTTTAAGCTGCTTCATGTGCAAAATATCCGCCATGGTGCCACCCAGTCCGAACGGGGGCTCTCCCCATCGGCACCATCCACCCACAGTACAGCTACCTGGCCAGTAATCTGGACTGGGAGTCCCCGTGCTCCAGTCACAACAGGCATATACTCCATGGCACACAAGGGAAGTGTTCAGCGCAGGCACCAACACTGCAATCCCTGCGTGGTGGGGGAGGAGATTAGTGTTTAACGTCCCCTCGACAACAAGGTCATTAGAGACAGAGCACAAGCTCTGATTAGGAAAGGATTGGGAAGGAAATCGGCTGTGCCCTTTCAAAGGAACCATCCCGGCATTCGCCTGAAACAATTTTGGGAAATCACAGAAAATCTAAATCAGGATAGCCGGAGACGGGTTTCAAGCGTCATCCTCCCGAATGCGGGTCCAGTGTGCTAATCGCTGTGCCACCTCGTTCGGTCCCTGCATGGTCAGGGGGGGCTACCATTGTACAGGCACTTGATTGCCCCCCCCCCCCCAATGGGATGTCTACCATGCTGGGTTTTGGGTGTACTACAACAACAGGAAGGAAGGGTTCCAGGTTGGAAGGGCACAGAGGCTGAGCATAAACCACACTGGTCAACCTCCCCTGCATGAAAAATTTGGGAAAGATGGCAGTCAAACCCAATAATGGGACACTGCAACCATTAACGGAAGGTAATGGTAGCGCCTGGACTGAAACTAGAATTCAAGACCAAAATCACGAACCAAGTCAAAGCAGGGTCTGCACCATAAGGACCAGCCAATGGAAAATCAGAGGAGGTAAGAAATAGTCAAAGTATTGGTTTTGCAGCACAGAAAGAGGACGCAATCCTGCAAAGGCTGAGACCTCATGGTAGCCAAACACATACTGACTAAAGACAGGTGAGCCCTTTGGGGTAAACCTAACTTATCTCCTGTATGCTGGCCACACACACACACACACACACACACACACACACACACCTGTGACTCCTGCTATGGTGTAATGTGTGGACACGCTAGAGGTGATTGACAGGTCACAATCAAACACCTCACTGCTCAACTGGACATCTCTGTTGGTAGTGCTGACACACTCATCCAACATTCATCCACCAGTTGGAGTACTTGAAGGTGTGTGCCTGCTGGGTTCCTCATCGCCTAACAGGAGACCATAAAGAGCAACAAAGGACCATTTGTGCGGTGCTGCTTATGTGTTAAGAAGCTGATCGCAACAATGTTTGTCGAACATCTTCACAGGTGACGAAACATGGGTTCATCACTTTGAAGCGGAAACAAAACGGCAATCCAGAGAGTGGCGCCAAACCACATTTCCTCTGATGAAAATGTTTAAAGCTGCACACTCAGCCGGTAAAGTTATCGTGATGGTCTTCTGGGACTCTGAAGGGGTTACTCCGTTTGATGTCCTCCCTCACGGTGCAACAATCAACTGTTAAATTATTGTGGTACCCTAAGGAAATTGAAGAATTGGCTTTAGCATGTTTGTTGGCCAAAAAACACAAACGAACTTCTCCTTCTTCATGACAACACAAGATCTCAACAAGTCTGCGCACCCAGGAGCAGCTCACAAAACTTCACTGTCTGCTCTTCCTCATGAGCCCTAAAGACTGGAACTCAAGTTCCATCTGTTTGGCCCAATGAAGGATGAAATCCTTGGGAGGCAGTACATGGATGACGGGGAGGTTTTTGATGTAGCAAGACGCTGACTCTGACATCAACCACATGGGCATACATGCCCTCCCCGTTAGGTGGCTTAAGATTATGTTGAAAAGTATCAGAATCCTAAATATAATCAATCTGGTTTCAAAAGAGAGAGGGAGAGGGAGAGGAGGGAGAGGGAGAGGGAGAGGAGGGAGGAGGGAGAGTTTTGCCCCCCATAGGAAACCCACATGTAAAGGGAATAGTTAGGCCTAGTAGCTACAAACAGGCCTGGCCTTATTAGTGTCAGTACAGAAACAAGGATTAGTGAACATGATATTATAGTGACAGTGGTCAGTAGCATTAACAGAACTGTCAAGAAGGCCAGGAGGGTGTTTATGCTTGAAAAAGCAGATAAGCAATTGTTAGCAGTCCACTTACACAACGAAAGGACATCATTTAGCTCCAATATGACAGATGTAGAGGGATTATGGCCAAAGTTTAAACTGATTATAAATTGAGCTCTGGAAACTTATGTGCCAAGTAAGAACACTAAGGATGGAAAGGATCCTCTGCAGTCAAATAATCAAATTTGGAAAATGCTGAGGAAACAGAGTGTAATAATATTATGAAAAGCAAAGTTGCTACTCAACATACAGTGGAGATGCTGATTCGCAGATAGGCGCAACAAAAAGACTGTCACAAATAAAGCTTTTGGCCAGTAAGGCTTTCGTCAAAAATAAATGACAGACACACACACACACACACACACACACACACACACACACAAAATGCCTATCTATTGTCTATTTTTGATGAAGTCCTTCTGGTCGAATGCTTTATTTGTGACAGTCTTTTTGTTGTGCCTATCTACAACTCACTATCTCCACTACATGGTGACTAGCAACTTTCCTTTTCATAATATTGTTACATCAATCCTGGATTTTCCATTGTGTGAGGAAACAGATTGTTGCACCCCATGTTAAGAAAAGGGTGTGCAAATGTTACAGGCAAAAATTAATAGAAATTAAAGCATTCATAAGAAGATCAATGTAAAAAGCACACAACAACTTCCCCTGTTGTATGTTAGCAAGATCTTGCCAAGAATCCAAGAAAATTTTGATCATATGTAAAATCGCAAAGCGGGAGAAGGCTTCTATCCAGTCAATTATCGACCAGTGTGGGGTAGCAACAGAAGAAAGAAAAAGGAAAGCTGAAGTTTTACATTCTACATTTAAGAAATCATTCACACAGGAGGACGTTCAACCACATCACTTGACTGTTGCACAGAGACCCACATGGAGGACATACA
Source organism: Schistocerca nitens (assembly GCF_023898315.1). Taxonomy (NCBI): domain Eukaryota; kingdom Metazoa; phylum Arthropoda; class Insecta; order Orthoptera; family Acrididae; genus Schistocerca; species Schistocerca nitens. The sequence goes on along the minus strand of NC_064617.1, from coordinate 602,937,018 downwards.
AATTGGCATCCGTGGGATAGAAAAGCAGGTGAAAGATAGGAAAACAAACAACTCATCAGGTCCACATTGAATCCCAGCTCGCTTTTAAAAGAGTACTTTGTGACATTGCCCTTACTTAGCCTGCATATATCTTAAATCTCTTCCAGAGCGGAAAGTCCCAAGTGAGTGGAAAAAGCATAGATGACTCCTGTAAATAAGAAAGGTAAAACAACAGACCCGCAAAATTACACACCAATATTCGTAACATCGGTTTGCTGCAGAATTCTTTAACATATTCTCAGTCTGAAAATAATAAATTTCCTTGAGATAGAAAAACTTCTGTCTACAAATCAGCATAGATTTAGAAAATATTGCTTGTGAGAAACTCAGCTTTCCCTTTTCTCACCTGGTATCCTACAAAATACGGATAGAGGGCAAGAGGCAGATTCCATGTTCCTAAGATTTCTGGATAGCATTTGACATGTCGCCCCACTGCAGACTGTTGACGAAGGTGCGAGCATACAGTTTAAGTTCCCAGTGATGTGAGTGGGTCAAAGACTTATTGAGTACTAGAACTTAGTACACAGTCCTCGACATCGAATGTTCATCAGAGACAAAGGTATTGTCAATGCCCCAGGGAAGTCTGACAGGACTGCTTTTATTCTCTATATACATAAAGAACCTGGCGGACAGGGACATCAACAATTTACAACTGTTTGCTGATTATACAGTGACATATGAGAAGGTGGTGTCATTTGAATGACTGTAGGAATATATAAAATGACTTGGACAGAATTTCTAGTTGGTGTGATGAATGTCAGCTTGCTCTAAATGTAGAAAAATGTTAAGTTAATGCAGATCAATACGAAAACGACCCTGTAATGGTGAAATGCAGCATTAGTAGAGTGCAGCTTGACAGTCACTTCCATTAAATATCTAGATATAAAATTGCAAAGTGATAGAAATGGAATGGGCACGTCAGGTTGGTACAAGAGTAGGCGAATGCTCAACATTTTATTGGTAGAAATCTGGGAAACTGTAGCTCACTGACAAAGGAAACTGTGTATGACACTAGTGCAACCCATTCTTGACTCCTGCTCAAGTGTTTGGGATCCCCATCAGGTCAGAGTAAAAGAAGATATCACAGCAATTCAGAGGCAAGCTGCTATACTGTTACCAGTAGATTCGATAAGGTCGCAAGTATTACGTATTACGGACATGTTTCGTGAACTCAAATGGGAATCCATGGAGCGAAGATGCTGCTCTTTCCCCAAGATACTATTGCATAAATTTAGAGAATCGGCATTTGAAGCTGACTGCAGAATGATTCTATTGCTGCCAACATACATTTCGCATAATGACCTTGAAAATAAGATTTGAGAAATTAGGGCTCGTACAGAGGCTTTTTACAGTCTTTTATCCCTCACTTTATTTGCAAGTGGAACAGGAAGGGAACCGACAAATAGTGATACAAGGAGCGCTCTGCCATGCAGCATACGATGGTTTGCAAAGTATGCAGATGTAGATGTAGATCACCTCTCGTGTTACTTTTTGAACACAATGTTAAATTGCCAGTGCGTACTGCACATTGCATTCAGTAATGGACACACTATTTTTCGAATTTCCAATAATGTACTTATTACCACATTTTCTGCCAGCATTCGATGTAGACGTGCTACCTCGTACTCTGTCAAGTCCTGTCCTCAATTTGAACATCCAGAAATGGTTTGTTTTCACTTAGAAAACCAACTGAAGCAATCGTTCCACAAGTTCCCTAATACTTCCTGGTACATGGCTTCATTTTCTCCATGTGGTCTGCTTTGTAATGACCAAATCATGAAGGCTGACAACATTCACTGATTGAAAATTGCCGCAATACAGTCACGTACTAACTGTAGGCAAAGAGCCCAAAATGCCACATATAGGAGCCCTCAAATGTCAAACCGGGCATATTTCCTGCCCGAGAAGAGTTCCAGCGAGCAGAATAATTCCAGACATAGGGGTCTCGTGTAGACAACAGCCTACAACAGATACTATGCAAGTGAGCATTATACTAATTTAGGTTGTACACTAAGAAGGACTTGCAAAATTTACCTGTTTGCCTCTGAACTATTATTGTTTCCAACATACATCAGTCTACATGTGAATATGTCTGTCAGTCACTTTCACTGTGACAAGTACTTTAACCTTAAGGGTTCAGTCAGAGGAACAGAATCTGGCTGTTCAATTGTTCATGGTCTGTAGTACCATTTGTTACTGTGTATATCCAAATCCTAATAAAATTACAGGCTGAGGTCGCCATTTGTTCTGATAACTACTGGAGACTTTAGGAACCCTCATTTATGTTTTCACAGAAGTTATAGGCCAGTGTCTGTGCTCTTCTGCATGTTCATTGCAAATGCTTGAAGAAGCAACAAAAAGCAAACCAGTAAGCCAGCCTAGAATCATTTCCATATCTTCACCAAAGCTCCCTACTTAGCTTAAAATTCGAGTTCTTCTGTACACACCCCAAAGACCCATTGCCTTTTCACTACTGTATGCAGCCACTCGTGCACCAAGGAATGGATGACCTCAAATACTGTGTCAGCTGTGATCTGAGTGAGCTTCTGAGTTAACTACGTTGCGACCCACATTGTGTTATGCAGGACTTCAACAAGCCCTGCAATATGTCTGGTCAGGTTGGCCTCCCACGTTCACCAGTGCTGAGCCACCTTTTTTTTTTTCTCTCTCTCTCTCTCTCTCTCATTAGCAGTATCAACTTCAGTCTGGGAATGTGTAGTACTTCTTATAGAGTCTGACAAACAGTGCTGTGTGTTGGCACCATCCTCTCAGCAACATCTGGTGCTTCAGTTCATGCATCAATCCAACTGGATGATTTCTAGGATAAAGCAACTGGCATGTCACTATGTCTAGTGGCCTTGTATGGACAATGATGCTGTATGGTACGCGTGATGCAACAGTGTGCTATTTGCCACGCACATCAACTGGACCCAGCCAGTCATTCTCGCAATGGTTAACACCAACTAGCTGTCCTACCCCCCCCCCCCCCCCCCAACTTCATAAGGACCATTTCCTATTGTCCATGTGGTTAATCATTGCAGACTCCTCCTCTCACTTCCTGTGTGTTGTTGCCTCCAGCAGACAAAGGGAGCCTCAGAATGGATCTTCTCCACAGAAAAAGGATGAACCCTGCATGCTGCTGACTGACAATAGTCCCCCACTTCACAGAGGCTGATTTTAAAAGATTTTGCACCCATTATGATATTCACCACCTTACAATACCCCTTTTCCATTCAGACCAAAGCAAGCATTTACACTGCCTGTGATGCGACATAATGCAATGTGATGGGGAGTTCACACTGCACGCAATGCAGCACATGATCTGGCCACTGGGGAATAGCAGCTGTTGAGTCTAAGAATGAAGTCATTTTCCTCAACCCAGTAAATTCTTTTTCATTATAAACCAGGCCTCTCAGAATTCAACACAGTCACAAACATGTGCATAAAAATCAACAAGGAGAGAAGGACTTTAGAATAATTCTGTCATTCATACAATGACTTGAGAAAAGATGATGAATTCTGGAATTATTTCAGGATGAGTACAGAGGCATTTGATTATATTGTGTTGTCTGTTTCAAGTAGATTACAGAAGCAAGACATAAATTTCAGGAAGGCTATTACCCCCAAATAGAAATTTATGGTCACCATCAGGTAAGTACACAATATCAAGTTTATAAAAAAATTTACAAGTTGTGATATATTCATCATATTTTATAAATTATCACATAGTTGACAGTGAGCAGAAATGATGTTCATCACATTTCACTCTAAATCAAAGTTTTTTTATAATCTTGTGGGCTTGAAATCACTGTATCATCTGGCTGAATTTCACAAATGCCAATTTTATTTTGAGGATTTTCAGCAATTACAATATCAGCTGGTGGGTTTTCAGGAGAACAGCACAACCTGAAAGAATGTGCAGAGGAAGTGGTTGAATCTTCCAATTATTCTAATAAAATTTGGCTGAATTTTTATTCTGGCTTTCAACTGAGCTTCAGGCAATAGTTTTCACACTGTTGGCAGCAAAATCGCTAAAAGATGATAGCTCACATCTCATGTTCCTGGTGTTGACATTTGTTGCTCAATTCACTTCAACTTCTGCTTCTTTATATTTAGCACTGATTTACTGGATCTCTTGTTTTGGTTGTCTGTATGTAGGGAGGGTGAGGGAGGCGGCTTTAAACATCAGCCTCAGAACTCAGAACATACTGACAGCCTTGAACAGCTGGCTTGGTTGCTTTCATCAGGTGAAACACACTGACACTCTGCAAGAGCTGGTGAGAATAGTACAACATCATGTACATTGTTGTGTTCCAATTCTGTTCTTTTCCTGTGACAAACACTACTTTTTTTCTGCCATGGTGTCATTTTTTCGGTCAAGAATGTCATTAGCTCATACTGTAGCCAATTAGAATGGAATGGTGGCATGCCACCTTCATCTTCTGTATGTTCAGCATGATCTGTTTTGAGTTCAGAGCAGAAAGTGTCATCTACATTATTCCATTTATTCTTCAGAACCTCGCCTGAAAATACAGACATGAAAATATGGATAAATAATTACGTAGACTGTATACTGAACATATTATTTTTTGACCTTCGCACATTAATTGCACATCCTACAAAGATTGTATGGATCCTTCAATTCTGTTCACTTCCTTCTTTTTCAGATATTTGTTGGTTGGGATGTATTTCCACGCACTTTTACAGTCATTTCAGATGGGTCTAACTACAGTCACACAATGTGTGCAGTAATATTTCAAAATGTCAAATTCTGAGCCAGGACATCTGCCTTCTCTTACTATACCACTGCTTCAAACCACTGCACAACTCACATATGCCAGTTGGAATTCTCTGAACTGTGTGTGGGGCCACTGATGGTAAGTATTTTCGGGTTAAGTACCCCCTCATTCTGGAGCAACGTAATGTATAGAAGAAGAAGAAGAAGAAGAAGAAGAAGAAGTCCCTTGCTTTGCTAGATGTAGTTGACACTAATACAGATTAACAGCAGTTGATGTTGGAGGTTACAGCAAGCAATTACAGAGTTTACACGTGGACAAGAAAAAGAAATTCCCAGATTTTTCCTAGATTTCCTGGTTGAAAATATGCTTTTTCTCAGGCGATACTACATTATACCGCTGGTGAAAGCACTTTCTCCCCCCCCCCCCCCCCCTATGTTAAATGACAATATACTTTCCCTCAGAGCTTCAAACTTATCAATCTTTTGAATGGTATAGGTTTTATACATCAGCTTAGAACTTTCTGGCATGTGATCTCACCAGCTAATTGCAGTAGATATTCAGTGTGTTGGACGCATAAAGCAGTTAGCCAACAGAATCATCACTATTAAGCAGTGTGAACACACAAGTAGAAAAAGTTAATGGTTTAAATTAATATACATACGGTATAGCTACAAGGAAAGCTGAGTTTTCATACAAAATATTTGTTACCAAAAATAAAAAAATTAAAAAATAAAAAAAATTAAAGAATACAAGGTTGTGGTTAGGCAGGATCCTAAGAGCATGGCTTAAACTGCAGCAGCTGAATATTTCTGACAAGCACTATTACAAACTTCACTGCTATGCACTAAACATTTCATGGGTTACCTGGATAAATACATGTCTTTTTTAGCATGTATTACCCGTTAAGGTATCAAACATACACTGAAGTGCCAAAGAAACTGGTATAGGCATTCGTATTCAAATACACATGAAAACAGGCATAATATGGTGATGTAACTGGCAACGCCTATATAAGACAACAAGTGTCTGGCGAAGTTGTTAGATCAGCTACTGCTGTTACAATGGCAGGTTACCGAGATTTAGATGAGTTTGAACGTGGTATTATAGTAGGTGCATGAGTGATGGGACACAGCATCTCCGACATAATGATGACGTGGAGATTTTCCCCACAAGACCATTTCACAAGTGTACCGTGAATATCAGAAATCCAGCAAAACATCAAATCTCCAATATGGCTATGGCCAGAAAAAGATCCTGCAAGAACGGGACCAACAACGACTGAAGAGAATCGTTCAACGTGACAGAAGTGCAACCCTTCCACAAATAGCTGCAGATTTCAATGCTGGGCCATCGACAAGTGCCAGCATGTGAACCATTCAATTACACATCATCGATATGCGCTTTCATAGCCGAAGGCCCACTTGTGTACCCTTGATGACTGCACGACACAAAGCTTTACACCTCACCTGGCCCCACCAACACCGACATTGGACTGTTGATAACTGGTCGGACAAGTCTCATTTCAAATTGTATTGAGCGGATGGATGTGTATGGGTATGGGTATGGGTATGTAGGCAACATCATGAATCCATGGACCCTGCATGTCCGCAAGGGACTGTTCAAGCAGCTGGAAGTTCTGTAATGGTGTAAGGCGTGTGCAGTTTCAGTGATACGGGACCCCTGATACAACTGTACTCTGACAAGTTACCCATATGTAAGCATTCTATTTGATCACCTGCATCCATACACACCCATTGTGCATTTCGAAGGACTTGGGCAATTCCAGAAGGACAGTATGACACCCCACACATCCACAACTGCTACAGAGTGGCTCCAGGAACATTCTTCAGAGTTTAAACACTTCCGCTGGCCACCAAACTCCACAGACATGAACATTATTAAGCATATCTGGAATGCCTTGCAATGGTCAGAAGAACTCTTCACTCCCTCGTACTCTCATGGATTTATGGAGAGCCCTGCAGGATTCGTAGTGTCAATTCCCTCCAGCACTACCTCAGACATTAGTCAAGTCCATGCAACATTGTGTTGCAGCACTTCTGTGTATTTGCAGCAGCCCTACATGGTATTAGGCTGCTGTACCAGTTTCTTTGGCTCTTCAGTGTATAAGCACCAGTATAGTTTTAAATAAAGGCATAAATGACTGGTCCTCTGAATTAAGTTTTCTATAAGAGTGTAATGCTCCTTGATCTAAGAAACTCATCACCCATTCTCAAACATAACATATTTCATTTTATTTAAAGGGAAATTTATTTTGAAAGTAAATCAGCATTTGTAATATCTTCCCACGACCTGCTACAAACGTATGCAGATGTGACGTCATGGTCATCAAAATGAGGCCCGCAAGGAAGACGCATCAAAAGCAGTTTGTTGTTTCAAAGTACTGCATAGTCTTTGACACATTTTGCTGTCGGCAGCCATTTTCGTGTACATCGTGTTTTGTTGTTGTAAATGGCACATTTTCTTTGCACCTTAAGTTTTATTTTTGCATTATTCTTTTATTTAGGTTTTATTGCTGCAGTAGTGGGCTAAACTGAAATTTTTTGTTAGAGTATCAGTTCATACCAGTCAAAATTACAAAAATTTAACTGAAAACTAAAACAACGAAAATTTCCTGGACTCCTAAAAAGAAAAATCCTCTGGTTTCTCCAGATGAAAAAATTCTCGTGTTTTTCCCGGATTTCCCATTTGTCTTGGGGCTTATACTCCCTGAATTAGAAGGCAGGACATTTAGAGCAAGTAATTTGTACAATAATATTTTGAATATAACTGAAAACTGGCATTCACCGAAAGAACTACCCAGTACTTCAGTGAAAGTCCCATTACTGTTAATTGGAGATTAAGCCTTTCACCTACCAGAAAACTTAATGCGCCCTTTTCATGCACTGCCGCTGAGTGAGAAAGAAATGTTATTTAACATGAAGTTATTGAGGAGTAGAGTGCTTGTGGAATGAAACTTTTGGAATTATGGCCAGCAGGTGGTGTCTCCTCCGAAAGGAAACAAACTACTGTAGAATATGCAGATCTTATTATTCGGTGCATTTGCATCTCGCACTACATAACAACTGACAAAAATAGGCCCGATGTTTCCCTTCATTGTGTGTTGACCAGGACATAACTAAAAACAATGCTTTGGCAGCACGCTTCGAAAATGATAAAGCAAATAGAGGTGGTTCGAGGAGAGTGAGGAGTGTCTGAAAGGCATTCAAAAATTATGTCAACAGTCATTAATGCAAACGTATTTCACATTGAATTTTTTGAATACTGTAACTATTGTGGCCATCATTTCCTTATCAAAATACTGTAACAATATATGTACAAAACTGATATGTGAAAATATACAAAACTGTTTGTGTTCTTCTTGTAATTCTGTAGTTATTTATTTTACTTTCTCATACTTAGTGTCTGTTCCAAAATCTTGTGCTATTTCATTCCATGCTTGACATACCAGACACCTGTTGTAGTAATATTTATTTTTCTGATTCCACAACATGGAATGTTCACACACATTGTCAATTAGCTTTCTGACACCACGCCAGAAGCAAGCACAATCAAGCTCCATATGCTCACACAAAACGCAAAGCTGCTTGCAAGTACAACGGAGTCATTGCATCAAATGACTCAGCCCAATCTCCAAACAGGCACTGCGTTGTTACCAAATGTTAAACCAAGTTGCCTCATCATCACACAATTTCAGCATGTCATCACTTTGTTCAGCATCAATTTAGCCTAAATGGGCTGTCAGAACAGTTTGTTTGCAACTTTAAGGAGCAAATGCTGTAAGGTTTAGGAACTGCTAAACCAAATTCAGTGTTAAACAACTTTCTAGGATCCTACACATCCACACCAGTCACTGATCAATGCTCAGTAGAGATCTTTCATGAGTGCCCTCACAAGACACTTCTGGGTTTCCTGTGTTCACCCCCACAATAGGAGGAGACACAGCCACATCATCCTGTGTTGGTGCCCCTATGTGGGCACGCAGATTTGTGTTTAGTCCAGGTTGCATCTCCGAATTCATTGCCGAACAATGTGGGCACCAGGTGACATTGGTGGTTACACCATGTGGGATTCTATGTCAACGCGGCACCAATTCCAGTTGCAAAAACTGGGTCAGAAGCCTTCTCCATTCAGAAGTCCACTGTCTTCACTGTTGTGGCCACATCACAGCTTTCTCCAGTGCCCAGTCTCTGAGGATGGCCGCCTGGTCCTCCCTTCCCATGAGCTGCAGGATACATCCATGATGTCGATATGGCTTCAAGAAAGGTTGAATCAATAACCCTTCCATGTGCTGCAGTGACACCCCCATTCCCAGAAGTCTATGAGCCTATGCAAGAAGCTCCACATTCAGCACCACTGTCTCCAGTGGACCAGACACCTTCCATGAGCTGTCTGCTGCAACATCATTCAGCTCCCAGCTGCTTCTGCCACATCTTCCTCTCCTGCAGTGGCTAGGCATGTACCAGCCCTACATGTCCATTCAAGTAGGGAGGTATTTAGTAACTTCATCAGACATACAAATGGATGATACGGACATATGGGTGTATTGCACACATTTCGGCATCCATAGCGGGTAATTTGTAAGGGCACCCAGCAGCCATCTGTCTCAGTTTGCTGCTATTCAAATTTTTTGACTATTTACTGTGTGTTTAATGTTATAGATTGTGAACTTGCGGTCTCCACCACTTCTTACATGTATGCAGTTTTCATTTCGAAATATGTGTTATTCGGCTAAGTCACGTTGGACATTATTGTTTTACTCCCAAATGATTTTCAAGTAATTTTTATTGTGGTTTTAAGGAACTTTTCACCACAAACTGTTTCTGCTTAATTCTTAAGCTAACAGAGTATTTACATTGTTTCTGTAGAGGTTTTATTTACATTCAATAAGTGCTGTGGCACAGAATGACAGTTACAACACAGTGTGCCTGGTATGCAACAGAATGTGACCTCTTTTTCCCTTTCCTCCTATTCTGTATAATTTTTGTGCAAGTATGTACCTTGTACAGCTTGTAGACCACTGATAAAGACAGAGCAAGTGAGAAATTTTCTATTGTGATGGTTTTTCACCTGCTCCAGTGCCTTAGGGATTAATATGCTACTTAAGATATTCAAGAAAGCACAATCTGAAGACATTTAACATGAAAAAAGAGAAGGGAATATATTTACACCCAGTAATATATATAGTGATATAATCTTGAAACAACATTGTATCTGAAGAAAACAAACTTTTCAAAATTTGTTGTCAGTATAAGAATTATTCGATAGCCAAGCTCAAAATCACTTCAGTACACTGAAGAAGTTGATACTAGAGCCTATTCATTATTGTAAGGTCTGACATATACAGCTCTACGAGACATTCTTTAGTAAGGAATCAAAAAGGTTTGTTTGCATGTGGCCAATTTCTGAACATCCATTCAATATTTGGATAATTAATCTAATAACAGCAAATACCATCCTCAGTCAGATTGAACTGGGCCAGTTTGGTAAGGCCTGTTAAAGAGAATATCTTTATAGTGGACAGATAAGGCTTCATTCTGATCAATAAATAATGACTGCCAGTTGATCTGGAATCTTAGGGATGTTTTTTTTTTAGTACTGCAGGAAATAAGAACTGTTAGGCCTCACGCTTTTCTGCTGAAGCATTTCAAAATGTCCAGTGATTTTATGCATTTTGTTATCAGTCTTTCATACATGGCAAAATTTCTTGTCGAAGAGTAAGTCTAGAAATCTCACAGAGTCATTAAAAATTAAAACGGCACCCTTTGCTTTGATTTCTGCTTGGTTAAAAATACAATGTGAGTGGTTAGAATTTACATGAACTGTTTTATCAAGGAAGGAAGGAAGACTGCATTTAACGTCCCATTGACATCGAGGTCATTAGAGATGGACCACAAGCTCGGATTAGAGAAGAATGAGAAAGGATATCCTTTCAAAGGAACCATCCCAGCATTTGCCTGGAGCAATTTAGGGAAATTATGGAAGACCTAAATCTGGATGGCCAGATACAAGTCTGAAGCACTGTCCTCCAGAATGTGAATCCAGTGTGCTAATCACTGAACCACCTCATCTCAGTCGATGTGAAAAACTAAAACTGGTCTCTTCTGCTCATTCTTTCAGGCTTTAGACTGTCTGTTACCACTGCTATGTGATGGACGGACAAAAAAGTAGATCATAAAATCTTTGGTGAATTCTGCAGTGGATGACACCAATCTCATGAAGAACATTGGCAGGGCATCACTGATATTGAATGGAAGTACATTCTCAAAAGAAAGGACTGTATAAGAATTTGCGGTCCCAAGTTTTGATGTTGGCAAAGGATATTATAACACCATATGGTGTCACTGACGTTTTCAGGTCACAAATATATCAATAACTTATTTTGATTATGAAAAACTGATGTATGGCCACTTTCGATATGATAAGGTTATCAAAGATACCGTCTAAATCAGCACACGAAACAGTCCACGAGGTTTTGGGATTCAGGAATCCATACAAAATCGTCAGGAAACAACAGATGAAACATCAGTACCACACTCGAAGCGCAAAAATGTCTTGTGATATCGAATTTTATTAAAACAATCATGGATAATGTGTGTAGTCTGTTTTCAGGACTGTGCTGTTACTCATGCAATTGCCAAAGTGGATTCCAGTATGTAGTATGTGTGGTTTAAGTTTCAACGTCTTCGGAGCTCATCTTCCCTTCTGCAAGTTCTGCTGTTGACGTGGATTGTTGCAACTGGTCTGAGTGAGATGGTGCTGTTAAAAGGAGTACTGACTCAAACTCTTGTGAATATTGTGTGAAATGGTTAATGAGATTCACTAATTCTTTTAGTGATCTTTTCTTGCCTCTTGCTCGTGCAGGTTGATATGTTAAAGGAATTCACCCATTTTGGGGAAACCTGTTTTGTCCAGTGTCAGGAGGACACAAACACAAAAGGGTAGAGGGTCTACTAATCATCGGCAGTTCAAACATATGGCAATTGATGGTACCCCTTAGGGAAATGGTAGCAAGGGGCAGAAAAGAACACCAGGTGCACTCTGTGTTATGCCTGAGGGCCTCATTCAGCATTCTGAAGAGGCTATTCCAGCAGCCACCAAGGGAAGAGGGTGCAACCAACTGCAGATTAAGGCACATGGTGGAACAAATTATGCCTGTCTTCTGGGCTCGGAGGTCATTACTGGGTCATTCCAGCAACTGGCAGAGAAGATTGAGAATATCAGCCCAGTGCATGGAGTTTCAACGAAGCTAACAATTTGCAGCATTGTCCCCAGAAGTGATTGCGGTCCTTTAGTTCTGAGTTGGGTGGAAAGACTGAACCAGAGACTTCAAAGGTTCTATGACAAGCTAGGCTGCAACTTCCTGGACTTGTGCCATAGCATGTGAGTACTGAAGGGTACCCCTAAATGGGTCAATTGTACACTACACATCCGAGGCTGCCACTCAAGTAGCTGACTGTGTGTGGGGTGCACACAAGGGTTTTTTAGATTAGGCAAATCTCCATCAAATCCAGATAACGATAGTTACATGAAACCTGGAAGTATCAGTGTAAGATCAAAAGAAATGCCTCCCACAAGTGAGAGTATTCAAATCCTAATGGTAAACTGCTAAAGCATACACATCATCAAAGAGCCAGAATTTGAAGCATTCATGAAAGGCACTGAAGTTCTCATAATACTAGGTACAGAACTGTTTGGGGGAGACTCAATATCAGAGGTGGGCATAAAATGATAACTGGATCCTTCTATAGCCCACCAGATTCATCTTCTGATGTAACCGAAAACCTCAGAGAAAACTTCAATTCACTTGTACGTGAGTTCTCCAATCATACTGTAATCATCAGTGGAGATTTTAATCGTCCAACAATTAACTGGGAAAATTACAGTTTTGTTCCCGGTGGCAGTAATAAGACATCCTTTGAAACTTTACTAATGTCTTCTCTGAAAATTACCTAGAACAGATAGTTATGAACCCCACTCACGATGGAAATATATTGGAGCTAATGGACACAAATAGCCCTGACCTCTTTGAGGACGTCCATATCGAAACTGGTATCAGTGACCATAATGTGCTCGTGGCAACAATGACTACCAAAGTACATAAGGACAACTAAAACAAGCACAAAGATATATACGTTCAGTGAACTACATAAAGAGTCAGTAGCATGTAGAGGAACTACGGTTCAAGCTTAAAACAGTAGTTGACCATGCACTGGAAAGAAATGTACCCAGTAGAACAGTTCATAATGGGAGGGAACCTCCATGGTACACAGTCGCTGTAAACAAACTTCTAGAGAAACAGAAATTACTGTATAATAAGGTGTAAAACAAAGTGTAGGGCTATAGAGATGCTGAATGAAATGTGTTTGGCTGTCTAAAGGTAATGCATGATGCCTTCAATGACTACTTTGCCAAAATATTGTCAAGTGATCATTTACAGAAGACAAAGAAATTCTGGTCGTATGTAAAGGCTGGTAGTGGCACCAAAGTTAGTGTCCAGTTCCTAGTGAATGAGTCAGAAACTGAAATTGAGGGTAGCAAAACAAAAGCTGAAATGTTTAACTCCATTTTCAAATGTTCCTTTACAAAGGAAACCCCAAGAGAAATGCCCCATCCCACTGAAAAGATGAATGAAGTAAGTTTTAGTGTCAGTGGTGTTGATAAACAGCTGAAATTGTTAAATTGAACAAAGCTTCAGGGCCCAATGGAATTTCTGTCAGATTCTACACTTAATTTGCGGCTGAGTTAGCCCCTCTTCTGACTATAATCTATTGTAGATCCCTCAAACAAAAAACCATGCCCATTTCTTGAAAAAGGGCACACATCACAACCTTCTACATCAGAGGTTCCCAAACTGGTGGGCGCACCCCCCCCCCCCCGGAGGGGGGGGGGGGGGGGAATGTTGCAATGGGGGCGCAGGTGGAGTTAGCGGTATAAACCTAATATTTCTTTTTAATATCGATATTTTAATAAAAATGAATGTGCAGGTATTAATGATAGATTATGGTGCTAAATGCAATCGTTTGGTGTCCCACTTCCCGCAATCCTATCTCAATAACCTATCCTAGAACATACAGCTTTTGAAGATCATTTAGAATGTCACCTTTAGAATGTCACACACAGAAACTCTCAAAATTACGAAGGCGATATGTGTTAATTCCTATACATCAGATTTGTAAACAACTTACTTCTGACAACTGGAAAACAGAAAAGTCAGGTATTAACTATTCCGTACATTTGTACACATGAACTGAAGGTAATCATGTTATAACGTTTAGCCGTAGTAGACTATGTTCATCAGAGTAATAATCACTTATACTGCGTAACTGTAAAAATGCCGTTTTATTACCCTGTCAACCCGCGGATCCCCATGTGTTGCGATTACAGTTACTTTAACAGACTGTATACGCTTCAAATGAACTGGCGGGTTCGTAATTTGGACGCGAGGGTTATATTCTTTGTCACGACGTGAATGCGAAACTAGTACAAATGTTCGTTCTGAGCAGAGTACTTCACGCCGTTCTGGAAACATTGTCGTGAGTGCTAACAATGAAACATAACCCAGCTAGGTAGACAATGAAGTCCATTAGTGAGGCTACTTTTTTTTTTTTCGAACGGACAATACTACAGCTCTTTCATTTGGATTACTTATCTGACAAAACAGTTATTTTTCTTCTGCCTTTTTGAAATACGGCATAATTTCGTTTGAAATTAGTGTATGTTCTTTGCTACAAGAATGGCTTCTTTTGGTACGAGTACAGAGATAACTGCTTGGCACTGGGCACAGTTTCCAGTGATGTGTGAGGTGTATCCATGACCTTAATTAATTACTGTGAAATTTGACAACCAATTCATTGATGTTATCTCAAATCTTATAACATTTCGTTTATAAGTAACGAAAGATAGGGGCACAAAAACGATTTTCGCATAAAACCCCTGGCTGCACTGCTCAGAACAGCCCCGCAGAACAGGTAGCAAATTCTTAGGGTGCCTGTGGGCTGTTTCCGCCCTAATCCGGGAAAAGCGCGTTTCTCCCAACAAGACCCCTGCTCGGCCACCAGGTCGCAGACAGACAGTGCACTGACTACCTGCACTGCGGCTGGGATTCCCCTTTCTTCGCCCCACTCCTCACAGGCAGTCATCTGAGGTGCCGACAGATGACAGTAGCTTTCCTTTATTTCAGTTGGTTGCTTGCAGTTGTTGACACATCTGATGTATTGGATTTTGTTGAAATCGCGTTGAATCTTTCACAGTTGTGCCTCAGTAAAATCAGTGTTAGTGCGAAATTATACTGTTAACTTCTTGTTTTCTATTTACTTCACCACGAGTTTCGTGAAAAAACGTAAATATAATGATGATTATAGCAAATACGGTTTTGCTTCTATACAAAATAAATGGTGTTGACCAGCCGCAATGTGTTATTTGCTATGAGGTATTGAGCAATGATTCAATGAGACCTTTTCGTCTGGAACGCCATTTGTGGGCAAAGCATGGTGCATTGAAAGAGAAGCCTAAGGAATTCTTTGCTGCAAAATGTGATAATTTGAAACGGATGAAGTTGGACACTGCTGAATCCTTCGCTCAGACATCAGAAAAGGTACTGGAAGGCTCGTATGAGTTGTCGCTACTTATTTCAAGGACCAAGAAAAGCCATTATCGGAGAGACACTAATCAAACCCTGTTTGTTGAAATGTGCTGATATTGTTCTTGGGTCAAGAAGTAAACAAAAAATTTCACAAATACTGCTTTCTGACAATACTGTGAAACGTCGGATTGATGATATGGCCGAAGAAAATACAAAATCAATTAGTTACGGCCATCAAACAATCGCACTTTTTCGCGATACAGTTAGATGAGAGTACCGACGTTGCGAATTGTTGCCAACTGCTAGCTTTCGTTCGCTATATAGAAAATGAAGCAATTAAAGAAGAGTTGCTGTTTTTTACAGAGTTAAAGACAACTTCAAAAGCAATTCATATAATGGCAGCCGTCTCTGAATTCTTTTGTAAAAATGAGTTATCATGGCAGAAACTGATAGGCGTATGCACAGACGGCGCCCCATCAATGCTTGGATGTCGCTCAGGTTTCGTGCAGATGGTCAGAGAAAAAAAACCCTAGTGTTACTGCTATCCACTGTGTAATACACCGTCAAGCATTGGCAGCTCAGTCACTTCCAAAGGAACTCAATGATGTCTTGAAATTGTGCATCAAAATCGTGAATCATATTAAAGAGAGTGCGTTAAATTCCAGGTTATTTATGGCTCTTTGTGAAGACTTGGGAGCAGAGTATAAAACACTTTCATTTCATACAGAAGTACGCTGGCTCTCAAAAGGAAATATGCTAGGAAGATTATTTGAACTTCGAGACGAAGTGATGCAGTTTTTGGAAAATAACAAACAAACTGAATTGTATGTGGAATTTAGAAATCCCAGTGTTTCAGATATTTTCGAATCTTTAAACACATTGAATTTGATTACAAGGTGGAGAGTCAAACATAATTTTTCATCGGGATGCCATCAAAGCGTTTACTGATAACTTGCAACTATGGACACGTAAAATTTTAGCCTGCAGTTATTCCTGCTTTCCCAGATTGTTTGGAATCCTGGAAGAAGCCCGATTTCACAACGATTTTAAGGATACTGATACTAAGAGTAAAATATCGAACCATTTGCAGCACCTCATTGGTGAATCCGAACGATACTTCCTGACAGTTGTGATAATAAAATTTATTATAGGTTAGCGACGGATCCATTTCATGTTGACGTGGATGTGCTGCCAAACAGACTACAAGAGGAAGTCTTAGAAATTAAAAATGATTCTGCAGCGAAGTATGACTTTGAGAAGATGGATAAGCCTTTATTTTGGGTGTAATATCTCATGGTGTATCCCAGCACAGCAGAACAAGCACTGAAACTGTATTTACAATTTTCAGGCACTTATTTGTGCGAAAGAGCATTTTCAGCGGTAGTGGCGATAAAAAATAAGCTTAGAAGCAAACTCAATATTTCCAATGATTTACGTTGCGCAGTTTCTACTATTCAGCCAAGAATTCAAAATCTTGTAAAAAATATGCAAGCTCATCCTTCACATTGATTTATTTGTTTGTTTCTTGCCATATGTGTGTGGAAATAATATTTTTATAATATAAAGAGAACTTGTTATTTTTCTCCTAACTATCCTTACATGTAGGTAATACTGTAAAATTATAAAAAACTATTTCGAAGAAACAATATAAAATAAACATAGTGAATCTGATTTAAATATAAATACTGCGTGTGATCCTTATGGATTCTGATGTTACGTGTGGTATGTTATTTCAACTAATAATAGTATTTCTTCTGGATGAAGACACAGCGAAAGTTTATCCTAGATACGGCAAGCGAAGAGTAGTCCTAAAATCGTATATTGGTGAAGAAATGGTGTGCAGCAAGGGAATGTAATCAAGGTAAGGAAGTTGTTTTATTCATATTTTTTAAAGTTCTGTGTAGCCTGCAAAATTATTTCGTAAAACTTATTTTTTATTTTTTGTCTGGTTCTGAGAACTGGGTGTTTGTCGCCGTTCGGTAACTGTCGTCATTGACATAAATGCCAACCTATGCGCAATGACAAGGGGGAGCGCTATAGGCGTACAAACCAGTGATGTTCGTTAACACCGTGACTGAGTAACTATTTTTGATAACGAGTGAAAGTAATAAGCTACACTCAACTTAAAATAATGGCCGGCATCCACTAATCTGCAAAGGTTGCAAATATTTTTCCTTGTTTACCAAGGGCTTTCTTTAATTTAGGAGTGGCTTATAATCACTAGACTAGACTGATGATGTAATAACTGCGACTCGATACATTAACAGCTCACCATGTTACATGACGTTACCATCAAAAAATTTTCAATAGTTTCTTGATAATTAATAAAAATCGCTATATTTTTTTTTGGGGGGGGGGGGGGGGGGGCACGGAAGTTTTCTTTTCGGCAGAAGGGGGGCGTGACAAACAAAAGTTTGGGAACCTCTCATCTACATGAAGGGTAGTAGAAGTGATTCACAAAACTACCATCCGATATCCTTGACAACAATTTGATGTAGAATCTTACAACACATTCTGAGTTCAAATATAATGAGGTATCTTGGACAGAATGACCTCCTCAATGCCAAGCAGCACACATTTCGAAAACGTCAATCATGTGAAACCCAACTCGCACTTTTCTTACATGACATACCAAAAGCTATGGATCAAGGCAATCTGGTAGATGCTGTATTTTGTGTTTTCCAAAAAGCATTTGACTCATTTTGGCTGGTTGGTACTTTAGGGCACAAAGCTGCTGAGGTGTTAAGTGCCTGTATCATAACATAAGAAAAAACAAGAACTAAATAAAAACCTGAGAGACTATAACCATATCAAGAAACTTCAAACGAGGGGCAGCTAAGGACCAGGACATCCCTAGGGAAAATTTCTCAAAACATTGTTGAAATAGCGAAGGTCCCTGCCAGTGGTGGTGGTGGGGGTGGTGTTATGTATGTGTGTGTGTGTGGGGGGGGGGGGGGGGGGTTTGCTTCGCAATGCCGCTACAGTGAATAAAAAGTAAGATGCAATTGACAGAACACATATCATCCACTAAAACAACTGACAAAGTGGATGGCAAACAAAGACGTAAACGTAAACAGCTACAAAATCGGCACCAGATTAAAAAGTGGTGCACCACCAAGGGTTGAGAGCAGTGGGCAGCATCACCACTTAATAAATGGCAATGACAAAAACAACAGTGTCCTATATGCAGCCAAGCTAGAATGACCTCCTTGCAATGTAAGAGCCGAGGGGAAGTTGACCATGCTATTGGGACAGGTTTAATGTCCTGGATTTTGTTCCCCTGGAGAGATCACCTCTGTGGATTCCAAAGTGATACTACATGCCGACAGACTGACAAAGACACAAGTATCAGCCACGGGAACATAATTACTAGCAGGCGGAGGGAAGAGTTCTGCAGCAACATCAGCAGCCTCATTCCCTGGCATGCCAACGTGACTTGGAAACCACAGGAATACGAAGTTGGCTCCCCCCCCCCCCCAAAGTAAGCAAGTGGAATGTTGCTGGATGACTTGGGTGGGCTGGCAAAGGACATAAAGCTCTGCGGTAAAAATAGAGCACCGCTCAAGAAGCCAGTATTGAAAAGGATCATTGCCAAGTACAAAGGCACACCTGACACTATGGTCAGTCCTGGAATCATTGGTGTAGACAAAGACACTGCAGCAGAAAAGCTGGGCACAGCCCATACTAATGGCCTAGAGAGTATTAGATGGGTGACCGGGCATATAAGACAGACGACTCACATAACGACTGAGGAGAACATTCTGCCGATAGGACAACAGTAAGTCAGTAGCCTCAGCATAAAGACTCTCAACAGGACTAGTATACAAGACACCAGTGGCTAAACATACCTTGCAATGGTGGATGGTGTTAAGATGATGTAAGATACACAGATGTGAGGATGAATATGTGATACGTTCATAATCCAGTTTCAAACAGACAAAGGACCGGTACACATGGACCAGGATGGTCCAATCCGTTTCCCACGAGGTACTTCATTAAACACGTAGAACAATGAGGGACTGAGTACAAAGAGCTGCCAGGTAAGAGACATTGAGAGACCAACAGAGCTTCCTATCAAATGTGAGTACCAAGAATTTCATTGTGTCAATGAATGGAAGAAGGAATGGGCCAAGACGAAGGGATGGGGGAAGAAACTCCCGGTGATGCCAGAAGTTCATACAGACAGTCTTGTCAGCAGAAAAGTGGAAGCCATTGTTGTCACTCCATGAGCAAAGATGATCAAGACATCACTGAAGATGCTGCTCAAGTAGACAGGTTCACTGACAGATCGCAAAGCTACCAACAAAAAGAGTGCCTGAGGTACCTAGTGTGAGACAATTCATAATAGGGTAAAGGTTATGGCAAATAAGGCAATGCGGAGCACAGAACCCTGAGGCACCTTGTTCTCTTTAATAAAAGTGTCCAACAGAGCCGAGCCCTTACGTACCTTAAAAGCACGGTCTTTTAAAAATTTTCAGATAAAAAGGGTCAGGCGACCCTGGAAGCCTCACTCATACGTAATACGGAGGATACCTGTCCTCCAGCAGGTGTCGTACTCCTTCTCCAAATCAAAACACACAGGCACAGTTTGGCACTTCCGCAAAAAATTGTTCATAATATGAATTGACAAGGTGATGATATGATCAACTGCAGAGCAGTGCCTAAGGAAACCACATTGGGCATTCGTGAGCAGATTCCGAGACTCGAGCCACCACACCAGCCGACCATTAATCATACATACCATTACCTTGCAGATGCTACTGGTGAGAGAAATTAGACAGTAACTGGAAGGAAAGTGTTTGTCCCTACCAGGCTTAGCTATGGGAATGACAATGGCATCACTCCAGTGACTGAAATGCGCCACCTGTCCAAATGAAGTTATATGTATGGGGGAGAAAGCATAGACCCTAAGGAATTAGGTGTTGCAACATTAGAATGTGAATGTCGTCCAGTCCTGGAGCGGATGACCGGGACAAAGGGAGTGTATTTTTAAGCTCCTTCATATTAAAAGCAATATTGTAACACAATTCTGGGAGGAGAAAGATATCACCCTTGCCTCCACCACCCATTTCAGAGTGGGGAAGGCAGGATGGTGGTGGGTGGAACTCAAAATGCCTGAAAAACATTGGCCCAGGACGTTGGAGGTATCAAGAGTGTCTACAATGACATTGTTCACTATTGTCAGACCAGGAAGCTAGACAGATTACCCCAAACAACAGAAGAGGGAGTAAAACTGTTAAAAGAGCTTTGAAAATAAAGCCAATTAGCTTTTTCACTACCTCTGAAAATGCGGCAACAATGCTCAGTAGCTGATTATAATCGGTACAGTTCACCATCATGGGGGTGGCATTTAAAAAAAACACAGGCCTCGTCTCCGCACGTGGATTGCATTGCGGCATGCCTTAGTCCAGCAGGGGATGGCTGCATGTAGCAGTGAGTCAGTGTTGCAACGTACAGAACATTCCACAGCAGTAAGGATAGTGTTTGTAAGGTATTCTATCTGTTCATCAATGGAGGGTAAATGGGATCACAGAACACCATTTTCAGTGAGGAGTAGAGCTGCCAGTCAACTTGGGAAAGCTGCCAGTTGGCTGGATGCACAGATGGGATAGGTGTTAACAAACAAATGACACAGGGGAAATGGTTACTCGAGTGTGTCGGAAAGAATTAACCACTCGAGATGACGAGCAAGCTGAGCAGTACAGATAGTGAGGTCCAAGTGGGAAAAGGAGTGCGTGTAACTGCAAATAAATGTGAGTGTATCCATGTTCAAACACAATAGACTGAGCTGAATGAAGATATCTACAATGAGAGTGCCTCTCGGACAGGAGTGCAGAAGGCCCCAAAGGGATGGTGGGCACTGAACTTGGCGAGCAGCAAAAAGGGAGGAAAAAGTTGAGCAATAATTCGCAAAATGCCTGCCATGGTGACAGCAGAAGATGAAGGTGAGTAGACGTGAAACAAGGAAGGAAAAGACGGACAGCAACAGCTTGAAGCTGGGTGTTCAAGGACATGGTGTAGCTATATACATTGTCTCAAATGAGGAACACGACTTCCCAATGAGTCGGTGTCCCCATCTAACAGGGGAGGTCAAAATGGAGTGAAATGAAATGTGGGTTGTGGAAGTGATCATGAGTGCATAATTTTGTTTCCGGGAGGCAGGAAACAACTGGTCAGTATGATCGCAAGAGGAACTGTAATTTAACCCTATTGGATCTGATGCTGCGATTGTTCCATTGGAGAATAACCGTATCCGATGACAGACAGGAGGTGGGTCAAATAAGGGGCAGTCACTGCAATAGCTGTCGACTGCCAGAATTCGAACATGCACAATGACCAGGTTCAGAGGCTGGAGGATCTTGGTCCATTAGTTTGACAGAGGTGTTGGTATTCACCCTTGATTAGCCAGCGGGCTGACTGTTGGTGGTGCATCCCAGTGAAACGGAGGTTGGTGTTGAAGAAGAACACCAAGGTGTAGAAGGGCTTTGTTTGACTGCTTAGAACCTTTGTGTTTGTTAGGTGCAGACCCAGACATTGGCTGGCTAGATGGCACAAGAAGTCATTGCGGGAGTACTCCTTTTTTGGATTTCCGTGCTTTTGTTTGCTAGGCACGAGATTTTGTTGGCACAGGCGAAGGTTTGTCGGTATGGTGTGCACCCAAGCACCCATAGCAAGTGAAGGTCAGCGTGTGACCTTGGAGCTGGACAGTTTCACAACCATCGCACTAAACTCGAAGTCACAAGTGTGTGTAGCAATGTCTTCCTTAGGTTGGCATGTAGTGACAATTGTACTATAATTGCCAGAGTATGGTGTACAAGGTTTGTAACTAGCCAACATTTTCTGAGCAATGTGAGTAGGAACCTCTTCCTTCATCCAGATCTCCTGACCAGCTCTATCATTGAAGCAGACTGGACAGTTACGGGAGGAAGCAACATGATCACCCTTGCAATTGATACAGTGAGGTGGAGGCAGTGGACACACCCACATGAACGTCCCTACCACAGGTTACACATGTAGTTGCATTTACAGAAGATTCATTGGTGTGCTTGTAGCACTGACCTTTATAGTAGCGTGTGGGATTTGGAATATATCGTCTGACAGTAATAGCTTCATAACCAACCTTAATTTCTTATGGAAGTACCACAAGTCAAATGTGAGGCTTACAGTGCACACTAGCACTAATTCTTTATCAATCTTTTACATGATGTGGTGAACTGCAGTCTCTCCCTGGTCAGTGAAATATGATGTTATTTCAGCCTCGGTCAGCTCATCAAGAAGCCGCATGTATATTACACCATGAGAGGCATTCAGAGCGTGGTGGGCCTCTATTTTAACAAGATACCTGTGGAGAAGTGTTGCATTAAGCAGTTTCTGTGCTAGACAAGAACTATCAGTCTCCAACAGCAAGGTCTCATAACGCAAATGAGAGCAGGACTTCACAGGACCAGTAATGGCATCTACACCCTTCTGAATAACAAATGACTTAACTGTTGTGAAATTGTAGCCATCTTCCTTGTGTGACACCATGAGGTATCAGGGAGCAGCCAGGAGAGGTGTCGATTCTTTCATCTCAACCCATTGCGTTTTTGGGATGAGGACCTCATCACAGAGAAATCCCCCATATTTGCCAATGACTCTGATGGCACGCTCCTTCCCACTGGGGGTCCTCCATCAGGAGGGGGAGGGGGAGGGGGAGGGGGTGGCTGGGCAGCTCACCCACCCTAGGTGATTGTCACACATCAGGTCACACCTTCCGGGATACACACAGAGGCACCAATCGGTACAGAGTAAGGTACTAGCTCTGGCAATCATCCCTCCCTGGGTCTAGCCCGTGACAGGGGTACGTACGAGCCCTACTTGTCAACCCGGGGCCGGGAATTATGCGTTACCCAGTCACCTTTTATGTGTCAAACGCATGGGCCAGCATTCAGAAGTGCATATAGAGGAAGAGGAAGCGGAAGAAGAAGAAGAAGAAGAAGAAGAAAAGGGAGAAGACAGATCTCAAACACCAAAATGGAGGAAGGGCAAGAAAAGGAAGGACAGGGAAAGAAAGATTGGTGAACAGGACGAAACCATACACAGTTTTACCAATAACTCCGGTTTCCCAATGAAGGCATACAACACGGTCACCATAGTGCTGCAAAGGCTGGGGCCCATGGTAGCCAAGCACTTGCTTACTGAAGAGTGATGAGTCCCCAGGAGGAGGGATTTGACTAAGTACCACACCTTTGCTTCCTGCCAAATCTGTGACTGGTTTGAGGACATTTTGGTAGGGAGGACGTTTTCTTGCATGGAGAGTCATCGTCAGATTTAGAAGTAACTTCGAGTGTGCCCCAGGGAAGTGTGTTGGAACCCTTGCTGTTTAAGTTGTATATTAATGACCTTGCAGACAATATTAATAGTGAAATCAGGCTTTTTGCAGGTGATGCAATTATCTATAATGAAGTACTACATGAAAGAAGCTGTATAAATATTCAAAAAACAAAGATGATGTAACTTACCAAACGAAAGCGTTAGTATGTTGATAGACACACACACACACACACACACACACACACACACACACACACACACACACACATTTCAAGCTTATGCAACCCACAGTTTCTTCATCAGGAAAGAGGGAAGGAGAGGGAAAGAGGAAAGGATGTGGGTTTTAAGGGAGAGGGTAAGGAGTCATTCCAATCCCGGGAGCGGAAAGACTTACCTTAGGGGGAAAAAACGACAGGTATACACTTGTGCACACACATATATCCATCCGCACATATACAGACACAAGCAGACATATGTAAAGGCAAAGAGTTTGGGCAGAAATGTCAGTCGAGGTGGAAGTACAGAGGCAAAGATGTTGTTGAATGACAGGTGAGGTATGAGCGGCGGCAACTTGAAATTAGCGGAGGTGGAGGCCTGGTGGGTAACGGGAAGAGAGGATATATTGAAGGACAAGTTCCCATCTCCGGAGTTCTGATAGACTGGTGTTAATGGGAAGTATCCAGATAACCCGGACGGTGTAACACTGTGCCAAGATGTGCTGGTCCTACTCCAAATCCCATGCTACTTTCCTTGACGTTGACCTCCATCTGTCCAATGGCCAGCTTCACACATCCGTCCACATCAAACCCACCAACAAGCAACAGTACCTCCATAATGATAATTGCCACCCATTCCGTATCAAACGGTCCCTTCCCTACAGCCTAGGTCTTCGTGGCAAATGACTCTGCTCCAGTCCTGAATCCCTGAACCATTACACCAACAACCTGAAAACAGCTTTCCCATCCCGCAACTACCCTCCCGACCTGGTACAGAAGCAAATAACCAGAGCCACTTCCTCATCCCCTCAAACCCAGAACCTCCCACAGAAGAACCCCAAAAGTGCCCCACTTGTGACAGGATACTTTCCGGGACTGGATCAGACTCTGAATGTGGCTCTCCAGCAGGGATACAACTTCCTCAAATCCTGCCCTGAAATGAAATCCATCCTTCATGAAATCCTCCCCACTCCCCCAAGCATGTCTTTCCGCCGTCCACCTAACCTTTGTAACCTCTTGGTTCATCCCTATGAAATCCCCAACCTCCTTCCCTACCCTCTGGCTCCTACCCTTGTAACCGCCCCCGGTGTAAGACCTGTCCCATGCACCCTCCCACCACCACCTACTCCAGTCCTGTAACCCGGAAGGTGTACACGATAAAAGGCAGAACCATGTGTGAAAGCACCCACGTGATTTACCAACTGACCTGCCTACACTGTGAAGTTTTCTATGTGGGAATGACCACCAAGAAACTGTCCATTCGCATGAATGGACACAAACAGACAGTGTTTGTTGGTAATGAGGATCACCCTGTGGCTAACCATGCCTTGGTGCACGGTCAGCACATCTTGGCACAGTGTTACACCGTCTGGGTTATCTGGATACTTCCCAATAACACCAACCTATAAGAACTCCGGAGATGGAAACTTGCCCTTCAATATATCCCCTCTTCCCTTTACCCACCAGGCCTCAACCTCCGATAATTTCAAGTTGCCGCCGCTCATACCTCACCTGTCATTCAACAACATCTTTGCCTCTGTACTTCTACCTCGACTGACATCTCTGCCCAAACTCTTTGCCTTTACATATGTCTGCTTGTGTCTGTATATGTGCGGATGGATATGTGTGTGTGTGTGTGTGTGCGAATGTATACCTGTCCTTTTTTTCCCCTATGTAAGTCTTTCCACTCCCGGGATTGGAATGACTCCTTACCCTCCCCCTAAAAACCCACATCCTTTCATCTTTCCCTCTCCTTCCCTCTTTCCTGACGAAGCAACCGTGGGTTGCGAAAGCTTGAATTTTGTGTATGTGTTTGTGTTAGAGTGTCTATCAACATACCAATGCTTTCGTTTGGTAAGTTACATCATCTTTGTTTTTAAATATATTTTTCCCACGTGGAATGTTTCCCTCTATTATATTCATATCATTGTATAAATATTCAGTTAGACCTTGATAAGATTTCAAAGTGTTGCAGAGATTGGCAACTTACTTTAAATGTTCAGAAATGTAAAATTCTGCACTTTACAAAATGAAAAAATGTAGTATCCTCTGGCTACAATATCAATTAGTCACTGTTGGAATCGGCCAACTCATGCAAATACCTGGGTGTAACACTTTGTAGGGATATGAAATGGAATGATCACATACATTCAGTTGTGGGTAAAGCAGGTGGGAGACTTCAGTTTATTGGTAGAATACCACAGAACTGCAATTAATCTACAAAGGAGATTGCTTACAAATCACTCATGCGACTGGTTCTAAAATATTGTTCAAGTGTGTGGGATCCATACCAGATATGCCTAATGGAGGATGCCGAATACATACAGAGGAGGGCAGCACGAATGGTCACAGGTTCGTCTAATCCGCAGGAGAGAGTCACAGAGAGAGTGAAGAAGCTGAACTGGAAGATTCTTGAAGACAGACATGAACTATCCTGACTAAGTTTATTAACAAAAAGTTTTAAGAACTAGCTTTGAATGATTACTCTAGGAATAAACTACAACTCCCTATGTGCGACACATACGGAGCGTGAAGATAAGATTAGAATAATTACTGCACACACAAAGACATTCAAACAATCATTCTTCCCTTGTTCCATAAGCGAATGGAGATGGTACAATTGGGCGTACCATCTGCCATGTACCTCATCATGGTTTGTAGAGTACAGATGTAGATGCAGAATTTCTGGTGGTGTATTACGTCTAAACTTTCATAGACCTACATATTAGCTACATGTTAGTCCCCCTGATTGCCAAGCAACATTCCCTATTTCACCACTGGACAGTTTGTCTTCTAAGCTGAGGGGGTAACTAGTAATGTGAGCCACATTGTCCTAGAAGCTATTTCAGTATTCACACATAACCAACTGCTCTGAATGTCAAAATATTTTTCAACTCCAACTACTTAAGGAGAAATGACCACCTCAATAAAATAAGAAAAATCTGAGTGACCATGGAAAGATCTACATGTATGTTTATTATTTTTCCAAGTGCTATTCAAACATAGAATAGTAAAACAATAATGAAAACTGCTTCTACAAAGACTCGGCCAAGTGTTAATTGCACAGCAGTCATGTAAAAGTAAAGTGTTCATCTCCTCAGTTATACCCACATAGGCAACCTCTTTTCGGGTACAACTCATCCAGGAACGCAAATTCATAGTGGGAAGAGCTCTATACAGAGCAAATTACAATCAACTTCTCGCTGTCCAGTACATGTAGATCTACATCGTTACTCTGCAATTCACACTTAAGTGCCTGGCAGAGGGTTCATCGAACCATTTTCATACTACTACTATACCATTCCACTCTCGAATGGCGCGTTGGAAAAAGGAACACCTAAATCTTTCCTTTCGAGCTCTGATTTCTCTTATTTTATTACAATGATCATTTCTCCCTACTTAGGTGGGTGTCAACAAAGTATTTATGCATTCAGAAGAGAAAGTTGGTGATTGAAATTTCATAAATAGATCTCGTTGCAAAGAAAACCGTCTTTGTTTCAGTGACTGCCGACCCAACTCGCGTATCATATCAGTGACACTCTCACCCCTATTGTGCTATAATATGAAACGAGCTACCCTTCTTTGCACTTCTTCAATGTCCTCCATCAATCCTACCTGGTAAGGATCCCACACTGCGCAGCAATATTCCAGGAGAGGACGGACAAGTGTAATGTAGGCTCTCTCTTTAGTGGGTTTGTCACATCTTCTAAGTGTTCTACCAACAGAGTGCAGTCTTTGTTCCACTTTCCCCACAATCTTATCTATGTGGTCTTTCCAATATAAGTTGCTCGTAATTGTAATTCCTAGGTATTTAGTCGAATTGGCAGCCCTTAGATTTGTGCGATTTATTGTATACCCAAAATTTATCAGATTT
This sequence comes from Schistocerca nitens, assembly GCF_023898315.1. Taxonomy (NCBI): domain Eukaryota; kingdom Metazoa; phylum Arthropoda; class Insecta; order Orthoptera; family Acrididae; genus Schistocerca; species Schistocerca nitens. The sequence goes on along the minus strand of NC_064617.1, from coordinate 602,909,235 downwards.
CTTTTAGTACCCATGTGGATGACCTCGCACTTTTCTTTGTTTAGTGCTAATTGCCACTTTTCGCACCATACAGAAATTCTCTCTAGATCATTTTGTAATTGGAATTGATCGTCTGATGATTTTACTAGACGGTAAATTACAGCGTCATCTGCAAACAATCTAAGGGGGCTGCTCAGATTATCAACTAGATCATTTACATAAATCAGGAACAGCAGAGGGCCTATGACACTACCTTGCGGAATGTCAGATATCACTTCTGTTCTACTCGATGATTTACCGTCTATCACTATGAACTGTGACCTCTCTGAGAGGAAATAACGAATCCAGTCACACAACTGAGACGATATTCCATATGCACGCAATTTGATTAACAGTCACTTGCGAAGAACAGTATCAAAAGCCTTCTGGAAATCTAGGAATATGGAATCGATCTGAGATCCCTTGTCGACAGCACTCATTACTTCATGGGAATAAAGAGTTAGCTGTGTTGCACAAGAACGATATTATCTAAATCTGTTATGTATCAATAAGTCATTTTCTTCAAGGTGATTCATAATGTAATCCTACTGCAAATTGAGGTCAGTGATATGGGTCTGTAATTCAATGAGTTACTTCTATTTCCTTTCTTGAATATTGCTGTGACCTGTGCTACTTCCCAGTCTTTAGGAACAAACCTTTCGGCAAGTGAGCAGTTGTATACGATTGCTAAGAAAGGTGCTATTGTGTCTACATACTCTGAAAGGAACCCGATTGGTATACCATTTGGACCAGAAGACTTGCCTTTCTTAAGTGATTTGAGTTGTTTCGCAACACCTAAGATATCTACTTTAATGTTACTCATGCTAACACCTGTTCTGGTTTCGAATTCTGGCTGGAATATTTACTTCATCTTCTTTCGTGAAGGAATTACGGAAAACTGCATTTAGTAACTCCGCTTTAGTGGCATCATCATTGGTAACATTTCCATCGTGCAGTGACGGTATTGACTGTTTTTTGCCACTGGGGTACTTTACATACAACCAGAATCTCTTTGGGTTTTCTACCATATTTTGAGACAGTATTTCATTGTGGAAACTATTAAAAGCATTTCGCATTGACGTCCCCACTAAATTTCGAGCTTGCGTGAACTGGGGATTTTGCGTTCTTCTGAATTGGGAATGCTTTTTTCGTTGATTCTGCAACAGTGTTTAGACATGTTTTGTGCACCATGGTGGATCAGTCCCGTCTCTTATTAACTTAAGCGGTATGAATGTATCTATTACTGTCAATACCGTATCTTTGAATTCGAGCCATATCTGATGGTCTACACTTACATAATTAGCTTGGAAGGAATGGAGACTATCTCTTAGGAAGGCATCAAGCGAATTTTTATCTGCTGTTTTAAATAGATATACTTTGCGTCTGTTTTTAGTGGTTTTTGTCAATATGGTTTTGAGCCTCATTACAATGACCTTGTGTTCATTAATCCCTGTATCCATCATGACGCTCTATATCAGATCAGGATTATTTGTGGCTAAGAGGTCAAGTGTGTTTTCGCAACCATTTACAATGTGTGTGGGCTCATGAACTAATTGTTCAAAGTAATTCTCAGAGAAAGCATTTAGTACAATTTCAGAAGATGTTTTCTGTCTACCACTGGCTTTGAACATGTATTTTCGCCAACAAATCGAGGGTAGTTTGAAGTCTCCACCAAATTATAACTGTATGAGTGGGGTACTTATTTGTAATGAGATTCAAGTTTTCTTTGAACCGTTCAGCTATTATATCATCTGAGTCGGGGGGTCGGTAGAAGGAGCCAATTATTATTTTGGTATGGCTGTTGAGTGTAACCTCTACCCATAGTAATTCGCAGGAACTATCTATTTCAACTTCACTACAAGATAAACTACTACCAACAGACACAAACACACCACCACCTACTTTATTTAATCTATCCTATCTGAACACGGTTTGCGCCTCTGTAAAAATTTCAGCAGAATTTATCTCGGGCTTTAGCCAGCTTTCTGTTCCTATAACGATTTCAGCTTCAGTGCTTTCTATCAGCACTTGAAGCGCTGGAACTTTTCCAACACAGCTACGACAATTAACAACTACAATACCGACTGTTGCTTGGTCGATTCTCATCGTTTCTTTGCCCTGTACCCTTTGAGACTGGAGCCCTTTTTGATCTTTCCCAAGACTGTCTAACCCAAAAAACCGCCCAGTCCACCTACACAGCCCCTCCTACCAGTGTAGCAGCCTCCTGTGTGTAGTGGACACCTGGCCTATTTAGCAGAACCCAAAACCCCACCACCCCATGGCGCAAGTCGAGGAATCTGCAGCCAGTACCAACAAGAGCAGACACAATGAAGGATATCAGTGGTGAATAGCAACCACATTGCAGTGTTAAAGTACATCCCTTGCCCTCCATAGATAATATCGATGGCAGACAATGAAAACCTCATAACTCCATCTGCCATGACAATATTGTAGTTCCAGGAATCAGTAACTCCATGATAAGAGAGAGATTTGAAAGTGTATGGCTTTTCTAATCAGTGAATAACTAGGCTTCTGCAATATAGTTACATATGTGGAAATTTATCCGTTTCACTTTATATTATAATTTAAGAAACAATTTTTGGTTCTCCCGTAAAATTTAACGAAACGGAGTTACGAAGTTTTCACTGTCTACTGTCAATATGTCATCTATAAGAATATAAATAAATGCAAGGTGTAGACATTAGTAAAACCCCACAGTGTTTTGAAAGCCCCAAGAATGAATATTGGAGGGCATGGCCGCTTGAGGCCTCAGAGACCAAGGCATATAGGGTCTCGCGGTGGCACACTTAAGAGTGATTTTATGTACAAATTTCTGATGGCACCTGCTTATAAATCAGTGCTACATCAGACTGATGAGGAATGATACCCATAATTATCGAACAAAGCCATCATTAGTGACCCTGTTACTAATCAAGGACTGTCCTGTGCAGACTGTGCCCATTAATAACATGTTGTAATTTTTAAAGTGAGTAGCATGAGAGTTTTACCAGTCAAAAGAGTTTCCATTCATTTGCAACAGTCCTGAATCCATTCCTGTTCCCCAAAAAATGTGAGCCACTTATGCAGTGATACCTATCTCTACTCCTCAGTCTTAGTGGTGAGTCCCAGACATTGGAGGCTGTTTCAAGATTTACATGTTACCTTTTTCAATTAGCATTTCAGAGCTGTCATCTGATGTAGAAGACTTATCCTGTGATGAATCTGAACTTTCGGTGCTTCTTTTCTTTTGCTCATGGCATTTCAGTTTATTTGAATCTTTAAATGCCTCATTGAATAATCATCAGAATTTCATGTACTGACCTTCAGTTCTCCACTTTGTGTAGGGAGAAGAGAGTGCAAAACTAGAAGGTAGGTGCAAGGCAACTCTGGAACTAGAAGGGAGGTGCATGGCAATTCCCATTCATGATAAGGTGGTCTGCAGTCTCCACAGTTTATTTGCCTCCGTAACCAAATTTTATACCCCCAACTTTTGAAAGTTGTAAACTGCATGGTATTCAGGATATAAGATCACACCTTGACACACATAAATTATACTTTAACCGTTAAAATATCTTGGTAATGATGGACTTTCAAAGGTATGAACAAAAACTGATTTTTCCCAACCTGCTGTTTACTCATTTCATGACTTGTGTGCATTGATATTCCTCCTCCAATTCTGATGTTTGGATGTGAATAAGATCTGTGCATTTTGAAACATCTTTGCTAAAAATGAGAGTGCTGCATTTCTGCTATAATCAGCTAGCAGGTTCTTTTCAAGGAGGGTGGTACCTGTAGATAAATAAATATTTTGATTAAACAGTACCAGAGAAGGAAAGTTGCTAATCACCATATAGCGGAGATGCTGAGAAAACCATTCTACTCTCAAGTCTTTTCATAGACAGCAAATCTCAGCAACCCCCTTTAATCTTTCATGGAAAAGGAAGGAAGGAAGGAAGGACAATTAGGGTTTAATGTCCTGCCGACACTAAGGTCATTAGAGACGGAGCACAAGCTCAGATTGGTTGAAGGAAAGGGAAGGAAATTGGCCATACTCTTTCAAATGAATCTCCCACCAATTGTTTGGAGCAATTTTAGGGAAATCATGGAAAACCTAAATTCAGATGGACAGATGCAGATAATCTTTAATGTATGTAACAGTGTAACATGGAGCACTACTTCTAATGACCCAGTAATTCTCTTCATATCCAGAATTACACTATGAGACACCAGTATGATGTCCTGTCACAATTTTCAATTACTTTTTAAGCTGACTGCTTTTGTTCACTTAATTGATTTGTATTAGTACCTACGAGTGGACTGCTCTCTCTCTCTCTCTCTCTCTCTCTCTCTCTCTCTCTCTCTGGTAGCTCCCACCAAGGGGCCAGTATGCCTAAGCAAGCCCATACCTCCCTCAAGAGTCATGTACACATTGGGGTGCAGTGTTATCCTAAGCTTGAAGCCTCTTTTTAAAGGCTAAATATTAAGCCAAAATCCATGTTCCTTGTGTCACACAACATTCCATCACCATGTCTTGCTGAAGCATAGCCACATTTACAGTGGAGGAGAACTGTTGACACAGACCAGCCTGCAGGTGCACCGTGTCCATATCCAGCCGTTTCTGCTCAGGCTCCAGAAGGATAGTCCAGATTAAGGAATCTATGCACAGAAGTTGAGATTAGGAGTAAACAGCACATCTTTAATGACACATTTCTATAACTGACTTTTGATTGAAACTTCAAGATGAAAGCTGTTATCAAAAAATTAAAATGATTACTGGTATTCCTCAAGGAGATATAATTATGGAAACATTATGTCCATGCTGATTACAGTGCCTACTGCTTATTAAGCCCTGACCCGTGGTTCTGGGTGACTTTCCCGAAATCAATCCCTTTTCCTAGACCTCTCCAGTCCTTTTCCTTCACCGTTCTTTCCTTACCCTCCAACCCTTCTGCATGAAGAAGGAGCCAATGTCTCAAAAAGCTTGTCAATTACGACACACTCTTTTATGTATGTGTTCTGCTGCCGCTAGGTGAATAGATTTTTTATCTATCCAATTAAATAATTTTGTCAACAATTGATTGTTTTCACGTTCATGTTCTGCAACTTGCTAACTGTCTTTATTCCTTTTTATACACTACAATCGGTGTCCCATATCTTTCACAGCAGATGTATCACATGTATGAAATGCATACTTCTTCCACTGCACTAATGAACTGTAATAGAATATTAACATAAATGCTTGAGTTTATTTCAAACTGCTCCAATAAATTCCTTAAGACCATATATCAAAGTGATGCCAGAGTCCAGTACCTAGAGGCCTACTGGTGGGAAATGCACTTTAGAAGTTCGTCAAACTTCTGTATGAAGTGAGTGTTAGTCTGGTAGTAACTGGTATACAGTCTTTCAAAATTGGGCTCTCCAACTCTTTGCAATCAGTTTCATAATATACAAGAAGTGTTCAAAAATAAATCAAATTCTTGAAATAGCAAACCAACCGGCAGAGCGAAAGTGTTGTGGTTACTGTGAACATGTAGCGGCAGGTTCAGAAAACAAACTGCTGTTTGCCAGGTCTGGCTCTGGTCGTTTGTAAGCAATCTACAGCTGCTGAAGTGAGCACATGCACAGGCTGCACATCAGATTAGTACTGAAATAACAATGAAAGAGGGATGTTGATGACACTTTTGTAGTTTGGCCCCATGGTGAAGATAACTTGCAAGACTTCTTAAGACATCTGAACTCCCTCCACGATCAAATAAAGTTCACAATGGAAATTGAAAAGGAGCGATGCCTTCCATTCTTGGATGTTTTGGTTCGGCGCAGAGAGGATGGCACTTTGGGACATGAAGTGTATATGAAGCCGACGCACACCGATCTGTATTTACGTGCAAATAGCTGCCACCATCCTGCCCAGACAATGAGTGTTCTCTGAACTTTGACTCACAGAGCGCATATTATTTCTGACGAAAGCAGTCTGCAAGATGAACTTTCCCACTTACAAAGAGTGTTTGAAGACAAGGGTACTCTTCACAACAAATACAGAGGACACTGAAAATGAAACCGAAAGAGGCCACAAAGAAAGCAGAAGAAGATGAAGAAACCTTTAAATCGATGGCCTTCCTGCCATATGTGGGTAGCCTCTCATCAATAATAGGACGCATTCTCGGCAGACACAAAGTAAAAGTGATTTTTCGTCCTCCACCTAAGACAGCTGCACTCGTGGGCTCCGTCAAAGATGATTTGCTGCTCCGAAAATCTGGAGTTTACAAAATTCCATGTGAATGTGGCCTTTCTTACATCGGACAAACAACTCGTACTGTCCAAGAAAGATGTACAGAACACCAGAGGTACACACGACTTCTACAACCTAACAAGTCGGCAGTGGCAGAGCACTGTATTGATAATGGTCACAGTATGTTGTATGACAACGTCGAAATTTTGGCAACTACATCATCCTTTTGGGACTCGATAGTAAAGGAGGCAATTGAAATTCGCTTGACAACGAACTTAATTAATAGAGATAGTGGTTTCAATCTTGATAAATCTTGGAATCCGGCACTAGCTGTAATAAACTCGCAAAGACGTGGTCACAGTGCAGCTCACAATGATATATCGATATGCCAACAAAGATCAACTGCGGAGTCATAGATACAACTCGCGCATTATGCATGTCTCTGCCGCTGACCAACGTCTCTGACGCATTTGCATCTGTGGCCGCATGCGCAGTCACGCAGTACAACAGTATAAAGGGACGAAGCAAGCACTGGAGCGGCAGTCTTTCGGCTCACTCTGAAGATGGCTGAACGTTATACAGCCGAAATATTAGAAGAAGAAGAAGAAGAAGGAGATTTCTTGCGGCTGCACACCCGAAACTTAATGGAACAACAATGAAGGAGTTTGAAGACCAATGTGTGTGTGTGTGTGTGTGTGTGTGTGTGTGTGTGTGTGTGTGTCAGACATTTTGCTACAAACTTGGTTAAATTTTCACATCTACATTGCAGTTGCTTAGCCCAGCATAAAGAGAGGACAGCGTGAGTCGCAGAGATATTGTGCTGCGATTCATGGAAATCGTCATTTAATTGTTTGAAAAGTTGCTGAGAAAGGTAGGCATCAGAGTAGGATCATGACATCAAATTTTGTGTGACTTCTGTGAGACGCATCTTGTCAATGCAAAATTCAAGTTACATTTGTTTACTGAAGATCAGAAACAGACCAATGACTAAATCAGTGAGGAATTCCTCACAAATGACAATGACAACTTCCTTAAGAACATCATGACAGGTGATGAGACATAGGTGTCTGGCTATAATATTGAAATTAAGATGTAGCTGCCGCAATGAGTGAGGAAAGGGTATCTCCATCCAAAAACAGCATGCATGAGATGGTCAAAGATCAAGCTAATGTTGGTTGTGTTTTCTGACTACAACAGCATTGTCCATCAGGAATTTGCACCACATGGTCACATGGTAAACAAGGAATCCATCAGGGAATCCTAATGGGCATGGGGGACGCTATGCGCAAGAAGAGGCCTCAAGTGTGGGTAAATCCAAGTTGGATGTTCATCATGACAATGCGCTGGCTTACACATCACTCCTTGTCTGTAGCTATCCAACAAAATGTACATTCCTGTTGTGCATCATCCACCATACTCCAGATCTAGCCCCCAGAAGACTTCTCCCTGTTTCCCAAACATATGACCATGCTGAAAGGAGACTGTTTCTGACCACAAAGGAGATTCAGGACGACAAACAAGAGAGCTGTATGCCATCCCAGTACATGCACTCCAGGGGTTTATCCAAAAGTGAAAGAAATAATAAGAACAGTGTATTGTCATTAGAGGGGACTTTTAGAGGTGCACAACGCTTAAAATGTTGTAGAACAAGCAATAAAGGTGTTATAGCGAAAATTCTGTTCCCTCCCCCCCCCCCCCCCCCAAATAACATGATTTGACACTCAGGTTAAAGGTGAACAATCAGTTCACGAGTTAAAATTTTAGAAGCAGTTTGTTCAAAAGAACGTATCTAAGAAGCCTAATTTTTCCTTTTCTTGTTAACTTTCCTCCTTGCGAACTGTAAAAGTAAAACAGTCACACTCACTTCCCACTAGTTCGCCAGACAACATTTCCAGGCAATATGTCATCAATACACAGTTTATATGGCCATGTAAATGTACCTTACCAGCCAAACTGAATCTGTACACTGTTATTCAACAGTTGTGGAGAACTCACTCACTAAAATTTTGCATGAAAATATGACAACAGTAGCTACTGAAATCCAATCGTAGATCTGTATCTCATGAAAATGTGAGACCATAAGTGAGAAACAAAAGGATAAAGTAATATTTTTCCTTAGACAAATTTACTTGAGGTAGCTTTCAGAGAGTTTTCACTATCTTTAAACAGACATATACCTGCCACTTTCAGAGAACTTTGACCCTCTTCAAATAGGGATATACTTGGCATCTTAAGTTTTCCATTGCAAGCGTATATAAACAACTAGCTTAGCGATCGCTGCTTCGCTCGGGTAGACTGAATGGCCTGCAGAGGATTTTTGTTTTGTTTTTATGTGATCGAATGTCGTTGTTGTTCACAAACTGCAATACCTTCTAGCATTTCATACTAATTAAGCCCATACCCCCCATGAACCATGGACCTTGCCGTTGGTGGGGAAGCTTGTGTGCCTCAACGATACAGATAGCCGTACTGTATGTGCAACCACAACAGAGGGGTATCTGTTGAGAGACCAGACAAAAATGTGGTTCCTGAAGAGGGGGCAGCAGCCTTTTCAGTAGTTACAGGGGCAACAGTCTGGATGATTGACTGATCTGGCCTTGTAACACTAACCAAAACAGTCTTGCTGTGCTGGTACTGCGAACAGCTGAAAGCAAGGGGAAACTACAGCCGTTATTTTTCCCCGTGGGCATGCAGCTTTACTGTATGGTTAAATGATGATGGCATCGTCTTAGGTAAAATATTCTAGAGGTAAAACAGTCTCCCATTCGGATCTCCGGGCGGGAACTACTCATGAGGACGTTGTTTTCAGGAGGAAGAAAACTGGCGTTCTACGGGTCGGAGTGTGGAATGTCAGATTCCTGAATCGGGCAGGTAGGTTAGAAAATTTAGAAAGGGAAATGGATAGGTTAAAGTTAGATATAGTGGGAATTAGTGAAGTTCGGTGGCAGGACGAACAAGACTTCTGGGCAGGTGAATACAGGGTTATAAATACAAAATGAAACAGGGGTAATGCAGGAGTAGGTTTAATAATGAATAAAAAAAATAACAATGTGGGTAAGCTACTACAAACAGCATAGTGAATGCATTATTGTGGCCAAGATAGATATGAAACCCACGCCTACCACAGTACTACAAGTTTATATGCCAACTAGCTCTGCAGATGATGAAGAGATTGATTAAATGTATGATGAGATAAAAGAAATTATTCAGACAGTGAAGGGAGACAAAAATTTAATAGTCATGGGTGACTGGAATTCGATAGTAGGAAAAGGAAGAGAAAGAAACACAGTAGGTGAATATGGAATGGGGGTAAGGAATGAAAGAGGAAGCCTCCTGGTAGAATTTTGCACAGAGCATAACTTAATCATAGCTTACACTTGGTTCAAGAATCATAAAAGAAGGTTGTATACATGGATAAAGACTGGAGATACTGACAGGTTTCAGATAGATTTTTAAATTGTAAGACATTTCTATGGCCAGATGTGGACTCTGACTACAATCTATTGGTTATGAACTGTAGATAAAACTGACGAAACTGCAAAAAGGTGGGAATTTAAGGAGATGGGACCTGGATAAACTGACAGAAACAGAGGTTGTAGAGAGTTTCAGGGAGAGCATTAGGAACGATTGACAAGAATGGGAGAAAGGAATACAGTAGAAGAAGAATGGGTAGATTTGAGAGATGAAGGCAGCAGAGGATCAAGTAGGTATAAACATAAGGGCTAATAGAAATCCTTGGGTAACAGAAGAGATACTGAATTTAATTGATGAAAGGAGAAAATACAAAAATGCAGTAAATGAAGCAGGCAAAGAGGAATACAAATGTCTCAAAAATGAGATTGACAGGAAGTGGAAAATGGCTAAGCAGGGATGGCTAGAGGACAAATGTAAGGATGTAGAGGCTTATCTCACTAGGGGTAAGATAGATACAGCCTAAAGGAAAATTAAAGAGACCTTTGTAGAAAAGAGAAACACTTGTATGACTATCAAGAGTTCAGATGGAAACACAGTTCTAAGCAAAGAAGGGAAAGCAGAAAGGTGGAAGGAGTATACTGAGGGGCTATACAAGGGCGATGTTCTCGAGGACAATATTATGGAAATGGAAGAGGATGTAGATTAAGATGAAATGGGAGATATGATACTGCGTGAAGAGTTTGACAGAGCACTGAAAGACCTAAACTGAAACAAGGCACCGGGAGTAGACAACATTCCATTATAGCCTTGGGAGAGCCAGCCCTGACAAAACTCTACCATCCGGTGAGCAAGATGTATGAGACAGGCGAAATACCCTCAGACTTCAAGAAGAATATAATAAAGTTGACAGATGTGAAAATTACTGAACTATCAGTTTAATAAGCAATGGCTGCAAAATACTAACACGAATTCTTTATAGACGAATGGAAAAACTGGTAAAAGCCAACCTCGGAGTTTGGATTCCGTAGAAATATGGGAACACGTGAGGCAATACTGACCCTATGACTTATTTTAGAAGCTAGATTAAGAAAAGGCAAAACTACGTTTCTACCATTTGTAGACTTAGAGAAAGCTTTTGACAATGTTGACTGGAATACTCTCTTTCAAATTCTGAAGTTGGCAGGGGTAAAATACAGGGAGCGAAAGGCTATTTACAGTTTGTACAGAAACCAGATGGCAGTTATAAGAGTCAAAGGGCATGAAATAGAAGCAGTAGTTGGGAAGGGAGTGAGACAGGGTTGTAGCCTCTCGCCAATGTTATTCAATCTGTATATTGAGCAAGCAGTAAAGGAAACAAAAGATAATTTGGAGTAGGTATTAAAATCCATGGAGAAGAAATAAAAACTTTCGAGGTTCGCCGGTGACATTGTAATTCTGTCAGAGACAGCAAAGGACTTGGAAGAGCAGTTGAACGGAATGGATAGTGTCTTGAAAGGAGGATATAAGATGAACATCAACAAATGCAAAACAAGGATAATGGAATGTAGTCGAATTAAATCAGGTGATGCTGCAAGTATTAGATTAGTAAATGAGACGCTTGAAGTAGTAATGAGTTTTGCTATTTGGGGAGCAAAATAACTGATGATGGTCGAAGTAGAGAGGATATAAAATGTAGACTGGCAATGGCAAGGACAGCATTTCTGAAGAAGAGAAATTTGTTAACGTCGAGTATAGATTTAAGTGTCAGGAAGTCTTTTCTGGAAGTACTGGAGGGCAGCATGAAGGGCCAAAATCGTACACGGAGACCAAGAGATGAATACACTAAACAGATTCAGAAGGATGTAGGGTGCAGTAGGTACTGGGAGATGAAGAGGCTTGCACAGGATAGAGTAGCATGGAGAGTTGCACCAAGCCAGTCTCTGGACTGAAGACTACAACTACAACAACAACAACAACAACATAAGCCCATATAAGCATGGTATTTTTCCAAATGAGATTCTGATAGCTAGGGTTCAACGTTTTTCTTAATCATGCCTTTTGTGATCTTGTGGAGCTATTTCCATAGCAACTTTCATCCCCTAACAAATATTTCTTTACATCTAACTGACAAATGAAATAACAATGTTCATAAATTTAGCTTTACATCTTTTTAATGAAACAAAAATGTTATCTTAAAAATTCATTCCCTTAGGGGTTGAATGTCCAAAAACAGTGACATGCATATGTTTTACTTCTAGCAGAGAAGCCAAATACAAATTTTCATAGATTTTGCTTTAAAAATGCTTGCACATTGAAATGCTTCCATAAAAACTTTCATCTCCCATTTCACCCGCATAGTGGTTGAATTTCCAAATACAGTGTCACCTTTTTTTTTTATTTCTGGGAAGCCAAATTTAATTTTTCATAGATTTAGCCATAAAATACTTCCATAATAAAATATTTTCATAAAAAATCTCATCCCCTATTTCATCCCCTTAGGGGTTCAATTTGTAGAAACACTGACAAATATTTTTTTTATTTGTAACCAAGAAGTCAAATATCAATGTCCATAGACGTAACTTTAAAAATACTTTAGTAGTTCTTTAATAATGATATATTTTCAAAAAGTTTTCACCCACTATTTCATCCCCACAGGATTAAATTTCCAAAAATGCTGAAACGCACATACCTTAATTTCCGACCAAGAAACCAAATACAATTTATGTAGGTCTAGCTTCAAAACTGCATTAAAAAGACATTTTTCAAAAAACCTTATTTCACCCCCTTAGGGTTGGAATTTCGAAAAATCCCTTCTTAAAACGCCTACAATATAAGATCCACACCTTCTCTAAGTTTCAAGTTTCTTTCCTCAGCCGTTTGGGCTGGGCGATGTTGAGTCAGTCAGTCAGTCAGTCAGTCAGTCAGTCAGGATATTGCCTTTTACACAAACAGGAGAAGATTAGAGCAGAGATTTAAATTAGTAAACATTCTAGGGCTATTATGTTGTGGTTAATGATTTGCTTGACAAAACCAAGATTCTGCTACAGTCTGTAGGGGATGCTGTTGACAACGGTAGGGCAGTTTGACTTTGTTCTCAGTTCAAAAGCCACACGTGTAACCCATTTAACCTCCCAAAAAGGAAAAATAAGAAAAGCACCCTCATGCTCATAAGTTGGTTTGATTTACATCCCACTCCACTCTAATCTGTAGTGTCCAACTAACAAGGGCGTTGCATTGCTTGTTAACAGTTTAAGAATCAAAGCACGTATCGAATAATTTAGGGATGTTGCTGGTAGTGCACTATTTCTGTTAAACAGGTAACATACTCAACTGAGCTACGAAGCTGAATGTCTTTTGTGGAAAAATACTTACAATATTCCAAGAGAAAATTTCTATTATTAAACAGGCTGTGTTGATTTACATTCAAACTTTCTAACCACCCAGAAAAAGAATCAAAAAGTATTTTTCCTCAAAGGATCATGACAATTACTTAATATTTACAGAACAACAAGCAATGGAATATTAACACTAATACAAGTAAAACAAGCGTAACTGAAGGTAGATGAATGAAGTCAGATGATGTTGGGGGAATTAGATTGAGAACTGAGATTCTGAAACCAGCGGACGAGTTTTGCTATTTGTGCAGCAAAATTGAGAATTTGAAGAGATGTAAAATGTTAACTGGCAATAGCAACAGAAGCTTTACAATGAAGAGAAATGTGTTAACAACAAGCATAAATTGAAGAGTGTTTTCTAAATGTATTTGTCTGAAGAGTATGGAACTGAAACATGGACAATAAACAAGAGAAATGTACATGGTTTTGAAATGTGGTGTTACAGAAGAATTCTGACGACTACACAGGTTCATCACATAACCAGAAAGAAGTAGGCTATGAGGCTGAACTTGGGGAAAATAAGTTATACCACAACTTGACTAAAAGAAGGGATAGGGTGAAACGTGGTAAAGATGAGGATTAAACCTGAGTAGAGTAAGCAGGTACAAAATTAAGTAAGTTGCAGTAATTGTGCAGAGATGAAGACTCTTAAATAGCCTGGACAGGTGAACCCATACAGTCTTCAGATGGAAGATTACAATAGAATAGTGGATGCACATCCAATAATGCAATCAACAATAAAATAAATCACATGCATATAATTATTGTAAAGATACATAACTATCTTATATGGCTGAGGACAACTTAATTCCAAGAATTATCAAAACCAAAGCAAATTGTAGCATATATATACTCACATAGATTTCCATTTTCCTGTAAAGGCCATAATTTAACAACAAGTTGTGAGTCATACGAATGCGATGAGGTTTCATCGGATGACCTTGGCCATAATAGTAGTTTCCTATGTCACCTGTAAATATCCAGATTTTGTGGATGAGCTTCTATTGTGTAATAGTATTAATATTAATACGTTTGATTACTCCTACATCAAGTAACATTCTAAAAATACCAGGAAAAAATCCAGACAGAGCTGCATATACTTAAACTACCACTAAATTGGACTCAACTCACAATTCTTACCTTTTGCAAGCAGTACTTCACTGTCTGCTATATCCTTCCTCCAGTGGGTTCTGATTCTGCAGTACCATGGGGGAGCCTCTATATAGAGTGGCAGGCATGGAGAGGAACTATATTCTCATTAAAATTACTTTGCAATTGACATTTCATCGAGACGAGTGGTAGGGGCCGGACACCTGCTCAATGTGTTGGCTGTCTTTTTCGTACCTGCAGCACTTTGTGAAGTGTGGCTGGTTGCATAAAGGCAACACTGTGACCCACCCCCACCCCCCTGCAATATGTCAATAATCACAAAGTAATTTACAATCTTGTAGTACCTGTGTTGTTCCTTCAGAAATGCGTGCATGTCTGAAGGGACAGGCGCTGCAGTGACTACGGTTGGTTGGTTGATTTGGGGGAGGGACCAAACAGCGAGGTCATCAGCCCCATAGGATTAGGAAAGGAAATCAGCCATGCCCTTTCAAAAAAAATCCTCCCGGCATTTGCCTGAAGCGATTTAGGGAAATCACAGAAAATCTAAATCAGGATGACTGGACGCGAGTTCGAACCGTCATCCTCCCAAATGCGAGTCCAGTGTGCTAACCACTGCGCCACCTTGCTCGGTGCACCACCTACAGCCGAAATGGTTGACAACATATGGAAGTTTGGGACCGGCTGTGAGATGTGCTCAAATAGCCTTACAGTAAGGCAATTCCTCACAATAAGGAGGAAACATGGTTTGAGTCCCAGTCTGGCACAAATTTTCACTGTCATCATTCCATTACAAAGGTGATGATTACCCATATTCTGAACAAAGTAATTTTAACAGGAGTATAATGAGGTAACAAAATTCATGGATAGTGATATGCACATACATAGATGTATTGCATACACAAGGTATAAAAGGTCAGTGCCTTGGCGGAGCTGTCATTTGTAGTCAGTGGATTCATATGAAAAGGCGTCCAATGTGATTATGGCCACACGACAGTAATTAACAGACTTTGAACATGGAATGGTAGTTGGAGCTAGACACATGGGACATTCCATTTCGAGAACTGTTAGTGAATTCAATATTCCGAGAGCCACAGTGTCAAGAGAGTGCCAAGAATACCAAATTTCAGACATTATGTCTCACCATGGACAATGTAGTGGCCAATGGCCTTCACTTGATGACCGAGAGCACCAGCATTTGTGTAGTTGCAGACAAGCAACACTGTGTGAAACAACCACAGGAATCAATGTAGGACATACGACAATCTTATCTGTTAGGACAATGCATCAAAATTTGGAGTTAATGGGCTATGGCAGCAGAAACTGACTTGAGTGCCTTTGCTAACAGCACATATCATCACCTGCAACTCCTCTTCTGGGTTTGTGAGTGTGGAATAGACCCCACGAAACCATGGACCGAAGTTGTCAACAAGGCATTGTGCAAGCTGGTGGTAACTCCATAATGGTGTGGGTCCTGTTTACATGGAATGGTCTGGGTCCCCTAGTCCTACTGAACTGATTACTGAATGGAAATCACTATGTTCAGCTACTTAGAGACCATTTGCAGCCATTCATGGACTTGATATTCCCAAACAATGATGGAATTTTTATAGATGACAACACATCACGTCACTGGGCCACAAATGTTCGCAACTGGTTTGAAGAACATTCTGGACACTTTAAGCAAATTATGTGGCCAGCCATCGAACATTTATGGGTCATAAAACAGAAGTCAGTTCGTGCACAAAATCCTGCACTGGCAACACTTTTGCAATTATGGATGGTTCTAGAGGTAGCATGGCTCAAAACTCATGTAGGAAACTGTCAACAACTTGTTGAGTCCATGCTACAATGTGTTGTTGCATCACACAGAGCAAAAGGAGGTCCAACATGATATTAAGAGGTATGCTATGACTGTTGTCACCTCAGTGTATAATGGCAGTTTGAGACTTTGAGTTAGTCCATGTCGCAGAATGCACAATTGGTAGCACAATGGCCAATGGAAGGCAAGTATCCATGTTCAAGTTGTGTGACAGCACATAGTTTCAAAAGGTTGCAAATATTTACTATTACTGTTGCTGCCTTTCAAAAGAGTAAAGGAAGAAAAAGAAATCTTAACATCCTTACTCCTAAAAGCCCAAAATTCAGAGCAAAAATAGGAAACTGGAATCATTTGGCAAAGCAAAACCTGACAACTCGAAGATGTTCTCAGAACGAAATGGACCATAGCACAATAAATGTGTAATAAAACAGCTGGAGTGGCTTCCATTAATCATTAAACTTCCTGCAGGGTTGCCGAGAACAGTTTTGATGATACTGAATCTATGTGCCGATCTCCTCATTCAATTCTATACTTCCCAACCATCCAGATAAATTGTAATGAAAGTTTTCACATTGTTGTATATATTCTTTAGGTTGATGATACATCCACTGAATCAGCATCTCGTTTCTCGGATTTTCTTCAAATCAAATTCAAAATTTTTCCTCATAATCTTTTATTATCTACAGATGGGCCATTGTACTACATCCATTTCTAAAACCTGCCTACTCTTTTAACTGATTAAAATATAACCATCTTTTATTTTATAGAGAGAAGGTTGGCAGGTCTGTTTCTTCTGGTATCGTTTGTGTCCATTCTTCGTAAGTAGAATACCTACAGCTTTCTTCCAGTTCGAGCAACTGTTTTCTTCTATAAACACCGTGTGTCTGTATGTACTACTCTGCCTCCAGCATTAAAGATTTCTACTGAATTACCATCATTCCAGATGGCTTTCCTTCCTTCATAGCTGTCATGGCTTTACACACTTCTGGCATTAAGTCCAGAATGTCATTTTCATTATTAACTATCTGTGTTCCTGATTAGCTCTTTAACTATACAAGCATTTCAAGAAATATTCAAATGTTTTTACATTTTTCTTTCCACTGTTAATGACACTTATCTTACTTGATAGAATGTGGTGTCTACTAAATGCCATTTTTGCTGACACAAAATGCTGTAATTTGTAACATCTTCAATGTTTTGAGGATCCCTCGTGTACACATCATTTTGAGATTGGTGTGCTTAGTGTACCCTATAACAACTTTTTTTTACACAAATAAAAGGGGCACAATTTAAGTTACTAAAGAACTGAAAATAAAAGGGAGCAGTTCCAAGAAACAATAAAAAAAAATGGAGTGACTGGGCTGCCATAAAGATATAGGCTATGTGTACTTGTATCATGAGAGTGACATAGAATAATACTGCAACATAACTATGGTGTAGGCCCCTAATTACATTTGTTATGCAGCCATAGAACTACAACTGTGTGTCTTAATATGTATCAGAGCTTTTGTATTAAAGCAACAATTACATTCAGGAAATTAAAATTCCAAATGAAAGGAATGTGCTGACTAGAACCTATCTTCAGATAGTGCAACTCTTAGTACAGCATTCCACTGGTAGGAAATGCATACTTTGTTGCGGGAAGTTGGACATAAGGGGCACATCATCAGCTTACTATTTTACACATTTCTGTTAACTGTTGCCAGAAGCACAGTTCCTGAAGATAAACCCACTACTATTTGCAATTTTAATACATACAACTTCGCAAAAAATTATCAAACTTTGAACAAATAATGCCAGTGTGATTTTTTACAATGTTTGCATGGACCACAAAGTTTTGTGTGTTTCATCCAAATCAGTCTCTGCACACCGTCAGAATTTAACATTTTCCGTGCATCAGATACCAACAATCAAACGTAAGGAAATGTGCTCTTAAGAATATGAATTTGACTGAGTATCTATTGTCACTTATTTATATTTTATGCCATCACTGGACCTCTTTGATCAGTTCAATAAAAAAGGTTTTTCAGTTTCCTGCTGTCCCAGCGCTTCCATTATCGGATCTCAACTTCCTTTCTTCATCTTAAATCACTATCCCATTGACTGATTGTTTATCTCAGTTTTTAATTTGTTTTGTTTGCCTTCAATTTTCTCAATTATGTTATTTTTTTATCTCAACTGTAATTTTTATTCCCCCCTTTGTTCCTCGATTTCTGAAATTCAATTAATGTTGCTTTTACTGTTTAATAAGTTCTCCTGTTGATTGTTTTCTAGAGTGCTGATTACACACCAAACGAACAAAATGTGTTTCTGTCTGATCATGTTCATAAATGGTTCCATTTCCTTATACATTATTTTATTAGAACCTACTTTTCTAGTGTACATTTTCTTGACAACATATTTTGTGTGTATGCACATTCTAATTTTCATCCTTCTGACTATTCATTCTATTTCTGCTGCATTGGTGGTTTTGAGAATTATTTCACTTACAAATATTATTTCTGGTTGTATAATATGCATTTTGATTACTCATACACATTTCAATTTAGTCTGAGAGTTTGATTTGCTGCTGTTTTGTTGTGATTGTAGTTTACAGTGATGGATCAGTAAATATAATTTTTTGGTTTTCTCAAAAGGTATTCTGAGGATGATTTTCTATGATAAGGTGGCTTATTGGTAGATTTTTTGGATGTTTACATGCAGAATAGCAAGATCTTCAGCAAATCCCAGATAGTTTTGATATATGTTGCCTCTGAGTCCTACAATTTTGATGTTGATCATGTTAATCTTTTACCATGTAAGTCACTGTACAGTGACTAGAATTCTTATGCTTAAGGAATAAAATCTAAACACAATACATGTTTCTGTAAGAATTTCACATATCAGTATTACCAATTTCTAGATATACAAGCATCCAGATTGTCGCAAATTTGTATCAAGCAATGAAAAACTGAATATAACTAAATGTGGTGCTATACAGGAAGTGTCAAATTCCACCCGTCTGCTTTGACCCATGATGTAGTGGTGTTGTTGTGTGTGACACCACTACCGTGTGGAGTTTTTGAGTTGGTTGTGTTTGCAGAAGTCTTGTTGTTGTATTTGATCATGCCATCTTGTGGTGGATACGGACGTGCCAAGTTTAACATGTTATTGGCTGCATCTGAGTTTAGGTTGTCATCATGCTAACGTGGTTTTGAGTTTAAGTAGTTGGTACATTAACGTGGGTTGTGAAAGTGTTTTTAGTGAGTTATTAAGGCTTTTTTTAATTGCTTGTGTTTTTGTTTTTTTTTTTAGGTCTGATTAGTTTGATGTTCATTGTGCAGAAAAAAGTCCAATTTTTGTATAGCTTACTCATTATGTATGGAGACCGACAGTGAAATTCATGAACGTATCATTAATTCTGAGGTGGGTGATGTCTCACATACAGCTTCTGCAGACGTTCGGTCTTACTGCTGAATATGTTAGATGTCACATTTGTGGCAACAACATGAGGTTGATGAGAGTTCCTGTAGCTCGGACTGTAGCGCACTTGTGTTGTGGTAAGTAATTTTCATTTTGGTTTTATTTTATAGTAATTGTGACCTTTCGTCTGTGTATATTTATTGTGGGTTGGTTGTGTTTTAATTGACATACTGAATGTGGGATATTTGGGTTTTTGGTTCCATTTTTTGGAGTTGCATGTGCTGGTTTCTTTGTATTGATAGTTGCGGCTGCACTATATAGGTCAAGGGAAATGTCCAATTCCTGTGGTTTTGGTGGTGCAGCAGAATATCGTAATTTTTTTTTTCTTTCTATTATTTGTTTTGGGATGGTGCAGTGTTTTTTTGTTGTTGTATATTTAGCTCGCCTCGGCCAAAACCTCCAATTTTCCACGGTTGTCCCGTTAACTTCATTTTATTTTTTGAGTGAGATGTTGTGTCATTTTTGTTTTTGATTGCGTTTGTTGGCGAGTGTGGGTGGTCTTGTCATTGTCATTTTGTATACATGGAAAGTAGCCATTTCGGCCATATTGATGACATCATGGATCAAAGCAGGCAAGTGGAATTGGACGCTTCTGTAATGTCCTATACAAGAATGCTGAAGATTAGTAGGGCAGACTAATATCTAATGGGAAGATATTGAATTGCACTGAGGAGAAAAGAAATTTATGGCACAACTTGACTAAAAGAAGGCACCAATTGACATGACACATCCTGAGGCATTAGGGAATAGCAAACCTGGTAATGGAGGGAAGTCTGATGGGGAAGGAGGTGCAAAATATACTGGAATGACCTATGGGACTCGGCAAAATCTGAAATCCTGCTTCTGTAATGTCCTATACAAGAATGCTGAAGATTAGTAGGGCAGACTAATATCTAATGGGAAGATGTTGAATTGCACTGAGGAGAAAAGAAATTTATGGCACAACTTGACTAAAAGAAGGCACCAATTGACATGACACATCCTGAGGCATTAGGGAATAGCAAACCTGGTAATGGAGGGAAGTCTGAGGGGGAAGGAGGTGCAAAATATACTGGAATGACCTATGGGACTCGGCAAAATCTGAAATCCTGCCGCCCCCCCCCCCCCCCATCCAAATGTTTAAGAGATCAATTCCACAATCTGAATCATAACAATCATAATGGCATTCTTTAACAATATCTGGTTTGCAGTTTCATTTCCGCGTTTATCTGGTGTAAATAAATAAATAAACAAAAAATCGCTTTCAAAACTGATGTTGATAAACGTTTGTTCTCCCTAAATACTATTTAACCCAATTTAGCAAAACATTTCATCATATAAGAAGTTATTATTATCAGGAGATGGTGATAATATTAAATAATGAAATTTGGAGTCTCAGATGCATCTTACTCTCCACAAAATCGTCGCAAAGTCAAATATTTTTATTTCTTGTATCTTTAAGCGACCATTTAAAAACGGAGCAATCACATCAATCTAAATTCGGTAAAACGATCTTATAGGCAATTAGGACTTTTTCGAATTTATCTAACAAAATTATCTATGCCGTAACACACACACTTTTCACTATGAGTAAATACGAAAATCGTCTATCGGCAGTTTCTTCCACATTCATTATTCCAAGACAGCTTAGGCACCGTACTTCAAAAGCGGGAACACAATTTAACTAGTGCTAACTAAAGTTACTCTATGTGGCAATGATAATGACGATAATTCAGCTTGTTTATCAGTAAGGTGTAGAAATAGAGAAGCAAAAACGGTCTTATATTAATCAATACACAATTCTCATTGACAATATGTGCCTCATGACAAACTACGGTGCTTCGATAATGTCCGCCCAGACAATTTCTTCCCCTAACAGGAAAAATACTGACCGACAACTGAGAAGTGCGCAAGTCACCACATCGTTCACTGTAGGGCTATTAAAATTTACATTGTTAATTCTATTTCCGTCCATTTTCGCACTTAAACATTAAACCAGCGACAAAAAATTAAATTATATACGGATCGACGCTCATTGCGAAAGTAACTGCGACTTTAACATAAAAAACGTCACTATTTCTAAATCGTACTCTAATAAAATACTTACTATCATAATAATAGCAGACGCGCTTCTTACTGTGCGGCTGAGTAGTCATTTTTCACACATAAACTATTGAAAAAGACGCACAGGTACACCAAACAGTAAACAACGTTCGCAGATCTCCGCTGGTAAGCGACCAATAGCCTGCGAACAGACCAAAGAACTTCATGGCGGCTCTAAGGGGAACCTACATACTTAAGAACTTTGAAAAAACTGAACAATTGTCAAATACTTTTTCTGCCTGAGACGAAATTTTATTTCGCCTGTTCCGTGTCATAGCGACGCGTCACGAATGTCATCCACTGAGCATAAATAACTAAATACAGAACAGAAATCGTGTTAGGGAAAAAAACAAGTAGTCTCGCCCTATACACGATTGTTACAATTTACCAACGTGCAGCTGAATAACGTTGAGGAACTGCAAAGCAAAACTAATTTTTCACGAAGACGAGGTTTTCTCGCCTCCTCGCCGTACATATGAAATGGATAACGGTGATCGAATGAGGAACATATGTAATATTGTTTTTCTAATGTCAAATATATGCGTGTGATAAACAAAGTTCAGTGAGAAGGAGAATTTTCAGGATGCCAGAGAACTCTCTAAATTAGCAGAAACTGTATAATAGACTATTCTTCGATGGCTTATTAGTTAATAACTCCTAGTGCAAGCTACATTTTCATAAAACAAAAGTGCACTTGAAAGATGCAATTAGTATTTTGCATCCACGTATATACTCCGCAAACCTCTGTGAAGCGTATGACAGAGGTTGCTTCCCACTGTACAAATTTACTGGACTTCGTATGGCTCTTATCTCGTATGGAACGCGAAGCATCTCAGGTATTGCAAAATTGTCGTTTTGTATCAGATTAGTGCAACACGGCAGAGCAGTTCCTGCCTCTAATCAAGCTTAGAGAAAATTCCGTGTCAGGACAGATAGCGCTGCTCCGTAACTCGAGCATAGTCTGGTGCAATTCATGGAAACATCCTCACTTCGAAAAGCATTTGGGCCGTGAGTTGGCAACGAAGCGTAACCCCAGATAACTTTAGTGTGGCCACACAATAGCAACACACACATAACACCGTAGTAGGACACAACAGAGATAGCCCAAAGGTAGGATTCCCCTGACCCCATCACGCTAGGGAACCTGACCACACCAATGAAGGCTTCAGAACTGTATTTTAGGTGTCGAATCCAACGGATTGAAGCGTACCTCCCGATCCAGCAGAGGTTACGTCTACACCTATGTCATCAGTAACATGCCAAAATGAGCTGGGCCTCGCCTTCTGGCAATACGCAAGGAACATCGAAACACTGACTAGTAACCTCAATAAGAACAAACACATAGTGTCAAGCCCCCCCACCCCGGCTTTCAGCGAAAGGAAAACATATACTGTAGACAGGTGCTTTTCTTTCAAGAAAATGATTGAAAAGTCGGTATTAAGCAGTTTTTTTTAACAGGATCACAACTGGACTTTTTTATGGTTACTTACAAGTCGCAATTCATATCACAAAATATTAAAAATACTACATAACCCCGGTCTAGCCAGCCCCTCCCCCCCCCCCCCCCAACAAACTATCGTTAAGGGCGTCCTTGCATAGTACCTGTATGTATGTCAGGTCGCACATTCCGAGTAGCACACACTTTAAGCGAAAGTCTGTGGCCTGCCTCGCATCGTGCAGTGAAGACACAGGAACAAAACCCAAGAACCAACGAATATCCCAAAAAATGCAACGTCCCAGTGACATATGAGTTATTAAAGAAATAGATCACAACGTGATAGACAACTTAGTAGTAAATGAATTGAGAAACCAGAATTTAGAAGCACAACCAATCCCTCGCTTCAAAGAACTAACTATGAAACCCAGAAAGCAGTAGATACAGCCATCCACGAAGATGCCATGCTCCTTGACTTCCAGAAGGCACTCAATACTGTTCCACACTGCCACCTAAAGAACAGAATACGAGTGCATGCAGTGGTATCTCCTAGGAGGGAATGCAATGTGTCACAAAGGTCGCAGTGTTTGTACGGATTTCAAAGAGCAGCAGGTTGAGTTACCATACTACCCTGGCCACCAGAACTCTCCAGACTTAAACCCACTTGAGAATCTGTGGGACCACCTGGATCAGGCCTAGCTCGATTGGCAACAGCACTGGAGTTGACGTGGCTCCACATCCCTGTCGGTATCTCACAGAATCTCATTGAGTCTGCTCCTGCAAGTCTCACCTGCAAAACGTGGCTATTGAGGCTTTTTGCAGGAGGTCACATTAATGTGACTGGACAGGATAAATGACATAGTAAACAATATTGGAATTTTTGCAAAAACAGACATAATGTCCTATGGGATAACAGCAATCAGTGATTTTATAATGTTACTTAAAATCCGTCTGGATTGCAATTTTTTTTTTATTCATATGACCGGTTTCCGTTCATTCAGAACCATCTTCAGATGGTGAATGAATGAACCGAAACAGGTCATATGAATAAAAAAAATTGCAATCAAGACGGATTTTAAGTAACATAATATTGGAAGTTCCAGGAGGCTATTCACGGTTGATGCTGTTGTACATAGAGGAGTTACAATGCTAGAAAATTATAGTGAAATGCAGGAAGACCTGCAGAGGATTGACGCTCAGTGCAGGGAGCGGCAATTGACCCGCAACATAAATAAACATATTGCACCATTACACGAGTACAGAATAATCACTGGTAGCAGTTACTTCCATAAAATATCTATGTATAAGGAGGGATTTGAAATGGAATGATAACAATACCCCATCGTCTACTCCTTTACATAATTAACTTGTATTGGTATGTAGATGCCCAATTAAAACTGTAAACAATCAGTTGTTACTCAAGGATAAGAAAGTCAAAATTGCCACAAGTTCTATTGTTTGCTATAAATCCTCACACAAAAGAAGAGAAGTAGTTGCACTGAAGTATAACATGAACATGTTGAATAACTTCCTGTTCATTGCCAAATTATCACAAGAACACAAAACAGTTACAAGTAACTAAGGTTGGCGGAGAGTCAAGACAAGGAATCGATAGGTAGGTTACTACATTATTAGACCACTGATTCGTTTTCGTGACCTAACGACAGTGACTGCCATAATTTGAGTTCGTAAAATTAAGCATGCCAGAAGGGCGTCTTCCTCCTACTCATTAACACTATAACATTCACTGACTACATAGAGACCTATACACACCGAATTCGATTACTGATCTCACCATTTTTTTAAAAAAAGCGTCGTTGTGTTGTCCACCGGTGCTACAGTCAGTGACCATACTGTCGGATGATGCTTGCGAATCCTGAAAAGCTACCTAACACAAACATTACATCAAGCTCCAGTTGGAGCTGTAAAGTGAGCCAATCATAGTCTCTCACGAGCAGTCATCCAATGACAAGTGTCAATATTCCCGGAGCGTCCTCCCACTTCTCAAAAATTTTCCAAAACTACTACATCAGACCAGAGTTGTTGTTCTCGTGGTCTTCAGTCCTGAGACTGGTTTGATGCAGCTCTCCACGCTACTCTATCCTGTACAAGCTTCTTCATCTCCCAGTACCTACTGCAGCCTACATCCCTCTGAATCTGCTTAGTGTATTCATCTCTTGGTCTCCCTCTACGATTTTTACCCTCCACGCTGCCCTCCAATACTAAATTGGTGATCCCTTCATGCCTCAGAACATGTTCTAGCATCCGATCCCTTCTTCTAGTCAAGTTGTGCCACAAACTCCTCTCCTCCCCAATCCTATTCAATACCTCATTAGTTATGTGATCTACCCATCTAATCTTCAGCATTCTTCTGTAGCACCACATTTCGAAAGCTTCTATTCTCTTCTTGTCCAAACTAGTTATCCTCCATGTTTCACTTCCATACATGGCTACACTCCATACAAATACTTTCAGAAACGACTTCATGACACTTAAATCTATACTCGATGTCAACAAATTTCTCTTCTTCAGAAACGCTTTCCTTGCCATTGCCAGTCTACATTTTATATCCTCTCTACTTCGACCATCAACAGTTATTTTGCGCTCCAAATAGCAAAACTCCTTTACTACTTAAAGTGTCTCATTTTCTAATCTAATTTCCTCAGCATCATCCGACTTAATTCGACTACATTCCATTATCCTCGTTTTGCTTTTGTTGATGTTCATCTTATATCCTCCTTTCAAGACACTATCCATTCCGTTCAACTGCTCTTCCAAGTCCTTTGCTGTCTCTGACAGAATTACAATGTCATCGGCGAACCTCAAAGTTTTTATTTCTTCTCCATGGATTTTAATACCTACTCCGAATTTTTCTTTTGTTTCCTTTACTGCTTGCTCAATATACAGATTGAATAACATCGGGGAGAGGCTACAACCCTGTCTCACTCCTTTCCCAACCACTGCTTCTCTTTCATGCCCCTTGACTCTTATAACTGCCATCTGGTTTCTGTACAAATTGTAAATAGCCTTTCGCTCCCTGTATTTTACCCCTGCCAACTTCAGAATTTGAAATAGAGTATTCCAGTCAACATTGTCAAAAGCTTTCTCTAAGTCTACAAATGGTAGAAACGTAGGTTTGCCTTTTCTTAATCTAGCTTCTAAAATAAGTCATAGGGTCAGTATTGCCTAACGTGTTCCCATATTTCTACGGAATCCAAACTGATCTTCTCCGAGGTCGGCTTCTACCAGTTTTTCCATTCGTCTATAAAGAATTCGTGTTAGTATTTTGCAGCCGTTGCTTATTAAACTGATAGTTCGGTAATTTTCACATCTGTCAACTTTCGCTTTCATTGGGATTGGAATTATTATATTCTTCTTGAAGTCTGAGGGTATTTCGCCTGTCTCATACATCTTGCTCACCAGATGGTAGAGTTTTGTCAGGACTGGCTCTCCCGAGGCTGTCAGTAGTTCTAATGGAATGTTGTCTACTCCGGGGTCCTTGTTTCGACTCAGGTCTTTCAGTGCTCTGTCAAACTCTTCATGCAGTATCATATCTTCCATTTCATCTTCATCTACATCCTCTTCCATTTCTATAACATTGCCCTCAAGTACATCGCCCTTGTATAGACCCTCTAAATACTCCTTCTACCTTTCTGCTTTCCCTTCTTTGCTTAGAACTGTGTTCCCATCTGAGCTCTTGATATTCATACAAGTCGTTCTCTTTTCTCCAAAGCTCTCTTTAATTTTTCTGTAGGCAGTATCTATCTCACCCCTAGTGAGATAAGCCTCTACATCCTTACATTTGTCCTCTAGCCATGGCTGCTTAGCCATTTTGCACTTCTTGTCGATCTCATTTTTGAGACGTTTGTATTCCTTTTTGCCTGCTTCATTTACTGCATTTTTATATTTTCTCCTTTCGTCAATTAAATTCAATATTTCTTCTGTCACCCAAGGATTTCTACTAGCCCTCGTCTTTTTACCTACTTGATCCTTTGCTACCTTCACTACTTCATTCCTCAAAGCTACCCATTCTTCGTCTACTGTATTTCTTTCCCCCATTCCTGTCAATTGTTCCCTTATGCTCTCCCTGAAACTCTGTACAACCTCTGGTTTAGTCAGTTTATCCAGGTCCCATCTCCTTAAATTCCCACCTTTTTGCAGTTTCTTCAGTTTTAATCTACAGTTCATAACCAATAGATTGTGGTCAGAGTCCACATCTGCCCCTGGAAATGTCTTACAATTTAAAACCTGGTTCCTAAATCTCTGTCTTACCATTATATAATCTATCTGAAACCTGTCAGTATCTCCAGTATTCTTCCATGTATACAACCTTCTTTTATGATTCTTGAACCAAGTGCTAGCTATGATTAAGTTGTGCTCTGTGCAAAATTCCACCAGGCGGCTTCCTCTTTCATTTACCCCCAATCCATATTCACCTACTACGTTTCTTTCTCTCCCTTTTCCTACTACCGAATTCCAGTCACCCATGACTATTAAATTTTCGTCTCCCTTCACTATCTGAATAATTTCTTTTATTTCATCATACGTTTATTCAATTTCTTCATCATCT
Organism: Schistocerca nitens; assembly: GCF_023898315.1. Taxonomy (NCBI): domain Eukaryota; kingdom Metazoa; phylum Arthropoda; class Insecta; order Orthoptera; family Acrididae; genus Schistocerca; species Schistocerca nitens. The sequence continues at coordinate 602,881,722 of NC_064617.1, read as the reverse complement.
GCAGAGCTAGTTGGCATATAGACTTGTACTACTGTCGTAGGCGTGGGCTTCGTGTCTATCTTGGCCACAACAATGCGTTCGCTGTGCTGTTTGTAATAGCTTACCTGCCACCGAACTTCACTAATTCATACTACATCCAACTTTAACCCATCCATTTCCATTTTTAAATTTTCTAACCTACCTGCCCGATTAAGGGATCTGACATTCCACGCTCCGATACGTAGAACGCCAGTTTTCTTTCTCCTGATAACGACGTCCTCCTGAGTAGTCCCCACCTGGAGATCCGAATGGGCGACTATTTTACCTCTGGAATATTTTACCCAAGAGGACGCCACCATCATTTATCCATACAGTAAAGCTGCATGCCCTCGGGAAAAATTACGGCCGTAGTTTCCCCTTGCTTTCAGCCGTTCGCAGTACCAGCGCAGCAAGGCCGTTTTGGTTAGTGTTACAAGGCCAGATCAGTCAATCATCCAGACTGTTGCCCCTGCAACTACTGAAAAGGCTGCTGCCCCTCTTCAGACCAGAATGACCAATGAAATTCCCGCATTTTCACTCCCAGAGGCCTACAGCTAAAGAAAGGAATGTGTTTTGGCGCCAACCTGTTGGTGCCCCAAAGGAGTGCATTAGCTTGTTGTTTCCTACGAATGTCCTAAGATTCCTATCTGCCTTATATAGATGGACAGCTACAAGCATTTTTGGGACAAAAAAGTTGCAATCTCACACTTATGGAACCCTAACACCTCGCCTGCCAGCGTCTGAAATGAGTATAGAGCCACAAATACCTGTAGCTTTCACAGTGCCTACATAGTGTCAATAGATATATTGCTCTCCTATCAGTAGAGTGGCACCGTCTTTTCTGCACTCTCTGCCCAAGGCTCATTGTTGCCCACTTTGTTGGACCTTTACTGTACTTTACAATGCCCTCACTGCAGAAAAACGTCTTGGGGAAGTAGGTGCAGTGGTCTTCTCATGCAGGATTCCAATGACTCCTCTGCAGCCGACCGAATGATAGCAGCGTTACCTGCTGTCCACATTGTGTTGACTCGCGGTGAGCATCCTTCATCCTGTACAGTACACACAGCAGCTTATGGCGAATGCTGTCTTACCTGGTCGTCAGCATCACCTATCACTACCTGCCTCAAGTTAACGGTGCCCTTGTCCCACCTTTGATCTGCTGTCTGTTTGTGAAATTGCAGCCCAGCCAAACATTATTCTCAAGAAAGTACTTCATGTATTGGCAATCACTATCAGATAATATTTAATAAAAATAAAAGAATACGCTATATATTGGTAATGTGAAAGTCGACGAAACCGTCAGTTTTGCTGTCTTTCATGATCACATAAAAGTAACTACGGTTAAGGCAACTGCCAGACTGAGCTTCATTGGAAGAAACCTCAGGAAATGTTGTCCAACAACAAAGGAAATAACTTAGAGAACACTCGTTCGACCAATACTTGATTACTGCTCGTCAGTATGGGACCTGTATCAGATGGGACTGATAGAGATAATAGAGGAGATCCAAAGAAGAGCAGTGTATTTCGTTACAAGTTTATTTAGTAAGCACGAAAGCATACAGAGATGATCAAAGAACTTCAGTGACAGACGCTGCAAGAGAGTCGTTCTGCATTACAGTATGGTTTATTGTTAAAATTCCAAGAGCACACATTCCTAGAAGAGTGAACAAATATGTTGCTTCCTCCTACCTATATCTCACACAAGACCACGAAGGTAAAATTAAAGAGATTAGAGCCCACACAAAGGCTTACAAGCAATCGTTCTTCCTGCGAGCTATTCGTGCTAGGAACAGGAAAACGTGGGAAGTGACAGTTGTACTCAAGGTAAGCTTCCCCACACACTGCAAGGGGGCGTGCAGAGCATAGATGTCATGTAGATGTAGAAGGTCTGTGTAATTACCCAATGCCAAGACACGCTAGTCACACTGCTCTTCAAATGGTTCATGACCGAAAAGTCAACTCCTCCATGGCCCTAAGTAACACAATGCCCCTTTAAATGCGTTTTACTTGGGAATCTAGCCGAAAAATGGTGAGAAAATGAAACCAAGTATCCCAAATGAAGAGAAAAACACGATATCTGGAATTGCAACGCAGACATAGCAGCCCCAAAATGTAGCATCTGCAGTGATAGCCACTTACTATTCTCTGCAAAATGCGCAGAAAGACTACAAGTGGGACCCAGTGATACCCGAGCCCCATTCAGAACTCTGGACAGCTGTTCCGATCCCTAAATATGAGAAGGAACTAATGGAAGAAATGACAAACAGGGGGTATTCATGTTTGTCACAGCAGTATTGTGGAACCTCTTCCAAGACAGAAAAGAGGAAATAGCAAACGCAATAGGGATGGTCTCAGACAAATTCTTCAGAACGACAGTAAAAGTAACACATACCAGAAAAGAAGTGCACATCACAGTCAGACTGCAAGATCAACACAGAAGTGAATATAAAGACTAGAACAAAAAGAAGCTAGTGCCACACAACAAAGAAGTGGAACAGTTATTTTATATTCACATTGCAATCAGTCTGTAAATATGGTTACATGCCGAGAATTTATAATTTTTTCAGTTAAATGTACAGATGTCAGTAATTTCTACCCATCACCATTTACTCATTACAATAACAAATTCTTCTACAGAATAGGAGTTGCCAAGGAGAAAATTTTTCAGTTTGGTCTCAGATTTTACTTTGCTGTCTAGTCCTCTACAGAGCGATCACGAAAGACGAAGAAGGGATAGAACTGCGACTGAAATTCCTGTTTGACGAAGAGAACTGTCTGAAAAATAAAAAGACATTAATAAACCACACACTAAACAGGAAAAAAAATACACATGTTGGGTCTATCAGAAACATGGACAAAAGACAACGATAGATTCGAACTTATAAAGTATATCTGGCGTGTAAAGCATAGGGCAGACAAAAGTGGAAGAGGCGAAGTTAGCCATCTACACCAAGGTATATATAAAAAAGGGGGGACGCCATTCCGGCCCCTGGCGAGCAAAACATCCCCAGACGTCTATGCGCGTCTTGGCGTCACCTTGAGGACTGTCGTGGCTGTGTACTCAGCAGAACACGGCAGTCTCGGTGTGTATCCAAAGAAAATAACTCGTTTCGTGTCAATCATGAGCAAGGGTCACTGTAACTGCGTCTTGGCAAAGTGCATTAATACTACTCGAAACACAAAAAACGTTATTTATGACGGTTTTCCCAAAGATGAGCACTTACAACATGAATGGATGGTTCACTCAGGTTTATTAGCTTTTGCTCCTGGATATCGTATCTTCATGTCCCATGGATATAGCCGTTATTCTTTTCGTATTCCCGTGGTGTGTTAACTAGTTTAATGTAAGAATATCATATAACTTGCGAGTGAACTCTTACAACAATACGTATGGTGATTTAATAATAACAGTGTAAGTCAAAGTGGCAGTGTGGTGTTCTTGTTATGAACCATGCCTCACTTGCTGAAGGTTGTGAGATCGAATCCAGTCGACTCCTTTAATTTGTATTTTTAAGCTTTACTGAATGGAATTTAGAGGACATTGCCCATGCATTGACTTTAAGAGCTATATTGCCAAATGTACATGCGTCTTTGCAAAAGCAAAAAATGCCTTTGACATGCAAAGCATCATTTCAGAAATGGACGAAGGAACTATGCAGTCTGGCTATTCTCGAAGATGTCCTGTGTTTATTGAAGGTCAAGTCAAACACTCCTACTAATCAAGAGAGACTAGCAGTTTTGACATTTGATGAAATGAATATTGATGGTTGCATATGTTACAATTCATTGGAGCACATAGCGATCAGTCCTCATTCCATTGTTCAATTTTGCATGATCCATGGGTTGTGCTGGTAGTGGAAGCAACCAGTTTATTATGACTGCGACACAATTATGACTAGCAGTTTGCTTCAGAGTATCATTAAGGCAGTTGAAGAATCGGGAATGGATGTTGTAGCTGTGACATGTTACATAGGTGGAAGAAATATAATAATTTGGTTGGAATTGCATGTCTATACAGATGAAACATTTTACTAAATCCAGCAGACTATACTAGCAATGTGTGGATTTGCTTCACTGTACCAGATTTGTTAAAGTTGTCGAGGAACCATTTCGTAGCCAGAGGTATTACGCTGTCTAATGTGTCCAAAATAGCTAAGGCAGCTATAGAGGAATTTTTTAAACATAAAAAGGTGACCTAACGATAAAACACACAACACTGAAGTGTACTTAAATGTAACTGGACGAGCAAGATGGCAGCATGCTTATTTTCATAACAAACAGCTCAGGCCTTGAAGTACGTGCTTCACAGAGACATTGAAAACAATTTTATTGAACTCGTTAACGATGTCTTGAACTCTAGAATTCCGAAAAAATGGATGTTCATTAGTGTGTAGCGTATTTGGAATGAATCTCACAATTCAGGAGAATATTCTGTGGGCCCAAGTAGAATGATGCAGATTCTGGCAAAGTATTCCACACTTTATAACTGTGAACATATACATAAAACACCCGCTTGATATGCACAGTTTGAGAGACAAGAGGGAACTGGTGATGAAAGATCATGAACTTAAACTACAGATAAACCCTTGTCTGTAATTGCCGCAGACGACAAGTTGTCCGAAGTCAGTACTGGCGGCCGATGTCGCCACAGAGCCTCCCCCCTTCCAATGCGGAGCACTGTGTTGTGGGGAGGGAGCTGGTGGTTTACTCCTGTTCATAGTCCCATAGAAATTGTGGGGGGTGGAGGGGTATGCCAGGAGCATTTGTGACATGCAGAATCATCTCCAGTTCTAGTGTCACAGTAGTCATATCATGGTGGAGGTCCATGTCAGAATGGTTGGGGGAGGGGGAGATTGAGCTAGGAGGGTTGAAGAGGTCTGCGATCTGCTCCGATGTTAGCACTCAGGCCAGTTTAAGCCGATGGATGGGTTCAGTTGTGGGTTTGTCCTTCTGCAGTAGTCTGAAAGGCACGAATAAGTATTCATATAACCCTTAGGGGGCTTTAATGGCAGTTTTATCAGTGTCTTAAGTCGTCATTGGTATTTGCAGATATGCTTTTCCACAGTCAATGACGCTGAAAATCGTGGCACCCGATAATGCATGTTCAAAGTCCTAAACGTTGGGTACCGGGTAACGGTCGGTAGTTGTGCACATACTGAGGATTCTGTCGTCTCCGCACATTCAAAAAGTACCATCTTTTTTGTGGGCCATATGTAGAGGTGAAGCCCAGGGGCAGTTTGAGTGGTGGAGAGTGCCCAAGTTGAGCAACTTGCATGCAGTGGTTTTGGCGATTTTCCATTTCTTGGGGCAGAGGCAGCGCACTTGGCGAGAGGAGGGCGATCGCTCTGTTGTTGTGATTCTGTGTACAGTTCCATTAATAATGTCATAGCAGGGAGGAGACTGGGAGATACGGGAGGGGGGGGGGGACTGGACCTGACTGTTGCAGCCACTTGTTTTACAAATACACTGACGGCACTGTCACTTGATTCGCTGGCGTTGACCTTTTCGTTCGTAGTGTTTGTCAAAGGTTGTTGTTTGCTGGTGAAGAGAGGCAGCATCCACGAATACTTAAGCAGCTCAGTGCAACGTTGGATGGTGTCAACAGCTTGTTTGTGATGGTGCCGTGTGTTGCTGGTAGCGTCTGTGGTGTCTGGGGTGAGCAACATTTGGGTTAATGTTTCGTCGAGGTGACAATATTCGTTGTAGTCGCGGGATTTGGCGAAGAATTGTGGGAGTGGAGGTCCTTCTCCACGTCCCGTATGTCTACTAGGTTTGTGCCCTGAGATGGTAGTTGTTCCGTGGTGGTGGTATGTGAGGGGTGAAGAGCCCTAAGTTGTAGCTCTGCCTCTGCTAGTTGGTTTTGATGCTCATGCAGTAGCCTCTGAAGGAATGAGTCTTCCTCCTGTAGCGAGAGACATACTTTCCTTGTATCAATGTACTGTTGGTTGGTTATTGTAACTTGACTCTCGATGGAGAATCACAGCAGTTGGAGCATGTGTGCCACTGAAAAGCAGGTACCACTGTATTGTGGTGGGGCTGGGGCCGATGGTCCTTCAATGGTGCCATTGATGGTGACATTATGTGGTCTGCAGAGCAGTACTCCTTCTCTTAAATTCGGGCAGAGATGCAACTCCGTAGGAATTGGCCCCAATCAGTGGTTCATTGACACTGACGTGAAGAAATTCCATGTGAAATGTTGGGCAATGCTGAGGTCAGTGTTGTAGGAGACAGTTTTGTAAATTGCAATGATCAATCCATTTGTCATTTGTAGTGTAGGTGCCGAATTGGGGGTATCAGAGGATAGAGAGGTATTCAAGATAATACTGATTTCCAACTCCAAGTCCACCAACAAGTGCTGCTTGATGTGACGATCTTGCAAGTAGATCCTGGATTTGTTGCCGACGGGTAGATGAGACAAACTGGTTTGGTTCACAGGGTATGGTGTGTGGCAAACTTTGTTGATGCCACAGCCTCTGATGCCTAGTGAAGGTCGCTGGAGGCGTTTGGGTGTTGGCAGGGCTGCGGAGACTTGCGTGCAGCAGTGCCAAAGTGGGTGTGAAACCAACATCACTGTGTGGTCCACTGTCCATATCCTGTGATGTGAGTGGCCCTGCACTATCTGTAGTTGTTAGCTGTGGGGAAGCATGGAACCAGCAGCCGTGGGTTGATGACCAGCAGTGGAAGCACCAGGCATTATCAGGAAGGCCTGATAACAGTTGGTCGTGGCTTGCTGGGTAGGGAAGTAAGATGGCCACCGCTGCTCCACACTCGACGTGTCAGAGGACCTCAGGTGAAGTCAGTACTGTTTGGTGGCAGTGTCCTGGAGAGGACAAGATGACTGCCACTGCTCTGTGGTTGGCGTGTCGAGTAATCTCAGAAGGGGTCAGTGTCATTCAGAAGCCGTCTGCCGACTCTGCAACACTGACTTTTTCTGTCTTGAGGTTACTCATGCAGGTCAGCATTAATCGCCGTGAGCAAAGCGAGCGCGATTAATAGTTCCACCACAGTTTGGTGACCACCGCTTGCTTGAATGCATTTCACATCAAGAGGTTGTGGTTAGGTTAGGGCACGAGTGTAAATTCAGGGCTAAAAAATGCGTTGACTGCCACAGTCCAGCCATCGATCATTTAAAATCAGCTGTGGACAGAACATCCCAGATTTCCACCACACCTGATGGCAGCACCTTCCAACATTGCTCTACGTTATATGAACAGCATTACAGCACTTGTGAAGTCATCCACAGCGTTTGTGTGTCGCCTTTAACCGAGCAGTAGCTGATGTAGCAACACTACGGCGTCAAGTGCCAGACATCTACTCTCAAGTAGTTTTAAATGGACTATAGTTACTGATTCTTCCATTCCATGCTGTGTTGTAACACCTTGCAGGATGATGCTGTAAAGTACGTAATATGGAGTGAAGTGGTCATTGTATGCTACGTACAATTGTTGGTTGACAGTATTCTATCCATGGGTTCTGTTGTTAACAGGTCAAATGGGAACTATATATTATTACTTTCGATTGTATCACTTAAATGGCTCTGTCTTGCATTCCTGCCCATTATCAGTATCATTTTCTGGAAATTGGGGAGATATCTTAGAATTTAGATTGGTAGGCGTTGGCTGGCTGGTGCATAGTAAAGGCAGTGTAACCATGTCACCATTAGCTTTTCTGTACATATTATGGGAATTTGGATGTTTATGGCATGTATAGTTTGGAAGTGCCGTGCAAACTAGACAAATTAAATCAGTGGCATGACAGATGTATTATAAATGAGGACTATGCAAATGATAATTAAGAGGAAAAATAACTCACTCATTTGGTGAAGGAGCAGATTTTAATGTAGCATCTTCCAGATCAAGATGCAATCCATGGCTGCTTCCTCCTTGTGTCATATTTCTTCGTGGCTTTCAAGTATTCTTCTTGATTCAGATGCCTAATCCTTATAAATGTTCTTGTTCTCACATAAAGAGTAGTAACTGTGTCATGAACCTTGGGGAAACTTTAGTTTCAAAATAGAGCACAGGAATTTTATGGCATTTTTTTGTTTGACACTCCATTTCCACTAAAAGCAGCCTATTATTTTTCAACTGCGTCACTTTCTTTTGCTTTGCTTGCGTTTCAAAGTAAAGACCACCACGAAATATAATTGAGATCCAGTCTGCATTAGGCTCTCCTACTTCACATTTTGCTGCTGACACCTTGCTAACAAGTTGCACAGACATAATTGCGAGAGAACTCTGAAACAATGGTTTATTAAGTGAGGAATTGAAGAAAACTACTGTCAGTAGCTTCCTGAAAAGCACATCCTCGGCCCAGAATAAATGTGTAATGTCTTCAGTTATGTTGTTCCTCAACCCATAGAATTTCTCGTTTTAGCAGTTATCGATGGCCCATAAAATTTAAATACTTTCAATAAAAAAGTCTGTAGCTAGTGGAGTAACATGGTAGATAATGAAGTTTTGCATAATAAAGTTATGGCAAACTACTATCCTCTTTGCGTGCTAGCATTTGTGAATTTTTTTTTTCGATATCTCAACTCGTTTATGAAATATGAGGAATGTTGTGGGTATTTTACTTTGGTTTTTTTGCTGGCGCAGCGCGATCGCAAATGAGTGTGCCACATCAGATGAGTTTTCTTGAGATTAAAACACATAGAGACTTCCACCAAAATATAAAGAAAAATTCAATATGTTAGCTAAATTTTATACGCAGCAACGTATTATGTAATTTGCATCAAAAGCAAAATCACAGCGGCCCCTATTTTTCATTGCAAACTTTTTCGAATTTCGCGCAGTGCCCTACTTCCATGTAAATATGACAATAACTAAGATCATTAATGAAATGATTGACACATCATCATGAAACTGACAGACAAAGCTATAAGTAACGCAAAAATGATTTTTTTTACCTAAAATTGCTTGGGAAAGATCACAGGGTGTGCGCCTCGATTTAGTCATCTGCAACAGGCCGAAGGGTGGCAAAAACTGTGGGCCTCCCCTTTCGAACAAACAAATGGACTCGCCCAGGATTTTTTACAAAAATTGTCACTGCGCATCGGACACCGTATCCTGTGTGTATTCTATGCAGGTTTATGAGACTGGACAACAGGACACCGAGTGAAGAAGTATACGAAATCGTAAGAATAACCTGACTTCAGACACATTTAGTAAATTTGAGGGCAAGATACGGCAAACGAATATTCCAAGTCCGTCCGGACTTAAGAGACATATTAACGATCAGCATAACAAAAATTTAAGAAAAAGAAACACAAGCACATACACCCAAAACGAACATTACGGTACCCAAAACACAAAGCAAATTTTCCGAGAACTAACATTCGCAATATTGCCTCTAACAGAAACTGATGAAACAGCACCACATTAGACGAAAGAGAAATAAGACAGTACAATAGTAAGATATAGAAAATAACAAATATTGTAATAACTGGACACTGCACAGACCACTGGCAAATGTAACAGTTTAGACTGTAAGAACAGAAACATGTAGCAATCAGTCACTGCACACAGTAGTACGATTTGTTAACACTAGACATAAGTATTTTAGTCAACAAAGTTAAAATGTTAAATTAAAGGTTTTAACTTTTATGTATCCCTCTGTGATTTTGTGAATGTGTATGCCAATGTAACAGAAAGTTAAATTATAATGAAATAAATGAATGTAAAAAGTTCTACAGCTGAATAGACACGAAAATGTTCTCAAGCAGCCTGTCATTTTCCCCTCAGAGATGAGAGTGGGAAAAGAAAAAGAAACGCTCTACCAGTCAGAAACCTACGAGAGATTGTAGCATTCACTTTGGTATTCACCACCCTCTCACTACTTCTAGACTCCTCATCAACTGAAGACTCATCGAGACCTCATACACTGAGAAGATCGGCAGTGCTGCTGAAGCCTTGAAATTCTCCAAAAGCTTCAATGAGAACATCAGTTCACACACTAGTGCATTAGAAAGCAAAAGTCATGAATAGTCATCAACTCACAGATTCCACATCTTACTGCAAACTTCCCAAATGGGAATAACGCAATCTGTGTTAGGGGACTTCAGTGTCAGAGGCCTGCTAATGCTGAAGCACCCCACGTACTGTAGGCCAAATCTCTTCCTCCGCGCTATCTTGCGTCACTAGCGATTTGGGACACTTCTGTAGGGTTGAATAGGCTACACACACCAGATGGCCCCTTGTGGTTCACACCCATCCCTCTTTCCTATCACCTGGAAGACCTGTAAGGGCTGCTCATCACACTCAGCAATGCTGCATAAGCAGTGATGACTCCAAAGAATACCAGGTCCCAACGTGACATTAACCACAGCAGAAGATGCTGCATCAGAAGATACCATACTGGTGTTCATCCCTAAGGATGCAGAAAGTGACAAGCCAATGTATAAGGTTAAGCTAGCGACAAGAACTCCTGCAACACCTCTGGTCGAGACTCCAGGGGCTTCACCCTTGTAAGGTTGGGGAGAGACACACCATAATGGGTTGAACATACAATGTGGTTTTCCAAGTGTTTGAGATTCTTGCAAAAGTAAAATTTTGTGATATTATTTGTAGATAACATTTGTCAGAACAAAGATGCATTAATTATTGTATTACAAAGTATGCAACTAGTATGAAACTTCAAACAAATCTTCAGAAAGCTGACAAAGCTGTTATCTCAACAGCAGCATCAGAACAGCGTGAGACTGTGAGGGATTTCAAACAATGCTACAGCAAGTGATGGGAGTGTTATTCCTTTCATGTTGACACAGTGCTGCACTTCACCTTTCTTCATGTGCTGTGATGTTGGAAACCTGTTTCAGCTACAGTAATAGCATTTTTGGCGTAATAAATCCGGTATCAACAAACAGTTTTGACATTTATTAAATTTTTAACCAGATTGTTTTCACTTGTAGTGAGGTTTGGTGCAATGTAAAATGATTCAGAGAGAGAGAGGGAGAGAAGGTCATTTATTATTCACTCTATGAAAGTCCATGAATCATGAATCTTTCCGTCAGTGGGATGGCTTGTGTGCCTTAGCAATAAAGATATCTGTAGCGTAGGTGCAACCACAATTGAGGGGCATCTGCTGAGAGGCCTGACAAAAATGTGGTTCCTGAAGAGGGGCATCAGCCTTTTCAATAGTTGCAGGGACAACAGTCTGGATAATTGACTGATATGGCCTTGTAACATCGACCGAAACGGGCTTGTTATGCTGGTACAGCAAACGGCTGACACCCAGAGGAAACCACAGTCACAATTTTTCCCAATCGTACACAGCCCACTGTACGGTTAAATGATGATGGTGTCCTCTTGGGTAAAATATTCCAGAGGTGAAATAGTCCCCCATTTGGATCCCTGGGAGGGGATTACTCAATAGAATGTTGTCATCAGGAGAAACAAACTGGCATTCTATGGGTCAGAGGGTGGAATGTTAGATCCCTTAATTGGGTAGGTAGATTAGAAAATATAAAAGGGAAAATGGGTAGGTTGAAGTTCAATATAGTGGGAGTTAGTGAAGTTCGGTGACAGGAGGAACAGGACTTCTGGACAGGTGGATACAGGATTATAAATACAAAGTCAAATAGGGCAATGTAGCAGTAGGTTTAATAATGAAAAAGAAAATAGGAATATAGGTAAGCTACTATGAACAGCATAATGAACGAATTATTGTATTCAAGACACAGACAAAGTGATGAAGAGATTGAAGAAATGTATGATAAATAAAATATATTATTAAGATAGTTTAAAGAGACAAAAATTTAATTTTGAGGGGGACTGGAATTCGATAGTGGGGAAAGGAAGAGAAGGAAAAATAGTAGGTGAATGTGGACTGGGGGAAAGGAATGAAAGAGGGAGCCACCTGGCAGAATTTTGCACAGAGCGTAAATTAATCGTCGCTAACACTTGGTTAAAGAATCGCAAAGGAAGGTTATACATGTGGAAGAGACCTGGAGACACTGGAATATTTCAGATTTATTATATAATGGTTTAACAGAATTTTAGGAACCAGTTTTTAAATTTTAAGACTTTTCCAGGGGCTGGTGTGCATTCTGACCACAATTTATTGGTTGTCAACTATAGAGTTATGGGACCTGGATAAGTCGACAGAACCAGAGCTTGTTGAGAGTTCCAGAAGGAGCATTAGGCAACAACTGATTAGAGGAAGAGAAATGAATACAGTAGAAGATGAATGGGTATCTTCACGAGATGAAATAGTGAAGGCAGCTGAGCATCAGAAGGTAAAAAGACAAGATGTAGTAGAAATCCTTGGGTAACACAAGAGATATTGAAATTAATTGATGAAAGAAGAAAATTTGAAAAATGGAGCAAATGAAGCAGGGAAACAGAATATAAACATCTAAAAAACTAGATTGATAGGAGGTGCAAAATTGTCTAAGTAGGTATGGTGCAGGACAAATGTAAGGATTTAGAAGCATATTTCACTAGGGAGAAGATAGACACTGCTTATAGGAAAATTAAAGAGGCCTTTGTGGAAAAGAGAATCAGATGAATGACTGTCAAGAGATCATATGTAACAACAGTCTTAAGCAAAGAATGGAAAGCTGAAAGGTGGAAGGAGTATATAGAGTGTCTATACAAGAGAGATGAACTTAAAGGCAATATTATAGAAAGTGAAATGAACGTAGATGAAGATGAGATGGGAGATATGATACTGCGAGAAGAATTTGACAGAGCTCTGAAAAATGTAAGTCAAAACAATGCTCTTGTGATAGACAGTTAGTTAGTTAGTTATAGTTAGTTAGTTGGCCACATGTTCCATTGATCAATTGCATGGTACAGAAGCTGTTATGATGTGGAATATGTCAAGTGCACAAGAAATGCATATATGATACAAGATTTTTAATATATATATATATATATATATATATATATATATATATATATATATATATATATATACACTCCTGGAAATGGAAAAAAGAACACATTGACACCGGTGTGTCAGACCCACCATACTTGCTCCGGACACTGCGAGAGGGCTGTACAAGCAATGATCACACGCACGGCACAGCGGACACACCAGGAACCGCGGTGTTGGCCGTCAAATGGCGCTAGCTGCGCAGCATTTGTGCACCGCCGCCGTCAGTGTCAGCCAGTTTGCCGTGGCATACGGAGCTCCATCGCAGTCTTTAACACTGGTAGCATGCCGCGACAGCGTGGACGTGAACCGTATGTGCAGTTGACGGACATTGAGCGAGGGCGTATAGTGGGCATGCGGGAGGCCGGGTGGACGTACCGCTGAATTGCTCAACACGTGGGGCGTGAGGTCTCCACAGTACATCGATGTTGTCGCCAGTGGTCGGCGGACGGTGCACGTGCCCGTCGACCTGGGACCGGACCGCAGCGACGCACGGATGCACGCCAAGACCGTAGGATCCTACGCAGTGCCGTAGGGGACCGCACCGCCACTTCCCAGCAAATTAGGGACACCGTTGCTCCTGGGGTATCGGCGAGGACCATTCGCAACCGTCTCCATGAAGCTGGGCTACGGTCCCACACACCGTTAGGCCGTCTTCCGCTCACGCCCCAACATCGTGCAGCCCGCCTCCAGTGGTGTCGCGACAGGCGTGAATGGAGGGACGAATGGAGACGTGTCGTCTTCAGCGATGAGAGTCGCTTCTGCCTTGGTGCCAATGATGGTCGTATGCGTGTTTGGCGCCATGCAGGTGAGCGCCACAATCAGGACTGCATACGACCGAGGCACACAGGGCCAACACCCGGCATCATGGTGTGGGGAGCGATCTCCTACACTGGCCGTACACCACTGGTGATCGTCGAGGGGACACTGAATAGTGCACGGTACATCCAAACCGTCATCGAACCCATCGTTCTACCATTCCTAGACCGGCAAGGGGACTTGCTGTTCCAACAGGACAATGCACGTCCGCATGTATCCCGCGCCACCCAACGTGCTCTAGAAGGTGTAAGTCAACTACCCTGGCCAGCAAGATCTCCGGATCTGTCCCCCATTAAGCATGTTTGGGACTGGATGAAGCGTCGTCTCACGCGGTCTGCACGTCCAGCACGAACGCTGGTCCAACTGAGGCGCCAGGTGGAAATGGCATGGCAAGCTGTTCCACAGGACTACATCCAGCATCTCTACGATCGTCTCCATGGGAGAATAGCAGCCTGCATTGCTGCGAAAGGTGGATATACACTGTACTAGTGCCGACATTGTGCATGCTCTGTTGCCTGTGTCTATGTGCCTGTGGTTCTGTCAGTGTGATCATGTGATGTATCTGACCCCAGGAATGTGTCAATAAAGTTTCCCCTTCCTGGGACAATGAATTCACGGTGTTCTTATTTCAATTTCCAGGAGTATATATATATATATATGTGTGTGTGTGTGTGTGTGTGTGTGTGTGTGTGTGTGTGTGTGTATACAGGGTGTCCCAGCTATCTTGTCAACCCTAAATATCTCTGGAAGAATAACAGCTATTGGAAAACGACTTTCACTGGTATCAATGTAGGGCTTGGGCCCATGAATGTACATATTTGGAAACATTCTAAAACGAAAGCGTATGTGTTTATTAACACAAACTTATGTTTTTTTAAATGGACCTCCTATATTTTTTCTTCAGCAATCCGTAGCATGACAAAGCACATACACAATGGCGTTGATTGCATCGCAATATTCCCATTACATCCCGAGATATTAAGACGCGGAGTTGACGCTTGAAACACCCGACATGCGCTGTTAGCGCACGTCCTGAGGCTCAGGCGTGAACCCCATGCTGCCCGTTATCGCGATGTGATCGACATGCGTAATCACACTTCCATACTTATCAAGAGGTCCGAAACGAATAATAAGGTCTGCTGCAATCCTGCATTAACGTCCTACATTCCAGCAGGTCTTTATCCCATAAGCTAGGGGTGATGCGGTTCTGTAACATATCTGTGTACCGCAACGTTAGTCACAAAGTTAACTTCGCTTATCGTTAATCCGTTACTAAAAAGGTAATGCCGTTCAACGTTAAAACTTTACTTTACTGTAGATCAAGCGCAAGTGACAGTTGATCTTTCACTCGTAATAGTAAAATTCATGTTGATGGTTTTAGTGAAACGAGCAAGTGTACTAAAAGTTTTACCGTTGTTTAGGTAAAAATGTTTTGATTTGGGAAGTTCAGGTAGGACATAGAAGATGAATGTAAACATGGTTAACCAGTTAGTTTTATTATCACATAATTATCAATGTTATGTTTATCTAATGCGTTAAACAACAAATTGTTGCAAACAAATGTTTCTTAACATCACTGGGTAAAATGGCCCTTTGTAGAAACTTCCACTGTGATACCAGCACTACATACTAAATATAGCGTTCACATCTCATGCTCAAAGTGATGCCCATTGGCTTGCATACATAGGGCCACTCTGCGGATGAAGGATGCCCTACTTCGTGCTACTGTTTCCTCTTTGATGGCTATACAAGCATCAATAATGCGTTGCTTCATGTCCTCTGGTGTTGTTGGTTCATGCTGGTAAACAGCATCCTTCACTGCTCCCCAAAGAAAATAATCCAGCGGTGTAAGGTCCGGAGATCGGGCAGGCCACCTAACTGGGCCACCTCGTCCAATCCACCTACCAGGGAACTTACGGTTCAGAAGTCGTCGTGCTCGTAAGGCGTTATGTGCAGGGCATCCGTCATGCTGATACCACATGACCATTCCCCGGTTCAGAGGTACGGTGTCCAAGAGAACAGGAAGATTGTGTCTTATAAATCTGGAGTATTGTCTGCCATTTTGGATGCCATTTATAAAGAAAGGTCCGATAATGGTATATCCAATAATCCCACACCAAACATTAACTTTCCACGGACGTTGATGCTCTACCTGACGGAGCCATTTTGGATTGTCTGCGGACGAATAATGTATATTCCCCATATTGACAATTCCTTTGTTAGAGAATGATGCCTCGTCGGTAAAGAGAACATCTGCAAAAAAATTTGGATTAGTCAGAAGTTTTTGCTGAGCCCACCGACAAAATGTTACCCTATTGCGGAAGTCATTTCCATGAAGATCCTGGTGTAAATGAACATGGTAAGGATGAAATTTATGACGTTTAAGAATACGCTGTGCACTTGATTTCGACACACCAACTTCACGTTCAATTTGACGTGTGCTGATTTGAGGATTCACAGCTATGATAGCGAACACAGCAATTTCAGCACGTTCATCTGTGCGTTTTCTAGGACGATGTCGAGGTCTTGGATTTAAGCTTCCCGTTTCACGTAGACGAGATGTGAGACGACCAAACATCCGGCGCGATGGCGATGGCTTGTCAGGGAATCGTCTTCTGTACAGTCGTTCTGCCTGAACAACATTTCGTCCACCTACAACAGGGTACAGTACAGGAATGTAGAGTAGGGTAGAAAACAGACATATTAACTTAATAATCATAATGTTCGCTAACAGTACTATCAACAAACAAGCAATCTCATAACGTATTTCCCGTCGACGTACATACTCCATAGATCAGCAGCATTTCTACCATATCTTCATGTGTGTACATTATACTGTACAGTATAAGTTCCACAACACAACGTTTATTCACAATGTGTACTACCTCCGTGCCATCACTAGATTACTCTGATGCACGACTACACTGGAAAGCGGTGTACTGCACGCTAAAGCAACAACAAATGGGATGCTCGGAGGGTGGTGGAGTACAGGAGTTTGCATGGGTCGCAATCATAAACAAGGCGAAGTGGTAACTGTGGCAGTAGTGGGAACTAATTTGGACACTTGACTAGGCAGAGCCAGGCCCTGCGCGACAGGCATAATGGGTCATATAACGCATTAGATAAACCTTATTTTGGGTGTGCAGGATAAATAAGACAACCTGCCGGGTGTACACCGATCGGTACTGGCTCATATTGTGTACGTAGATACGTAAAACGTGCAAGAGGGAAACCATTATGTGCTTATGAGAGTTGATGGCAGCAGACCGTATTATTCGTTTCGGACCTCTTGATAAGTATGGAGGTGTGATTACACCTGTCAATCACATCGCGATTACGGGCAGCATGGGGTTCACGCCTGAGCCTCAGGACGTGCGCTAGCAGCTAGTGTTTCAAGCGTCAACTTCGCGTCTCAATATCTCTGGATGTAATGGGAATATTGCGATGCAATGAACGCCATCGTGTATGTGCTTTGTCATGCTATGGATTGCTGAAGAAAAAATATAGGAGGTCCATTTAAAAAAATATAAGTTTGTGTTAATAAACACATATGCTTTCGTTTTAGAATGTTTCCAAATATGTACATTCATGGGCCCCAGCCCTACATTGATACCGGTGAAAGTCTTTATATACATATATACATATATACACTCCTGGAAATTGAAATAAGAACACCGTGAATTCATTGTCCCAGGAAGGGGAAACTTTATTGACACATTCCTGGGGTCAGATACATCACATGATCACACTGACAGAACCACAGGCACATAGACACAGGCAACAGAGCATGCACAATGTCGGCACTAGTACAGTGTATATCCACCTTTCGCAGCAATGCAGGCTGCTATTCTCCCATGGAGACGATCGTAGAGATGCTGGATGTAGTCCTGTGGAACGGCTTGCCATGCCATTTCCACCTGGCGCCTCAGTTGGACCAGCGTTCGTGCTGAACGTGCAGACCGCGTGAGACGACGCTTCATCCAGTCCCAAACATGCTCAATGGGGGACAGATCCGGAGATCTTGCTGGCCAGGGTAGTTGACTTACACCTTCTAGAGCACGTTGGGTGGCACGGGATACATGCGGACGTGCATTGTCCTGTTGGAACAGCAAGTTCCCTTGCCGGTCTAGGAATGGTAGAACGATGGGTTCGATGACGGTTTGGATGTACCGTGCACTATTCAGTGTCCCCTCGACGATCACCAGTGGTGTACGGCCAGTGTAGGAGATCGCTCCCCACACCATGATGCCGGGTGTTGGCCCTGTGTGCCTCGGTCGTATGCAGTCCTGATTGTGGCGCTCACCTGCACGGCGCCAAACACGCATACGACCATCATTGGCACCAAGGCAGAAGCGACTCTCATCGCTGAAGACGACACGTCTCCATTCGTCCCTCCATTCACGCCTGTCGCGACACCACTGGAGGCGGGCTGCACGATGTTGGGGCGTGAGCGGAAGACGGCCTAACGGTGTGCGGGACCGTAGCCCAGCTTCATGGAGACGGTTGCGAATGGTCCTCGCCGATACCCCAGGAGCAACGGTGTCCCTAATTTGCTGGGAAGTGGCGGTGCGGTCCCCTACGGCACTGCGTAGGATCCTACGGTCTTGGCGTGCATCCGTGCGTCGCTGCGGTCCGGTCCCAGGTCGACGGGCACGTGCACCTTCCACCGACCACTGGCGACAACATCGATGTACTGTGGAGACCTCACGCCCCACGTGTTGAGCAATTCGGCGGTACGTCCACCCGGCCTCCCGCATGCCCACTATACGCCCTCGCTCAAAGTCCGTCAACTGCACATACGGTTCACGTCCACGCTGTCGTGGCATGCTACCAGTGTTAAAGACTGCAATGGAGCTCCGTATGCCACGGCAAACTGGCTGACACTGACGGCGGCGGTGCACAAATGCTGTGCAGCTAGCGCCATTCGACGGCCAACACCGCGGTTCCTGGTGTGTCCGCTGTGCCGTGCGTGTGATCATTGCTTGTACAGCCCTCTCGCAGTGTCCGGAGCAAGTATGGTGGGTCTGACACACCGGTGTCAATGTGTTCTTTTTTCCATTTCCAGGAGTGTATATATATATATATATATATATATATATATATATATATATATATATATATATATATATATATATATTACAGTACAGTGTTAAGGTTAATATTTCTGTTATTTACACCATTTCTTTAAATGGTACAACATGCATATACTATATGAATAGATTTATTTATTCCTATTCAAGAATTCATCTGTGGTATAGAAGAAGTTGTCAAGGAGATATGATATCAATTAGTTTTGAAGTTATTACTGTTATCTGTCAGACATTTTATTTCATCTGGTAATTTGTCAAAGAATTTTATAGCAGCTTGTTTTACCCCTTTCTGTGCCAAAGATGGATTGAGAAAGGATAGTGTAAGTATTTCTTTTTTCTGGTATTACAGTCATGAATATCACTGTTGTTTTTAAACTGGTCCATGTTGCTGAGAACAAATTTCATTAGTGAGTAAATGTACTGTGAGGCTGTTGTAAGAATTCCCAATCTTTTAAAAAGGTGCCTACAAGATGTGCGACTATGAACCTCACACATTATTCTAACCACTTTCTTTTGAGCAGTGAATACTTTTTGTCTATATGTTGAGTTACCCCAGAATATTATTCCGTATGACATCAGAAAGTGAAAGCATGCTAAGTATGTTAGCTTACTAATTTCTATAACCTCAAAATTGGCAATTATTCTGATTGCAAAAGTTGCTGAACCTACTCGCTTTAGAAGATCCATAATATGAATTTTCCGGTTAAGATATGTACACCCAAAAACTTAGTATGCTCTACCCTGTCTACTGACTTCTGTTGATGTCTTATATTTATTGACGGAACTGTATTTTTTGCAGCAGAAAATTGGATTTACTGTGTTTTTTCAAAGTTTAAAGCAAGCCCATTTGCAGACAACCAATTAATGACTTTTGCAAAGATCTTATTTGTATAATTTTCAATTGGAGTTTCTTTTACTGGATTAATAATGATGCTTGTATCATCAGAAAAAAGTGTACTTTAGCTTCTTGTTTCAGATAAGAAGAGAGGTCGTTCACATATATCAAGAACAGAAGGTGTAAGTGAAAATCACTGGCTGTGCTGTGTGCAGTCTGTGGCTGGTTGGCATTGTTGTAATATTTGCTATTGTAGTGTTGGCAGTTGGAGGTGAGCCACCAGCAGTGGTGGTTGTGGGGAGGGAGATGGCGGAGTTTTGAGAGCGGATGATCTGGATGTGTGTCAATCAGAGACAGTAAAATTGTAAGACTGGATGTCATGAACTGATATACATATTATGACTTTTGAACACTATTAAGGTAAATACATTGTTTGTTCTCTATCAAAATCTTTCATTTGCTAACTATACCTATCAGTAGTTAGTGACTTCAGTAGTTAGAATCTTTTATTTAGCTGGCAGTATTGGCGCTCGCTATATTGCAGTTGTTCGAGTAACGAAGATTTTTGTGAGGTAAGTGATTCATGAAAGATATAGGTTATTGTTAGTCAGGGCCATTCTTTTGTAGGGATTATTGATAGTCAGATTGCGTTGTGCTAAAAATATTGTGTGTCAGTTTATTGATGATCTGAGTAAGTGAAGAGAGAAATGTCTGTACACGTTTAGTTTTGCTCAACTGTTTGAAAATCAAATAACGTAAGGGGTTTATCAGCACAATCATTCATAAATTTTTCTAAGGGGACGTTTCATATGTCGACCCTTAACCGAGGATACCTCGCTGGAATTTTCTGATTTTTTCTTGTAATTTGTGTAATTAGTGTAGCTATTATTTATTGCTAGTGCGCAATTGTAGAGAGAATCTTCTTTGTAGTTGTAGTTTTTCATTGTTGTACAGTAAAACAGATGTGGCATTCATGTAGATTTGCACCAAGTATTTCGCAGCTGCGCTTGCGATTAACTAGATATTATTTTCAGTGCTATGTTAATGTGTTTTCTTGTTTTTGCTTTTCAAATTGTGCTTTTCTTGTTATCGCGTGAAACACTTGATAATTATGGCGTGTGAAAAACGTAACACTAGGCTCCAAAGTAACTTGAGAAATGATAGTGACGACGAACGTAGCTTATCAGCACCACCGTGTAATGAATTAACAGGTATTCAAAGTAGTAATTTAGTAATTGTGCTTAGGGAAATGGAGCGGGCGGCAAATAATGGTGTAGACAGTGAAACAATTAGTGAACAGGGAAACATCGTCCATCGATCGGTCGGCAACAGCTCGCCTCAGGAATCCGAAATGACAGGACAAAATTTTGCAAATACTGCAGATTCAGGTTTTGCGTCATTACCCGTTTCTCAATGAAGCCAAGACACATTTTCTGCCTTTCAAAATGCGAATGTTGCCTGTTATGCACTGCCGATAAGCACAAAGGAACAAGTTCCAGACACTAATACATTGTTATTGCAATTCATGCAACGAATGGAACAAAATCAGGAACGAACACAGCAACAGCTACACAAGTTAGATGCAATGGAACAAAATCTTCAAAAATTAAACACAATTGAGCAAACGCTTGAACAAACTCGTAAAGATTTAACTGCTGAGTTACTTAAAATCGAATCGAAATGTCAAAAAGTCTGTAATGACGTAAAAACAAATTTGTGAGCATTTTCAACCTTTTTTTTCGCGTCATGAAAATGCACTACAGAATCACGAAGCAGCCATAAAGGAACTGCAAACTATTGTTCATGAAAATCATGACACCTTGCAAGCTAAAATTGACTCAGTTGCATCTACCGATTCGGTTACGCCACTTGCAAAAACTCAGGAAAACTTAAAGGAAACAGTAGATACGTTTTCAACACAAATGGACTCTCTGAAACTTGGTTCAGAAAGACACATGGAGGAAATTAGTTCATTATCAGAGAAAGTAGTCGAACTTTCGTATCAGCTAAATAATTTATCTATGAAGGTAGATGATAATCTGAATGACACAAGACCGGTAGTCTTTAATGACACAGAAGGGTACGAACAAATTAGGAAATTCAAACAAAACCTGAATCAAATTAATACACAGTACAAAAAAGAAATCCGGGAAGTACAAGATCAGTTGGCACAAGTAATACAAGAATTACATATTTCAGAGGAGACTCGCGCTCCAACGCGGGAAGAGGGACATAGAAATACGGAGAAGCCACAAAATAATAACACAGGGCATTTCTGAAATTATGAAAGAAATTGGCAAGGTGCACCGAATTTTGAGATGGAACCACCGACGCGACGTAACAATGACCGATATGCGATTTGCCGTTACAATGACTTTGACTATAAGCTGCTCATTACTACACGTAAATTCAAAACATTTAAGAACTCTGGCAATGACATGCATCCACACGCGTGGCTTCACCAGTTCTCTCATTGTTTTCCTCCCAACTGGTTATTGGAGCACAGATTAGAATTTATGTGTGGATACTTAGAGAATGAACCAGCTGTAAGAATGCGATCGCTCATTCACGATTGTCACAGTGAAGAAGAATTTTATCATGCATTCCTCTCAGCTTATTGGTCTCAAGCTACTCAAGATCGCGTAAAACATAGCATCATTGTGATGTAACATTTCGAACAATCTGAATTTTCCAGTCTTGTGAAATATTTTGAAGACATGTTGCATAAGAATCAGTATCTGTCAAACCCATAAAGCCCCTCAGAACTCATCCGCATTTGGTTAATCAAATTACCTGAACATTTACGACGTATTATTTTGGCAGGACGTTGCAAAGACGACATTGAAGCTTTTCAAGGACTGTTACAAGAATTGGAAATTGACACTGACAATCGCGGGGCGCAAGAAAAAGGAACACAACAATTACAGGCCACATCCTTCACAATTCCGCAATGAAAAAAATAATAACTGGACACGACAAGGCTATTCGTGACCGAATCAGATACTACCCGTGTAACAACCGTTAGCAGAGTAAAAATAATTACAGAGAAAGATCGCATTTCCGTAGTAATGAATATGACAGAGACAATCAGGGAAACAGACATTATGGGAACCAGAATAATTATTATCAAGAGAGACAGAATAACTTCAGACGCAACAGTTCAGCGCGCAGTTACGACTCATGGAGAAATTCTCCACCACATGACCCACAAGAAAGAAATTACCGACATGACGACAGAGGATATAAAAATAACGACAGATCTGAATATCATCAGAACTGGCGAGATTCAAACAGGGCAGGGCCCTCTCGACAAGCTGAATTTGTAGAAGTTAGGTCTGCTAATCCTAATAACGACGCGCGCCAACAAGGAGACAATGACACGCAGTGCAGACAGCCACGTGCGCCGGCTGGGCTTGAGAAAAATAACATAAGCTAACCTTGAGAAAAATTCCACTATTCTTTACCGTCGTATACCGCATGATAATTGCGTTCAAGTTGAAACTCTGAGTACTAGGATGAGTAAAGGTTTAGACTACATTTCACATGTAAAATCGTTTATTGAGAGATAATCTGTTTGTTAACTTAGTCTTTGCCCTAAAATCTTTAACTTCACGTTACTTGTACGCTTTGTCACACTTAGAAACTGTTAACATACAACTACGTTTTAAAATTAACTATCCAGTCAAGAACCTAGGGAACTTATTTAGACAGTAATTACAAATGCATTGTTATAGTGAACAGACGACACAGTGTTATTATGTGTGTACATTCTTGCTTATTAGTTGCACGATTACGTAACGACTACAAGGCTTACATACTTAGAACATATACCGGTACTGCTAATGAGATTTTAATGCAACATTTTGGTTTAGTTGAAAATACATTATGGATTTAAAGTGCTTTCTGAGAGATACCAGATGACACAGTGGTTAGTTTATTTGACAGCTACACGATTATATCAGGATGCTACTAATGTGTGACACAATTTGCAGTGTTGCTTTTACGGTGTATCTGTTTTATCTCAGCACAGTTTTTCTGAATTCTTCTGGAAAGTAAAACATATTTTAGTAGTAACTTTTGAGGTATAGCTACAATGAGACAGCCTTTTTCGTAGCACAACAATACGTTACAGTATAGTACTTTCTTGATCACGGTAATGTACGTAATAACTACGATATCTATACGCATAGCATTTCACTTTGTTTATTACTAGGTAAGTACGTTGACTTCTACAGAACTTTGCTTGCGGACGACGATAATTACGACACTTGGCAATTTTTTACCCTTAAGTAATGACAGAGATTATCTTACAACAAGACGCACAGTTTAGCACTGCAGTACACGTATTTGAGTGATTAATTTTGTATTTAAAACATTTATTTTTTAAGGTACAAAGTTTTCCGTGATACATTTCATTCCATTGCTGTAATCTGTAACACCTGAGGGTATAAGTACATTAATCCTCAGGGGGGGTACACGCTTACTTTAGGTACCATGTGTGTGGGAAGCACAAGGAGCCCTAGCTAACATGGTATTTGCTTATACAACTTTGCACATCGGTACCATATTTCTCTAATGCTTAAATTACACAGCTATCTGATCATTTAACTGAGAGAGACAAACATTTTTTTTCTACATCAGTGACACATGTTTACGTAATTACACAGTTGGATAACTTCACACTTATGAAATTGTATTTTGTCTGTACTTTGTGAACTGTTCATATTTTTTCGGGACCATTGTGATACTATGAGAGCTTTGAATGATGTATTTGGTATGGGATCATGATTTTTAAAGTACGTTTGAGGTAGATGACACTATTGAAATGAGCAGAGAATTTTTTTTAGGTTTTGAAATTATTGCAGAAAGCTATGACGTTTTTGAAATTTGACTGAGGTGTTATGATGTTATTATTATGACAACGATGTGTAATTATGCTGTTGCGGTATGTTTATGATCAATAAGCTGATGCTATATGAGGAATTTCGTTATGCTACATATTTATTATGATGAAATATTGAAGACATGTCGACGGATTGTATATGTCTAATAAGGTAAGATATAATGAGTAGTGGTTAGGAACTCTGATTTGTGAAAAAGGATGTTGGAAACGAAAAATCATACTTTAAGAATCATGAAATGTGTATAAATGCGTGAATGTATCACAATGCCGGCGAAAATTTTTTGGACACTACTTCATTTATAGGATTTTGTTTATACACATTTGTAACGCAAATTCTCGACCTGTGAAATTTTTTTTATATGAGACTGTCGCTGTAGCACAAACTGCTGTCATAAATATATTGGTAAGAAAGCTAAGTGACCTTGACGTAATGCGCTGTAGGCGCCAAGCTATGCAACAATCGCCTGGGAAAAAAAGCCGTACCTTTCAGAGGCACAACAAAAAAAGGAGAGGCCATAAACCTTGCTATTAACATTGCTTTGTAGAAAGCGTTTCACAGAAGACACGCTCATACTTGAGACATATGATTACAGTTTTGAGCTCATACTTTCTGATATTTACTGAAATGCCTAATGAAATGATGAGAAATATTTTATGTCTATACACCTGATTAAGACTACTGTCTTTCTAGTTTAAAGATTTTTTTACTGCCTTATGAAATTCCATATGGCTAGTGAATGATGCTTCATACTTTGCTTTGTATATACATTTGACTAATTTGTTTAATATCTAGTTTCTAGTTACACTGCAGCATTGGTTAAAATTTAATAGATGTACTAATGTAAATATTTTCTGTCTGCAGATCCATTAAACAATAATTTTATGATCTACATTCTTTAAAAAATGGGAACACAAATAGACTTTTCCCTTCACAGGAATTGCACAAATAAGTTTTTAACAATTTGGTAACTTGTCTGCTAGAGTAAGTTATCGTGATGCATCACTCTAGTGTTAAGATGTGACATAGGTATTAGACATGGCCATCTTTACTGTAATATTTTTCTGCTTCAGCTTTTTTCACACTTAGGTATAAATTACTGCATTTGCTGCTGCTGTTTGTCATGCATTGTCCTACTGAATTTTACCTTTTGTTAAGCCAGTTTTACTACTGATTTATTTTTCTTGTTGCTGCACATTGGCTCATATTAGTTGTAATATTCCATTTGCTTTGCTAATTTAGTTATACTGCTGCTTGCTTTGCCAATTTGCATTTTTTGTCATTGCTTTTTGTGTTAACTGTTTTGTGCTGTTGCATTACTTCGTCCCTTAGTTTATGCATCTGAGCTCAGTAGATTTAAGTTAGCTTAAGAGGGGGTAGGCTATATAAGAGAATGAAGTGTAATGAATTGGAAGAAATGCATTGAGAAGTTATATGAAAAAGATTTGGGCCAAAGTGAGTAGTTTACAATGAAGAATAATTACTTTGAAAGAGGATATGAACAAAACAGTAGGGTTTAGGGACAACAGGTATAGATAGGATTTTTTTGGAATATTGATGAATGAAGGGAGATATCCAAGAAGTAAAGAAAGTTTTGTTTGCAAAATACTGCAGTAAAGCAAACCCTGTCCTTTCCTTTTGTGTTATTCTGCTATGTGTTTGTGCACCGTTGTGTATTTGTGTTCTTCCTGTCTTTATGTGTTTATCTGATAACAGTTATGTTGTAGAATTTTTCTTATATATGTTAATTTTCTATGTAAAAATGTTCAGACATTATTAAGTCTGTTCTGTTTCAATGCTCATGTGTGAAATTAATGTTTCGAAAACTATTCTCATTGTTTTGTTTATTTACTTATGTCTTAATTTCTGTAGCACCTATGTACATGTTTATTTCTATTCTTTTGTAAAGCCTGTATTACTAGAAATGTTATCTGTATTATTATGTTTTTAATGATGTTTTCTGTACCTTTGCGATTGTATTCTCATGTTATAAAATTGTAATTGACACCAGTTAATCAAATTAAGTAACTTGTAAGCATTCATTTCAGTGCACACATTTCTGTTGGTCATAGTATATGCACAATATGTGAGAAATTGGGACTGTTATTGTTTGCATGTGTTTTAATAATTCAGCAAGCGACTGGTTAACAGCATTGCTGGTTCTATGGACAATTCCAAAAAGTTTGTGAGTGCACAAGTGGTGGTTTATGGACTTGCTATATTGTCCGCAAGACTCTTCGATGGTGATTGTGCACCTGCTCAGTCTCAACAGATGGCTGCTGGCCGTCTCTACAAGGACTGCAGTGGGTCTCCATCTTTGATGACCCACCAATACCATTACTTCTACAAGGACTGCAGTGGGTCTGCACCTGTGGCAGTATAGGCGCTCGCCATATTGCAGTAGTTGGAGTAACGAAGATTTTTGTGAGGTAAGTGATTCATGAAAGGTATAGGTTATTGTTAGTCAGGGCCATTCCTTTGTAGTGATTATTGAAAGCCAAATTGCATTGTGCTAAAATTATTGTGTGTCAATTTATTGATGATCTGAATAAGTAAAGAGAGAAATGTCTGTGCATGTTCAGTTTTGCTCAGCTGTTTGAAAATCAAATAACGTAAGGGGTTTATCAGCACAATCATTCACAAATTATTCTAAGGGTACATTTCAAAGGGGACCCATGATGGAGCCCTATGGAACACCCAACGTGATTTCACACCAATTAGATGAAGTGGCAAACTTATTTAAATTACTTGACCCACATAAAGAAACGCTTGTTTCCTGCTCAGTAGGTATGACTTAAACCACTCATATGTTATTCCATTTATACCATGGAATTTTAATTTTTGTAACGTGATGTCATGGTTCACACAATCAAATGCTTTGGACAAGTAGCAGAAAATTTCTATTGGTGACATTTTACCATTTAAAGACTCTATTTTGTAGATAGTTAAACTGTATATTGCTGTCTCAATGGAACAGCATTTTTGAAATGCGAACTGTGATTTACTAAGTATCCCATTACTGTTGAGATGGCTAATCACTCCTGAGTACATTATTTTCTCGAAGATCTTTGAAAATGCTGTAAGCAAGGATACTGGTCGATAATTATTGACGTCTGCGGTAACCCCCTTTTTGTAGAGAGGCCAGACAATGGCATATTTTAAACTGTCTGGGAAAATACCTTGAGTTACTGATGCATTACATATGTGACTCAGAATATTAGCTGTAATTGCTCCACATTGTTTTAATATCTTATTAGAGATGTCATCTACTCCAACAGAACGTTTATTTGTCAAAGATTTAATTACTTTGCTTATTTCACAAGAGGTTGTTAGATGAAACTTAATCTGACTAACTTTTTTCAAAACTGACTCTTCCATGCGCTGCCTGGCTCTTTCTTTTGAACTATTCGAACCATTTTTTTCTCCTACACTTCATAAATTGTTGTTAAATACTGTAGCTACTTGTGTACTGTTGGTTAGGATGGTCTCATTCTCTTTAATAGTAATACTACATACCCCAGTGGTTACTTTTCCTGCCCCCCTTCTAATAACATTCCATATTGATTTTATTTTATTGCCAGAGTTGTTAATTTCTTCTCTAACATACATATTTCTTGTTTTCCTTACAACTTTTCTCCGTGTGTTACAATAATTTTTATAGTGTAAAACTACTTCTCGATCTTTAGTAGTTCTTGCTGTCTCATACAGTTTTCCTTTTCTTTCTGAAGACGCTTTAATAGCTGTAGTAATCAAGGTTTCTTTGAAAAGTGTGTGGTTACATTTAGTAATTTTCTTTGGCAATGTTCAAAAAGGGATATAAATTTATCAAGAAATATGTTGCATTTATCACTAGCATGTAGCTCATTATATACATCTCCCCAATTAACATTTCTTAAACGTTCTCTGAAGTGCTCTATAGATACTGGGTTGAGCAACCTCACACTTTTACTTAATGGTTCCTGAACTGTACGCCCTGTAAGGTTTTGTAAGTTAATCAGTTGTGCATCATGGTCTGACACTCTATATACCACAGGGAAAGCATATGTTTGTTTTACATCCTCTTTCTGTACAAATACATTATCTATTAGAGTGCTACTGTCTTGACTTATATGTGTAGGGAAATTGACCACTGATTTTAATTTATATGTTAATAACACTTTTAGTTCACTTTTCCTATCAGAATGACTTAGAAAGTTTACATTGATATCACCACAGATTAATAACTTATTCTTTTTGTCTGGCTGACAGTATAATAGGGAGTCAAACTTTTTTATGAATAGCTCTCAGTCTCCTACTGGGGACCTGTACACTGTTTCTAATATCAATACTAAATTATCTAGCTGAAGTTCACAAACCTCAAATTGCTGATCAACACAAAATTTGCTTACTTCTACAGTTTTGTATTTATACTCTTGTTTTATGAAAATGGCAACTCCTCGTTTATCCATCCTAGATCTACAAGTGTAAGATGCTAAATTATACCCACTTATACTGAACTAGGTATTACCACAGTTACATGGTGTTCAGACAGATTGAGTATATCAATCTCATTTTTATTTTTGAAATCATCTAAACTCACTAATAGCTTATCTACTTTATTTTTTTACTCCCCTGATATTTTGATGAAGTAAGTAGATACTGCCCTTTGCTTTGCCCCTCTCTATTGTACATGAAGTTTCTTTTTTTCTGTCAGAACTGCTGATAGCCATAGGAGAGCCAGCCATGACAAAACTATTCCATCTGGTGTGCAAGATGTATGAGACAGGCAAAATACACTCAGACTCCAAGAAGAGAGTAATAATTCTAATCCCAAAGAAAAAAGTTGCTGACATGCAAAAATTACCAAACCATCAGTTTCATAAGTCACAGTTGCAAAATACTGACACTGATTTTTTTACAGAAGAATGAAAGAACTAGTGGAAGCTGACCTCAGGGATGTAGGAACATGTCAGGATGGCCCTATGACTTAACTTAGAAGGTAGGTTAAGAAAAGACAAACTTACTTTTTTAGCATTTGTAGAGTCAGAGAAATCTTTTGACAGTGTTGATTGGAATACGCTCTTTGAAATTCTGATGATAGCAGGGGTAAAATACAGTGAGAAAAGGCGGTTGTAAGAGTCAACAGTCATGAAAGGTAAGCAGTGATTGAGAAGGGTTAGAGATAGTGTTGTAGCCTGTCCCCGATGATACTCAGTATATACATTGAACAAACAGTAAAAGAAGAAACCAAAGAAAAATTTGGAGTAGTAAATAAAGTTGAGGGAGAAGAAATAAAAACTTTAAGATTTGTCGATGTCATTGTAATTCTGTCAGAGACAGCAGGGGCCTTGGACCATCAGTTGAACAGAATAGACAGTGTTTTGAAAGGAGGATATAATATGAACATCAACAAAAGCACAGCAAGGGGAATAGAATGTAGTAGAATTAAAGCAGTGGATGCTAAGGGAATTAGATTACGAAATGAGACACTTAAGGTAGTAGATGAGTTTTGCCATTTGGGAAGCAAAATAACTGATGATGGCTGAAGTAGAGAGGATATAAAATTTGGACTGGGAATGGCAAGAAGAGAATTTCTGAAGAAGAAAATTTGTTAACATGGAATGTAAATTTAAGTGTTAGGAAGCCTTTTCTGAAGGTATTTGTATGGAGTGTTGCCATGTATGGAAGTGAAACATGGACAATGAACAGAATATAAGCTTTTGGAATGTGGTGCTCCAGGAAAATATTGAAGATTAGATGGGTCGATCATGTAACTAATGAGGAGGTACTGAACGGAATTGGGGAGACAAGAAATTTGTTGCACAACTTGACCAAAAGAAGGGATCAGTTGATAGGAAACATTCAGAGACATCAAGGAATCATCAGGTTACTAGTGGAGGGATGTGTGAGGGGTAAAAACCATAGAGGGAGACCAAGAGAGGAATACAGTAAGCAGATTCAGAAGGATATAGGTTGCAGTTGTTATTTGGAGATGAAGAGGCTGTCACAGGATAGTGTAGCATGGAGAGCTCCATCAAACAACGGACTAAAGACTGCAACAACAACAAATTATATATGTGTACATATATGTGTGTATACATGTGTGTGTGTGTGTGTGTGTGTGTATGTGTGTGTGTGTGTGTGTATTTGTGTGTGTGGCGTTAATTCCCTCATACACTGTAGCTTAGCATCTAGTTTATGCATTAAACCCCTACAGCTTCTGTTGTAAATTACGATTACTTCCTATGTATACTGTTTTACATGTAAATCAGTGCCTGCAGCTGTGAGACTCCCTCTCTCTCCATCAAATGAACTTTAAAGTCTCTTGGGAAATACGTATGATTGAATAAAACATCTTCCTACTTGCAAAAATATTATTTATTATTATATACAAGGTCAACATTAATAAAACCAACAAACTGGTATGGATTCCTGGTTGGAAATGGAGATTAAAGGTCCTATGAACATATGTCCGGAAATGCATCATAGTCATGATAGATGGCACTGATGAGTGACAGTTCCTTTGACCATGTGTATGTGTTCCTTGATCGTTGCAGGATTTGTGATTGCTGCAGCATACTGTGAGCATCAGAATGGTCTTGTATTCATCTTGGAGACAAGTCAAGATGGTGCTTGTGTATGGACAAGAAAATGGAAATGGTGGAGAGGCAGAGCAGCTGTGCCAGAACAAGTACCCTGACAGACTCCAACCACATCACATAAGATTTCAATATCTTTTTGGGCATTTGTGTGGTCATTGGGTCCGCAGCTCGTGGTCATGTGATAGCGTTCTCGCTTCCCGCGCCCAGGTTCCCAGGTTCGATTCCCAGTGAGGTCAGGGATTTTCTCTGCCTCGTGATGACTGGGTGTTGTGTGCTGTCCTTAGGTTAGTTAGGTTTAAGTAGTTCTAAGTTCTAGGGGACTGGTGACCATAGATGTTAAGTCCCATAGTGCTCAGAGCCATTTGAACCATTTTTGTGGTCATGGGTCCTTTCAGGCAGATAAATGTGCAGGGGTGTGGCAGACTGTGCATACACCATATTTGGAGGACTGAGTTCAAGAGGATATTGAGACAAACCCTACTACAAGTTCCAGGGAAGTGGCCTGTCAAAATGATGTAAGCCGCAGTACGATTATGTGTATCCTGCATGACACTGCCATCCGACTGAGGTCAATTTAAAAATCTGTTGTGACATGTATGTGAAGCAGCTCTATACTGTGTTCCTGGACTATTTGTTGCCATTGCAAGTGCACTGTACTTTTTCTGACACATGTTCATAGGATTTTTTTTTTGTTTCCAGTCAGGAATCAATCTCTGCAATTTGTCGGTTTTATTTATGTTCACCCTGTATATTTGTAGGCAATTTATATACATTGTTGCTATATATTTTATCTACTTTGTTAAACGAGGAGAATAAATCACCATTGTTAAAATACTGTCATCCTTTTTTTTTACATCAACCCCACGGCAATACTTTCCAAATAACTGTTTTTTATACGCCTTAAATTCACTCACTGGATTACATTCAAGTTAATAGGAGTCACAATATACATAGGTAGTCTGTCATTAAATTCTTCTTGTGTGACTTTAGTACCATAGGTGTAATAGTAGCAGACTTCAGTATTTTATGAATACATGCATTTATACATTGATCAAAAATCCTCAGACGCAATATGTTCTAGCAAAATTGTAACGAATCACCCTATATATTCCCCTCCCACAGAAGGTTTGAGTCCTCTTTCAGGAATGGGTGTGTGTGGTGTTCTTAGCATAAGTTAGTTTAAGTAGTGGGTAAGTCCAAGGATCGATGACCTCAGCAGTTTGGTCCCTTAGGAATTCACGCACACATTCACACACATACATCCTATACATTGACATGTAACATGAAAACTGTAACAAATTACCCCATACATCAGCATGGTTACACGACATTGTAACAAATTATCCACATACACTGTAGTGTTATAACAAAATAGCATCATTTTGTTGGGAAAGTATTGTAACAAATTGGTGTAACAGAGTTGCTCACTATGTCATCATGTGTAAATGTATAAGCAGAATTAATAAAGATTTTGTACAGGAATATGTTTTCTTATTTGTCACCCGACAAGATGTGCGACGGTTTCTTTGGTACCCAACTGCGATTCGGATTCCCCAGCCAAGCTGAGGATCTACAAAGTGTTTCCTCAAGCACTTCTTCTTCCAAATCTCTACCTGGAGAAACATCCTCAAACATAATTCTAGCTGTAAAAGCAAGTCCTTATATGCATTCAGATGCATGGATTGTGGTGGAGGTGGAGTCCATTACAGTATTCATTACCACATCATGGGCAATGTGTTGACTTGCACGTTTTTAAATACAGATTTATATTTACTGACTACCACCATTGTTCTGACAGGATCTCCAATGAACAAAGTTCATAGTAACTTTACTTTCTCATATGTTGATGATCAAAAAATGCTGATCAGTTGTGGTTATTAACGCTTCTTATATACTCTAAAGATCCAACCTGACAGCACTTTCAGTCACATGATCATGACGTCACATCTGTTTACACCCCCTAAATTTAGAAGGCTGCTGTCTGGTCCCCTAGTTTCAGACAGTTAAAAAAATCGTCATGTAATGTATTTGTAG
This sequence comes from Schistocerca nitens, assembly GCF_023898315.1. Classification (NCBI taxonomy): domain Eukaryota; kingdom Metazoa; phylum Arthropoda; class Insecta; order Orthoptera; family Acrididae; genus Schistocerca; species Schistocerca nitens. The sequence goes on along the minus strand of NC_064617.1, from coordinate 602,848,568 downwards.
GAAAAATGTATGGGAAAGAAATACTTTTTAGAAGATTTCGTTATTTTTTAACGCTTTGGCTGACGTGCTGAAGATAGCACTCAGTGCTACCTAAAGCCATTGGCAGACACAACAAGGCAGCTAACATGGACTGCATGCAGATGGGATATCCAACATCATGAGACTCAGTACTGTCAGCACGTGCATCAAGCAGTTTAACACGAGTTTGCTCTCTCAGCGCTCTCCAGCGGCAGTTGTCGCCTTTATTTGATTTGCAAACCATATAGTTTGTACATGAAAACGGACATGTGTAGAATTCCTACATCAGCTCATTTTAAAACATAAAATTTCTTTCTTGACCATATGCTAGTCACTCTGTCTGAGGTGTACTTAAATAAAAACTTCATTATCGATGAAAGTATAATAAGACAAAAAGGAAAGATAAAGTCCATTCAGAAATGACATCAAATTACAAAAAGTGAACAAGCTCATTCCTGACACAGAGTGTACTTACATTTAAATAACATCAAATATTACGAAAATAATTCCTGTTCATTTCCTAGGCAAGTCCCACAATCTTTTAGAAAACGCAAAGGTGGAAAAAATGTGTTAGCTGCAGGACAAGTATACTCTACTGATACACCTTCTGTTCTGTAGCATGGCATGTCAACCACTTGGTGTGCTATGCTGAAACTCTGCTACTAGCGCTGTAGTATTTCACGTTACTTTGTTCTAAGGCCTTTAATCGTCGAACTGTCATTAACTGACATATCACTATTATAAATCCTGACAAGAAGGACACGTTTTCATGTAACTTCAATGGGTCGTTACAGTAAAATGGCTAGTTATTAAGCGAAAATAATTAAATACAGACATTATTTAACTACCAATATGACGGTTGCTGTCATTTTATTGCAACAAATAGTACCAATAACGATTCTTTCCCGAGGCATTCTATGTGCTGGTGGTTAGAAGCAACATACATTCACGGGATGTAACGTTAACATAAACCCCAACAAATATGGGCTTCTGCGGAGTACAACAAATGCAGGTTGGCGTCGTGCTTTGTGGTTTTGACGTAAGGAGCATTCTTGCTTACTATTGGTTCTATTTTATGTGGAACGTTGCTGAAATATCACATGACTTATTTTCAAACAATGGAAAATCCAGGATGGAATGTATCAATATTATGAGAAGGAAAGTTGCTACTCACCATATATCGGAGATGCTGAGTCGCAGATAAGCACAACAAAAAGATTTTCACACTTAAAGCTTTCGGCCGATGGCCTTTGTCAACAATAGACACACATACGCACACACACACACACACACACACACACACACACACACACACACACACACACACAAATGCAAACGCAACTCATACACGACTGCAGTCTCCGGCAACTGAAACCACACTGTGAGCAGCAGCACCAGTGCATGATGAGAGTGGTGACTGGGTGGGGGAAAGGAGGAGGCTGGGGCAGGAATGGGGAGGGGTAGTATGGTGGGCATGGTGGACAGTGAAGTGCAGCAGGCTGGGCGGTGGACAGGAGGGAAGTGGAGAGGGGGGGGGAAGTAGCGGAAAAGGAGAGACATAGAGAGAAATCGAAAAAAATAGAGAGAAAAAGTAGTGGGTGTGGTAGTGGAATGATGGCTATGTAGTGCTGGAATGGGATCAGGGAAGGCGCTGGATACGTGAGGACAGCGACTAACGAAGGTTGAGGCAAGGAGGGTTACAGGATCGTAGGATGTATTGCAGGGGAAGTTCCCACCTGCACAATTCAGAAAAGCTGGTGTTGGTGGGAAGGATCCATATTGCACAGGCTGTGAAGCGGTCATTGAAATGAAGGATATCATGTTTGGCAGCGTGTTCCGCAACAGGGTGGTCCACTTGTTTCTTGGCCACAGTTTGTTGGTGGCCATTCATGCGGACAGACAGTTTGTTGGTTATCAGACCTACAGCTTAGCTAGTAGACCACATGACTGGTTTCACAGGTAGCCCTGCCTTTGATGGGATAGGTGATGTTAGTGACCGAACTGGAGTAGGTGGTGATGGGAGGATGTATGGGACAGGTCTTGCATCTAGGTCTTTTACAGGGGTATAAGCCATGATGATCACATCTTTGCTATCTGGATCGAAGGTGAGGACACCCTATCCACATTCCTCCAGAACCTCAACAACCAGTGATATCCACATAAGAGTACGATGTACACATGTAATCAACAGAACCTACTCCATCTTTGGTTGCATTGTACTCTAAATTTACAACAGACTTGCCTTTAGTGGTGTCTATTTCATCACTTACAGATGCGGAAACCACAACCTTGTTTCTTTTCGTTTGGCGCAAGACAAGACAGAAGTCATCTTGAGTTTCTCGCGACTTGTTTGGCAAAAATTCCAGAGGAATTTTTTTCCTTCTATTTTTTTTCATGGTCCCTATGTAGTTTAGCCCATTTTATAGAATAAGCTGTGCTAAAGGATAACTACTATAAGAGTTGCTCATAGCTACATACTTGTGAGTGCACTTGATTGGTTTAGCTAATCTCTTCACAATATCCATAGACTGTTTGGTTACAAGATATGGTCCAGGATTCTGTCTGCCACAGTATACTTCAAAGCTACAATTCAAAATTGCCTTGCTATCGGATAATGTGTACAACTTCAATCTATACTTCGCAAGCTTACTGGTAATGTACAGCAACAAAACCACAACAATCGCTAAACGATATAAGCATTTCGTCTGTAGTTGTGACCCACTGGTCTTTAGTTACTTCTGCAGCTGTTCAAAAATTCAGAGTGGAGATCACGGATGGCAGCAAATTTGTCAATTGTAAGTCCTTCATTTCTTGTGCAAAGATCGTCGAATTTCACTGACCGGAACAAGAAAGGAAAATGCTTGGAGCTAAATGCTGCCGATGGAATAATCCTTCCTATTTCATTTGATGCCCATAGCCAAGGACGTAGTCAGGACCTTAAAAAGACTCATGTCTTTCATTTAGTCTGAATACTGCTGTAAAGAACGATAAACAGTTCTATTCGAAAATGACGTCGGCGTTTTCACCAATTAGAGGTATAATCTCATTACTTAGGAACGCTGTATTTTGGCAAACCACTAAGAAGCAGTCATGATCCAGTCTCCCTTTACATTCCAATATCATTTCACACTCTTCTTCTTTCAGTCTGGATTTGAGGTGCGGAAATGATCAGGAATGCATGAGCGCAATTTTTTTTTGAGACACTGCAATTGTTACTGACAGAGATCTCTGTTCGAGAGGGAAGCTAGAATAATTTTTAGTGGTGAAAATACAATGGATTTGGAATTATTCAACACTACAATTTTCAAATTTCCTCATTTAAGTAAGCGTCTGCCATGTCTTGCAATGTAAGAACTATCATTTTCTGCAGTAAAGAATGTTTCAGCAGAAAAATGCATGAGCCTAAATCAGGAGAATTTGGGTTATTATTTATTATATGATTTTAGTGCCGGGAGTCTCCGAAGACATGTTTGGCTCATCTTTGTTGCACTTCTTTCCATTTAAGCAGAGTATCTGCATCTTTAAGTGAATTGGAATCTTTCAGGAAAGAAAAGTATTCGGAAGGAATTGGCTGTGGCCTATAGTAAAGGACCAACCCTGCCATTTGCCTAAATTGCAAATGGGAAACCACAGAAACCCATTTTGAAGGTTCCCGGTAGATGGATTCAAACCAACTCACCTCCCAAATCCAGGTATTGCTAGCTCAGTGGCTCAATACACAGAGCTACCCCATGTCGATGCAGAATTTGGAAAAACTGATTGTTGTATATTGTTTTAGAATAAAATAAAATGGATCTCAACAAAAGACTGAATTCTGACATTGCGTATTTTCCTTTAATTGTGCATGTTTAATCATCTGATAGTGCATAAATGTATGTTTATTTTAAGATTTAATTGTGCATGAAATTGTTGGCTTCAGTTACTATAGTATTACAAGAAACAAGCAGCCCGCTGAAAACATCTATTAGAAAAATTGGGAATTTGTGGTTAAGTGTTGCGGGACCAAACTGCTGAGGTCATCGGTCCCTAAGCTTACACACTACTTAATCTAACTTAAACTTACACCAAGGACGACACACACAGCCATGCCCGACGGAGGACTCAAACCTCCGACTGGGGAAGCCGTGCTGACAGTGACAAGATGCCCTAGACGGCTTGGCTACCCCGCGCGGCTCATCTATTAGAGACGAACGATCTATAAAATGTGGTTTCATCACATAGCCCTTTCGTTCTCCACAAACCCCCCCCCCCCCCGTATTGAAATTGGTTTTCATAATTTAGTAATGTCTGGGTGACTATAAAGGGCGATATTTTGCCATTTGGGCTATTAATAATAGAATATTGAGCAAATTTTTTAAAGAAACGCAACTATTGCCACTTATGTGATATTTTTGTCGATCAACGCAATTTTTGGGCGTGTCACAGACAAACCCTAGCGTATTTTTATGCACTGATTTAAATTTAACGTTACTTGTAATGATATTTATCGCTCCATTGCATCTACATCTATCTACATCTACATCCATACTCCGCAAGCCACCTGACGCTGTGTGGCGGAGGGTACCTTGAGTACCTGTATCGGTTTTCTCTTCTATTCCAGTCTCGTATTGTTCGTGGAAAGAAGGATTGTCGGTATGCTTCTGTGTGGGCTCTAATCTCTCTGATTTTATCCTCATGGTCTCTTCGCGAAATATAGTAGGAGGGAGCAATATACCGCTTGACTTCTCAGTGAAGGTATGTTCTCGAAACTTCAACAAAAGCCCGTACCGAGCTACTGAACGTCTCTCCTGCAGAGTCTTCCACTGGAGTTTATCTATCATCTCCGTAACGCTTTCGCGATTACTAAATGATCCTGTAACGAAGCGCGCTGCTCTCCGTTGGATCTCTCTATCTCTTCTATCAACCCTATCTAGTACGGATCCCACACTGCTGAGCAGTATTCAAGCAGTGAGCGAACAAGTGTACTGTAACCTACTTCCTTTGTTTTCGGATTGCATTTCCTTAGGATTCTTCCAATGAATCTCAGTCTGGCATCTGCTTTACCGACGATCAACTTTATATGATCATTCCATTTTAAATCACTCCTAACGCGTACTCCCAGATAATTTATGGAATTAACTGCTTCCAGTTGCTGACCTGCTATATTGTAGCTAAATGATAAGGGATCCTTCTTTCTATGTATTCGCAGCACATTACACTTGTCTACATTGAGATTCAATTGCCATTCCCTGCACCATGCGTCAATTCGCTGCAGATCCTCCTGCATTTCTGTCCAATTTTCCGTTCTTACAAGCTCTCGGTATACCACAGCATCATCCGCAAAAAGCCTCAATGAACTTCCGATGTCATCCACAAGGTCATTTATGTATATTGTGAATAGTAACGGTCCTACGACACTCCCCTGCGGCACACCTAAAAGCACTCTTACTTCGGATGACTTCTCTCCATTGAGAATAACATGCTGCGTTCTGTTATCTAGGAACTCTTCATTCCAATCACACATCTGGTCTGATAGCCCATACGCTCTTACTCTGTTCATTGAACGACTGTGGGGAACTGTATCGAACGCCTTGCGAAGTCAAGAAACACTGCATCTACCTGGGAACCGTGTCTATGGCCCTCTGAGTCTCGTGGACGAATAGCGCGAGCTGGGTTTCACACGATCGTCTTTTTCGAAACCCATGCTGATTCCTACCGAATAGATTTCTAGTCTCCAGAAAAGTCATTATACTCGAACATAATACGAGTTCCAAAATTCTACAACTGATCGACGTTAGAGATATAGGTCTATAGTTCTGCACATCTGTTCGACGTCCCTTCTTGAAAACGGGGATGACCTGTGCCCTTTTCCAATCCTTTGGAACGCTACGCACTTCTAGAGACCTACGGTACACCGCTGCAAGAAGGGAGGCAAGTTACTTCGCGTACTCTGTGTAAAATCGAACTGGTATCCCATCAGGTCCAGCGGCCTTTCCTCTTTTGAGCGATTTTAATTGTTTCTCTATCCCTCTGTCGTCTATTTCGATATCTACCATTTTGTCATCTGTGCGACAATCTAGAGAAGGAACTTGTGAAATACTGAAATATTGCTACCTCCAAGTTTACCAGCGTACAAATAACGACTCCAGCGCTACAATTAAACTGCTGTTTTACACTGAAGAAAAAACTGCAACGCCAAAAAGTAATTTATGTAGAGTAATGAAATTTCCGAAATTTGTATAGGTAACGTATTTAAGTGATTAACTTTTCAAGATCACAGGTTAATGTAAGCACCATATAAGCTATTGCAAATATGAAATGCTGGTACCTTAATAAACAGTGTAACCGCCAGAATGTTGAAAGCAAGCATGCGAACGTGCATGCATTGTGTTGTATAGATGCTGGATGTCAGTTTGTGGGATGGAGTCCAATGCCTGTTGCACTTAGTCAGTCAATACAGGGAAGGCTAATGCTGTTTGTGGATGACGCTGGAGTTCTCATCCGATGATGTCCCATAAGTGCTCGTTCGGAGACAGGTCTGGTGATTGTATGTGGGCGAGTGTTATCCTGCTGGTAACACCCACCGGAAAGCTGTTCATGAATGGCGGTGCAACAGGTCCAGTCAACCTCCTGCTGTCATGCAATATCGCACCTCAGATCACATCTCCAGATGTAGGTCCAGCGTATCTAGCACACAGACAGGTTGGTTGCACACCCTCAAGTGGCCTCGTTCTAACCAACACACGGCCAGCACACAACAGACCTCCAACCTGCCCTCCAATAAGTTCTCACTTGACACTACTGAAATCGCAGTTGGTGGTGGTTTGGCATCAGCGGAAAGCACGCTGCAGGGCGCCTGTCTCGAAACTGTAGTGCCACGTGGCGATCCGGAGCCCGGTCTTCTTGATCACTGCTGCCAGCCATCACAGTGCAATGGCTACATTCCTGCAAAGTCTTCCTGTAGTACCGCACGATAGACGTCCAGCTTCTCGCAACGCTGTTACACGATGTCGTTCAAGCAAGTAACGAGTTGATAATGGTGTCTTTGTCGCCTTGGAGGCATTCTTCATTAACATCAACTCTCCACGTCCAATTTCAGGGGTAACTAATTTTCACGACCGTTACAATGTGTGTTTGAAGCAAACCTGATCTGAATCCTCATAGTGGCGCTACTAACACCACTCTTATGCGATTAGTGCGGAATCTGTAGTGCGGAATCTGAACTGATGTTGTTGTTGTTGTGGTCTTCAGTCCTGAGACTGGTTTGATGCAGCTTTCCATGCTACTCTATCCTGTGCAAGCTTCTTCATCTCCCAGTACCTACTGCAACCTACATCCTTCTGAATCTGTTTAGTGTATTCATCTCTTGGTCTCCCTCCACGATTTTTACCCTCCACACTGCCCTTCAGTACTAAATTGGTGATCCCTTGATGCCTCAGAAGATGTCCTACCAACCGATCCCTTCTTCTAGTCAAGTTGTGCCACAAACTTCTCCCCAATCCTATTCGATAACTCCTCATTAATTATGTGATCTACCCATCTAATCCTCAACATTCTTCTGTAGCACCACATTTCGAAAGCTTCTATTCTCTTCTTGTCCAAACTACTTATCGTCCGTGTTTCACTTCCATACATGGCTATGCTCCACACAAATACTTTCAGAAACGACTTCCTGTCACTTAAATCTATATTCGATGTTAACAAATTTCTCTTCTTCAGAAACGCTTTCCTTGCCATTGCCAGTCTACATTTTATATCCTCTCTACTTCGACCATCATCAGTTATTTTCCTCCCCAAATAGCAAAACTCCTTTACTACTTTAAGTGTATCATTTCCTAATCTAATTCCCTCAGCATCATCCGACTTAATTCGACTACATTCCATTATCCCCGTTTTGCTAATGTTGATGATCATCTTATATCCTCCTTTCATGACACTGTCCATTTCGTTCACCTGCTCTTACAAGTCCTTTGCTGTCTCTGACAGAATTACAATGTCATCGGCGAACCTCAAAGTTTTTATTTCTTCTCCATGGATTTTAATACCTACTCCGAATTTTTCTTTTGTTTCCTTTACTGCTTGCTCAATATACAGATTGAATAACATCAGGGAGAGGCTACAACCCTGTCTCACTCCCTTCCCTACCACTGCTTCCCTTTCATGTCCCTCGACTCTTATAACTGCCATCTGGTTTCTGTACAAATTGTAAATAACCTTTCGCTCCCTGTATTTTACCCGTGCCACCTTTAGAATTTGAAAGAGAGTATTCCAGTTCAACATTGTCAAAAGCTTTCTCTAAGTCTACAAATTCTAGAAACGTAGGTTAGCCTTTCCTTAATCTTTCTCCTAAGATAAGTCGTAAGGTCAGTATTGCCTCACGTGTTCCAATATTTCTACGGAATCGAAACTGATCTTCCCCGAGGTTGGCTTCTACCAGTTTTTCCATCCGTCTGTAAAGAATTCGTGTTAGTATTTTGCAGCTGTGACTTATTAAACTGATAGTTCGGTAATTTTCACATCTGTCAATACCTGCTTTCTTTGGGATTGGAATTATTATATTCTTCTCGAAGTCTGAGGGTATTTCGCCTGTCTCATACATCTTGCTCACCAAATGGTAGAATTTTGTCAGGACTGGCTCTCCCAAGGCCGTCAGTAGTTCTAATGGAATATTGTCTACTCCGGGGGCCTTGTTTCGACTCAGGTCTTTCAATGCTCTGTCAAACTCTTCACGCAGTATCATATCTCCCATTTCATCTTCGTCTACATCCTCTTCCATTTCCATAATATTGTCCTCGAGTACATCGCCCTTGTATAGACCCTCTATATACTCCTTCCACCTTTCTGCTTTCCCTTCTTTGCTTAGAACTGGGTTTCCATCTGAGCTCTTGATATTCATACAAGTCGTTCTCTTTTCTCCAAAGGTCTCTTTAATTTTTCTGTAGGCAGTATCTATCTTACCCCTAGTGAGATATGCCTCTACATCCTTAAATTTGTCCTCTAGCCATGGCTGCTTAGCCATTTTGCACTTCTTGTCGATCTCATTTTTGAGACGTTTGTATTCCTTTTTGCCTTCTTCATTTACTACATTTATATATTTTCTCCTTTTCGTCAATTAAATTCAATATTTGTTCTGTTACCCAAGGATTTCTACTAGCCCCCGTCTTTTTACCTACTTGATCCTTGCTTCCTTCACTACTTCATCGCTCAGAGCTACCCATTCTTCGTCTACTGTATTTCTTTCCCCCATTCCTGTCAATTGTTCCCGTATGCTCTCCCTGAAACTCTGTACAACCTCTGGTTTAGTCAGTTTATCCAGGTCCCACCTCCTTAAATTCCCACCTTTTTGCAGTTTCTTCAGTTTTAATCTACAGTTCATAACCAATAGATTGTGGTCAGAGTCCACATCTGCCCCTGGAAATGTTTTACAATTTAAAACCTGGTTCCTAAATCTCTGTCTTACCATTATATAATCTATCTGAAACCTGTCAGTATCTCCAGGCTTCTTCCATGTATACAACCTTCTTTTATGATTCTTGAACCAAGTGTTAGCTATGATTAAGTTGTGCTCTGTGCAAAATTCTATCGGGCAGCTTCCTCTTTCATTTCTTACCCCCAATCCATATTCACCTACTATGTTTCCTTCTCTCCCTTTTCCTACACTCGAATTCCAGTCACCCATGACTATTAAATTTTCGTCTCCCTTCACTATCTGAATATTTTCTTTTATCTCATATTACATTTCTTCAATTTCTTCGTCATCTGCAGAGCTAGTTGGCATATAAATTTGTACTACTGTAGTAGGAGTAGGCCTCGTATCTATCTTGGCCACAATAATGCGTTCACTATGCTGTTTGTAGTAGCTTACCTGCACTCCTATTTTTTAATCATTATTAAACTGACTCTCGCATTACCCCTATTTGATTTTGTATTTATAACCCTGTATTTGCCTGACCAAAAGTCTTGTTCCTCCTGCCACCGAACTTCACTAATTCCCACTATATCTAACTTTAACCTATCCATTTCCCTTTTTAAATTTTCTAACCTACTTGCTCGATTAAGGGATCTGACATTCCACGCTCCGATCCATAGAACGCCAGTTTTCTTTCTCCTGATAACGACGTCCTCCTGAGTAGTCCGCGCCCGGAGATCCGAATGGGGGACTATTTTACCTCCGGAATATTTTACCCAAGAGGACGCCATCATCATTTAATCATACAGTAAAGTTGCATGCCCTCGGGAAAAATTACGGCTGTAGTTTTTCCTTGCTTACAGGCATTCGCAGTACCAGCACAGCAAGGCCGTTTGGTGTTACAAGGCCAGATCAGTCAATCATCCAGACTGTTGCCCCTGCAACTACTGAAAAAGCTGCTGCCCCTCTTCAGGAACCACATGTTTGTCAGGCCTCTCAACAGATACCCCTCCGTTGTGGTTGCACCTATGGTATGGCTATCTGTATCGCTGAGGCACGCAAGCCTCCCCACCAACAGCAAGGTCCATGGTTCTGGGGGGATGTTTGCACTGATATCATCTTACAAATGTAGAAACAGGCATACCAGTTTTTGTTTATGTCACACAACTCGTTCTTGGAACTTGGCTTCTTTCCATCAGTGTAGTAGTGCGTACATAGCTTCAACTTACCATAGCTCTTGCTCACGAATCAAAATCGGTTTTCGTGTTCTTTCTTGTTACAAGCTTATCCATAATTAGAAACTATAACAACAATACACATCATAAAAACTATAAAAGGTAGCTCTTACGTTACATTCAACTGCAAGTAAGAACTGAACTGATTAAGAAAATAAAAACTGAGCTCAAGCAAGACCAGTGATACGGATGGACGATAGCCGATAGAGCTATGGATGTACAGATAGTCAGAATTGTCATTAGCCTTGCTGACTACCGATAGTGAGTATCCCTTTTCCGTCGTATGGCTGAAAATTAAAATATCTTTCATTTTCACTATACAGTAACTAGGTTGTGCGTAATTTCATTTAAGTGATAGGATGGGTCCTTGTCACAGCTCTAATACATACATGGGTCTTCCTTTTTGCGCAGCAATGAGAAACAGTGTTCCTAAACACTCCATTATATCAGAAGAAGACGTATTTCTGCTATCTCTGCCCCTCATGCATTTCACAGTTGGTCTTTTGTTATTTATGTATTTACTTGTGTTTTCAACAATAGCATCAGTTATTCCAGGTTAAAAAAAAGAGAGAAAATTTTCAGTTTCAGTTTTAGTTTCTAGAGCATTGCGTTTCAGGCAAGCTGAGGTCTTGATAACATTCTTACGTTTCGTTTTCCCTGGCACCACTAATGAATTATTTATCAATAAAGTTCCCCGATCCTTACCGATATAAACGCTGCACTAATCACTTTGTTTTTCTTTCACCATTTTTCCTACCATTGCACGATTATTCCGATTCACTGGAATGGTCTGTAGCCTCCATTATTACTGGTTCATCAGCGCTGTCAAAGTAATTAGCATAAACCTCTTTGTGAGATTACTCCAAACAAGGCACTTAGTTCTCCGAGTGTCAGTCTCTTTCTTCGTCTGAACCTGGAAGACAATAGAAAATCTGTAATACTAAAGTAATTTTAATAACAAAATACAGGTAATCATTCACCTCAAGTGTTTTGTAAAATAGAGCTTCTGATCCCCAAAACATTCAATAGCGATTATCCTACACTTACTTGTACTAAACAGCATGTACGGTATGCAGTGGAGTGCGTCTGCCTAGTGAGCAAGAGGTCCAGGTTCGAATCCTGGGCAGGTGTACTTTAACGCCCTGTGACAGCCTGGACTACTGTCCTTCAATATTTAATTGATTGACAAGACTGTCTGTTTCCGTTCATAATGTCTTTCTTCGGACATGTCCAAAAGAACAGCTCCCCCGCTCTTCCCCCCCCCCCCCCACACACACACACACATACATATTTCTACCTTAAATGCTATTCGGAAAATGTTTGGCAACTAAGTGATAGAGGCGCATTGGAGCTCCATTGACCTACTCATTACACTAGATATAGTTGTAATTTTGTGAACAACTCATGTTTAATAAGTGACAGCGATTTGAAAAATTTATGTTTGCGAGATAGTTATTTTATGCGTTAGTCACAGTGTCTCTCAACTTTTAAGCTGCTTTCACACTGGCGATTTCGTCGCCGCGATTCAGCCGCGCCATTCAATTGCTGCAATGCGCGAGTATCGCGCGGCTGAACCGTGCGACTGAATCGCCAGGCATGCCGCTCAACCGCGTGGCAGCAGCTCTGTGGCGGGAGCTGTCTGTGTGCTTGTGCCAGCCAGTTCCGAAATGGATTCTGACGAGGAAGTGTTAAGTTTTCGCTCTGTTGTTGTAAAGGAAATACAGACGCCGCCGACGTCAAAGAAAGTACTGGATTCATCCTCTACTGAATACTCGAGAGAAACCCGCACATTTTTTCACAATTTATTGCAAATTAAGAGAAAACCATGCAAAATTCATAAACTATTTCAGAATGTGTGTGACATCTTTTGATGAATTATTTGCTATGCTGGGCCAAAGGAAAAATTAATCTTACATCCTACAAAAGTTATTGGTCCTCCAAGTAGTTGCTGTTGTCCAGTTGGCTTTGGTGTAAGATCAAATGTATCTACTTTCTTGTACACTGGTAGTCTCATTCTCCTTCTGTATCTTCTGCTGCTGCTGCAGTAAGGCATGGCTGTGTGTACTGTGCGGCTGCCTTGAGCAGAATGGGCCTGCTGTTGCCTCACGAGCGAGACTGGGCCCCCAGCGAATGTAGCTGCTGATAAGAGCGCCCAGGCAGCCAATCAGAGCGGGACTGGAAGGGCGTTGCCGCACCGGAAGCTCTTTTTAGTAGCGGATCGCGCTTAGTTAAAACTAAGCGCGATCCTCAGCGGCCTAGCGGCAGCGAGTGGAACTCGCTTCATGGTCACCCGCCTTGCGCAACAAGATGGCGGCTACTCACACAGCCATACATGATGATTATAACTTACAATGATTATTACTTAACATTCATAGACGTAGGTTCATATGGCAAAAGTGGGGACACAAATTTACAAAAACAGTGAGCTTTACAAAAGAATGAAAGACAATAATTTAAATTTGCCAGAGCCTCGACCTTCGACAGGCTCGGGTGAGCCTTTTCCATTCTGCCTTGTTGGAGATGAAGAATTTGCACTTGAAGAAAACATGCAATGACCGTACAGTGGAAAAAATTTGACAGAGGAAAGAAAGGTTTATAATTACAGGTTATCAATGGCGCGACGTTACACTGAGTGCACTTTTGGAATCCTATCCAACAAATGGCGAATTCTTCATCACCCTTTAAATGTGAATTAGAACTTCTGTGCAGTAATAATTAAAGCATGTTGCGTTCTGCTTACTTCATTCGCAAAAGAGATTTGTTCAAACTGGATGAAACTTTAGAAATAACTGGGTTCGACGATGTACAGGGCACCACGCCTGTAAGAAACCGCTGTGCCGCGAGTGTACGAGACAAATTTGCTGATTATTTTGTCAGCAGTGAAGGCAAATGAGCAAGATATAAAATGAATTACAATTTTTATAAAATACAGTCTAGAGAGTAAACTTTTGAATTTATTAGCAACTAGGTTCAATCCATAGGTGGATCATCTTCAGGCAATACCACAGTTGGCGTGGAGTGGAGCAGATGCTACGGATGCCTCAAGGTGCTGTTACTGCTTATGAAAATTGAAACAAAGTTTGCGCTCTAGACTGTTTCTTATAAAAATTCTAAGAGGAAAAGAGCACTGTTTACCCGAAATGTTCCCAAAAATATAAGAGGTATTCTAATGAGAAATAAACAGAACAATACATACACTTTCGTTTTTCTCCGATACTATTTTATTTTCGAAGTAAGGAACAAATTTCTTACACACCTTCTCCCAAGCATTACGTTTTTCGATCTTATTACTGTAATCCTTGTTTCTTGAATCCCAAATTACAGGGTGACATTTTACTTCAATGATGAAAAGTTCCACGTCGAAAGTCATTTTTGTAGCAAAAATTGCACAACAGCACGCAAGTCAACAATCACACTGGCGAGGTGAGGCGAGGCGTCAGCTGTTTACCCCCTCCCCAGCTGCGCAGTCGCGCTGTAAGATCGCCGCATGTCAAAGGGTCAAACGCGGCTGAATCGCCTCTACCAGTTACGGGCGCGCGGCCAAATCGCCATTGTGAAAGGCCTTATGGGAACTGCGTGTTAAAGGACGGATGCGACTCCGCCTAGCGGGCAAGTCGCACGACCAAATCGCCAGTGTGTAAGGCGTCACAAACTGCTCGTAACACTACTGAGAAAAAGTGTTTGTCGTTATGGTATAAAGAATCACTGTGTTAAGGTTTATGAATCCATACATGTTTTCCATCAGTTGCACCAAGACAGTACGAAAAATCAGCATACACTTTAAACTTTTCTGCTATATTAATCATTCCTTCTTCTGATACAGGTGGCATGCATACGCTTTGTAGATTATCCCATATCTCCTGTCAAGTGTCTCGCACGAGTTTTGATATAGTTGAACTGCCACATTTCAAGGAATAATGTAGCTCTGTAAACGTACAGCCTGTAGCAAGGTACAATCAGAGAGTGTTGTTTTTTGCAGCAACACAGTTACAGATGAAGTGGAAGAACATTCGTGACTGTTACACAAAAGAACTGAAAAAGAGAAAAGCCTCAGAAAGTGGTTCTCCTGCAGAAACCCACAAAAAATATGTATGTTTCGATATGCTTAATTTCCTATCACCCGTAACTGCCACTAAACCACCAGAGTTGGAAGAAGCTGATGCACATACTGATGAGGCAAATAATTCTGATGAACAGGATGGAGTTGCCTCCAATTCCCATAAGAGACAAAAGATGACAGACGAGGAGAAATTATTTCAGGTACTTGCAGTAAACATCAAGAAAAAAAACGCATCAATGGCGAAGCAGATGACCGTGACAAACATTTTCTACTATCATTATTACATGATTTTAAACCTGTGCCACAACATTTGAAAAGGGACGCTAAATTTGAAATAATGTCAGTTTTGAGGAAGTACAGCAAGTCTTACAGTTCACTAGACAACTATAATTTTCAGTTCACTTCACAAATACCAATGCCTGTATACTCAAATTCACACATAACTCTACCTGCATCTAATCCAAGCCCATATACATCAAATCGTGGTGTGCCATACTTTCACCTGCATCATCTGATTCATCAGTGGTCACTGATTTATTCTCTGGGTAGCGAAATATCACAGTTTTGGCTTACTGTATTTTAATGTTACACATTGGAGCAAATTATTAAACTGGAGCAAATTAATATTTAAAAATAAAGGTATGTGTAAAATAAGCAAATTATTAAATTGGAGCAAATTAATATTTAAAAATAAAGGTATATGTAAAATAAGCATTTTCTTAGCCATAAAGTAATGATTATTCTTTCCTCTGGTGAAATACTGTTCCTCATTTGCGTATTTTGCTTTGTGAAATTTGGCCCAGCGTAGCAAATAATTCATCAAAAGATGTCACACACATTCTGAAATAGTTCATGAATTTTGCATGGTTTTCTCTTAATTTGCAATAAATTGTGAAAAAATGTGCGTGTTTCTCTCGAGTATTCAGTAGAGGATGAATCCAGTACTTTCTTTGACGTCGGCGGCGTCTGTATTTCCTTTACAACAACAGAGCGAAAACTAACACTTCCTCGTCAGAATCCATTTCGGAACTGGCTGGCACAAGCACACAGACAGCTCCCGCCACAGAGCTGCTGCCACGCGGTTGAGCGGCATGCCTGGCGATTCCGTCGCACGGTTCAGCCGCGCGATACTCGCGCATTGCAGCGATTGAATGGCGCGGCTGAATCGCGGCGACGAAATCGCCAGTGTGAAAGCAGTTTAAGGGGCCATAATTTGTTGGAAACCTGCTTCTTTCTGCACTAGCCTATACTACAGCAATGAGTGTATGCTCACATTCTTGATATCTAAATGGATGTGCTACTGCAGCTGTAGCCAAAGATTCAAATCCCACTGGAAAAATATATTTCAGGTCAGATGGTTTTGCTTCTCCTCTACCGTCATTGAAAATGACTACAACGAAATTAAGTACAGTAATCCTACGAAACCCTTGAGTTCATATTGCGGTGCTGTGCAGATGAAAAAAGTACTTTTTCACAAATATCAGATGACAGATGGAGTTTATCAGATGACAGATGGAGCTTGTCAGAGTCCACTTATTATATCTGCATTATTAATTGTTGGTTCACAGGAGCTTTTCTGCCGCTAATTTCAACTATTTTTGAATGTCAGAGCTGGAAGAATAGAAACATCAGATTTCCGCCATCTGGAAATTCGAATTCACCATAGGTCTTCACATTTCGAGCAACAGCATAATACCCGTCAGAAAAGCTGACAACAAGAAGCCACGTCATGCCTGCCTTCTGGCGGGTGTGACAATGACAGTGATCTCAATAACAATATTGTATAGCAAAGATACGTTGCCAATTCAGTTGCTGGAAAAGCTCCAAAATAGTGAATCGCGTCTAGTGAATAAGCTTTTAAGGTTTCGGTCCGATTAAGATAGTAAAACACAACTAATTGTCAAAGTTATTACTTTATGACGTTTCGTTTGCACTCATTTCATCGATGTATTACAAGTAATTACACTATGGCCCCTAAACACAGTTACAGAAATGCGAATCACACTCATTGACATATAATGAGAATATTCCGGCCCTTGCCGCACACAGCTTTGAGACGAAGCTATGGTCACTTCCGAGGTCACTCACAGAACACATCTTCTGGTATCCTTCCTGGTATAACTGAAACTAGGCAGCAACTCAGAATATATTTGGCAACTCTGTGACCGATGAGTAGTGGCACAGAACTATCCTGCTAAATTATCGTGTCATTTCAGTTGATTGAGATGTGATATAAGGATATCAGTTAATGCTTTTGAGTCCACGTAGGTCTTTCCACACGAGAAATACAACTACTCACGTCTCTTATGTTGCGATTTCTCTGTCGTAGGGGCAACTGGACCAATAAGTAAGATACATACAAGTATGCCACCCCTCTTCGTTAGCTGAGAAGTAACGTGCTTGCCTTAGAGGTGCAATCTGCTTTTGTTCGCTCGTCGAGACTCTTTGAAAGGCAGACATTTAATTCTTTTGTAACAGAGCTACAAACAGGTAGACAGGAACTCAGTAAGGGAATCGTAAGACAACGCTCGGGGAAAATTCGTCTTGCTACTTTCAGTACCCCTTAGTGTCAGAGCGAAAACCTTGTGGTACTTCAAAATTCATAATGCCACTTTTACTTTCTGCTGACATATTTTTTGTTGTTGTGAAGACATAATTTTATCTATGAACTAAAAATGGCTCTGAGCAGTATGGGGCTTAACATCTGAAGTCATCAGTCCCCTATAACTTAGAACTACTTAAACCTAACTAACCTAAGGACATGACACACATCCATGCCTGAGGCAGGATTCGAACCTGCGACCGTAGCGGTCGCGCGGTTCCAGACTGAAGCGCCTAGAACCGCTCGGCCACCGCGGCCGGCATCTATGAACTGCCATATTTTCTTAATACTTGAGTATGATTCAGGACATGAAGTAAATACAGACCTTTTCGAAATAAAAAATCGGTAATATCCTACTAATTCGCGTTAAAATAGGCACAATCGTCTTACAGACACTTAATGCTTTATTAAGATAGACTGCCATCGTGATGTTTCTGTAGTCAGTTGAATTTATTTTGAATTAGTACAGTGAATATTTTAATTGCGTTTTCCGTTAGTTTATTGAACACTGCAGTAATCATCAAAGAGAAATTAATCAGCAACAGTATATTCTTTCACAATCTGACAATGCTAAAATAGTTTACAAATTCTACTCCTGTAGAAACCCACTGGTTCTAACGATGTCATTAAACCGGTGTAGTTTGAAGAGCATTTTCGTCTAGAAATGAATTGACTTGACGGTTGATCGATCAAGAACGGGAAAGGTAAACTTTGACGAGTATACGATCAGAGGGACAAGTGCCTGAGAGATGTCTTCCCTATCAATACAAGTGCCTGAGAGATGACTTCACTTTCAATCCCCTGGATAGTTTGGTTTCTCAAATCAACAGAGTACGTTATCATGGTGTAGCACATGTGATTCAGTTTTGTCGGTCGATTTTCTTACACTGGTGTCTCAGTTGTTGGCAACAAATTCCAGTTGTGATGGACATTCTCTTGGGGAAGAATTCGTAGTACAAAAAACACTTTTGGAGCTATCAGATGGAAAATATTATCTTCACACTACTCTTTGCTCGAGTTTGCGTCTTTTGGTAGGGTTCATCCTTTCATTCTTCTTAGAAAGTTAACGACAAAGGGATCATAAATCGTCACCAGTAACAGTATCGCATGGGAATGCTCAATGAGCGACCTGATGACGTTCAAGCAAAACTGCAATAGTAGTCACTCCACTGATCTTCGATGTTTCGAATTAGAGCATGCAGTACCCTATACCAGACTTCTGAAGCTTTCCCGTTGAACGCAAATGACGCATGATGGTTAAATGGTAATTCATCACTTATATCAGTAGTCGAGACTTCCTGAATGTGGAAAACCATTCACGCCAGAACGATCTTTGTTGAAACAAGAATATCTTTTTCTGACGTATTTTTCCCAAAAGCACTCGCTCTATGCACAGTTCAAATCTTTCGAGCTGCCTCCTCTGCATTCACCCCTCTATTGTACCAAAAGTAAATATTGTGTTGCAGATGTTACACCTTTTTCCACTTGCGACCCAATTTTACAACGCTTAACCGAAGTTGATGATTTTCAAGTATGCAAAATCCAGTGCTTATCTGCAAGATGCTAATTAGAACTTCAAATTCTAAAATGACAGTTGAAACACACACTAGCAGCGTCGCGCCGCGTTCACCTGGGCGGCGCCCGATTTCAGGCGGCGGGTGTCGTCTAGCCGGTGACCGGTAGCCGCTGCAGCGCGAGGAAACGCTCGAGCGTAAGCTGTTACGATCGCGACGCAGCCACGAGCTGTCCTGCGGAATTGTTTCTGGAAGTATTTGTTATTAATAGTGGGTAGAATGTGAAACGAATTATCTTCGATGTTCAATCAGACACATAACTTTAGATGAGGGCCGAAATGCGGTAAAATAAAAAAAATTACGGTTGGACACGAACACGTGACTATATGAATAGAATGCATGACGATTACCACTAGACCACGCGCTCGCACGGCACGACAATATCTCGAAATTAGTCAACACTTCCTCCTGACGTTTCCGCATCTTACAGTGTTACATGATTATGCAGATGGCCAGACTTAATGTTGTCAGGGGCGGTCGGTTTTATTGACCACCTTACGTAAACGACTGGGACTTAGTCTCTGTGGAGGCCGGCCGACGGTAAGTTTATATATCTAAGAATGTACGTGCACACTACAACAAACCATGGCAACTCGAGGAAGAGCGCAACACAAGAGTTGGCAGTCGGTCCCTCCGTACAGTGGCTGAGCCAGATGCTGCCTCAGGCTGGCAGTGTGATAGCTCACACACACTTATCTGTTTTACAGGTTTGCCCCACTCCACGCAGAGCAGTGTATGACCTAAAAATGCGTCAGACATATACTGAAACTCAGCCTTAACGACGAATCGGAAAACTAAATTTTTAGAAGAGTTTTTCAGTTTGAGAAAAACATACACTACTGGCCATTAAAATTGCTACACCACGAAGATAACGTACTACAAACGTAAAATTTAACCGACAGGAAGAAGATGCTGTAATACGCAAATGATTAGCTTTTTAGAACATTCACACAAGGTTGGCGCCCGTGGCGACACCTATAACGTGCTGACATGAGGAAAGTTTCCAACCGATTTCTCATACACAAACAGCAGTTGGCCGGCGTTGCCTGGTGAAACGTTGTTGTGATGCCTCGTGTAAGGAGGAGAAATGCGTACCATCACGTTTCCGACTTTGATAAAGGTCGGATTGGTTCAAATGGCTCTGAGCACTATGGGACTCAACATCTTAGGTCATAAGTCCCCTAGAACTTAGAACTACTTAAACCTAACTAACCTAAGGACAACACACACACTCATGCCCGAGGCAGGATTCGAACCTGCGACCGTAGCAGTCCCGCAGTTCCGGACTGCAGTGCCAGAACCGCTAGACCACCGCGGCCGGTTAAAGGTCGGATTGTACCCTATCGCGATTGCTGCTCGCATTGGTCGAGATCCAATGACTGTTAGCGGAATATGGAATCGGTGGGTTCAGGAGGGTAATACGGAACGCCGTGCTGGATTCCAACGGCCTCGTATCACTAGCAGTCGAGATGACAGGCATCTTATCCGCATTGCTGTAACGGATCGTGCAGCCACGTCTCGATCCCTGATACAACAGTTGGGGACGTTTGCAAGACAACAACCATCTGCACGAACAGATCGACGACGTTTGCAGCAGCATGGACTATCAGCTCGGAGACCATGGCTGCGGTTACCCTTGACGCTGTATCACAGACACGAGCGCCTGCGATGGTGCACTCAACGACGAACCTGGGTGCACGAATGGCAAAACGTCATTTTTTCGGACGAATCCAGGTTCTGTTTACAGCATCATGATGGTCGCATCCGTATTTGGCGACATCGCGGTGAACGCACATTGGAAGCGTGTATTCGTCATCGCCATACTGGCGTATCACCCGGCGTGATGGTATGGGGTGCCATTGGTCAAACGTTAGGTCACCTCTTGTTCGCATTGACGGCACTTTGAACAGTGGACGTTACTTTTCAGATGTGTTACGACCCGTGGCTCTACCCTTCATTCGATCCCTGCGAAACCCTACATTTCAGCAGGATAATGCACGACCGCATGTTGCAGGTCCTGTACGGGCCTTTCTGGATACAGAAAATGTTCGACTGCTGCCCTGGCCAGCACATTCTCCAGATCTCTCACCAATTGAAAACGTCTGGTCAATGGTGGCAGAGCAACTGGCTCGTCACAATACGCCAGTCACTACTCTTGATGAACTGTGGTATCGTGTTGAAGCTGCATGGGCAGCTGTATCTGTACACGCTATCCAAGCTCTGTTTGACTCAATGCCCAGGCGTATCAAGGCCGTTATTACGGCCAGAGGTGGCTGTTCTGGGTACTTATTTCTCAGGATCTATGCACCCAAATTGCGTGAAAATGTAATCACATGTCAGTTCTAGTATAATATATTTGTCCAATGAATACCCATTTATCATCTGCATTTCTTCGTGGTGTAGCAATTTTAATGGCCAGTAGTGTATAAAATGATACTCAGTATCTCTGGCTAAGTGGTAGAAGCTTGTGGTGCAGGGCCTATGAGAAGATGGAAGCAATAAAAGCAGCCCTGGTGCAGGTTGCAGATTGGAATGGGAGGTATGACTTACTGCTTAAACAGTGGCGTGATGTGACTGAGCTGCATGTGACACTGGCGTGGTCTGGATTCCTTGCTTTGCACAGCTGATGCATGGTGACACTCAGGTGACGAGAGCATGGTGAAGTGCGGTGTGACCGGTGTTCGCGCTCGCTCGTTGCTAGTGGCATGCAGGAAGAGGCAAATCTTTGTAATAAAAACTTTGTAATTGTTATTTTTCTTCCTACCAAAATGGGCATAAAAGTGCTATCGCATAAAAACGTTTGCAGTAAATGTTAAACATGGAAATGAGAGACTATAAGTGTAATTTGTTTTAAAAAAATTGACCGTACACCGTCACAGTGTAATTGGTACATAGAAAGAGTGTAATTTGTTTCAAAAATGTAACTCAACCCTTTCACAATGCAGTTGTTATGTAGCAAGAGTGTACGTTGTTTAAAAATGAACCCCAACACCTACACAGTATAACTGTTACACAGTAATAGAGTACTTTGTCTAAAAAAAAGTCTCTTATACATACAACTTGCCGAGATCAATCACCTTATTTTGTTGTAATGCGCTGTATTGGACCATAAACTATGCTGGTTGGGTAACAAATTGTAGCAAAAAGGATAACGTTCATAAATAAATAAGGCAGTTGGTCTAGAGAGATGGGGGAGATGGGGAAGTGGTCATAAATCATTGATAAGCGGGTGTTAAAGATGACAGGTCATAAATCACTGGGCACAAACCAGCAAAACCATTGTAATGACAAGCTACTGCCCCTTGGAGGCAAGATTTTATTGTTGGGGACTAAAATACAAAGAACATCAGTTGGAGCACCAGGTTCATGAACATAAGCAGGCAACAGCTTCTTTGCACAACAGAGCAGAATGACGCCATAGTCATTGGTCCCTACCGTCTACCCACCTAGAGGCCAGCTGGAAGTCCTAATCAGGGTCCAGCTCCTTACAATCAATGCAAACGTCCATATCATATTGGCACCCAGCAGCATACCAGTCATCTTCACCTTGAAGAGATACCACTGCTGCAATGAGGACTCAAACTGCACAGGATCCCATGGAAAAATTAAAGCCAACAACTTGAGGAAGACATTGGATCAACCCCTGGACCGTACACTGTAGGAGCAGAACAAACCCCCTGCTAGACACTCAAGAAAGTATGAGTTGCAGCAATCTGTAGCATGGAGCCAATCTTTCGTAGTATAGTAACTGAAATATTCATTTTCATTGAATTTGAGTTATTTAGGTGTGTTATTATGTCAATTTTTGTTTGAAATTTGTAAGTTTATTAATATAATAAAATAATTTGGATTTTGCAACGAAGCTAAAGGCTTCAGAATAACAAGTAGATGTTACATTGTTCAATGTTTTGTTTTTAGTAGTATAAGTAAATGTTTTAGACGGTACCAACTTCTTCTGTTCTGTTAGCTCTCTCTCAATTAGAATCTCGGTTACATTTATGTTTGTTATTGAAAAGTGTTATTTGTGAAAGTCTCGTTTTGTGTGAGTTGAGTTACGAATAAAACAGAATCAGAAGTAATCTCTGGTTCGCCTTCGTTATTATGGATTTTAATATGTGCAGTTATTGCAGTGGTACGATTTTACATCTGAGGCTGATTGGTTTAAAAATACCAAACTGCACTTACTATAATTTTGAAGTCAGTCCCAATTCAACAGCAGTTAAATTAACTTCCAATCGCAGCACAGAGCGATTGACTGACTGTCTTTTATTTGAAGAATTTCACCGACTCATTGAAGCAACCGCTCTGACTTTCAGCGTGTAATTTGACGTGAAAACTTAATTACGACTAATATAAGGAAACAAGACATTTATTTTCAGTTCTGGGTGCTTGAAATTAATTATAAACGGGGCTTGTCAATAAACAATTTAGACGATGTCAAGCTACGTTTCGTTCGCTATTACTGTTACAAGAGATTTTAATGAAGTTTGTGACTTGCCCTCCCAGCTTTAAACAAAAATAAACTGAACAGGACCCTGGAGATAGAAGACATCGTCACCTGTCAACTTCATAAACTAAAATTTAGTACCCACGAAAGACTTCAAAAAGGAGGAGGAGCCACAATTGGCGTCCAACGTGGGGCTCGAAAATAATTAAGATGCAACGATTAAAAGGACGCAAGAAACGTCAAGATTACGTAATTATCAAGAAATCAACAGTTGATGAAATTTCAAAACGAAATCTTACATAATGAATACAATATAAATGGCAATTTTCAGTTGTTAAGCTTACCATTGACTGTGAAATATTTACCATGTGTGATAATATTTTGTGTGTGACTATTCTGTGATACGTAACTACTATGTGTTCTCTTATGTTGCATGATCCTGCTATGTTTGCTGACAGAAGTTTGTGACGTAAATGAACCTGTGACAAGAGTATTCCTACTCGTCACACGCTGATGGTCAATGCATGACAGATGATCTGCCATCGACAAGAAGGTAAATACTGATAATTGTGCCGCTGCCTTAATTGTTTTTTCATCTTGATGTGTATTGGATTAGTATAGCTGTAGCATAGTTATTGTAAAAAGGCGACGTTTCGTTGTAGATTGATAGTAATTTGCTGATACTAGTATATGTATATGTGCCTACAACACGTGACGATTGATTTTATCTCGTAACTGTGAATAGCGAGATTATTTAGGACATGATTAAGATACGTAAGGGACAGATCATAAGACACCTGACATGGATTCGGTTAGTAGTATTACTGACAATAATAAGTCAGAAACGAGAAGCTTGGTTTCCTGTAACAGAAGCTACATTCAATCAGAAATTTTACTTCCATCAGAAACCTTGTTACTTCCTTTTTCAAGTCCAGTAGATAAGTGTTTAAGAGCATTGACGTTGCCAGCACGAGAATTTTGAATATAATGCTACTACTGCATTCACTTTCATCATGTCCCGAATTAAGTGAGTTGCTGTGAAACTTCAAAATCACCTATCACTGCGTACTTAATAATACTTGGCTACTCACAAATATTGTCTGTGAATCATATAACAGAAACATAATATATTTTCACAATGTAAATTAACCATTACATGCTAAATAAAGGTTTTATATATGGAAGTCATACTTTCTGCTACTGCAGCGCAACAAACCATACATATTTCGGAGAGATCTTTAATGTGGTGTATCATTGAAAACTTCATAGCTTTGTAATACACAAGTATACATACAAAAACCACCAAAGACAGCAACGGCTTTGGAAGTATTGAGATCAAGAGGGTGACTGTTTTGCCTTTGATGCTAGGCGGTGGTGGGGGAAGGATAGTGGCGTCACAAAGTGGCGTCAATGGAGTTGCATCACAGGAATTTCGGTCTTCCCACACGCAACTTCAATGACGTTACTCGAGTGCTGGCCAAGTGGCATCATTTTTGTTTTATGTGGAAACCCAGATATACTCTAGAATTGGTCACACAAGCTATTTGTATATTGATTTCTTTACAGACGCACTGCGCTTTCCCTGCATATCCATCCAACAAATGTGTCTTTCATTTGCCTTCTGTAATATTAATTTTTCATGTTTTAGTCAGTTACCAAATCATATTATTATAAGTTTGCACAACATGTGCCACAGTTCCAAATTTATTACAAACCAAGGTGAAAAATGGAATTGCCTTTTAATATTATGATTTGTTATCAGCTATTATGTGCTCGATAAATTGGCACTCATTCTTTAATCATTAGTTCTGGCACGCAAGTAATAAGGTGCAAACTGCAAGGAATTCACACCAGACACCAACAAAAAGTAGAACATTAAGAAAAGAGCTCTACAATGAATTATTTATTGTGCTGCACTGTTATTCAAAACCCGACTTACGCTTCCCCCTTGATAATCTAAGCAAGCAAGCAGACAGGTGTTGTATTGACTGAATTGATCTATGTCTCTCATCAAAATATGAACGATTTATGATCATACAGACTGCAACATACAGCATGTATCGAAAATAAAGCTAATTTTCTTCTTATCTGTCTTTGTTGCAAACTATAACAATTAAAATGACGACAGATCAAAACAAATAATACGATTTGTCAATATATCGACCTAGACTAAGAGTCCCTGTGATCCTTTCTTCATAAGTGAAAGAACGTGGACCAATTACAACGAATGACTTAACAATGTAGCTCTATGAAAGACGTTCAAAAACGACATTAGGGCTGCTGTGTCAGTAACGGTTCTTATGGTACCGGATAGAAAGCCTGGTCTTATTTGAGATTGTCCTAAAAACTTTTGTCCTCGTTTATGTTTTTCCCCATTTGTTATCAAAATTCTGTCGTTACTGCTGATCTACTTCGATTATCGTATGATCTATAACTCATATGGACGAAAATGTGAGTCGTCATAATTTGGCGAACACTCTCTCATCGGGGCAGTCAAAAAGCAGCTGACTGCCTTGCTTTGCGGCTGAACGCCGTTACTGAAACGCATAGAGTGTGTAATTCGGTGAGTAAAGAGGATAGGTTAATGCAGACTAGGTGCCGGAGGCAGGGACAAGTCGAGCAAAAGTCTTGACCAATGTCGATGCTCAAGGGCTTGTTGAAAAGTAATATCTCCGAACTTTTTATTCTGTTCTCTATATCAGTTGAGGTATTACATGTCACATATATTACCCGGATAACTTTTCAGGTGATACAAGGTGCAAAGCGAGTCGTGATGTATTTTCTGTATTTTAGGATGGTGAGTGCTGCCAAGTGCTGCATCAGTACTTGTGCTTTATATAATTTTAGTAACAGCACCTTCCTTCAAAAAAATCGTTAACCAAAAGTATCAGTGAATATCTAAGGGAATAAACGTATATTATTGAGTTCTTTCGGAAATTACGACGTATATAATGTGTCAATTGTGGAGTTACGATTATTTATTTTAGTAACTGAACTTATAAACTCCTCAGAGTGTGTCAGTCAGATAGCGTTATCCTGCCACAGTGCTATGAAGTTGTATGAAATTCAGACGAATTGGTCCACAGCTACTGCGTGAGGCTGTCTAGGAGGGGGAGGACTAGGACAAAGTAAGGCTTGAACATCATACATGACCAAAACAGCCATGAAGGCGGCCAAGGCGCATAAGCAGACGTCGACGCACTGGGGAAGATAAAAAGAAAGGACACTTTGCGAACCTCACGCTGTCCCCAAATTCACTCAACAGAAGTAAGGTACCTCACCATAGTTCGAAGACGCCACGCTTCCATCTTAAGCAAGGCGTCACAACCATGGACTTCCGTAGTAGGAATGACTTCGGTCGCCTCGTGTCCTCCGGAGCCGCCAGGGCATGCCCAGCAAAAGAGGGAGAGAACAGAGAGTTGTTGAGAACAGCAGACGATCTTCATTCCTTAAAAATGCGTTTAATACAAGACGAATACAATGCAAAAATGTTATTAATAGGAAGACAAAGAGAAATCATGCAAGAAGAGCATAACATAAAAATGAAAATTATGAATCAATTCAAGAACGTAATGGAGCAAACTTCAGGTTCAGTTCTTCAGGCAAAGTGCTCGAGAAATTTGGGTTTTTGTTAATGAATAAGAAAATATTCATATGTATAAAACATATCTTATTCCCTTGGTATTTTTTCAAATGGTTAATATGTTCTTGTTTCTTGTATGGCATAATATTTGTGTTTATCATTTCAAAATCGGTACTAATTTTTGTTAATACCACATTCTAATATTTATCTGACTTTGCAGTATTACAAAATAAGTCTTATTTTTAGACGTAATCGAAACATTGTATGACTTTGTATACTCAATTAAGAAATAAAATGAGAATTTTAATCCCCAAGCAAAAAATAAAATAAGAAAGAAAAAAGAACACAATTATAAATTTACCCATAGTAAAATGAGTCACTTTTCATTGTAATAGTGATAATCTGGTGGCTCATTTATTCATTTAAGAAGGAAAAGTCTTTACACTAACTTCTAATTTTAATAGCAAACTCGGTACAGTTTTAACTAAAGTAATTAAGTATAATAGACCCTCTGACAGCTTGACCTGCAGCATCTGATTCTGGTTGAAATGCATATTGTTCGATGTCATTCACCTCCACAGCATCAGGGTGAAACATATTTCTAACTTCTATTCCAAAGTTGTGTAGAACTGCAGCAGCCACAATTATATTCCGGCACTTGTTTGGTTTAAATCGCATTGTTTTAGTAAGAATTTGGAAACGTTTGTTCCGAACACCGAACACTCGCTCTGTTACACATCTGGTAGCAATATGAGCTCTAATGTAGCGCCGTTCGGCTCCTGTGCGGTCTCGGAACACAGGCCTCATAAGATGTTTGGAGAGAGCATAGCCACAATCTCCAACAAGCAACCCATCATACTGTTCATTTTCAAATTCTGCGGCAGATCTACTATTGTCCCAAATGCGTGCATCATGCGTGGAACCCGGCCAACGGCTTAACACGTTCAAAGTCTTCATATTGGCATCACAGGTGGTTTGTGGATTGATAGAAAAGAAATTCTTGTGATTTCTGTACAGTTCTGCCTGTGCTCCAGAAAGACAAAGTATGGGTATATGTACACAATCTATGGCCCCTATGACATTTGGGACTTCACCAGTTCGATAGAATTCCCTTTTTGTTCTTTGATATATTTCCTTGGCTCTGTGGCATGGACACATACAGTGGCTTCACGGCAATTAAAGTTTATCACACTGTGAAAAGCTCTTCCAGCAGTAGTACGACGGATATTATTGAGATCCCCTGCTACAGTTCAATAAGTACCTGTGCGCAAGATTCACAGTTTCAGCCTAGGAGACAAGGCACGGTTCCTGTCAGAATTAAGCTGCAGTAACGGCTCCAGCATACCAAGCAGTAACTCAAAAGATTCCGTACGAAACCCAAACCACTCTTTGAGATCACTGTCACTATACATCACAAATTGGTCTCTTCTCTCCATTACAATACTCATTCTTGGGATGCTCATCTCTTCCTCCATCTCCATATACTCTTCGTAAACCAGGTAATCCATAGAATTCGACGCTTAAAACACAGAACTTAAAGATCGCACCTTACTCTCTTACTTTACTCCTGCTACTGCATAGGATTAAGTTTTGGCCTTATTACTTCCTTAAGTTACTAACGTAGTAGCGTACTCTTCAGTGGTGCTCTCCAACCGTAATGGAGTAAATAAATTTACTTTGGAAGTAAATGAAAAATTTACTCCTGGAGTAATTTACTCTTTTAGTTCAGTACTATCGAATGGAAGTCGCCTATTTCCTTCTCTCTTAGTAACTTACTACTTTAGTTTCACTTACTCCTGACTGGTGCCCGCCACCCTTATTCTCTGACATGCAGCCCTGGGCGGAATACTGAAGTCCAGCCGTCTGATAGGGAAACTGTACGGCTCGAATGACGACACGCCGTCACTGAAGAGCACTTCGTGCTCTTGCCTGCCGTCGTCTACCCACTTCTCACAATGCCTTTTGTTTTCGTCAGAATGGCTCGCGCCCCGCTAAGAGGCAAGGATGGCATGCGAAAGATGTACCGCGATGACATGGTACAGCTCATGAATGATATGCAATCTCGCTTGAGAGGAAGTCAGTTAGAGTTACAGTACCGAGCATTATGATTTATTTATTTCAGTCCAGGTTTCAATCAGTAGTAGTCTGTGAATTCACGTCGGGAACCCCACCCTGGCTGTGTGTCCGTGAACGCGTTCATGCCATGGGCCACGTTGGAAGTGCGAGGCCGGCCGGGCCATCCTATAGTTGGAGTCACGAACGATGGCGGTCGAGTTTAGCATTGTTCTGCGCACCTACGTCACGTATTCTCTGACAGCCAATGTGCGTTCAGTAGTGATCTGAGTGCCCTGCTGTGAATGTTGCAGCTAATGCGAGCATTAAATGCGATCGTAGCGAGTTGTTTAGTGAATTTCGATTCCATTTGTTGCGAGTTCTCATCGCTGATTGTGGTGGTAAGCGATAAATTCTGCATAAATAAGCAACAGACGTAACTTGCAGGATATACGTTTTCTTCAAGCGGTAAACATGCGCATGCGCGTACCGCAACTGTCACTTGGAATCGTCAACAATGCAATCCCCATCTGTGCCTCGACGTGAGCGAAGCACCATCGTTAGTGGAACTGACTGTAGTGCCTAATGCACGCCGGAAAGACCAGCGGAACTACTCTGATGCGAGGTAGAGCTCGCTTCTCCAGTTTACTGTAAGGAAGTGCCCAAGCCGGAAGACCGTCAGGCGTATACAACTGACTCCTCCTGAGAGAGCAGGTTGCCCCCAAATGATACGATTTTTCCGCTTTTAGCCACGTGAAAAGGGGACGCGAATCCGGGAATTTTGCCACATGAAATGAAAGTTTCCCATTCTTTAACATGAACAAATTGTCGAGTACAGAGCTATAGAGATAGTCAGAGGGAAACAATGTAGTTGCAGCCGAGAGGAGTGGTGGTATGGAGGAAAGTAAATGTTAGCACTTGGAACGAAACCCACCACTGGCTGAAGACGGCGAAGTGGGAGACAAGAGATGATTTGCGTCCCCTGAAAAACTAATGGTTAACCACAATAAACAAATGTATATGAAGGAGAATTTTATGAAAGTAACAACAATTCTGATTCGCTGGAGTCCACCCCGCCTGAGAGGCAGCTCGTCCCCATGAACCGAAACGAAAAGGTAAATCTCATAACTTCAGAAACGATACTCCTGTTGTTGCCGTCGAGTAATACCGTTGTTGCTGACATCGTCAGAGAAGCGCTACTCAGCTACCCCTGCCGTAGCTGTCTGCCGCCGTGGTCCACTACGGCACTCGCGAGACTGTTAAATTCAACCAGTCTGTGTAATACTTTACGATTTGCAGCCATCTCACGCTTCGGCATCTCGACAGATAACATTGTAATACCGAACCAACAGCAATTAGGGTATAGGGAACTGTACTGGACGAGCAGTGCTCAAATAAGCTGCACTTATTACAGTTTAGAATCCAGACTCAGGCTTGCAGTTGCTAATGACTCCTCTTCAACTACAGTTTGTTTGATGAATTTTCATCTCTGAGTTGCGTCTTAGATTCAGTTAGTTGCTTCCCACTGTTCTCACAGTCAATCGCAGGTACCCATTTAACTTTATAGTGAGTGATTTACACTGAAGTCAGTTTGCACTTCGGTAACCTTTAACCTTTCAACGTTACATTGCCTATCGAGAGCTATTAATTCTAATTTAAGGTCAGGCTGCGTATCAGGTGTCCTGACTCTTATTCCAAGTACATATGAATACTTTGATAGTAAGATTTTATGCAATTATATTCTTGAATGCAATTAATGAATAAATTAATTTACCAACAAGCACCCCTACACAATGTCACGCGTAATACATCTGGTAGTAAATTACAACGTCATAAACATTCTGTATCTTTATTCTTCATGTCCACATATTTCTCAACATAGTCACCCTGGCGACGAATACATTTCTCTCAACAAGAGATCAGTTTGTTGATATCATTACTGGAGAATGACTTTGTTGACGTAACCGCAACCTCAAGTCTGCTTTCACCGCTTCATCACTATCAAAGAGAAGTCCTCGAAAGTGTTCTTTAAGATTTGGTAACAGATAAAAACCGAATGGGGCGAAATCGGGACTGTATGGAAGATGATCGATGACAGAGAACCAAAGCCGTCGGACTGTTGCAGATACCGCAGCGTTCGTGTGTGGTCTGGCATTGTGATACTGAAGGGTGTTCCATATGCAGACGAACTCTTAGAATTCGAAACTCGATTACAGTACACTGTTTCTCATGCATCGACATAGTGCACACCGCCAAGTTACATGATACAATTCAGAGCCCTCTAGCCACAGAGGGCAGCAAATATCTGGATATGAAGAATGAAGATGTGCAATGTTTATAACGTTTGTTGTATTTAAAAAGATTTAAGTGTTTTGACATTAAAATTTCGGAGGCATTGCTTTTCAGCACGCCCGCGTACATCCTTCTCATCTGTGGGTTCGATTACATAGGTTGAAAAATAACGGCGAAATGCAAAATTACGTTGTTAAACATTTTCTTGCAAATATCTCTCACAGAAACCAAAGGGTGGTAAAAAATAGTACGCGTTCCTCGGTATATACCATAGCATGGCAAATGAAGTTGAGTGTAGATGTAGATCTGTCATCTATCTACTTTCACTGGCCTGATAAGCACTGCTTGATATGACTTTGGACAGATCGTTCCTCATACAACAATAAAAATATGTTTAAATACTGTGAGGGTGTCGTGTTATATATAGTGGTTCTTAATTACGACGAGAATTGCCATATCAGGCACCATTCCAACATAATGTTCTCAGTTGAGGAACGTTCGCCTCACAGAGGAACTAATATTTTTAGAATGGATTAGTCTTTTGAAAGCTTGAAACTCTGTTGCGGAATTACATTTAAAATTTTTGTTTGTATTCTCCTTACTTTTCACTTTAAGTGAAGCTGCCCACACTGCTTTACTAGACATTGTGCTATTGGAGGTGGTATGCCTTTGCCTTCCTCTAACCTTTGAAATGATTTACCCAGGCAGTTATAGGCGAAACTATAGTTTAACGTGGATTCTGAACCACGGTGCCACTCGGCATTTTTTCACACTAATAAGCATTGCCAGATAAGCAACTAGGGGTCGATCCTCGGACCTTATAGATCTGGAGACTGGCGCTTAATCGCTTTTTTAATTTATTTGGTTTTTTTATATTATTCGCTTATCTTTTTCAAATAAAAACTTCTTGTTAAATTAATTTTCTTCTTCTTGAAAAACTAGATTTCTTCCCTCATGAATTAAACTTTAAAAAATATGAAAAGATCTTCTGTTAATTCTCCTCTTACAGTTTGGATAAAACGAAACATACGTAGTTTTTATGTCTCGTGATACTTACGCGGTAGCCTTTTGCAGATTAGTCAATGTTGTGGCGTCAGGTATGGAAAGAAATACTGCATGTTTGTCTTAGTCGTTTTGGGGGAGTAGCTAATGTCACGTACTGCTACCCACACACAGCCGTTTTGTTTGCTCTGTGGCTTCAGAAGGTAGACAGACCACTTCAGTCATGTTTGGTGCTGTTCGGTTCATGACAGAATTTTCTCTTTGCACAGAGACCTCATTGCAGTCTACTCTATGACATGGCAGTGATCACAATGTGCACTTGATGCAATATTCTGCATCTACGTCTACATGGATACTCTGCAAATCGCATTTACGTGCCTGGCCAAGGGTTCATCGAAATACGCTTTTGTTTTAGTGGTGTCCACCTCAAATACTGTATCATTTGAGTGACACTCTCGCCCCTATTTCGTGATAATACAAAACGTTCTGCCCTTCTTTGAACTTTCTCGATGCACTCCGTTAATCCTATCTGGAAAGGACCCCACGCCGCGCAGCAGTCCTCTAAAAGAGGACGGACAAGCGTAGTGTTGGCAGTCTCTTTAGTAGATCTGTTACGTTTTCTAAGTGTCCAGTAAAACGCAATCTTTGGTTTGACTTCCCTACAACATTTTCTATGTGTTCTTTCCAATTTGAGTTGTTCGTAATTGTAATTTCCAGGTATTTTGTTGAATTTACGGCCTTTAGATTTGACTGATTTATCGGGTAACCGAAGTTTAACGGATTACTCTTAGCACTTATGTGGATGACATCTCACTTTTCGTTATTTAGAGTTAATTGCCAATTTTTGCACCGTACAGATATATTCTCTAAATCGTTTTACAATTTGTTTTGACCATCGGATGACTTCACTACACGATAAATGACAGCATCATCTGCAAACAACATAAGACGTCTTCTCAGATTGTCTTCTAAGTCGTTTATACAAATAAGGAACAGCAGAGGGCCTATAGCACTGCCTTGGGGAACGCTGGAAATCACTTTGTTTTACTCGATGACTTTCTGTCAATTACTACGAACTGACAGGAAATCACGAATCCAATCACTTTTTTCTCTTTAGTGGAGACGATTTCAGTTAGAGCATCATGCCAGGTGGACTGTCCAAGAGTTGAAAACGTTTTGTCATGAACGTCATCAGTAATCAGTCATCTGACTGGTCTGCTGTGGCCTGCCAAGAATTCCTCTCCTGTGCCAACCTCTTCATCTTAGAGTAGCTACTGCAACATACATCTCAATTATTTGCTAGATGTATTCCAATCTTTGTCTTCCTGTGCAGTTTTTACCGTCTACAGCTCTCTCTAGTAACATGGAAGTTATTCCCTCATGTCTTAAGAGATGTCCTGTCATCCTGCCCTTACTTCTTGTCAATGATTTCCATACATAACTGTCCTCGCCTAGTCTCCAGATAACCTCCTCATTCCTTACCTTATCAGTCCACCTAATTTTCAACATTCGTCTGTAGCATAACGACTCAATTGCTTCGATTTCCTCTGTCCCGGTTTTCCCATAGAACATGTTTCACTACCATACAATGCTGTGCCCCAAACGTACATTATCAGAAATTTCTTCCTCGTATCAAAGTCGATGTGCGATACTAGTTGACTTCTATTGGCTAGCAGTGCTTTTTTTGGCAATGTTAGTCTGCTTTTTATGTTGTTCTTACTTCATCATTCATGGGTTATTTTGCTGCCTAGGTAGCAGAATTTCTTAACTTCTTCTACTTCGTGATCCCAAATTCTGATATTAAGTTTCTCACTGTTCTCATTTCTGCTTCTTCTCATTACTTTCGTCTTTCTTCGATTTATTCTCAATCCATATTCTGTACTCATTAAACTGTTCATTCCATTCGACGGATTCTGGTATTTCTTCTTCACTTTCATTCAGGCTCGCAATGTCATCAGTGAATCTTATCACCTTATCACCTTATCACCTTGGATTTTAATCCCTCCCTTGAACGTTTCTTTTATTTCCGTCATTAGTCTTCGATGTATGGATTGAACAATAGGAACGAAAGACTACGCCTCTGCCTTACATACTTTTTAAATCTTGGTCTCCCAGTCTTATTACTCCCTCCACATTCTTGGACATATTGTATATTACCCGTCTTTCCCTGTAGCCTATCTCTGTTTTCCCCAGACTTTCGAACATCTTGCACCATTTTACTCTGTCGAGCGCTTTTTCCAGGTCGAGAAATTCTATGAAAGTGTCTTGATTTTTCTTCACTCTTGCTTCCGTTATCAACTGCGTCAGAACTGCATCTTTGGTGCCTTTAGCTTTTTTAAAGCCAAGTTGATCGTCCTCTAACAGAACCTCTGTTTTGTTTTCGATTCTTCTGTATGTTATCCTTATCATCTTGCATGCATTAGCTGTTAAGCTAATTGTACGATAATTCTCCCTCCTATCGGCTCTTGTTATTTTCGGAATTGTGTGGATGATGTTCTCCAAAAGTCTGATGGTATATCACCAGTCTCATAGATTCTACATACCAATGTGAGTAATCTTTTTACTAATACTTCCTTCAATGATTTTAGAAATTCCGATGGAATGTTATCTATTTCTTCTGTCTCATTTAATCTTCACCTTTTATAACTTTTTCTATTAGTATAAATGTGTATAATTGGGACAGCGGTTACAAGTTCAGAGACCAATCAGTCGATCCTTGTTCTGCAATAGATAACATCAAAAGAAATATTCTGAAAGGAGAAATTTCGATCTGTGCCACATTCAGACAAAGAAGGAATTCATTGCCAACAAATTAAAATTTTGACCATGGCAGGGATTCGGACCTGTGCCGCCTCCTCACTACGCAGATGCGGATGCGTTAATCTACGTTACCTTGGCACAGTGTTTACATGCAACTGCGTGGACTGCCCAAGCATGGGTCCTCATATGTCTATATGAGTGGTGTCTGTTGTTTCGGACATGTCCACCCAAGAAGATACAAATGTATATGCGCCATGAAGGCTAATATGATCATTCAATACAGCGCACTCTTCGTCCTACCTCGTGCGGCACTCAGAGAAAGGAGCGCCACGGGACGCTGCTATGGTAGTGTGTGGCAAATGGGAATTTGGGCTGAGGGGGGAGGCATACTCCGATATCCGTGTAGTTGTACCTAACCATTCTACCAAGGTGGCATAGGTGGTTAGCGTATCTACCAAGTAAGCAGGAGACCTGCCTTCTAAAACAACCTCGGTACAAATTTTCGTTTGTCACCGATGAATTCTTTCTTTGCCGGAATACGGCAGAGACTTGAATTTCTCCTTTCTGAACATAGAAATGATTTCTTTTCTTTTGGACATCGATTACATAGAAAAGCTGGATTCAAAAAGGGCACTTTAAAACTATTTAGATTCCATACGTGTGAAGGTGCAGCACTGAAGAGTGCTGACGTTACAGGAAGCAATACAGCACTGTGTATTATGTGTATTCAATCGAAATTTATCATAGTTTATTCTTGGCTGGTGTTTCTTACAGTGTGTATTTCATTTTTCAGTTAATGTAAATCCAGGTCTATGGACAGATCTTGCATTCCTAAGTATGTCCTCGAGTGTACTTGAAGTAATCAGGGATGTCAGGTGGTATACAGGGTGTTACAAAAAGGTACGGCCAAACTTTCAGGAAACATTCCTCACACACAAATAAAGAAAAGATGTTATGTGGACATGTGTCCGGAAACCCTTAATTTCCATGTTAGAGTTCATTTTAGTTTCGTCACCTACGCTTCCACCTACGCTCAATGGAGCACGTTATCATGATTTCATACGGGATACTCTACCTGTGCTGCTAGAACATGTGCCTTTACAAGTACGACACAACATGTGGTTCATGCACGATGGAGCTCCTGCACATTTCAATCAAAGTGTTCGTACGCTTCTCAACAACAGATTCGGTGACCGATGGATTGGTAGAGGCGGACCAATTCCATGGCCTCCACGCTCTCCTGACCTCAACCCTCTTGACTTTCATTTATGGGGGCATTTGAAAGTTCTTGTCTACGCAACCCCGGTACCAAATGTAGAGACTCTTCGTGCTCGTATTGCGGACGGCTGTGAAACAATACGCCATTCTCCAGGACTGCATCAGCGCATCTGGGGTTCCATGCGACGGAGGGTGGATGCATGTATCCTCGGTAACGGAGGATATTTTGAACATTTCCTGTAACAAAGTGTTTGAAGTCACGCTGGTACGTTCTGTTGCTGTGTGTTTCCATTCCATGATTAATGTAATTTGAAGAGAAGTAATAAAATGAGCTCTAACATGGAAAGTAAGCGTTTCCGGACACATGTCCACATAACATATTTTCTTTCTTTGTGTGTGAGGAATGTTTCCTGAAAATTTGGCCGTACCTTTTTGTAACACCCTGTATAGGGGGTACCGAAAAAAACCGGAATTATTTTTTGAAAGCTATATATTTTCCAACTGTTTACGAAGCAACCTTATCCCCTTCAAAAAAACTGCAATACAACTAATACATTTGTCCTATCGGTGCTTCCACTGTTCGAAACATTTTTTGTAGTCATCTTTAGAAAAGGCTGGCTGCAACTCCCTTGTTTTTCTCCTTGACTTCTTCATTATTCTCAAATCGGTGTCCTTTCATGCGCTTTTTCAGGTGTGGAAATAAAAAGCCGCACGGAGCCAGGTCAGGTGAGTAAGGTGCGTGGGGCAGCGGAACCATGCCATTTTTAGCCAAAAACTGTGAAACAGAGATGGCTGTGTGTGTGTAGGTGCGTTGTTGTGATGGGAGAACCAGTCTCCTGTCTGCCAAAGTTCGGATCTTTATTGACGAACACCGAGCTCCAAGATAACACACTGATCTCTGATAGTTGAGCAACTGTCGGTGAGCATAAGCTCTCGAATTTTTTCAATATTTTCGTCGATTCGAACAGCTGATGGAGGTCGAGAACCAGTTTTGTCATCAGTCGACAGGCATTTTTAAATCGAGCAAACCACTCGTAGGCCGGCCGTAGTGGCCGAACGGTTCTAGGCGCTGCAGTCTGGAACCGCGCGACCGCTACGGTCGAAGGTTCGAATCCTGCCTCGGGCATGAATGTGTGTGACGTCCTTAGGTTAGTTAGGTTTAAGTAGATCTAAGTTCTAGGGGACTGATGACCTCAGATGTTAAGAAGTCCCATAGTGCCCAGAGCCATTTGAACCAAACCACTCGTACACTTGAGTTTTTCCCATAGCGTCATGTTGGTAAGCTGTTATCAACATTAAAAGAGTTTCAGTAGCATTTTTACCAAGTAGAAAACAAAATTTCACAGCTGTACGTTGTTCACTCACAATTGTCATAGTAAAAAACGTAACAGCGTTAACACAAACTATCATCGCAGATGAACAGAACAAGCCAGGTCGACAACACAGGCGGCTCTTTAACTGCTAATGAGTTGCGCTACACACGACTAGAGGCAGAAATGCGTACTACACAAATTCCACCCACGACAATGTTATTCCTTTTTTTGGGGTACCCCCTCGTATACTGCCTAATCAGTTGGACGTATTACAAACATCTGTTAAGGTAATGCTTGCCCCGCTGTCTTTCTGCTGGTGTTCATAATATTTATGGTATTTTATACATCTTGGGTATTGTTTATTAAGAAGCTCACACAATCAGTACATGGCTGCACTCCAGTTTTAAACGTGAAAAACGTAAAACATAAAATGATGTGGTGTAGTTTCCTGATGAATAGTTCCATAGCTAACACACATAAGCTCGTCAAAAGGAAGCAGCCTTATTCGAGAACTCGACCGACAATGATGTGTTTTGTACTTTATCAGTGTTTCATTTATCTTAATCTTGGTAATAGCCTTTAATACAACTTCTATCACTGTTCATATAAATAGGGCGAAACTACAAGAAGTGTGTTAGGTGAACACATTCAGTTCTCGTGTAGGCATTAGCGACGTCTAAAACCGCAATATCCATAGGAATATTGACTATTTAGCAAGTATGTTAACTACGTCCCTGTAATGGGCTAGAACATAAGGGGTTGAGTGTGCCATTTTGATGTTCGTATTTTATAAATCAAGAAGCTATGGTTAAACCAGTTTGAATGGTCTGAATGTGAAATTTAAAATTTGCGTTTAATAATTTAATGAGGTCTGTATTAAAATAGTGATCATCTCTGTAAAGTCTGCTGGAAGTATCACCCTGAAGAAGTTCATTGCACATTACCACTAGTGGTTCCCCTAGGACATAACACTACCGTCCATAGAATTCAGCTAGGGCGGCATGTCCACCAGGAAGTTTCTTAGGACGATCAGTGTGAAAGATGCACTTAAATTCATCTGCAGTGAAGGCAACTGTCACTTTTTGATTATGGGTCGATTTAATTATAACTATGTGTTCAACACTTCGAAGAGGTATGTCTTAAGTTCACCGGGTTTGTATATCCGTTAGAACAGAGCTCCATATTTATGTTTAACTGATGAAAGAGTTCCCACTCATCTCTTATTTTCTCAGTCTAGTGGAGGCATACTCGACAGAGTTCCAAATTATGAGGATGGAGACGTGTGATCTGTAAACTCAGGGCTGTAGAATCAGTGCGCCAATAATTTTTGGTTTGAGGCATCTGATTGTGGAAAACTTTCTTTTACTGTACCGTACTCCTGTCAGAAACTTGCAGATTTATTATCCCTTCGTCTACCTTCTCCAGTGTGCGTGCTTCTTAGTCTGAGTTTTGATAGAGATTATAAGATTTACCTTGGAATGTTGCGTACACCAAAGTACACGTGACTGATATACTGGAAGAGCCGTTCCTGCTTTTTCCAGATGAAACGGATTTCTTGTTCAAAGTTAAGGTCTAACAGCTTCTGACGGTTTAAGTGGCACAGCTCACATCTACACTACTGGCCATTAAAACAGCTACACCACGAAGATGACGTGCTACAGACGCGAAATTTAACTGACAGGAAGAAGATGCTGTGATATGCAAATGATTAGCTTTTTAGAACATTCACACAAGGTTGGCGCCCGTGGCGACACCTACAACGAGCTGACATGAGGAAAGTTTCCAACCGATTTCTCATACACAAACAGCAGTTGACCGGCGTTGCCTGGTGAAACGTTGTTGTGATGCCTCGTGAAAGGAGGAGAAATGCGTACCATCACGATTCCGACTTTGATAAAGGTCGGATTGTAGCCTATCGCGTTTGCGGTTTATCGTATCGCGACATTGCTGCTCGCGTTGGTCGAGATCCAATGACTGTTAGCAGAATATGGAGTCGTTGGGATCAGGAGGGTAATACGGGACGTCGTGCTGGATCTCAACGGCCTCGTATCACTAGCAGTCGAGATGACAGGCATCTTATCCGCATGGCTCTAACGTATTGTGCAGCCACGTCTCGATCCCTGAGTCAACAGAGGGGGACGTTTGCAAGACAACAACCATCTGCACGAACAATTCGACGACGTTTGCAGCAACATCGACTATCAGCTCGGAGACCATGGCTGCGGTTACCCTTGACGCTGCATCACAGACGGGAGCGCCTGCGATGGTATACTCAACGACGAACCTGGGTGCACGAA
The DNA here is from genome assembly GCF_023898315.1 of Schistocerca nitens. Lineage (NCBI taxonomy): Eukaryota > Metazoa > Arthropoda > Insecta > Orthoptera > Acrididae > Schistocerca > Schistocerca nitens. The sequence continues at coordinate 602,808,727 of NC_064617.1, read as the reverse complement.
TGGCAAAACGTCATTTTTTCGGATGAATCCAGGTTCTGTTCACAGCATCATGATGGTCGCATCCGTGTTTGGCGAAGCCGCGGTGAACGCACATTGGAAGCGTGTATTCGTCATCGCCATACTGGCGTATCACCCAGAGTGATGGTATGGGGTGCCATTGGTTACACGTCTCGGTCACTTCTTGTTCGCATTGACGGCACTTTGAACAATGGACGTTACATTTAAAATGTGTTACGACCTGTGGCTCAATCCTTCATTCGATCCCTGCGAAACCCAACATTTCAGCAGGATAATGCACGACCGCACGTTGCAGGTCCTGTACGGGCCTTTCTGGATACAGAAAATGTTCGACTGCTGCCCTGGCCAGCACATTCTCCAGATCTCTCACCACCTGAAAACGTCTGGTCAATAGTGGGCCGAGCAACTGGCTCGTCACAATACGCCAGTCACTACTCTTGATGCACTGTGGTATCGTGTTTAAGCTGCATGGGCAGCTGTACCTGTACACGCCGTCCAAGCTCTGTTTGACTCAATGCCCAGGCGCATCAAGGCCGTTATTACGGCCAGAGGTTGTTGTTCTGGGTACTTATTTCTCAGGATCTATGCACCCAAATTGCGTGAAAATGTAATCACATGTCAGTTCTAGTATAATATATTTGTCCAATGAATACCCGTTTATCATCTGCATTTCTTCTTGGTATAGCAATTTTAATGGCCAGTAGTGTATATTGGTGGAAAGAGAAGCTGATTCGCCAGTGTTCACAGGTAGCGTTATGTGATATAATATTTTGCTGCACGTAAATTCTATCTATTTTTCTGACAGGGTGTGCTGTTACATGTGTAAAGTCACTTGCATACAAGGACGGTAGTGGCGGGCAGTCCTAGCGGCCAGAACTGGCGGCCAGTGTCCTAGCCGGGACAGTGGGCTTGCACAAGAAGACAGTAACGTATTTCAGTGAAATTGTTCTAGTGGGAGCCAGTATCTAGTTTTTGCTCAGATGTGGTGAATGCAACATTGTCCGAAGGTATGTGAGAACATGGAGGCGATTGACTGAAGAGTATGAAGAACCTGTTGATGATGCTGTGAGTGAAACTGTACATTGTTTAAGTGAAGACCTTCAAGAAATATTAACCAAAAATAGATCATGACGGGTTTGAAGACTGGATGTGGTGCAGGGATCAGCTGGAAGCGTTGTCTGCAATATTTTGGGAAGTTTCTGAGGAGGATCTCATGAGCACAAGAAAGTTGTGAGAAGGAGTGTGGGGCAATTTAACAAACTGTATAGCTTAATTGAACATAAAATTTCTCGAATTTTCTCCTCATGGTCATTACGCGAGACGTATGTGAGGGGGGAGTAATATGTTGTCTGACTCTTCCCCGAAAGTGCTCTCTCGAAATTTCCATAGTAAATCTCTCCATACTGCACAACGCCTCTCTTGTAACGTATGTCAATGGAGTTTGTTGAGCATCTCCGTAACGCTCTCGTGCCGACTAAGCGATCCCGTGACGAAACGTGCTGCTCTTCGTTGTATCTTCTTTATATATTCTATCAGTCCTTCTGGTAGGGATCCCAGACAGATGAACAATACTCAATAATGGGTCGAACAAGTGCCTCTTAAATCACTTCCTTCGTCGATGAGTTATATTTCCTTAATATTCTTCCTGTTAATCTGAGTCTGGCATCTGCTTTTCCCTCTATTTGTTTTATATGGTCATTCCATTTGAGGTCGCCCCAGATAGTTACTCCTTGATATTTTACGGCAGACACTATTTTCAGCGGTTTTTCATCAATAGTGTAGCTATACAGTAGTGGATATTTTTTTCCTATGTATTCGCAACATACTGCATTTGAAACTTCCTGGCAGATTAAAACTGTGTGCCCGACCGAGACTCGAACTCGGGACCTTTGCCTTTCGCGGGCAAGTGCTCTACCAACTGAGCTACCGAAGCACGACTCACGCCCGGTACCCTGCAGAGTGAAAATCTCATTCTGGAAACATCCCCCAGGCTGTGGCTAAGCCATGTCTCCGCAATATCCTTTCTTTCAGGAGTACTAGGCTCAAATGGTTCGCAGGAGAGCTTCTGTAAAGTTTGGAAGGTAGGAGACGAGGTACTGGCAGAAGTAAAGCTGTGAGTACCGGGCGTGAGTCGTGCTTCGGTAGCTCAGTTGGTAGAGCACTTGCCCGCGAAAGGCAAAGGTCCCGAGTTCGAGTGTCGGTCGGGCACACAGTTTTAATCTGCCAGGAAGTTTCATATCAGCGCACACTCCGCTGCAGAGTGAAAATCTCATTCTGGAAACATACCCCAGGCTGTGGCTAAGCCATGTCTCCGCAATATCCTTTCTTTCAGGAGTACTAGTTCTGCATGGTTCGCAGGAGAGCTTCTGTAAAGTTTGGAAGGTAGGAGACGAGGTACTGGCAGAAGTAAAGCTGTGAGTACCGGGCGTGAGTCGTGCTTCGGTAGCTCAGTTGGTAGAGCACTTGCCCGCGAAAGGCAAAGGTCCCGACTTCGAGTCTCGGTCTGGCATACAGTTTTAATCTGCCAGGAAGTTTCATATCAGCGCACACTCCGCTGCAGAGTGAAAATCTCATTCTGCATACTGCATTTATTTACCTTCGGGGTCAACTGCCAGAGCCTGCCCCATTCATCAATTCTCCGAAGGTCATTCTGCACATCATTACTATCTTCTGGCGTTGCACCTTGTTATAGACAACCACATCATCTGTGAACATCTTTAGAGAGTATCCGACGCTTTGTACTAGATCATTTATAAATTACCTTTACATCTATCGGTTTTGTTCCGTTAAGAGCGACGTGTTGAGTTTTGTCTGCAAGAAAGCCTTGAATCCAGTCGCAAATCTGCTCCTATACTCGATAAACTCCTATTTTTTTCAGTAAACGGCAGTGCGTGACTGTGTCAAATGCCTTACTGAAATCAGGGAACACGGCAGTAACCTGAGATTCATTGTCTACGGCACTGTGGACCTCCCATCGTGGAACAGAGCCAGCTGAGTTTCGCAGGATCTCTGTTTGCAGAACCATGTTGACTTTTATAGAGAAGATTTTCCTTCTCCAAGAACGTCATAATTCTTGAGCATAAAACATGTTCCATTATTCTTCAAGAGATTGACGTCAACGATACAGGTCTATAATTGTGTGCATCAGTCCTATGGCCCTTCTTAAAAACAGGAATTGAGACACTTGTCATATGATTGTATTCCTGTGTCGTAGAAGTCTCCCACTTATGAATGAAACCTGTGTGTGACAGTCGTCTTCAGCTCTTCGTCGTTACCAAAATGCTGGCCGCAGGACAGGAATTTCTTGAGGTCAATGAAAAGATCGAAATCGCTGGGAGCAAGACCAGGACTGTATGCTGGATGATCTAACAGCTCCCAGCCGAACTACTGTAAAACAGTTGCTACGTGCCAAGCCCTATGGGGACGAGCATTGTCACGTAGCAGTGCAACACCAGCAGTAAGCATTCCACGCCTCTTGTTCGGAGCTTCCGCATTGTTTTACAGTAATTGTCATTATTTGTCGTTTCAATTTTGGGCAGGAAGTCAATGAGCCGAATGACCTTTCTGTCCCAGAACACTTGCACATCACTTTCTACACCGATACAGTCTGCCTAAATTTCGCCTTGACCAGAGATCCACTGCTGCTTGGTTTCCGGGGTCAACTGAGAAATACATGTCTCATCGTCTGTGACGATCCTGTCGAGGATCATCATACCACTGCAGAAATATCAGTGCTGCTCCAAAGTGTTTCGTTTGGTGTTTGGCTGTCAGGATTTTTGGCATCCAACTGGCACACAATTTCTTGAACAGCAGGTGCTTAGTGACAATTTCATGCATCAAGAATCGCGATATCTGCGGAAAATGGCTGCTGAGCTACGTAATTGTGAAACGACAGTCCTCCAAGATCACTACCACACCAGCTCAACCAGGTGATAATTGATGAGGGACGGTCATCCACTACATTCTGCATCATGGACGCTTGACGACTTTCGGAAAAAGGCCTACACTAGCGATGCGCCATATGTTTGCTCAAGATGTCTGACCATAGACCTGACAGGGCTGATGATTAATGTCGATGACCGCTTTGTTTCGTGCATTAAGGAACCTTATCACTGACTAACATCACAGGCGGTGGGAGAACGAATAAGAGAAGCCATTTTGGGCACTGCTGCCATAGTACTGACAATAGATGGGACCTGTCCGGTGGGCATTTGATTGTCACCTCATAGATCTGTAGCGCATGCGCAATTTTTCCGACTAAATACGTCTACTTTAAAGGAACCAGCATCAGGAAATTTACTTTCTGGATGCTCCTCATGTAAGGAAGACACTGATGTCAGATGTACACCTAAAAAGTATTATACAGATGGAGTAATCAGAATATGCAGTAGAGAAGTGTTGTATGTCTTTAAGTAACGACTAGATGTAGGAGTGGGGATGACACCACACAGATATGTGTGTATTTGTATACACACACGAGAGGCAGACAGTCCAAACCCATGCAGAGACAATCATAGGAGGAATTCAGTACAGGTAGCGTGGACAGCTAACAGCTAAACATTCACCACAACACACGACATGATGTGCTAGGTGAGGTCCGCTGTGGTCAAACTCCAAGTAAGCAACAGCTTACCTGACCTACTGGCACCCACAAGTGGACACATCTCCCTGTGAGCTTTCTCATACTATGTGTTACATGCAACCTGCCTGTATGTGTGTGTGTGTGTGTGTGTGTGTGTGTGTTGTGTCTATATATACAGGGTGAGTTGTAAATGGGGAAGGGTATTTTGTACAAATTGTCACACATTGGGCTACAAACATAAATTTGTTTTCTCATATTCTATGTCTCGCGGTAGCGTTCTCGCTTCTCAAGTACAGCGGCCCGGGTTCGATTCCCGGAGGGTCAGGGATTTTCACCTGCCCGGAGATGACTGGGTGTTGTTGTGTCGTCTTCATCATCATCATTCATCCCCATTACGGTCGGAGGAAGGCAACGGCAAACCAACTCCATTAGGACCTTACCTAGTACGGCAGTGCAGGTCTCTCGCATCATTCCCCTATGCTCTGTTAAGAGGCATGGGACTTCATTTCCATATTCTATGTCACTAAATCACTAAATGGCAAGGCAATTTAATGTTATAATATCAAGAAATCTGAAGCAGGCTTTTGGATGCCCCTGGGTGCTGACAGGTAAAGATCAGCAACACTGCACAACATGTGTGAGTGTTGTAGGTAGTCGACACTGGTGATTAGAAGGCACTGCATGTGGCGTCAAGCGACAGTCTACATGACAGTACAAGAAATGACAGTGTCCACATGTACCGTGTTCTGTGTTTGCCAGCTGGTATTATGTCCCAGAGCTAGTTGGCATAGGGAAAGAGGAGTAAGGAGGAATTGTATTAATGTGTATGCATGTTCTGTTATTTGGTTTCTGTGTCCTGGATTTAGTCTCAAGGAACGAGAACAAAGAATCGGAATACAAAATACAATTACTCAGTCATGTCTCAGTTAATCCAAAGGAATACAGTACAACTGTACAAATCTGTAGTAACATAGAAACACACGACCAGAAGCTGCAGTGGTGTTCTACAAACACTGTTCGAAATGAAGGCCACAGTGTGTGTTCAAATGGCTCTGAGCACTATGCGACTTAACTTCTGAGGTCATCAGTCGCCTAGAACTTAGAACTAATTAAACCTAACTAACCTAAGGACATCACACACATCCATGCCCGAGGCAGGATTCGAACCTGCGACCGTAGCGGTCGCTCGGCTCCAGACTGCAGCGCCTAGAACCGCACGGCCACTCCGGCCGGCCACAGTGTGTGTGACAACGTTCGATTCTTCATAGAAAGGATTTCTAACAAGATCCATCACGTTCGTATCTGTTTGCCTAACACGGCGTGCGAGCGCGCGCGCGCACACACACATACACACACACACACACACACACACACACACATGTTCTATTCTGGGTGGAAGGCTGCTGTCATCAACTATCCTTCCTCCATAAAACACAGATTTCAGATGGTCCCACAAAAATAAATCCAGTGGATTAAGGTCTAGTGATCTAGCTAGCACTGCTACGGGGCCTTCAATCCATTTGGAAGGGAAGGAATGGTCCAGGTGACATGGCACTGTGCCACTGAAGTGGGTGGGGGCTCCATCACACATGTTCCACAAGTTCATACAGGAGCCCAGACTAACGTCTTTCAACAGTTCAATGAAACAGCATCAAGGAAACGCAAATATTGCTCTCCTGTCAGCTTTGGTGGTAGCACATGTGCGCTTATGAGATGCTGATTGACAATACCACACCAGATACAGACAGCACATCGTTGTGTGTACCCTCATAAAACTATGCTGTGGGGATTTTCTTTTGTTCACTTGTGCCTGTTGTGCGAATTCGCTGTACTATCCTTCGTGAAATAGGCTTCGTCAGAGAGCAGTACTGTTCGTGAAAAACGCTGGTCCTGCCTCTGACGCCATGGTATAAATTTGCCAAAGTCCATCCTCTGCTGGTAGTCTGCTGGTGACAATGGTTGTACCTTCTGCATGTGAAAGGGCTGATAACGGTTTCTGCACGATACTCGCATAACAGTTGATTTTGGCACTCCGACCGTTGTGACGAGGCACCTGGTGCCTATTCCTCATTCCTCTGTAACAGTCTGTAACAAATTCACTTCGTCATCTTCACTGTACGTCGACAGTCGGCTCAAGCCACTAAATCCAGGAGGTGCTACACATGCACCACACTCCCTCAAGCACCTATCCAAAGACTAAAATATTTTTGCAAATGGAAGGTGCCAGTTAGAAAATTTCTCGTGACACAGTTGTCATATAACGTCATCTCTTCCATCGGCAAGCTCATAGGTGAGGTGGATGTCGACGCATTCCTCTTTTGTGAAACTTGCCATGGCAGTAACAATGCAATGCATCCATCAGCAGCTGTCGGTGTGGCAAGTATCAGCTAGAGTGAACAACACAGTGCTGATAAAAACGCCTCATGCATGCTATAGTTTTCCTTCCACCAATGACAGGACTTTCTGTTTATAGGACAAACATTCCTTGACATGAGACTATATACTCTGTCACCGCTGGTGACATGTGGTCCATAAGTTCTGACACAATTCCACATAAACTACGATGGTATTTGTTCTTTTTCATATCTTTCAAACACTGGCACATACAAATCGGCTCACTGGTGTCACTTGTTGCACATAGGAGCATGCGGTCCTCAGAATATTTTTCTTCATTTACGTCTCAACCTGTATATAGGCTTTAATGGTGGAAAGATGGAGCGATCTAGAGACATGGTGAGTCTCTCCATGGCGATCCATATTGCAACATAAAGGTGATGCAAGTTCATGACAACTGGACGCTTGGAAAATACACATTGTGTTAGGCCTTGAGATGTTAACTTCATCGTTTCACTCCCAAACGTTTAACCGACGGATGCTTTATTGCTGCCAAAGGTACTAATGTCCCAAAAGAATGGATTCTATTTGATGGTCACGCAGTCCTCGATGTATTTCAGTGTGCTGCACAGTTGATCCCGCTCCGTATCACTGAACTTCACCTTTGCATCCCGCTGGACAGTCTCTATTTCTTCATAACTTCACAGTCGGTCTAATGGGCTAAACCAACATTAACACACGATGATCCATTGATGGTCAATTGATAAGTAGTGCTACAAAACAGGATTCTGTAATTACTTAGCAGAGGCTTGATGTGTAGTGCAGACATTGGATATAATGGAAGTTCAAAGTCTGGAAACACCTCTGCTTCCTGCTCTGATATATCCGACATTTGCACCAGAGAGCCTGTCTGCATGTTGACTTGTTGACTTAGTGGTGCCAGTAACGGATATAGTGGAAACTCAGGGTCTGGAGATAGTTCTCCAAGCTGTTTGATTTCCACTCCAGCGTGCTGGGATTTGCCTCAGGAAACTTGTCTGTATGCTGATTTGATTTATGCTGCTGCTGGTGATGATGATGATGATGATCAAATGTGCTTGTTTTCCACTCCAATGTATTGTGAGCTGCATCAGCGAGTGCATCTGCATGCTTGCGTGATAGCTACTCTCATTGCTCAAATGATTCAGACAGAAAACACATTTGTACACATAAACACGAAATCAATAATAAACAGTGAGAGAGAGGAATGGTTTAATGCTTACAAACGAGGGTGTGAGTCAGTTTTTTCTGCCAGGAGGTGGTAGATCTCTGATGACGGTTCATTATGATGATAAGCCTTTCACTATGGAGCACAGAGCACAAGTGCTGGCTCCACTTCATGGGTAGTAGGCATGGGCGCTGAAGATGAATGGTGGCACCACGCAAATTGTAACGACTATTTTGGACTGCGCCCATATTTTCAAGTCAGTAATCTTGGATTCTACATCTACATATACATTATACTCCGCAACCAACTTAACTGTGTGTGGTGGAGGGTATTTCTGTTACCTCTAATTGATCCCCCGTTCCCTGATCCACTCGCGAATGGCGTGTGGGAAGAATGATTGCCGGTAATCCTCTGTAAAAGCTATAACATCTCGAATTTTCTTGTCGTGGGCATTTCGCCAGATGCATTTGGGAGGAAGTAATATGTTGTCCGATACTTCCTGGCAGTGCTGCCTCGAAATTTCAATCGTAAACCGCTCCCTGGTGCTCAACACATCTCCAGTAGCGTCTGTCAATGTAGTTTATCAAGCAGCTCTGCAGTGCTCTCACGCGGACTAAACAATCTTGTAACGAAATGCACCGTTATTTGGTGGATCTTCTCTGTTTCTTTTATAAGTCCCACCTCGTAACGATCCCACACTGATGAGAAATACTCAAGAATCGGGCACACAAGCGCCTTGTAACCCACGTCCTTCGTGGATGTGTTACATTTCTTTAAGATTCTTCCTACGAATTTCAGTCTGGCATATTCTTTTCGTACTATTTGTTTTATATGATCAAACAAAGTACCCTCCCCCACAAACCAAATAGGAAAGCGAGTTAATATTGCACTGTCACCCAGTTCTGACCTGTACTAAAAGTTTCTAGTCCTTGACCACCGGAAATTTAGTTTAAAATCATTTGCAAAAATTTGTACCATACAAATAGACAAGTAAGCGAAGTAAGTTAAATATGTTGCTATTAACCTCTTTGACAGTCAACTCATGGAAATGTTTGACATACAGCATAAGTGTTTCCAAATGCAGATTACAGACGTTTTTCCTGGACAAGACTTTTTATACTATGAAAAATCCTTGATTAGAAATAATGAGTCACCAAAAAACTATCTGTAAACTGGTGGCATGTAGCCAAATAAACATTATTTTTTCATTTGTAATTGTGTTAGCTAAGTGTTGCATTTTGATCTGTTGACACGTTCCACATCATAAAGTTTATCATGAATTTTAATTGTGGAACAAGTAACTAAGTAATTAACTAATTTCTCGTCACTTGAAAAGATTTTTAACAATTGCTGTAAACAATTCATAGATTTATAGCTATGGTCATGCATTTCACTGAGGTATGTGAACGTAGCTTCTTGTGCTGCAAACTGCCTACCCATTTCATAAATGTTTTTTATGTTTACTTTTATTTTAATTTTCGTTTGAATACGTATGCGATATTTCTTCATCTTAACTCGATTCCAAACGTCAGACATTCCTCCTTGTCCAATAGTAAGATGGTGGCGTTCCCCTAATCAGCAGGTAAAATGACGATGTCATTGTCTACTCTCAAGTCTCACAGAGCCTTCGTTTCTGTTGAGCTGATGTTAAACTTTCTTGGTGGAGCTCGTGCTAAAATTCGGCAGGCGTTCCTCCTAATCTCTGCTGTAACATCACTGGGAACTTCAAAGGTGCCTGCACTATGACACCTGGGGGCTTTCTGTGGTGTTGAAGCATAGTTCAAACCTTTCTTGAGCACTGAAACGGCCGCGACGTTCAGGATACTATCAGTGACATTAAACATGAACGTCAATTAGTGCATTCCCTTCTTGTGTTTGGGCCACAAGACGAGTGTGCTTTGGCATTTGGCGAACCTTGGCTTGTTGTTTTGCCCAATCAGCTAGCCCCCAGGTGGCACTATCTACCCAATCTCAAGATACAGCTGAGAGTTTCGAAGAGATCTTCAGATGCACTGACTGTAATTTCGTGGACACCATCTGCAGTTCCTGTCGTCCAGCTACAGCCGTCGGATCTTTCGGTTAGCTTTGAAGCTGTATCTTTATTTACGAAATTACCGCTGCAGGACTCGTTAGAGCTTATGAGCAACCAGTTTTAGAGAGACATTGTGGCGATTGTTAAAACATGTGCTTACCTCAACTTAACTCTTATTCAGTGACCAGTATTTTCAACAAGTCGACGTGTCGCCAAGGGAAGTCCTCTGTCTCCCATCGTGGCCTACTGTTTTATGGAAGACTTTTAGTAATAAGCGCTGCAGTCGTCAAGTCTCAGATCTTCCTGCTTCTAGCGGTATGTAGACAATACATTTGTAGTGGAATAGAGACATTACCTGCGTTTCTCCAGCATCTGAACTCGCTCCATTCGAATATACAGTTCACAGTGGAAGTGGAAAAAGATGGCATTTTACCATTTCTGGATGTCATGGTCAGAAGACAAGCTGTTGGTACACTAGGACATAGTGTCTATCGCAAACCAACTCACACGGTGCTATATTTGCAGACCACACGTTGTCATCACCCAGCACAATGCGGCAGTGTATTATGCTCTTTGGTGCATAGAGCACGTGTGGTCCCAGATGCCGACAGTCTGTCTGGTGAGCTACGACACCTAAGAACGGTATTCCAAAAAAATCTATTGAGGTAGACAGATGCGCCTTGCATTACATTCTAAGCAAACTCAAAGAAGGGATGTAAATAAAGATGAAGAGGTACCCTTTGCAACGGTGTTCTTGTCCTGTTTTGGTGGCACGTCTTCAGAATAGAAAGAATCCTCAACAGACACGACGTCAAGGGCGTTTCTCGGCCAGCAGCAAAATTGAGGAATTAATTGTGCTCGGTTAGAGACAACCTTGGCCTTAGGAAATGTGGCGTGTATAAAATCCCATGCCAATGTGGGAAATCTTATATTGGGCAGACATGCCGAATTGTGCAACAACGTTGCATCGAACACTGTCATCATACACACCTGGGGCAACCTGATAAATCAGGGGTGGCGGAGCATTTCCTGGACACGAGGCATCACGTGTTTTAGAAAAGACTGAAATTTTATCTCCAGCATCATCTTTCTGGAACTGCATTGTTAAGTAGGCCATACATATGCATACAGCAGACAGTCTTATCAACAGGGATGTAGGTTTTCAGTTAAGCGCTGCCCGGAATCCAGCTCTGGCTGCCATTAAATCAAAACAAGGAAAACAAGACTTTTGATTCATGACTCGACGCTATGCACTGCTGAGATTTAATTCAGCTCTAAACCACGGGAGCGTCTGGCAGCACAGTCTTTGCCCACAGCTCACTCACAGAAGGCGCTTCTGTGGCTCCCATCAGAGGACACTAGGGACGGCGCTTTCATCCAACTGCCAGCAACTTCCACGTACGCGTGTTGCATGCTCCTCGCTTGATAAATTTCGACACCGCCGCACGACTAACATCAGTAGCGGCTTGCAGCATTGACAGCGGCAACTATCACTAATTGAGGATGTAGAGCAGTTGCAACGATGAAATATTGTGGAGTCTACACAGTACGACCTGGCGGCAAACCTGAGAAGTGCATTTGCAACAGATTTGTCAGGAAATCCTGAGAAGAAACACAAAATATGTATTGCATGTAGTTTATGTGTCTACTATGTTTTTATGTTCCTGATTAAGAATAATAAGTTTTTTGTTGCCTACCTCATGTTTATGTTCATATATTCCTATTCAAGAGTCTTACATAAGAAAATTGAATTGTATCTCATACTCCTTCCACAATTTAAAAAATGTATTGTATTAATTTATATTTTTCCATTCTTGCATGTAGAAAAAATCACTTTGAAACGTATTCTGGTGCACCCAAAGGCAAAAGCATGAATCGATACTACCAACAGTGCAAAATTTCCAGTAAATAAAGAAACATTGTAGGGCAAGTGGTGCCAGTGGCGCTTTCTAGCGTGTATACTTGCTCAGTAAAATTGTAAATCTAGCATCCGGTAACATCGAACACTTCAAGTGGAATCATAAAAAAATGAGACATATGAGCGTTCCCAAAAACTTTTAGGAGAGCAGGAGATTTTTGGAAAAAAATGGGCCTGTCCTGAGAAAAATGAGACGAATGGTCACATTATTCTGGTATAGTTTGTCATTCAGGAGGAAGATATTCGTTGCATAGAACTGTGTGTCAGGAGTGATGTGAGGTGTCCACTCTAGAAACTTTTGTAGTAAGATCTTCAACAATTAATTACACTCGCTATTTATACTGGCATTAATAACTTCATGGGGTCGTTTTGGACCCCAAAACAAAAACTTTCTGAAACTTCTTTTCTTCTATGTGTCTCTAAATCGGTAGCAGTCAGCTTGGTTCCCATAGGCCACTAATGGACATTCCAGCTTTGATGGTAGGCAGTGGGTGGTATGATTATTAAAAACATCTTCATTAGGTTTGTGCAGGGTGACGCAGAATAATGGGATTGTTTGAAATGATTAGTGGCAGCCATGGGCAAGTGGCAGCACTGCGGGTTCGTGACAGTTAGCGAGTAAACAGTCCGCCATTTCACTAATCATGTATCAGTAGAACGGACAATAGCGTGCGTTACCCATAAACATGTTTTATAAAAACAATGATAGTTTGGTAGCGACGCAGAGGGAGTTTCGAAGTTTTTGTAATTCAGGAGATCATGATGCCGTTCTGTTAAAACACGTGATAAAATGTTGGATTAATAACTTTGAAGAGACTGGATCTGCTCTCAAGAAGAAACCAACTGGACGATCAAGAAGTGTACATTCTCCAGCGAACACTGATGTTGTTTGCGAGTCTGTCTTACGGAGACCACGGCGGTCAATTCGTAAGCAAGCAGCAGTGATTGGAATGTCCCGTGAGAGTGTTCGCAGAATTCTTCATCTTGATTTATAACTTCATCTGTACAAACTAGAGATTGTGCAACAACTGAAGGGTCGGGGTGGCCGAACGGTTCTAGGCGCTACAGTCTGGAACCGCGTGACAGCTACGGTCGCAGGTTCGAATCCTGCTTCTGGCATGGATGTGTGTGATGTCCTTAGGTTAGTTAGGTTTAAGTAGTTCTAGGTTCTAGGGGACTGATGACCTCAGAAGTTAAGTCCCATAGAACTCAGAGCCATTTGAACAACTGAAGGTCAACAGTTACCAGTTAGAATTAGGATTCTGTCAACAAATGATAACAAAAATAAACAATAATTGACACAACAAGAAGAACTGCACCACAAGATGATTAATAACGATGAATTTGTAAACAAATTACGGATGTCAGATGAGGCACATTTCCATCTCACAGGTTATGTGAATAAACAGAGCTACTATTACTGGGCAAACACAAATCCTAATGACGTTCATGAGCGCACTTAACACGCTAGTAAAGTGACAGTATGGTGTGGTGCGTCATCACATAGGATTTATCGGACCGTATATTTCGCATATGAACAGGGAAACACAATAATTGTCAATGCCGATCGTCACGTGGAGATGTTAGGATCTTTCGTTACATCTGCATTGAACAACTTTCCAAACGTTCAAGAAGCCTGGTTTCAACAGGACGGAGCAACATCACACACTACTCGGCAATCAATGGCGTATGTGTGAGAATTGTTTGGCAATCATGTGATCTCACGATTCGGTAACATTACCTGCCCCCCTAGATCACCAGATTTATTCGTTTGTGATTTTTTTTCTTGTGGGGCTACCTCAAGAGCAAATTTGACACGACTCGACCAAGAACCCTGGATGAGTTAAAACGGAGGAGAATTTGGGAAACAATGCACAGTATTCCAGCTGAGATATTGCAGTGGCCAATGAGGAATCTCAACAGCAGATTTCACGAATGTATTCGTGAGGAGGACGCCATCTAAAGGACGTAATTTTTTTAAAATGATAAATGCCATCTATGTTTTGTAAATGGCAAAGTTGTAAGGTTTCAATTACTATGAAGGCAATCTTCTTTCCTTCATTACTTCTAATTTTATTGGATTGTGGAAATGTTCCCGTTTTTCTGTGTCACCCTGTATAAAATTTAGACAATGTATTTGATAAGTAATTATTCTTAGATGCTTTAATTTCTGTTGCTCAGCTTAAAAAAATTTATAAAGTAAAGTTAGTTCCCTATTTTTTAAATGACTGTTACTGTGGAACTGTGGGAGATTACAAAATTTTACTACAAATGGAGATGCAACAGTGGGTGACAGGTGAAAGAGGTTAAATATCCCTGCTCTAAACTGTTGTTACAGAATCAATAAATGAAAAGCTTTTATTTATGAAAAATGAAGTTTTCTTTAAAAAAGGAAACATAATCTTACCGACAATTAAGGCTCTTACCTTAACATTTGCGCCTTTAGAGTTTTTGGAATTAACTTAAAAACAAAGAAAATCTATTCCAGCAATGTTCAAAAACATCATTTGAGATCAAATAATGATCGATTGAGTAAACTATAAAGAAAAGTAAAGAATGACTTTCAATAAAAAATGACAGTAGGTATATGAATGGATCAACTAAGCACTTATTTTCGTACATTTCTGTCGATGAAATGCATTTTGCGCAGGCTTTTTACTCTTGGAAAACTTTTTTTTTTTAGTTTTTGCGCATTTAAGGCGTGGTCATCGTGATGTCTTTGAGTATTTTGACTGACTCGAACCCACGTGGACTTGCACTGCAGACTCGTCGATCTTGCTATCATTTTCAAAATTTTTGCAGTCTGCAAAGTCCTAGTCAAATTTCTGGAATTCATTTTTCTCTCTTTGATATTTGCTTTGATCAATGCCATGCCACGTTGTTCTATAAAACATCGATGCACCATCTTGTTACTCTTCTGTAGAAAGGTTTTCTCCTTAAAAAGAGCCAGACTGTCTTGCTATTTCTTGGTTTTCTTCAGGAACATTCTCTTCCCCTGCCTCTTCACCGTCCTCTATTTCACAATTGAAATCTCACCCACTTCTCCCTTTGAAATTAGGAAAATAATAAACTTGCTTAAAAGCAAAAACTCACATGAAATTGATGGCATTTCCAGCAAAATACTAAAAGCTTGTTCTCAACAGATAAGTAAGATTCTCAGCCACCTGTGTAATAGCTCTCTGGAACAGGGCATTTTCCCTGATAGACTGAAATATGCTATTGTTATACCTTTGCATAAAAAGGGGGATAGATCTGATGTCAACAATTACCGTCCAATCTCCCTTCTAACAGCTTTATCCAAAATTTTTGAGAAAGTAATGTATTCAAGAGTAGCTTCACATATCTGTAAAAATGAAGTACTAACAAAATGTCAGTTTGGTTTTCAGAAAGGTTTTTCAACAGAAAATGCCATATATGCTTTCACCAGTAAAATTTTGAATGATCTGAATAACCGAACACCACCCATTGGGATTTTTTGTGATCTCTCAAAGGCTTTTGATTGTGTAAATCATGAAATTCTGCTAGACAAGCTCAAGTATTGTGGCATGAGTGGGACAGTGCACAAATCGTTTAATTCGTACCTAACTGGAAGAGTGCAGAAAGTTGAAATAAGTAGTTCTCGTAACATGCAAAGATCAGCACATTCCTCAAACTGGGGAACTATCAAGAATGGGGTTCCACAAGGGTCAGTCTTGGGTCCTTTGTTGCTCTTATTATATATTAATGACTTGCCATTCTATATTCATGAAGAGGCAAAGTTAGTTCTCTTTGCTGATGATACAAGTATAGTAATCACACCTGACAAACAAGAATTAACTGATGAAATTGTCAATACTGTCTTTCAGAAAATTACTAAGTGGTTCCTTGTAAACGGACTCTCACTGAATTTTGATAAGACACAGTACATACAGTTCCGTACAGTGAATGGTATGACGCCATTAATAAATATAGACCTTAATCAGAAGCATATAGCTAAGGTAGAATATTCCAAATTTTTAGGTGTGTCCATTGATGAGAGATTAAATTGGAAGAAACACATTGATGATCTGCTGAAACGTTTGAGTTCAGCTACTTATGCAATAAGGGTCATTGCAAATTTTGGTGATCAACATCTTAGTAAATTAGCTTACTACGCCTATTTTCACTCATTGCTTTCATATGGCATCATATTTTGGGGTAATTCATCACTGAGGAATAAAGTATTTATTGCACAAAAGCGTGTAATCAGAATAATAGCTGGAGTCCACCCAAGATCATCCTGCAGACATTTATTTAAGGATCTAGGGATATTCACAGTAGCTTCTCAGTATATATACTCTCTTATGAAATTTGTTATTAACAATCAAACCCAATTCAAAAGTAATAGCAGTGTGCATAACTACAATACTAGGAGAAAGGATGATCTTCACTATTCAAGATTAAATCTAACTTTGGCACAGAAAGGGGTGAATTATACTGGCACTAAAGTCTTTGGTCACTTACCAAATAGTATCAAAAGTCTGACAGATAACCAACAAGTATTTAAGAAGAAATTAAAAGAATTTCTGAATGACAACTCCTTCTACTCCATAGAGGAATTTTTAGATATAAATTAAGAAAAAAAAGAAAAAAATATTTAAAAAATAAAAATAAAAAATAAAGAAAAACAAAAAACACAAAAAAATAAAGTTGTTATATTAACTTAAGTATGTTGTTAAATTAACCTAATTATGTCATGTATTGGAAAATTCGACTCGTTCCACATCATTACGAAATATCGTATTCATGATCCATGGAACTAGTATTAATCTAATCTAATCTAATCTAATCATGATTTGATATTTCCATTTCATTGTCACTAAACACAGCTGCATCAAAAAAAGAATCTGGTGTATCCAATGAGTCAGCAGTATGCACTAGCTAATAATAACTCGAAAATTTAATCATCGTTCGCATGTCGCTTCATTCTGTCTAAAACAATTAAAAACAATTTTAATTACAAACAAGAAAAGTAACATTTATAACTTCATGGGATAGATTTCAACCCCAACTAGCATGTACATACGGAAATAATGGCCGCTAATTAGTAAGCACCTGCACAGTACAAAATCACAGCCAATACTAAGGTTATATTGAAGTGGAGTGGCAATGTTGAAATAGACACAGTGTTGTAAACAAAAGAGTGACGCATGAGATAATCAATTACGTCGTGAATCAGTATCACACTTTTGTCTTGGTCGCTGTATTTTTATTGTTGCTCTTGATTACTTCTTTTGCTTTAGCAACATTTTCAGATCAGATCTGTGGTACATAAAACTTCTATTTAAAAGGATGGAACAAAATGTTATATGAACAATGTTTGGAATAATTGTGACGACATATCAACTGATGATACATCTCATGGATACATGGTATCTAGACAGCGTTTAAAACATGTCAGTCAACATCGAAAGCAAAACTGGCTCTCACCATGCAGCGCACTAAGAAGTAATCATGTTCGGACACCAGGTGGCCGTAGCAAACAGCGTATAGCACATATGATGTCACACTCTAATTTTTAGTCTGAAGTACTTATTCCCACCCTTAAATATTCTAATTTCAACATTAACATAACATTTTAAAATAATTTTACTGTGGACGTTATTGTGCATCTAAAGGTGTGTGCCTTGAATCACATAATGCTGCATTTACAGTACTAAGTTTTAAAGATACAAGGCTAGAATTGTTACCTGTGTAGTAGAAACATACGACTGCAGTATTAGCAAATAACTACAACTAACTGTGTTACATGTATAGAGGAGAAGTATACTTTACTTTGAGGCTAGAAGATGAAACAGATCTTTTATATGATACCTTAGAAATAGGATCATATAAAAAACAATGATGACAATAATAACATAATGACAATATTGACAATAAAAAATATTTCAGTAGAAACCATGACAGAAAAAAACATGACAGTAAAAAACCAATGGTGACAGTAATGACAGTACATGTCTGACATATCTGTAGACATTTTTTGAAATCTAATATTCTTGTGTGAATTCATATACATCACGCCGCTAATGTAGTTAGGGGTTACATATATGTACATAGTGACAGTGACATCACAGTGCATGTACTACCTTAAGCGTTTTGCTGTCAACAGACTTCAGTATGAAAGCCTCAGTAACATTCATAAATCTAATATTAAAAGGGGAGATGTACCTTACACGATCTACCATGCAGCCTTAGAGAGGCAAAGAAAGGAGTGAGGTATTCAGCCACAAAAATCTTTGGCCGCTTCCCCACTAGTAATCGAAAGTAAACACTGTACCGACCGAACGCTATGTCATAGCGTCATTGGTTGCGGAAAGATGGAGTGTAAGGTCGACACACTGCAGTAGCTGGTGTTGTGAGTTTGCGTGACATGGAGCCGCTACTGTTCGGTCAAGTAGCTCCTCAGCTGACACCACCAGGCTGGATGCGCCCCGTTCCAGTCCTCACACCAAGGAAAAATCTATGGTGGTACCTGGAATCGAACCCTAGTTGGGCGCACTGACCACTCAGCATTGGGGCGGATACCTACCGGATGTAAAAAAATAATAAAATTAATTTCAAACACAAATCGAAATCATGTCCGATTGGCAATCCCTTCTTCTCCATAGATGAGTTCTTGAATGTGTGATAATATGGTGTGAGTAAGTGTAAAGTAGTAAAGGAGTTTTGCTATTTGGGGAGCAAAATAACTGATGATGGTCGAAGTAGAGAGGATATAAAATGTAGACTGGCAATGGCAAGGAAAGCGTTTCTGAAGAAGAGAAATTTGTTAACATCGAGTATAGATTTAAGTGTCATGAAGTCGTTTCTGAAAGTATTTGTATGGAGTGTAGCCATGTATGGAACTGAAACATGGACGATAACTAGTCTGGACAAGAAGAGAATAGAAGCTTTCGAAATGTGGTGCTACAGAAATATGCTGAAGATTAGATGGGTAGATCACATAACTAATGAGGAGGTACTGAATAGGATTGGGGAGGAGAGGATTTTGTAGCACAACTTGACTAGAAGAAGGGATCGGTTGCTACAACATGTTCTGAGGCATCAAGGGATCACCAATTTAGTATTGGAGGGCAGCGTGGAGGGTAAAAATCGTAGAGGGAGACCAAGAGATGAATACACTAAGCAGATTCAGAAGGATGTAGGTTGCAGTAAGTACGGGGAGATGAAGAAGCTTGCACAGGATAGAGTAGCATGGAGCGCTGCATCAAACCAGTCTCCGGTCTGAAGACCACAAGAACAACAACTCTGGTCTGATGTAGTAGTTTTGGAAAATTATTGAGAAGTGGGAGGACGCTCCGGGAGTATTGACACTTGTCATTGGATGACTGCTCGTGAGAGACTATGACTGGCTCACTTTACAGCTCCAACTGGAGCTTGATGTATGAATATCAAGAGCTCAGATGGGAACCCAGTTCTAAGCAAAGAAGGGAAAGCAGAAAGGTGGAAGCAGTATATAGAGGGTCTATACAAGGGCGATGTACTTGAGGGCAATGTTATAGAAATGGAAGAGGATGTAGATGAAGATGAAATGGGAGATACGATACTGCGTGAAGAGTTTGACAGAGCACTGAAAGACCTGAGTCGAAACAAGGACCCCGGAGTAGACAACATTCCATTAGAACTACTGACAGCCTCGGGAGAGCCAGTCCTGACAAAACTCTACCATCTGGTGAGCAAGATGTATGAGACCGGCGAAATACCCTCATACTTCAAGAAGAATATAATAATTCCAATCCCAAAGAAAGCAGGTGTTGACAGATGTGAAAATTACCGAACTATCAGTTTAATAAGCAACGGCTGCAAAATACTAACACGAATTCTTTATAGACGAATGGAAAAACTGGTAGAAGCCGACCTCGGAGAAGATCAGTTTGGATTCCATAGAAGGATGGGAACACGTGAGGCAATACTGACCCTATGACTTATTTTAGAAGCTAGATTAAGAAAAGGCAAACCTACGTTTCTAGCATTTGTAGACTTAGAGAAAGCTTTTGACAATGTTGACTGGAATACTCTATTTCAAATTCTGAAGTTGGCAGGGGTAAAATACAGGGAGCGAAAGGCTATTTACAATTTGTACAGAAACCAGATGGCAGTTATAAGAGTCGAGGGGCATGAAAGAGAAGCAGTGGTTGGGAAAGGAGTGAGACAGGGTTGTAGCCTCTCCCCGATGTTATTCAGTCTGTATATTGAGCAAGCAGTAAAGGAAACAAAAGAAAAATTCGGAGTAGGTATTAAAATCCATGGAGAAGAAATAAAAACTTTGAGGTTCGCCGATGACATTGTAATTCTGTCAGAGACAGCAAAGGACTTGGAAGAGCAGTTGAACGGAATGGACAGTGTCTTGAAAGGAGGATATAAGATGAACATCAACAAAAGCAAAACGAGGATAATGGAATGTAGTCGAATTAAGTCGAGTGATGCTGAGGGAATTAGATTAGGAAATGAGACACTTAAAGTAGTAAAGGAGTTTTGCTATTTGAGGAGCAAAATAACTGATGATGGTCGAAGTAGAGAGGATATAAAATGTAGACTGGCAATGGCAAGGAAAGCGTTTCTGAAGAAGAGAAATTTGTTAACATCGAGTATAGATTTAAGTGTCATGAAGTCGTTTCTGAAAGTATTTGGATGGAGTGTAGCCATGTATGGAAGTGAAACATGGATGATAAATAGTTTGGACAAGAAGAGAATAGAATCTTTCGAAATGTGGTGCTACATTAGAATGCTGAAGGTTAGATGGGTAGATCACATAACTAATGAGTAGGTATTGAATAGAATTGGGGAGAAGAGGTATTTGTGGCACAACTTGACAAGAAGAAGGGACCGGTTGGTAGGACATGTTCTGAGGCATCAAGGGATCACAAATTTAGCATTGGAGGGCAGCGTGGAGGGTAAAAATCGTAGAGGGAGACCAAGAGATGAATACACTAAGCAGATTCAGAAGGATGTAGGTTGCAGTAAGTACGGGGAGATGAAGAAGCTTGCACAGGATAGAGTAGCATGGAGCGCTGCATCAAACCAGTCTCAGGTCTGAAGACGACAACAAGTGTTCGAGAAGAGGGATGGATATTCAACATAGTTAAGTACAAATCATTGTATGAGGAAAGTAGCGTAAGACTATCAGGAAAATGATCAGCATGTTACCAAATTTTTCTTTGAGAAAGTATAATGTAATATTTAAAATGACTAGCTCCACTTCATAATGATAGGTGGCACTTTATGGATCACAGGACATTGAAATGACTAAACTAATTACGACAATGTTCCGAAAGTTACGTCCAGCAGGCGACATCATCCTAGCTCGAGTTTTGAAAGAAACATATTTTCATTTCTAAACCAGTATAAGAATACTACCGCAGGATGAATTTCCTGATCTCTCTACAATTTCAATCAAACTTGCCAGACGTTTATTAAATTACTGTTCCTTCACCTTACCTTTACCAGTTGCTTATGGATATAAAAAGTTAATGTCAAAATAATGTTAAAGATCTACTGTAAACTATGTAAAAAAGAAGGTAGGCTTACCAATGGGATAATAACCCTACTTTTGTTAAAGTACCTACGTTATGAAAAGGACGCATAAATTAATCCTTCATAACTTTGTAATTCAGCCCAGTGTTCTGGAAATGTGAAACGAATATTTTGACAGCACGCGGACATGGATCCACATTATATGCACACTTAAGGTAGCTGTGCGAGAAGCATGCAAAGCGAATATTTTGACAGCATGAGGATAGGGATCCATATTATATACCCATTTAAAAAGCAGCTGTGCGAGAAGCATGCGCGCTACAAGATTCAAAAACCTTATCGGTGAATCGATAGATTCACAAATATTTTGTTCTCTGCTAAGGTACTGCGTGACAGTATTTTTAGTGACGTTTTGTCGAGTGAAAGGCATCAGCTAGTCATCCTTTTCAGTTTCTTGCCTTGTCATCAAGCTGTCGCAAAATTATATTGCAACTTTTTATTATCTCGTTTACTATTTACCGACAAGTTTTTGGTTATTCTATTTCTTGACTTGCCATCATTAGCGCGGCTCTGTGAGAAAATGCGTTTTCATGTCTTTGATTAATGTCGCTTTATGCATAGTATATATTTCAGGTTCATATTTCAGTAGCAGCAACGCAGATGTTACTGGACCCAAACCTCACATCAAGATAACATCTTGACAATAACACGATTGTCACCTATCATTTTCTGAGCTGCCAACCGTTATTTGACAGCCCATGTAGGTAACGAAGGCGCTGTAGTTACTTCTGAATTGTACGTCATGTTGGTGCACCTGAAATAAGTACAAATGGCTGACGACGGACCAGAAGATATTAGTTATATTGTTTTCTGTGTATACAAATACTTATTGTTTTTAATTCATCCAATAGTTTGTGGAAGATATGTTGACGATCAATGAAAGTAATTCCACGTGTGTTTCAATTGAAATCAGGTTAGTAATGACAGTTTTTTTATAATGAACTTTAGTTTATTTCTAGTTTAGATGTCAGCGTCAGTTCATCGTTAGTGCTTTTGCTTTGACAGCTGTATGTTTGAATGAAATAGAGCGTAGTCACTGTTTTCTTTGGGACGTGCCTCAACGGTCTACTATTTCCTAGCCCAAGAAACTCTTTGCAAGCGAACACGAGAAGTTCAGCGGTATTTTCGCGTTTAAATGTTAACTTTACGCGTCACAATGTTTATGTTTAAATTTTTATCAAAAGTTTCTCATAAAAACATGTTAATCACCAATTATTTTGGAACAGTGTTGTGAAAGAATGTGATACCGATTTCTTTGATACACTATGTTATGACTAAACTTTAAATCTTTATAATGTTGATATAGTGACTGAAGTTGTACGATACGTTCCGATTTTCACCGTGTCACATATTAGATATCACTCACATGGTCGGTGGAGTTGGTGATACTTTAATATCCACTACATGCTAATATTAGGAACTCCTGCAGAAATCACAGTTGCCCTGTTATTGTTAGGAACAGGAATTTGTGAACAGTAGCAGGAATTAGGCCTATGCAGTGTTAGTATGTTAGATTATATTTAGAAAACGAATTTTTTAACCGAATTGAAAATGAACAGCATTAATTATTTTAATACACCACCAAATACTGTACAACCGAAAACATAGGTTGAAATCTGCAGAGAAATAAAATTCTAACTGCTGTATTTAAATTATTCTATTACCTCTGCTCAAAACATTTTATTGTATTCATATTTTTATAATCATTCACTCTGTATTAGTAATTGTATTTACTAACAAGAAAATATACCTAAAATTAATTTTACATTGTTGGATTTTATTATTTTGTGAAATGAAAGACAGTTTGTTTGTATATGAAAATAAGGTAATGCTGTCCTCAATGTGTGGCTTGGTTTGAGGAGAACAATGGTAGGCATGATATAGTTGATGGTTGTATGTCCTTGTCTTTCTCAAACCTTTGAAGTGACTTAGCACAACCAGTTATAGGGGCAGCTACACTTTAATGTGGGACCTGAACCATGACTGTTTAAGGGAAGCAGTTGGACTTGCTTGTCAGAGAACTGAAACTTAATATTTAAAAATAAAAAAAGATCAGTAATGTTACAGTGGAATACTATTTTGCTTTTTGACCAAGATGATCTAATGTTGTACCATTGATGGCTTCAGCTTTTGTAAACTTGAGGTTGATGAGTTAGAGTGCTGGCAGCTGCACTAGGTCTCTTTTGTTATTTACTTACTATTTTGTTAGCAAAAGCATTGACTATAATTATGGAACATTGTGTGTTACAACCCAAGTGGGCTTAGCTTAGTGCCTACCTCCATCCCTCTCCTCCCATTTGGAGATCATCATCTGACACACATAAGGTGCACCTAAGGAAAATATAATTACCGTAATGATAACTATTAAATGCACAAAATGAGAATTGATATTTCAGGTTAAACACTTTTTACCAACAATGTTTGCAGCACACGAATCATCTGACTTGTGTTGGGCTTTTTCAAAACTGAAGACTCTTTACAGTTTCCAGGCCAATCTTCTATTCATAATAGGCACCTGAGATTACAAGCACACATCACAAAGTAAAACGATCATATGTCTGAGGAAAATGTTTCCTTCCTACTTATTCTATTATGCAGTAGTCTAGTAAGGTAAATTTCCTCTTTTTGTTAGTTTTTTCCTGTTCAAAAATAAGGACTTGCATACTGAAGGGATGTAGGAGTTTAGACTGTCCAAAATATGTCTACAGGTCAAGCAGCTTGAGGGAAATGCAGTAAAATCACATATGGAACAGAAAAAGATTTTTGTCACTGCTGGTCACCTTGTTTGATGCAGTAGCTTAGTACCTTATTTTGAAATAAGAATTTCGGGTGTCCCGGGATGAATGATCAATATTTTGGGATATGACAGTGATGATTATTCGAGGCAGAAAAGTCTAGTAAACATGACCTCTAAAATGCATACCTTAACAGCACTTGTTCAGTAGAAGAGAGGTGTTTCACAGTATCGAAGATGTAGTGCTTATAGCTCTTAAGCTACGCATTATAGTGTGTTCTGTTGTATCCCTGGAAACTGACCACTCCTCCTGGGACACACTATATGAGGAAAATAATACAAAAAGCTCACTCTTGTCTAAAGGCAGATAATCCTAAATAGGGGATGCAAATAGCATAATTGCAATTATTTGTTTGTGTTGTTCCCAAAGAGGGAGAAATTTATTTGGTAAAAATAAATTAGAAGCTTAAATGACTGGAATCAAGACCATAAATCTGAAGAAGATACAACTTCTTCTGCTGGCAGCTCAGCTTTGGAAATTCAGGGATGTTTAAGAAAACTTGTAGTTTGTCAGGCTTCCTGGCCTTCGATTTGCAGAAAAATGGGGAGACAAGGGGAAGAAAAGACCTGATGAAAAGGTGCATGCATGTAATGAACATAAACAGATTTAGAACTCTATTAGGTCAATTAAAATTCCTGGTATGGACAAGACATCTGCACTCTCCAGAGGTGTCCAATTTTGAATGTTTCTGCTTGTGCCAGAGTACATACAAACTGAATTTTCTGGTTCAGTCATTACCAGACTACCACCTTCCAAACTAATCTAGCTTTTCATTTCCACTGGAGATCAGTCTTGGCACCAGAATGAAGATTTCATATTTACATTTGTTTGCTTTGCCAACTCTCAACCAAACTGTCAAGTTGCAACCAAATTTAGATCTCAGGCTATGCTATTATCACTTTGCACCACAACCAAGATTCCATATTATAGGTGAGTTGTTAATTATTTCAGTGTTAAAAATGACACACACACAAGTTAACACAACACAGTTAACGGAAATACGGAAGCGTCCGATCCCGCCCGTCTGCTCTGACCTATGACGTCACAAATATGGCGGAAACGACCATAAACCACGATTCCAATATGGCGCATATAAAGTCGTTATGTACACATTGTGAGGACGAAAATACATCGAAAAACACACACACACACACACACACACACACACACACACACACACACACACTCTTTCCACAAGAAACCTAATGACACTAACGGGACAAGCACGGGAAATGGGGTGTTTTGGGTGGGGGGCAAACTAAATATAAACAAATTTAGACGCCCACCCCCATACAAAACCACACAAATAGACGAAAAAAAACTGGCATCACAAAACTCCCCAAATACCACTAAACAATATCATCTGGAATCGGACACTTCCCTTGACCTATATAGCTCAACAGCAGCTCCCTTGGTCTATATAGCTCAAAAACATCTCCTGATACCAACATACACAGCCACACATCGGGATCGAACACTTCCCTTGACCTGCGCACTTAATTTTATCCGTCATATCCATTCCTGAACAAAAACAACCGATTAATTTTACTAAAATTACCACACGACGTACAGCAAACACTAAATTAACCTTCACACAAAATCGTTAACTCACTGAAACGAATTCCACTACAAACACAGCTGACACACTAACAATTTTGGGTAATGAGCAAAAGCAAACTGAGCCCATTACACCACACGAACGAAAACCCTGAACATACCGCTAGAGAGCACAACAAACCGCAACACGACGACATCTACAAACACGCCACAATCAAACCAAACTCCGCGCCGTCATGACGTCACACACGACAACACCCTTACGTCACGGGTCAAAGCCGACGCGTGGGATCGGACGCTTCTGTCGACCCCAGCACAAAAACAACATCTGGTAAACAGCTGATCATTGGCTACACCACACTAACCTCTCATTGCTACCTACAACTTGACACAAATGTATGTTGCCACTATATGCCCTATACCACACAAGTGGTATGTGCAGATGGTCATCTGGCAGTGATCTGTTGTCACTATCAACAGAAAATGTAGAAGTTTATAAGAACAATTTCTGTAAAGGGGGAGATCACACTGAATGTTAGGCTGATAGCTGTGTACCCTTACCAGACTACCCATTGACGTAATTCAGAGACAGAATTATTTTCTAGTACTACAAGCACAGCAAATAAGAACCCAGTGATCTTTGTAAATCCTTGGATAAATGCACATCATTCCACAAGAAAGAAACCAGTTCTTGGAACTTTATGGAGGAGGAAGCAGTTGATATGAATTTAATAACTGGAAATGCACAACATATAAATGTTTTGAGAGCAAGATCTATTTATGAGTATTGTTTTGCTATTTGGGCAGCAAAATAATTGGTGAAGCAGAGTAGATATAAAATAAGACTTGCAGTAGCAAGGAAAGTTTTCCAAAAATGAGAAATACATTAACTTCTGACACGAATTTTGTTGATAGGAAATCTGTGCTGAAAGTATTTAACTGGAGTGTAGCCTTATGTGAGAGAAAAATATTTATAATAAACAGTTCAGACAAAAAGAGATTTTTGAAATTTGATGCTATTTAATAACATTGAACATTAAATGAGTGGAATGGAAAACTAATCAAGAGGTGCTGAATCAGTTTGCAGAGAAAAGACATTTATCCACAGTTTGATGAAAAGAAAGTATCAGTTGATTGGGCTAACCCTGGGACATCAGTGAATAGTTAATTTGGTAGTGGAGGTAAGTTTGCATGCTTAGGGGGTGGGGAGACGAGTAAAACTCGTAGAGGAAGACCAAGGATTGACCACTGCAAGCAGGTTCGAATGTATGCAGGGTGCAGTAGTAATGGAGTGATGATGAGGTTTGTTCAGCATAGGCTAGAGTGAAGATTTGTGTCACAGTTTTTGAACTGAAGATCATTGCAACAATTGTGGAAATATTACTCTAATTTGCCATTAGCCAGGCACTTCATATCAGAGAGAAGGCAATGCATCTTGGATGTCAAGGAGAGCACTACAGGAAATCAGTATGTCTCGAGATTTGTGTGAATGGGGCTCACTCTGATATAACAGTGGGTTTGAAAATGATGCAAGATCACATGAGATTTTAACACAAGCATTCACAATCACCACACTAGTGTACACCCTATGGTAGCATGGCAATTGACTGTCAAAATAGCAATGTTTTTGTTGCTTTCTCTGTGAACTCACTGCGTTGTGACATCATACTCGCCCTTAATGATAAAATGTTGGTATTACAGGCATAATCTATAACGGGCTAATACTTTTTCACTCATTCAGATGTTCATATTTTCTCTTAAAATTGTATTTGTCCAGATCTGAAAAGTTTCCATTGTCAATTAAATGAAGTGGTTTAATCTTATGTTGTACAGAAAGGTATATATCAGTCCATTGTCCATTAAAGACCTTGCATTTTTCTTATATCTTCTTCTTCCTAGAAGTTTTTGACCAAGGAAATTGTTATTTTGTAGATTGTAAAGTCAATATTTCAACTTCAACTATAAATGCTGATGTAGTTGATGCTCATAGTAGTGTTTAACTATAATGATAACAACAGTGATGAGTAAAACTCATTTAGTGTTTTTGATGAGTGTTGAATAATAGAAGCTTCTACAGGTTTCTACATGTCAAACTGAAAGGGGATTCTGAGCATCAGAATTGAAATTAAATTCATGGATATTTGTATTTCAGTATCTCTCTTCTCCTTTCCGAATTTTCAAAACCCTCAACCAAGTAATATGCGCCAATGTCAAACTACTTCTATTATTAGAATGAAATTTTCACTCTGCAGCGGAGTGTGCCCTGATATGAAACTTCCTGGCAGATTAAAAATGTGTGCACCGATCGAGACTCGAACTCGGGACCTTTGCCTTTCACGCAAACACCTGGTTTGAGTAGTAGCTAAGTCATGCTAACTAAGTTTTACATGACTTCTATTAGTTTTCTTTCTTAACATTCTGAGCTTGGTCATACATGGTTTATATAGTAACAGAGTGCCCTGAGTTCCTCCTTGGAACTCAGTGCAGCATCAAGAAGTACCTCCATGCAGCACCTGCTGGTCCACTGAGATTTCTGCTGTTGAACTCCCTCTGCCATAAGCAGACCTGACTGAGTATTGTACTTGAGTCTGATGTTGTCTTTCTGAGACATCTGAATATGGCAAAATCATAGATAATTCATTTAAACTTTTTGAGATGTTGTCTTGAACCAATGATTCATTGAAAACAAAAACACCAAAAAACTGCTTGCCACCAGTTTTTATTACACTTGAAGATCTTGATATTAATGGATCAACAACAAGGCCTATTACTATAGAAATGATTGATACCTTCAATTTATGCATTCTTTTCTGGAAGCAAATGAATAAAATTAACACTTGCATGATGATTCTCTTTAGCAAAACTGGTTGAACTGAATTCTTAGTCAGTTGGTAAGAAGAGGGTTCAAATTCAAATTGGCCCGCCTAAATTTAGGTTTTTCATGGTTTCCCTAAACAGCGTGAGACAAATCCAAGTACAGTTCCTTCATATCTGATACAGATACAGCTGATTTCCTTAGCTGTTGTCCAATCCGAGTTTTGAAAGTATCTCTAATAACCTTTCATCAACATGTTAAACTACAATCTACTTTCCTTCTTGTCATTGAGAAACAGTTCCAAACTAGAATCAGAACGAGGGAAAAAACAACTATCCTATCCACTGGACAAACATCTGAGTCACAGAATTGAACTTACATATGATGAGCACTGTCATCTAGTTCATGAACAGAGAAGAATGCATGAGA
This sequence comes from Schistocerca nitens, assembly GCF_023898315.1. Lineage (NCBI taxonomy): Eukaryota > Metazoa > Arthropoda > Insecta > Orthoptera > Acrididae > Schistocerca > Schistocerca nitens. Next base: position 602,779,488 of record NC_064617.1, on the reverse strand, counting down.
TTACTGTTGTTTGACATTGAGTGACCACCTGACAGAACTTGGTGCTTTGACCTCATATACAAACTTCTACATCCCCCCCCCCCCCACAGACACACACACACAAAGAGGGAGAGGGAGGGAGATTATGTCTTTCACATAGAGCTAAAAAGGAAGTCCTCTCTCCCAAAACAGTCTCCTTCCACTCCAATTTTAAGGTCATCCATGTTTCCTTTATTTTTTCCAAGAAGAGAAGTGTATCTACATCCAATGAATTGCAAATTAGGTTTTCAAAGGAAGTAGAACTATTAGCATAATTACAGAAAATGTGATATAAAATTGCTGTGTCAGTTATTAAAATATCCTTCTTAACATCATTAACCATGTTAAAATTATAGGCTTATTTCAGAATTGAGAAATTTGTGTTCGATCAAAGACGATTTTGCCCTTAGAAAACTGGCCTACATGAGTTCCTGTTTCAGTGTGGGAAATACTATTTTGGCCAGACATGTCACACTGTGCAAGAACATTTTGTTGATCACCATCAATACCCATTAAATCATTGGTAGTACAGCACTGCATGAACATGGGATGTCACATTTCTTTACAAGAACACTGAAGTTTCGTCCTTAGTATCTTTGTTCTGGGATAGGGTTTTTAAGGAAGCCATACACATACGACAGACAACTGGTTAACAGGGATGTGGGATTTCAACTAAGTACTGCTTGGAATCCAGCATGGCTGCCTATAAATTAAAAGAGGAGGAAAAAAGAACCTGTGATTTAGGACCCGACACTGTATTGTGGAGCGTTAATTCAGTTTTTTATCATAGGAGTGTTCACCAGCAAATTTATTGTCTACTGTGCATATATGGAAGGTCTCTCTTTGCTTCCATTTGGGGACATTATTAGCGCCACTTCCATCCAGCTGTGAGAGACTCCCCATGAAAGCATGAAACCTGCACCCTGCCTGATAAGTTTCACCATCACCATGCAGTTGTCACCAGTCACATCTTGGCAGCAGTGATGACACTAACTACCACACTTGAAGGTACTGAACAGTTTTTTTGATGAAATATTGTGCGACTTGAACGATGTTATCCAGTGGCTAACCCGAGAAGTTTATTTGCAGCAGATCTTTGGGGGAAAGGCTAAAAAAAATCACATGCAGGCTTTTAATTTGCATCTGCTTGTGTTCTTAGATCCTTCTAGCCAAGGAAAAAAAACGAGTTTTTGTATTATATTCTCATTTCTGAAGCCAGCTATTGGCCTACTTTTATGCTACTTCTTTGCTGCTCATGTAGTTAATTGCATTGATGTTACAGATTTTACATGTTAGGTTGAATTTTTTGCTTACATCCTGAAGCACCTCATTATTACTCTGTGGTTTCTACCTGGCATATTACTTGGTTAATTTGTAAATAGGAAAATTGTATTGACAATTTTTTTACTTTTTTTATTTTAAGTAGAGACAGATTGGTTTACCTCTTGGAGTGGACTCTCAGTATAACAGATCAGCAAACATAAAATAAGTAAAGTCCTCAAAGCTAAGCACCAGAACCTGATTTTTTCCTGCAGTGTGGAAAAGAGAAACTAGTTTGTGGAAAGGTGTGTGTGTGTGTGGGGGGGGGGGGGGGGGGTTGGAGCCGGAGAGTTGACTCAGAACTAGGATTATGTCAGAGAACAACATGGTGGCTTTCTTGTAAACTGGATTATGAAGGACTGCCCTCTCCACTCCTCACCACCATTCCCCAGCCTCACCTAACCATTTCCTCTTTCTTGGACCCTGTAAACAAAACGCTATAAGTACTGTGTGAGTATTTGGGAGGAGGCACAGGAAATTCCATCTCCTAATGACTAGTACTAACCAGCTGATCTGTCTGTGTAAATATTACTTAATTAAGTGTGTAGGTTTGAGATAACTACATATTTCATAGTAAGAATCCAATTTAGCTATTGTGTTGCTAGTATTGTGCCTAAGATTGTCGCCATCATGTTACATAGTGGCTATCAAAGATCATCTCTTTGATGCATAGTTTAGTAAAGTCATCATACAATGAGAAACAGCATGTTGTTTCATGCCATCGGGCTTACTTATCTATTAAAATTGTGACCATAAAAACTAAAAGACAAAAAGGGGCAGAGTGTATCAGCATCAACCGCGAAGAGTGACAGAGGACTCGACTGACAGTTTTAGTGAATGCAAAGGAACGTGCTTTTGTCATAATTCAGTTTTATGTTTGGCTCTGTTATTCCTGAGGGAACAAAAGCTGCACCAGTCACTGTTTCTGAATGTCAATGATTACCAGGCCAAGTGCAGCTCACTCACTCATTATTTGGAAATTCCAAAAGCTGTGTAATCATGGCACAATGTAAGGGAACAACTACACAAAAAAAACTTACGTTAGTGTGAGAAGTATAATGTCCAATGTGTGTTACAGCTGCTATCACTCTTTTATCTCTTGAGAGTAGATACCTATATATGAAAATATGTTTGTAGCATGTAACTGTACGTTACGACTGCTGCATATCTGTGATGTTGATTGTGCAAATATTTTGCTGATGTGTGAAATACTATCTTGGATATTCACCTGGGAGTCCCATTTGCCGGCAAGTTTTAGGCCGCCTGTACATGGAGTAATATTCTTGTGATAAGGTGTAGATACAACACTGTATTTCTGTTCTTTTACTGCTAGTAGACTAGAGGTCAGTGAGTGATCCTCTTGGCACAACTGAGAGCCCAAAATGCAGGAAACCCTGGAAACAACTTCAAGCAACTTATTTGACTTCATGAAAGAATAATTTATTGATACTTTTGTGCCATCAATTCAAAAGTTCAAATATTCTCTAAATTATTCTATTAGTAGAAAGATTTCCTAAACATTAATATGCCAATGAATGAAACATGTTAATAACATCTGGTCAAGCATAATCATATACACATAGATAATCCCATTCTGTTGTTTGGTATTAACATACATTAATGCTGTCTGTCCACAGTATGTGGCCATCAACTACTAAACAATATTTGATTACTTTTCACTTTGTGTTTATTTACAACCAAGTACAGCAATAGCTATGGTTTTTTTAATGATTGAAGTCCATTTTAATTGACACTTCATAAGATAATTGCCACATTAATTAATTGTTAATTCTGCTAAGAGTTGAGTGTCCATTTCCCACTATCATTTATGATTTAATTACTAAATATGTTCAGAAACATATCTATTAAGTAAGTAGATGTAGTCAATCATACCTGTAACTTGAACATTGATGGTAGTTCTCAGTGATTTTAATTTGATACTCTGTCAAGTCCAGTGAGAGGTCTAGATGCTGAATGATGGTTATACTGAAAGGTCCATTCATTAGGTAACATGGTGAGGGCTAATCGAATGCTTTGAGGAAATATCAACAAATAAAGGAGGCAAAACTTGAAAAGAATATTTAATGCTTGTCTGATCAAAATTGAGTGAACACTGTTCCTTTCTGCATTAATTGTAAAGTTCTTCTGGAAAGAGGTACGCAGCTAAGTATTGAATGCGAGAAGAACCAGAACAAACTTCTAAGTGCCTACCCCAAGGCCCAGCCGATATGGAATATTACTTTCCCTGAATTGCTTAAGTCTAAATTGACTTTGTCCAGGCCATGGATGTGTGCATACAAGATACCTCTTGGAACACAATGAACTCTTAATTCATCAGCCAACTCACAGGTGGCATACTGTAGCTTTAATGCTGTTCAGCTGCCACATCATTGCTTCAACATTGGTTTGTCACATGAGGCTACAATTGACTATCTGGTCAGTCTCCACAATGCCAATGCTCTGCTGCACCAAGTGATGTCCTTATGTGAGTCCAAGTGAGTTAGATGTTGACTACAAATTTTTACATGTTTCACACAACTTGTATTTGGTTACATGAAAGAAATACATAATTGTGTTACAATGATAATCAAAAGAAATGCACAATTGTTTTACAATTTATTTTACACTGAGGTGACAAAAGTCACAGGATAGCAATATGCACATACACAGATGATGATAGTATCACATACACAAGGTGTAAAAGGGCAGTGCATTGGTGGAGCTGTTATTTGTACTCAGGTGACTCATGTGAAAAGGTTTTTGATGTGATTATGTCTGCACAGTTGGAATTAACAGAGTTTGAACACAGAATGGTAATTGGACATTTCATTTCGGAAATCATTAGGGAATTTGATATTCTGAGATTCACAGTGTCAAGAGTGTGCTGAGAACACCAAATTTCAGGCATTACCTCTTACTTAGGACAATGCAGTAGCCGACGGCCATCTCATAACAACCGAAGGCAGTGGCATTTGTGTGTTCTGAGTTGTAACAGAGAAACAACACTGCCTGAAATTACCACAGAAATCAATGTGGGGCGTACAATGAACATATCCATCATGACAGTATGGCGAAATTTGGCATTAATGGACTGTGGCAGCAGATGACCAAGAGCTATTGGTAGGGTTTGAGTGTGGTGTAGTCCGCACAAAGTGATGGACCCAAGTAGTCAGCAAGGCACTGTGCAAGCTTGTGGTGGATGTAAGGGCTGTGTTTACATGGAATGGTCTGGGTCATCTGGTCCAACTGAACTGCCACCTTCTCTTGTGCATCAACAGCCCCACTGTCATCGCTTGCCCATGGGTCCCCAAACTGCACACCTGCTGCCTCTTTGGTCACATTCTGACTTAGGCTACTATTGCCTTCTGGTCCTTCGCTAACTGCCCTGACATCTCTCACTTGCAGTAGTGCGTCAGCAACTTGTTTTCTTTTGGCACACTGATGTGTTATCTGATGATCATGTTCCTCCAGCTCTAACCTAAACTTCTTTAGTCTGGATGACAAGTGTGATGTGCTATTTACCCATGTTAGGGGTTTGTGGTCGGTACATATCAGAAACTTACTTCCAACAACTTACTGCCTAAGTATTTAACTGGCTAACAAATGGCTAATGTCTCCCTCTCGATTCTGCTGTATCCCACTTTCTGCTTTATTCAGCATACACAACGGGTAAGTCACTTCCAATCTTTTCTTGACGTAAGATAGCCTCAACAGGTGTCTGACTGGTGTCAGTGAAGATTATGAGTAGTTTTCAGAGTTCGGATACTGCAGTATCACTCGACTGATCAGCTTCTCTTTCAAATGACTGAAAAGTGTTTTCTTGGTCAACACACCTGGTGTAAGATACTACCGTTTTTAATAGTTCATGTACCAACTTTTTGATTTTGCCAAAGTTGCTTACAAAAGTGTATAATATCCAGCGAGACCTAACTAAGTCTTCCGTAGCTTTGTTGTTTTGGGCTGTCGATACATTTTGACATTTTGTGGGTCTCACTTCAAACCCTCAGCCAACAGGATATGACTCAAATAGCACACTTCTTTTCGTAAAAAATCACATTTGTCGATCTGTAGCTTTAGATTGTGGGATATAAGCCTTTCAAACACTTCTGTTAGCCACTCATTGTGTTCCTCTAAGAGGCAGCCAGATGTCACCATGTATCCAAGTAGGTGAACAATTTATCATCTTGTAGCCCTGTCAAAATGGAATTAATCAATTTTTGGAATGTACTTGAATCTCTTTCTGTAGCACCTCTTTTTATGCTTGTGGTATTTTGTAGGGTCGTGAGCAATTCACCCTACCTTCTCCCCTTCTCCTTCTGATATCAGTTTGATTTCATGCCTGATGCTTCTGATAGCAGTTTGATTTCATGTTTGATGCCTTCTCTTAAAGATTTCTTGTCTCACACGAAACGAAAAAAGCATCGCTATACATGGTGCATATCTTGATAATTGCTTCTTTTTCGTCTTGTGTTCAAATGACTCATGTGGATATTCTCTTTATTCGCGCTTTCAATTGTGGCTTGTCTTTCTAATCTGACTAACTGAACGATTCCTACTCTCGTGCTGCTTCTGCTACCAGCCGTGGGAATTCTACTGACACTCTTTCATTTGTAGTTTTCAGTACACTCGCGCCTTATGCCATTTGCACTTTTGCCAACTGCCTCCGGTAGACACACACTCGGAATGATAGCCTCTCTCATTCTGTTCACCTCTGTTCTTAATCTGCACACCCATTCCTCTCAAGGCCCTGTTATTAGCCTTCTTTCGACTTGCTTGCGTCTCTTTAACTTTTCTCTGGCAACAGGGAATGCCTACTTCAACTTTATTTAGACAGTTTGTTTCCTATCTCTACCGTCCTTCGCCATTCTATGCATGTTTCGCTTCGCCTGTTTCGAAGGAGCCTCTTCTTGCCTGTGCGTGCACTACGAAACTCACCTCTTGCTCCATCTTCATTCCTCTACGCGCCGTTCATTCCATATCTGAGCCTATTCTGAAAGTATATACCTTCTCTTTCTCGTACATGCACTCTTGCTCCGTACATTTTGCTCCGTTCTCCACAGATCCACAGTCTCCCGGTGGCATAATCAATTACACCTCCATTTTCCTTAAAGAAGTCTCTCCACCAGCCTGTCCAATGAAAGATTCACATCATCCTCGATTACGTGGAAGCAATGTCTCGCTAACATTCCGCTTCTCATTCGCAATCCGATGGTTTTAGATCCCTCTGCCTCTGCACTAATATCATTCCCCTAATCCTAATATCTTTGGCTGGAGATTCTACTTTCCACCGTCGTTTAAGCTACTTTTTTTGAACTAAGCTACATCCCACTATCCACAAGAAATCAAATTTGATTCTCCATGCCTTCGTGGCACTCCAATTCTACAAATTAATTTCTGTTTTTGCAGTCGACTGTCAATATCTTTTTGGGCAAGGTGAAGGATGACTTCTCACGCCGTTGCTTAGATCTCCTGCCTTTTACTTTTCCTCTGTGCATGGCGTGCATGCTCTGTGCATTCTCTCACATAGTTACAAGCTGCATTTAAAACATGTTACTGGATTCAACCGGGTATATGGGCCACTGTGCTCGGGCAAGCTACACTGTGAGAATCTAACTGCCCGTATCCTGTTTTTGTCCCTGCAACTTCTACATCTACATCATAGCGGAAGATGCTTTCGGTACCACTATCCGATCCCTCCAACCCTGTTCCACTCGCGAATAGTGCGTGGGAAGAATGATTGTCGGGAAGTCTCTGTATTGGCTCTAATTTCTCGAATTTTCTCCTCGTGGTCAATAAACGCGAGATGTATATTTGTGTGTGTGGCGGTGGTGGGGGGGGGGGGTGTAATATGTTGTCTGACTCCACCTGAAAAGTGCTGTCCTGAAATTTCAATAGTAAATCTCTCCGTGATGCACAACGTCTTTCTTGAAACGTCTGCCAGTGGAGTTTGTTTAGCATCTCCGTAACGCTCTCTCGCCAGCTAAACGATCCCGTGAACTTCCGTGGAACAAGGTGAGATCAATCTCGGCCATCCTCGCTGGCATTATTGTATTCTTTCCTCCGTTTGCTGATACAACCGGCTCCGCTTTTCTCATATTTTTATCAGTGCAACAGTCCTGCACCATTTGCCCTGGCTCACTACACGTGTAACATTTCGTCACTTTCTTTTTGTTTCGCCGTGACGCTCTACAGCTTCGAGTGCTCTCATATTCTGTCTGGCCGAGGCTATTGTGCTCTTCTCCATCAGAGCGATCCTCTGTAGCCTTTACTAATGTTAATTGTTCACTGTGTACACGCGCTATGGGCTTTATCCTATCATCATAAATTCCTTGGATGATGACCTCTTTGTTTAACTTCCATATGAGTCCGAGGCTGCATTCTTACTCCGACTTTCTCATCGTACCTCTCATAGTCACTTTAAAGTGGTGCTGCATTGCTTCCAGCTGTGAGGTTCACTGTGCTATGGTTTCCCCATATTGTTACCAACACACAAACATTTTGGATGCATGGTAATTGAGTGTTCTGCTGTCATAGTTTCCTACAAAGATGGCACGAATGTCTCGCCAATTGACGCTTAGATCTTTCACTAACAATCTGCTATATGCTGAGCCAACTGTTTTAGTTTTTACCAGTTTTAGGAGATTGCTATGCTGCTCTGGATTTATGATTTCAAATGCAACGTCGCAGTTATCAAGGAACTGATTTAGAGTATTCTTAGTGCCATCAAAGAATTGAGGTGTTAATTTGGGAGATTCCTACAGACTGACAAATTGCCTACTGAGTGGCGCTTGTGTCAGTGCCTTTGTATGAAAAACTCTCTCTGCCATGTACATGTCTGCTAAGATGTTTCACTCACCACATAAATTCTCGTTGATGCTGCTGTTATGTGCCTTCCGCGTCCACGTACTGCCATATGCCGCCACTGCTACTGCTGATGTGTTCTTTCTGCTGCTGACAAAATTGGAAATTTGTGATAAGTTCCTATGGGTCCAGACTGCTGAGGTCATCGGTCCCTAGGCTGACACACTACTTAATCTAACTTAAACTAACTTACTCTAAGGACAACTAACGCACACCCATACCCGAGGGAGGAGTCGAACCTCCGACGGGGGGAGCCGCGCGAACCGTGGCAAGACGCCTGAGACAGTGCGGCTACTACGCGCGGTTCTGCTGCTGAGAGCCGTCCACTTACTGACGTCCGTTTGGGCTGCTGCTGCTCGCTGCCTGTGGCCGCCTTCTGGGATGACTGCCTTGTACCTCAGGTGCTGTCAGTCTGCACATGCTCGTCCGGCTTCTTCTTCTCCTTCTTCTCTGGGTGCCGTCCATTCGCTAAGGCAGCACTGTCTCTGGCCACCTTCCTCAGCGATTTCCTTCACCCCATGCACCATCCATTGGTGGAGCTACTTCTGCTTTTTCTTCTTCTTGCCCACTCTCTTGCTTTCTTGGCCCAGCCGCTAGCCTGCACACTGATTATTCATTTAATCCAAGGGATTCCCAAAGTCATTTCTTTGTTTTGCTTGATGTTGGGATTAAAAGATTCGATATTTCAAAGAAGGGTGACCTGTTCCAATATCTGTCAGCAAACAACCCCTGCTAACCCACGGTCAATCTTCCACCATGAAATAATATGTATATGTCACCTCCCGTTAATGGTCTAGATGCTGAGTGACAGTTGTACAGGAAAGGTATATTCAGTTACCTAATGTGATGATGGCTTATCGATTGCTTTTAGAGGAGTATGGAAGTCAGTTAGGTAATACAAATAAATGAAGGAGGCAAAACTTAAAAACAATCTGGAATGGTCACCAGAGAAAAATTTAATCAGTGAAGGAACACTATTCCTCTCTGTACTAACTGTTAAGTTCCCCTGGATGATGGTATGCAGCTAAGTATTGAACGTGAGCAGAGCCACAGCAGACTTCTAAGTGCCTACCTTGAGGCCCAGCCTACTCGGGGTACTGATGATTACTTCGCTGAACTTCTAACTGTGCCAATCCTGGCCCCAGTTCTGTCCTGCAAGGAGTTTCTCAGAATGCCACTGAACTTCAACTCCTTGAATGACTCGCCATGGCCTTATGTGCTGTGCAGTAGCCGCGTCTGTCCGTTTACGTTGGCACGTCGTATGAGGCTACATGTGATCATGTATGGTCGTTACCCACACCGCCAACGCTCTGCCACGCCCAGAAGCGTCCTCCAATGCTCTTCAACGCCCAACAGCGTCCTCATATAAGTACAAGTGAGTTCTACGTCGTTTCCGGACGACGCCATCGACAGCGTACATCCTGTGGCGTCTTTATATTCTCAAGCAAAAAATCGTTCGTCCTGGCTTCTGCTCTTTTGGCCTTTAAGGTGTTGCATTGTTCATATATGAGACAACATGTTGGGTCAAGTATGGAACCTAAACATGTGCTTCACAGAAAAATATTGTTCATTTACTCTAGTGTATAACAGTTAAGCATAATGAAGATATGTGAGCAAGAAGGGTTGAAGAGATTAGTGTAGTGTTCGTAAACAAAAGAAACAATACACTACGATTGAGGTGCCCAGGTAACCAATAACAATGGAAATTTATTGAGCCTAACAAACAAAATAGAATAAGTTTTCTAGAACATGAGTCGGTACTACTTGGTTCAATATAATTCGCCACTGAAGACGTGCCATGCCCTAGGTAAGCACTGATGTTGCACTATAATGTCCTGTTGGGCAGTCACTGATGTTTCACGAGGATGTTTGTACGCAGATGAAGTTCGTGTGATAGTGTCCCGTGAGGTGGCGAACGTGGAGGAGGGTCTGAGACAAAGTCCTGCGAAGCGGTGAGTTGCGGTGAACTCTGAACATTGGAGCACTAGGCGTCTCTGGCGTAGAACATGGAGCTTACTATGTGATAGGTAAATGGGCGCAGATTGCTGGCAGCTGGCGTAGGCATGTGACTTGTGGAAGCGAGGTAATGCTGCAGTGGATGCGTTGTTTGCGGCGATGCTTATGCCTCTGGTGGCGAGGCTGGGATCACAAGGTATTATGGCAGCTGCTGGAGGTTCGCTTGTAAATAAGTCTGCGTGTTTGCTGCTGCGGATTGTTTTCATATGAGCTCCAAAGGCAGTGTCGTTAGCGGCTGGAGCTGCACACAACTGTGTGGTTGGTGGCCAAGTCGCCAGGGGATATACAGCGATTAGAGTAAAACATAATCATGCCTTTTGATATTATATTGTGTTCCAAACAAACAGAACGGTTCTGAAAACAAAGGTACTCATGAAATAGTAACAAAGTCAGAACCTTCTGTTTGTAAGGTAACAGGGGATAATATGGAACTCTTTCAAGTAATTTAAAATTTAAAGCACGGCAGCAGAGATAATATGCTGGGCAAAATAGACCGGAAAATACTTGTTTGTGTTTTGATGGACGTTGTAGTTCCGTTGGATAGTGTTTTGGTTTTCTTTTAATTGCAACGAATTATATAAGTGTGGTGATAATTTGTAAAATTATATAATGTATTTAGATTTAAGTATTTAAATATTATAAAATATTGTAAACGAGTTGTGGCCATGTTTAGCAATTATTTTGACTACTTTGGTGTCATGTGACCCGACTCAGGACTGTGGATGTGAGCGGGAAAATCGGGGTCTTTTGTCGTTGGCCGTTGTGGTGGTGAGTTGGGAGCGGCAAAGTGCCGCGAGTGCAAGCATGCACGGCAGGGTATGCGAAGGAACAAAGTGAAAGTGTGTGGGTGTGAGACAAACAGTGTACGAATTGCACCGATTATTATTTGTGAACTTAAAAATGCATGGCCACAACGTTAAAGTGTTTCTTTTGAATAAATAAGTTTCAATCTGAACGTGTATAGTTCAATTCACTGCTCTTCAAAAGCCAGCCAATATCAGACTCAATAATAGGGGCGCAAATGCAACCGTTTACTACCAACCCCCTTTACAGATGAGCCACGTGAAAAATAGGTAGTAAACGAGCCCGAGTTCAGTTGCAATTGGGGACTCGTCCGGGATAGGACTTTCTTCCATATTCCATAGTATTTCGGAATCGAATGTCCGTCTGATGTTAGGCTTTTGAACAGTAAGTGTGGGGGCTCTGAGCTAAATTGGTGCATTAGCGGTACCAGAGTGTTTGTGCTGGACAAGATACGCGCTGACCCGTGGTTACGCCGATATAAGGCCACCACGATTGTGAAGCAGTCAGTTACACAGTCTAATGAGTCGACCACGTGTTGCCGCGGGTAAAACCGCCGTGCTTGCCGTAACCACGTGTTGCCGCGGGTAAAACAGTCGTCCGTGCCGCGATACGTGCTGCCGCGAGAAGAAACCGTCGTCCGTGCCACGTCCATGTGTTGCTACGGGTAAAGCATTCGAAGCTGTATCCACGTGCTGCCGACGATCAACGCCGTCGTCCGTGCCACCGACCAACACGACTACATGCTGCCAGGGGCCTACGCAACGTGTTCTCGCTCCTGATTGAGTTTGCTGTGTGTCCACGCCGCCGATTAAGATTCATTGCATAGCTGTGCAGCGGAGCTCACTGCAGACGTCGCGTCACACTAGGATTTAAAAGATAAGTACAGCCAGCAGCTACATTGCAAAATTGTGTCCTTTCATTAGCCATGGCCGATGAGACGCGTGAATCTCAAAGTGAAGGCGAATCAGTGGATGTTAGGAGTACCTGTAGTAGCCCTAGCATGCCAAAAGAAATAGGCTGGATACCAGGAAGTGACCTCAGCACATTTTTTGTAAAACTTACTAGTAAATTAGGAGAAATAGACTCGAAAATAGGGAATATAAAAACTGCAATAGTTGGAGAAATGGATTCGAAAATAGGGGATATGGAATTAAGGCTTAGTGATAAAATAAAGGCAGTGAGTGAAAAATTTTATCAGCTAGATCTCAAATTCACTCAAATTACAGATAAAGTTGAAAACACAGTTAAAATTGTTGAGGGAATTATTGAGAGAGTTGATGAGGTTGAAAGAGGCCTAGTAGCCAAGGTGGACACTGTGCAAAGTAATCTTGTGGGGCAGATTCAGGTACAGGAACAGAAATGCACATTATTTCAAAGACAAACAGAGGCAGACATTGAATCCATTAGGATAGGAGTGCTGGATTGCCATAAGGGAATTACTGACAATAAGAAGGAATTAGAAGGGGAAATAAATGTCTTGAGGGAAACAGTTAATACTGTGGCAGCAGGGAATGGAAATTTATTGTTGGGATATCCTCTAGGGCATGGATTTCAGTCAAAACCTTTTAATGGGGAGAATAAATACCATGCAGTTGACTTTCTAGCTGCGTGTAAGGATAACTTTGTGACAGGGATGAGTGAGCAGGCATCAATTAAATATGTTAAGAGGCAGTTGGAAGGGGGAGCTCAAACATGGGCAAACCAAAACGATGATACATTTTGTGATTTTAAAACTTTCGAAAACCTGTTCTTGAACAAATACTGGGGCCAAGCAAAACAATTAAGATTGCAAAACGATTTTTTGAATGGATCCAGTTACAAGAGTGGAAAGGAAAGTATGAGAGAGTTCTGTGTTAGAGAACTGAATAAATTAAATCATCTGGATAGGCCACTGGGCGTATTAACAGAAATATCTACACTAAAGAGAAGATTACCAGAGCATTTGCAATGGGATTTGATTCACAGTGCAACAGATTCAGTGGAAGAATTTCTTAATTTTGTGGATAATATGGACAGGGCATTGTGTTACAGACCTAAATACATGGAACATAGGGAGAGTGGAAGGTATCATGAAAGGGGAAACAGTATTAATTATGAATACAGTAATAACCATAACAGGTGGAGAGAAGATAGAAGTGATCGGAATAATCTGGATAGAGATTGGAGAACCAAGCCACAAAGGTATAACAGAAGTTTTGGAGGGAGAAGAGACAATTTTGATCAGATGAGGAGTGATAGAGAAGGTATGAGAGTAGGAATGCCAGATGCAAATGGACAGGGTAGGCAATCAAAAAACTAATTGATGCCTCACTTAAGGTCCGCAGGGGGGCTGGTAATTATGTGAACAGGGCCAGACAAGGACATGATGGGATGAGTAATAAAGTCAGCAAGGAAAATAGGGAAATCGGGATATGTCATATGGATGCTGTCTTAGGAAATGAAAATCTATGGGGGGGTTTTAACAATTATAGAAATACAGATAAAAGGTATAAGAGGAAAAAAGGGAACAAGGCTAATATCAGCAATGAACAGTGTGAGTTTTACATTGATGACATGTTTAAAAGGGAAGAGAAATTACAAGCAGAGGAGGACAATATTGGTTTGTGTGCAGCAAAATTCATTGAAAGATCAGAGACAGAGGTAGTTTCATCAAAAGGGGGAACAGAAGTGGATATGGAATTAAGGGGCAATGTTCACAGTAATAATGGGTGTGATGAATGGGTAGAGATGTCTATTGGAAATAGTATGGAGAATTGTGGAAAAGGTGAGGAGAGGGTTATTCAGTGTGATGTAAAGGCTAATATGAATGGTGTATTTGACAATGTGGAAAATGCTGGTAAATTACCTACTGATAATGTTACTGTGCTTGTGGGTGCAGGTGTTAACTGTGGTAGTGATAATGACTTCAGTGTGGATATTGAAATGCATAATGATATGGAGAATGTTGCTGTATGTTGCCCAGAAGATAAAATTGAAACCTATGTTTTCTTAACTGATGATGCAAGCCTCAAAGATGTTAATTGTGGATGGTTAGGAAAGGAGGAGGCTGATTATGATTTGAGTGATTGGGTGTCCTATACAAAATTACATAAAGCTTTGATGCCTGAAGAATGGGGTAAAATAAAATTTAAAATTGCCAGAAAATTGGAAGAATTAAGTGAAGAAGAGAATGTTGAGTTTGCTATTAAGGATCTGTTTGAAGGGGATACTGATGTATGTTTTGGAGAAAGACCTAAAGATATTTGCATTATGCAAGAGGAAAGCAGGAGTGAAGTAGAAAGAGATTTATTACAGGAATCAGGGCTGAACAGAGTGGAAATAGAGGTGATACAGCCAATAATTGATATCAGTGTGGGAGGAGTTGCAGATATAGCATTATTAGACTCTGGCTCAAGTTTATCTGCAATCTCTGAATCTTTCTGGCAGCAAATTAAAGGTTTAGGATTAATAGAATTACCAGTTACAGGAGTCAAAATTAAGACAGCAACTGGGACATGTAGCAAGCCCATCAGCAGGGAAGTATTACTGGAATTTAATAGTAATGAGTATTGTTTTGATATTAGTTGCTTTGTGGTGAAGGGTTTGGCGTTGAATGTAATTTTGGGTATGGACTTCTTGTACAAGTATGACTGTAGCATTTTTGTAAAGGACAGAGTGGTAGAATTTGATGCTGGTGGAAATAGACGAAGAATAAAATTTAAAAGGGAATTAAAAGGAGGTGAGACAATTACTCATTTACAAAGGATAGAAGAGGTAGGTGATGAGATCTGCACTGAACAGCAGATACATGACAAAGTAAATGAAATGGGACATTTAAATGAGGAACAAAAGGTGCAGCTTACAGGTTTATTGTGTAAGCATAAGCATGTGTTCTCTGACAGACCTGGAAAAGTCGTAGATTTCAGTTACGTTTTGAGGGTATTGCCACATGAAGTGATAAGGGCCAAACCTTATCCTATAGCAATAGCTAATAGAGAGGCTGTAAGGGCAAGGATACATATGATGTTGAAGTGGGGCATACTGGAAATGGGGAGGAGTGAGTATTGTAATCCAATAGTAGTGGTGAAAAAGAGGGATGGTTCTATAAGAATAGTACTGGATGCAAGAAAGCTAAATAAATTAATAGTCAAAGAAAATGATCAGCCAGAGAACATGGATGAGCTGTTGCAAAAATTTTATAATGTTAAAATTCTGTCAAGTGTTGATTTGACTTCAGGGTTCTGGCAGGTGCAATTGGCTGAAGAGAGCAGAAAGTACACTGCTTTCTTATTTGAGGGCAGGACTTATATGTTTACAGTTGTGCCATTTGGTTTATCAATATCTGTAGCAGTTTTTGTAAGGGCTTTAAGTCATGTGTTGGGTGATGATCTAATGAGAAAATTGACAGTGTACGTAGATGACATTTTGATTACGAGTAGCAATTGGCAAGAGCACTGTCAGCTGTTGGAGGATGTATTCAAGGCTATATCTAAAGGGGGGATGACCCTTAAGTAAGTGTGAATTTTTTCAAGCAACATTACTATTTCTCGGTCATCAGTTAACTCCTGATGGCATTCTGCCCAATAAAGAGAAAATCAAGGCTATTGTTGACTGCAAGGTGCCAACGAACAGGAAACAATTGAAATCATTTATAGGACTATGTTCATTCTATAGGAAGTACATAAGTGATTATAGCCTGAATTCACCTAACTATTATTTAGCGTATGGCTAACACAGACATATCATGAAATTACATATACATATGTACATATTGACACACAAGAAACTTAAGTTTGTCTTGACAACTGAATATCCAGTCCTTCAATCCAGCGCACTGCATCTGGAGTTGCTAGCAGGAAGTCCTCTTTGGCGCCGTGATAGGCTCGAATCCTGCATTCACTGACAATGTGGTGAACAGTCTGGTATGGAGCCCCGCAGTCACAAGCTGGATCAGGCAGCTTCTTCCACTTAAAGAGAGCATCCCTGCATCGGCCATGGCCGGTACGGATTCTGTTGAGAGTAGACCACGTCTTGCGTGGTAAGTCGAATCCACTTGGAAGTTTAGCACCTGAGAAGATGTTATGCAGGTGCACATCTGTCACTGCTTCCCACCGACCTTTCCATTCTTCAAGAGGTTTGAAATTCTTAGCAACCATGTCAGCAGCATCGCACAGAGTTGGATGACGTGATTTCAGTCTCTTGCGATTTAAAAGTGGCAGGTCGCTATGCACGGGTAGGTTAGAATTCCTGCAGATCTTGTGGAATTCTCTCATAAGGGCAGTACATCTGCGTAGATCAGGAGGCATTATGTAGACTATTAAAGAAAAGTGTAACCTGGTGCTGGACATCTGACTGTGACCGGGAATTTAAAGCCATCAAGAATAGCTTAAAAAAACAGCAAAATTTTGTTCTATCCAGATTTGTCTTTGCCTTTCTGTATTAGGGCAGACAGCTCAGATTATGGGATAGGGGCAGTGCTATTTCAGGAGAGGGTAGTAGATGGGAAGACCGAGCACAGGGCAATCGCTTTTGCAAGCAGAATGCTGTCCAAACATGAATTGATGTATGGTATCTCAGAGAAGGAACTGTTAGCCATAGTTGTTGGATTTCAGAAGTTCAGGATATATGTGGAAGGTAGGCAAGTGATTGTTTACACAGACCATAAGGCTCTGAGCTATTTGCAAGAATGTAAGCTGTTAAATAATAGACTCATGAGATGGGCCATGTTTTTGCAGCAGTTTAACTATGAGATAAGATATATTAAGGGCACAGACAACAATGTGGCTGATGCCTTATCAAGATTACCTTTCATTGGAGAAGAACATGAAGCGAATAGAGACGAGAAAGAACTACAGATATTGTATATGAAAGGAGTGGGTGGAGAGAAGGAAATCAGATCCATCTGTAAGGACATGAGGAGACTTCAGAATGGGGACCAAACCTTGAAGTTTATCAAAACAAACTTTGGAAGTAAAGAACATGAAAAAATAGCTAAATATTATAGAATTTATAAAGGTATTTTATTTAGACGAAGAAATTTGGACAAAGAGGAGTGGAAGGTATGTTTTCCAGATGAGCATGTGGAAAAATTAATAAATTACATCCCCAAATGGGCATTATGGGGCTCAAAAATGTTTGGAAATACTGCAGGACTATGTTAGTTTTAACAACATGGCCAGGAGAGTAAAGAGACAGTTGGCTTCTTGTGACAAATGTCAAAAAGTGAAGTATAATACTATTGAAGTACAAGGAGAGATGCAGAATATTGTTCCTAAAAGAAATGGTGAACTGCTGGCTATTGATTTATTTGGGAGGCTGCCAACAGGTCGAGGGGCTCAAAAATGTTTGGAAATACTGCAGGACTATGTTAGTTTTAACAACATGGCCAGGAGAGTAAAGAGACAGTTGGCTTCTTGTGACAAATGTCAAAAAGTGAAGTATAATACTATTGAAGTACAAGGAGAGATGCAGAATATTGTTCCTAAAAGAAATGGTGAACTGCTGGCTATTGATTTATTTGGGAGGCTGCCAACAGGTCGAGGGGGTGTAAAGTATGTTCTTTTAGCTGTTGATGTATTCTCAAAGTTTGTAAGGCTGTATCCACTGAAAAAGGCCACTAGCCAGAATATAATTAACAAGCTAGAGAAAGATTACTTTGTGAATGTTATAAAACCAGAGAATGTTCTGTCTGATAATCGAGCACAATTTGTATCTAGTGTGTGGGGGAAGTTTATGCAAAGATCTGGGATGAAGCATATAAGGATTTCAGTGTATCACCCTGCGGGAAACCCTGCTGAGAGGTATATGAGGGAGCTGGGTAGACTATGTAGGACATATTGCAGTAAAAAGCATAGTACTTGGGCAGAATATATAACTGTGTTTGAGGATCTTATGAACACAGTGAAGAGTTGTGCAACAGGATTCTCACCCTATGAGCTCATGAAAGATATCAAGCCTGACAATCTAATAGCAGAACACATAGATTTTCCTCCATCTCAAGACTTGACAAGTCAAGAGAAGATGCAGGTGGCCAGACAGCAAATGTTAAAGAAAGGACATGAGAGACAGAGGAGGCATGGAGAAAGGTATAAGACAACAAAGTTCAAGGAGGGAGATAAGATGCTGGTGAGGAACAAGAAAAAATCCAGTGACATTGATGGCGAAATCAAAAAGTTATTTGAATTATACCATGGACCCTTTGAGATAATGGGTTGTCCACACCCTAATGCATATAGGTTGGTATATCCAGTGTCCAAAAAGCCATTTGGACTGAGAAATGTAACGGAGTTGAAAAAATATGTGGTAAAAGAATAAAGATTAAGGAAGTGAGATTCCCATGTACACTATTGTTGAGTTAAAAAAATTATTGGGGGCTATGTATACGTGTATTTATAATTGGAGTATTATTTGTGTTACTGTGTATGTTGCGATGCCATTGTTGGTGGTCAACAAACTTCATTATACTGTATATATTTGCAATAAGGGAATCTGTTGTCCAATGGATTTGCACAACTGGTGTGGGTGTGATAAAAGCCTTGTTGAAAGTCATACGGGAACTGAAACCTACTGTGCATATAGTCTATTTCTGTATAAATATGTGGAGAATATAGGAGGGAGGAAATCTGCAAATAGTTTGTTAAAAAATAGTTGATATTATTAAAATTTCTAATGTATCTGTGGCACCTGGAGTTGATACTGGTGCGTGGGGGTAGAAGTGTCGGAGGTCCTGATCTGGGAACATTTGAAGGGTGAAATAGAATATATTTAACTATGCCATGTTTGTGTTCGATTTGTGTGCATGTTTGTCATTTGTACAAACCTCAATAAGAACTGATCAGTGAAAACAGGATGTTCCAGGGAGGATTTGGATAGCCTGATTCCTGGGAAGTGTGGGTCTGCATGTCTAGGCAAGATTTATGAGGATTTGATTAAATTTTGATAGGATGACTTGGCTAATGAGAGGAAGCACAGTGCTGTTGGCTGACAAGTTTGGAAAGACTGTATTCCAATGCATAAACCTGTGAACACAAGGATCTGGTTACAACAACTTCGTGCAACTTACAGAAACAACTGTGTAAAAAGTGGAAGTGTTAATGTGCATTGAGTGGGCAACCTACATATAGACTAACATGGGCATTTATTTTGCCTGCCCAGTCACTCAATAGGATACTATCTAATTGTATATTTGAGTTGGATACATTGTTGGATTATGTATGTATGTTTTCCTAATGACAGTACATACACTGATTAACTCACCACTATAACACTGTTCTACGTGTTTTGGTGCCATTATAGTTATAATTAAAATGTTTAATATATAAAAGTAATATGGGTTCACTCCATTTGGTGCTACTTCATGTTGCCGTTACTAAGGTAATGTCTCCATGAAGTGGGGGTATGTAAGGTAACAGGGGATAATATGGAACTCTTTCAAGTAATTTAAAATTTAAAGCACGGCAGCAGAGATAATATGCTGGGCAAAATAGACCGGAAAATACTTGTTTGTGTTTTGATGGACGTTGTAGTTCCGTTGGATAGTGTTTTGGTTTTCTTTTAATTGCAACGAATTATATAAGTGTGGTGATAATTTGTAAAATTATATAATGTATTTAGATTTAAGTATTTAAATATTATAAAATATTGTAAACGAGTTGTGGCCATGTTTAGCAATTATTTTGACTACTGTGGTGTCATGTGACCCGACTCAGGACTGTGGATGTGAGCGGGAAAATCGGGGTCTTTTGTCGTTGGCCGTTGTGGTGGTGAGTTGGGAGCGGCAAAGTGCCGCGAGTGCAAGCATGCACGGCAGGGTATGCGAAGGAACAAAGTGAAAGTGTGTGGGTGTGAGACAAACAGTGTACGAATTGCACCGATTATTATTTGTGAACTTAAAAATGCATGGCCACAACGTTAAAGTGTTTCTTTTGAATAAATAAGTTTCAATCTGAACGTGTATAGTTCAATTCACTGCTCTTCAAAAGCCAGCCAATATCAGACTCAATAATAGGGGCGCAAATGCAACCGTTTACTACCAACCCCCTTTACAGATGAGCCACGTGAAAAATAGGTAGTAAACGAGCCCGAGTTCAGTTGCATGTTCTGTAATAACAAAGTAGTTAACAGAGGATATGGTTGGCAGTGCCATGGTATGGTTTCTGCGAGGTGCATCAAGAGCTGTGTTGGCTGTTGATCCCTTACCTGGAGAATACTGTGGACACATCTGCAGACGCACTTGGTGCCAGCTGATCGACTGTAGTTTTTTTCCCCATTGCATCCCAGGTGGGCTCAATAAGACAGATCCAGCTGCGAGGCATTTGAGGATTCTACTTTGTAAGGTAGGATTTAAATACGGCCTTAATTTGTAAGTTGTATGGAGACACTACTCGCTAATTACAAGGGAAGTACTAAATGCCTAATGTGCCGCTCTACTTTACGAGGACTGTCCCAGAAGTACCCGACGTGAAGTACATTTAGCTGTTTTTGCAAACAAATGTCTATAGTTTGAAGCTTGACGATGCTACCCCGACAGTCGTCGGTAGTGAACACTCTCAGCAATTTTGTAACCGTGGATTAAACTGGTCATCATCATTATTATACAACACTCTCATTTGAAAGATATTATGCTGCGATTAAAATTACTTCGTGATTGACGCACCAGCGACTCTAGTGGTAGGGGCCAGCCATCAGCCAATCTACATCTACGTGATTAATCTGCTATTCACAATAAAGTGCCTGCTATAGGATTCAATGAACCATCTTCAAGCTGTCTCTCTACCGTTCCACTCTCGAACGGCGCGCGAGAAAAACGAGAACTTATATTTTTCTGTGCGAGCCCTGAATTCTCTTATTTTATCGTGATGATCATTTCTCCATATGTAGGTGGGTGCCAGCAGAATGTTTCCGCAATCAGAGGAGAAAAATGGCGATCGAAATTTCATGAGAAGATCCCGTCGCAACGAAAAGCGCCTTTGTTTTAATGATTGCCACTCCAATTCACGTATCATGTCTGTGGCACTATCTCCCCTATTTCGCGATAGTACAAAACGAGCCGACCTTCTTTGAACTTTTTCGATGTCATCCGTCATTTCCAACTGATGCGGATCCCACACCGCACAGCAATACTCCAGAATAGGGCGGACAAGCGTGGTGTAAGCAGTCTCTTTAGTAGATCTGTTGCACCTTGTAAGTGTTCTGCCAGTGAATCGCAGTCTCTGGTTTGCTCTACCCACAACATTATCAATGTGATCGTTCCAGTTTAGGTTATTTGTGATTGTAATACCTAAGTATTTAGTTGAATTTACAGCCCTAAGATTTGTGTAACTTATCGCGTAATCTAAATTTATCGCGTGCCTTTTATTACTCGTGTGAATAACTTCACACTTTTCTTTATTCAGGGTCAATTGCCACTTCTCGCACCATACAGATATCTTATCTGAATCATTTTGCAATTCGTTTTGGTCATCTGATGACTTCACAAGATGGTAAATGACATCATCTGCGAACAATCTGATAGGGCTACTCAGATTGTCTCCTATGTCGTTAATATAGATCAGGAACAATAGAGGACCATAACATTCCTTGGGGAACGCCGGATATTACTTCTGTTTTAGTCGATGACTTTACGTCTATTACTACGAACTGTGACGTTTCTGACAGGAAATCACGAATCCAGTCGCACAACTGTGGCGATATTCCATAGGCACGCAGTTTGGTTAGATGACACTTGTGAGTAAAGGTGTCGAAAGCCTTCTGTAAATCTAAGAATATGGAATCAATTACGAGGGCTATTCCGAAAGTAAGGTCCGATCGGTCACGAAATGGAAACGACTATGAAAATCCGATAAAGCTTTGCACAGATGTGTTGGGTAGTGTCTCTAGTATAACCCCAGTTAGCATCACGTCGCTCTTCTCATTTCTGAGCTCGTAGTGAGTGCGTGAAGATGTCTAGAAAATAGTGTCTGCCGCCAAGTACGAGGGCCTGGTGAGAAATATCCCCTGAAGCTATGCAGCTAACATTACATAACTATCGTGCTGTTTCGTCTTCAAGACAATTCTCAGCCGCATTCTGCAGGGGCAATGAAGATGCTCCTGCATCGTTTTCAAATGGAAATGTGAGATTACCCACAATACAGCCCGTAATTGTCTCCCTCTGAGTTTCAGCTCTGGTCACATGAACCGCTGTCTTTGAAGACAACATTTCGGCACAAGACAACGAGCCGTAGGCCAGCGTAGAGAATTGGCGGAGAGCACTGGCGGCTGCCTTCTATAGCGAGGGTATTGGAAAGTTGGTACAACGCTACGATACACGTCTAAGTCGGGTCGGCGACTATGGAGATAAGTAGCTGCAAGGTGTATCTAACTGTTGCAAATAAAACATTTTTGATTTTTACCGTGGTTTCCATTTCGCGACCTATCGGACCTTACTTTCGGAATAGCCCTCGTACATCCCCTGTCGATAGCACTCATTATTTCATGGGTATAAAGAGCTAGTTGTGTTTCACAAGAACAATGTTTTCTGAATCCGTGCTGACTGTGTCAATAAATCGTTTTCTTCAAGGTAATTCATAATGTTCGAATACAGTATATGTTCCAAAACCCTACTGCAAATCGACGTCAGTGATATGGGCCTGTGATTCAGCGGATTATTCCTATTTCCCTTTTTGGGTATTGGTGTGACTTGAGCAAGTTCTTTCTCGAGTGCCATGTTCCCGCTATGTTGTCAGCTTGTAGGTATATGCAGATCATTGTCTGGCGTGGTTAGCTGCACGTGGTTGGCTCCCCGCTACTGCATCCTGTCGATCACGGATTAATTGAAGTATAGTCCAACTAATATTAAAGCTAAGGTAGATTATACTCTGCGGGAGTCTGCTCCTTCGTTAGAGTAGTGAAGTGCGAGGCGAAATTCTGAACAAAATCCACAAAATGCTGTTGGGTGAACTTGGACAGAAAGCATGTGAGCTAGCTGACACCGTAGGCTTTTCAAAAAGTGCTGTACATCGCATATTGACTGACTGACTAGACACGAGAAAGCAAAGCGCAAGGTGGGTGTCTTGTTAATGGAACAAAAAGAGCGTTTTCAGGATATTTGTCAACTGTTTGGCGATGTTTCCTTCAGTGAAGGCGAGTTTTTGCGTCGATCCATAATCATGGGGAAACATGTGTCCATCACTTCACACCTGAGACGAACAATCGGTTGAAAGGGGAGAATCGACTCCAAAGAAGACGAAGACAGTTCCATCTGCAGGCAAGATCATCGTGTCAGTTTTTTTTTATGCCCATGGGATAACTTTCAAAAAGGAAAAATAATGGCGAGTATTTTGCGAACTTATTCCAGAGTTTGAGTGATGAAATCAAGCAAAAACAGCCCCATTTAACGCAAAAAGAAGTTTTGTTTCATCTTATTTTGCGGAGCTCGATGGTTCTCACTACAAACAGGGTATCGAAGCTATTGAACATCGCAGGAGAAAGTGTATCGAGCTGAAAGGAGAAATAGGTTGTTTTTCTCAAAAATTTTATGTTTTCTTTGTTAGGTTAGATACTTCTAGAACAGCTCTCGTATCTTTGAATATATCCCAATTCTAAGGTTCGTATACAAACATCACAATTGAAGTCTGTGCAGAAATCTTTACAGTCAGTGCTTATTAGCCTGTTATGCTCTTCGAACACGACTTTGTTCGTATGTGCACTTACAATGTTACGTACTGCGCCCTTCAAGGTGTTAGCCAACTTATTGAGCAGCTTTGTCACTATCACCATGTCCTCATTTGTATATGCAGGAAACATTGTCATGTGACTATAATTATATAATATTTAATCTGGTAAATATATGAATAAAGCTCTATACATACAGTGTTTTTGATCCAGGGTGTTCATTTTTTATTCTCCTCTATTTAGTAGACAAGAATGCACTTGGATCTGAGCTAGTGGTTACAAAATAAAACTCGAAACTATTGAAAAACTATGTTTATTAATCACCATACTAATGCTACCGCTGTGATAACTACTTAATACCTTTATACAGTTCTCTCACAAAGGATACATTATATTGCGAGAAGCTGAGATTACTGTTAAATCACTCACAATCCTCCTTACGTCACTTACAATCTGCTACATTACATAACTCACAATCTGTTACCAAAGTAACCAAGTCACCACTCCGTTGAGTCAATAATGCTAGGGAATAAGGAGATAAGTGGAATATTAGAGCATATTAGACGCTGAAAAACTGCGATAATTGTTTGTGCGTTGATCGATGTTTACTCCGTAGGAGTGATGTGGTCAGAGGCGACAGGATTTAGTCTGTGCTGCTGCTGCAGCTGATGCATGGTCAGTTATATTATGTTCTCAGATCAGTACGACGATTGGTTATATTGCAGCGCGTGATCTGTAACTAGGAACTTGCGCATCGGTCGGAAGTTGCAACACGTCATGGATGTCGAAAGCCGGAAATTCGCAGTTCGCTGGTTTCCGGCACAGAACGCACATTGCCGCGTCAAAAGTTCGGGCGTCGATGCAATTTTGCGTTAGGGATCGTTTGCATGAGTGTATTCTGCACGTTAAACAGTGAAGATTCAGATGCTGTTTACTATGCACCAGACGTGTGCTATCTTAACTAACCAATAGCGAAGAAAAGTATGTAGGTACTTTAGTATTTTATATATTTTCGGGAATGAGCTATCCTTGTCCACACAGTAACTGATAAACACGACGACAACTAAGCTACACTGCCACACAGTTATTTTCTACATTGCAGACAATGTTTGAGGAAACTATGATACTCCCTATTCCTATTACATACAGTTCAAGAACAAGTAAATGTCTGAAGTCAGGAAAACTCGATTTCTAACTTGTACGTTACAAGTAATTGTTTTTATTGTTTCTGAAGAATGAGAGATATGCTGTGTATTGAAAAGTGTTCTGAAATGACGAATAACTAACGCTACATTGTAAGCACCAAAGAATATTATGTACATGTTCGTTGATACATATTACTTTAATCCGTAAAAGATATTTTCGCAATTACAGGGACACGGAATTACGTAAGCTTGTTAAAATTCGATTTTTGAAGCGCTGTTCATGAGTAATAAAGGTACGTTTTGTGACAGTCGGATGCGTAGAACAAAATAATATCCATATTATATTTTTTATGAGTGCTCGGTGGCTCTAAAGTCTGAAGTGAATGTGAAGTTTATACAATAGGTTTCATCTCACTTATTAAGTAAGGGTTGTACATAATCAGATTCTGTCGTGTTTTGATTGCGATTTTTTGCACCACCCCTTATTTATATTCCAAAGTGTCACATACGTAGTTCTCAACTACTCCAATTTGACAGCATTAGTGTCCTTTCATGCCCAGTAAGACTACATAGTAACCTGATACAGTAGATATTTTATTGTCGGTTTATTTAAGCACTGACCGGTATAAAATATAATATGTACCTGTTGCCGAAAAATGTTATCTCCATTAAAATGAACTTCGATACCGCCTGTATAGTGCGGACTAGGTTATATCTGTGGGTATGGCTGCATGCTTGCAGTGCACAAGGTACTAAATGGCATACTGGCTTAAATTGAATAAGAATGGACATATTATTAGCCTTTTATAGTAGTCATGTAACTTGTGATGCACTTATTTTTTTACTCATTTAGCTACGTGTGCTACCAGTGCTACCAGTAAACAGTCCATGACGTTTTATGTTAAATGGAAATGGTCAAATGTTTTTGAGATTGCGCGTTGAACTCCTTTTTTAACTAAGTTGCTGACAACTTTAGCAATGAGTAATACAAATCTTTTGTTCCTAGTGCTGTATCTGTGGCCATCATTATTCTTCTCAAACTGTGATGAGCTATTTTTTACGAATTCGTAAGGGAATTCATGGTGAAATAGTGGTTGAAATACCTAACTCTTTGAAGAGACGTCTACCAGATGATTACGGGTGAACACGTATTACTTTCGCCGCTTGTTTCTGTACAAGCAATAGTTTTTTGCTGAGTGATATCTTAAACTAGAAAAGTATGCTATAGGACTTTAATAAGTGGATGTATGTAAATATTCGTTTATTTCTAAAATACGGTAGCTTTTTTTACGAATGGCAATGTTGAATAACTTTGTTGGTTTTGCAAATCAAAAATATATTTCTTCCGGTTCCAATTTCGATTAGTATGTACATTGTTTGCTGACGGCTGTTCAGTGCTACATTAATTGTTGGTGTTATTCCAGTGGTTGTACAAACTGGCTATACTGTGTTCATCTTTTCTTCAAAAATTAACGGGGAGGCCATTTACTGAGAACTACTTAATTTTTATTTGAAAAAAAAATATATTGTAAACAGTTTTTTCTATTGCCTTCTCTCTAACTGAATTAATTATAATATTTATATCATGTGCAAAAGACACTGTTCTAAATGTGTGTTAAATGGAAGGTCAATCACATAATACAGGGTGTACATAAAGTTCGGGAACACTTTCAATTATTTATTGCACAAGAACGAAACATTGTACAGATGTCATACATATTGCATTTTTTTAACTAATATTCGATATGTGAAACATGAGTGACCCGGCAGACGTCAATACGGTAATCGAATTCTTGCCATACCCGTCCCCAGCATGGCATCGTGACTGTGACTGTGGCTGTCGCTTCCCGTATTCTCGCCCGGAGCTCTGCTACATCACGTGGTAGAGGCGGTACATACACCAGATCTTTAACGTGTCCCCACAGAAAAAAATCACACGGGGTGAGATCTGGCGATCGGGGAGGCCATTTCATGAAACAGTGAACTCCAACACACACAAAGCTCGCTCCGCACCTCAACTCGCCATGTTGCGACTAGCGCTGACTATATGCAAATTACCAAACTACGCTGTGGCGGTATACATGAAAAAAAAAAAAAAAACACTTTCAGGGTTTCTTTTCAAAATGGCATATTGTGATATCTGTTCAATGTTTGGTTCTTGTGCACTGAATAAATGATATATAATCCTGCATAGAAAATAGGAGTGGATCGAAAATTGGCTGTGTACGACTCCATTCGTGATTTCCCCCAGTCGCCAAAATTTTCTTGTCAAAGTTTTCTGTTTCGTATCAAATCAAAGGAGATAAAATAAAATTACAGTACCAAATATATATATATATATATATATATATATATATATATATATATATATATATATATATATATATATGTGTGTGTGTGTGTGTGTGTGTGTATATTATTATTATTATTATTATTATTATTATTATTGGTGTTTTGCCCTTAAAGAGCGCATTTGGACTAAACTACATGGCCAGTTCCTTTTGCTGCCTTCCTTGCTGCCCAAACTTCCCTCATTCGCTCGCTGTGTTTCTGTTTCCGGTCCTCTGTCCATGCTTCTTGTCGGCTTTGTGTCTTCGGCTTCATCTTGATTGCCTTTTTGGTTGCCCATATTTCTTTCATCTTCTGGCTGTGATCTTGCTTGCGTTCTTCGGTCCATTTTATGCCTGTTCGTTTGTCGCATTGTATCTCATGTAGTTTACTTTTCTTAATGATGTTTCTGAACTTTATTCTGTCGTTTATTGTGTCTGCTGTTATGTTGAGCTGGTTCAGGTCGTTTTCTACCTCTGCCACCCATTTGTTATTTCTAGTGGTTACCCAGTCAAAGATCTGTTTGGTCAGCCTGTGTGATGGCATTCTGTATAGGTGTCCATAGAATTGTAGTCTGCGTTTTCTAATCTTTTCTGTGATTGTCTCCGTATGTTTGTACAGTTCCTTTGTAGGTTTCTTGATCCATATTCCATTGTTGTTAGTTGCGCCAAATATTTTCCTAAGTATTTTCCGTTCTACTTTTTCTAATTGTCTGATACGTGTATGCCCTAGGATTAGTGTGGTCTCTGCTACATATAGTGCCTCGGGGAGCACCACCGTGTCGTAATGGCGTAATTTGGCTTTTTGTGAGATAGACTTCTTGTTGTAATGATTCCACACTACTTTGTATGCCTTGTCCAGTTTAGTCTTTCTTTCTTCGTTTGAGTCTCTGTTATGTCCACTCATTTGTAGTGTTTCACCGAGGTATTTGAAGTTTGCCGTTTTGTAAATCGTGCCATACTTTGTGTTCAGAGATGAGAGTTTCTTTGTGCTCATAAACTGTGTCTTTTCGTAAGAGATCTGTAGTCCAGTTTTGGCAGCGATTTCGTGCAGTTTTTCAATAGCGTCTTTTGTTTCCTTTATACCTTTCGTGACAATCGCCAAATCGTCTGCAAAAGCCAGGCATTTAATCTGTAGGTTTCCTAAGGTTATCCCCTGTTGTGATGTTTCCCATTCTTTTATGACCTTATCTAACACCAGATTGAAAAGGAGAGGTGAGAGGCCATCGCCTTGTCGGACACCTGTGCGAATTTCAAAGGGCTCTGATAGTTCCCCACAGAACTTTACTTTGGAGGTCGTGTTGGTTAAAGTTTGCTCTATGATAGCCCGTGTTTTGTTGTCTACTTTGTATTCTGCTAGAATTTTGAAGAGAGTTTTCCGGTCGATGGAGTCGTACGCCTTTTTGAAGTCAACAAAGGTAATGATCAGGTTCTGTTTGTGTTGTAAAATCATTTTCAGGTTCCAAATTTGTTCCGCACAAGACCGCCCTTTACGGAAGCCTGCTTGGTATTCCCCAATCAAGTGGTCGGTTTGGCATTCTAGTCTGTTCAGTAAAGCTTTAGAGAGGATCTTGTATGTGACCGGTAATAGGGATATTCCTCTGTAATTGTTCGGGTTAGTCTTGTCACCTTTTTTGTGTAGTGGGTGTATCAGGGCAGTTTTCCAGTCGTCAGGAATTTTCATGGTCTTCCAGATGTCTTCCAAGATCCTGTGGATGTCTTTGGTGAGTTCTGGGTCTTGTAACTTCCAGATTTCCGCGATGATGCCATCTTCTCCTGGTGCTCTACGATTCTTGAGTGACTTTATTATTTCTTTAACTTCTTCTAGAGTTGGAGGTTCACTATCTGGATTGTATGTCCTCGTTTCTGTCATTATTTCTTCCATGGGGGGGTTCCGTGTTGAGCAGTTTTTCAAAGTACTTTGCCAGAATGTCACAATTGTTTTTGGTATTGGTTTCTAGGGTTCCATCCGGTCTTCTGAAGCACAAGTTGGGTGGTTGATATCCAGTCATATTTTCTCTGAACGTTCTGTAGAAGTTTCTTGTATTGTTCTTCATGAAGTCCGATTCGATCTCTGTCAGTCGCCGTTTGTCATACTGTCGTTTTTCACTGCGAATGATTTTGCTTGATTGCTTCTGTGTTTTCAAGAAGTTCATCCAATTCTCTTGGGATTTATGGCAACTAAATTTTTTCCATGCACTGATTCGTTGGTCAATAGCTTGGTCACATGTGTGGTTCCACCAACGGTGTTTCCGTGTTCGTGGTGCTTGTGCTAGTTTCATGGCCTCTCGGATTCTTCGTGAAAGTTGTGTCCAGTCTGTCGTTTTCTCCATTTTAATTTTGTGTAATATTTGTGTCTGGTTTAAAGTAACGTATTCTGGATCTGGTCGAACAATTTTGTTCTTCTGGAGCTTTTTCTTGGGCAAAAGACGAATCCTGATCTGTAGTATGTGGTGGTCTGAGTCGAAGTAGCCTTTACGGGTGTCTATGTTCAAAATTTCTTTTTGTGAGTCTTTCTGCACTATTACGTGGTCGATTTGTAGTTCTTGCTGTCCGCTGGGGAATTTCCATGTGGTGAGTTTTCGTGTTGGTTTCTTGAATTTTGTTGACATAATGGCGAGGTCGTGGCTTTTGCAGAAGTCTATCAGATGTTTTCCGTTTTTGTTGGTGTCCTTGTGTGGAGTATGTTTTCCTGTGATATGTCTGTATATCTTTTCCGAGTTTGGCGTTGAAGTCTCCCAGTATTATTTTGACTCTATGTGCAGGAATTTTTCTGATAGTTTCTTCCATTGTCGTCCAGAAGTCATCAATTTCGTCCGGATTTTTCCTGTTGTAGTCATTAGTCGGTGCATGTGCGTTGATCATTGTGTAGGATTTATTGGCTGATTTCACTGTCATGGTGCTGATTCTTTCGTTTGGTGACGAAAAGTCGATTATGCTGTCCGTGATGGACCTGTGTACTGCAAATCCTGTGCCAAAAAGCCTTAGGTTTTTCAGTTGTGTCGATGGTTTTCCTTTGTATATTCTGAAAGTCTCCGTGTTGAAATGGTCTTCGTCTGTGAATCGTGTTTCTTGCAGTGCACATATTTTGATTTGAAATTTTTCGAGAGTGTCTGTCAGTTGTTTCATCTTTCCTGTCTTCATCAGTGTGTTCACGTTGAGTGTGCTGATGTAGTGTTTGCGTTTGGTCTTGAGGGAGTTTGAGAAGCTCCGATTCTTCTCATGATGTCCGTGAGCCCCCGGAATCCGATGCTCACGACGATCCCAGTCTATTGACTGGGGCCCGGGGTAGTGAGATTTTTCTCGTTGTACCATCATGATGTTTAGTAGTTGGATGTATGGCATGCTGCCGACTACAACCTGACTTTCCAGATCAGGAGGTTGGTTGAGGCCGCCACTGACATGTGGAGCAGACGCCTTTTGTAGCCGCCCACTGTGGGAACAGACGCTACTAGTAGTTTTGGTCCGCCCCGAGTATTTCATTTCCTCGGTACCACCTATATCTAGGAGGCATTCCCCTATCCGCCACCTGGGGAGGCGCTCGGTTGCGGGTCTACTAACTATATATATATATATATATATATATATATATATATATATATATATATATATATATATTGTGTGTGTGTGAAAATTTGGACACAAATATGAACAAAAGGCACAAACAGGAATTCTCTACACACACTGAAAATAAGCAAATCTGCTAAACGAATTTAAAATGTTCTATTTTAATTTCACGATCTTTCAATGTTTTTTATCTTGTTGGGACACATGTTCCTGATGTATGTTTACATTTTCAGCTGTTTTGAATATTTAGGTCATTGTTGACAGTCGAAAATTTTACAAGTGTTTTCTAGTGCTTGGCGAATTTTTACTTTCGAAAAAGGTGGTTCAAAGAATTTGCATTAAGATTTGATTGAAAAGTGGAATAAAGCGGAGCACCGCATTCGAAATGTTGATTGTGGCTTTTGGTGCATACATTCTAAGAAAAGAGTTTGTGAGTGTTATAAACGTTTCAAAGAGGGTCGTTATAAACGTTTCAAAGAGGATCGAGAAGATGTTGAAGGCGACTACCCTGGACGCCCTAGTACATCTTTAACTGACGACAATGTGGAAGAAGTAAAGAAAATAGTCCGGTAAATCGCCGAATCACCATCAGAAAGGCTACTGATGACGTAGCCCTATCCTCTGACTCATGCCAAGCAATTTTTTTCAGATGTTTCTGGCATAAAACGTGTAGCAGCAAAGTGTTCCGAAACTGTTGAATTTCCAACAAAAACAGCGTCGCGTAGATATCGTCCAGGAATTTCTGAATGAAGTCGGCGATTTTTTGGCAAAAAAACAAAACCTTTACGTTCCCTCAGCCATCACATGGCCCCTGCGACTTCTTTCTGTTCTTGAGGTTGAAGAGAACTGTGAAAGGACGTCGTTTTTCCACCACTGATGAGATAAAAACAGAATCGCTAAAGGAGCTGACATAATAACTAAAAGTGAATACCGGAAGTGCTTCTAATATTGGAAAAAAGCGCTTACATATCTGGGGGGGGGGGGGGGGGGATTACTCTGAAGGGCACAAAGTTGATGTTGATGAATAAAGATTCTTTAAGAAAAACAAAAATTTCCGTTCAATTTTGATCACACCTTGGACGTTTATCTGTTTGGTGGATCTGGGTGCTACTTTATTTTTTCTTTATACGTGTGGTTGGTCGTCTCATCTGCCCTCCAGCGCTTGCTTTCTGAGTAAAGGACTGAATAATTCGTATAGATCACCACAACCACATCTGTTAGACACCTCGATGTACCTGAAAAACTCGGTAGGGTGTTTATGGTATGCTCTGGCTAAAAGCGCATCGATCACGCGTACTACATTTAAACTAAACATTCCACCTTTTTGCACACTGCATAACAAGATGTGCGTCTGAAATTGGCTGTGTGGTGTACTACGTCAGTGGTTGTCAATCTTTTTCAACTCGGCGCCTCCAATGCTACTTTGGAATGGTGATCAGCGCCGCCTACGCTGCAGTCTCCATCCCTAACTACTCCATCCTGCCACAAGTATAAACGCAGAATTTACCCTGTGTACAAGCCCTATTATGTACTTAGCATTGCCATAATTTATACATGACTGTAAATTCACATATGCTTATATCCAAAAAATATTCTTTTAAGAATTTCAGTGTTACTTTTCAAAGTTTACTTTCTTTGAAAACTAAATCATAAGTTTCATAATACTAGACTTTTTGTCTGTAAAGAAATATGTTTCACAAAGCAAGAACTGTTTCGTAGCGTCTTTACGACCGTGTGTCATAGTTCAAAGGAATGAACCTGACGCATGCATCAGGCCTCAACATTGTGCTGACAAATTCTTTAGGTGTAACCTAATGGGAAGTTTTCTCGAGTTTCGAAATAGGTTTTTATGAACAATGAAAGTAGATTGTTCGATTAACAAGCCTCCAATATTCCATTCCTCAAACTTCAAATTTTCGTTTTGAAGCTTGAAAACAGTTTTATTACCTTACCCACTTTGTCAAACAGAATATAAGTGATCATTTAGTATGAAAGGCTGTGTAGCTTCATTTAGAAACGTCTTTTCCAAATGGGGCACAATGGTAGTCGTCTCTTTACTAAAGGCAAGGTGCTAAATTTACATTTCAAGCGTGTATTTGAATACTGACAGCACCTCTTTTCCCCAGAGATTTTCAGAAAATATACTTCCGAAATATAGTGGTTATGTCCCCGAACAGCTGCATCAGATTTTCAGTATGCTCCGTTTAATATAAGCATAAAGTACCGAAACATATAAGCAGCTTCATTGCTCTTACTTAGTACGGACGCTTCGCTGTTGCTAAAGGAGTGGTTAGTTTCGTAAAACTTCTGTGTTGGAGCCTTATCTGAGTCTGAGCTCGTCCACTTCGTGCTAACGTACTGTCTCACGACAGAACCCCTGCTGACATTACATGTATTATCGAATCAAATTTAGACAATTAAAGTCATGTAGTTCTTGTCTTCTAGTAATCTAGTTGAAGCAACAGTCAACAAAGGAAAAACAGAATGCCTGTTCAAACGCCCACAGAAGCCCATTTTTCTTTGCAATGAACCCCGCCCTCTTGCTCCCCCCCCGACAGTTTCGATAAGTTAAAGCGCCGCTGCTGGGACGAAAAAGCCCTGGTTGAGGGGCACTCTACTATGTGGTATACGAAGAAGTGTTGTGATAGCATAAAACCGTTGAGTCGCATAGTATCGGTATTCCATTGTAGTAGATAGTATTTACATTATTCTGCCCTCATCGGAGGAACTAGCACAGTGGTTAAGACAGTGAACTAGTGTTCCTTTTCTAGCGTTCTTGTGGTTCTCTTCAGCAACATCAAGCTCCTTTTAAACGTCCACGGTCGACGTCTTGCTGCTCCCCCTTCCCGTGTCCAATCCGAGCGCCTATCTCATCAGATAACATCACGTCACCAACGGGATATAAATCCTAACTTTACTTCCTCCTCTTATGTTGGCTGCACTCTACAGATCTTTAATCTGCCTCCTTTTTTACGTGGAATTTCGTCTGTGCGTTCCAGTTTGCGCTCACCATCGGACATGGGCGTCTCTTCTGACGCAGTGAAACCATTTGCACGCTAGAATATCATTTTGGAAGGAAAGAAGATTTGGGTTTAACGTCCTGTTAGCCAGGATTTCGTTGGATATGGAATAAAAGCTCCAATTAAGGAAATATGAGGAAAGGAAACGGCTGTTATCTTTCAAACAAACCACATTCGCCTTACGGAATTCAGGGAAATCACGGGAAACCCGAATCTGAATGGCCGGATAGGGATTTGAACCGCAGCACTTCCGAATACATATCCACTGCTCCACATCACTCTATATCAGATTGCATACTTGCTGTCAGTACGCAAGCAATACGAAGGTTTCAGCCGAAGCGCGTTGTCGATGGCAAACTAGCAACCAATTACACTGTCCACCCCCCCCCCTCTCTCCATCTACGCCCCCTCCACGTCTGCGTCCTCGCTCGCGTGCGTCGCACTGAGGCTAGGTGGCAGCTGGTTCCGGACAGCGGCTGACTCAGTGGTAAACCTGTACGCGTGCGGCACGTGCGACGGGACAGCAGCGCTTTATAACCGGCCTTTGTTCAACGCGAGAGAGGCTTTGAGCAATGCTTAACTGCTTTCTGCATATCTCGCGCTCTTGCTTCATATTTCCTTAATATAGCAACACACGTTAATCAAAGACAATTGAAAAGATTTCCTCCGTGTTACTCACCTATCTGCGTTCGTACTTCGGCGTCTGGACCATTACATTTGCAAGCACATGCGGCCGTCACATTTCAGTCGCCACCTGCGACTTCTTACTCGGAAAATCTTGTCCAGATTGTGGTCATGCAGATGATTGTGACATTGATTTTAGATGTTTTTACGCTCTTCTCATGTAATGTTGCTTGTTCATTTGACAGGGGAAGCTTAGATAATTTTGCAAGTAAAGGGGACGTTCAGTCAGTACAAGCGCTGTCATGATTTACCTACTGTTCGTAAACGATGTATTCCGGAGTCCGCATTTCAAATTCATTGTTTTTCATTGATGGTGCGAGTGTTATATTTTTTTGTCGTGCGACGAATTATTCTTATACCTGAGGAGGAGCTCTGTGTGATTTTTTTTATTTTTCGTCGACAGCAGCTTCAACAAAATACAACGCAGTTAAGGTAAAACATTAAAGGTACTGTTTTATTCTTATTTTTTCAAACCCAATTTGCAGTGTGTGTGTGTGTGTGTGTGTGTGTGTGTGTGTGTGTGTGTTTGTGTGTGTCAGAGTATGCTCTATCCGATAAAGTTTTGAAAACATCGATGACGTGAGACCCAAATCGCACTTCTCTCATATGACACACTGAAAGCTATGGATGAAGGCACTCAGGTAGATGCAGTGTTTCATGATTTCCGAAACGCATTTGACTCAGTACCGCACCTAAGCTTATTGTCAAAAGTACAGTCATATGGGGTATCAAGTGAAATTGTGACTAGATTGAGGACTTTTTGGTAGGGAGAACGCAGCATGCTGTCTTGGATGGAAGTCATCGTCAGATGTAGTGGTAACTTCAGGTGCGCGCCAGAAAGTATATTGGGATCCTTTCTGTTCATGTTGTGTATCAATGACCTTGTAGACAATATTAATAGTAACCTCAGACTTTCTGCTGGTGATGCTGGTATCTACAGTATAATGAAGTACTGTCTGAAACAAGCTGCATAAATATTTAGTAGAGCTCGGCAAGATTTCAAAGTGGTTCAAAGATTGGCAACTTGCTTTAATTGTTCAGCAATGTAAAAGTGTACACTTCAGAAAACGAAAAAAAACGTAGTATCCTATGACTATAATATCAGTGAGTCGCTGTTGGAATTGGCCAACACATACAAATACATGAGTATAACACTGTATAGGGATAGAAATGGAATGATCCATGGGAGAGTGTCACAGAGATACTGGAGGCATTGAACTGAATACTCTTGAAGACAGACGTAAAGTGTCCCGAGAAATTCTACTAACAAAGCCTCAAGAACAGACTTTAAATGTTGATTCTAGGAATATACTACAGTCCCCTACGTATCGCTCACATACGGATCGTGAGGATAAGATTAGAATAATTACTGCACGCACAGAGGCATTCAAACAGTCATGCTTCCCGCGCTCCATACGTGAATGGAACGAGAAGAAAGCTAGAAAATTGGTACCGTGGGACGTACCCTCTGCCATGCGCATCACGGTGATTTGCAGTGTGTGGATGTAGCTGTAGACAGACAGACCCGCCAGTATAAAAGGAGACGGGTATTGTTGTTTTTGTCAGTAGAGAAAAAGTAACAGCAAAATGGGTAGGCTAGAAGATGTCAGTAACTTCGAACGTGATCTGGTCATTGGATGTCACGTGAGTAATAAATGTATCAGGGACCTTTCAACCCGTCTAAAGCTACCAAAGTCCACTGTTGGTGATATGATTGTGAATTGGAATCGCGAAGGAACCACCACAGATGAGCCAAGACCAGGCAGACCTCGTCTACTATCGGGCAGGGAACGCCGAGCATTGCGGTGGGTGTTTTAAAAAATCGCTTGAAAGCGGCGGAAGGAAACACTAATGAGTGGCAAAGAGCTACCAGCAGTTCCGCTAGCACAGTGTGCGTAAGGATTTAAAAGGAATGTGAGGTACAATGGACGAGAAGCTTCTCACGAGTTTCACCTTTGTGTAATCAATGGCAAGTGAATGAGCGACGCCACTGGTCGGCGGATGGCTGGAAACGAGTGATTAGAGTGATTAATCGTGCTATACTCTGTGGCAATCCTATATAAGAGTTTGAGTTTGGAGAACGGTACTGCCTTCATGTTTAGTGCCAACAGTGAAGTACTGAGGGGATGTTACAGTTTTGGGATGTTTTTTGTAGTTAGTGTGTGGTCTGCCGGTTGCACTTAACAAAACGTTAAATGTGGAAGGATATGAACACATTTTACAGCATTGTGTACTGCTTATAATAGTTTGGAGACGATAATTTTTGTGGACAGTAACATTCCTGAAATAGACTGGCTTACACAGAGTCCGGACTTGAACCCAACTGAACACGTTTGGCCTGAGTTAGAACGTCGACTTCGTTCGAGACTGCAATGTCCAGCATCATTCCCTTCTCTTGTTTCAGTATCTGCCCCCTTCGTATCTCTCCCGCAGGGACCACGAAAACACATTTACCCTAGTTACAGCACACACACAGGCATTTAAGCAATCATTCTTCACGACTTCCATATGCAAAACAAATGAGAAGTAGCCCTAATAAGTGTGGTAGGTGCCCTTTTTCATGCAATTCGACATAATTTTGCAGAAGATATACGCACATGTTTAAATCGGAACCACAATGTAACTTCATTTAATGTCATGTCCAAAGCAATTTCATAGGTAAAAGTCATGTTAACATGACATTAATACGGGGGGGGCATTAAATAAGTAGTGGAACACACATTTTTCTCGTCCAACTTCGACTGAAAAGAATGCGGCATTTGTAGGGGGACATCACAGAATATTCCCACTTCAGCCCCTATAGTTTCATGAAGCGGAAAGTTCTGCGGGACTGGAAGAAGGCCCAGGTCATAGCAATCTATAAAAAGGGTAGAAAATCGGATGCACATAATTACCGGCCAATTGCACTGACATCGATTTGTTTTAGAATCATGGAACATATTTTGTGTTCAGAAATAATGACCTTTCTAGACTCTGAGAAGCTCATCTGCAGAAACCAGCACGATTTTAGGGAACAGCGGTCATGCGAGACACAGCTGGCCCTCCTTGTGCGTGATACACACTCCTGGAAATGGAAAAAAGAACACATTGACACCGGTGTGTCAGACCCACCATACTTGCTCCGGACACTGCGAGAGGGCTGTACAAGCAATGATCACACGCACGGCACAGCGGACACACCAGGAACCGCGGTGTTGGCCGTCGAATGGCGCTAGCTGCGCAGCATTTGTGCACCGCCGCCGTCAGTGTCAGCCAGTTTGCCGTGGCATACGGAGCTCCATCGCAGTCTTTAACACTGGTAGCATGCCGCGACAGCGTGGACGTTAACCGTATGTGCAGTCGACGGACTTTGAGCGAGGGCGTATAGTGGGCATGCGGGAGGCCGGGTGGACGTACCGCCGAATTGCTCAACACGTGGGGCGTGAGGTCTCCACAGTACATCGATGTTGTCGCCAGTGGTCGGCGGAAGGTGCACGTGCCCGTCGACCTGGGACCGGACCGCAGCGACGCACGGATGCACGCCAAGACCGTAGGATCCTACGCAGTGCCGTAGGGGACCGCACCGCCACTTCCCAGCAAATTAGGGACACTGTTGCTCCTGGGGTATCGGCGAGGACCATTCGCAACCGTCTCCATGAAGCTGGGCTACGGTCCCGCACACCGTTAGGCCGTCTTCCGCTCACGCCCCAACATCGTGCAGCCCGCCTCCAGTGGTGTCGCGACAGGCGTGAATGGAGGGACGAATGGAGACGTGTCGTCTTCAGCGATGAGAGTCGCTTCTGCCTTGGTGCCAATGATGGTCGTATGCGTGTTTGGCGCCGTGCAGGTGAGCGCCACAATCAGGACTGCATACGACCGAGGCACACAGGGCCAACACCCGGCATCATGGTGTGGGGAGCGATCTCCTACACTGGCCGTACACCACTGGTGATCGTCGAGGGGACACTGAATAGTGCACGGTACATCCAAACCGTCATCGAACCCATCGTTCTACCATTCCTAGACCGGCAAGGGAACTTGCTGTTCCAACAGGACAATGCACGTCCGCATGTATCCCGTGCCACCCAACGTGCTCTAGAAGGTGTAAGTCAACTACCCTGGCCAGCAAGATCTCCGGATCTGTCCCCCATTGAGCATGTTTGGGACTGGATGAAGCGTCGTCTCACGCGGTCTGCACGTCCAGCACGAACGCTGGTCCAACTGAGGCGCCAGGTGGAAATGGCATGGCAAGCCGTTCCACAGGACTACATCCAGCATCTCTACGATCGTCTCCATGGGAGAATAGCAGCCTGCATTGCTGCGAAAGGTGGATATACACTGTACTAGTGCCGACATTGTGCATGCTCTGTTGCCTGTGTCTATGTGCCTGTGGTTCTGTCAGTGTGATCATGTGATGTATCTGACCCCAGGAATGTGTCAATAAAGTTTCCCCTTCCTGGGACAATGAATTCACGGTGTTCTTATTTCAATTTCCAGGAGTGTACAACAGGCTCTAGATACCGGCTCCCAGGTTGATGCCATATTTCTCGACTTTCGAAAGGCGTTCGACTAAGTTCCGCACTGTCGCTTGCTCCAAAAAGTGCGCGCTTACGGTCTATCTGATGACATATGCGGTTGGATAGAAAGTTTTGTAACAGACAGGGAGCAGTAAGTCGTCCTGAACGGGGTGACTTCAACAGAAACAAGCGTAACTTCAGGTGTGCCCCAGGGCAGCGTAATAGGTCCGCTGCTTTTTACGATTTACATAAACGATCTGGTTGATGGTATCGACAGTGGCATCAGACTGTTTGCCGATGATGCTGTAGTCTACAGGAAAGAAGTATCACACGAAAGTTGTGAACAAATCAACGAGGATTTGCAGAAAACAAATGCGTGGTGTAATGACTCAATATTAGTAAGTGTAACCTAGTGCGTATAACAAGGCGAAAATCCCCATTAATGTACGAGTACAAAATAAATGCCCAGGCTTTGTAAGCGGTAACATCCGTCAAGTATCTGGGTGTGATTATTCGAAATGATCTCAAATGGAATGATCAGATTACACAAGTAACGGCTGAGGCGAACTCTAGATTGCGGTTTATTGGTAAAATCCTGAAGTGATGATGTCCTTCAACAAAGGAAATAGCTTACAACACGTTAGTTCGCACTGTCTTGGAGTATTGTTCGTCTGTATGGGACCCTTACCAGTTGGGTCTGATTCAAGAGATCGAGAAGGTCCAAAGAAGAACGGCAAGATTCGTGACTGGTACATTTAGCCATCGCGAGTGCGTTACAAATCTCTTAGAAACTTTGAAGTGGGACACATTTGCAGATAGACGGCGCGCTAAACGGAAGGGGCTGCTCACTAAATTCCGAAATCCGATCTTCGCCGAGGATGTAGAGCATATATTATTACCACCAACTTTCAAATCGCGCAATGATCATCATTCAAAGATAAGCGAAATTATAGTTCGTACTAAGGCGTTGAGACAGTTGTTTTTTCCCTCGCGCGATCCGCGAGTACTACAGAAGGGGGATATGACTTTGGCGCGAATTGTGCCCTCTGCCACACACCACTTGGTGGCTTGCGGAGTATATATGTAGATGTAGAAGTACAAACAGGTGGCGGCGCTATACGTAGCCTTCAAAATGGCGTCTGTAACGGAGATGCTTTCCAAGCAGAGCTGTTATTCAGTTATTTTTATTTATTTATTGTTAAATTATAGACCTGTTACCTGATGTTTAAAACAGGTCGTACATCTTACAATTTTCGTTTTTCACCTTTTTACAGTTTTCTTTCCTTTTGTTTTATCTACAACATTTACAAAGAATGATACTTTTCAAAATAACAATAATTTAAGGTTGAAATATAAATAAAATTTTGTTGTTTTTTAAGAAGAATATAAAAAGAAGATAGGATAGATGAGAGATTTGTTAGTACCATCACCGAGTGTGACTGACAGTGAATACCTCGGAATGGTTTCTTGGAGCCGTTGACCGCCAGACACACACACACACACACACACACACACACACACACACACACACAAATGGTTATTAGTAGAGAAATAATGTTGCTTATCCTATTTGTTACTAATCCTATGTATTAACTACTTTAGGTGTGCATCCATGTACAGCATTTGGTGTTTTCTTGGCTAGATTGCCAGCAATTTGCTTATTTACTGCCACATCTCAGCTTCCTCCTCCTGTTCCTCCTCATTGTCACTATTTTCGCTGTCACTGTGCGTATCGCTGTCCATCCTCTGGAGATTTCTATTACGCTGCACATAGGCATGTCCGTGATGTCGTGTCCGCATATACTCTTAATGTGTTGTTTTTGAAATACCGTTTGTCAGTGCGTTTAATTGTGCCCATTGTTCTTCGTCTCTTATTGCTGTGTATATATCTATGTCTGTATCTGTGTAATCTAAGTGTAGTGTATTTCTATTGTTCGCGTATTTCCCGCAGAAAAAGACAGTGTGTTCTGGGGAACCTTCTTCCCCGCATGTGCATGTAGGTGTCTACCTCAGACTCACGCGGTTTAAGTGCGTGGGATAAGGTCCGTGCCCGGTTAAGATATGTACCATACCGCGGCTGGGATCGATATGTCTCATTCTCAATCGCTCCATTATGTCAGGGAGGAAGTCGTGCAGTCTACGTCCCTTATCACTTACATCCCACTCACCTTGCCATGTATCCAAACGCCAACTTTTAAGGTGACGTATCGTCTCTATGGGCACACCGGTTATTGTACCTTATCTAGTCTCCCCACCTTTAACCAGTACCTTGCAGCTCTGTATTTGATCGTGATATCTATGGGGCATATTCCGAGCACCACGCACAGTGCATCCGCTGAGGTGGTACCGAAGTAGGACACTTCTCTGCCCTCGTCTGACGGATGCTTTGTTGGCGACCACGTTCAGTCTATGTGCCCACGTGCTAGCTGCAAAGCTGAGTACTGATTCGA
Source organism: Schistocerca nitens (assembly GCF_023898315.1). Lineage (NCBI taxonomy): Eukaryota > Metazoa > Arthropoda > Insecta > Orthoptera > Acrididae > Schistocerca > Schistocerca nitens. Next base: position 602,738,150 of record NC_064617.1, on the reverse strand, counting down.
AGAGCGCACTGTGGTATGTACGTATGACTGGTAGAGGTAGTCTGTACTGTTTTGAATTTAGCCTCACCAGTTTGTGGAGTATTTTTTCTGCTTTGTCTGTTGTTAGCCTTATGTGTTCGTGGAAATTCAATTTTTCATCTAAGTGTGCCCCAAGATAGCGCGTAATGCGTGCTCGTTTGATGTTTGTGTCCCCAATTTTAACCGAAGGATTTCTTTGGAGTGATCCTTTCAGTAAAGTGTATGTTGTTTTGTTTTCGGCTATCCTGAGTTTGTTGTTGTGACACCACTGAGTAATTGTTTGTAGTAATCCACTGGCTTTCTCTTCTAACTGGGCTCTGTTGTTTGCAGTGACTACAACTAATAGGTCATCTGCGTAGGCGACAATTCCGTCTGACCTGTCATCCCCATCCAGAAGCTGTAGGAGGGGTTCGATTGTTATGTCCCAGAAGATGGGGCCGCAGATCGACCCTTGAGGACAGCCTTTGGTAATTCTTTTAATTACTTTCCGGCTGTCCATCTGCCATTCGACTACTCGGTCTTTACAGTAGTCTAGAAAACTGTTGTACAGTGATTGCGGTACCTCCAGATGTCTTAGCCTCTGAAACAGTGCTGGCCACCAAAGATTATCAAATGCTCCGGCAATGTCAATCATTATTGCCATGGCGTATTTCTGTTTTGTGGTGTTAACTATGTGCATGGCCTGGTTGATGGCATCATCTATTGATCTGCCAAATCTGAAGCCGAACTGGTGTTGGCTTATACCCCTGAGAGCTCTGTGTGTTTGCAGGCGCTTACACAGTAGCTTCTCCTGAATCTTTGCTAGGGTGTTTATTAGGCATATTGGCCTGTAAGTCTTTGGATCTGAAGGATCCCTGTCCGCTGATTTCTTAATAATGACTGCTTTGGAGGTTTTCCATACTGTAGGTACTCTGCCCAGCCGTAAGGCATCGTTCAGTAACGTTGTTAGGAACGGGGTGATCTGCGGTGCTAGTTTTTTCAGTGTTCCCGAGTGGATACCATCTGGTCCAGGTGCTTTTTTGTTTTTGAGCTCTGAGATTGCTAGCGCAACCTCTTCTTTCGCAAAAGGACAGGTGCAGTGTTGTATGGTGTGTGTAGGTTTTCTCTTAGTGTTGCATGATATTGTGTCTGTATCGATAACGTCGTCAGAGAGCAGTTTATACAGCAGAAACTCTGCTGTATTCCTCCATCCCCTCGTCATCGTGCCGTCATCCTGCCTTAGCGTTCCCAGAACTAGGGGGTTTTTATCTTCTCTGTCAGTATTTTGTATGGTTCCCCCCATATATTTTGCTGTGTTTGTGTTGTTACAAATAGCTCCCATTGTTGTCTACGCGTGTTGTATAGGGTCTGTCTATATAAGTCTTGTGCATGCCTATATGCTTCAAGTCTTATTCGTCTGTCCCTATCTGCTATAGCCCTTTGATATAATTTTCGTTTGCGTCTTGCGTCTTGTTTGAGTCTCGTAAGTTCGTTGGTCCATAGTACTGGTGAGCAATTTGTGTTCTTTGCTTTCGGTATTGAAGTGTTTTGTGCATGTTCTATCACCTGTGTTAACTTGTGTACTCTATAATCGATACTTCCATTGATGTTTTCTAGATCGTGTCGTTGGATGATTTCCGTTAATTTGTTCCAATCTGCTTTGTGCAACAGCAAGTGTCTGGTGTGCGATTTGTTCATTGTGTTCTGAGTGTGAGTTAGTGTGTATGTTATGACATTATGATCACTACTGGTTATGTTGTCGTGTACAGTCCAGTTTGTTACGTATGCCATTGCTGCATTATTTGCTAGCGTGAAATCGATATTACTGCTCGTACCATCGAACCCTGCATATGTTGGTATAGGTCCTTCCGTATTCATTACATGTAATTGTGTTTCTTGTATTAGATCGGTGATTATGCGTCCTCTGTCATCTGTTCTGTCTGAGTTCCAGAGGGTCGATCTGGAATTAATGTCAGCACTTATCACTAATTTTTTGCCTCTGGCATACATTACTAGGTCTCTGATGTAGTCTGCATACGGCTGTATTTGATGGCTGTATTGGGCGTACATGGATGCAATAACCCATGTGACGTTCCCGTTAGTTATCTCTATGGTAACCAAGTGTTGATTGCATAACTGTGTTACCTTAATTATGTTATAAGTTCTATTTAGAATTACTATTGCAGCCTTACAGTCATTGCTGCCTGTTATTGTGGTAGCATGTTTTGGTAGACATATCAGTTGCCCGTTTCTATTATAAGGTTCTTGTAAGCACATGATGTCTGCCTGCAGGTCTTGTGCTATTTTAGGGATTTCCGCGCTGACTGTCGTACTGTTTTTTGTATTATGTTGTAAGATATTCATTTTTTGTCTATGTGTTCTGGGTGTTTTACGTGTACAAAACATTTACTGCCAGTCTGTGAGTAATCAAAATATGTTCGTCCGTGTGCTCTTACATGATGTATATATATTTTGTCCAAGTCGAAAGATTCTGACCTGCGCAGGCAGACCTGGAGCATGAGATCGAGCAGCGGCTCTGCTGATGTAGGAATATTTTCTGCCTTTAGGATGATTCTGTCTGTTTGCTCAGTTACTGGAAAACAGAGAGAATCTCCCTTTGGATGGCACAATCTATGTAGCATCCGCTCGCTGTCTGCAGTATCTCTTTTTTTCTCTAGCCTACTTAAAAGTAAGTTAAGTTCTAAATTATCATAATTAGGTGCAGTTGGCTTGCTGTTGGTGCTGGTTTCTGTTGCGGTCTCTGAGGTGGTACTAGACGGATTGTGGCTTGGTGGTGGCCGCTGATTGAGGAACATTTTAAGACCTCTTTGGGATGTCACACGGTTCAGTTCCTTGCGGCGGAAAACCAAAACGTCACAGTTATTTATAGGCACCTGCAGAATGTCTACAGAGACGTGGCAGTGAACAAAAGCACGGCGACTCTTTGGGCGAGGCGTCTGTCATCATCGCAACAAGCTCGCGCATACCTGTCCGATCACCCGCGTGTCGGCCCTCCGTTCACAGGTGTGACTACTGCAATGTTGCAACGTGCGAACAATCTCATTCGAAGTGGTCGATGGGTCACAAACAAACACCTCGCTGCTCAACTGGACGTCACTGTTGCTGCGAAATTACTTGCGCGTTACGAAACTGATCGTGACAATTTTTGTCGAACATTGCCACCGCAATGAAACGTGGGTTCATGTCTGCGAGATAGAAAAACGGTAATCCGTGGAGTGGCACCACACCTCTCCTCCGAAGAAAAAGCTCCAAGTCGTACCCTCAGGCGGTAAAGCCATGGTGACTGTCTCTGCGACTCTGAACGGGTTGTTCTGATTGATATCGTCCCTCATGGTGCGACGATCAGCTGTGTAGTGTATTGTGCTACCCGTAAGGATATTGAAGAAACTACTTTAGCGTGTTCGTCGCCACAAAAATGCAGATCAGCGTCTTCTTCTACTTGACAACGCAAGGCCTCACACAAGTCTGTGCAGCCGAGAGGAGCTCACAAAACTTCATAGGACTGTTCGTCGTCATCCACCCTAAAGTCCGGATGTCGCACCTTCCTGTTTGCCCATAAAGGATGCTCTCAAAGAGATGCAGTACGTGGATGGTGGGGAAGTTTTTGGTGTAGCAAGACGTTGGCTCCGATGTCGACCAGCAGAATAGTACCATGCTTGCATACAGGCCCTCCAAGTAACATGGCGTAAGGTCGTCGCATTGAACGGAGATTATGTTAAAAATACGGTTTGCAGCCAAAAGAATGGGGGAATAATATGGTGTACTGGAATCTTGAATAAAACGAATGTGCTTTCAGAAACAAAATTTGTTGTATTACTTATTGAACACCCTTCGTGTATGAAACATCTTGGTCTAAAGGCAGCTACGTTTACTACTAATTAAAACATCCTGGGTACCGGGTGTAAACCCAGCCATTGCTTAAATTTTGAATAAAAATTATCAACAATGGTTGCTGAAGATTGGCAGCGTATAAAGTCACCCTCGTTTTACCAATGGCCTTGTCAAAGAGGGCAGAGGAGCGGATGGACGTTCAGGGGTAGAGATGGGCAAACTCGTTCATCCTTGGGAACCAGTTCACTGGTGATCGCACTTTTATGGGAACCGTTCATTTTTACTCTTTCACCGTTCATTTGTGCATGGTATACGGTTCTTATGCAAAATTGAAAATTAGTGGTATAGGTGACTGAAGATGGAAGGCGCCAAGGGGGGGGGGGCGGCACTTTGTTCGCCCCTGGAGTATAGAGTTTTTATTCATTACTCACACACTTGAAGAAGTAATTTTCGTGATTCTGCAAAACTTCTCGTTTAGCCAACTGAAGCGTTATGTGGCTGATCACAGTGAAATAATATAAGATGGCGCACGAAAAACCGGCCCCGAGTACCGACTGCTCGCCAATTACGCACGATTTGTTGACCGCTACGTACAGAATAGATAAACATGTAATAATTAGGCAGTAAAGAAATAACAAATAAGCTAATGCAAACAACTACTTCGAAGCAATAGATGACGATTGGTGGGCGACAATGAGCAGTTTAGTACTCGGGGCCGATTTTTTGTGCGCCACCCTGTACCACTGAAATAATATTGTAGAAGTTATCATATTCTCTTTACAAAATGTAACACCAGACACTCGATTATGGAGCGCGGGCTTCATTCGGTTCTAAGTCGGTCTGCCTTCCACATCAATTTACGCTGAATAGAATACGACAAGAACCAGAAGTCCAGATTTCAAAAAAGGTTTGAAACATCAAGAATGGGCGTGCGTAGCGAACGAAACGAACAACTCAGTACTGAACTAACTAGGAGCAGTCGGCAGTGGAACTGCGACGAGTGGCCACGCGAAGAAGAGTGTTCGCTCGAGGGGGATCGAGACCGACGGGAACGAGACCGACCGTTTCTTGCTCCCGGGAACTATAAGTAGAAAGCCGCGACCGAAGTGAACTGTGAAAGACCGCTCCTTAGAATTCGTTCCTCCCTCCTTCCGTTCGTCTTGGGGAACCGTTCATTTGGACCCGTTAGTTCGCGAACGACCCATCTCTATTTCAGAGCACTCTCTTGCTCCTGGGATGGGAAACTGCCCTAAAAGGCGGAAGAATCTGCAATGATCAACGGCATGAGGATGCAGAAGGCAGTGGAAACCACTGCTTTAAAGACACATTAGGTGTAGCCACAGGACATGTGACCCATATTTGAAAAAAAGTGTCATGATGATATGTCCCTCTGTTTCGGATCTCCGGCAGGAGACTGCCAAGGGGGAAGTTACCATGAGAAAAAACACGAATAATCAACGACAGGATAACGTTCTACTAGTCGGGGCGTGGAACGTCACAAGCTTGAAAATGGTAGAGAAACTAGAAAATCTGAAAAGGGAAATGGAAAGGCTCAGTCTAGATACAGTAGGGCTCAGTGAAGTGAAATGGAAAGAACATGAGGATTTCTGGTCAGATGAGTATAGTGTAGTATCAACAGCAGCAGAAAATGGTATAACAGGAGTAGGAGTAGGCTAGAGATTGATCTATTCTGAACAGTTCAGATTCGACAACAAACCAACGCCGATAACGATAATGCAGGTTTACACCGTAGTAGAGTAAAAATACCCTAAAATGTATTTTATTTTTTTAAACATTAAGCGTCTTTAATAAAACATGTTTTATTTAGAAAGTGTATTAAACAGTGTTTTTAACATATGATTAAAAACACTGTTTTCAACATGTCAACCCTGAGTAGTAGTCAGACAGCCAGAGACATACGGAAGAGAAGGCTCCGCGAAAATAATATTAACCATTTTGACGGACCCCTAAAAAATTGACCTTTTATTGATATATTATATGCGCTGAATGTCATTGAACCTTTACTTGCTTTGTAGATGAAAGACAACATTGTCTGTACTTTCCTTTGAACCGTGTGATTACGTAGCTGTTCGATCTCTTGACGAAATGATTACTAAGAGAATTTGTATCGGTGAACTGCAGCTTAGCTTCCCTCCACAAACGATTAACTTCGTGCTCGTACTGTTGTTTCGGCTTATCGGCATGCCGCTTAACGTACGAATTGTAAAAGTTTTGATACAAATTCATAGTGAAAACAATAACTTCGACTTTATATGCGTTGGAGAATATCACGTCTGACTGTTGCACAGTGATTTCGACCGGCGTGGCAGAGAATTTCCCAAATGAAATCTGACACTTATGCGGCACTTGTTTCGTAACGAGAAATTACGGGCATGCACGCATGTAAAACATTCAGTTCGGTTCATAGAGACCATACAAATTGGTGGGCACTTTAATTTGTCTATGCTCGGGATTAATTTTACTAAACAAAATGTTGTCCGTTATATTAATGTATATTCTCTAAATGTATATTCTCTGAAATAAAAAGTTGACTTGAGGTGTTCATTGCCCTCTCCCCCTTTTAAATGAGATTTGTTGGCGTTTTGTCGCACCTCCCCCCCCCCTCCTATTTTGAGCTCACGTAATTAATGGATGTTCCCTAAGCGAGCAGCAGATGAAGAGATAGAGGAAGTATATGACTGTATTGAACGAGTAATTCAGCATGTGAAGGAACATGGAAACCTATTAATCATGGGGGATTGGAACATGATAGTAGGGGATGGAATAGCAGGAAGGGTTACGGGACAATGTGGGCTTGGCAGTAGGAATGAGAGAAGAGAAAGTCTAATTGAGTTCTGCAATAAATTTCAGAGGGTAATAGCGAATACTCCGTTCAAGAATCACAAGAGGAGGAGGTATACTTAGAAAAGACCCGGAGACACGGGAAGATTCCAGTTGGATTACATCATGGTCAGACAGAGATTGCGAAATCAAATTTCGGTTTGTAGGTGCAGGTATACATTCAGATCACAACTTAGTAATCATGAAGAACATACTGAAGAAAGAAGAGCCCGGAAGAATCAGTGCGGAAGGAAGTGGGATATTGAAGTAATGAGGAATGATGAGACGCGTTTGAAGTTCGCTAAGGACGTGGATACTATGATAAGGAATACCAGAGTAAGCAGTTCACTTGAAGAGGAGTGGACATCTCCAAAATTGGCAGTCACGTATGTCGGACAGATAAACACAGATACAAGGAAGTTACCTGCGAAGAAACTTGGCTACCAGATGAAATACTTCAGTTGATCGACGAAAGAAGGAAATACAAAAATGTTCAGGAAAAGACAGGAATACAACAATATAAATCCATCAGGAATGAAATACATAGAAAGTGCAGGAAAGACAAGGCGAAATGGCTGCAGGGAAGGTGTGAAGAAATCGAAAAGAAATGATCGTAGGTAGGACTGACTCAGCCTATGGAAAAGTCAAAACAACCTTCTGTGAAATTGAACGCGAGGGTGGTAAAGTTAAGAGTGCAGTGGGAATTACATCGTTTTAGAAATTGTAGTCGATGTGGATGAGATAGGGTATCCAGTATTAGAATCAGAATGTAAAAGAGCTCTGGAGAACATGAGATCAAGTAAAAGGGATAGATAATATTCCATCGGAAGCGGCAATCGAACGACTATTCAAGTTTTTGTATAGCATCGTGACACTGGCGACGTACCTTCAGACTTACGGAAAAAATCACCCACACAATTCCGGAGACAGCAAGAAGGGGATAAGTGCGAAAACTATCGTACACTCATTTTAACATCACATGAGTCTAAGCTGCTGACAAAAATAATGCACAGAAGAATGGAAAATAAAATTGAGCGCTAGTTAGATGACGATTGGTTTGGCCTTAGGACAGGTAAAGGCTCCAGAGAGAGAGAGAGAGAGAGAGAGAGAGAGAGAGAGAGAGAGAGAGAGAGGCAGCTCCCACGTTGCGCTTGAAAATAGAGGCCTGACTGAAGAAATATCAAGACACGTCCATGGGACTTGTCGACCTAGAAAAACCGTTCGACAGTGTAAAATGGTGCAAGATGTTTCGAAATTCTGAGAAAATTAGCTGTAAGCGAAGACGGGTATTGTGCAATATGCAGCTGGCTGGGGTGGCCGTGCGGTTCTAGGCGCTACAGTCTGGAACCGCGCGGCCGCTACGTCGCAGGTTCGAATCCTGTCTCGGGCATGGGTGTGTGTGATGTCCTTAGGTTAGTTAGGTTTAAGTAGTTCTAAGTTCTAGGGGACTGATGACCTCAGATGTTAAGTCCTATAGTGCTCAGAGCCATTTGAACAATTTTTTGCAATATGCACAAGAACCAAGAGGGAACGATAAGATTGGAAAAACAAGAACAGAGTTCTCGGATTAAACAGTATGTAAGACAGGGATGCAGCCTTTCGTCCCTACTGTTCAATCTATACATTAAAGGAGCAATGATGGAAATAAAACAAAGGTTCAAGAGTGGGATTAAAATTCAGAGTGAAAGGACATGAGTCATAAGATTCACACTGACAACATTGCTGCCCCTAGTGAAAATGAAGAAGAATTACAAGATCTGTTAATCGGAATGAACATTCTAATGAATACAGACTATTGATTGAGAGTAGACCGGAAAAAGACATAGTTAATGAGATCTAGAAGAAATGAGAATAGCGAGAAACGCAACATCAGAGTTAGTGATCATAAAGTTAAGGAATTCCGCCACTAGGAGACAAAATTACCCATGGCGGACGAAGCAAGGAGTACATAAAAAGCAGACTAGCTCAGGCAAAGAGGGCATTACTGGCCAAGAGATGTATGCTGATGTCAGTCATAGACCTTAATTTGGGGAAGAAATTGCTGAGAATGTACGTCAGGAGCACGGAGAAGAAGAGAATCGAAGCATTTGAGATGTGGCACTACAGAAGAATTTTGAAAATAGGTGGACTGATAAAATAAGGATTGAGGTGGTTCCCCGCAGAATAGGCGAGGAAAGGAATATTTTTTATTGCAGAATTTTGCCAATTATAGACCATTTAGAATTTAAGGCAAAGGTACAATCTTTTTATTTTTCCAGAACTTCTTCATGCGTTGGCTGATGGCCTGTCTGTTCATTTGCATCACCCTCCTACGTTGCGAATTTGGTTGTTGGACAGGAAATTTTTTTGCAGTGCTGATCAGTAGCCTGAAACATTCCCTGTTCTGTATGGTGTCCTCTGTTACGTTAAGCTTTCTCAAGTCTTTGCTTGTCTCTTCCAGCCATCCCGTGGTGTTTTTTAATTTGAAAATGAGACCACATATTTTCTTCATTAGCCTGTTGTCATTCATTCGGTAAATACGACCGTAAAACTTTAATTTGCGCTTTTTGATTGTATCTGTGTTGTGTTTTGTTTATGTTCAATGTATTCCATTTTTTCATATATTAGTAATCCGAATTTAGCTTCAATTTCGTGAAGTGTTCCTATTATTATCTTTGCACCTGTTTTGTCTTTAGAAATTACTACAGCGAAAGCGAGACATTTCACCTCAAATCTTTCTCTTTCCCATCCTAAATGCATTCCTTCGATGTTTCTCTTGCAGTTCTTTATTCCGCTCTCTCATGACCTTGTCTAAGACGAGATTTGAAGAGAATCAGTGAGAGTCCATCGCCCTGTCGAACATCTTTCTTAATTCTGAAGGGTTCAGCAACTTCTAGAAATTTAACTTCCGAAGCTGTGTCGACGAGTGTCTGTTAGACTAATTTGCTAGTGGTTTTGTCGATACGTGCTCTTTCCAGAGTTGAGAAGGGTGATGGCAGCTTGTAAATATATGTCAGTGTGGGTTGGTTTACGGAACAGGCTGTGACCCAAGGAAGTGCCTCATTTTTCACGCACCAAGGCGTCTAAAAGGGGAAGTGTCCATTTTTCTCCACTGCTATGGCGAAGGAAATGCTCGAATGGAGGGAGTTAATGTGTTCCAGAAAAGAAGGAAGCGTTGCTGTCCCTTGTGGTCGTATCACAAAGGTTTCGTCCACGTATCTCCAGACATTTAGGTTCCAAAATGGCGTACTAAAGTCCTTTGTCCTAGCAGTCGTTCATAAAAATGTTTACTACTATGGGAGACAAAGGGCTGTCTACAGAAACACCGTCATTTTACTCAAAATATTATTCGTTAAATAAAATGCAAGCCGACGCAACACTTCAGTCGACGGTTTTGGAACTAAATGTTTCTGGATGTATGTGGACGATACTTTTGTGGTATGGCCAAAGGGACAACAATGCTTCATTTCTGGAACACCGGCACTCCCTCCATCTGAGCATTTGCTTCACCATGGAAGTGCAGAAATATGGAGATATACCGTTTTTAGAAGTCTTTCCGTGAAAAAGACGACGTTCCTTGGGTCACAGTGTGTTTCGTAAACCAACTCACACTGACATACGTCTTCGAGCTGCGATCATCAATCTCAACGCAGTGATCACACACTCACGCTCATAGGGTTAGAGTTATCTCAGATCTAGAGAGACTATCAGCAGAGCTTACCTGTGTGTGTGTGTCCAAAACGCGTACTCTCCTAAGCAGATTCGAAATGCATTTCAACCAGAAGCACTAAACCTCAAGAGCAGCCAGAAGAAACGGAGAATTCCATAAGAATGTTTTTTTTCCTTATGTTAGTGGCGCGTCCTTTGAGATCGGTAGGCTATTCCAGAAACATATATAAATATATCTTCCGCTGTCCAGCGCGAATGCCGGCGTTTTTCGGTTCTGTTAAAGACCACCTAGGCTTAAGAAGACCAGGGATATATGAAATCCCGTGCCAATGTGGCAAATCATACAGTGATCAGACGTCTCGCACTATTAAAAACAGATGTGCTGAACACAGACATCACACGAGATTGTGTCAGCCACTTTTTCTGAACACTGCCTTGACACGGGATTTAGCATGAACTACGGAGAGACATAGATTCTTTCGTCCGCCGCCACTTATTGGGACTCCATCATTAAAAAAGCAGTCGAAATACGTGTAATTAACGACCTGATTAATAGAGACACGGGATTCCAAATTAGCAAGGCATGCGAACCAGCACTGGTGGTACTAAGGCATCGTCGGCCGCAGACGAATGAATCTGAGTCAACACAGACGGGGAATCGAAGTAAGGACACTTAAGTGACACCAACACACTACCCATGCGCGCGCGGGGCAGCGATTTGCTGCCGCGCTCTTTCCGCTTCGCGCAAGCAAAGACCGTGGCCCGTTTCTCTGGTAGAGGGCTCTTGATGTCGACGTCCTCTGTGATTTTCTACGATGACATAGCCACAACACTTGGCGCTTGCTCTTTTCAAGCGAGCCAGCATATACTGGCGAGGCTAGACGGAAATATGAGAGGCTCCATCCTGTGGCAATGACGTCAACCTACGCCGCTGCTGCAACGACGGTTCTGCCATCATCACGAATCGGCTCTAAGATCGGTCAGCATCCACCAGCCCCCTTGCTCGTGGGGGGCACTTCACACCCTGTTGCTCCTGCTCCATCCTCTCCAGGAGCAACAACCTCCCAACCATCGGGGACATCAGTCCCCCCTTCCCAGCCGGAGAAGCGTAAGACTTCTTCGGCTACTCTCGTACGGAAGGGGTCCCTTGGGGACCTCCCTTCACAAGTTCCGACCAGCGGGACAGCAGACACCGGCAAGTGGCTCAAACAACCACCAGCCCCTGGTCGTAGGGCCTCCCGGTCGTCCTCTGTCCCTGAGACTGACCCTGTGAAGCCCTCTAAGCCCTCCAAGCCTGAACCACCGAAGGCACAACGGGCGAAACAGAAACAGAACCAGAAGAAAGTCCCCAAGAATACCAACATTGCGGTGGCACCTGTCCCACCGCTTACTACAAGCTCCGCCTCGGAGGACGAGGTGGAGATTCTGGCGTCCGCTGAGGACCTCGATCTCGGCGGTCCCTCAGACGCCATGAATAACACTAGCGCGGGTGCTCAATCGGAGGCAGCAGGTGACCCGTCGGCGTAATCTGCCTTCCCAGTCCCGTCACGCCTTTCCCAGCCATGGACACCACCATCCTCCAGTGGAACTGCAGCGGTTTCTTCCACCATCTAGCTGAGCTCCGCCAACTTATCAGCCTTCACCCTTTCCTCTGTATTGCTCTCCAGGAAACTTGGTTTCCAGCACTGCGAACCCCCGCCCTCCGTGGCTATCGGGGTTATTTTAAGAACCGGGCAGCTTATGAAAGGGTGTCTGGTGGCGTCTGCATATATGTCCTTAACTCTCTACACAGCGAGTTTGTACCTCTACAAACAGCTTTAGAGGCTGTCGCTGTTCGGGTGTGGACGCCACAGGCTGTTACCGTCTGCAGTATTTACCTACCACCGGATGGTGCTGTCGCACAGCATGTCCTGGCTGCTCTGATAGCACAACTGCCGCCACCTTTCTTGTTGCTGGGCGATTTCAATGCCCACAACCCTCTATGGGGTGGGACTGTCTCCGATGACCGCGGTCGTGCCGTGGAGCATTTGTTGGCTCAGCTCGACCTTAGCCTCCTGAACACCGGTGCTCCCACACATTTCAGTGTGGCCCACGGCTCGTTCTCGGCCATCGATCTCTCTCTTTGCAGCCCCGGCCTTGTCCCATCTCTCCACTGGAGAGTGCATCCTGACCTGTGTGGTAGTGACCATTTTCCCATCTATTTGTCACTGCCCCAGTGTCATTCTTCTGGGCGCCTGCCCCGCTGGGCTCTCCACAGGGCTGACTGGCCAGTGTTCACTTCCGCGGCAACCGTTGAGTCTCCCCCGCAGGGTGACATTGACGATGTGGTCCGTGACTTAACCACGTCCATCATTTCGGCGGCCGAGGCTGCCATCCCCCGCTCTTCTGGACTCCCTCGGAGGAAGGCTGTACCCTGGTGGTCGCCGGAGATTGCTGAAGCTATTCGCGACCGTCGGCGGGCCCTCCAGCGTCATCGGCGGCACCCGTCTCTCGAGACCCTCATCGCCTTTAAGAGGCTCCGTGCCTTCGCCCGTCGTCTTATTGCACGGCGTAAGCAGGAGTGCTGGGAGCGGTATGTTTCATCCTTGGGCTCTCGTGTCTCCCCCTCGCTCGTGTGGTCCCGGATACGGCGGATTTATGGACACCAGACCCCTATGGGTGTCGCTGGGATCTCCTTGGACGGCGCTGTCTGCACGGACGCTGCCGCCATTGCTGAACACCTTGCTGCGCACTTTGCTCAGAGCTCTGCGACTGCAACTTATCCCCCCGCCTTTCGCTCTCTAAAGGAGCGAGCCGAGCGGACGCCGTTATCGTTCCACACGCGTCGTTCTGAGAAATACAATGCTCCCTTCAGCGAGCGGGAATTCCTTGCTGCCCTCGCCGACTGCCCTGATACGGCACCAGGACCAGACGGTATACACGCGCAGATGCTGAAGCATCTTTCCAGGGACTGCCAGCGACACGTCCTCACCATCTTTAACCGCATTTGGAGCGAGGGCGTGTTCCCGTCGCAATGGCGTGAGGGTCTTATTGTCCCCATCTTGAAGCCCGATGCGGACCCACTGGCGGTGGACAGCTATCGTCCCATTACCCTCACCAACGTTTTGTGCAAATTGCTCGAACGTCTGGTGGGGCGGCGTTTGTGTTGGGTCCTTGAATCGCGCGGTCTCCTCGCTCCATCCCAGGGTGGCTTCCGTCGGGGCCGGTCTGCAGCGGACAATTTGGTGCGGCTGGAATCTGCTATCCGTACGGCCTTTGCCCGACGTCAGCACCTCGTTGCCGTATTCTTCGATCTGCGGAAGGCGTATGACACCACATGGAGGCATCACATCCTTGCTACGTTGCATGAGTGGGGTCTTCGTGGTCGACTCCCGGCTTTTCTTCAGACCTTTCTATTGCACCGCTCTTTCCGGGTACAAGTCGGTGCCGCCTCTAGTTCATCCTATACACAGGAGAATGGGGTCCCGCAGGGCTCAGTGTTGAGCGTCTCGTTATTTCTAGTGGCCATTAATGGTCTGGCTGCAGCCGTGGGGTCGTCGGTGTCTCCTTCTTTGTATACCGACGACTTCTGCATCTCATTTAGCTCCACGACTACGGGGGTCGCCGAACGCAGGCTGCAAGTAGCCGTACGCAAGGCAGAATCGTGGGCTCTGACTCACGGTTTTCAGTTCTCTGCAGCCAAGACTCGAGTTATGCACTTCTGCAGGCGTCGGACGGTCCACCCTCATCCTGAACTTTACCTTGACGGCCACCTGCTTGAAGTGGTGGACACTTGCCGCTTCTTAGGACTCGTGTTTGATGCCCGGCTCACATGGGTTCCTCATATTACTCAGCTGAAGCAAAAGTGCTGGCGGCATCTCAACGCCCTCCGCTGCCTCAGCCACACATCTTGGGGTGCGGATCGCTGCACGCTGTTGCGACTGTACAAAGCCCTTGTGCAGTCCAGGCTTGATTATGGGAGCCTGGCCTATGGGTCTGCATCACCCTCAGTGTTGAAGTTGTTAGACCCCATACATCACTGTGGGGTTCGGCTTGCAACTGGCGCATTTCGTACGAGCCCCGTGGATAGTCTACTGGTGGAGGCCGGGGTTCCCCCGCTGCGGATTCGCCGCCATCGACTGCTCGCCGACTATGCTGTCCACGTTCATTGCTCGCCGGGCCATCCCCATCGTCGCCTGCTTTTCCCTGTCTCGGTCCTCCACCTGCCCGAACGGCGACCTCGGTCTGGGCTTTCCATAGCTGTCCGTGTCCAGTCCCTGCTGTCCGAACTGGGATCATTCCCTCTTCTGCCTCCCTTCCGGGTCCGTGCACCTACGCCTCCCTGGTGCTTGTCCCGTCCGTCCGTCCGTCTGGACTTGGCACAGGGACCCAAGGACTCGGTTCCGCCTGTGGCCCTCCGTCGCCGTTTTCTTGCGCTCCTCGCCTCATTTTCGGACTGTGAGCCTGTCTACACCGATGGTTCCCTGGTTGATGGTCGCACTGCCTACGCTTTTGCTCATGCTGCCCACGTTGAACAGCGCTCCTTGCCGGCTGGCTGCAGTATTTTTACTGCAGAGCTGGTGGCCATATTGCGCGCTCTTGAGCATATGCGTTCCTGCTCAGGTACGTCCCTTGTCATCTGCAGTGACTCCCTGAGCAGCCTCCAGGCCATCGACCGCTGCTATCCCTCATGTCCTCTGGTGTCCTCTATTCGGGAGTCTGTTTCCACCATTACCCGCTCTGGACGTTCGGTGGTCTTTGTTTGGACGCCGGGTCACGTTGGCATCCCAGGGAACGAACGTGTCGACAGGTTGGCCAAAGGGGCGATCGACGCCCCAGTTTTGGAGATCGGCCTTACGGCTCGCGACCAGCAGCTGGTGTTGCGCCGTAAGGTGCTTGGGATGTGGGCTGCTGAGTGGCGTGGCATGACAGCCCCGAATAAACTGCGGGCTGTCAAGGAGACGACCGATGTGTGGCGTTCCTCCCTGCGGGCTTCTCGCAGGGACTCGGTGGTCCTGTGTCGGCTGCGCATCGGCCATACATACCTGACGCACGGCCATCTGTTGCGCCAGGAGGATCCCCCTCTGTGTCGGTGTGGGTCCCGGCTGACGGTCGGCCACATTTTGCTGGAGTGTCCTCGACTGCGCACACTCCGGCAATCTTTTAATCTCCCGGGCACTTTGGCTTTGGTTTTATCTGACGATGCCTCCATGGCTGACAATGTTTTACATTTTATCCGTGGTAGTCCTTTTTATGGTTCGATTTAGGGAGGTCCTGCACCTTCCCATTCTGTGTCTTTTGTCCTTGCGTCTCTTTACATTTGTTGCTGTTTTGGTGTATAGTCTGCTGGTTGACTCTTTCCCTTTTTTTTGTCTCGCGGTCAGTCAACCAGTTTCCAGCCATCTTCTTTTCTTCTGTATGTTAGTGTCTGGTGTTTGTCTGTCCTCTTCTTGTCTGTAGTGTTCGTTGTTGCATTTGTGTTCTTGTAGTGCCTGTGGGGAGTCTCCTTCCCTCTAGCGTTTTACCTGCTTCGTGACCCTGTCTCGCCTGTTTTTGGAATGGGGGACTGATGACCTTAGCTGTTTAGTCCCCCTTAAACATCCCAACAACCAACCTATACTGGCGAGCAACTGCTGCAATACTCGTACATCAATAAGCACATGAAGATGACGAGCAGCTGTCTTGTTGCAATATTGTTCAGCATTTACAACATTATCCGACGCGACATCTGTGAACCACTGAAGCGGGGCAATAGTCCCGCGATTAAGTCCCTTCCACCACCAGGATTCGAAAGGGCTATCCACGTGGTGTCTCGATGTGAAATGTCATCCTACAATTTTGTGTTGGTTCAAACCGCGACTGTATATTGATTGCGTTGTTTATGGCACGAGCCTTTGCTTGTGGTGCTGTTGCTTTTTGACGCTGGAGGTAGCGCAGGGCTGCAGCAGACCGGAAGCGCACACCAAAGCTGTTTTAGCGGCAGCTGGAGCGTAAGGTAGCCGGAACCCTGCCCAGCGAGCCGCTTCGCCACCCACGCCTGTGTCGGGGGTGGCCCGTGCCTGCTCTCGGATCGTCCATTCGGCCACCGCGTCGCGTTCGTTAAAGCTTCGCGCTGATAGCCACTATTCGCACAGGCCTAAGTCAGCTCGTTGCAGAAACTCAATCCCAGCTAGAGACTCCCCCAAGTACGTACACTTTTATCTACTTATACATCAAGCCCACCAGCGAATCGATATATCTTCTTTGTTGGTATGTGTTGTGATACCAGGTTGAAAAAGGTTTTCATATTTGTACGTCTCCATATGTCTTAATGGATCCACATTTTATTTTGTAGTAATTTTTCAGTACTCTACAAGATTAGAATAGGAATGTTAATTCTTCAGTAATTCACCATTTGCTATTATCATCATTAGCTATTTGACACCAACTATTGGATAAAGTTTTTCTGTAGGCTTTTCAGCTCATTGCAGTCTTCTGCTACACAGTATATTGCTAATGCAAATTTTCCTATACCACCTACTTATCTTCCATTAGGGCGTCACTTCAGTGTGTGTTATAATACAGTAAAGAACTTTGTTGTCCATCTACCATGCATTCGCTTACATGCTCGACCAACCTCCATTTCGTTCTCATTATGGTCATATTTATGTCATCCGCTCCAGTCTGTCTCCTAATCTATTTTTTTGGTTTCCTGTCTTCCTTAGTAATTCTAATAGGTGTCGCTGAATTGCTTATTGAGCAGCTTTCATTCCATGTCTCATGTGCCACACTGGTATTACACACTGAACCTAAGTTCTCTGTTCCAGACACAGCGGAACTCTAGTTTTGAAAACTCTTTATTTAGCTTACTAAAAGCACTCCAGGCTAGTTTTCCTGTTTCTGTTTTTGTATAATTTTCCTTGCAGTCATTGTCTTCGATTATCTCAAATACAAAAACTCATCAATTGCTTCTTTGGCTTCATTGTTCTACATAATTTATTCGCATTATAATTAATTTAATTTCAGGCCTATTTTCAAACTTGCTCTTTGAAGTTCTTTCATTCGTTGTTGTTGACTATCTGCACTAGAGAAAACCATAGGCGGCCGCAAGAGTAATTTTAGAGTCTCCCCCCATCCCTTCCCCCCCATTAAAAAATTTGTGCACACTCCCATGGAGACAACCAATATAGTGTTATCAGGAATAAAAGATTGTTATAATGTGATCCATTTTGTCGTATTTTCTATTTATGTTTGTGGAAATTTCAGTTAGGGCTATTGAGTATGGTTCTAATAATAAGGACTCTGTTGCTTAAATTCTGGATCTTGCCTAAATCAGTACATGTGCGTATATCATTACTTCTTCTAGTAAAGTAGTAGAAATTAGTATATAGGCAGGGTTCCTATGAAAATGATAGTACATAGCGTCTAGTCTCGAATTTGTTGTGAAAGTAGTCGATCATATAGGGCATAAACAATCCTGACAAAATTGCATAGCTTCTTTCATAACGCGAGTAATAAAACAAGGCGTTTGCATTTCCTGGGCGGAAATTGGTGTAATGGCACTCACTGTTGTATTATGTAATTGCACTGATAGTACTTGTCCAACCTCCGTTCTTCGGCATTGATTTTGTTAGGGTTTCTTGCACTGAAATTGTGGCCCACTCTTCTCGTATCGCCCTTTTCCGCTCACACACGGCCTCAGATTGCCTTCCATTGTGATAAAGACGTCTTGCAGGCAATCACCAGCGTTTTCCCATGGTTTTCAAATCCGAGCTACGTGCAAGCTAGGGCAATACGTCGATATCTTTATTTTAAAACCAGTTTTTGGTTGTTACAGTAACATGTACAGATGCATTATTTTTTTTAAACATTAGACTTTCGTCCCTTGGGCTTTCATACATTCTGATCAGCTTTGTCTCTAGCATCTCAGTGTACAGCCGCGCGGTCATGGGCGCCTTGTCACGGTTCGCGCGGCTCCATCCGTTGGAGGCTCGAGTCCTCCCCCGTGCATGTGTGTGTGTGTTGCCCTTAGCGTAAGTTAGTTTTAGTTAGATTAAATAGTGTGTAAGCCTAGGGACCAATCACTTCAGCACTTTGGTCCCACAGGAACTTACCACAAATTTCCAAAATCTCATCGTACATGTTAGACTTCATTCTAGTGTTCAGCCAAGCAACGCGTGCTGTACCTTTAGTGAAGAAGGCTGTCCAAATCATAACATTTCCGTCACCAAAATTTGTGCTCTTTCTTATCTGCTGCGCTGTTCTCACATATGCCTACAATATTGAAATCTGTCTGGACCATCTATATTAAACTTTTTCTCATCACTGAAACTAAGTTTATACCACTTTGAAGTTCATGTTTTTCAGCAGACTCCAATGTAGCGTATTTATGTTTGAGTGTTAGAGCAGGTTTCTGCAATCGTTTCACGAGTGCAAGATGTTTGCCATTTGACAACATTTTTCATACACATCTGGCAGTTATTGGCAATGTAAATCAGCAAGTTAACAAAAACAATGGATTTTATTATCCTCGTTTTGCGCAAAGATAAGTTTCGATGACTCAGATAATTTTCTACTTTATCCATGAAATACTCCTATAGAATTGATAGTCGGGAGACCCGGCCGGGGACGCTCGGCCGCAGAGTTGCAAGTCTTTTCATCTGACTCCACATTGGGGAACTCTTTTGTCGATGATGATGATAACACAATACGCAGTCCCCTAGCGGAGTAAATCTGTGACTCTGCCGGGAATCGAAGCCAGATCCACTGCATGGCAGTCAGATGCGCCGACCACTTCCCTAAGGAGCGGACTACTTCGTCCATATTTTCCGTTCTATCCCTATCGCGCCCCCAATCTAACGAAATTATCAATCTCTGTACTTGAACGGTTCGATTTCGTGGCGATTTGACGATTAGAGAGTTACATTTCCTTGTATGCACCGATTTTTGCTTTTTCATGATCTGATAACTGATTTCCGCGTGGCATTGTCACAGTCGTGGTTTATGTACGCAACACACACTGTAACTAATGGTGTCTATTTCCTACCTGTAGTAGAGACAGGTACGCACGCACTAACACCTCACAGAGCCGACTGCCTTTATGAAGACTTCCACCCTCTACCGCATTAATTGTTGTCTTGTTATACACTGTACTATTGAGATCAAATTCGATACCATTTGTCTGCATTTTTCGGTATACTTAATCTCATACTGTTGCATATACACAGTGCACAACTATTTCGACAACAGTGTTAATTTTCCTACATATATCCATGCCTTTATACTTATTTCCACTATTGTATTTGCAGTATATGGTACTGAAACCATTATCCAACGACCGTGATGACGACGAAACGTCTAACATCTACCATTCCGTAGTTTTCCAGCAAAGTGTTTCCTGTGTGGGAGAGCGGCGTCATTTATGCATAGTACGTGTAAGTGGCTTGGTTCTTTCGTGCATGCTGTGGACATGTTAGACTGATGGAATAATAATTGTGATATTGTGGCTTTAAACATTGCTTTATCATTTATCTGAATTTTTCAACTTTGTCGTGTCGCTCATTTTGTTCTTACGATATCTGGAAAGATTCGCAGATCCCGCCAACAGGTCTCGATCAGTTTTTCTGAGATCGCAACTGACATGCTCTCGCGAGGTATGTGAAGCTCCCTGTTATTAATTATTAAACGTTGCATTTTTTTGCATCCTCCCGTTTCACCCATGAATAAGTCGCAAAATAATTGGGTGTAACTTTAACGATAGACAGCTCCTTTAGTAGCCCACAAATTTCGAGTAACTGGATGACGATCGCTACGCTGCTTGCTGGAACGATATCAGATTGTGCTGGTGCGGTTTGTTCCAGCATGTACTAGCCGCTGCCTTCAATACAGCTACGTTACAGTGTGATGGTAAGAGGACATTACATGTGTCCTAT
Source organism: Schistocerca nitens (assembly GCF_023898315.1). Classification (NCBI taxonomy): domain Eukaryota; kingdom Metazoa; phylum Arthropoda; class Insecta; order Orthoptera; family Acrididae; genus Schistocerca; species Schistocerca nitens. Next base: position 602,717,922 of record NC_064617.1, on the reverse strand, counting down.
TCATTCAACAAAAAAACATAGAACATCCTTTTTTTCGTCTAGTACACTGAAGAACAAAAAGTGGTATTATTGCTGTTAGTAATCACTTTTTTAGTTATGAACACTCACAAGATAAAACTTCGGAAAAGTCTCACTTCGCTACATGCGGATTTTACGGTTGGCATCCAAGATTCGATAAATGCTAGTGTTGTTTGATAACCCGGCACTTCCAACCTCTCACCCGGCTCTCCCCTCACACATCGCCCCATTTTCTTCCAAGCCCATGTAAGGGGAATATGAATTGATGGTAAAATGCTTCCACAAACCCTGTATTTATAATTGGCGTATAGTTCCAGCTTTCCGATTACGAATATTTCCTTCAACGTCAAGTATGCATTACTTCAGTTTATTCAGTCGTGCCACAAAAGAAAAAGAGACTGGTCGTCGTGGCATAACAGTGCACTACTGATAGACCTTGAACTGTTTTCACGCTGTGGCAAGTTTCATTAAAATACAGGGGTTGAACAAACACATGAAACCACCGTGAGGAATGCGTGCCTGAACATAAATGCCGGTGCTAGCGAAACCTGCGAACGGCAATGTCCTAGATACGTTGTGCAATGTCCCAACACGTTTCAAGTGTTAGTCGTAGTCAGAACAGTGTGCTCAGCTTTTGTGAGTACATTACGTCAGGTAAGTGAATACGATCCAGGGCACATTGTTGGTGCTCCCATGGTGGGTGCTTCTGTAACCAACGGAGCCGAAGTGTTTGCTGTTTCAAGAGGCACCATATCGAAAATTTATACCGCATACAGGGAAAACGTAAAATCATCTAAGTCACAACGCGGACGAAACTTGGTTGAGCGAGTATGTCAGAGGGTCAATTGAAGAGAATTGTGGCGAAAAATGAGGGGAGGAGAGCTGCAAAAGTCCATGCAGAACTAATATGTCGCACTCACGAACCCAGTCGCCACAAAAACAACGCGAAGGGAGCTCCATAAGCAGGGAATTGCAGGGCGAGGCTACAATTCCAAAAACCACTCCTCAGTGATGCAAGTGCCCGTAACATGAAAATATGATACCGAGAACATAAAACCTGGATTATGGATCAGTGGAAGGAGGTCATTTGGTCAGATGAGCCTTTTTTCACATTGTGTCCAGCTCCTGATCAAGTTTCCTTCCCAAGACTGAAACACGGCGGGGACTCAGTGATGATTTGGGCAGCCAGATCGTGGTATTTCATCGGTCCTGTCGTTACCCTGGGAGCTCTCATTATACCAAGGTTTTTGTGACCTTTTTGGTTGATCAGGTCCATTCTATGGTACAATGTTTGTTCCCTAATGGTGATGCTCTGTTCCAAGACGACAGGGCCCCCGTTCACACATCTCGCATCTTCCAGGATCGGTTTTGTGAGCACGAGGATGAATTGTCGCTTCTCCCCTGACCACCACAACCACCATATCTCAATATCATTGAGCCTTTGTTGTGTATTGTGAAGAGAAGGTTGCGTGATCGCTACCTACCTCAATTATCGCTACTTGAGTGTGCCTCCTTTTGCGGGAAGAATGGCATGTGATTCCCTTGAAAACCATACATTTGTCCATTCCGAGATGACTAGAAGCTGTTTTGAATGCCAACGGTTTTCATGCACAGCTGTTGGGCGATTTCCCTTGTTAAATATGAGGCAAAGTGTCGCGACGATTTAACTGAATGAAATCTTCTCGTGCATCCAGCCTTGTGAAATGGTTTAACATCCACGAGCTTTCGGCCGAGGGCTCCACGACCATTGTCAAAGGGTCACGGATTTATTTATTTGTATTTTCCATTTTCTATTCCAATGGGTAGAGCGGGCTTTGGAAATCCGGCACGTTATAGCTCCTCGGTTCTTTTCATTCGAATATCAGGCGAGTTGGTAGCGGGGCAGAAGTGGGTTCGGATTGGGAATTAATGGGAGGCTATTACCAGTTCAGTTGTCTACAGTGAGATAAAAATTTATGTTTTAAACATCTGTATGATGATTGTCATCCAAAAAGATGTACATTTTGCGAAAAATACGTTCTTGACACCTCTGCAGAGTCAATCGGCATTTTCAAATGCTTAAACATTTGAAAATGGGAGATTAAAAAAAATTAATTTCTCATGCACATCGCTTCTAAGTGGAAAAAGAATGATAGGAAGAGAAAATAAGAGCAATTGAAGAAGTTAATAGGTTGATTAAAATGACGTGACAAATGAATATAAATAAAAATGCGTGTAAACCAATTAATTTAATGAAAATAGGGATCAAAGTCATTTCGATAAAGATTTAAAAATTAAAGAAAACATTTCAGTGAACTTGTCAATATTCGAACCCACATTCTTTTTCCAAGTTAAGTCACTACCTTAGCCAGCACGCTATGCAGCCCTTCTGTTAACTCACGCAATTTTTAAAGCTATACATTACGGGATATTCCGAAATGTTGCTCGCAAACGAGGGCTCTCTAGGGCGAATGGCTGCAGGATGTGATCCCTTGGACGTTAACCTACGTCACCGCGTAGACTGCTTCAAGTCGATCCCACCGCTGCGCACCTTTCCTTGTTAATCCATCGCCGTCTTTCCGTCCTGCGCCCGCTTTTAACTTCGTGATGGACGGGTTCCATGTTGTACTAAGCTGCAAATGGCTGTTACTGTTCACGGTGTTTAGATTTTTTTATTTGTGCATTACATATTTTTCGTTTATACAGCTTCTTTAATTACACTATGTCTGAAACTGCTATACCTTGTGTTGCTACAGGTATACGTGAATGTACATTGAAGCGCCAAAGAATCTGGTATAGGCGGGCGTATTCAAATACAGAGATACGTAAACACGCAGAATACGGCGCTGCAGTCGCCAACGCCTATATGGCGGGCCGCAAGATGAGACGCAGGACCGTGAGGTGACGCAGGGGGCCTCACGCCAAATTCCTCACGGCAGCGTGAGTCCCGGCGACAATCATCGCAAGTTGGATCGCAGTGTCAATACGCAGTTTGCTGAGGAACTTTGACTCTGGCAGAGACCGCGACTACTTCTGCTATGTTAATAGATACGAGTTCGAGACGATGTGTTACATCGCTTTGATGAAACAAAAAGCAGAAAAAAGTGCGTACATGAAAAGAAGACTAAGTCATGGGGAATTCGTTTTAACTAAGAAATTTTATGATGAAAAATTCACGAACTATTTCAGATTAAACCGTGATCAATTCAAAGAAGTGCATGGTCTCATCAAGAATGAAATTGACAGACAGGGATGCAACGCTACAAGGCCGATTGGAGTTAGCTTTTCCTCCATTTCGACTACCAACAGCCAGAACCACCGTGAGCCTCGCAGTAAACTGCGTACAGGAGACTGCGGTCCGCAAGGTCTCCAAGCGCAGGAACTGCGTCACGTCACGCTGCGCTCTAACGTGCGCAGGACCATTCAGTTGTGTGGTTCGCAAAAACTCACCGTGAGTTACCTTGCGTCACCTCACGGACCTGCGTCTCATCTTGCGGCCAGCCTATAAGGCAAGTGTGTGACGCAGTTGTTAGTGCTGCTACAATGACAGGTTACCAAGAATATAAAGTGAGTTTCATCGTGATGTTATAGTCGGCGCACGAGCGATGGGACACATCATCTCCGAGATAGCGAGGAAGTGGGGATTTTCCCCTACGACCATTTCGCGAGTGCTCCGTGAATATCAAGAATCCGATAAAACATCAAATCTCAGACATCATTGCGGCCGAAAAAGATCATGCAAGAACGGGACCAACGACGACTGAAGAGAATCGTTCAACGTGACAGAAATGCAAAAAAATGGTTCAAATGGCTCTGAGAACTATGGGACTTAACATCTGAGGTCATCAGTCCCCTAGAACTTAGGACTACTTAAACCTAACTAAGGACATCACACACATCCATGCCCGAGGCAGGATTCGAACCTGCGACCGTAGCGGTCACGCGGTTCCAAACTAAAGCGCCCAGAACCGCACGGCCACTCCGGCCGGCACAGAAATGCAACCCTTCCGCAAATTTCTGTAGATTTCAATGCTGGGCCATCAACAAGTGTCAGCGTGCGAACCATTCAACGAAACAACATCAGTATGGGCTTTCGGAGCCGAAAGCCCACTCATGTACCCTTGATGATGACTGCACGACACAAAGCTTTACGCCTCGCATGGACCCGTCATACCGACATTGAACTGTTGATAACTGGAAACTTGTTGCCTGGTCGGACGAGTCTCGTTTCAAATTGTATCAAGCTGATGGACGTGTACGGGTATGTAGACAACCTCATGAATCCATGGACCCTGCATGTCAGCAGGGGACTATTCAAGCTGGTAGAGGCCCTGTGATTGTGTGGGGCGTGTGCAGTTGGAGTGATATGAGACTTCTGATACGTCTAGATACGACTCTGACAGGTGACACGTGCGTAAGCATCCTATCTCATCACCAGCATCCATTCATGTCCATTGTGCATTCCGACGGACTTGGGCAATTCCAGCAGGACAGTGCGACACCCCATACGTCGAGAATTGCTACAGGGTGGCCCCAGAAACACACTTCTGAATTTAAACGCAACCGCTGGCCACCAAACTCTCAAGACATGAACATTATCGAGCGTATTTGGGATCCCTTGCAACGCGCTGTTCTCCATGCCCTCGTTCTCTTACGGAATTACGGCCAGCCCTGCATGTTTCATGGTGGCATTTCCCTCCAGCGACTACTTCAGTCATTAGTCGAGTCCATGCCACGTCGTGTTGCGGCACTTCTGCGTGCTCACGGACGTCCTACACGATTCTGGCAGGTGTAAAAGTTTTTTTGGCTCTTCAGTATAATTTTACGTCAATTTTCGAATGCATATTCAGCTAAGAGAAAAGGGATCACACGATACCGACCGGCCGTCGAGTTATTCTCTGCCGTATGGGGTCATTTGGATGCTTTATGGCCGCGCGGTTTGAGGCGCCAAGTCACAGATTGCGCTGCCCCTTCCGCCGGAGGTTCGAGTGCGCCCTCGGGCGTGTGTGTGTGTGTGTTGTTCTTAGCACAAATTAGTTTAAATAGTGTGTAAGTGTAGTACAATTGACCAAACACTGTAGAATTGATGAGAACCAAGCGCCTTGTATGGGCAGGACATTTCAGTCGGATGGATAAAAGCCTATGGCCTTTGAAAGCTGTGGATTATACTCCCTATGGAAGACGCCCACTAGGAAGACCAAAGAAGAGATGGAGGGATGGAATCCATGAGGACTTGCTGCAGACTGGAATAGGGAATGATTGGCCCCAGGAGGCACAAAACAGAACCCAGTGGAGGAGGAACCTTGTAGCAGCGCGCGGTTCTCTGGGCCTGATCGCGTAAAGTAAAGTAAGTCAGTCTAGGGACCGAAGACCTCATCAGTTTGGTCCCCTAGGAATTCACACATTTGTTGCAATATGGAGGAGCTTCTCATTCAAAGAGCTCATCAGATGGCCTCAGGAAGCTGAGTGCACACCATTTTGCAAACACAGGCTGTTGTAAGGCGTACACTGTTTTCCACAGGACTCATGAATTGGCTGAAGATTGGCTTGATTTTATGCCTTTGTGGGAGCCACTGAACCACACAGTGGCAAACTTTCCATCTCGGCAATGTACTGCTTGTGGTTGCCTCCTGAAATTGCTTATGATTGTTGTTTGTTGTAAACGTTCTCACGGAAGACGTTTGGTAGGTTTGCATTACTTATGGTAAGTTTTCCACAAAAGAGACGGCATCCGTTCAATAAACCAAGGTCCTTTATAACAGGACGCTTTTAGGCCGTGCGGTGGTGGCTGAGTTGCGTTTCTGTATACACTGAAACTGAGACATCCATTGGGTTCTTGGCAGACAAGAACGTCAAGGAAGAGCAAGACACTATGTTTCTCAACCTCCATCTTGAACTCCATCTGATCATACTATGGTATTGAGGTGTTCAAAGAACGCTCATAGTTTTTCATACCTTGTGGCAAGACAAGGCCATTGTGGTAGAAACAGTTTGACATCACAGGAGCCATGTCAAAGGCGATATCGTCATTATTTTCCATGAATAGGTTAACTACGGCTGCAGGTAACGGGATTTCCGTCGCAGCACCATCAATCTGTTCTATATGCACTATGGTTCAATGGATCTACCACCATGCTATCAAAGAACTGGGAAGAAAGTCTATGGCGCCAGTCAGCTTCTTCCCAAATGACTGCTGCATTGTCCTTGTCACCTGACAGGACCGTATTAAGAGGGTCGCTGAAGATTGCGCGAAAGCCTTTGCACTCAGTCCTTGCCAAGTTAGGAGCAGGTAGTTTAGATCCTGAAAGAATCCGGCACATTCCACGGCGAATTTCATCAGCAGTTTCAGTGGGCATCTTGCAAATGCTTGCCCTTATTAACCCGTATAAATGAATCGTCTTTGAAGTTTGCGCGTAGTTAAGACCATATTAAACGTCGAGGTGGCATCAGCGTCATTTCTGTCGCCATGTTGATAACGGTGCTTTTGGTGATTTATCAGCGGCATTCAAAAAGAAAACGGCCAGAGGATGAAAAATGAAAACCACTGAAGGGATCATAATGTCATTGCCTACGGAAGAAGGCGTGGTCCATATGTAACTGCTGGGGCACCAAACTTGCCACTAGAGCAATGGCTCCCAGCCTATGGGTAATTACCCCCTGGGGGTAAAAGTTAAATTTTTTGAGGGGTAAAAACTAAACAATTCGATGCTGTTTCAGCCATGAAACTAAATTATTTTCAAAAGATCATTACTGTTATCACAATTTTGTAAGAAACTAATACTGATTATACAAGTTCTCAATAATTACTTTTTCTCAATTAGTGTTAATGTGTTGGAGGTTACAGGTTCCTCACATATTCCACCCACCACACACACATGTTGTGCTTTGTCCCATACATCGCTGATGATAAAAGTGAGACATGCACATAACAAAGGTTAGATATCTCAAGAACATTTCTCCGAGTTGTAGATAGTAGCTGCAGTAGTCTATAAATTGCTTCATTACTCGCTTCGAGACAGATCAATTAATTGACAGTATGACAAAGCAGTAACTACGAAAGTGCTACTATAGTGTTGTACACAGTATTATAATTATTGTTAGAGTAGTTAGACACAAAGCATTAACAACCTGAAGTCCAATTCTTGCCAGTTCAGAAGTCAGGAGTGCAGCAATCAGATGATTTACAAACAGTAAGTATAGTCCACACGTCTCAACATGTTTGATTTTAAATGCAGTTGCAGTGTGCAGATCAAGCAAGTGCCCCAATGGAGAGGAGTAATGCAGGGGAAGTATGTTTTGTAAGAAGTGCTTACCCTCACTGTAGACAGTTAGCTTTCTTGTCTGAGAAGTTGTTAGTAGCACTTGCGATACACCAAGATTTCCTTCGTCATTCATTCTAAAACACACACACACACACACACACACACACACACACACACACACACACAAAATATCATTCATCCTTCATCGTTTTAAGAATAAAAGTGTTTCAAGAAAGAAGTCATTCTGCATTTTAGTTAGGAGCTAAAGTTGATAATATGGGGGGGGGGGGGGGCGAGGGCGGGGTATTAGCTAATGTCTGATTGCACCTAGGCGTAATGGCCTTAAAAAGGTTGGGAACCACTGCACTAGAGGGACATGGCTGCGCACCCACGTGACAACAGACACACGCGTCGACCGTCCACTGCACTAAGTAGTCCTAAAGGCAGAGAAATGGAAGCTTCAAAAGAACAACAAAGGGATTTAGTCAGTTTCCTGACAGTGGAGGAAATGCGGAGAGCGGAAATTCGTGGAAGAATGACACGGGTATACGGAGAGCACGCCATGCCCGTTGCATTCCCGACGCTCAATCCTACCTGTGCGGCAATGGCTGCCAACGCAAATCGGCGATCTTCAGTAATGAGGGCATCCACCTGCTGGACAGTGGTATCGGTAATGCGGCGTGGCGTCACGGATCCTTCGTATCCGCCAATGACGTACATCGATCCTTGAATAGCTTGGGCCATGCATTCACGCTTGCAACGGAAATGCAGAGCTCTCCGTACACATGTGCCATTCATTGATGAATTATCGTTCCACTAACCCCTTCCGCTGTATGGAAATGCAGCACACTCCTTTGCTCATCTTCAGAAGACTCCATCTCCCTGTTTTCAGCACTACTAGCGGCGAGTTTGGGTCGTCAGCGTTCTTTTAGGAACCACACACCTTCTTCCATAGACAACAGCATTACGATCCCGTCATTGATTTTCCTTTTACGGCCTCTGGTTCGTTTCATTTTGAATACTCCTTATACATTCCGCACTGTACTCGATGAAACCTCCGTTTCTGTTTATCTCTGAACTCTTCTGCGATTGCATTTGTTGTCTGTTCTGGCCGAGTCGATCCGACCTCAGTCCAGGACAACAAATGTCATCGTAGAAGAGGTCACAATAACAAATGTTTGTTTATGAACTATTCGATAGGTTCTACTTGGGAGGCTACTACGACTAACTGAAATATACTCTTATGTAATAAATAAAAAATGTACGGAATCAGTATCATTCGTTGTGTCAGTTCTCGTACATCTCACGCATTCGAGACGACGGTAGTACAAATACTCGTCCAGCCATCTAAATTTACGTTTATCGGATTTCCATAGATTGCTTAAAGCAGATGCCAGGATGTTTTCTATGAAAAAGACACGGCCGATTTCCTTCTCCCATCCTTCCCCAATGCCAGCATGTGCTCAATCTCTAATGAACTCGAATTCGATGAACGTTAAATACTAACCTACCTTAATTTTAGCTCTCGTACACGACAGTTTTCATCAGAGTGCAAGAACACTACTGTAGTAAACTTCACGTTTAGTTGATCACTTTTGATACAGCTGGTCGATGCGTAAGGACACGCTTAAGGCCGAAAGAAGTCGCCCACTGATACGCCACTTCGTACTAATGTCAACAGAAAAAGTTTCTTCTTCTTCTTCTTCTCCTCACAAGGGAACCTCCCCATCGCACCCCCCTCATATTTAGTTATAAGTGAGCACAGTGGATAGGCCTTGAAAAACTGAACACAGATCAGTCGAGAAAACAGGAAGAAGTTGTGTGGAACTACGAAAAAAATAAACAAAATATACAAACTGGAGTAGTCCATGCGCAAGATAGGCAAATCAAGGACAGTGTGAGCTCAGGAGTGCCGTGGTCCCGTGGTTAGCGTGAGCAGCTGCGGAATGAGAAGTCCTTCGTTCAAGTCTTCCCTCGAGTGAAAAGTTTAATTTTTTATTTTCATACAGTTATCAAAGTTCAAGCACTCACACATAATCAACTTCGCTCTCCAGAATTCCAGAACATGTTCAGATTTGCTTGGACATATGCAGGATTTGACGGTCTACACACGGGAAATTTGAAAACGTTAAAAACATGTTTTGACAGAGCAAAGGGAAAACTGCGACTGTGAAACTGTTGCATTCATTTGTTGCAGATTATGTGACAAACTCTTATGTTTTCATCACTTTTTGGGACTGATTATCACATCCACAAGAAAACCTAAATCGGGCAAGATAGAAGAATCTTGTTACCCATTCGCCAAGTGTACAAGTTAGGTGGGTCGACAACATATCCCTGTCATGTGACGCACATGCCGTTACCAGTGTCGCATAGAATATATCAGACGTGTTTTCCTGTGGAGGAATCGGTTGACCTATGACCTTCCAACCAAATGTTTTCGGTTCCCATTGGAGAGGGACGTCCTTTCGTCTACTAATCGCACGGTTTTGCGGTGTGGTCGCAAAACACAGACACTAAACTTATTGCAGTGAACAGGGACGTCAATGAACGAATGGATAGATCATAACTTTGCGAAAATAAAGAAAGTAAAATTTTCGCTCGAGGGAAGATTCGAACCGAGGGCCTCTCATTCCGCGGCTGCTCACGCTAACCACGGGACCACGGCGCTCCTCAGCTTACCCTCTCCTTGATGTTGTATATCTTGCACGTAGACTACTCAGTTTGTATATTTTGCTTATTTTTTTCATAGTTCCACACAACTTCTTCCTGTTTTCTCGATTGATCTGTGTTTAGTTTTTCAAGGCCTATCCACTGTGCCAACTTCTAACTAAATCTGAGGGGGGTGCCATGGGGAGGTTCCCTTGTCAGTATATGTATATTTAAATGTGGCTCCGTGCTAAAGTGTCAGTTTAAGTATCCAAAGGTTTCGGGTTCGATCTCTGGTTATCGGGCTTGTGTGCTTAATTTATCACTTCTTTGACATGTGAAAGTATTTGTTAATGTGAAAAATGCCGAATTGCACCGTGGTTCGGAGTCTATGTTACATTGTGTAGGTCCCCATATAACCGACTGGGTGGCTCCATTCAGAGATTAGGGGAAGGCAACGGCACACTCTTTCCGATAGAACTATGCGGAGTAAAACTCTGTAGTGTTCAAATCAACCTTCGGTTTCAGGACGGTACCCTTTGTTATGTATATACATTTAAGCCATCGACTAAACGCAAAAAATAAACATTTCATTAGCGCAAAAAAATAGAAAAATCAGAAAAATTAAAACTTCCAAGACATTATGCAAATACAGACTGTTTAACGTCTCTCACAGGATTTTCCAGTTTCACAAACGTGGGTATTTTACCCACGCTCAGATACCACTTTATCATATTAGACGTCAGGCATAATGTAATCTGTTGTCCCCTTTTGATCGTGCTATAAAACATAATTTTTAAAACAGTTGAATCGCTAGAAGACTTTAGTGTGGCGTTTTCATCAGTCCATATGCCACAGGCCGAAGCATTTCCAGATACACTGCGTCTTAAACATGCACTTGTCAGTACAACGAACGTAAATTAACTCTGTCTGTTTTCACTCAGTGTACTTCATGCCAATGAAATGCTGCTTTCAAAGAGGAGTACCTTCTGCTAAACAACATGTGAATATGCGAGACACTGATACGCAAGTTTCGGAAAAATAGTGAAGACTGCACATTTCTTTCAATAAATCAATCGTCGGCCATGACGGAGCTCGCGAAAAACGATTTTAGTGTCATTTTTTTCGATTTTTAATGCGATTCTGATAAAGACCAACGTAATCGCGATTAACGAAAAATATTTTGGGTACCGAGCTTTGTCACGTGTTACTGTTGTGTTATTTGCCATACATCGATGAGGCAGTGTCTTTGTTTCTTCGTATCTCACTAACGAGCAAAATAGCTGCTGCTTGAAGAAAATCAGTTGTTCAGAACTTCGTGGCGCATAGGAGGAAACGGAGTTGATCGCAGAAGAAAGTTAGGGAAATCACTTTCTTTTCCTCTGTCCTCACAGTCGACTGAGTGTTACACATGCCCAGCACTGGATCGTGAGCAGCAAGTTGTTATCATTACCTTTGCACGTATTTAGAGGACTAAGTGTCTAATATAGTAAACTAATAGAATAAGCCAGTACCGTGCTGTTTACAGAGTGGTCCCATCTTGAAGATGTCTGTGAGACGGAACAACGGAAAGATTACTATGACAGTTTCTTACTATCACTAGAGCATATAACGAGTATTCCGATATAAAAACAACTTGTTATATTCGTCACTGGTTTTCAGCAAAAGATCTCCGTACAGCTAAAGTCGACGTTCTGCCGTGTGCCCTCCATTAAAAGCGTACCGCGTCACACTGCGACCATAATTTTTTTGTGTCACTGTTTCAGGTTCTTTGTCACCTTCTCCCTTATTCAGGCAGGAACTTACGACATCGCATTGTTCTCGAAACCGGAGATTAAGCACCGGAGACCGAGATTAAGAGTGTGACGTATGCACGTTTCAGTGAGAAGTTATCGAATGGAACAGAATGTGTGAAGAACAAACTTTGTGTATTGATACTCAGTTAAGAGCTCTCTGAAACAATGAAGAAATTTTCCTTGGTACCTTCATCTTTTCTGGAGGTTGTGATTTGCTATGTCGCTGTTAGTCACACCACTAGATGTTTTGAACTGTGCTATTAGTTATGTTCTTGTTTATCTATGAAAAATTTGGGACGGAACATAGAGAATTAACGTCATTTGTATTGGGCACCGCGTGCGCTGCCAGCTGTGTTTGTAGGGTGAGTATGACTTTTACTGACAATTTTGCGTAGGTTGTTCAGAATATTGTGTGCTGATAGTAATGAACCACTGCAAACAAAGGGTTCTTTGTATCAAAACAAATTAATTCGACTGATTTGTGGCTGCATTACACACAGAAAATATCTGTACACCAGTGCAAATGCGTCTGATATGAAGTGTGTGCTGTGTTGGTAAAGAAATTGAAGTATTGACTCATGGCACTCTATCCATTACAGTTAAAACTCTTCTTGCCTCCTCTCTCTCCTAAAGCGAAGTCTAATGGAGGTGAGAATCCATCATTTTTACAGCGACAGATAAGTAAAACTTACAAAAAAATTATATAACAGCCCTGGTATCGTAAACTACAATCCATAACAATACAAAAATGTTTCTTTACAGGAGGCGGTCACAAGTTCGACCACAAAATAGAAATATTTTCTTTACAGATAGTAAATACATTTGCAATAGAGTAGATATTGTCAGTGCAACATGGTCAGAAAGATAATTGGAGTAACAAACTAGACGGATTACCGTGTGGTTATCCTAGAGGCATCGTCTTTCTACATCTACTCGACATGACTACTGTTTAATTCACAGTTAAGTGCTTGACAAAAGGGTTTATCGAACTCCCTTGACTATTTCTCTACCGTTCCACTCTTGAAAAATGCGCGGGAAAAAGGAACATTTAAATCTTTCCGTGCGAGCTCTGATTTATTTTATTACGATGATCGTTTCTCCCTATGTAAGTGGTCATCGACGAAATATTTTTGCATCCCGAGAGAAAGTTGGTGCTTGTAATTTCGTGAAAAAAATCTCGCAACTAAAAACGCCTTTGTTTTAACGACTGCCTTCAATTCACGTTACATATCCGTTTCACTGTTTCTCCTGTTTCATGATAGTACAAAAGTAGCTACCCTTCTTTGAACTTTATCTATGTCATTTGTCAATCATGTCTGTAATAATCCCATGCCGTGCAGCAATACTGTAGCAGAGGAGGGAGAAATGTAGTGTAGGCAGTCTCTTTAGTAGATTTATTGCATGTTCTAAGTTTTCTGCCAATAAAACGGTTTATTGAATGTCTATGTGGTCGTACCCTAACTTTTTGGTAAATCTAATCCTAGGTACTTAGTTGAAGGGACAGCCTATAGATTTGTCTGATTTATCTTGTAATCAAAATTTTAAGCTTCCTTTTAATACTCGTCTGGATGACGTACACTTTGTATTGTTCAGGGTCAATCACCAGTTTTTCGCCCCATACAGATATCCTGTCTATATCATTTTGCAATTGGTTTTGATCTTCTGATGACTTTACTAAACGGTAAACGACAGCATCATCTGAAAAACAGCCTGAGGGGTGATGCAGATTGTTTCCTGAATCTTTCATATATTCTGAAAACAGCAGAGGGTCTATTATACTTTCTCGAGGAATACCATATATTACTTCTGTTTTACTCGATGATTTTTTCAGTTACTACGAACTGTGACCTTCGAGAGGAAAGCACGAATCCAGTCGCACAATTGAGATGATACTCCAAATGGCTCTGAGCACTATGGGACTCAACTGCTGAGGTCATAAGTCCCCTAGAACTTAGAACTACTTAAACCTAACTAACCTAAGGACAACACACACATCCATGCCCGAGGCAGGATTCGAACCTGCGACCGTAGTAGTCGCGCGGTTCCAGACTGTAGCGCCAGAACCGCTCGGCCACCAGCGGCCGGCGATGATACTCCATACGCAAGAAATTTGATTAGAAACCGTATGTTCAGCGATGTCAAAAGCAGTCTGGAAATTTAGAAATATTGAATTGTTATGAGACCTCTTGTCGACAATACACCCTTGTCGACAGCACACAGAACTAGCTGTATTGCACAATCGATGGTGACTACGTGTCTGTAGATCGTTTTCTTCGAAATAATTCATAATGTTCGAACACAATATATATTTCATAAACATACTGCAAATCGATGCCAGGGATATGGGTATGTAATTCAGCGGATTACATCTTCCGTCAAAACGCTTAGCAGGCAACTTTTAGTTAATTTACTGTACTGGTGTGCTTCAACAGCCACATGCTGGCTAACGAATGATGCAATGGCCTTCGTGTCATATCACCCGCTTCAGTGATTGCTCGACGAAAGACTGTTGAAGGTAAACCTACGATGATGAAATTGGTTTGGGAAAAAATTACACGAAAAGTGGCAAATCGGAAAAAACGTTCGTAAAAACTAAATTGTTGAATTACGGTTAATTGGAAAAAAGGAAATTAAACACTGTGTCGTACATTATAGGGTCACTTGCCGTGGACGAGAGATATATTATAAATTACGAAATTCATGAGGAGACGTGAATGGAGTTTGGTGTAGATGCGGATCCAGTTTTGGGTTCTGAGGAAGTGGGGGAGGACGGGTGTATGTGGGGGAGTCAGTTTGTTACTTTCTCCTCCTCCTCCTCCTCCTCCTCCTCCTCCTCCTCCCACCACCACCACCACCACCACCACCACCACCACAGTAAATCACCCCGCCCTCCCCCTCTCACCTCGCCGCCCCTCGCATTTAACGTACTTCAAACAGCTAGAATTTTAATCATCGTTTTCTTGTGTCGTTGCCCCCTATCGGCGCAGGGTCGACAAGGTTACCAACGGATATTTGGTATGGTTAAATCAAGGTGTGGGCGAATAGCCTTCCTGTCGCCAAACCGTTACCCCCGGGACGGAGTATGTATTCCCAGCACCGTCCGTGTAATGTTATTGATGTGAAAGTTAGCAAAAGTTTCCTAAGTCTTGCAAATCATGTAACTGGGATGGTACTTGGGTACCAGCCCAGTATTCACCTTGTGAGATGTGGGAAACCGCTTGAAAAACACATCTAATTGCCTAGGATTTCAATAATAATAATAAAAAAAAAATTTACATTGTAGCGGAGATTCGTAGCGTTTCTGTTTCACATGCCGGTTTTCCGGTTGCTATGGGTTTATTTATCGATAGTCCTTTTTTATTTGTAGTTCACTGTTGCTCTTTGAGTTTACATTTTGTCATTTGGATATAGTGAGTGGAGCTGTGGACGCTAGAAAATGGAGTGCCAAGTGGAGAAATCGGAACATTTCCGACATATTCTTCTGTTTGAGTTCAGTTGAGGGATGACAGCAGCGGAGGGAGATAGAAACATTTGCTCCGTTTGTGGGGATAAAGCCATTGGACAGAGAACGATGAGAAAATGGTTTTCTCGTTTTATGGAGGATCGTTTTTAGATTGGTGACTCTCCGCAAGTTCAGTAAGATAAGATCTTCGGTGTTTGATGAAGATCCTTTAAACGCATTAATCCACCATAATCCACGTCAGTATACTCCAGAACTGGAAAATGTTATGAACTGTTACCATTTCACCATCATGCGACATTTGTATGCAGTGAGGAAGGTTTAATAAATCGGGTTATGGGTACAGCAAATGCCAAAAATCACAAGAATCAGCTGGTGGCCATATGTGCATCTCTGCTTGCCCGTTATCAATTGTCTCCTGAACAACACAGACCATTCCAATCCCGTATCGTTGCTGGTGACAAGAAATGGTGTCTTTTGCTAACATAAGGAAAAGAAAGGAATGGTTGAGCCCAAACAAAGTAGCAACTCCCAGTTGAAAACTAGCGCGCATCCACAAAAGACAATGTTTTGTAATGTAGCTATAACTGCTGACGTCCATTGTCAACTACTGACACATCTTGCAGACGCAGTCCAAGAACAACGACAAGGAAGATGCAACTCCACGATAATACCCTCCCGCTTTCTGCTGGACTTACAAAAACGGTATGCAGGAATTAGGCTAAATTTACACTGCCCGCGATGCGATGCCGAGCCGAGCGGAGCGATGAAGCGCTGAAATCGCGTGACAATGGGCAGGATTGGTTTAACAGTGGCAACAGAGCGGTGACCGTTTAGACTGCAGGCTGGGCCGAGCGATGTGATGCGGTGCGATGCGACGACTCCGCTGTAGTCGCAACCGAGTTTGCGTTTCGCGCGAGTGTTTGGAGCGATTGCTTGTTTGTGCTTGCGTCTGGAGTAATTGCTTGCTTGCGATCGACGTCGAAAGACTAATTAACAATGTTGTGGGACCAGAAAAATAAATATTACCACAATAGGGATTTTGTTCGTCAAGCATGGAATGAAATAGCTGAAGATTGTGGAACAGACAGTAAGTACAAAAAAGTAAAATAAATAGCTACAAGACTCCAAGAAACAAGTAACACAAACAACTTCGTTTATTTTCTAATTTTAATTGTGTATAGATACTATTACAGTAATTTGGTAATGAAATGACGTTCACAATAGTTACAGTATTTGATAATTTCGACATGAAATATATTTGCATTAATGACTGTTGACATAGTTTTTGAAGGCCCCTCTGACGCTCCTCGCTCTTCTTGAAGCACTACTGTTTGCTCTGTCATTTTGGAAGCATGCTGCTGAAGCACTGTGTTCTGTTATGTCCTGGTCAATAGACAATTGAAGGGAAATGTCAGGCCCATCTCTATCGATTATTATGTTGTGCAAGACGCAGATGCACTGAATAATAATGTCTCTATGTTCTACAGAAGTTTCAATTTCCTTTCGGAGAAGACGCCATTTGCTGGCCATAATTCCGAAAGAGCGTTCCACCACCGTTCTAGCCCTCGATAGCCTCCTGTCAAATAACCTCTCTTCCTCAGTCAGTGACAGTCCAGGGAAAGGGCGCATTAAGTTTTCCAGTAGTGGAAAGGCTTCATCTCCAACCAACACTAATGGGGCTTTTACTGAAGTACCTGGTAGTTCTTTCGGTGGAGGCCAGTTTTCAGTTTCGTTCAAAATATTATTCTAAAAGTTACTTGCTCTAAATGCGCCACCATCTGATTGCTTGCCATAGCCTCCAATGTCAACTGCTATTAATCTGCAGTTAGCATCGGCTACAGCTAGTAAAGCAAGCGAAAAATATTTTTTGTAATTGTAATACATTGTCCCAGAATGAGGGGGACATTTAACCCGAACATGCTTACCATCAATGGCCCCCACACAATTCGGAAAATTCCAGTTGGCATACATGTGTTTTGCAGCGGTTTGAAGCAGTGGTATAGTAGGAGAAGGCAGGTGTACAGGGCTCAGAATTTCACATATTGCGGCACACGTATCATGCACACATTGTGCGACTGTAGTTAGATCCATCCGAAACGACTGTGACAGTGCATGGAAAGACATCCCAACCGACAAATATCTGAAAAAGAATGAAATGAGCGTAATTGAAGGATGTGTAGGATCTCCGTAGGATTTGCAGTTAATATGCTAAGGACAAAAAATGTATTAAGTATACAGTGTACTTAATTATTTACGCATATTTTCACGTCTATATTTTCAGGCGAGGTACTGAATAATAAATGGAAGAACCTACGTGACACTTTCCGCTCTGAACTCAAAAAAACTCGTGCTGAACGTTCAGGAGACGAAGCTGGCATGCCGCCTTTCCAATCCAATTGGCCGTGGTACGAGCTAATGACCTTCCTGACTGACATAATGACGCCACGGAAGACGAAGACTGATGTTCATCACAGTAAAAGAACAGCATCGCAACACGACGACGCACACGACGACGTACCATTTTCACCAGCTCTTACAGAGAGAGAGAGAGAGAGAGAGAGAGAGAGAGAGAGAGAGAGTGTTTCACCTGATGAAACCAACCAAGCCAGCTCTTCAAGACCGTAAGTTCAGAGGGTAGCGTTTCCATGCGTCCTCCCTCGCCCACCCTACACACAAACCAAAACAAGAGATCCAAGAAATCGACAAACTCTGAGTTGCTAAATATAGAGAAGCAAAAGTTGAAGCTAATTGAGCAACAAATGTCGAAATCAGAAACGCAAGATGACAGCTATCATTTTGTAGTGAGTTTGCTGCCAGCAATGCGAAAACTATCTATCACCAGCGGCTCAGTTGATAGCCAGGATAAAAATTCAGCAGGTTCTTTTGGAAGAATTGGAACAAGCAACCACTTCCACTGCACATTCGTTGATGTCACCCTATGCACCTGAAAATCCAGTTGAAATCGTAATTGCTGGAAATCCGCAAAATGAAATAGTCATTTCTGAAATTCAACCTGATGAGATTGTTATTTCAAGCCACCAAGATTCTGAAAACTTTGATATTTGAGTGAACTGTGATGTATTTTACTTCTCATTGTCAACTACGTCAAAATTTATTAAAAGAAAGTTTGAATCTATCACAATTTGTAAATTTTCATAATAAAATGATTGCTGTAAACCTAATATTGTGTACTTACCTGATGGTGATCATAACTTTCTCTTCAGGGGTAATAGCCATTCTGAAATTTGTGTTTTGCTTCTGTAATATATTTGAAACAGACGACACTATATAATCAAATGTCTCTGTACTCATTCTGAAATAATTCCAAAATTTATCCTCATCTTTTCTCAAGTCACTCTACAAATGAAATTCTCCTAAAGCCCTCCTGTCCTTGTTGATTTCATGCACCCATTCACGACTGCGTTGAATTCTCAGAGCACTGTTTTCTAATAAAAAAGAATTTACTGGGTCGAGGAAAAACGACATCGTGCCGAGACTGCTCAATTGCTGGCCAGATCGCGCGCGCTGTATCGTGTGCAATGTGAACTCTCCATCGCATGGCATCGCTTTGGCCGTTATGCCTCGCATCGCGTCGCGTCGCATCGCATCACAGGAAGTGTAAACGTACACTTAGGTTGGGAAGTCATTCCGCATCCACCTTGATTACGTGATCTTGCGCTCTCAGATTTCACCTTTTCTGGATATCTATGGAACAACCTTCAACGAACATCCTTTCCGGATGAAAATGCGCGCTGAAAATGGCTCGACGAGTTCTTCGCCTCAAACCCACGTGATTTCTACAGTTGTGTAATAGAAAAGTTACCCCAGCGTTAGCAGATTGTTGTAAATAGTGAAGGAGAATATATTATTAATGATTAAATTCTCAGTTATGTGTATCTGTTGTGTTTATTAAGCTTACAGAAAGGTGTTACGGACTTATGCGGTGACCTAATATATAAAATGTGATTCAGAAAGAAAGAAGATATTTCAGTTGTTTATTACAAACGAACGTTAGAGATAGGAAGACGTAGCGCATGTCACTGGGTAGAGGAAGATTCAAAGTTTTGTTGAGTATATTGTATAATGTTTGAGCGAACATAAAACAAAACGTAGCGCATGTCACTGGATAGAGGAAGATTCAAAGTTTTGTTGAGTATATGGTATAGTGTCTGAGCGAACATAAAACTTTGAACTGTCATGTATCTAGTGACATGCGCATTGTGTTTCTGTAGTTCACAGTTTGTCTGTTATAAACAGTTGAAATCTGTTCTTTATTTTTGAAGCAACGTGTGTGATATTAAAAATAATTTGTTTACATAAGTGCATTGTCCATCGATTTAGCATAACTTGTAACAATTTCAGCTCAGAAAAATACGTAGTTGTAAAAGCTTTCGTCCGAAGGTGAGAGAAGCTGATGAGTCATGCAACTGATTTAAGAACCGTAATAGAAACAAACTCTCAGAACTTTGACTTCACATTATATACAATATAAAATAGAACTGTGCACTCAACATTATCAGTACTTTACTTAGCACCACGATTATGAATAAAGGTCTGCAGACTTCGGCCATGTGCGTGTAAATGAGAGGGAATACTGTTTCGTTTTGTCGTTACGGATTTCGTTGAGGATAGTGCGTCTTTCTGTTTTTTTCATGGCGAGGGGTCTTTCCCTGTTTTCTTCCTTTATTGACTCCTTGTGGTTTGCCGGTTTTTAACTGTAGGCTCACGAACTGTTTCGAATTTCTTGTTGGCAACAAGTACGGCTGGATTGTGAATGGGTGCCTATCCTGGCGGGAACGTTTTCTGCAACTTGTCAAGCGGCAAGCGCACTCAAATGGGCTATCCGCAGGGCCGGTTTGAGGCCCACACACAAGCCGGCGGTTTTTTTAGTACTAAATTTTTATACAGTGCCTAGCGCAACTAGTAGCGAAGACTCTCACGGGTGAAACTGTCGGAAGGAAAAAAAAAGGGGGGGGGGGGTTGCCAAATTATAAGACGCCTGTGTGGAAAAATTTTCTTAAACTAGCGCTGGCTATCCCCCAAACTAACAACTGAAAAGTGTCCTGCATTAAACATAGCTTGTTATTTCTTGCCATTCTCGAGACTCTTAGCTACTTTATTCCCCGAAAGGTAGCTAAGTAACTTTGATTATATGTATATCAAACATTTGTTATGAAATGTTGTGTGATAGAGTAGAACTATTTGTGGGACAGCTGAGAATGTGCCGCCACCGGTGAAACATCAGAATTCGTTGGTCGCTCCGGACTCAGACGGTCAGGCCCCCGTGGTGTGGTGCGCTTGAGGTCATAACGGTATTGGGCAGTGGGCTCCTGGCCGCTCAGTCTCCAGGATCTGGCGAGTACCGTCAGTCTGCCAAGATGAATGCAGACATCTCAGACGACTCGGCTTACAGATCAGCGGTGAACGACATCGGACAGATATAAGCATTGAGGTAACTTGTTTTGTGTGCGGTTCCCCCCACCCCCGCCCCTTTAATTCTTCGTTCTCCCTTCTTATGTAACCTTCTGGGACATCACTTTACCTTCGTTTTATGCCTTTGGCCATAAGCAGAGACGGCCCTAGCTTATCTGCAGTTATGTGCGTGCACTACCTCGACGTCTCCAGCTGATGTTGAAGTTAGGTTGACCAGCTAATCCAATGCAGTGTTCAAAAATTGTTTCGAATATTAATGTTATTTCAGGATTTATAAAAGAATACGTTTTGCAGAATCTTCGTTTTTTACCATACGTAGAATACGAAAACATGTAGTTAGTCATTCCTTTTTATAAACCACAGACAGATTTACGGAAAATATGCTTGTATTTTCCGAACTTTAGTTTTCACAAAAACCTCGACAGTCTAATTTCAGTTCAACGAGGAGGGTCCAGTTAAACAATAGTTCAGAAGCATGGCACTCATTTAAAATGGATCTGTTGCCAATGATAAAATAAAATTAGTAGTATAGTGTAGCTTTTTGAGTACAAATTAATAACTATCTCCAAGATCGGTCATGCGCAGCCTTCTGCAGCCCAGTAGAGACGGCGCCGGGTATCGAGCACGCCTTGCACCCCCATTTACAGCCGCTTCTGGTCAGAAGAAATATGTGAGTCCTACAATACTTCAAGAATAAGGTAATAATTCCTTTTACAAAGAAGGCAAGCAGTAACAGGCCTGAATATTGGCGAACCACCATTTTAATAAGCCATGGTTGCAAAACACTGACACGAAGAATGTAAAAACTTGTAGAACTCGATCTCGAGGTAGATGTGTTCCGGCGAAATCTAGGAACACGTGAGACCATGTTGAACGCGCGGTTTATCTCAGGAGATAGGTTAAAGAGTGGCAAACTTACGTTTATAACTTACGTAGAGTTAGAGAAAGTTTTTGACAATGTTGTCTGGAATAAACTCTTTAAAATTCCGACGGTAGCAGAGATAAAATACAGGGAGCGAAATGTTATATACAACTTGTACAGAGATCGCACCATAGTTATGAGTCGAAGGACGTGAAAGGGAAGCGGTCGTTAAGAAGGAAGTGAGACAGGGTTGTAGCCTATCCCCAATGTTCTTCAGTCTGTACATTGAACAAGCAGTAAAGAAAACCAAAGAAAAATTTGGTGTAGTAATTAAAGTTCAGGGAGAAGAAATAAAAACTTCGAGGTTTGCCGATGACATTGTAATTCTGGCAAAGACAGTGAAGGCTTGTAAGAGCAGTTGAACGGAATGGACAGTGTCTTGAAGGGGGAATATAAGGTGAGCATCAACTAAAACGAATCAAGGATAATGGAATATAGTCGAATGAAATCAGGTGATGCTAATGGAATTAGATTAGGAAGCGAGACACTTAAAGTAGTTTCATCTTTGGGCATCAAAATAATTGATGTTGGGCGAAGTAGAGAGGGTATAAAATATATACTGGTAATAGCAAGTAAAGCATTTCTGAAAAAGAGAAATTTTATAACATCGAATACAAATTTAAGTGTTAGGAAGCTTTTTCTCGTGGTAATTTGTCTGGAGAGTACATACGTACGGAAACTGATTGTGGACCTTAAGCATTTCAGATAAAAAAAGGGTAGAAGTATTTGAAATGTGGTACTACAGAAGAATGCTGAAGAATAGATGGGTTGTCGAGTAACTGATGAGGAGATACTGAATCGAACTGGGAAAGACGAATTTTATTGCATAACTTCACTAAAAAAAGGGGTCGATTGATAGGAAACATCCTTAGGTATCAATGAGTCGTCAGTTTGATAACGGAGGGAAATATGAAGGGTAAAAATTGCAGAGGGGGAACATGGAATGAATACAGTAAGCAGGTTGAAATGGATGTAGGTTGCAGTAATTATTCGGAGATAAAGAGGCTTGCACAGGATGAACTAACGTGGAGAGCTGCATCAAACTAGTCTTCGGACTGAAGGCCACAACAGTAACAATTAGAAGCTTTACGGCACGTCCAGCTTCGTTACTGCCTCCTAGTTTATCGATGATTCTCCTCCTCCCAAGCAGTTCGTTGCAGTTCACTTCAACTTAAAAAAAAAACCTCATGTAGCATATTTCTATTGGTTGCATGGTGTTTATTAATAACATGTCGTACAATGAACATCGTATGCGAGCAGTCTCGTGTATGGCGGCTTGCGCCTAACTCCGCTCCATGGCGTTTCGTGCCTTGATACCTCTTCATACAAGATCATCTAACATAACGAGGAGCGCAATAGTACTGCGAGTCCTTGGCTTCAGAAATTGGAGGGGATGGTCAGATGTCGAAGAAGGGGCATTGTTGTTGATTTCGTGGCTGTCTTGCGAAGAATTTGCCGGGGGCGATTTTTGGCTGCGCTTTTAATAACTGGTCTCACAACAAGGCAATCATTACAGAGGCATTACGCTACCGAAGATTGTCGATGATGTATGTTGTTCATATGCAATTATTTGCAGTCGTATTTTCCTGTCGTTTTGATGAATCTAAGTCTCACCTCAGGAGAGTTTCGTTACTATTAACGTTAGCAACTTATGCCGCGGCCTCCGCTTCGCTTTCTTCCTCAAGTTCTTTCCCATCTCATCACGGCCAGCCTGCATTGTCTATTGTACAGGCTGTGATATAACTGCGGTTGAGAAGGTCGACACATTTCCGCTGCCCTTCAGTGTCCTTCGCTTGAATATCGCGAGCGACACACTTCGCAAAATTAAAAGATTTTTTTTTTCTTACTGCCATCACTACACTTATTTATAATACTTTTGATACTGCTTGTGTGACACCATCATTTTAGGTACGCATAAAAATATACTAACTGAGGTACATACATTTAATCCAATATTTTTCTACGCTAGCGATACTGTTTGTTGCTCGGAAAAGTTCAATCTCTGTGTGATAGATGGACACAGCTGACACTGAGTCAGTCGATTTGCTGTTCTTTGTGTCGACATAGCCTCGTAATACCAACATGTATTCGTATTGTAGACTTGAACATTCCACATATGTCCGTTTGAGGATTTTAAATCCATCCAATTGCCCTCCTAGCCTTACAGCAAGCTTACAGCGAAAATTGTCTGATCATCGATCTTGCTATTTCCTTTCCACAGGCGTACTTCTTCGGAATCTGGGTAACCCATCCGTCGGCGCCCAGAGTAAATTATGTGCAAGTGTAAGAAAGTTTTCTCAATGTTTGCGTATCGTGTATCCCCTGCGGCACATAGCTACCTCCCCTGTATTTACCTAGTTAAAAACTACATCCGGACTGGCTGGCTCACCGGACCTCGTCGTTAAACCGCGAGGTAGATTCCATCCGGGGCAGGTTCGACTCCCCGTATCACGGAAGTGGCGCTTTAACGAGCTCGGATATCCAGGCGGGTTCAAATGTAGTTTTTGCATTGTGAACTTGTAAAGTATTTATCATGGGTAGGGTCAGCAACTTCCAGTATGTTGGCTGACGAAGTTTTTTTTCATAAGAAACTGTCGTCGCTCTATGGTCGTAAAGAAACGCAAGTAGACTTAAACAGAAATTCCACTTCGTTTACTCACTACAGCTCACTTTAAATATAGATAAATACAAAATAACGGCCGGCCGAAGTGGCCGAGCGGTTCTAGGCGCTATAGTCTGGAACCGCGCGACCGCTACGGTCGCAGGTTCGAATCCTCCTTCGGGCATGGATGTGTGTGATGTCCTTAGGTTAGTTAGGTTTAAGTAGTTCTAAGTTCAAGGGGACTGATGACCTCAGAAGTTAAGTCCCATAGTGCTCAGAGCCATTTGAACAAAATAACGCCCACACCAAAGAGAAAGCAGCTGTTAGTACCCGATTACAAGACTTAAGAAAAAATTGTGATATCTGTATCATCATTTAAATATCTAGAGGTGACATAATAAAACAGCTAAAGATGTTGTAGGTATGAAGAAAGCAGAAGAAAATCTCAAATGGAGCAAGGCACCTATCTGTAACAGGGCGAGGATTTCGAGTAAACGAGACTAGGAACATCATAAATTATGATAAGTTAAGCAAAACTGTTTCGAAATATTTTCGAGATTGTCTGATAAGAGATGCTGAGAACATTGCAAGAGGAAGATTTGCAAACAGTAGGAGTACGAGGAAATCAAAACTCAAACTTTGGCAGGGTAGACAACACGTATGATCAGTTACGATAGCAGGTGTCATATTAAGTAACAATGGAGACAAAATTGTACAATCACTGGAACATTTTTTATACGTATATGCATTTCAGCAGCTTAACCAAAGACATAGGTAGTTGTAAATGGGTAATTCTGACTTTCCAATAATACATTACCGAGCGAGGTGGCGCAGTGGTTAGCACACTGGACTCGCATTCGGGAGGACGACGGTTCAATCCCGTCTCCGGCCATCCTGATTTAGGTTTTTTGTGATTTCCCTAAATCGCTTCAGGCAAATGCCGGGATGGTTCCTTTGAAAGGGCACGGCCGATTTCCTTCCCCATCCTTCCCTCACCCGAGCTTGCGCTCCGTCTCTAATGACCTCGTTGTCGACGGGACGTTAAACACTAATTTCCTCCTCCTCCAATAATACATTGCACAACAAAATTAAAGTTGAACAAAATTAAAGGACCACGTTTTCGAAACCCCGTTAATTGTTTCCCATCGCGATGAATATGTTTGAAATTTGACTCAAAGGTGCTTGAAACCTTCCTCTGAGATGATGCAAAGGCAACGTCACTCTAGGGCTCGGCGACGCTTCAAACAGCATAGTGTCGACACTTGCGGAACGAAAAGGCTACAGCTCAGAAGTTCATGTGAAATGTAAGATGGGTTGATGATGCCACATTGGCACCAAATTTCACCACAGTTCTGCCCAACGCCACTATGCACGTGTCACTTAATAGAAAGATCGTTAACTCCCCTCTTACATTTCACCCCTTCTTTTCATGCCTCAGGAATGGAAGTAAGAACCATGATTGATATCAGGCGGCTTTATATGGGTGGCAGGGGAAACTATTTCTCTGTCATCACCGCTCAGAATAGACACGATAATTCTTCACAGTGTGACACAACGGAGTCAGTGAAACCGTCCCTTCGCTTGGGGCGTTGATTCCCGTATATCTCGCGGTCGAAAACGACAGTTAGAAGTGCAATGTGCAACAGGACGGCGTTCTTGACAATGTTCGACACTGTTGCTACCCCCAGCGCTTTTCTACACTACTCGGAGGACGCCGTATGGCTGCAACCTCACTGAGCGTGTTCTCACCCTTTGGAGTGTAGTGCGACAGCAATTTTTTCTCTGCTGTGCGGCTTAGAATGAAGAGCGAATGTTAAAATCCATTTGGCGAAATTTGAACGCGATACGAAGCAGCAAACGGATCACACGCTTTTTCGTACATCCTTTTCGTGTCTTCCTGTGGCGTTATAATGCGGGGGGGGGGGGGGTGGAGGGGGAGGTACAGCGTTAAGATGTGCATGAATAACACAGCAAAGGGTCCCGGGTCCCTCTAAGACCTGTCCCCCTGTTCGGTAACACCGTCGGGGCTAACCACGCGCCTTTGTTGAGCACGTTACAAATGTACCTGTCAGTAACTTCGACACACGTTCAGCCTCGTGGCTGCTCTAGCGCCCGAGGGTTGGGCAAACAGCAGCAGAGGGTTGTCGAAGGGGTTGCCTAACTTGGAGGTGCTAGAGCAGCCACGAAGCTTAAGATGTGTCGAAGTTCCTGACAGGTACATTTGTAACGTGCTCAACTAAAGTGCGTGGGTGGCTCCGACTGTGCTGCTGAAATGGTGGGTCTTGAAGTTGCATACCCCCCCCCCCCCTTTTCCCGTGATCACGCGACAGGAGGAGACGAAAAAGCAGGGACGAAAAAGCGTAGGAACCCTTTGCTGCTTCGGATCATGTTAAGATTTCATCAAATGGTTTTTAACAGTCGCTAGTCATTCCAAGCCATACAGCAGAGCAGAAGTTGCGATCGTGCTCCACTCCAAAGGGACCAGATCACGGTCAATGGGGTTGCAGCCCCACGAAGTCCTTAGAGTGGGGCTGAAACGTCCAGGGAATGGCAGCGGTGTCGAACTGTGTCTAGAACGTTGTCCTTTCGCTCATCGCGTAGCGAACTGTCATTTTCAAGCGCGAAATATGTGGGAATCAACGCTCCAAGCGAGGGGGTGGTTTCATTGACGCCCTTTATGCCACACTGCGAAGAGTTTTCGTGTCTATTCTGAGCAGCAGTGTGTCTGAAATGTTTCTCTCGGCCACCCATAAGAAAACCGCGTGATTTCAACGCTGGCCGTTGCGGTTCTGATCTCCATCGCTGAGTCTTCAAAGGAAGGGGTGAAATGTGGGTAAGAGGGGGAGTGTGATCACTTTACCACCATGTGACACGTGCATGGTGCCTTTGGACAGAAGTGTGGTGAAATTTGATGCCAATCTATCATTAACCCACCTTACAGCTCTCATGAACATCTGAGCTGTGGCCTTTATTTTTTGCAGGTGTCGACACCTCGCTGTTTGGAACGTCGCCAAGTACTAGTGTGACGTCGCAGGGCGCCAAGGTTTTTCGCCATTACGGAGGAAGGTTGTAGGCATCTTTGAGCCAAATTTCAAACTTATGCATCTAAATGGAAAACAGTTGGGGGTGCCGAAAAAATAACCCTTTAATAAAAGATAAATAAAGTGACTGTGACAAATGGGAGATTAGATGACGTTATAAAACATGAGAATCAACATGAAAGCGGTAGACGTGTATTCAGAAGTGAATGATAAATGGCAGTGGCCGCTGAAGTTGTTGTTACTACGAAGCCTTATGAACAGGGGTGAACTTGTGAAATCAGCATTTAAGAAATTAAGTGGAAGACTTATATCTGAGGATGGATTTTGGAATCGTGTGGTGCGTTTGCAATGGAAGCAGCATAAAAGACGCTAGTGGGACACGTTCTTGAGTGTTTCTGGTTATTACCAAGTAGAATCGATGGCAGAGATGGACTGAATTCAAAAACGTGTTGTTGGTATCGTAGCAGATCAGTGCAAGCCATACAAAAGTGTAATGAGGATGGTCCATAAACTTAAAAAGTTTGAAGAAAGGTGACTTTCACAGGTTGCCTATTGGGGTGAAGTTAGAGAATCGTTATTCGAGAAAGTGCAACAGTTCTGCTACTTCCGACAAATATCTTGTGTAGAAAAACTGGGAGAGATTAGAACGGTTACCGAGGCATATAGAGGCCGAGTAATATACAGGTGTCCTAGGTTTTGGTTTATTCATTGGTTGGAAATAGCATCTATGACATTCCTAGCAACGAGCATACTTCGTCGTTAAGATAGCAGAACTTCGTAACTCAAAAAAGTGTCAAATTTGAGTTACACGTTAAAAAATGTGTTCTGTATAAGATGAAAAGCCTCGTATCGGAATACAGACAAGCTTAGCTCTTCTCTAGCGAAGTATTGATACCTCGTATCCTGTATGCAAGTCTTTGAAGATTGGTGCTACTTGGAAATAAGCCGCCCTTATTTCATTGTTGTGCCAATGAAAATTGATCGTACGCATTGTTGGCCAGGGGATCTCGCCGGAGATTGTTCGGCTGCCTGGTACACATCTTTCTGTTTGAAGTCACTTCTGCTGCTTGTGCCTAGAGCTGTGCCAGTGTAACAGTTACTTGCACTGAAGTGACGAAAGTCATGGTATACCTCCTAATAATGTCGTATCGGACCTCCTCCTGCCCGCCGTAGTGCAGCAATTCTATGTGACATGGACCCAACAAGTCGTTCGAAGCCCTCTGTAGAAATATTGAGCCATGCTATCTCTGTTGCCATCTGTAACTGTAAAAGTGTCGCCGGTGCAGGATTTTGCACATGAACTGACCTCTCGATTATGTCCCATAAATCTTCGATGGGATTCATATGGGGCGATCTGGGTGGCCAAATCATTCGCTCGAATGGCCCGATGACGTGGCGCATTGTCATCCATAAAAATTAAGTCCATGAATGGCTACAAATGATCTCCAAATATCCAAACAAAAGCATTTCCAATCAGTGATCGGTTCGGTTGGACAAGAGGATGCAATCCATTCCATGTAAACACAGCCCACACCGTTATTGAGCCACCACCAGTTTGCGTAGTGCCTAGTTGACAACTTAGGTCCATGGCTTCGTGGGGTCTGCGCCACACTTGAACCCTACCACCAGCTCTTACCACCTGAAGTCGGAACTCATCCGACCAAACCACGGTTTTCCAGTCTTCTTGGGTGCAACCGGTATGGTCAAGAGCCCAGGAGAGTCGCTCAAGGAGATTTAGAGCTGTAGGCAAAGGCACTGGCGTCGGTCGACGGTTGCAACAGCTTATTAACGCCAAATTCCACCGCACTGCCATAATGATAAGTTCATCGTACGTCCCACATTTGTTTCTGCGATATTTAACGCAGTGTTATTTGTGTGTTAGCACTGACAATTCCACGAAAACGCGTCTTCTCTCGGTCTCAGGCCACACACATGCCACATGCATTATCCGTGGTGAGAGGTAACGCCTGAAATTTGGTATTCTCAGAATACTTTTGACGCCGTGGGGCTCGGAATGGCGAGTTTCCAAATGATTTCCTAAATGGAATGTCCCATGCCTCCAGCTCCAACTGCCATTCCGCGTTCAATGCCTGTTAATTTGGGTCGTGCGGTCATAATCACGTCGGAAGCCGTGTCACACCAATCGCCTGAGAACAAATTAAAGCTCCGCCAATGCACTGCCCTTTTATACCTGTGTAAGTACGACTGCCAATTGTACATGTGCATATCGCTATCCCATGACTTTTGTTGACGATATCTGTAACGTTCTTTGTGTAATTTAAGAGTATTATATATGGTGTCCCAAAATAATGTACATACTCTTTGAAACTGAACATTACTTTAATGAAAGGTGTTAGAAATACAATTTTAGTGGTGTTAGGTGCCTCATGGTCCGACTTAAGGTGGTAAATGTTCAAACTGATGTCCGTCCATCGAAATACACCGTTGACGACGACTCAGCGACATGCAAACTTTGTTTCCAACGGAATAGCATCACAGGCTTGCTCAATTTTCTCTCTAAGATCGTCCAGTGTGTGTGGTCTCGTAGCGTAAACTGTGTTCTTGAGAGTACCCCACAGAAAGAAGTCTAGAGGAGTTAAATGGAGCGGGATACTCCACACTCCCTCTTCGTCGTATCTATCCGGCAGGGAATGTACGATTGAAAAATGCCCTCACTTTCAGGTGAAAGTGAGGTGGCTCCCCATCCTGTTGAAAGTAGTTATCTTCATTTCCAAACACAACGCTAAGACCAGGATTTATCATTTCCGAGTACGAGTCGACCGTGACGGTGTTGTCAAAGAACTACGGCCCAATTAACTCTCTAGGAGACAGACCACACCCGATTGTTACTTCTGGTAGATTAATATGCCTTTGCACGGTTACGTATGGACTCTCCCTGGCCCAGTACATGCAATTATGGCGGTTAATTGTTCCATCAAGTTTAAATGTCGCTTCATCTGACCAAAGAATTCGATCTTGGAAACGCTGCTCTTCTTCACATCTGTTAATGAACCACTCACAAAATTCGCTTCGCCAATCAGGATCATTCTCGTTAAGAGCATGGAGAAGTCTGGGAATGTAAGGCTTAAAGTTCTGAGATCGCGAAATTCTATGAAAACTGCTTCTGCAGATACTAGTCTCACGAGAGCATTGCCTCGTAGATTTCTTCGGGGATCGTGTGTAGCCTGGATTACTGCATCCACACACTCATTGTCTGTTGAACTTCTCTTTCGTCTGCTATGTCCCTTCTTCATATCGTGCAACTCCTTCGATTTCAAACTTCTCTGATTCTTATAATTGTTACTTTTGTCGATGGTGGTGTTCCAAATTCAGCTCTCCAACGTCGGCGTACCGCACTCACATTATCTGTTTCCCAGTAACACTTTAGCATCCATTTCCGTTATTCAAACGATAATGCCGTGTTTGCTGACAATCCTAAAACAAAAGAAAGCATTGTTATGTTTTTCACCGCCTTCTAAATTATTACCCATAAAAATTGTATTTCTGTCTCTAACTAAATTGAGATTCTGTTTCAAAGAGTGTATACGTTATTGTGGGCACCCTATTTTCAGTAAAAAGCAATCAAATGTGGGCGTATTATACAACAAAATTCACCAACAAAACAAGATTAACCTAGATTTGAGTTGTGATTCTTTCTGCACCTTACTTTATGTCACTGTATCAAAGTTTAACTTTCATTTTGTATAT
The DNA here is from genome assembly GCF_023898315.1 of Schistocerca nitens. Taxonomy (NCBI): domain Eukaryota; kingdom Metazoa; phylum Arthropoda; class Insecta; order Orthoptera; family Acrididae; genus Schistocerca; species Schistocerca nitens. The sequence continues at coordinate 602,687,049 of NC_064617.1, read as the reverse complement.
ACTTCTCTGTGTATGTAGATAGTAATATCATGCTATAGGACTATAATAATGGACTATAATAATTACACAAAGTGGCCCAGAAATAGGTAGTACATAAATTCGGAGGCGGAAAATAGGTCAAGTCTGGTGTCACTACGTTCAGCTTTACTTAAATGTAAGTTAGTAGATGCAGAACATTATTTTGCTGGTGAAATTGATGATGGCGCTACACTTGAAACTTCTGAGCAGGAATTGTCAGATAACTGTAGGACGTAGGTCTATCTTTAGTTTTCTAGTTCCCCGTGATTCGTTATTATTTACTTGCAATCGAGTTTCCTACAATGTCAAGAAAAACCTCAGGAAAATTCGCTGAATGGCTGAAAATTTCAAGATTTCGTCCATCACTAATGACAAAAAATACACAAATAGTTTAAAGATAGTGTTTTCGTTCAAAAACTTTATTTTGAAAACAGTTTTGTAAAAATAATATGGTACATGCAGTCTGTTGACAGTATGTTTAATTAACATGTACAGCAGCTGTTGCGGTTGTTTGTGCTAGCGTACCCGATCACGCAATTTCTATCATACACGTCCATATAAAGAATTTAGAAGGCACCATCTATTGACAATCTAATTTTATTAGTATGCACAACAGTGGTTGGAGTTGAAACTTCCTGGCAGATTAAAACTGTGTGCCCGACCGAGACTCGAACTCGGGACCTTTGCCTTTCGCGGGCAAGTGCTCTACCATCTGAGCTACCGAAGCACGACTCACGCCCGGTACTCAGCTTTACTTCTGCCAGTATCCGTCTCCTAACTTCCAAACTTTACAGAAAAGTGGTTGGAGTTGTTTACTTTCTTTAAGCAAGCGTTGTGTACTCCGCGAATAAACTGAATTAGATGAATGTCCATCATCACAGGTAAGTTACTGAAACTGCGATAATCCTATTACCACCATATTCAATGCCACAGAATTCAATGAACAAAATGTTTCGCAATTCTGTTTAATGGCTATTATATATCCAGAGAAGATGACTGTACAGCAATTATTATGTCACTTCCAATTTGTTACCTGAAGAGACTAATGACCTCAGCAGTTGAGTCCCATAGTGCTCAGAGCCATTTTTGTTACCTGAAGAGGCAAAGTTCCGATTCTGTCCAACTTGAAGAAATGAACAGCATACTGTTGTACGACGTAGAATTCTTGAACTCTTTAAATCCATCTGATTTACCAGCTCATAAAATGCTTATAACGAAAAATGCTATAGTTATACTAATGAGCCATATTAACGCTAATCATAGATTGATTTATGGTGCAAGGTTAGTGGAAGCTCACTTAGGCTGGTACATCATCACCGCGAAATTCATTAACTCCGATAAAACTGTGCTCATATCCCGCATTAAAATCACATCTTCTAATCCGACCATGCCTTTCCAAATGATAAGAAAACAATTCGCAATAAAAAAAAAAGGTCAGACGCTTCAAAGAGCGGGTTTGTATTTAACAGAAACTGTTTTCTCGGGTCGACAGTTACACGTGAGTTCGCATATTCAGTGAAATTTATGTTCGTGCTTAAGACTCATATAGCCAAAAAGTACACGATGATCACATTATGACTGCCGACGGTGTTTTCAAAGAAATTTTGTAAGATAAATTATAAAAAATAAAATTAAGTTGACAAAGACAGTATCTGCTTTTTTAACGATCTTTCAGATAGGTTCGGCGACACTGTTCACCACACAGTCTTCTGTTTCCGCGGAAGCTCTGTTTTTCGAAACCATATTATTTTAATGAAAATTCGCTGTTAACGAAGAAATGAAGGCTCTTAAATTTGTGATACATTACAATAACCTTCACCAACCAAAGTTGTTTAAAAAATGTACAGTATGAAGTAAGCACGAATGATGTGGACAACAAAGTGTGGAAACTGCTGGGTGATGAAAAACTTTGGCCTCTACCTTGCATTTAATTTTTATAGTTCGATTGGTCTATCAATTTTTTAAGCGGATTAATTTCTGTGGTGGGTGCTGTAACATTCTCCCGTGTGACATATTTCGGAGGGTCTACAGTCGGAAATGTTAGCTGTTAGTTCCCAAATGTCAACATCTAGTGACGTGTCCAGTGAATTTTACGTTCGCTCTGTGATGAGTTATCGTGTTTCGACGGAGTTTGTCTGGAATAGTAGAATAGCCAGAATAGCATTTATATTTGTATCTTCATCTTTTAAAAAAAACACATTGGGGTCACTAACAGTCCAGCCGATCGCTCAGGCGAACAATTATTATTGTAGTCTTTATATTCAGAGGTAGTCACACGTTTCGTCGAAGGTTACCCAACCAGTTTTAAGTAACCATCGCGTAGCGTTTGTCTTGCAAGGCAGCTGGTTGCCAGTAAAGTTGTTTTTGACGTCCTCTTACTATTACAGTTCGTAGTCCATATGAGAATTGGGAAACATGTAGTGTACACAGTTACAATATTATTTGACGGACCAGTGTGTCCGGCAAGAATAAAATGGACAGATAACCAAAGCTTCCCAACTTACTTAATTGTTGTGTGTAATCGTAGGAATGTCCACCTCGATAGCTGAGTGGTCAGCGCGGCAGGATGCCATGTAAATGGGCCCGGATTCAACTCCCGGCTGGGTCGGAGATTTTCTCCGCTCAGGGACTGGGTGTTGTGTTGTTTTCATCATCATCATCTCATCCCCCTCGACACGCAAGTCGCCGAAGTGGCGTCAAATAAAAAGATTTGCACCAGGCGACCGGTCTACTCGACGGGACGCCCTAGAGCCACACGACATTTCATTTCATCGTTGGAATTACACGCTCCCAGTTTTAAACGCATGATTGTAACCAGAATAACGGAAAGAAAGCACTTTTTGTGTATTATTATTATTATTATTATTTCTTTACTTTCTCAGACGTTAAGTCTGGTTGAGAATGGAAAGTGACGCGGACCTTGATCAAGCGTCACTTCCTATTAACTGTACGGTATGTGTTATATTGCATTTAGGAACTTTCGGGTAATTGAACATGTATCAATAATTACGGATTTCTGTAGTTGTATATATATGTTTGGATGTAGCTGTATTGCATTGATGTACTGGTGGATATTGTGTGGTATGACTCCTGTAGTTGATAGTATAATTGGTATGATGTCAACTTTAACCTGATGCCACATGTCTTTGACTTCCTCAGCCAGTTGGATGTATTTTTCAATTTTTTCTCCTGTTTTCTTTTGTATATTTGTTGTATTGGGTATGGATATTTCGATTAGTTGTGTTAATTTCTTCTTTTTATTGGTGAGTATGATGTCAGGTTTGTTATGTGGCGTTGTTTTATCTGTTATAATGGTTCTGTTCCAGTATAATTTGTATTCATCATTCTCCAGTACATTTTGTGGTGCATACTTGTATGTAGGAACTTGTTGTTTTAAAAGTTTATGTTGTAAGGCAAGCTGTTGATGTATTATTTTTGCGACATTGTCATGTCTTCTGGGGTATTCTGTATTTGCTAGTATTGTACATCCGCTTGTGATGTGATCTACTGTTTCTATTTGTTGTTTACAAAGTCTGCATTTATCTGTTGTGGTATTGGGATCTTTAATAATATGCTTGCTGTAATACCTGGTGTTTATTGTTTGATCCTGTATTGCAATCATGAATCCTTCTGTCTCACTGTATATATTGCCTTTTCTCAGCCATGTGTTGGATGCGTTTTGATCGATGTGTGGCTGTGTTAGATGATACGGGTGCTTGCCATGAAGTGTTTTCTTTTTCCAATTTACTTTCTTCGTATCTGTTGATGTTATGTGGTCTAACGGGTTGTAGAGGTGGTTATGAAATTTTAGTGGTGTAGCCGATGTATTTATATGAGTGATTGCTTTGTGTATTTTGCTAGTTTCTGCTCGTTCTATAAAGAATTTTCTTAAATTGTCTACCTGTCCATAATGTAGGTTTTTTATATCGATAAATCCCCTTCCTCCTTCCTTTCTGCTTAATGTGAATCTTTCTGTTGCTGAATGTATGTGATGTATTCTATATTTATGGCATTGTGATCGTGTAAGTGTATTGAGTGCTTCTAGGTCTGTGTTACTCCATTTCACTACTCCAAATGAGTAGGTCAATATTGGAATGGCATAAGTATTTATAGCTTTGGTCTTGTTTCTTGCTGTCAATTCTGTTTTCAGTATTTTTGTTAGTCTTTGTCTATATTTTTCTTTTAGTTCTTCTTTAATATTTGTATTATCTATTCCTATTTTTTGTCTGTATCCTAGATATTTATAGGCATCCGTTTTTTCCATCGCTTCTATGCAGTCGCTGTGGTTATCCAATATGTAATCTTCTTGTTTAGTGTGTTTTCCCTTGACTATGCTATTTTTCTTACATTTGTCTGTTCCAAACGCCATACTTATATCATTGCTGAATACTTCTGTTATCTTTAGTAATTGGTTGAGTTGTTGATTTGTTGCTGCCAGTAGTTTTAGATCATCCATGTATAGCAAATGTGTGATTTTGTGTGGGTATGTTCCAGTAATATTGTATCCATAATTTGTATTATTTAGCATGTTGGATAGTGGGTTCAGAGCAAGGCAGAACCAGAAAGGACTTAATGAGTCTCCTTGGTATATTCCACGCTTAATCTGTATTGGCTCTGATGTGATATTATCTGAATTTGTTTGGATATTAAGTGTGGTTTTCCAGTTTTTCATTACTATGTTTAGGAACTGTATCAATTTAGGATCTACTTTGTATATTTCCAATATTTGTAGTAACCATGAGTGGGGTACACTATCAAAAGCTTTTTGGTAATCAATGTATGCGTAGTGTAGAGACCTTTGTTTAGTTTTAGCTTGATATGTCACCTCTGCATCTATTATCAGTTGCTCTTTACATCCTCGCGCTCCTTTGCAGCAGCCTTTTTGTTCTTCATTTATAATTTTGTTCTGTGTTGTATGTGTCATTAATTTCTGTGTAATGACTGAAGTTAATATTTTGTAGATTGTTGGTAGGCATGTTATGGGGCGATATTTAGCTGGGTTTGCTGTGTCTGCTTGATCTTTAGGTTTCAGATAAGTTATTCCATGTGTAAGTGTATCAGGGAATATGTATGGGTCTGCAATGTAACTGTTAAATAATTTAGTTAGATGTGAATGTGTTGAGGTGAACTTCTTTAGCCAGAAATTTGCTATTTTATCATTTCCAGGGGCTTTCCAATTGTGCGTAGAATTAATTGCTCGGGTGACTTCATGTTGCAAAATTATCACTTCAGGCATTTGTGGTATCATCTTGTATGTATCTGTTTCTGCTTGTATCCACCGTGCATGCCTGTTATGTTGTACCGGGTTTGACCATATGCTGCTCCAGAAGTGTTCCATGTCTCTTATGTTTGGTGGATTGTCTATTTTTATGTGTGTGTTATCCTTTGTTTGGTAAAATTTCTTTTGGTTTGTGTTGAATGTTTGGTTTTGTTTCCTCCTATTTTCACTTTTTTTGTATCTTCTAAGTCGTTTCGCCAAAGCTTGTAATTTTTGCTTCTTTTCATCTAATTGCTCTATTGCTTCTTGTTGTGAGATTTTACCTAACCTTTTTCGTTTTTTGTCTGATATTTCATTTCTTATAAATTGTGTTAACTGTCCGATGTCTTTTCTCAGTTTTTCTATTCTGATCTGTAGCCTGTGTTGCCATGCTGGTTTTGTGGGTTTCTTCTGTGTGTTGGTTGGTTCTGATATCTGCCTAGTGTGTATATTTAGTGTAGTGAGTGCTCCTACATAAACCAGTAGTTGTAACTCTTCCATAGTTGTGTATTCATTTATTTTGTTGTGTATGATTGTGTTGATAGTTTTTATTGTTGTTTCGACTTGTGGGCTATTTGGTGGTCTATGCAAGAATGGTCTAATGTCTGTATTTGTGTCTTTGTATTCTATATATGTCAACTGAAATTTTTCTTCTATATCTAACATGTGTGTCACTTCGTGTTCTATTTGTGCTTGTGCTGGTGGCTGCCTTAAAATTTCATTTTCCTCTGATTGTTTAATTGATGCGTGTTGTTCTTTGTTTGTTTGCTCTGAGATGTTTGAGTCTATTAATGTATTTTCTTCTTCTTCTAATTGCACATTATTTTGTTCCAGTATTTGTTGTACTTGTTGTTTGATGTTTTCCAATTCTGACTGGGGTATCCTGTTATTTTTTATTATTACACGAATCTGATCAGCTAGACGTTGTTCTGTTAAAAATTTTAATTCTGGGTATCTGGTAATAAATGTTGTGTATACTTGTGATCTGTATCCAGTTGTATTGGTTCCTAGGTTTGTTGCTTGGTAATAACAGAACATGAGGTGTCGATTAACTTCATCTGACCATCTCATCCTCTGTCTTTGTTTTCCTTCTAGGGTGGTTGCAGGAAGCATATCCTGCAAAACACCTCTATTTGGATTTAAATCATTTTCCAGTTGGCTAGCAGTGTCATTACCATTGTGGGCGGGCATAGGGTTCAAGCGCCGTCCCCGACCATGACGGCGCTTGTCCGAGGCTTCTTTAGTTCTGTCCTGAACCAAGTAATCACACTAAAAGAGGGGTTAGCCCTATTAGTGGTTTGTTCTTTTCGTCGCCTTTTACGACTGGCAGAACATACCGGAGGCCTATTCTTTTCCCGGGCCTCCACGGGATGTTATTATTATTATTATTATTATTATTATTATTATTATTATTATTATGGGGTGACGGGTAGGCAAGGGGTGTCATTAATGCCTGAGACGATGAGAATAGCGAGAGTTAGCCGGCGCAGTAGTTTACATACTTAGTTCGTACTCGGGAGATAAGGTGAAGCTGCACTAAGTTGTTTTGAACACTACAGTGCTTTACGAAACATTTTCCTCACAGAAATGATGTGCCCCTGCCCTCCTCCAACTTTTTAATCATCGGATACCCTAAAGTTTGAGCTGGGCTCCCTTCCAAAAGCCGTGACTTCCTTCAACAGGAATATCGACCATTTATTCCCCTACGTCGACGAGCTATTTCAACTCTAATATGAATCTGACTCAGATCTTCCTTCTTTGATATGCCTTTCGTGTAGGGGCGCCATACACGAAATTATTGTGCACGAAGTGTGTAACTTGTAAAAAGCGCTCGTATCGGATCGTTAATTCTGACTCAGAATAAAATATTGGCTCAAACTGAGACTGTTACCTTCCAAGATGACTCTTCCAATGAAGTCATGACTGATATCTTCCACCTCATTTTTTAAAAATATTTATATAATAATCTAGTCCGCCGCTCGTGGTCTCGCGGTAGGGTTCTCGCTTCCCGAGCATGGGGTCCCGGGTTCGATTCCCGGCAGAGTCAGGGATTTTCATCTGCCCCGAGATGACTGGGTGTTGTTGTGTCGTCTTCATCATCATCATTCATCCTCATTACGGTCGGAGAAAGGCAACGGCAAACCGCCACCAGTAGGACCTTTCCTAGTACGGCGGTGTGGGTCTCCCGCCTCGTTCCCCTACGCTCTGTCAAGAAGCAAGGGACTTCATTTCATTTCATCATCTCAACAGCAAGACTTTTGATGCCATGTACATGAAATGTGCGCTTGCACAAGAGGATGAGTCAATTGGTCATAAAAATCGTTGCTTAAAAGTATCTTAACGTTAAGCAGAATTGTTTGTTTTATATCTGAAGTGTTGTTATTCACTGGCTCAGTGCTGGATTTAATGGCTAAGGGCAAGAACAACGGTTTTGAACGCCGCCAAGTGGACTGGAGACAGCAAGTTTCAGAGGAAGTATTCTGTAGATACTATACCCGTCTGAGAGACGATCAAATCTCAACGGAAATTTAATGTTGGCTCGTTTTTAGGATGCTGTAACGGCCTTGCCGCAGTGCTAACACCGGTTCCCGTCAAATCACCAAAGTTGAGCTCTGTCGAGCTGGGCTAGCACTTGGTCGGATGACCATCCCGTCTGCCGAGCGCTGTTGACAAGCAGGGTGCACTCAGCCCTTGTCAGTCAAACTGAGGAGATATTTGATTGAGAAGCAGCCCTTGTCAGGCAAACTGAGGAGATACTTGATTGAGAAGCAGCCGCTCCGGTCTCGGAAATAGACATACGGCCGGGAGAGCGGCGTGCTGACTACATGCCCCTCCATATCCGCATCAGGTGACGCCTATCAGCTGAGGATGACAAGGCGGCCTGTCGGTACCGTTGGGTCTTCATGGCCTTTTCGGGAGGAGTTTAGTTTCTTAGTTTCGTTTTTAGGATAACCCAATCAGTTACTAGTTTCGAGTGTTAATTTACTTATTTTCAGGTGGCTACATATCACATCATTATAATGGAATTGTCAGCTCATGTAAATTGTTCTAGTGCCACTATTAGGCACAATTTTAATTTCATTCTTGCTGGAGGAACGGGGTGAAGATTTTCTGTTCGACTGTATCCTTACAAAACAAATAAATAATGAATAAATCATGCAAACACAGACGCACCAAGAACCGTTAGCATATATTCCAGAATGCTTTGAGTTTTGTTTTCTTGTATCACTATTTTACGAAATACTTTTTGTTGTTTCTTTGGCATTTATAAAGAAAACATGTTAAACCTATTTCTTAAGGCAGATTCGAAAAATCGAAATAATTAATATTACTCATTAATGTTGTGCTTCTGGGTGTTCAACGTTGTTTCCTGTGTTGGTATTTTCATTACAGGCATGTTAAGGTTTCGATAAGTAATCATTTCGATAAGTAATTGATTACAAAGCTGTTTTGGCTTATGATTCTTTTTGCCGGCCGCGGTGGCCGTGCGTTTCTAGGCGCTACAGTCCGGAACCGCGGGACTGCTACGGTCGCAGGTTCGAATCCTGCCTGGGGCATGGATGTGTGTGATGTCCTTAGGTTAGTTAGGTTTAAGTAGTTCTAAGTTCTAGGGGACTGATGACCTAAGATGTTAAGTCCCATATTGCTCAGAGCCATTTGAACCATTTATGATTCTTTTCGTGGGTTTTTGAAGATGCTATTTTCGTTAATTTTTAAACACATTCATATGCATTGTTTTGTCCTCTTTCTCTAGCAGTACTAACTCTAGGTTAGCAAATTCGTGTTTTCGTGCGGCTAACGTGATATTTAAGTGAAAAAAAAAAAAAAACACACATCCACTAGTGAAGGTGAACCACCACTGTACTCGGCTAGGGATAGTGTACAGTAGCATATTATTCACTAGTGTAGGTGTACCATCGCTGCTCCCAGGTTATGAACAGTGCGCCCAGCAATGATACCACGCATCAGCATGAATGTAATTGTCGTCAGCTCGTTATTATTACGTTGTACAGCAGTGCAGTTATGGTTGCCAGTACTGTAATTACGGTTTACAGTAGTGCAGCTGTGGTTGACAGTAGTGCAGTTACGGTTCATATCAGTGAAGTTCTACAAACATCTTAGAGTGAAACGGAGAAATCTCAGTTATAATTCAATCTTCATGGACAGAGAAAAGTACGAGTCACTTAACAGCAAGGCAAAATCACTAAAATCTAGACGAGAGGGACGGCAACTACTACAAGTTTTTGAAATGCTGGAAGTGAATGGAGTAACCAATTAATACAACCTGTAACTGAAGAAGGTAAGATTAAATACTATGTTTATGATGAAGTGTATGATATTCTGCATGATGCTAGTTTAATGACTGGCCACGGTGGACGCGACCGAATGATGAAATGCTTGAAGTCAATGTTCTGTAATATAACATACAGGTATGTCCAAATTTACCTTAGTTTTTGTGAACCTTGTTTACAAAATCAAAAAGGTCATAAAAGGGGAATAGTAGTGAAGCCAGTGCTGTTCAAGGAGCTAAATTCCAGATGTCAAGGTGATCTCATCGACTTCGAATCGCAACCATATGGGGATTACAAATTCGTAATAATTTATCAGGACCACCTCACTAAATTCGTTGTTCTTAGGCCACTGAAGTCCAAAACAGGTGAAGAGGTATGTGATAACGTTATTGATATTTTTGTATTGTTAGGCACAACATAGAAAATATGCTAACTACATGGATGCAGGAGCACACCACCACCGCGTGGAGCCGTGCATTAAGATTTGTGCAGCTAATGAAGAATAGCGCTGTACATTTTGGAATTAAAACATCTCTGTACGAGGCGATGTTTGTCTGCCCTCCTAAACATGGTTTGTCTTCAACATGTTTACTTCCTGAAGCACTGATGAACGTTCACTCTGAGGATGACCCTGAAAATATAATTAATCAAATGAGCATTAGCAGTGAGACAGGGACTGAAACGTTGCAGGATAAAGATCACAGTAAATCTCCATTGCAGGATGGAAGATGGAACAGAGGTTGCTAACAAAGAGAAAGAAAGTATTCCTGACTGTAATGAATACTGCCTGAATGATTTAGACTAGTCAACTCGTGCTATTAAAAACACAGAACTAAAATGTACAAGTGCTTAGAAGAACAAGCGCAAAGAATGCGGCAGTGTTCAGATTGCTGCTTTCCAACAGTGGAAAAGGGCTGTACTGTGAAAGTTCCAGTTCCTAACTTCGATGAGGAAGAGGAGATGCTAGGTCGATCTTGGGTGTCATCCTCGAGGCAACTGTACGCCTGGTAATACATTGTTTGTTTTTAATCATTATGGAAGGGACGATACGATATGCAACTGCGGCTACAACTACGACATTTTGTTTCAGGTCCCAGTTCAGTACTTGCCCTCTAAGATTAATGTCAGAGGAGGAAGTTCCAAGCAAACTGTTCCCTGAGGACAATTCCGACGTCTCAGTCGCTGCGAAGCGGCCAGGGATTCTTCAAATGCAGCTGCCAGCAAAAATGTCAGACTCTGAGATGCTATTGCAAAAACAAAAACGTGTTGTGCAACTCAAAGTACCATGGTGCACGTCCTTGCTGCAGTAAATGAATTTTACATAATATGACTTGTTTTCAAACTACAGGTGATAAATGCAACTTTCGAAGTACGACTATTTTGTTATTGCAGCCATGGTTCACATTCCTTACCTCTTGGTAGTGAAGGTATACATTTACTAGTGATAGTGCACTATCCCTAGTCAATGTCTATTGTTTGACAGAACTGAAAGCAGTAATACACTTTCACTTAATGGGCCAGTGCACTATCACCAATGATGGTATACTTCCCTGAAACGTCCACTCCCATTATAGCATAATATGCTGATGAACATTTTTGTGAGATCTTTTGTTCTCTGTAAAGCGGGCGGGACATTTTAGATCTGTTAGGAAGAAATGATATCGGCAGTGGTTGTATGTTGGAAACTTTTTCAGGAATGTTGGTGATACCATACCGTATACACATGGAAGTGTGTCTGTACGAAACGTGTCATAATATTCTAAGGAACATCAAGTATTTTGAGTTATTCGATTAGCTGGATTGGCATGTGACTTTATGTAGACACCTGCGGAACACAAGTGGCTAAAGGCACGATGAATTTGATCTTTACTTCATAATAAGTGAACAGCGTGCCAAGAGCTCTTTTGTGTGCGATGACGAGCTATAAAGAAAAACGAAATTCAACTCACCAGTTGTGATTTACAAACTCTTGAGATAAGAAGTTACGAGCTTTCGTATATCGCTTACTGCTACGAAGTTTGTAGCCACATTTACCATATGCTCTTTTCGTCTGCAGCGTTTCTTCATTTCTCGTAGGATTCCGTCCTGTGTAAGTAATGGGTGAAATCCCCTCAACGTTATGTTTGATGCAAATGGCATAAATTTTGAAAGTAGTTTAGTGTGTGTAATGTATTTTGATTTCTCTTGTGTTCTGTCATACATCAACGAAATTTTGACAGTTTGGATGATGCTATGACGCTCCTGACTAGATCTGTGTTTTGGCATTTTTCTTTGGTAACATTAGAAAGAGAAAGTGAAGAAATTTGTCCTGTGATTTGAAACAGCTTTATTGCATTGCCATCGAGCGCTTGTACAAGCCGCTCATCAATGTCGATAACACTTCTGACGAATGTGACAGTTTACTCTAATTCTTCGATGTACTTACTATTGTGGAGTGTCATGGAGTCATTGTCAGTATTAGTCAATATCATTTTTCTATTTACAGAGACAATCATTTTTCTTGTTATATTTACTTTTGCTCTAAAATAGTGTGTCTGTCTGCACTTATCTTAATGGTTTTATGTGTATTTTCATCAGTTTTTTTCTTGGTTACGTCATTTGGTTGATACAAATCAGTCATCTCAGTTCATTTGTTGTGGTAGTTATAACTGAAACATGCCTCATAACAACAAACCAGAATAGTAATTGTATCAATAACTATTACGGCTATTTTTGGCCGAGTTACCACAGAATATTCACTTATTGGACATGAAGGTGTCCGTTTTTTATTTATCGCTTGCTGCTGTTTTGGGTTTGCATACGATACCAACGTAACTGTTAAATGGGCGTGCCGAGTACGTGTTACATACCGGCCTTGATATTGAGTAGTTGTATACCGTAATGCTGCTCGTCCAGGTATGGGGCGCCTTTTTTTCCAGTCGTCCACGAACAATACCGCCATTTGGAGTCCGCGTGAAGTGTGGGCTGGAGACAGTTGGTGTGGAGCAAATTCAGCCCCCAAACCAGAGTTCTAATCGACTGAGGCCCAGAGTAATTTTCGATTTAGTGCAGTAAAAGAGAGGCAGCACGTCTTCATCTTTTTTAACACATCATTTGTGAAATTTTAACTGAGAACCACAAATGTGTGGCTGTATTTAAGGGCGGGTCTAAACAGGGGGATTCCATTGACTGCTCTGTTGTTGTTTCCCCTGATCGTGTTCTCAAGATCCGCCTGCCGCAACACCTTACTGTCTTTGATGCGGAGTTATACTCCTATCTTACGGGCACTGAAGCAGACGAGATGTGTTGCTAGTGCTACATTCCTCATCTGTTTGGACGCCCTGAGTGCCCTTCACTCCTGAAACCCTTGTACGCAGCTGATACAGTTCTCCATAGTATCCAGGACGCCCTCCTCCACCTAAAAAGTCAGGGGAAGGAAGTGTCTTTCTTCTTGTTACCAGGGCACAGGTGTGTTAAGGGGAACGAAATGGCGGATTTAGCAACTAAGAAAGTACGTCGCGATAGTGCCATCCCCCTCCCTCTCTATTGATGTACAGAGTCATGCGTTGATGGGAAGAAGAGTGGCTGGAAGTGTCAGAAAATAAGCTGCATCTGGTAAGGTCTGCGTTGAGGCCGTGGCGTACCTCCTTCCAGCCACGCAGGCGGGATGAGGTCCTTCTGAGTCGTCTTCGCATGGGACGTAACTGTGACTGGCGTTACATCGCCCGGTTTATCCGAGTCCGCCCGCTTTTTAATGCTCTGTTTCAACCCCCAGTTTCAAATTTATAGAACAGTTCAAAAAAAAAAATAAAGAACGAGTTGTGGACTTCTCTGTCAAGTGTCATCCGGCGGATTGAAAATTAAACAGGGCGTAAATTGGGAGAGAAAAAAGCAGGTTGGCAACACTTTAGGCAATCGTTGACTGTCGTGGCACGGTGCCTCGTAAGAGTGGCTACCGCGCATCAGCTCGGACGCTGTCGTAGCGTCGTCATAGCTGTTCTGATTGTAGAGAACATGGCTCTGAGCACTATGGGACTCAACATCTTAGGTCATAAGTCCCCTAGAACTTAGAACTACTTAAACCTAACTAACCTAAGGACATCACACACACCCATGCCCGAGGCAGGATTCGAACCTGCGACCGCAGCAGTCCCGCGGTTCCGGACTGCAGCGCCAGAACCGCTAGACCACCGTGGCCGGCAGAGAACATGTGGAATATGCTTAAAGATAACGGTAAATGCAAATTTAGGGAAAATTGAATTTCCATTTCTACGAGACGAAAGAACAGTATTTGAGGTAAAGTTCTTGATGTGTGGGTAAGTCTCAAATAGAAATAAATATACTGTAATTTTGTGCAAGAAAACAGTGCGTGCAGAGCCTACAGCTTTGCGTCCTGCGTCCATGCGCGACCATCTTGTATCTAGTTTATTACTAGTCTCATTTTAAATTTATTTACTTCCAGGTGTTTGAATATCACATGGTGGGAGATCAGATATTATGGATCATGTTAATACCAAAAAGCACAAAACAAGTAAAGAAGCACAAGATACGTAGCGAAGAATCGGTGAGCTCTTTCCGCAACTCTACAGTGAAAGTGATCTGAACAGAGCAGCAACTGAGTCAACATACGGATTTCATACCGTAAAACACATTCAGAGATTTTGTTCGATGGATTGTACCAACAAATTGGCTGGAAAGACTTTCGAAGGCTCAAAAATTGCTGTAAACGTTTCTTGTGTTTGTACGAAATGTGAAGCAATAGTTGGCAATGTCTTTGCCCCTTAGTGCCTAGATCAGTAAGAAGTTCAACTGGAAGGGGAGAAATGTCTTAATGTCAATACAGATGCAAGCAACCATGGGCATATTAAACGTTTTTATGTAGTTATTCAGTTCTTTGCTCTAGTCATGTGAGGGGTCCGCCCCTGGTAGCTGAGTGGTCAGCGCGACGGAATGTCATACCAATGGCCCGGGTTCGATTCCCGGCTGGGTCAGAGATTTTCTCCGCTCAGGGACTGGGTGTTGTGTTGTCTTTATCATCATCATTTCATCCCCAGCGACACGCAAGTCGCCGAAGTGGCGTCAACTCGAAAGACTTGCACCAGGCGAACGGTCTGCGGGGAGGGGGAGCGTGCATGCTATACTGACATGCAGAATCTTCCAAGTGAAATGTCAAACACTACAGTCAAGTATGACTGGAAGTGCTTCAGAAATAAAAACTGTCACTAAAATGTGTTGGATTTGGTGGCGATAAGGCCATTGTTACCTTTGATGTTGCAGAACCATGTGGCTCGATCCATGTGTTCAGCAACCGAAGAAAAAAGCTGGGGGGGGGGGGGGGAGGGGGCAACATTGTAAGAAGTAGCTGTTCATGCTGTAGCTTTTATGCTAATCGTAAATCTGTAAAACGGTCGTGTTTGTCTGTTTGAATTTGCTTCTACAAAACTAATAGACGAATTTTGATGAGGTTTTAGCAAGTAGTATAGTTTGGCGCTCCGTATAAGCTTTATTTCATCGAAATTGGATCACGGAAAAAAGATATGGTGATTTAATGTTTTATCTAAAACCGTCGTATCAGTCTGTTTCACTGCTTAAACACGCCAATCTCCAAAACTTCTAGACGAATTTACGGGTAACGTGAGCATAGCTTGGGGAACCGTATAGGCTTTATTTCATTAGAATCAGATCATGAAAGAAAAGATATCGGCATTGAAAGTTTTCATACTGTAGGAACCGCCTGGTGACACAACGAAATCGCACAGTGGACTTTGGCGTTTATTCTGTGAAGAATGTTATTTACGATGTGTTTATTCTTTGGTTTTGTTCTAGCGCTATGCCATCTCCTTTAATACATCGTGGCTTTGTTATTGTTCCTGTGTTCAATGAAATTCAAAAATAAAGTTATATTCTTGAACGCATTACTCTCTCTCTAGAAAATAATTATTAATTAGCCTCAATGGCCTTAGTAGTGACCCCAAACACTGAATATAAAGAAAATTACGATGTACAAACAAGACTTCAGAAAGTTCACGGAGGAATGAAGAGATCTAGCTGGTGACCCTTCAAGAACAGATACACGAACAGCTTGAAGCACTTAAGTTATCATTGGAGACGCCTATTACTCCAACGTCAAACACGCGTGTGGCCGTAGAAACCAACAGCCCGGCGGAAAACATGCAGCATGTAAATATTCGAACATCGCAGTACCTGCCGGACAAACTGCAGCTATGGTTTGCAATGACTGAGCTCACGTTTGTCCAAAGCAAGGTCCATGATGAGCAGACGAAGTTCGCGATAGCGGTGAATGCGCTGGATGCTAGAGCAGCAACCGCAGCAGAAGATGTAGTACTCCGACCTCCAGCAGAACGACCTACGCGGCGTTGAAAAAGTGTTACTCACCAGATCAACGCATAAGGCAGGTGCTTAAAGAAGCTATAGGTGACAGGACACTGTCGGAATTTTGAAAGCATTTGCGCGGTATCGTCAACGCAGAAGAATTGTCAGATGCGACGCTCAAACACATCTGGCTACTCGTGAAAAAGACAACATTCAGAACCTCATGGAGATAGCAGACAACGTCCATGCGACCATAGGCAATCCACAGATGGCTTGCATTGCAATCTTTAACGGATAAAAACGTCAGAAGTGTAACAGCAATACAGAAGACTCAGCATACGGACGCCAACAAACTAATGCAAGAACTAACACGACAGATGTCATTATTGCAGCAACAGGTCTCACAATTGTTATAGAATGAAAACAGCAACGCCAACGGCGAAATTCATCAAGGACAGGTATGTTGCTAGCATCAAAGCTTAGCGGATCATCAACGCTTCGCGGATAGAGCAACAAAGTGTTCGCAGCCATGTGCGTACCCAAACGTGAGCGGCGGCCAGCAGTAGCGCAGCGGGTCGCGTAGCACAGACAAGCGCCTGCAACAACGAGGTGAGATCGACACAAACTACGGACGGGTGAGTAACGTCAATAATTTACTCACCACCTCCAAACGGCTTTGTCAGAAATGTCAAGTCGATCCGTTGCTACCTAATAGACTCGGGGTCCGATGTGTGTGTGCTCCCCTTTACTGACTATATCAAGGAACGGATGGCACTCCATTGATGCAATTAACCGCAGCAAGTCGCCCATTGTTGCTCATAGCACACGTAAAATCGAAGTCGCTTTAGGTATCTCACAAAGCTGTCAGTGGACCTTCATTCTGGCAGAGGTGTCAGAGGCGATATTGGGTGCAAACTTGCTTTGTCACATGCACATTATCGTAGATCTTGCTAATGCACAGATTAAACGAAATCAAGAGACTGTAGCCTAGATGGTATCACGGAACGTGACACTTCCCGCGCTGGCCAGCAAAACTGTGACGCGGTGTCACAAGCCGGTCGCAGAAAAATCCTCAGTAACTCGCAAAACTGTACACCGCATTTACACCACTCCCTGTCAGCCAATACATCAATGACCGCGCAGGTTAGTACCCGACCGGTTCGTGGCAGCAAAAGCAGAATTCGAGGCATTACTGGTATCAGGTTTCATACGTAGATCAGACAGCCCGTGGGCGTCACCCATACATTTGGTAAAGAAAAAGATTCATATTTGAATTTGAAGTAGTTATAGGAGGGTGTTAGACGTAATAAGCTAATGACCTCATTAATTTCTTGTACATTGACTTTCTTGTGTTGGAGAAGATTCTGTTCAGTGATTTCGATTGTGTCTTGATTCTAAATTAACTACATCAAAGGATACAAATTTACGATTGGCAGGAATGTAGATGTATTTAATTTTTTCTGTTAGTTCAAGTGAATTTGTAACGGTACAGTTTCTTCGAAAACGTGATTTTCTTTAAGTAGCGTATCTTATATTTTTGCCGTCTTTATAGGCGGGGCTGCCTATATAATTAACAAATGGACGAATCGAGATCCCACTTCTATGGATCTTGGGTTAAGCATGTAAAGTAGGGGTACCAGGGTTCATAACCGAGGTTTGTGTTACAACTTTTTCAGAAAAAATATAATCACACTTTTTTACTACTTTTGCAATTAAGGCGTTAAATTAGTTAGTTGAGTCGTTATTTAACTTAACAATATCATTGTCAGAAACGAATCGTAATCGTCTCGACTGATGACGACCAAACTATTCCATTTATCTGCCTTATGGGTGATAGCATTGTTCTCAATTAATTTCTTGTCAATTTCGAGAATTGTTTGGTTTTCCTTGTTTGTGTCGTTTTCTCTCTATCAAGGTTTATCTGAGCAGCGATAATCTTCGCAACTTTAACTGTAACTGTATTCCGTTCTAAGAACGATAACCGGGCAAGGTCTAAGGCAGTTTTAGTGTTGGCATTTATATTTCAGATCTTGCTACCTTTCATTTGGGAGTGACATTATATTTTAGACTCTTATTTAAAATCTCAAATGGTTCAAATGGCTCTGAGCACTATGGGACTTAACATGTGTGGTCATCAGTCCCCTAGAACTTAGAACTACTTAAACCTCACTAACCTAAGGACATCACAAACATCCATGCCCGAGGCAGGATTCGAACCTGCGACCGTAGTGGTCACGCGGTTCCAGACTGAAGCGCCTAGAACCGCACGGCCACAACCGACCGGCATTTAAAATCTCAGTTTCCCTTTTGGTGAAAGTGACAGTCAATTATAAACTCTGCCAAAAAAAGTTTTAAATTACATTCGTAATTCGTGCATTGTGGCACATTAAGTTGTTTTTGGCTCTTCAACCTACTAAATTTCTTGGAATGTCTCCAACTAATCAGTCTTTCACTAGAACAAAAAGAAATTAACAAAGAACAAGCGATCCTTAGAGATTTAGCACTGATAACTGTTTCCCTCCACATATAAATGACACAATGTTTGTTGCAAAATTACTCATTTACAGTAATACTCAAGATATTGCATTGCAGAAAGAGAAAGACGCTAAACTAAATATTTATCGCTACCATATAGCGGATCTGTGTTTGAAAGACTAGGTAAACAATTTCGTAGCATCAAAGTAAGAATAGGCTTCCACACTGACAACACGTTAGGTCTGGCCGTACGCCACAGTATCCAACACAATGTCTTACACGCAATGTGTAGTTATAAAATTAGCTGTGGAGAATGCGATAATGTTTATCTAGGACAAACTAGTAGAAGTTTTAACATACGTTTTGTAGAACACCAGAGGTAGCTTTTAATCCTCCTTTGCGAACCATATTCGCGTGACTAAACGCAATTTAGATAACATTGAATACTTCTTAGAAATTCTCCATAAAACAGAAAAAGGAAGACAGCTTGATTATTTAAAACAGATCGAAATATATAGGGCATTTCGATACTAGCCAGAATACATTTAGAATGAACAGATTGACCCGAAAAATACTAAATTCCTGGACTGCTTCAGGAATACCTTATAATGTAGGCCTAGTTAATCACGCTTGTTTTACGCATGTGGACTGCTATTTTCACCTATATCTGAGATTTTAGACCCTGTTCTACTTTTGTATTTTTAGATACTGTTTTATTTTGCCTTGATAATCGTTTCGTCATTTTTAAATGAAATCATCATTTCCGCTTTTGGCTGTTAAAACATTTATTGCGATTGCAATTTCGACATGTTGTCATTTTCAGGCATTCTGTAAATAGTCAAAGGTCAAATATAATATATGTAACTATGAAACTGACAAACACTGAAAGTGAAAATTTTAATGTGGGATGTTGTAACCGACTCAATAATACGAGGGTTGAATGAAAAGTAATGCCTCCACCTTTTTTAATTGGGTTTGGATGGGAATATTTTAATAAACCGAATGCAGAAATAATCCTTAGAATGTGATCTTTAATTACCAATATCCACTTTTCCACATAATCACCAACCAATTGGATACATTTCTGCCAACGATGAACAAGCTTTCTGAAGGCGTCACGGAAGAAGTCGACACTCTGTTTCCGCAGCCACAGTCTCACAGTTCTCTCAACGTCTTCGTCAGAAGCATAATGATTATCGTTTTTCATTATCGGGAACAGATGGAAGTCAGGTGCTCAATCTGGACTGTATGGAGGATGCCGTACGGTGGTGAGATTTAGTCTCTGAAGTTTTGCAGTGGTGGCACATGAAGTGTGTGGTTCGGCATTTTCATGCTGCAGGAAGACATTTCACTTTTCCTTTCGGACCCTTGTTAGCCGTCTTTTCTGAGCTCGCGGCGTTGTGATGTAACGCCCTGAATTTATTGTTGTTCCACAATCAAGGAAATCAACATGGATAACACCATCAGCGTCCCAGAAGACTGTGGCCATGATTTTTCCAGCTGAGGGTTGCGTCTTGAATTTCTTTTTGTGGGGCCAGTCTTTGTGTCGATATTCCATAGACTAACGTTTCATCTCCGGGTCGTAATGGTGTACCCACGTTTCGTCTCCTGTCACTATTGAATGAAGAAAGGCATCACCTTCATTCTCGTAACGCGGGAGGAGTTCCTGGCAAATTTCACGTCTGTGCGCTTTCATTTTAGGAGTCAGCGTCCGGGATACCCATCGTGCACAGATATTCTGATAGCCAAGCAAAGCAATACGTTCTTGTGAAATGCCGAGTGTGCTTGCAATTTCTCACTGAGTGATACGACGATCGTCCTGAATCTGTCGACATTTTGCTTGTGAAACTCGGTGGTTGCTGTCACAGGACGTCCAACTCTTTGTCAGGCAGGTGAGATGTTCCCGTCTCAACATCGCACAGTACTCACATCAACACAATCACCGTAAACTGCTCTCATTCTCTGATGAATCTCCTTTGGGGTGACACCTTCTGCTGTCAAGAATTCAATGACTGCACGTTGCTTAAATCGCATTGACCGACCGTCTGCGCACGGTTCCATACTTTACTTTGTAACAACACAACCGTTCAATGCTAATGCTTCCCGCCAACTGGAGCGGTAGAGAAGAGGCTACGGAACAAAGCAGTACCTGCCGCATACGAATGCTGCCAAGTGTTGAAGAGTTACTAAGGTGGAGGCATTAGTTTTCAGTCAACCCTCGTATAAAGCTGTGCCATGTTGTGTAAGAGCATTTGCACGATATGTTATAAATTTATCAGCTTTTCCATGCAACAATACGTTATAAAGCTGGTGAAATAATGATATAAACACTGAAGTTTAAATTTCGTGTGGTAGGTGTGGTAACCGGATCACAAAAGCGACAAATATGTACATGAGTTCTGGAGTCTATAAAGATGCTAATACATGGAGTCGATATCATGTGGTTTGTAGAAAAGTGACGGAAATACGTGTGAAACCAAAAACGGAATTAAGAATGATACTGAGGTTCATTAACTTTGTTTTGTAATCTTCTAACACGCTTATTCATCATGGTAAGCCTGTTCAAAAACCTTTTCTGTTTTGCAAGTGTCACACTCTGTATCTTGACTTATTTAAATTATTCAGTCTGAATGAAGTATTCAGCCAATAATGCTGACCTTTCACACCTATAATCGAAGTAGTTCTTCTGTTGGTGACAGTGGCTTTCCATGCGTATCTCGTTTTTTCAGTTGCCAGTTCAACTAATGTATGGTTCCATCCTCTTTTATGGTGTAGGTCGTGTCATGTGTTGCTGTGTTCCTCCACTTATCGGCACAGTAGCAATGTGCCCTAGTCAGTAGCAGACCACTTTGTTCACTCAGGATTAATCATAAAGCTGCACAACCTCAACGAAACTAATTTTTGCGTGTGTGTTAGCTGCACATAGTTTATCCACGTCAGTTCTTATATTTTATATAATGTTATGTTATATTGATAATATCTAATCCTCTTTACTCAAACCCCTGTTCACTGACTCAGTGTCCTCTACTTCCTGGCATCCTATTCTTAGTTTTCCTGTTTTTTTTGCCAGTGCTCGTCCCATGGCTGCTATCATTATTTTCTACTGAACTGAGTTTCCGACGAGTCTCTTAAATTCTCATTAATGATCTCCTGTGTCGTCCTTTCTTCTATGGCCGACTGAAGGGTCTTCAGTGGGTAACAGATTGAAACTGTTATTGGCTCAGAATTATTCAAACTGCTTTTTCCTCCCATTTCCTCTTACCTTTTCCCACAGCCCACTCCCCCCTCTCCCTTCTCCCCTTCTCTTTCCTTAGCCCCCCATTTCTCGCCCCTGTCTGTCTCCTCACCTCCCCTCTCTATTCTTGCCCCCCCTCCCCCCTTTCTCTCTCTCTCCTCGGCCCCCCTCTCTCTTCTCGCCTCCACCCCCCCCCCTCTCTCTCTCCTCTCTCTTCTCGCCGCCACCCCCCCCCTCTCTCTCTCTCCCTCCTCGACCCCCCTCTCTCTTCTCGCCTCCACCCCCCCTCTCTTCACGCCTCCACCCCCCCTCTCTCCTCTCTCTCTCTCTCTCTCTCTCTCTCTCTCTCTCTCTCTCTCTCTCTCTCTCCTCGACCCCCCTCTCTCTTCTCGCCTCCACCCCCACCCCCTATCTCTCTCTCTCTCTCTCTCTCTCTCTCTCTCTCTCTCACACACACACACACACACACACACACACACACACACACACCCTACCTCTTCCCCCAACCTATTATAGTTCAACTGCCTCGCCTTGAAAGATACAAATCGTTACCTCTTGTTCTGTGATGTTCCTGTCTTTTAAGTATGTACTGTAAGCTATTTAATAATACTCAAGTTTCATAAAGAAGTTGCCTCTTCTGTACATGTAAGATTTTAAACTTTTATTACGCCTTTGTTAATCTTTCTGCACTTCTTTGGGTAATTAGTGATACTGTCCTGTGATATTGTCAAGACAATTTTGCTCACAGAACCTGAACATATTAAAGTAATGTGTCCTTGTACCAAGTTTGCTGAACTGCCAGCTGTAACACAGATAGTAGTACGAAATTAGAATAGCTCTTCCCGGAAACACCGCATTGCTCTAACCAGTTATTGAGATTTGGCAATGGGTCACTACAGTGAAGCATCGCAAATTCGACTGTGCCGATATGGTACCAAGCATTCAATTCTGACTGGCTGATGTTTTTGCAATCAACTTTATGTTTGTGAGATTACCCTTTTGCCTTACTTCGAGGGACCGATGACCTTTGTAGTGGGGTCCCTTCAACCCCCACATACCAACCTTACTTCGAACTCGGAGTGGTCGCGTGGTTTGAGGCGCCATGTCACGGATTGCGCGGCCCCTCCCGCCGAAGATTCGAGTCCTCCCCCGGGCATGGATGTATGTGTTGTTCTTTGCAGAAGTTAGTTTAAGTAGTGTGTAAGTCTAGGGACCGATGACCTCAGCAGTTTGGTCCCTTAGGAATTCATACACATTTGAAAATTTTGCTTCGAACTGTACACTTTAAGCGTCCTGTCTATTTTTTATATTTTTTTTTATAAGTAACGTTGCAACGGCTCCATCGTCAACAGAAGTCTTAGCTGCGCTTCTGTTTAATGTACTCCATTTAAAGTTTCGATGTAATTTAAACATTTGCAGAGAATAGTTATTCAAGCGAACCTCATATATCCAAGAAATGTATAAAAGCCCTGGTTAAACAAATTAAGAAAATAGGCGATATGTTTCACGTTTTTATTAGACGTGTGTACACAAGACCGACGTCAAGGAATGCCAACAAATTCATCAAAGCTAATTATTTTCAAACAGAATATTGTTAAGGAAAACACGATCAGTATTATAGTCTAGCCATAATATTGCATGCTATTTTGATTACATGCCTGTTCACACTACTGGCAGTAGTTATTTGATTGTGGATAGATCGTATGGATGGCAGTGAGGCCTTGAATGTGTTTAAGAGTAATTTTCGAACGTTATCAAGGGTTTTCGTGGCCATGGTTTCGAGACGTAACTGTTTCCGTGCATGCAATATATGTCGTAAACGATTAACATCATTTTATCACAGCAGCGGTATACTTAGGCGACGCGTTCTCGTGCGAGCCATTTCAGTCACGAGATGTGAAACGATAGTGCATAGTTGTGAAGGAACAGCTATTTTTAGATGTCATGTGCGTGATGTATTTATCTCAACATACCAAAGAATAATCTCAACTGCTGCACGCTTCTTACTCTTTTAAATCATCTGCCCGAACAGTGTGTGTCACTTATTATTTATTGGAGTTATGTGCTAAGTTTTTATTGCTCGTTCGGTTGTGCTTGTCTGGCGTTAATTGAATCAGCGAGCATGAAAAGAACTCAAATTTCATTTACAATTCAGTGAATTGCAGTTAAGGATCTATTAACATTAGAGTTTAGTAGAGACGACCAGTTATTTTTCCTGGGGATTTAAGTTTTATGATGAGGCGAAACTGACTTGAATGTTGACGACATGGTGCCAACCACTGTTTTCGACTAATAATGTTAGCTAAGTTGTTTAAATTGCTATTTGTGAGAAATTTCGAAACAAGTTATTCAAACGAAATAACGTAAAAATCAAGAAAGAGGCAAGTAATACATATGCATCGTGTAATAAATGGAAGTTTAACCATAATGTCGCTATTACAGTCTCTCGAGGAGAGTACACCTCACAGTATTCTGATGATAGACCGTACAGCACCAAGACCTTCATTTCGCTATATATTCTACGTAACTCTTCGAAGAGCTTAGAAGATGATAGTTTTTATTGTATCACATATACAGAAACCTGCTCCGTTTACGGATGGAGCATGGGAAAAATTACTTCTTGAACACCTCTGTGTGACGTATTATTATTATAATATATATTTTTCTTTTTAGAAGTTGGAAACTTGATGGTGGAATTTTCAGTGTGAGTTTTCTGGAGATGTTCTACGTCTCCCTTCAACTGCCTGCTGATTCAGGTTTTGAGTGCAGAGTCTTCAAAACTCCATATTTATTGATAAAAACATACATGGGATGAATTGCAAAATACAAAACAAAGTTTTAGGTATGATATTACAGATGCTCTGTATGTCCACCACCAGCAGCACAACATTCAAAATGTTTTCACATTTTTACCACGATTAATTTTCAGTGATGAAGCAACATTTCCTGTTAGTGGAAACGCGCGCATATGAGGACTCCAGAACCGTCATGGACTGTATTGAACACGAAAGAGACCTACATAATGTGAACGTTTTTTGTGCCATTTCTCGTGAAAAAGCGTACAGGCCCTTCATTTTTGAGGAAAACACAGTGACTGCAATGAGATATCTTCAAATGCTGCAAAATTGTATTTTTCCACAAATTCAAGAGAACTACGACGACTTCATTTTCCAACGGGATGGATTTCCACCATACTGGCACAACAACGTACTTCATTTTCTGAATGACACCCTGGCTCAGTGTCGGGATAGGGCGCCCGGGACCCCGCGACAATACCCTACATCCTTGTCCTCGAAGATCGTCAGACATGGCCCCATACCATTTATTCTTGTGCGGGTTATGTGAAGGAAAGTGTGTTCATCTCCCGTTTACCTCGTGACATAGAAATAGTGAAGTACAGAATAACAACCGACGTAATTCCTGTAACAGCGGATACATTGTGTAAAGTTTGACGGATTTAGCTATCATGTTCATGTTGCTGCAGCTGGTGGTGGTGAACACACAGAGCATTTTTACCAGCATAGCTAAAACTTTAAGATTTTTTTGAGTATTTTGCAATTTATACCATGTTGTAGTATGTTTATATCAATAAATGGTTCAAATGGCTCTGAGCACTATGGGACTCAACTGCTGAGGTCATAAGTCCCCTAGAACTTAGAACTACTTAAACCTAACTAACCTAAGGACAACACACACATCCATGCCCGAGGCAGGATTCGAACCTGCGACCGTAGCGGTCGCGCGGTTCCAGACTGTAGCGCCAGAACCGCTCGGCCACCAGCGGCCGGCTATATATCAATAAATGTGGAGTTTTGAAAGCAGATCATTCTTTTTATAACACCCTGTATTTTCTCCTGCACTCTCCCACGCTTGTAGCAGTCGTGCACTGTTACGTCACTCTGATGTTGACCCTACGCATTCGAGCAGTAATTCAGTAAAGTAAAAAAAATTACTAAAAAGCAACATGTTTCGCAGACAAAACTGAGTCTCTCTAACTACCAGTTAACTGAAGTCTGCCGTCAACTTTTATGTTAGTTACATTTTATTTGCCAACGTTTCAATCGTATTATGTCATATTATGTATAATATAACTGCCTCTACTTGTTACTCATTAATCGTGTACTGAAAGTATGTTGTATTAACAGGCTGGGTACCAAACATTTCTGAGGCCCCTTGCCACGGTTCGCGCGTCTCCCCCGTCGGTTGTTCGAGTCCTCCGTCGGGCATCGGTGTGTGTGTGTTGTCCTTAGCGTAAGTTAGTTTAAGTAAGATTAAGTAGCGTGTAAGCCTAGGGACCGATGACCTGCGCAGGTTGGTCACATAGGCACTTACCATCGCCACCACCACCACCACCACCACCACCAAACATTTCTGAGTGTTTAGAATCATTTGTCAGTTACTGCACCGTCTTGTTGACATCCGACTATGTGATATTTCTTCGAATAATAACTCTCAGGGAAAAAAAGACTGCAGTTGATCTTCATAAAAACACGCTTCCCTACTGTAGCGAAGCTTACACTATAAAAAAATTACCCTCTAGAGCCCAAATTATTATTTCCTACAGAAAAAAATATTTATGTGCACTGAATGTTAAAGAATAATGTAATTAACACATATAAAGTGGACTTTTGTTTTTAATATTATTTATATTTTCGAAATTGGTTCATGTGTGTATGGTCACGGTGAGCAATTATACTTTATGTTCAATCGTGTACGAACATTTTACTATTTCCATAACAAGACGACAATGCAGCTGTAAGATTCAATAAAGTTGTAATTAAAGAATAATGGAATAACAGCTAATAACATGCAGACACGTAATACTATACTTTTGAAAAATACGAAGTTAAAAATTGATTTTAATGTCATCGTTTTCCAGTTTTTTTTTTAGCTTGTGATATGAACCATTTAGTATGAAAATAAAAGAAGAATTTGATGTGAAGCAACGATGCACTTTACATTTTGTGAAAAATACTTTTGGTGCATCGTTACATCCTTTTTTTCTCAATGTCTTCTTTTTTCTGAAAATTGAGGCCAGTGACCCATTCAATTCTTTCTCACTTCGTCAGTGATGCCGCCGACCCAGTTTTTTTCACAACTGAATAGCAATTTCAGTTGATGAACTTGTAGGTCTTCCCCATTTTTCTGTCCATCTTTATTTTCTTTGCATAGATAAGCAGCAACAGTAGTTTTGAAGTCCAATGAGCTGAACTGATCTGTTTTTCTCATTTTACAACCTGTACAGTCTCTTATGTATAGTAGCCAATTACTGACTACAGTCAGACCAAGCAAGTGAAATACAAGTCTTAAATACTACTTCTTTGATCGGATCTTGATGCGATACAATACATTAGTGAGTGCAACAGATCAACTCCTTCCATGCACTGGTTGTAATAGTGAACAATACTGGGCCATTCAACATTTACTTCTTTGTACAGTCCCATCTCTCCATTGCTGATCTTGGATGAGCACCAGCGAAAGTACTGACCAAATGAACAGGTTTGTTGTCGTACCATTTTACTGCACTCAAAATAAGTCTATTTCAGATAATGATGATAATAATGAGCGTATGGCATTGGTGGCCGGGAGACCCCTCGCGGGGCGGTTCGGCCGCCGCTCCACAAGTTCTTTAACGCCTCTACGGCGACTTGCGAGTGAATGAGGATGAAATGATGATGAAAGACACACAACACCCAGTCATCTCGAGGCAGAGAAAATCCCTAACCCCGCCGGGAACCGAACCCGGGAAGCGAGAACACTACCGCAAGACCAAGAGCCGCGGAGTTCTATTTCAGATGAATGGTCATCATAACTCCCTCGACCCCTCTTTTTTTCATCTCTCTGTCAGGAGTCAACGTACAACCTTTGAGCCGATTAGGTCTCACTGTTCCTAAATATTGAATGCCCACTTTTCTAGTTCAACTACTGACCGAACTCCTGTGAACCAGTTATCAAAGTACCGTTTGTGATACGTGTCTCTAGGTTTCACGGAAACCAAGCGAAGAACAACATTTCCACTCACTCCTACGCCATGTAGTCGTGCTCTGCTTTTCCTGAGTGTATCTCTGAATTATGCCCAATTCCATTTGAATCACACGATACAAATGCTTTATAACCTAATTTTTTAGGTTTACTTGTCATATAATTCAAGCTGTGTGTTCCTTGAAAGGAATCATTTGTTCGTTCACAGACAGTGTTTCACTCGTGGGGATATTTTGAGAATTTTCAACCAGTGGCTCAAGAATGGATCTGATCTTGTACAGATTGTCAGCTGGAACTACATTTTCGTTGTCATTGAAATGCAATCCTCATTTTAGCTGCTCCCACCAAGTGCGGCTTATTGTAACAGCAACTGTTGGATACCGAGAAGTGGTTGTTCCATACATACGAGACGATGGAAGTCCATACCTAGACTTGTACATACAACAGCCAAGAAGTTGTTCATATTCAAATTCTTCGGTGATGATTGGTTTTGATATACAGCATTTTCTACAATTTTATCATCTAAAAACTGTCTGAAATAGGTCACAGGTAGAATAGGTTCTCTGGTGCCCAAGGGATAGAACTCTTCCATGGTTGAATAGGACGAGTAATATGATTGGTAATACTTTTCCAATCATAATTGACTTGAACTTCATTACTAACGTTCTCGTTATCGCTTTTATTATTCACAAGTACACCATTATCACCATCCTCTGCACTGTCACCACCACTCTCGGCGATAATTAGGTTTCTTTGGCGATTTTTTACTATCTCAGTATCGTCATCACCATCTAAAGCTAAGACGGAATATTCTGATTGATACCAAGAAAGAGACTTAACTTCTTATTCTTCGCCTTTTCTTCAGTTTTGCATAGACCTTTTTGGGATTCATGTGTCTGTAACAAAGTGAGGTTATGACTCCATTAGTGCTACAGAGAAACGAACCTAAATTGATTCATAAAAGAAGCAACATATGTACGTACAGGACCTGCTGTAGTTTAATAATGAAGAGAGATACGTACACGTATTACTAAGTAGTTCTGTTTCTTGAAACGTGAAAACAGTGTCAGTATAAACAATAAACTAGCAGCAGCACATAAAGCCGCCAAATGGATGAAGTCCACCATTCAATGCCACTTACTGACTAAAATATTCACTTGGTGTCAGTACCAACATCCTAAATGTAAAGCAGCCATATTGTAGCACTCAAGTCCTTTGGTCAAGAAAGGAGTAACACTCCCGTAGGGAAATACGATGATGAAACTTGACATGACTTCAGAGTCTCAGTGGGCAGTAGAGGGTTAATACCTCTAAAACTGTGTATCACCACGGGACTCCATCCCAGATGTCTTCATTTTGCGCTCAACGCTTAGATAGTTCAGTTGATAGAGCGAAAGAAATTAAATGAGCGAGGCTAGAACCTCATACCAGCAGGCAACTGTGGCCTCACATACGAGCAATCAGCCTCCAGGTTGTACGCGGTATGTCCGTATATCGCTCGTGTGCGTGCAAATAGCCTATAGAAGCTATGGATCGCCGATCGTTCGTAATTGACAAGCAGTCAGACCAGTCACTCGTGTGTGGCAGTGAAGACGCGATCAGTTTCTCTGGTAAGAGAGGTTGTGTAGTTTTATTCCGTTTCCTATGGTCCAGTGGAGCACGGACTTGACGTTAGAACTTCCAAAGTTATTCAGAGACACGAATAGTTAAGTTAGTGCAAGGGCTCTCACATTAAGAATGGATAGCAGTATAAAAGCATTTACTCAGATTTTGCAGAGATCAGCGTTTTGAAGATTGCGCTATAGAAGTATAATGCACGGAAAGTTAATAGTAATAACCACAATAAGACAGAGCTACAGTAGTGACTTCCGGTATTCAGGAATCAACTTGACGGGTTATTAACATTTTATTTTCCAAACAGAGTGAGACAATATTAAGGGGATTTTAATTAGATTTCTTTATGGTAAACCTACTCCAGAGTTACACTGAAGCCCTTTTGCCATATACACACACCAAAAAAAGTTTTGCATCACCCCGGTTCCCAGAACTCCTGAAGATAGTCGCTGACTGTGGATATTGTATCACAGACACAGCCCCTTTGACTGTTAAGAGATGTCACTAAATCCGCCCAAAAATGTAAACAACCATGTATGAGCAGCGCCTATTTCACGGATGGGGTCCGACAACCGATCGCTTCCAGTCATTCCACCAGGAAGGAGGTACACTGCTGGTGTTGTCTGTAGTTCAACAATGCCTAGACGGTCAATACCGCGGTTCGATCGTGTCCGCATTATTACTTTGTGCCAGGAAGGGCTCTCAACAAGGGAAGTGTCCAGGCGTCTCGGAGTGAACCAAAGCGATGTTGCCCGCACATGTAGGAGAGACAGAGAGACAGGAAGTGCCGATGACATGCCTCGCTCAGGCCACCCAAGGGATACTACAACAGTGGATGACCGCCACCTACGGATTATGGCTCGGAGGAACCCTGACAGCAAAGCCACCATGTTGAATAATGCTTTTCGTGCAGCCACAGGACGTCGTCTTACGTCGCAAACTGTGCGCAATAGGTTGCAACTTCACTCCAGACGTCCATGGCGAGGTCCGTCTTTGCAACCACGACACCCTGCAGCGAAGTACAGATGAGCCCAACAACGTGCCGAATGGACCGCTCAGGATTGGTATCACGTTCTCTTCACAAATGAGTGTCGCATATACCTTCAACCAGACAATTGTCGGAGACGTGTTTGGAGGCAACCCGGTCTGGCTGAACGCCTTAGACACATTGTCCAGTGAGTGCAGCAAGGTGGAGGTTCCCTGCTGTTTTGGTGTGGCATTATGTGAGGCCGACGTACTCCGCGGGTGATCATGGATGGCGCCGAAACGGCTGTACGATACGTGAATGCCATCCTCCAACCGATAGTGGAAACATATCGGCAGCATATTGGCGAAGCATTCGTCTTCATGGACGGCAATTCGCGCCCCCATCGTGCACATCTTGTGAATGACTTCCTTCAGGATAACGACGTCTCTCGACTAGAGTGGCCAGCACGTTCTCCAGACGTGATCCCTATCGAACATGCCTAAGATTGATTGGAAAGGGTTGTTTATGGGCGATGTGACCCATCAACCACTCTGAGGGATCTACGCCGAATCGCCGTTGAGGAGTGGGACAGTCTGGACGAACAGTGCCTTGATGAACTTGTTGATAGTATGTCACGACGAATACAGGCATTCATCAATGCCAGAGGACGTACTACTGGGTATTAGAGGTATCTGTGTGTAAAGCAATCTGGACCACCACGTCTGAAGGTCTCGCTGTATGGTGGTACAACATGCAATGTGTGGTTGTCATGAGCAATAAAAAAGGTGGGAATGATGTTTATGTCGATCTCTATTCCAATTTTCTGTACTGGTTCCGGAACTGTCGGAACCGAGGTGATGCAAAACTATTTTTTACGTGTGTAGTATAATCTCTCTCTCTCTCTCTCTCTCTCTCTCTCTCTCTCTCTCTCTCTCTCACACACACACACACACACACACACACACACACACACACACACACAAAATTTAAAAACAGAGTTATGGGAACCAGCAGTGTTCCTGTCGATAACGTGTTTATAGAAACATCGAGATTGGAAAGCCATAATGTAAATACGAGTAGGTAAACTACGAGGGCTGTTCGGAAAATAAGGTCCGATCGGTCGCAAAATGGAAACCACTGTGAAAATTAAAAATGTTTTATTTGCAACAGTTAGCTACAACCCTTCTAGCTACATCTCTACATAGTAGCCGCTGCGACTTAAGCATTTGTCGTAGCGCTGTACGTACTTTCGAATACCCTCGTCATAGAAGGCAGCTGCCTGTGCTTTCCGGCAATTCTGTACGCCGGTCTACAGCTCATTGTCTGTGCCAAAATGTCTTCACTGCCAGCGGCTCATGTGAACAGAGGAGAAATTCATTGGGAGCCAATTACGGGCTTTATTGTGGGTAATCAAAGACTTTCCATCGAAAACGCTGCAGGATCATCTTCATTACCACTGTAGAGTGCAGCTCAGAACTGTCATGAAGAAAGAAACGCGTGACAGTCATATTAGGTAGGCTGCATGATATCAGACGAAATCTCTCACCAGGCCGTCATACTTGGCGGGAGACATTATTTTCTAGGCATCTTTAGGAGCTCACTGTGTGCTCAGAACTGAAAAGAGCGATGTGACGCGATCGACAGTCATACCCTCTAGTGCAAAACATCTGTACAAAGCTTCATCGGATTTTCACTGTGGTTCCCATTTCGCGCCAGATCGGACCGTACCTTCTGTGTAGCCCTCGTAAAAGATTCTTAAATGAAAATGAAAAAAAAAAAAAACATTTTAAGATGAATTTGCGAAATAAGAATGGAAAAATGTGCACAACGTATTTCGCGATACTGAAAATTACAATATATCCTGTAACCACAGAATACAGAAAAGCGTCACAAAACCAATTTAATATATTTGAACTCCCGTATCTTTTAAATCTTTTTCGAATATTAGTCTACATACGCTGATCAACTGCTAGTGGTGCTAATAATTTTCTGTATTAGAACTTCACATGTTCATGGTTCAGAGTAGTTTCAGGAGTAAGACAAGGCTGCAACCTGTCTCCACTGTTGTTCATATTATTTATGGATCATGTTGTTGTTGTTGTGGTGGTCTTCAGTCCTGAGACTGGTTTGATGCAGCTCTCCATGCTACTCTATCCTGTGCAAGCTTCTTCATCTCCCAGTACCTACTGCAACCTACATCCTTCTGAATCTGCTTAGTGTATTGATCTCTTGGTCTTCCTCTACGATTTTTACCCTCCACGCTGCCCTCCAATACTAAATTGGTGATCCCTTGATGCCTCAGAACATGTCCTACCAACCGATCCCTTCTTCTGGTCAAGTTGTGCCACAAACTTCTCTTCTCCCCAATCCTATTCAATACTTCCTCATTAGTTATGTGATCTACCCATGTAATCTTCAGCATTCTTCTGTAGCACCACATTTCGAAAGCTTCTATTCTCTTCGTGTCCAAACTATTTATCGTCCATGTTTCACTTCCATACATGGCTACACTCCATACAAATACTTTCAGAAACGACTTCCTGACACTTAAATTAATACTCGATGTTAACAAATTTCTCTTCTTCAGAAACGCTTTCCTTGCCATTGCCAGTCTACATTTTATATACTCTCTACTTCGACCGTCATCAGTTATTTTGCTCCCCAAATAGCAAAACTCCTTTACTACTTTAAGTGTCTCATTTCCTAATCTAATTCCCTCAGCATCACTCGACTTAGTTCGACTACATTCCATTATCCTCGTTTTGCTTTTGTTGATGTTCATCTTATATCCTCCTTTCAAGACACTGTCCATTCCGTTCAACTGCTCTTCCAAGTCCTTTGCTGTCTCTGACAGAATTACAATGTCATCGGCGAACCTCAAAGTTTTTATTTCTTCTCCATGGATTTTAATACCTGTTGAAAACAATAGACGGGCTGGGTGAGATTAAGATATGTGAACACAAAATAAGCAGTCTCGCATATGCGGATGACTTAGTTGTGATGGCAGATTCGATTCAAAGTTTGCAAAGTAATATTTCAGAGCTAGATCAGAAATGCAAGGACTATGGTATGAAGATTAGCATCTCCAAAACGAAAGTAATGTCAGTGGGAAAGAGATATAAACGGATTGAGTGCCAAATAAGAGGAACAAAGTTAGAACAGGTGGACGGTTTAAGTACTTCGGATGCATATTCTCACAGGATGGCAACATAGTGAAAGAACTGGAAGCGAGGTGTAGCAAAGCTAATGCAGTGAGCGCTCAGCTACGATCTACTCTCTTCTGCAAGAAGGAAGTCAGTACCAAGACTAAGTTATCTGTGCACCGTTCAATCTTTCGACCAACTTTTTTGTATGGGAGCGAAAGCTGGATGGATTCAGGTTACCTTATCAATAAGGTTGATGTTACGGATATGAAAGTAGCTAGGATGATTGCAGGTATTAGTAGATGGGAACAATGGCAGGAGGGTGTCCACAATGAGGAAATCAAAGAAAAACTGGGAATGAACTCTGTTGATGTAGCAGTCAGGGCGAACAGGCTTAGATGGTGGGGTCATGTTACACGCATGGGAGAAGAAAGGTTACCCAAGAGACACATGGGTTCAGCAGTAGAGGGTAGGAGGAGTCGGGGTAGACCAAGGAGAAGTTATCTGGATTCGGTTAAGAATGATTTTGAAGTAATAGGCTTAACATCAGAAGAGGCACCAATGTTAGCACTGAATAGGGGATCATGGAGGATTTTTATAAGGGGGACTATGCTCCAGACTGAACGCTGAAAGGCATAATCAGTCTGAAATGATGTTGATGATGATGATGATGATGATAACTTCACTACTTGTATTTTGGAGTAGTTGTTAAAATTGCTAGGTAAAATATTCGTATGCGGCGGTGTCTGAGAGAGCTACCGATTGCGAACAGTGTTGCAGCCGAGATTGCCAGCGATATACGCTGATCAGTTGCCACTGCTGCTAAATCTAAAAAAAAGCACCGTGCAAACACTCCTCGTAGGCCCGACTGTACCGACCGGCCGCCATATCATCCTCACCCTAGCGTCAACGGATGCGGTTCCGTGGGGCATGTTATTAGCACATCTCTCTCCCAGTCAGTGTTCATGACCTGTTCCGTTACTGAGTGCACCCCGCTTGCCAACAGCACTCAGCAGACCAGGACGGTGACCCATCTAAGTGCTAGCCAAGCCCGACAGCGCTTAACTTCATGACTGTTCATTTTCCGTATTAGAACTTCACAACGCATTGTAGTACGCAGTAGTTGTTGATGCGTGGTAAAATATTTTTATGCGGCGGTTTCGGAGAAAACTGCAGATTGGGAGAAGTATTGCAGCCGAGATTGCCAGCTCGTGTGTGGGACCACTAATCTGTCAAATTGGTGCAACTACGAGGAATGTTCAATAAGTAATGCAACACGTTTTTTTCTCGGCCAATTTCGGTTTAAAGGCTGCAGATTTCGTTGAGAGACATATTGCAATATTTCCGCTTCAGCCCCTATATTTTTATGAATTTCAAGAAGTTCCGATAGGTGGGGGCACTGTTCGTAGTCTGCAAAATGGCGTCTGTAACGGAGTTGCGTTCAGAGGAGAAAGCTGTCATTGAGTTTCTTTTTGCGGAAAACCAGAACAGGCAGCTGTTCATAGGCGCTGGCAGTGAACAAAAGCATGGCGAATCATTGGGCGAGACATCTGTAATTATCGCAACAAGGTCGCGAAAACCTGCCCGATCTCCCGGATGCCATCCGGCCGCATACAGATGTGACTCCTGGAGTGTTGGAATGTGCGGACACTCATTCGAGGTGATCTAGAGATCACAATCAAACATCTCGCTGCACAACTGGACGTCTCAGTTAGTAGTGCCTAGACACTTGACTCCTAGTTGGCATATTCAAAAGTATGTTCCCGCTGGGTTCCTCGCCGCCTAACAGAAGACCATAAAGAGCAACGAAGGACCATCTGTGCGAAGTTGCTTGCGCGTTATGAGGCTGATTGTGACAATTTTTCGCCTTACATTGTCACAGGCGATGAAACATGGATTCATCACTTCGAACCAGAAACAAAACTTCAATCCAGGAGTGGCACCACACCACCTGTCTGCCAAAGAAAAGAAAAATTTCAACTCGCACCGTCAATCGGTAAACTCATGGCGCCGATCTTTTGAGACTCTTAAGGGGGCTGTTCTGTTTGATGGCCCTCCCTATGTAATAACGATCAACTCTGACCTGTATTGTGCTACCCTCAGGAAACAGAAGAAATGACTTCAGAGTGTTCGTCGCCACAAAGATACAACGAACTTCTCCTTCTGCATGACAACGCAAGGCCTCGCGCGACTGTGTACCTGAGAGGAGCTCACAAAACTTTATTGGTATGTTCTTTTTGATCCACCCTACAGCCTTGATCTCTACTTTTCTGTTTGGCCCAATGAACGATGCACTCTGCGGGAAGCAGTACGTGGATGATGGAGAGGTTATTGATGCAGCAAGACGTTGGCTCCAGCGTCAACCAGTACAGTGGTGCGGTACCATGCAGGCATACAGACCCTCCCAGTAACGTGGCCTAATGCCGTCGCATTGAACGGAGCCAAAAGAGTGGGAAACAATATGTTGTATTGGAATCCTGGATAAAACCAACTTTCTTTAAGAAAAAAGAAGTGTTGCATTACTTATTGAATTCCCCTCGTATTATCATCCACCGGGAGCTATTTTCTGAACGAAGTACATTGTGTGCTGCAGTACTGCGTAGTTATGGCAGTACTGATTCGACGCGACACAACCCCAATCCAGCGCTAAGGTCTTTCTGTGATTCTGGGGGAAATAGTTCTACTGTACGTCCGAAAAGTCCACGTACCCCTCGGCCAAAAGGGCGAATTGTGTACTGAAACACTTATATATAAATTCTGTATATGCGGCGTATCTGTATGTAAGCCATCGGTCTTACACAGTGATTTGTCTGTTTTCTAGCGGACCTTCTCAGGAGCTATGAATCGAAAAGCTTCCTCAGCAGTTTTGCGCAATTGTTAATGTCTTGTGCCGATGTTGAGCCATATGGGACTTGATTGTACCCCATGAGTTGCCTGGCGTGATAAGGTCCTGGCTTTGGGGTGACCATTTCAATGGGGGCTGGAGGTGTTGCAGAACGACGCCCAATCCAGCGACCTCACGAACGTGAATGGCAGCTGGAGTCCCATCCT
This sequence comes from Schistocerca nitens, assembly GCF_023898315.1. NCBI lineage: Eukaryota > Metazoa > Arthropoda > Insecta > Orthoptera > Acrididae > Schistocerca > Schistocerca nitens. Next base: position 602,650,703 of record NC_064617.1, on the reverse strand, counting down.
GCTGCAGTCACCCATCCACGATTCCCTTGTCTTCGAGCTGAGGTATTAACCATGTTCGTAACATATCCAAAAAAGAATTTCCATTCACGTATCCTTTAAAAAATATGACTGGAACAGCTATTGTAATAACATCCCTGCTTATATCACAACATGAGGCGAGTTTCTTTCCTACTCTTGCACTTCATTGGGGTTTTACTTAGGCCAGCTAGCCACATTCCTTCTGTGTAAATTGCGATACGTAGCAGATTCATCAGGAAACAACACTCTGGAAGTCTAGGCCAAGACACACATTTTGGAAATTTCTGCCAACAAAGCAAGGCAGGCTGCAACTCCCTAATTTATGACGTTTTCGGATAATTCAATCACAAACATCGGTCCAAATCTTTTCCATTTTCAGATCTGTTGTAATGAGGTCATTGTTTGTTGAACATTTTACTTCAGTTCAGCTGCCTTTTGCGAATGGATTTCATTGGAGGCTCCTCAGTTGACCGAGCGATGGCGGTAAACGCTTCCTCTCGCTTTTTCGTAACGTTACAACGTTTGGGAAATACACTTTTCTTCCGGTTCTCTAAGACCACGCATTGTCTGTCATTTTTTGCCCTGTCTGTTCGCCGAATGTTCACGCACAGATACGCCGTTAACTGCTCTTCTAGGGTGTAACAGTGTTCGCTCACATCAACAATGGCCTCACAACCGAAACCATGTGATACTGAAACAGAACATACGTACCTGACAGCGGTGCCTAGCGTATGCTTTGATGCCAATAAAACGTTTATTTCCCCAACCATGCAAAATCAATAGGGGCCGGCAGGAGCAGGGAAAAAGTCTCGATACTTTTCAGTTGATGCTTTTACTCTTCACCTGGTAATAATACATTACATTTTTATTATTTACCCAAAAATTTTTAGCGTATGATTCATTTACAGTACTTTCAACGGGTGGAAGCACAAGCACCAGCTGGCCAACAACTAAACGAGTAGTGTGAGTGCTTCGCCAACCGTAGTAACGTTTCGTTCGTTAAACAATTCGTTCACATGTTTTCATGATTCAGCTTGATTGTCTTGTCGCTTAAAACAGTTTAACCTCTTTTATCAGCAATTAATATTGCTGCTGCTGCTGGCACCAGCAGCAGCAATCCATATAGTGATAGTATGTGAATTTTGGAGTCACAGGACATCAAACGAAAGAAAAAAAGATGAAGCAGTCTTCAGTCTTCTCTTTCGAGCCTGCTGTGGCTGATCGAAAAGATGGAATGAACTTTCACTTGTTAATTCCTATGTATTCACTGTGAGCTAATCCGTTACAGCAGGGGTGCACAGACCGCGTCCCGCATGCGTCCCGCTTCTCATCGTTCATTCGTGTATTTTTTTCATTTTTGTACTTATCTTTCATTCCCACCCGAAATGAAGAGAATGGGCGCGTGTAGAACTTACACTCCTGGAAATTGAAATAAGAACACCGTGAATTCATTGTCCCAGGAAGGGGAAACTTTATTGACACATTCCTGGGGTCAGATACATCACATGATCACACTGACAGAACCACAGGCACATAGACACAGGCAACAGAGCATGCACAATGTCGGCACTAGTACAGTGTATATCCACCTTTCGCAGCAATGCAGGCTGCTATTCTCCCATGGAGACGATCGTAGAGATGCTGGATGTAGTCCTGTGGAACGGCTTGCCATGCCATTTCCACCTGGCGCCTCAGTTGGACCAGCGTTCGTGCTGGACGTGCAGACCGCGTGAGGCGACGCTTCATCCAGTCCCAAACATGCTCAATGGGGGACAGATCCGGAGATCTTGCTGGCCAGGGTAGTTGACTTACACCTTCTAGAGCACGTTGGGTGGCACGGGATACATGCGGACGTGCATTGTCCTGTTGGAACAGCAAGTTCCCTTGCCGGTCTAGGAATGGTAGAACGATGGGTTCGATGACGGTTTGGATGTACCGTGCACTATTCAGTGTCCCCTCGACGATCACCAGTGGTGTACGGCCAGTGTAGGAGATCGCTCCCCACACCATGATGCCGGGTGTTGGCCCTGTGTGCCTCGGTCGTATGCAGTCCTGATTGTGGCGCTCACCTGCACGGCGCCAAACACGCATACGACCATCATTGGCACCAAGGCAGAAGCGACTCTCATCGCTGAAGACGACACGTCTCCATTCGTCCCTCCATTCACGCCTGTCGCGACACCACTGGAGGCGGGCTGCACGATGTTGGGGCGTGAGCGGAAGACGGCCTAACGGTGTGCGGGACCGTAGCCCAGCTTCATGGAGACGGTTGCGAATGGTCCTCGCCGATACCCCAGGAGCAACAGTGTCCCTAATTTGCTGGGAAGTGGCGGTGCGGTCCCCTACGGCACTGCGTAGGATCCTACGGTCTTGGCGTGCATCCGTGCGTCGCTGCGGTCCGGTCCCAGGTCGACGGGCACGTGCACCTTCCGCCGACCACCGGCGACAACATCGATGTACTGTGGAGACCTCACGCCCCACGTGTTGAGCAATTCGGCGGTACGTCCACCCGGCCTCCCGCATGCCCACTATACGCCCTCGCTCAAAGTCCGTCAACTGCACATACGGTTCACGTCCACGCTGTCGCGGCATGCTACCAGTGTTAAAGACTGCGATGGAGCTCCGTATGCCACGGCAAACTGGCTGACACTGACGGCGGCGGTGCACAAATGCTGCGCAGCTAGCGCCATTCGACGGCCAACACCGCGGGTCCTGGTGTGTCCGCTGTGCCGTGCGTGTGATCATTGCTTGTACAGCCCTCTCGCAGTGTCCGGAGCAAGTATGGTGGGTCTGACACACCGGTGTCAATGTGTTCTTTTTTCCATTTCCAGGAGTGTATTTCTTTTGAACCCAATCTAACTGGCAATAGGGCAGAGGTATTCCAGTCCGGAATAATGTCTCACGGCACGATATTTTTGAACTTGTGGCCCTTCCGTTGTCACACTAAGGAGTTTGCGGCCTTCGGCACTAGAAAATCTTGTATACCCTTGCTTGAGAGCACTGAGAAGGTATGAAATTGTTGTTCACAGTTTTATAAGCGAGCCAACTAAGATATCATACATTTATTTCGGTATTTTTATGAATACGATATTGGTAGAATGTTTTATACATTGTAATAGTACGATATCAGGCCTGGAACTTAGTCAGTAACGGAAAAGGGACCACAAAAGAATTTATACTTTTGAGATACAGGAGGTTGCTGAGAATGTCATGGATGGATAAACGAACCAACAAATAAATTCCTCAAGGGCCAGGGCGGAGAACAGGTGTGTCCCGTATTTGTTTTCTGCAAATCCTGCAGTTCTTCGTCGACGTATTGGGACGACAGGAGGATATGTTTGCAAATATGATCATCCAAGGCAATGTTTGAGAAATAGATTGAAGATAAGACTACCGAGACGATAAATGGACCAGATAAAGGATAAGACAAACCAAACGTTGGACCAGCTACTATGAGATACAGAAGACCGGGAACAGTTGATGAGGATCGTTTGACGGATAGGTCACCAACTTACTCGTCGCTGACTCTTTTACGAAAACGTGATACTGATACTGCATTAAATCTGAAACACATCGAAAAGAGGTTACAGATCCATTATTACAATTTTTGTACATGAGCCAGAGCGTAAACCTGGAAAAATTTTATTCTGCGTATTAATATCACCTACAAATCGCTGGTATGATCATTGTAATTGCTAAACTATACCGAAAATAAATGATTCTGATTTGTACCTTTACATTTGACACACTACGTACACAGGAATACATTTTCCATTAGTTTTGGATTGTAGTTCATACTGTGCTCCCAGATTAACTGAAAAACTTCTCCGGCGTTAAAAGAATGAAATTAAAGGAGCTTAAAGCCGTAATCTATCCAGTTAAGTATAGTGGCCCACATTCAAACTGTGTTCAGTTTCAATACGACATAGTCCGTGCAACTGATGATCATACGTACGAATTAGGTAACTGTTAAACGCAGTGCTTCCCAAACTGTGACAGTACAAACGCTGAAATATACCGTGTAGCTATATAGGTGAGATAACCAACAAGTTGATCATTTGATTGAAACGGCGCAGCCTATTGTCACTGTTACACTTTATATAAAATTACGAAATGACATGAAAATGATGGCAAGGAGAAAATGTTTTTTGATCGGACTATGTTTTGCGATTATTATCCAGTAAAATAACACTTAATGTTGAATACCGATTAGAGACAGTGTAAATAAGGATTAGTGGCATGTCGTCGAAAAATTCAGCTTACATCATATTAAACACATAAAGAGTTGCTGAAGAGTGAGCTATTTATTTTTCGCATTAAGCCGTCAAACGAGCTGCATTTTAAGGTGCACACCGTCGAATATTAGAGAGTTTATATTTGCCTGCCACATTAATAAGCTGCCACGGACAGGGTTGCGCGATAACTGCTGGTCAGAATATTGATCGCTAATGGCCGCCTGATGGTGCGTGTAAACACGGAGTTAGCCACATCGCAGGAAAAGGGGGGCGCTGTACCATTACACTTTGCCTCGTCATGGACATGGCAGCAACAGCGTCTCAGTATTAAGCAAAGTTTATTGTTCGATCTTATGAGTTACCAATATATGTAAAATTGAAATTAAATCCAGTGTTCTTGTCATTCGTTGCTCTCTAACATACCTACTCAACAGGAACGTTAATTTCTGTTACATCCATTCATGGGAGTGCTACTCGCAAAGTAGTGATATAAACCGTGGAAAGTGTTTATGAAGTGCTATATTTTTTGTAAAAACCTGACAGCCGGCCGCTGTGGCCGAGCGGTTCTAGGCACTTCAGTCTGGAACCGCGCGACCGTTACGGTCGCAGGTTCGAATCCTGCCTCGGGCATGGATGTGTGTGATGTCCTTAGGTTAGTTAGGTTTAAGTAGTTCTAAGTTCTAGGGGACTGATGACCTCAGATGTTAAGTCCCATAGTGCTTAGAGCCATTTGAACCATTTGAAAAAACCTGACATTTTCTCCTTTCGTTATTATAGTTCCGCCTATTAACAATTCACGCGGCCATGCCCACACATTTTGGGAGCCTACATATACCTCCACTGCTATGTCACTACTGCTTGAGCTTCATCCGTAATGGTCTTCCCAACCAGGTATTGTTTGTTTCCGAACAAATGAGTCTCTTAGCGCAAAACGTGGACTTCACGATAAATGCATCAATACTTCTACAGCTAAAAGTTCTTGTATATCGCTCGTAGCGTGTGAATGACCGTTCTCAAGCTCTTAAAAAAATCTCTCGTCATAGTATTCAATTCTTTTTTGTTTTGTTGCCTGTACCCTGAAGCAGATTTTTAGCGTTTCCCAGCATAAATTGGCAGTAACTGTGAGACATCGCAAATAATATTAGACATCGCAAATAATATTTGACATGAAGCTGGTATTTCCTCTCCCAGAAATTTATACCTGCGATTCTCTGCTGCTGTCTGAGGAGTTGTTTACTATATATATATGAAGACAGTAACTGTTTTTGAAAGAACAGATACTGTTGACCGTGCAGCTTTTCCCTGGAATAAATGATGACTAACTGAAACCCTCAGCTGCCGACAGGTGTTGTGTCATCAACAGTATCTGTTCTTTCAAAAACAGTTACTGTCTTCATATACATAGTTACAGGCTACCCAGACATTGACCTTCGTCTGTGCGAATGCGCACAGGTTGCCCAAACTCTTACGGGAATCGCCAAAGCGTGCGCGAGTAATGACTAGGTGGGCAAATGTCTATAAGGTAAATTACATATGTAGAATTGTGGACAGTTGGGAATGTGAGTCTCACGGGAAGCGTGCAATGGATAAGTCCCTGCAGTCGCGCTATTCATGTGTGTCCTCGGTGGCTCAGATGGATAGAGCGTCTGCCATGTAAGCAGGAGATCCCGGGTTCGAGTCCCGGTCGGGGCACACATTTTCAGATGTCCACATCGAGGTATATCAACAACACCTGTCGGCAGCTGAGGGTTTCAGTTAGTCATCATGTTTACTATATATTGTGATTTTGTCTGTCATTCTAGCTATTGTCGCCTCTTCACAAATCTGTGGTGTACTGCTCGAGTTAAATCGGCAGGAGCAAACGTTCCATTCCTAATTAATCTTTTGATTGAATTTTCTCATATTGAGAAATCGAAAGGAGTGATCGGTTTTACTTGGTAAGAACTCTCTAAAGCCAATATCACATAAATATTTCTTAATTTACAACAACTGGTTTCGACAGACTTTGCTGTCAGGTCCAGGTCTTCAAAAATTTTTGTAATAAAACTTGTTCTTTTTGAGTTGGAACATCACTCCAAAGTGTCACATTATTGAATAAAATGTAGAACATTATACAAAAATTTCTCATAAATAAAACATTTAAAATCAAAAACCACCTGTACACATGGCAATTTCCGTATATTTAGCGCGCACGGATGGTTTTTATGTCTTAAAAATCATAGGACCAATAAAATGCACAGTAGTTCATCTGTTTATGTTAGCAGGACATAATCTAATCGTTGGAGATCCACCTTAGACGCAGTATAAGGTACAACTCAGTTAGGCTGACTTCGACCTGATCTTCTGGTGTGTTTGAACACCTTATTTGAATTCCATTTAAACTTTGTGGGCCAAAATGAAGCGTCAAATGATCTTACACTGGCTGACACCTGACCAACTGTGGGACCTACTGTTGACTACATGGGAGAGTCTCACAGATGATGAGACATATTTCCAGAGACTGATCGCCTGTATGCCCCGTCGGATGAGGCAGGTAATTGCTGCCAGTGGTAGGTGAGCCTCATATTAGTCTCATCCCTGACACGAAACTTTTCTAGTCACATATTACTCCACTACGATAGTAATGGTGTCTTAATGTGAGACAGTCATAGAATACACTTAATAGCGACCATTATAACAATATTCTCTTCCTTACTGCGTCTCCAACATTTACGGCGTTTATTAATGTAAAAGAAGTGCAGTAAGGACAGAATGACTCTTTGTTCAAGTTAAAATTCATCAGGAGCTCAAGGATTGCGTTCTATGTACTGTGCCCATTTCTCTCTGTTAGTCTTCCGAGACGCGACCACTGCAGAATAGGCATTTAGTGTCTTCTTCAGATTGCACATCTTAAACATTGTCCTCAGTTAAATTTGAATCAGACCCTGTATGACTGGAAGATTATGTTTCCCGTTTTTTTCTCTTTTTCATTTTCAAGAATAAAGCTTTGGTTTCTGCCTGCTTTGCGTCTCCTACAGCTTTCTACTCTATGAATTCTGTGGCTTGGTTCTAAAAGAGCCAATGTAAAAAATCTTGGTTTTAAGTTATAAGCTTCTGAATATTTTCTGTCATTTTCTGACTACTATTAATAATATATTTGGGGCTATTTGTTACTATCATTATAGTAAATCAGCTTAACTAAAGCTTATTTTTAAATAATAAATTTCTAGAATTTTTAACTTCAAAATTAAGGGACTTGGGAGGACATTGGCTCTTTTTAACATCATGAACTATCTTAAATTATTTGACAGTGACCCTTTGGACATTATGGTCAGGTACACCGAATAACCAGAAACAGGTAAATTTAAGATAAATATTTCTTTGTACTAGTTAATTAAATCACTTTATTCGTTCCTCAAGAATTTAATAACTGATAGCAACTGTTACATGTTCCAAAAATTACTTTTTATCACCATAGATCATGAAAACACTGTTTGGTCTCATAATCAGGGGGGAAACTGTTTATCCACATTTCTTGATATCAAACAAATAATTTGCATATACTATGTTCATACTGTAAAAGGAGAGAGAAAAAAAATATATCACTTCGTAAGATATCTGACTGTGTATTGGCTCTCAGGTGATTGATGAACTACATGTAATATGGACGACTGCTTACATTGATGTGTGGAAGGTGATCCCTTAAGTCATTTAATTTCTTTTCTGAAACGGGTATAATGGCATCAGAAATAGGTGCAAATTTTGGCATAGACAAGCATGGAGTTTTCTTTCTGTTCAGATGTATCATCTTGAATGGTTCTTCTGAGGAGTAACTGTGTTTGTAGGAGGCAATTCCTGGCATACCTGAGAGATACTTCCTCCATTTTATCTTGTTCCAAAACAATAGGATTCCCTTCTGTGTTAATTTTCTTGATCAGATAATGACTTTTCATCAAGTCTTTAAAGTTGTAGAAGTCCTTTTGTTCCAGCTCTATTGCAGTCATGGGTGGCTTTCGGGGAACCATGCATATCAATTTGGCCCAGTCTCTTGGCAGTTCTACTTCAACAGTTGTTTTCTTTGTCTTCTCAGTGGCTGCGTGAATTGAGTCAGCTTCCAAGTGAGTATGTCCAACTTCAGTAAACTTGTGATTGATTTCTAAACGTCTTCCATGAATCGTCAATTCTTCCACTACTCACAGAAACATGATGGCAAAAAATATATATGTTTTGTCCGGTACACGAATCACTGTACAGGTGTACCTCAACAATTTCGTCGGGCAGTTTCATCAAATAATAATATAGACAGGAAGCTTTTTCGTGGCCACCTCTTCCTGCCACTGTTGCATTCCAAATGTAACATACTGGAGAACATTCTTTACGTCTGTTTGCACAGATGGTCAAGTTGAAGGTCCAAAGTTGTCTTTTGTAAAATGCCACACCACAGCGTAGAAAAGGAGTGGTTAGACACTGGAATTTTGCTCAGCTTCCTTTTTATCACTGTCTTTCTGATCGTTAGCAGTCTGGGCTAAATCCAAATGTTGCTGCCGTTCCACTTCAACCTTACAAAGTTCAGCATCATCAGTACAATTCTTGAGTAACATGACATATTTGTCACATTTTGCACAAGTGTCAGTCTTCGGTTTGTGGAAGCTAAGATTTAAATAGGTCACAAAAACTCTTCGATAACACGCTTCACTTCTTGGCTTCATACCGTTGGTTTGGCAAAATTCTTGATAGAGCCGGTACATTGCTGAAATACTCTAGTCTGGAGATAAACATTTTTTAGAATAATGAGATCGAGAATAATCGCTTTTGTAGGAAGGAAACATGTTAATGTGTTCCTTTATTAAATCAATGTCATCAGATGGAACTTTCGAATGATTAGAATGTGTACCACGTCCATCTTCAGAACACACACCTCGTTCAGAGCCCCGTTTTTTCTCCACAATTATTCTTACCTTCTTCTGTGTTAAATACAATGTACTAAAGAACATATTCTGACCTACTTATATCTTAGTCTGCAAGGAAGGACTGTAAAGAAAGTACTTTCTGGAATATTTTCGCCTTCTTGCAGTTCCTTCCTGTTTGTTCCTTAAACGCTCCACATGTTTCTTTTCCTCAGACACGTGATTAGCTATGAACTGATTTTGAGCTTCTGGGGACAATTTGTAATATTATATGAACATTTTCTCTCTATCATCGTCATTTACTTTTCCTCCGCAATTTTTCCTGCACTTGCACGATGATTTCAAAGCTTTAGCAGGTGTAACTTTTCCTTTTGACGTCACATATTCCTTTCGTGCAGTTTTCAATTCTTTCCACCGATTTTTCTTTCATAATTTTTCGTTTCGCTTTCTTTTTCTGGATAAATCCTGTGGATCACATGTCTTCCTCCCCCTTCCACTGAACTTTCTTGTTTCATTGCCAGACTGCTGTTGAATTAGATCTATTTCTTCAATCCCTAAAGATCTTTTAACTGTCTTTCGTACAGCTATATTCTCTCTGTCATTGCTTTCATCACTACTTTCGCCACCACTTGAAACATATTCACCAGAATCTTCAAATACATCATCAGAACTTGAAATTACGTGCGCCAATAATGACGAACATCCAATTCCTTCTGCACTAGTACTGGGATGATCTTAAAGAAAATAAAAATGAAATAAATTTAATAGGCGGTTGGTAATATTTTAGATTGGTATTAAGTAGATATACCAATCAATTTATGGTCTTGTTTTGGAAAAATTAAGGATAAATGCTCCTGATACCAGTTTATCTTAATAAACTTATCTTCAAGGCAAAGTGACGACTTCAGCGGTGATATTTCAGGTGCAGTTTGTTCCTCAAGCTCTTCCTTATCGCCTCTGTGTAACATGATGTTTGTGCCCACCAAAGACTGTCAAGACTCCTGACTAACAATGCGCCGAATGATTAAGGGAATTGTTAAAGGAACAACTCTTATTATTGTGTATTCCCACCAGATTTAAGTCCAATGCCACAGCGCTGTTGCAATTGTTGAAACCGTCAGCAAAAAAGGCCAATGTCGACATTGGCCCTTCTTACATCAAATGTAAAATAAGAGGGAGGTCCAATGTCAAGATTGGTCCTTTTATGCTGATTGGAAACGTGATAAAACACTTTGGGGCTTACATCTTAAAACCCCAGTATCTCTCATCCTATGTGGCTTAGACATTGGCCATTTTAACATTATTAAGAGCACGTGAAACTGTAATATGGCGTACACAAAAAACAACAGTTTTGACAAATATTTACATAGGCCCTTTTAGAACCAAGCCACAGAATTGTTTCAAACGTTCCCTGTATGGAGACAGTATTACCTATTTTAACAGATTCAGGAAGTGTTGATTTTACTAGAGCTGATGGCTCTTGATGTGATTTACTGATTTTTGGAGCTGGCCAGATACCATATGGATTCGCCCATTTATTCCATTGTATTCAAATTGTATGTCGACCTCCTGGTGTTGCAAACTCATAGCCAGTAAGTATATGCCTGTTTCAAGAGAAGAGTCCCGTTTTCCATAGGCCGTTCACATTTTCCATTGCTACTGCACTCAAGCAGGCAGTTCCAAATAATCTCAAATCAAAAATGAGATTACTACTTGGCTTCGATTATTTTTTTAAAAGGATTCTATTTCTTAGGGATAATGTGTTTTAAACGGCCCCATGAATACCACACAGGAGGCTGCGTTTTATGCGTGGAAAGGAGTGATGAATAGATGATGTGGACGAGGTTTTCTCTTGCTTTGTCTATCACACAAATGAGATATGAAGCCCATTAAGAATAACACAACATGACCATCACCAGATGGCTTCACAAAGTAAACCGTGAGAAAATATATGAGTGTCTGCAGCTACTAGGGTGGATTCTGATACAATCGTGTTGTAGGATAAACATGGTACTGCGTATTAGGAATAAGCCAACGTACGCTAGAAACCTACCCTCGTAGTTAGGCTGCTCATTTTGAAGGACAATTCATTATAGTAACTGAAGGAATATGAAGAACATAATCATGAGAGTATTGTTGCAACAGCTACTCAACTTTAGATATTAAAGATTTAGAACCACATGCTCTCAAAAAACTTGCAGTTCAACATTCTTAAAATAAAGGATTCTCAACAATGCACCGCACCGTAATGGTCTTATTGACACAACTCTACGCCTCGGGGGCTGTGAAAACTTCTGATATCTCCCAACAGAGCAACACTGAAGAGCCAAAGAAACTGGTACACGTGGCTAATATCGTATAGGGCCTTCGCGAGCACGCAGAAGCGCCGCAACACGACGTGGCATAGACTCGACTAATGTCTGAAGTAGTGCTGGAGGGAACTGACATCATGAATCCTGCAAGGCAGTCCATAAATCGTAAGAGTACGAGGGGGTGGAGATCTCTCCTGAACAGCACGTTGCAAGGCATCCCAGAGATGCTTACGTACGTGTCACCTGCCAGAGTCTTATCTAGACGTGTCAGGGGTCCCATATCACTCCATACCCAGCTCGATACAATTTGAAACGAGATTCGTCCGACCAGGAAACATGTTACCAGTCTTACATCGATGCTGACGGGTGCAGGCGAGGCGTAAAGCTTTGTGTTGTGCTGTCATCAAGAGTACATGAGTGGGCCTTCGGCTTCGAAAGCCCATATCGATGATGTGTCGTTGAATGGTTCGCACGCTGACACTTGTTGATGGCCCAGCATTGTAATCTGCAGCAATTTTAGGAGGTGTTGCACTTCTGTCACGTTGAACGATTCTCTTCAGTCGTCGTTAGTCCCGTTCTTGCAGGATCTTTTTCCGGCCGCAGCAGTGTCGGAGATTTGATGTTTTAGCGGCTTCCTGATATTCACGGTACACTCGTGAAATGGTCGTACGGGAAGATCCCCACCTCAGAGATGCTGGCCCCTTCACTCGTGTGCCGCCTATAACACCACGTTCAAACTCACTTAAATCTTTATAACCTGCCGTTTGTAGCAGCAGTAATCGATCTAACAACTGCGCCTGACACTTGTCTTATATAGGCGTTGCCGACCACGGCGCTGTATTCTGCCTGTCTCTGTCTTTGGATACGCATGCTTGTACCAATTTCTTTGGCGCATCAGTGTACAATGAGGGCTTACTTTAGTCAGAATCTAGCTGTCTCACATTAGCGAACTCTACCGTAATAGGCACCTTTCCTCTGTATTTTCACTAACGATGGGATCAGTTGGACAGGATACAAACAGTGTCAATATAAATAGCCATTTTACACAGTTAAATTCTAATTGCAGTAAGGCAAAGCTAGAGTATTCCGTCATTTGGCGTCTGCAGCTTCATACCGTAATTATTGATTTATATTTTCATTGAAAATTAGGGAGAAACGAATAATAATTTTCTTCGGAAAACTATTTTTTTCGATTGACCTGTCAGTTGGAAGGTTGTGCAATTTCGTACCTGCTTATCTCTTTCGGATCATTGTACACGTCCAACGGAATTGTAAGAATTACTGTCTGACAGAATGTAATCGTCTTACTCAGACACATTGCACTGAATAGTTGAACTTATTTTTCCAAGCATGTTTTTAGTTTTGCTTAGAGACCACAATGTATGAGCTCACCGTTAAAATTTATTATCTCATACCCGATTTCATCTTATTTTTTGTGTGGTATCTGCTTTCCCGTTCTGTCTGCTACTTCTCTGAATAGTTTTAAAAATACAGACAAAACTTTCTCTTCAGCAACTTGATTTGGACCCGATTGTGATAGTGAATTTTAGTGTTCCCGAATAAAAGGGCACAAGAATTGTTGTTGAGGTTCCCGCTTACATTTGAGTATTTAATTTAGAAAAAAAAAAAAAGTATAACAGTGCCAGTTTCAGTCGTGACAGAGAACTGAATAATTATTCGATTATTTACTTTCTCCTACCTTTGAAATTCGAGACTCATAAAAAATAAAATTTTGCTAGACATCTGATTGATCTAAAATCACACCTCAAATTAATAATGTTGTCTCACTGCTATAAAACGAATGACCGTAAAATAACTTGAATAAACCTTTTCTAAAAGTTTTATGAGTTTTGTGATACAGTTGTGCGAGTTAACAAAAATAGTTCTGAAGATGTACAGGGTTATTACAAATGATAGAAGCGATTTCACAGCTCTACAATAACTTTCTTATTTGAGATATTTTCACAATGCTTTGCACACACATACAAAAACTCCAAAAGTTTTTTAGGCATTCACAAATGTTCGATATGTGCCCCTTTAGTGATTCGGCAGACATCAAGCCGATAATCAAGTTCCTCCCACACTCGGCGCAGCGTGTCCCCATCAATGAGTTCGAAAGCATCGTTGATGCGAGCTCGCAGTTCTGGCACGTTTCTTGGTAGAGGAGGTTTAAACACTGAATCTTTCACATAACCCTACAGAAAGAAATCACATGGGGTTAAGTCAGGAGAGCGTGGAGGCCATGACATGAATTGCTGATCATGATCTCCACCACGACCGATCCATCGGTTTTCCAATCTCCTGTTTAAGAAATGCCGAACATCATGATGGAAGTGCGGTGGAGCACCATCCTGTTGAAAGATGAAGTCGGCGCTGTCGGTCTCCAGTTGTGGCATGAGCCAATTTTCCAGCATGTCCAGATACACGTGTCCTGTAACGTTTTTTTCGCAGAAGAAAAAGGGGCCATAAACTTTAAACCGTGTGATTGCACAAAACACGTTAACTTTTGGTGAATTGCGAATTTGCTGCACGAATGCGTGAGGATTCTCTACCGCCCAGATTCGCACATTGTGTCTGTTCACTTCACCATTAAGAAAAAATGTTGCTTCATCACTGAAAACAAGTTTCGCACTGAACGCATCCTCTTCCATGAGCTGTTGCAACCGCGCCGAAAATTCAAAGCGTTTGACTTTGTCATCGGGTGTCAGGGCTTGTAGCAATTGTAAACGGTAAGGCTTCTGGTTTAGCCTTTTCCGTAAGATTTTCCAAACCGTCGGCTGTGGTACGTTTAGCTCCCTGCTTGCTTTATTCGTCGACTTTCGCGGGCTACGCGTGAAACTTACCCGCACGCGTTCAACCGTTTCTTCGCTCACTGCAGGCCGACCCGTTGATTTCCCCTTACAGAGGCATCCAGAAGCTTTAAACTGCGCATACCATCGCCGAATGGAGTTAGCAGTTGGTGGATCTTTGCTGAACTTCGTCCTGAAGTGTCGTTGCACTGTTATGACTGACTGATGTGAGTGCATTTCAAGCACGACATACGCTTTCTCGGCTCCTGTCGCCATTTTGTCTCACTGCGCTCTCGAGCGCTCTGGCGGCAGAAACCTGAAGTGCGGCTTCAGCCGAACAAAACTTTATGAGTTATTCTACGTATCTGTAGTGTGTCGTGCCCATATGTCAATGAATGGAGCTACAGTGAATTTATGAAATCGCTTCAATCATTTGTAATAGCCCTGTATATCAGTGTTGTATTCGTCAGTACACGAGAAGGTCGTTGGCATCTGCCACGAGGGGAATGAAGAAAAAAAAAAAAAATGTTGGCCATATGGCGGAACAGAACTCAGATTCAGCGAGTGATGAACAGGCTCTTTGACGGTGAGCTACTTGCACAGCAAGAGAGATTCTGGACCAATACTACCTCACGAAAAGTTGCATATATGGCTGCAGTAGCTTACCTCGTCTTGGGAAGTCTTGACGCTGACTCCAGTCCTCCGACTACCAAAGGATTTCTGAAGATCCGTACTCCCATCCAACATGAAGACTCCCCACAATAGGGTCCCACAAACGTCGCCAAACTAACACTGTCAAGGCGTACTCACTTAGGGGAAAATGGTGACCGTCCTGTAAAAGAAGTTCTTGTATTTTTAACGTCGACTTTGAAGCATCATTACACCTGTTTTGGAGGAAGTGGGTTCCTGAAATACTAGAAATTGAAATCACTATATGCATCTTCACTTACCTGAATACATATAACTCACCAAAGTGCGACCAAAGTCTAACTGAACAGGCCAGGGGAATAGCTCACAACATAGGCATCTCCGTGCTCTGTCAGCCGTGATTGCAGCAGTTGATTACTAGTATAAAGCTGGTAAATTTCAAATCTTAAATACCAGCAAAATATTCATAACGTGAAATTGATTGTGTGATATGCCCAACTCATAGTGAACACTAGTAAAACTATTATAGATAAGCTAGACGATGGAAATCGGCCGTATCCTATTTATAGGAACGGCATTTGCCTTAAACGATTTAGGTTAACCTCGAAAAACCTAAATCTGGATGGACTGACGAGGATTGGAACATTTGTCTTTCCCTGTGTGGGTACAGTAACCTGTCGTTCCACCATGTCCGGTCGTAGTTGTGTTAGATACTGACTGAAGACCAAAAATGAGTGGCGACATTAGCAGTACAGTTGATTTGAGAGAGAGATGCTCATTGGGTCTCTTTCTGTTCAGAATTTTTCTAGCTAGAACAGTTAGAGGTATGCACTTCTAATAACTGGAAATTATTATTAGTTTAAAATGGTAACCGAATACCGGTGTTGTCATAAAATTCCTTGACTTTGGCGGTTTATCACGAACAAGTTTTTTTTCACATGTTGTATATTTAAAATTTCAGAAATCAGAGGCTGAATTCTACGTAACTGTACTGGTCTCGAGGACAGTTCACACGAAATGCTCCCAAAATTTTAGCCACTGGTCAAGAAAGGAAAAAAAAGTACAATAGCACACCGTCGAGTAAATAATTCATACCATGTGTGTGTGTATGAAATACGTTTGTTCTTAAACACCACATTTCCAATCTCCTTGTGAAAGTGATCACGGATCTACCACTACTACCACCACAAAGTGTAAGCTACATTCCAGCGCCTATTAAAAGGTGAGTTGTTGCTGTGGTTGAGACCTAGATTCCTGACTTAACGTTAGAAACGAACACAAAATCAAAACGGTGGGTAGAACACGTGGTCATGTTAAAAAACGAGAAATCGAATTTATATGTGGAAAACTATTCTCATTGTATTTAGAGACACAGAGGAATCTTAATGATTTCCCTGCCAAGAAAATAACGATAATTGTGGCAATACTATCCATGACTTCTACATTTGCTTAATGAAAATGAACACGAGAAGAGTCCTGGATTGAAAAAGAGAGAAAAAATCAAATTTCATAAAGGCAACGCACCTGTCCATAAAGGTGCTTAGGCAGCGGAAAAACTGGGTTATTTGAAGTATTAGCTGTTGAAACAGCGTTATTCAACCGATTTCGGACTCACCTAATTGGACCTTTTCGCACATCTAAAGAAATTCGTGGCTGGGAAAGAGGTTGTGGCATCCGTAGGTGGATAGATTGTAGATCTTTCAGAATTGCAATCCCGTGGTCGAATCCACTCATTGGGAAAACACAGGAAACAGAACATTGATCGAAAAGGAAATACGTCGAGGACTTGAGTGTGTTCAAGAAACAACCTTTCACAGTCAGCAATTGTTCCGCACAATATTGAACTGTGCTATGGACGGCAACTCGTGGAGTACCGGCCGTCAGCAACGAGGCGCATCTGCCAGGAAAATGGCACCACGTTCCGGTGAGCGACTCCCAAGGCCGAGTAAATCAAATACCCTGCCAGGAAGGACTTTGCCGGGAGCGCAGCCCCCCCCCCCTCCACCTCCCCCCCCTTTCACTCTCTCTGTAGATGTAATAATAGCAAGCCATTGAAGTCTGGTGTACTTTTTGCATAGTACTACAGTGGCTCCCAAACTGTGTTTCATTGCAAAGGGCACAGAGTTGATGCATTTTCTGTTGTTTTTTCGGTGTAGATTACTTCCTTTTTATTGAATGATTGCTAATTCTGTAAAAGGGTGTACTCATAACACTAAGTCGGTGGGTGGCAGGACACGCGTGATAGATTTCGTCCATATGGATTTCACTACTTCTCTAGACAACAGACAATGTGTTAATATGCAAACTGTTATTACCTGCCCAGAGACTATATAAGCAGCGCGAGGTTAACTCGCGCAAAACGTATTCATCTCTTTGAGTAGTTGCCGAGTTCAACTTCACCGCTCCGCTCTAGCTTTAAGTGCCTATTACGTCGTTCTTTTCTCGCGACATTATCGTTTCTTTTAACTGTCTTTTCTCTTGGTTTGGAATAGCATTTTTGCTGGTCTTGCATTTCTGTGACTTACTCATTAACAGCACCGAAAAGCAGTCTCAA
The DNA here is from genome assembly GCF_023898315.1 of Schistocerca nitens. NCBI lineage: Eukaryota > Metazoa > Arthropoda > Insecta > Orthoptera > Acrididae > Schistocerca > Schistocerca nitens. Next base: position 602,633,261 of record NC_064617.1, on the reverse strand, counting down.
GGGCGATGCCAGTGGGCAGCGCGCATCATTTCGCGGTTTCTTGTTGAGTCAGTGATCTCTTACAAAGAGACCACTGGTGGAGACCAAACAGTGAACAACGAAAACTGCGACAGACCCCATTCAAAAGCAACTAAAAAGGTTATCGAAATAATGTGTAAGAAAAATGACAACATGAACTCAAGCAGAAACCCAGAAACTAGGAATCATTATTCTAGCTGGCGTGCACGTTTTCGTCCGAAGCAAGTTGACGACCACAAATGCCATTCTTCATGGAAATCGCACGGAGAGAGATCGCTTCCCAGCGAAACTTTTACAGCGTACTCGAAACAACCTTGGAATTATGTGGGCGGGCAGTTGGGATAGGAAAAGAATCACATGGATGGGTGGGTCCGCAATTCTTGCATCATTTGTCCTTTGAATGATCACATTAATTTTCTGTGCACATGATAGCACAAAATGAAATGCAGTAATCACCACGTATCTCTGAACATAAGAGGTTGTTAAATGAAAATAAGCCTCTTTAAATTTTAACCATAGATTGACATGACTAAACTTTCAATTCTTGCTAGCCCAAAGAATCAGTGCCAGCAACAAATTAAAAAAAATTATGATAAAACCTCTCTTAAATAACAAGTAAGTAGAAGATAACTCTGACACAATCTTCTTAAAGAGTCACACTCATTAAGTTAAGAACTGGTAATTTAGAATACACATCCAAACATGGCAGATCTGACCTGAAAAATTTTCTTATGTACATATAACGGATACAGTGACAAATTAAGCCCGAGCAAAGAATAGCGAGTTATAATTAAAAATATGAATCTAAGGAGATGGCAGTCAGAACGGGAATTACATCAAAATTTTCTTCAGCGCTCAAGTATATACGCAGATATCTGAACAGACAAAGGAACTAGCTCGAAATTTAATTACAAGTACGCTCACTTATAGGCCTTAGGCAGAATATTTAGAAGCTGAAGCAAGTACATCAGAGCCTTAAGAAGGGAAAGGCAAAACTTTACTTAAAGAAGGCAAGTTGAAAAAGTAAACAGTTCACTATAGCAATTGCGGACACGCCTCAAACACAGCCGGAAGGCACGTGAAGGGACACAACAGCAACAGAACCTCGCAACCGCCAGCCGCCGAAGTGCCGGGCTCGGCTTCACAAGGCTAAGAGGCGCTGCTGACGAACACCACATAGGTGAGATCTAGCCCACAGATTACATGAACAATAGTCGTCACATTCTTAAGATATCACGGTTATAAGCCCAACATATCCATCATAAAGTAAGGCAGTAAATATTACTTGAGAGAAAAAAAAAAAACGCCCAAAGGAAGGTAAGGGAGTATAAAAATAAAAGTAACGTCTCCCCAAATAATTTAGGTAAACTTAACATCAAAAGTGCACGGCCAGGTACTTGAATGAAACAGATAGAACAACTAAATGATTAAGTTTAACATTCTAAAGGAATACTTAGTGACTAGGCATTGCAAACAATGTTTCCTTGATCCAGTCCTCAGGCTTGACAGCCATCTAGAACCTAGTTTCAACAAACATATTAATGCAGGGACTTCCCCTTAAAATCATTAAAGGATAAAATTACAAACCTTTAAAAACGTAAAAAAAAATCTCAAATTCGGTGTATAGGGATTATGCCGCACGGTTCATGCCCAAGTTAATAAAACTGAGTAAAGAACTTCATTAAACACGAAAGCTCAAACAGCAAACTGCCGTTCACGTGAGGTGAAAGTGAAGTTTCACGAGTAAACCACTGAATTTGAAAGTGCTGCACGGCTTATGGCCTTGGTAATCCACAGCAAGTAAAGGTCTCAGCGATACACAGGGACAGTTACTAATTTACACCCCAAATTTCACCGATGAAATAAATGCAGAGGTACAGTACGGTTGCGGCCAGGATTAATCACAGCAAACTAAAATGTTCCAGTGGTCGAAAACCAACAACAACAGAGGAACAGATATCAGAGCGCGGACAATACTGACCGCAAAATTTTCCAGTATTGATCCTCGCATACGCGAAAACGATGGGGCTAAACTGCAAGCGTCCAGGTACGCACAGCATGGATAAACAGGGAAGTAAAAATCTACTAAAGGGCGTAGTAGGACACCATCGATACAGCAGTGAGATTAGCACTACAGAAAAGAGTGCTAAGTCGATCTCGGCACATACAGAACTAACGGCTGAAGGTACCATTGCGCGCGAAAACCCATGCGTGATACCCTTACGCTGCACCCCTCCTGCCCGTTCTCCACTCTCAACCCATTGCCGGCCTATTTCAGACACTTAAGCCAGCGCCCGCATCTCGTGGTCGTGCGGTAGCGTTCTCGCTTCCCACGCCCGGGTTCCCGGGTTCGATTCCCGGCGGGGTCAGGGATTTTCTCTGCCTCGTGATGGCTGGGTGTTGTGTGCTGTCCTTAGGTTAGTTAGGTTTAATTAGTTCTAAGTTCTAGGGGACTGTTGACCATAGATGTTAAGTCCCATAGTGCTCAGAGCCATTTTCTTAAGCCAGCGATCATCTACGAAAATTGAAAGTTAAAATGGGGCCGCCTATCGGAGCACCAGTGAAAGAAGCCATCGAGAAGTCAGAGTAAAATGAACTGGAGCCTCCACGGCTCATTCTGTGGGTCATGAACTACACACTTAGGCGGTTTCCTTGATTCAGTGGACTCTAAAAAGGAACCGTGCTGCAATTTAAAATCCCGTGATTCACCCTTTGTGCGCCCCGTCCGGACATCCTCGCTTGTTTTCCTCAGTAAAGGAGAATGCCTTCCTTTAAAAGAACGTGATCGATTTCCTTCTTCCTCCTAGCCCTATCCGGGATTGCACGTCTGTATGTCTAATTACCTCTTCATGGACGCGTCATTAATATAGTTATTTTTTGTTTAGAGCACAATTACATTGAACTTGTTGCGGCAAAAAGTAGTTGGTACACCATATTTTTCGGAAGATTTCATCATTTTCAGCAAGTCTTTTTTCCCCTATGCGTATTTATAGAACTTGCATACGTGTCAGCCTGTAGCTAAACTTACGCTGTAAGATTGATTCCCTGCAAGCAGTCGATTTCTTCAATCAGTCCGCTGGGCTGACATCAACAAAAATACTCCTTTCACAGTGGCGTCGTGTGCTTATTTTGCAAAATCGGGACAAATTGGGTCGGACTGATGGTAACCCTATCCATGGAGTACATTCGAGTGTAAGGTTTCATAAAGTTTAAGTTTTATGGCTGTAGAGTGATGTATAACGACTGTAATGTTTTTGATGGCTATTTTTTTTTAGTATGTGATTACGTTAAGGAAGAAATTACTTGTGTTGTTGACATTACGCCGTGTACAGTAACTGGTCACATTAGTTGAAAGTTTCATTGTTCATGCATGTCACCTTTTATAATAATTATGAATGCAAACGTTGAGTATTCTAGGTGAAGTGATTGTGTGTCGACACAATTAGTTGTAAGTAAAATGCATGCAGATAAGCTAAAGAAAAGCCATAATAAAGTTTCGTACGTGCATGGCAGTACATTTAGCGTTTAACCTTATTTTTTTGCGTAACGTAGATGTGAATCGTATGGGTTATATCTATGATTGTGGCACACGGTAATTAATATTTTGCATCAGCAGAATTGTTAATGAGCTATTGGTGATATAAAAGAGAATATGAAAAGTCATATAGCCTACCGAAAGTATTTTACGAGTTGCAATTGCCTACTCTTTGTTAGTCAATCGAAACTACCGTATCTATTTAGTGACAGTAAATATCGCATATAAAGCTGTTTTTAATAGTTAATTGAATTCACCAACGCATTTTCTTTTTCCACACGTCTTAGGTAACACTTTCCGCTGATGTCTCTGGGACACTTATGTCTCGATGCACCGCATTTTTAGGGGAAGTTCACGGTTACGACTAGATACAGAATGTGCGAAGACAGAGTAGTTCTCACTCCGTCTGGCTGTCTTGTGAAACATTTGAAATTACCAGAATGCAACATCCGCGCTCGTGTACTAGAGTACGGGCTGGTCACGGAAGTACAATCGCTTCCTGCCGCGACAGTAGCTGTTGTCCTTCCTTCCCCGCCGTCTTCGCAGTTGTTACGTCACTTGCGTGTGATTATTGTGTCCCAACCCCACACTGCCATATGTGCGGTATTCGTTTAAGCTCTGTGTTGTTATTTTTGTTTACCTTATAACCAGTTTTGGGTTCGGTGAACGCTGCTATTACTATACTCATCTGTAGTTTCGGTATGCATTTTTTAGACCCTTAATTAGCTTTGCTGTTTTTAAAGTTTAATATCATCATCTTTAAGTTCAGTACCCACCGTTCTTCGTAGCATGTCTCAAGCCATGCCTCTTGGAATCACATTACATACAGAGTTAACCCTTCGGATGGCATTGCTTAGTAACCAAGTGAAAGTATCTTTCTTTTCCATCTGACATCTAGAAGATTTTGGCAGATGAATATTCGCATTCAGGTAGAGGTTGTATATTCTCTGTTCTACGTATCTGTTTTGTAATCATGTCCCAATATGCACAACTTACTGAACAAGACCGCTGGATTACATGTATGTTATACAGATGTAGGTTTTAATGTTATCCATTGATTGGCATTGCTTCAAGTGCTTATCATTTGGATCATCAGTTGGATTCTTAATAGTACAGCAATTCAAATCAATGAGTATGTTTCCCTAAATAACTGATGGCAAAAGTATGCTGCTTCCTGCAAAACGATCATTGTTGCTTTGCTGCCTCATCTTTCTTCAGTGGAACTAATGCTGTATTTCTTGATTTGAAGCTGTTAAATATATTTGCCTTTATTTTGTAGTTGTTACATCAAAACTAATGAGTGCTCTGACAGTGGATTTATTATGAGTTGCATAGAATTTATTGTGCAAAAAATGCAGTATGAAACAATGAGCATACCAAATTTTAGTTGAGCATTCTCAGGCATCACGATGTTCGATTACACTCTTTATGTTGACATAACCTGAAAATAATTAAATTCAGGGTATAATAAAGTAGTGAATAAATATTTTGTTAACCATTATAATTTGGTTTCTTGTAAATTTCTCATTATTTCTTTCCATTGTAGATGCTTTTCACAGTGAGTGGTAGGTATGAGTTCTGAAGTTAAATTCAAGTTATGTTTGTGTGCAGAGAAATTGTTGCATTTTAATGACACCATTTATATTTTATGTCAATCCTAGAAATTGTTAAATGTTTGCCAGAGCCTCCCTTTAGTCGTAAAATAATAAGTGACATTTGTCAGTATTTAAATCTTTGTGAAACTTTAGCTTCTGTTGGCGTATTAAATGTTCAAATAACTTACTTGGCTGCATTCCCCTAACCTGTTTGAACAGCTTTATCATTATTCTTTGGTCCTATTTTCAATGTTTGGTTGAAGTGGTTCAGTTTTGGCCAGTTATTTTTTTTGGTACTGGTGAACATTTGAACACCAGCCTTTATATTTGGTATCACTCTTTATACTTGATTTTCTTTTCCTTGGTTTGAGCTCTAGGTTTTCCAGGTTGATGGGGGACCAGCCATGTCACAGGCTTAAGTAAAGAACTACTTTTGCCGATTAAATGTTATCAAAAACTTCTGTCTATAACAAAACAATAAGAAGATAGGTATATGCTGAACATTAATTTACTTATTGTAGTTGATAGGCAGTGCTGGTTCCCTCAGCTAGCCAGTGTACGTGTATATAAAAGTGAAACTCCTTGAGGTGAGATGCTTGTAGTAGCAACTGAGGATGGAATAGATGTAGATGTGGATGTAAAGTGCTGTTCGATCCTAAGACATTTTCATTGTTGACTTATTACAGTGTACTTGAACACCAACTTCTTTAGATATGTTTCTTTAAATTACTGATTAAATATGACTGTACGAATAAACTGTCAATTAGAAGGGATGTATTTCCTGATGTACAAGTCATTCTTCTCCTTTCCTCTGGCAATCCAGATTTACATTTTTCTGTTTTTTCCTTAAACAGATTGAGGTAAATGCTTGGATAGTTCCTTTGAAAAATGTTCTGTTTCTTTCTACATTAATGTCCTAACTAAGTGAGTGCCTTGTTGTGATGTTGATGGAACATTAAGCTCTAATCTTCCTTCCTTTTTTTTCTCTAAATCACTTTATCTTCCTGAGAATTTTGAATATAGAAGCAACAGTTTTTGACATTCCATATCTCTTTATTTGCTGGGGGCACCTGCTGGAGTGAGTGTTGTCATTAACCTGTTGAGCTTTCTCTGCCTTGAGTGAGCACATGTTCTGTTGTACAACTGACACTAAAGATAGAAAATTCCTCTTCATATGGTGTTGTGGATTGTTGGAATTGTTTGTTTGGGAAATGAATGAATGTTATCAGGAAGAATTTAGAGATCTAATTGTCACATGTCATACCTGGTGCACACACAATGGAAAAGAGGGCACAGTATTTACATTGGCTTCAATAGGAATTATTACATCCATACTCTGCAAACCACAGTGAGGTGCACAGCAGAGGATACACTCCATTGTACCAGTTATTGGGTATGTTTCTGTTCGATTCACATTTGGAGTGCGGGAGAATGATTGTTTGAATGCCAATGTGTGTGCAGTAATAATTCTTATCTTATCCTCACAATTCCTTTGTTAGTGTTACATAGGGGTTGTAGTATGTTTCTAGAGTAATCGTTCAAAGCTGGCTTTTGAAACTTCGTTAACAGACTCTATTCTGATAAAGTATGTCTGTCTTCAAGAGTATGCCAGTTCAGTTCCTTCATTACCTCTGTGACACACACACGAATAAGACAAACCTGTGAGCATCCGTGCTGCCCTCTCTGTACACGTTCAATATCCCCTTATGGCCCTATTTGGTAAGGGTCCCACATACTTGAGCAATATTCTAGGACTGGTCGCACAAGTGATTTGTAAGCAATCTCTTTTGTAAATTGATAGAAGTCTCTTTTTGAGACTGATTGCAGTATTTTACCAACAAACAGAAGTCTACCATCTGCTTCATCCACAACTGAACCTGTGTGATCATTCCATTTCATATCCCTAAAAGTGTTACACCCAGGTTGAGAGTTGTCAGATTCCAGCAGTGACTCATTGATATTATAGTCATAGGATACTACATTTTTTTCCTGTTGTGAAGTGCAAAATTTTGCATTTCTTAACATTTAGAGCAAGTCGCCAGTCTCTGCACCACGTTGAAATCTCATCAAGATCTGACTGAATATTTATGCAGCTTCTCTGATTACAGATAGTATCTAACTGCATCCTCTGCAAGAAGCCTGGTTGACTATTAATATTGTCTGCAAGTTCATTAATATGTAATATGAACAGAAAGGGTCCCAACACTTCCCTAGGGCACACCTGAAGTTTCTTCTACATGTCATGATGACTCTCCATCCAAGATAACATGTGTGTTCTTGCTACCAAAAAGTCCTCAGTCCAGTCACAAATTTCACTTGATTCCCCCTATGATCATACTTGTGACAATAAGCGTAGGTGTGGTACTGAGTCAAATGCTTTTTGGAACATGGTTGCCTTGATCCAAAGTTTTGAGTATGTAATGTGAGAAAAGTGGGAGTTGGGTTTCACATGACTGATGTTTTCGAAATCCTTACTGGTTGGCATTGAGAAAGTCATTGTGTTCAAGATCGTCATTACATTTGTGCTCAGAGTATGTTGTGAGATTCTACACAAATTGATTTCAAGGATATTGAATGGTAGTTTTGTGGAACACTTCTACTACCCTTCATGTAGAAGGGTATGACCTGTGCCTTTTTCCAAGAACTGGGCACGGTTTTCTGTTTGAGGGATCTATGGTAGATTATAGTGAGAAGAGGCGGTAACTCAGTGGCAAACCTAAAACTGATAGCAGTGAGATTTTTGGGGAGAATTTGAGTGTATGTCGAAAGGATAGGCAAATGGGAAATGTGGGTGGTGTATTTGTCACAGTGGACACGAAACTCAAATCCACCGAGATAGAAATTGAAGCTGCATGTGAGATGGTTTGGGCAAGACTCAGTTTCAGGGATGGGCATAAAATGCTAATTGGATCCTATTGCCCAGACTCAGCTCCTTATGTAACTGAAGAGTCTAGAGAAAACCTCAGTTCACTTGTATGTAAGTTCCCCAGTCATACTACAATCATCAGTGGAGACTTTAATCATCCAACAAAAAACTGGAAACATTAGTTTTGTTAGTTGTGGGCATGATAAGACATTCTGTGAAACTTTACTAAATGCATTTTCTGAGAGCTACCTAGAAGAGATGGTTAGGAACCTCATTCATGAATCATGATGGAAGTATATTGAATCTAATGGCAGCAAAGAGACCTGACGTCTTTGAGGACATGCACATTGAAACTGGTATCAGTGACAATGATGCAGTTGTGGCAACAATGATTACCAAAGTACAAAGGACAACTAAAACAAGCAGAAAGATACACATTGTTTAGTAAACTAGATAAAAAATCAATAGTGTTGTATCTCAAAGAGGAAATTGAAACTTTCAGCACAGGTCAGGAGCATGTAGAGGAACTCCGCCTCAAATTTAAAAGAATAGTTGACCATGCACTGGACGGGTATGGACTCAGTAGGGCAGTTCATAATGGGAGGGAATCTCGATGATATGCAAGTAAGAAAACAGAGAATGCTGCATCACAGGTGTAAAACAAGGCTTAGGCTGTAGATAGAGAGATGCTGAATGAAATGTGTTCGGCTGTCAAGAGAGCACTGCATGATGTCTTCAGTAACTACTGTAGCAGAATATTGTCAAGTGACATTTCACAAAATCCAAAGAAATTCTGGTTTTATGTAGAGACTGTTAGTGGCACCAAAGTTAGTGTCCAGTACCAAGTGAATGAGACAGGAACTGAAACTGAAGGCAGCAAAGCAAAAACTGAAATGCCTAACTCTGTTTTCAGATGTTCCTTTACAAGGAAAACCCAGGAGAATTACCCCACTTTAATCCCTTTACCACTGAAAGAATGATTGAAGTAAGTATTAGTGTTAGTGGTGTTGAGAAACAGCTGAAATTGTTGAAACTGAACAAAGCTCCAGGCTCCAATGGAATCCCTTTCAGATTATATACTGAATTTGTGGTTGAGTTAGCCCCTCTTCTAACTATAAACTATCATAGATCCCATGAACAAAAAGAAAAAAAAAAAAAAAAAAAAAAAAAAAAAAAAAATCCCCAATTCTCTGAAAAAGGCACATATCACATCTGTCTACAAGAAGGGTAGTAGAAGTGATCCACAAAACTATTGTCCATTATCCTTGTCATTGATTTGTTACAGAATCTTAAGAAATATTCTGAGTCGGGAACATATTTTGCAGCCTGGACTCATTTGACTCATTTAAATGTTTGAAATTTGGGATGCATGATATTAAAGAGTAAATAAAAACACATTTAAGTAATTGAAAAAATCCATTCATTATTGAATTGCATTAACATTTTTACTGCAGGTGAAACAGTTTTAAAGCAGACTTACCTGTTCTTTGCAATAGTGCTGGAACTTTAATCTTTATTTTAAATTGTCACATGCTAAGATAAATTCTGTCTTATATAACTTTTTTTCTCACATATCCACTAACCATTATGTAAAATTTCAGTATTACCCTACATTCACTAAAATAGTTCAGTAAGCATTGCAGTGACATTGAAATTATTTTTATAGCTACCAGCAAACTGGCAGCACGCAATGCAGCATGAAAAGAGGTGCAGCATTAGATGTAATGTGCCATACTGCTAGAAGCATGAGGCACTAGGTCTGATATCTGGCTCCTTGAGTCCATAACAACATAACATTCAACATGGGCATGTGTTGTAGTCGCCCTGACACCACAGGACCAACAGGTGAGCTTTTACTTTTTGTATCATATTTAAAAGTGTAGTTGTATGTGGAAGTATTATGTTAGTGTCTTACTTGTTCATTCCATTAGGAAGGCTATACTAAATTAAAAATCACGAAACAAATTATCACATAAATTTGGAAAAAAATATACTGTTAACCTTTGGTGAAACACCCCTTTATAGTATGTGCAGAATATGATGCCTACAATCAGGTTTTGTGCCAAAAAAGTGACACTTCTTTTAATCTTGTAAAAATAATTATTGATTCCACAGTCATTCTTTCAGATTGTAGCAGACTGTACAATGTAATGAAAGTTGTTGCAGGTTAATACTTTATGCTGGACAGGGAATTCGTTCTGAAAACAGTCCTTAGACTGTGACTAAGCTGTTCTATTTTATGTCCTTTCTTCCAAGTTTAACTTCAGCACAATGTATAGAAGAGTCTTAATGAGGTTGGATAGTAGCAGAAAGATATTGCAAAGTAAAAACTTTGAGTGGGTTAGGAAGACATTCTCAGTTATCAAGAAATGTATGGCACTCAATAATAATTTATTGGGAAGTTCAGTTATTGTTCAATTTTTTTTTTCAATGTTTGGTATGGAGATGGTAGATTAAAATAGAAATTATAATCACAGTATAAGAATGAAGTTAATCTGTCCACACCAGAATACAATAATGCAGAAATGGGGGCAGGTTATGCACAGTCAGGGCAATTAGTAATGAAATATATGTGAATTATCGGATCCTGTTATTGAAGATGATATTTGATAAAGTTGAAGATTTACAGGGTGTTTATAAATGAATATCGGGGTTTTAACGCTTTATAATATTTATTACATTAAACTTACAGTTATAAATGATATGTCAAATGAAAGAGCAACTCAAACAGTTTTACCAAGAACCTTATAAATGTTCAATGTGACCACCATTTGTCACACGGCACTCATCAAGTCTTTAGCCGAGTTCTTCCCAAACGTTGATAAGTGTGTCTTCAGTGATTGTAGCAAGAGCTGCTTCAGTCCGGTTTCTTAATTCAGGGAGGTCTGCTGGTGGCGGAGTCATGTACGCACAATCCTTCACGAAGCCCAAAAGGAAAAAATCGCATGGCATTAGGTCGGGTGAACATGGAGGCCATGCAAAGCAAGCCCTGTCATTGTCGTTTGGGAAGAACTCGGCTATAGACTTGATATATGCTGTGTGACAAATGGTGCTCACATTGGGTGTTTATAAGGTTTTTGGTAAAACTGTTTGAGTTGCTCTTTCATTTGACGTATCATTCATAACTGTAAGTTTAATATAACAAATATTATAAAGCGTTAAAACCTCGATATTCATTTATAAACACGCTGAATAAGAGCAAACTCCTTTACACATCCCAATGTGTAAACACCACTCAGAATTTCTATTGACACAGTGACCACAAAATTTTGCAGTACTGTTGAATGGGCATGGGTATACAATATGTAGTGGTAGAGTATGATCACTAACTATTGATATTCTACCTTGCAGAAAAATTCTAATTGCAAATATATTTTTTGTGGGTGCAGAGTTATTATCGTGGTCTCCAGATTGAAGACTGGTTGGATGCAGATCTCTATGCTACCCTACCTGTGCAAGCCATTCATCTCTGAATAACTACTGCAACCTTCATGCTTAGTTTTCCCTCAATAGTTTTTGGCGTCCCATAATTCCCTCCATTACCAAATTGGTGCAGGACACCTCAGGATGTGTCCTATCAACCGATCCCTTGTTTTAATCAAGTTGTGCCAAAATTTTTTCTCCTGAATTAGATCCAATACGTCCTCATTAGTTATTTGATCCACTTATTTCGTCTTCAACATTCTTCTATAGCAGCACATTTCAAAAGCTTCATGCACGTCTTGTCTGAATTGCTTATTGTCCACATTTCACTTCCATACCAGGTTGCACTCCAGGCTCAAATACGTTCAGTAAAGGCTTCCTATCAGTTAAATTTATATCAGATGTTAAGAAACTCCTCTTCTTCAGAACACTTTTCATGCTGTTCCCAGTCTCCATGTATACATCTTTACTTCGGCCATCATCAGTTAGTTAGCTACCCAAATAACTAAACTCGTGTATTACTTTTAGTGTCTCAGTTTCTAATCTAATTTCCTTAGCACTGCCTGATTTAATTTGACTGCATTCCATTACCATTGTTTTACTTTAGTTAATGTTCCTCTTGCAATACCATTTCAAGACACTATCCATTCAACTGCTCTCCCAAGTCTTTCTCCATCCCTGACAGAATTACAAAGTCTTCAACAAGTGCTAAGTTTTTATTTCTGCTCCCTGAACTTTAATTCCCTTCCTAGATTTCTCCTTGGTTTTCTTTACTGCTTGGTCAATATACAGATTGTGTAACATTGAGGATAGGCAACGATCCAGTCTCACTTCCTTCTCAACTACAATATCCCTTCCATACCTTTCAACTCTTACAACTGCAGTCTGGTTTCTGTAAAAGTTGTTTAACAGCCTTTTGCTCCTTGTATTTTATCCCTGCTGCTCTCAGAATTTTAAAGAGTCTATTCCACTCAACATTGTCAAGAGCTTTCTCTGTATCTGCAAATGCTATAAACGTAGGTTTTTCCCTTCTTCAACTTATCTTCTGAGGTAAGACATGTTCCTACACTTCTCTGGAACCCAAACTGACCTTCCACAAGGTCAGCTTCTGCTAGATTTTGAATTCATCTGTATGTTATATGTGTCAATATTTGCAGTCATGACTTATTAAACTGATGGTTTAGTAGTACTCTACTGTGTCGACACCTGTGTTCATTGGAATTGGAGTTGTTGTATTCTTCTTCAAGTCAGAGGTATTTCATCAGTGTCTCATATATTGTAACCCTGGTGCAATAGTTCTGTCATTGCTGGCCCTCCCAAGGATCATGATAAGTCGGAGGAAATGTTGCTTATCCTAGGGGCCTTGTTTCCACTGAGGTCTTTCAGTGCTCTGTCAAATTCTTCTTGCAGTATCACATCTCCGTCTTCACTTACTTCATTTTCTCTTTTTATATATTTTCCTCAAGTTTGGTTCTATTATAAGACCATCTTTATATTCCTTTCACCTTTTAGCATTTCCTTCTTCACATAGTACTGGCATGCCATGGTATTCATACATTTATGCTGCTTCTCTGCAACTTTAATGCTCAGTGTGTTGACTTAGTTCTGTTGGTTTTTATATTTCATGCAAAATTATTCACACTGATTTGAAGTGCACAAGGTATGTGGTATGATGCCAATTCATGACAGTAGTAGTGCCAGTAAGATGCTCAGTGGTAGTTTATGGAATGATGTGAAGTTTAAAATCGTTTGTATAGCTGTTAAAGTTACACCTGTCTCATTTCTTATTTCTGAATCCATACAATATTTTATTGAAATGAGCTTAAAATGATAAATGTGTGATGAATGGACTGGGAAGAACATACATTTGGAAACCAGTATTGAGAAATACAAATACCGTACTATGTATGGAAAATAAACAACTTAATTAAATGGTGTGCCAAGTAACTGAGAAAGTGAGTGAAATGGACTAAAATGGAAGATCTGTAACGCAATTACAATAGTGAAACTTGAGCTTATCCCAGCATATCAAATGTTCAGTTATCTTCTAGGAATGCAGCCAGGCGACGACCTCAACTACTGCCGATATTATGACAGGTGAACACCTCAGCATTTCATCTTGGGGATTGATAATGACAGGGTGTTTATCATTGAAATATTGACAGTTGTTGTTGAGATTACCTGGCTGCACTCCTGTAAGTTATTTCAACAGTTACAATAATATTTAGTAGTATCTTACATACCAGGTAACCAAGTGTTCAGTACCTCATTGATATCCTTGTCAATAACATGTTTGTAAATCTAGGGTTCATTTATGTGAAGTATATACATTTGTGTTTTGTCTCTTTGTGGCACCAATGTAACACTTGAAGTTTTTTGCAAGAGTTCACACAAGGTTAAGTAAGTCATGTAACAACTGAAAAAGAGTTTTGCACCATGTGCATATCTTTGAACATGTCTGCACTCAGTCGAGGCAAGCAGTAAATGAAATAGTAAGTCTTATGAATCTGAACAATAACTATATTGCAAAATAAAATCAAACAATAACCAAAAATAAAAGAAATATTTTCAAAAGTGCACATATTTGTACTTCTGTGTGTATCAAAATCCATTACTGGAAAACTTTCAGTGCTACATTGCTGTATTCAATGCATTGGAAGATGCTTAGGTTCCCCCTTGCATGCTGTCCACAAAGTGGTCGAGAAACTGCTACTCAAAACTGTCACACTCTTTGACCAATGGCCCACACAAGTTCGTCCAGTGTTTAAGGATGATTTCTGTGGTGACTCAGTGATATTTTCAGGATAGCTATTGTGGCTATTCTTGGTAAACAAAAACAGCAAAAGAAATGAAAAAGTTGATAATAAAATCTGTCCTCTGTCTTTTATAGTATTGCTACTGTGGCAGTCTACAGTACACTTTCAAGATTACAGAAGAATGTATGTAGAATTTTGTTAAAATATTTGGTTCACCTGTGAATGTAGTAGGCTTCTTTTGTGTATGACGTCACAGTGAAGTGACTCCCACTTATTCAGCATACACAGTTTTCAAAAATGGCACTACTGCAAAAACATTTCAATACTACAAAATTAATAAATAACTAACGTGCTTTACAATTCAGCTTAATGTTTAAACAGTTTTTTTTAAAATTATAACTGCTAATCATAGCTAACACTTGGTTTAAGAATCATGATAGAAGGTTGTATACATGGAAGAACCCTGGAGATACTAAAAGGTATCAGATAGATTATATAATGGTAAGACAGAGATTTAGGAACCAGGTTTTAAATTGTAAGACATTTCCAGGGGCAGATGTGGACTCTGACCACAATCTATTGGTTATGACCTGTAGATTAAAACTGAAGAAACTGCAAAAAGGTGGGAATTTAAGGAGATGGGACCTGGATAAACTGAAAGAACCAGAGGTTGTACAGAGTTTCAGGGAGAGCATAAGGGAACAATTGACAGGAATGGGGGAAAGAAATACAGTAGAAGAGGAATGGGTAGCTTTGAGGGATGAAGTAGTGAAGGCAGCAGAGGATCAAATAGGTAAAAAGACGAGGGCTAGTAGAAATCCTTGGGTAACAGAAGAAATATTGAATTTAATTGATGAAAGGAGAAAATATAAAAATGCAGTAAATGAAGCAGGCGAAAAGGAATACAAACGTCTCAAAAATGAGATCGACAGGAAGTGCAAAATGGCTAAGCAGGGATGGCTAGAGGACAAATGTAAGGATGTAGAGGCTTATCTCACTAGGGGTAAGATAGATACTGCCTACAGGAAAATTAAAGAGACCTTTGGAGATAAGAGAACCACTTGTATGAACATCAAGAGCTCAGATGGAAACCCAGTTCTAAGCAAAGAAGGGAAAGCAGAAAGGTGGAAGGAGTATATAGAGGGTCTATACAAGGGTGATGTACTTGAGGACAATATTATGGAAATGGAAGAGGAGGTAGATAAAGATGAAATGGGAGATACGATACTGCGTGAAGAGTTTGACAGAGCACTTAAAGACCTGAGTCGAAACAAGGCCCCCAGAGTAGACAACATTCCATTGGAACTACTGACGGCCTTGGGAGAGCCAGTCCTCACAAAACTCTACCATCTGGTGAGCAAGATGTATGAAACAGGTGAAATACCCTCAGACTTCAAGAAGAATATAATAATTCCAATCCCAAAGAAAGCAGGTGTTGACAGATGTGAAAATTACCGGACAATCAGTTTAATAAGCCACAGCTGCAAAATACTAACACGAATTCTTTACAGACGAATGAAAAAACTAGTAGAAGCCGGCCTCGGGGAAGATCAGTTTGGATTCCGTAGAAATACTGGAACACGTGAGGCAATACTGACCTTACGACTTATCTTAGAAGAAAGATTAAGGAAAGGCAAACCTACGTTTCTAGCATTTGTAGACTTAGAGAAAGCTTTTGACAATGTTGACTGGAATACTCTCTTTCAAATTCTAAAGGTGGCAGGGGTAAAATACAGAGAGCGAAAGGCTATTTACAATTTGTACAGAAACCAGATGGCAGTTATAAGAGTCGAGGGGCATGAAAGGGAAGCAGTGGTTGGGAAAGGAGTGAGACAGGGTTGTAGCCTCTCCCTGATGTCATTCAATCTGTATATTGAGCAAGCAGTAAAGGAAACAAAAGAAAAGTTCGGAGTAGGTATTAAAATCCATGGAGAAGAAATAAAAACTTTGAGGTTTGCCGATGACATTGTAATTCTGTCAGAGACAGCAAAGGACTTGGAAGAGCAGTTGAACGGAATGAATGGTGTATTGAAGGGAGGATATAAGATGAACATCAACAAAAGCAAAACGAGGATAATGGAATGTAGTCAAATTAAGTCGGGTGATGTTGAGGGTATTAGATTAGGAAATGAGACACTTAAAGTAGTAAAGGAGTTTTGCTATTTGAGGAGCAAAATAACTGATGATGGTCGAAGTAGAGAGGATATAAAATGTAGACTGGCAATGGCAAGGAAAGCGTTTCTGAAGAAGAGAAATTTGTTAACATCGAGTATAGATTTAAATGTCAGGAAGTCATTTCTGAAAGTATTTGTATGGAGTGTAGCCATGTATGGAAGTGAAACATGGACGGTAAATAGTTTGGACAAGAAGAGAATAGAAGCTTTCGAAATGTGGTGCTACAGAAGAATGCTGAAGATTAGATGGGTAGATCACATAACTAATGAGGAAGTATTGAATAGGATTGGGGAGAAGAGGAGTTTGTGGCACAACTTGACCATAAGAAGGGATCGGTTGGTGGGACATGTTCTGAGGTGTCAAGGGATCACCAATTTAGTATTGGAGGGCATCGTGGAGGGTAAAAATCGTAGGGGGAGACCAAGAGATGAATACACTAAGCAGATTCAAAAGGATGTAGGTTGCAGTAGGTACTGGGAGATGAAGAGGCTTGCACAGGATAGAGTAGCATGGAGAGCTGCATCAAACCAGTCTCAGGACTGAAGACCACAACAACAACAATGCAAAAAAATATGTATTCTTGTCAGTGATTGAAATTAAACATGAACATAGGTGTGTGTGTGTGTGTGTGTGTGTGTATTATATTGTCTGCATGTTTTTATATCCAGAGTAACATACCTAACTATATATTTATTTTGAAAGTTTACCATCCAGGATACAAGATACCAGATGGATCAGATAACGGGACGCAAGGAAGTAATGGTGATCCTAGATATACACCTGACCCAAACAGGCCAGGTGGACAAGTCAAAAGGCCAGGAGCTGACATCATTCGCACACCAACTGCACCATGTACGTTTATTCATCATTGTTGTTTAAGAAACTAGACAATATTATTTAACATTTCTGTTGGCTAGTCAGGCTATGTGAAGACCATAACAGCTGTAGTCTACCAACTTCCCTAAAGGCAAACAAGGAAAACAGACATGTCATACTTGAAACATATTTTCTGTAATAGACTGTAAGAAAATAAACCTTAATTTTCACTAAAAAATTGAATATTAACCCACTGTAGTATTTGAAGGAAATCAATACTAGCTAATGTATAGTTAGATTACTTGACTCCTTGAAAAACATGCGGTGCTTACTGTGAAAAGAAGTAGCGGCAGCTATTTGAAAGATAAATACAATTACATAATGCAGCAGCAAACAAAAGCCAGTATGAAAACATCTTAGATTGTGGTATGAGAACTCATAAATCTGAAACCAGTTTCTGTTGCAACACTGACAGTCGATTTCGATGTGTGGAATAGCTCACGTGCTTTCAATGCACTTAAATTTGGTTATAAAGATACTTTAAATTAAATATCACTTGCAGCAAGTCTCATTCATAGGATTCCATTCATACAGATAGAGATGCATTTTTGTCTGCACTGTAGAAATGAACACAAATAAAAAAGTATAAGTTTTGTGGTGAATCTTTTGCTTGAGGTGTTATGCATTCATGTGTCTACACTGAATAGGGTAATGATGTGGTTTTGTGTACATTATACTCCTAGGATGCGGAAGCCGTTGAATTATTGTCTGCGACACTGTTCAACTGCAGCAGTTGATACTTTTTGTCAGCTAAGTCATAACATGAATAGTGACCAGTCCGATACACAAAGAATCTCCTTTCTCTTGTTGACAGAACTGCAGCAAGACAAAAGTTGACATTTAATTGCTGTTCAGCAAAGTTTTATGAGCACTTACTAAATTGCATGTTAAAAATTCTACAATATGCTACCAACACATGTGAAAAGAAACATGCTGTGACATTTTTACCAGAAATTTTATTTAAAACCTATGATGCTGCTTAGTGAAAATGTTTAAATCACAATTAATGTTCAGCAGTACAATATTCCCATGATATATCTTTTAAATTTGTTTCATTGCATTTTCACACAAAATTATGTATGTGCAGAAAATTATATTAAGATTAGTTCCTACAGTTATATACACATTACATTGATAAAAGTTACTTTCCAACCAGAGGAAACTTATCTCAAGCAATGCTTCCCTTCCAGTTTTTTCATAAGTATTTTCACAGCTCTTTCATGAAGAGATTTTTCAGTATTATTTGTGCACTCCTTAAAGACACTTTGAGCTGTAACAGATGGAGAGAGTTGAATCAATATAAATTGAAGTTACTCATCCAACACTTTAAGAGTTTTCCCCTCATTACAAACCTAGCATCACTTCATTAGAAGACAGCACTGTATTTAGCATGCCATCTGCCTTTATGTCTGAAAGCAGATGCAGCATACAGAGTTCATGACATGTGAAACACAACTCAGTGCCGTTAAGACAACACAGAATGGTGACAACAGTGCCAGTGTCCACTGCACTGCATGCTGGGTTAAGCTTGGTAGCAATCTGAAAAGTTAATATTAGTACAGTTTGTATACTGTCTGAGTTTTGTTGATTGTGCTGCTCCCATGGAGCACTGTGCTGCCTGGCTATTTGGAATGAGCAGTTATGAGCAGAACCTATATTTTTCCATAAATATTTCAGACTGAGAAATGAAGCCATTGCCATTAGTTCAACATATACTTTTCAGTCACAGTTTTTTTGGCTCCTGAGGCAAATACTGCTTGAACAGACCTTAATTCTTGTTATTGAATCACTGTAGTCTGTCTCATTCTTGATTGAAGTAAATATCTCTGTCAGATGTTTCAGCTCTGGGCAAACTTTCTACCGTTTGTTGAATCACTGCTCTCCCGGTTTTGGGTTGTTTACAATTGTAATTTTTAAAAACATTATTCACACCACTTCATTCGCTGACTGATAGTTGATTGATATCCCATGCTTTTTTTTTGTGCAAATTTGTTTGAAATGCAATATGTTCTGTATAAGCTACACAATAAAAAGGCACCAAATAATGGCAATTCATTGGAAATACTTGATATACTAAATTTGAAAATCCCACTGGGATTTCTGCATTGTTAAAAGTCAAACAATGGAAACTCCAGGTAGGAATATCAACAACGTAGGAAAAGATAGGTTGCTACTTACCATAAAGATGCATCAAGTTGCAGACAGACATGATTAAAAAACACTCGCTTGTAGCTTTTGGCCACACACACACACACACACACACACACACACACACACACACACACACACACACCTCTTGCACAAATGACCACCAACTCAAGTATATCGGGCCGGAATAGCATTCTGCCTGGATCAAGATGCTGGAGTTGGCGGTCGTGTGTGCATGAAGTGTGCTTACTTTCGTGTGTGTGTGTGTGTGTGTGTGTGTGTGTGTGTGTGTGGCCAAAAGCTACAAGCGAGTGTCTTTTAATCATGTCTGTCTGCAACTTGATGCATCTTTATGGTAAGTAGCAATCTATCTTTTCCTACATTGTTGATATTCCTACCTGGAGTTTCCATTGTTTGACTTTTAACAATGCAGAAATCCAAGTGGGATTTTCAAATTTAGTATATCAAGTATTTCCAATGAATTGCCATTATTTGGTGCCTTTTTCTTGTGTAGCTTATACAGAACATATTGCGTGTGTGCGTGTCCCCAAAAGCTTACTTAGTTTTTTCGTTGTGCCCTTGTACAAATCAACATCTCCACAATATGGTTGATAGCAACTATCCTTTTCATAATATTGTCATTATTCCATCCTAGATTTTCCACTGTTTTATTCCACTTGTATTCCTGCAACAGGTGATCAAACCCAAGTAATTAATTTCTCTTATTTTTGTATTATTTCATTTCTGTATATTATTTTTACTTATACCATTTCTCTTCATTATGAAAGTCCACAAGTTTCAGATTGCTGATCCCAGATTACTTGGCAACTTGTCCAATGGCTGATGGAGCATGTTACTTGTCATGTCTTCAATTCACAGTTTCCGTGATGCCATGGTTGATGTAGGGAAATGATGTACACCCATATGTACTTGTGGTTACATCCACATGTTTACAAAGAAATTTTATGGATCATTTCGTGATGCCTTCAGCTGCCATTCCCTTTATTTCATGTACGATTGTTCAATTTTGGCCTTAGGCCATTTTCAAGTATCTAAAATGGAAGCATTATACATTGGATACATTAGTGATTTTGGTTTAGGAAGAAGTCATATCTATAGATATACTAGGTGCATTATAACTTACTTTATGGGTAATTTTTTGGTAGTAAATTATGCCATGTAGGTCGTTGCTTCTAAGACTCCATGTTATGCTAATAAAATAAAATTATAGAGGTTTTACGGTATTTTAGGAGCACTTTTCTTTCAAGCTGTTGTTGTGTGGAAGTAACAACATACATGGCTTAATTTACTACTAAAAAATCATCCATAAAGTAAGTTTTACTGCACCTAGTATATCTACAGATGTGACTTGTTCCGAAATGAAAATCACAAGTGTCACTAATGTATCTAATGGATAATGCTTTTGTTTTAGATACTTGTAAATGGCGTATGGCCGAAACTGTACAATCGTACATGAAATAAAGAGAATGGCAGCTGAAGGCATCATGAAATTGTTCAAAAAATTCATCACAGGTACAGACCTTATTGCATTGAAAATTAAAGAAATTTTACTCCTAACAACAATGATCAACCATGTACCCATGACTTGAAAGATGATCTCACTTATCTTCAAGAAAATGTTCAGTTTTTCAAACCATGTAAAAATAAGTGAGGAATAATTCAGGGACAGTACAGCACTGAAAAAAACTAGAGCCATAATCATTGAGACTACTTAGGAAATGTAGCTTCTCTAAGCCATAGATCCAGAACTTAGTCATACTTGGTACACCTGTTGTAAAGAATATTGTCATTATGCCATCCTGGATTTTCTTTTGTCATAATTATTCATCATAGCACTTACTCCACTAAACAATAAAAACATGTCACCTTGGAAGCTTTCTGTGGTAGGCAATGAAAACAGTCTTTTTTTTTTTTATAAAATAGCTTTCAGGTACAGTTGCGAATGAATGACATCCTTACCACTTAAGTTCTGTGGAAATATGAAGGGAAAGGAAGGGGGAAAAAAAGGAAGTGTTAATTACCAAGAGTTACAATTACAGCAGTTGTCAGGTATGAGAAAGCAGAAAGAGAAAGAAGAGGATTGAATTGCTGAAGGGGCCGCATGAATAATTTTCACAGTTAAAGCTCACTCCCATAGACAATCTCACAGATATTAGCTATTGAAGAGAAGATTGTCTATGGTTAGATAAACAGAGAACCAAAAATAAATATTGATTGACCCTTGCTGTGTGACTGCAAAATAATGAATTCTCTTGCAGATTGAAGCACTCGCTTTTGCGCTCCCAAAGCCTACAATGCTCGTACTCCAAGTGTACAAATTCCAGATTGCTGTGGGATGAGTTATGTGGGATTTCAGTGCATCTTTGTTTAGACTCTGCTGTTCTGCCGTAATGGAGACAGGTGAGCAGTCCAAAAACATATGCAGTGTGGGATAGGTCAGCTCAAATGAGAGAAAGGGAAAACCTTCCATCTTTGCTGCCCTTCAGTACAGTGATAGAATTGTGGATGCATAAAAAAAAAAAAATGCACATTAACGTTGTTGCCAGAGTAAGGAAGGAGTAGCATTAATCAGAAGAGACTGATGTCAGGTCATATCAGTGAGATACTCCATAAAAGAAGAGACACACGGAAAATGCTTCACTAATGTATTCATTGATATATGTATAATTTCAAATGAAGACTGCAATGGCTATTGGTTATGTCAATTTGGCAGTTGTGTAGGTTAGGGAAGATATACTATTTTAGAGGTCAGTCATCCTCACTGATTCAAAATTGGTGACTTTAATAAAAGTATGGAAGATTTTATTCACCACAGGCAAGATACGTTTTTCACCCTCATACTCGTCAGTTCAATCTTGGAGATTTCCAGCCATGTGTATGTAGGCATTATCATCTTGAAAGATGTAATCTTTAGAAAAGTGCAGTTGTCAGATACAAGAAGGCAGAAAGTGAAAGAAGAGGAATAAATTGCCAGAGGAGTCTTTTGAATAATTTTCACAGTTAAAGCTCACACCCATAGACAATGTTACAGAGTTTTAGTTATTGTTTCCTTAGACCTTGCCAGCTACCATTTACCAACATTAATATGTGATGATACAAAGTTATGTCTGTTGTGATAATGACTTGAATGAGGTTTATATGTGATTTGGTCACTAACACTTCCTTGCCAATGAGGGTGAATACCAAGTTTACTTCCATCACTTTATACATCTCTTTTATTATTGAAATGTTTCAGCATTTCTTGATGGTAGCTGAAATTTACAATCAGCTATGATTTCATTCTTTTTTTTTTTTTTTTTTTTTTTTTTTTGACAAAATGACTTTCTCAAAGCCAACTGTCATGGATTCCGAAAACATCGATCATGCTAAACCCAATTCGCGCTTTTCTCACATGACATACTGAAAGCTTGGGGTCAAGGCAGCCAAGTAGATGTAGTATTTCTTGATTTCTGAAAAGTATTTGACTCGGTAACACACCTGTGCTTATTGTTAAAAGTATGAGCATATGGAGTATCAATTGAAATTTGTGACTGGATTGAGAATTTTCTGGCAGGGAGGATGCAGCATGTTATCTTGGATGGAGGGTCATTGTCAGATGTAGCAGTAATTTCGGGTGTGCCCCAGGGAAGTGTGTTGGGACCCTTGCTGTTCATGTTGTGTGTTAATGACCATGCGGACAGTGTTAATAGTAACTTCAGACTTTTTGCAGATGATGGAGTAATGTATAATTGAGTAATGTCTGAAAGATGCTGATTAAATATTCAGTCACATTTGATAAGATTTCAAAGTGGTGCAAAGATTGGCAGCTTGCCTTAAATGTACAGAAATGTAAAATATTGCACTTCAAAAAGTGAAAAAAAAAACAACATAGTATCCTATGACTATAATGTTAATGAGTCACTGTTGGAACTGGCCATCTCATACAAATTCCTGGGTGTAACACACATGAAATGGAAAGATCATATAGGCTCAGTCGTGGGTAAAGCAGGTGGTAGACTTTGGTTTATTGGTAGAATATTGGACAAGTGAAATCAGACTACAATGGAGATAACATACAAATCACTTGTGTGACCGGTTCTAGAATATGGCTCAAGTGTGTGGGATGTGTACCACATAGGACTAACAATGGGTATTGAACATATACAGAGGAGAGCTGCATGACTGGTCACAGGTTTATTTGATTCATGGGGGAGTGTCACAAAATACTGAAGAAACTGAACTAGAAGGCTCTTGAAGATAGATGTAAACCATCCCAGGTCTATTAACAAAGCTTCAAGAACCAGCTTTAAATGATAATTCTAGGCATATAGTACGTATCGCTCACATGGGGATAGTGAGGATAAGATTACAATAATTACTGCCTGCACAGAGGCATTTAAACAATAGTTCTCCCTGCACTGTATACATGAATGGAATGGGAAGGAACCCTAATACCTGGTACAATGGAACATACCCTCTGCCATGCACCTCACGGTGGTTTGCAGAATATAGATTTAGATGTAGATGTTGGCTGGCGCTCCTTTCTGTTTTGTAGTCATTCATCTACATCTACATGGATTCTCTGCAAACCACACTTAAGTGCCTGGCAGAGGGTTCATCGAACCACCTTCACAATAATTCTCTATTATACCAATCTCGAAGAGCACACAGAAAAAATGAACACCTTTATCTTTCCGTGTGAGCTCTGATGTCACTTATTTTATGATGATGATCATTTCTCCCTATGTAGATTGGCATCAACAAAATATTTTCGAATTCGTGGGAGTAAGTTGGTGAATGAAATTTCATGAGAAGATTCTGCCTCAGTGGAAAAAGCCTTTGTTTTAATTATGTCCACCCCAAATCCTGTATCATGTCAGTGACACTGTCTCCCCTGTTTCATGATAATACAAAATATGCTGTCCTTCTTTGAAATTTCTTGATGTACTCTGCTAATCCTATCTGGTAGTAGATCCGTTATATTTTCTAAATGTCCTGCCAATAAAACACAGTCTGTGGTTTGCCTTCCCCACAACATTTTCTGTCTGTTCTTTCCAGATTAATTTGTCCGTAATTCTAATTCCTAGGTATTTAGTTGAATTTACGACCTTTAGATTTGATCGATTTATCGTGTAACCGAAGTTTAACAGATTCCTTTTAGCACTCATGTGGATGATGTCACAGTTTTCATTGTTTATGGTCTATTGCCAATTTTTGCACACACAGATATCTTTTGTAAATTATTTTGCAATATATTTTTGATCTTCTCATGACTTTAGTAGACAATAAACGACAGCATCATCTGCAAAAAACCTAAGACGGCTGCTCAGACTGTCTCCTTAATCGTTTATGTAGATGAGGAACAGCAGAGGGCCATAACACTACCATGGGGAATGCAAGAAGTCATTTCTGTTTTACACGATGACTTTCCATCAGTTACTATGAACTGTGACCTCTTTGTCAGGAACACATGAATCCAGTCACATAACTGAGACGATATTCCGTGAGCTCGCAGTTTCACTACAAGCCGCTTGTATGGTACAGTGTCAAAAGCCTTCAGGAAATCTAGAAATACGGAATCAATTTGAAATCCCTTGCCAATAGCACTCAACAGTCCGTGTGTGTAAAGAGGTGGTTGTGTTTACCAATAACGGTTTTCTAAATCCATGTTGACTGTGTGTTAATAGACTGTTCTCTTCAAGGTAATTCATAATATCAAACACAATATATGTTCCATAACCCTGCTGTGGATCGACATTAATGATATAGGTCTATAATTTAATGGATTACTCCTGCTACCTTTCATATTGGTGTGACCTTCGCAGCTGTCCAGTCTTTGGGTATGGATCTTTCTTTCAGCGAGCAGTTGTATATGATACTTAAGTTATGAGCTATTGCATCAGCATACTCTGCAAGGAATCTAATTGGTATGCAGTCTGTACCGGAAGACTTGCTTTTATTAAGTGATTTTAGTTGCTTCACTATTTTGTGGTTATCTGCTCCCAAGTTGCTCATGTTGGCAGCTGTTCATTAAAATAAATATGCAATTTATGTAATTATTGGTGGTACCATGGCTTTTTCCTGTGCAGTAATGTTACGTACTTGACAAGAAAATTCCTCATTACTCCTTCGATGAGCTGACAGCAGATACACAATAGGTTAATGTAATAGGTAGGCTTGGGTAATATTTATCAATTGAAGACATAAGAATCACTATATGAATCTGAGATAATTTTAACAGAACTGTAGAATGCACCATGTCACATACATTTCACAATAAATTTGTTTTTGGAAGTGATCTACCTTGAGCAAGACATTTTTCCCCTGTTCTATTAACCAGACATATTTAGCTGGTTTCAACATTATTGATGCACTTTTATTTTATTTCTTGCTACCCCATGATGTGTGTGTTGTTTTAAATATTTTCCAATACAGTTGTTTTCCTTTCACGGTCTCTCATTTTTTCTGGTTTCCAAATTACCTTCATTGTGGTCTGCACTCAGAAGTGACAGAAATTTTGTGCACTCACTCAAGAGACTTCAGATAATACACATGAAACATTTTGCTTTCATAGCATTGTTTTCGGCTCAGAAAAAAATGCAGGGCATTGCTTTCTGGGCAACCCTCGTACAAATAAGGCCAAAGGCCATAGCATACCATCCTGGGGTGCCGTTCTTGTAAGAGTGTAAACATCAGTGTTGGTAACTACCATGAACATGTGCAACTACCATGAACATGTGCTACCAGTAGTCAAGTGCGTCCTATTGCTACATTGACACAAGTAATCACAGGCAGAGGGCGCTAATGATGAGTTAACATGCAAGTGTCCAATGTCAAAAATTTTGTTAATTTATAATATTAGATGAAGATCTTTATTATCATTGTTTAAAATGGTTTTTATATAGGCTGGAATGTCTGCCTAATAATAAACTGCAAGGTGTGTTGCAATATTTATTAATAAACTGCAATATTTATTAATAAACTTGATACCTCAAATCAGAATAGAGGTGTATGAAATCATTATACAGGCTGCTTGAAGTAATTCATTTAAACATTACAAAGTATATAAAAACCAAATGTTGTGAATGGTAATTAAATAAAACAACACATGGTTTTTACATATTTTGTAATGCTTCAGTCAGTTACTACAATTATTCTGTTGAGTGATCTTACACGATCACACACCTCAATTCTGACTTTGGTGTCAACTTTATTTATGTATATTGTGTTATATCTCGTGTTGTGTTATTAGGCACTCATTTAAGCTTTCCTGAAAGCCATTTTAAACAATGAAAATGAAGATGTTTGTCTGATAATTATAAATAAATGAATTTGTGATGTTGCACATCTCTTAGGATGTTGGTGTGCGAGTAAGAGTGTAGGTGATGATGCATTCTGTGATTAGAGGGATGGAGCATACTCTATAGTGTTATCATTATGCTTTCTTTCTCTGTCCCATGCCACACACTTCGTACTGTAACACTTGTCTTGTGTGCTTTATGCCATTCATCATGAACATAATGGTGGCGAACTACCCTCACCAATAATGATGTTATAGGTTGGAATATCACATGGTACACAGCCCCTTGTCACTGCAAATCGCCATCGCCACACCACCTGGTTTCTTAACACTTCAGTGCTCTCTGCCAGCAATAACTAATGTCCACAAAAGTTATGGACGTAGTAATCCTATCATTAGCACAGCACCCATTTGCTTTGATGTTGATACTCTTTATCAGAACAGCACCCCAGAATGATATTCAGTGGCCTTTTACTTTATTGTACCATTATTTATAGTTAGTTATGCGTCTCATTAAATGTATTTTACCCTTTATTATTATTATTATTATTATTAACCAAATCAATGATTTCTTAGAGTAAAACTGGTAATATTGTGTACTGCATATGGCACAATGCACTCTAGACTGGAAATTACAAATTTAGTGCTAGTGACTGATGTTTATAGTTCTTGCCTGACTCTCTCTCTCTCTCTCTCTCTCTCTCTCTCTCTCTCTGAAACATCATCACTGATTTTTATTACTTACTTGCTTGCTGTTTTCTCTGTCGGAAAGTAGTGATCGGCCTTTTATATTTTCAGATATTATATTGATAGTGTTTTCAGGTACTTAAACCACAGTTTCTCAACAAATTCTATCATGTTTCTTAAGTTCGTAATTATTTTGTGTTGTAGTAGCTATCCCAAGAGCAAGGACTAGGAGCAGTTCTGAGTCAAGGTCACCTTCTTTCAGAGATAAGGAGCACACAAAAGGTTGGAATAACATACATTCAAAAAGAGTGTGTCCTAACATGGGGAAACCCGCAGTTAACTAACAAAGGGTATTTTTTATTCCGTGATCCTCTCGGGGGCACCCTTTTCACCCTCTTACTTATCTTTAACTGTCATGGTGATGGTATATGGGCTTTATGATAATATGCAGACAGATCAAAACCACTGATATTTTTCCTATGTAACAACACAGCAAATTTTTGTATCTCTGTAGCCTAGATAATTTTTGCAAATATGTGGTGTTGGGTTGATTGGAAGTAGCAGATTTGATTTTCATAAAGTTGTACTGCAGAGTACACATATAGCTAAAAAGATACTTCAGTTTCATGCTTTTTCATAAGAAAGAGACTCCAATACATTTGTGATTACTCTTAGTTGCTGATCTGTTTGAGTCTAAAAATAGGAAAATTATTTGCTGATAACATAGTAAGTATCTAGTCAGGATGTTTTTAGTGATGTTTGAACCATTTTATTCAACAGACCATCCAGGTGCATCAAGACGTATTGTGGTTGCTGTCTATGATTATCAGGCAAGAGAAGTAGCAGATGTTTCATTCATGAAGGGGGATCACATGGAAGTCCTTGATGACAGGTAAATAGTTTTTTACATCCCAGTTTCCTCTAATCTTTTCACAATGGTAGCTTGTTGTGTTTACTTTGAGTTTTCAGTGCATGTATACCGTAACAAATTTACTTCCAGTGAGCCAGATTGGTGGAAAGTCAGAAATCTAAGGACTGGACATGAAGGTTTAATTCCATGGAACTTTGTCGCCGAAGAGAAGTCAATTGAAAGTGAAGAGTAAGTGTAACTTGTATCATTATTTGTTTGTAGTATCACATGTCTGAGATAGCTATCCTTACTGATTCCTAGATAGGGCTTTCATTAGTATGAGTATGTTATAATGGAATAGCTGCAAGAGCATATAAAAGTATTACATTGCACATATTTTGGAAAGGTTTTACGTACAGATCTCCCCGTACACACTGATACAGTGAGGGGGAGGGACCTAGCATAAAGTCTGTCTCTTCTTTAACAACTGATGTTAATGTCATAGTGCTAGGCACAACCAATAGTATGGTGACTTAGAACAAAAGTTCATTTACCCCCAGTCAAGTAAATGACAAACTTAGAAACTGTACTACAAGCAGTAGAAGACAGTCTGAGGATGGGCTCCTGCCATGGTGTCCTTCCATAGAGAAAAGCTCTGCTAGATAGTGCAGTAGGTACTGTGTCATGTGCACAAGTTGTGGATGGCTTTTGGTGGCTGGCCCACACAGATGCCCTTGGCAGAATATTTAAGTGTAGTCTGCTGGCAGACTGGTGCTGCAGTATGTATCCAGATCTGATGTACAGGATGATAGCAGTCATTACCATTGTATTTACAAGCAGTTTATTCAGATAAATTATTTCTATTACATTGGTCCATTATTGAGATAAGAAAAAAAATATAAGTAAAGACAACCTCTCTCCATATACTTGTAGGAAACTGAAACAATACCCCATAAAATTTAAGATTTATTAAGCTGATGTGTTTTGGATGTGTGCTACCAATGTCAGAAAATATACGAAAAAGGAGAGGTCATGGTGACAGAAAATCTCATTATAAACCCTTCTTGGGTGTCAAGTTGGGTGGCGTCCTTCAGATAGCACAATAATGGCAAGCTGAGTTGTTGCCATCCTTACATATCCCTGGTAGTCTTCTGCTGGGTTCGTTTTGTATTGCCTACATCCTTCCTTTTTTTGTCATGACCAGGCTGTGTCTGAGTATGGCTCTTGTGGTGCAGGGAAAGGAGGGAAGCGTTACACAGTTGGAACAAGTCCCTAAGCTGCCACCAGTACGAGCAGTTCTTCCCACAGACTACTGATCTGTTTCGAGTACACTCAGGACTAGGTCCCAAGCTTTACTTACTTAGAAACAACTATATTTATTTATAAGTTCATTGTGTAGTCAGAGCTCTACAGACTCTTTTTAAGGTGCAGTATCAGAATGTGTTAAACTTTAGGAAAAATGTGGTGTCACTGATTAATAATATGTCCATTACAGATGCAATGCTGTGCAACTGCTGATTTTGTTGGTTGTTCTTTATCTGTGTGACACTTATGTTTGCTCTGTGCATCTTTCCATTACTGTCTGGATAGTCTGGCATACTAACATTTTCTCACATGGCATGATGTTGGTAGACTCCTTGTTTCCGTAGTCCTAGGTCATCCTGAACAGACCCCAATAAGGCTTTCAATCTCTGGTGGAAACTTTTCTATCCTACTCTGCATCGATAGAACATAGTTTTCTGATCACTCTTACTGATGGTAACACTGAGACTGACAGAACAAAACTGGTAGTTCCTGAGATCAAATGCTGCAGAGTTAAAGAAGTGAACAAATAACAAAACCAAGTCTAGAGTATAGCAAAGGCTTCTTATGCATATACAGCAGTCTAGGGAACAATCCAGATCACAAACATAAGTCAGGCAGGGTGAAGACTCTACAGTTCAATGGTGCATAACCAAAGACTTAAGAGATTAGAAGACACTAACAGGGGCTATCTGGGCCTCAGTACTTAGCACCTCATCTGCATGTCAGGTAACAGTGTCACCGGGCTTACCTTGGCTGTGGTGCCTTGTGTGGGCATGACCTTTGCCTGTTGTATGTAGAGTGAGTATCTCTGACATATTCTCCTGTTGATACTCAGGTTAGGCAGGGAGTCTGAATCATCTTCAGCACAGAGAGCTGGAAATGGCTGGCCTGTGCCATCTTTGCCAAGGAATGGAGAGGGACATGCAGGTATCTCCTCCAAAGGATCCTGCAGTAGGACCTTAATATGATTGGCTGGGTTGAAAGGTGATGCTGTCTGTTGGCGGGGGATCCTGACTGATTGACGGGGTCTGGAGTGGAGTTTGGGCCTGCTTGCAGGGGAGTGGTTGCCAGATGTGGCAGAGATGAGACCAACGATTCAGCCTCCATGGGCACCACAGTCGAAAAATGCTCAACCTCTGCTGAGGGCGAAGGAAGAGGACCACTGGTGCTGGGGGTGGGAAGCTGTAACTGGTGTAGTGGGTGGAAGTGGTTCCATGTTCAAGGCTCCCTTTGCTGGTTATTGTTGACTTCCTGAAGTCGTGGACGTAAGATGAGAGGTTGTAGCAGTAAGAGGCAGACTGGGGTATTTGGCACTGGCGTGAAGTGGTTGCTGAGGTCATGCCCACTTGGCAATAGAAGGGCAAGGGGGGGGGGGGGGCAGCAGTATGTCACATCGCTGATGGAGCTGATTCAAATGTTGAAGCAAATGTTGCTGCCAGGCTGCAACCTCAAACATATGTCTTCCCCCTGTTGCTACTGATTGTTCGTTGGGTTGACCAGGGATTCTGGCCAAAGGCACAAGCTCAGATGCGTTAGTCCATGTGGTAATATGGCTGTGTGCAGGGGCGGTGGGCCTGCCGAGTTGGGTGCAGCAGGTCGAGGAGTGTGCAAGGTCTGCGCCTGTGTAACATTTTGCCCGGACTGCACGCATCACAGTGCTGGGCCATTTAGGTTGCAAGGAAGCTGGTGAGTGCTTTTCTGGAGTCGACTGTGATCATTATTTTACACATCTATATCTTATATGTCCTGACCATTCGCTTGGACTTCGAAATGAATGTGATATGTAAAGGGGCGATAGTCAGGTGTCCAGTGCCATTGCGCTGACAAAAATCCTAGAACACAAGTGCCATAAATTGAGGGCAGTTGTTGGAAACCACATTTGAAGGTGTCCCCTCCATTGCAAATATGATACTCACAGGATGGATAGTAGCTGCCATAGTAGTTGTTGCCATCCATGCGACATTTTGAAGTTAAGAGAGGGCATCAAGAACGAGCATCCACATTGCTCCCGGAATGGACAGGTGAAATCAATATGCACTCTTTGCCAGGGGTGGTCAAGGCATGGCCAAGGACTGGATTGCTGTGCTGGGGCTGATGGGCAGTGGGTGCAGGTGTGCAGGGTGTATACGACCCGGGACAACCAGGAGATCAGGGAAAAACCCGGGAATTTTTTCATCCGGGAGAAAACCGGGAAAAACCTGGGAATTTTTTAGAATTCTGGGAATTTTTCGTTGTTTTAGTTTTCAGTTAAATTTTTGTAATTTTGACTGGTAAGAACCGATACTCTAACAAAGGATATTACTGTATCCCGCTACTGCAGAATAATACTACAGCATTAAAACATGAAAGAGAGAAAAAAACGAAAATAAAACTTAAATTGCAAAGGAAATGTGCCATATAAAAAAACACAGTGCACATACAAGCGTCTGCCAACAGCAAAATGTGTCAAAGGCTTTAGGAAGACTATTCAATGCTTCGTAACAACAAATTGCCTCCGATGAGCATGAAGTCACAACTGTTTACATTAGATTCATTCAAGCAGTTACGAGCGCGCTCATGCACACGCGCAGTTGAGTCGCGTATGAGTAATACCTTCTCCTGCTGCTGGCTACAGAAATGTGGCTGTTGGCTGTGTAAGCAGCAGTAGCAGCAACCAGCCACATGGGGAACCAGGAAAAATTTTGCTGGCACGCCCACGCTGCTAGATTCACGCATGCGCTGCACGCCCGGATCTGGGAGAGGCAAACCGGGGTAACTGAACCGGGCGGAAATTTCGGTGGGAGGTGGCAAAGTCATATTCTTGAGGAAAAAAAACTTGTTTCACAAAGCACCTAGCATCCAGTGCACATCGGTCTATCGATTATTCATCTAATTTTGAAACGCTCCCCCGCTGGTTTTTGGACATTTTTGAACACCTTCTAAGTTGATTTGTGAATGAATTACAAGTTGATTTTTTAATGCGTGCATAGTGTATGTGATGTCTCTGCCAGGGGAATGCTCGTTGCATCTAGAGATGAACTTTCCTGCAGACAAAACGGAACGGGGCTATACGAGCTGAGCGGAATAAAGCCGAGCCAGTGAATGCCAACTGCTGCTTGTTGATGTGGTTGATTCGGTTTGCAAATGTTTAGCGTTGTTATAATTACTTGCGAAATCCATACATTCAGACTACCGGAGTGGAAATAAACGACTAACAGGAATAACAGGCAAGGAAGATTATGTATTATCTTCTTGGTGTATCCAAGAAAGTGAAATTCTGACAGAAAATTTTTGGCCAGATCGCTACATGAGACAGGACCAGTTGTAGTCTCCAGCTAGCAGCTGCTTAAGTTCCGTTCTTGGAGTTGCGCGGAAAACGCATTGTAGGACCACACCTAACTGGAGAATAATCGCTGGATAATTAAACCGGTGATTGTGGCAGGGTTAGTAAAGTTAACCAGAGAATGAATTTTGACAGTGGTAGGAATAGTTACAGAATTACTGATAGTTTATTAGAATGAGGGAGGAGAAGAAAAGGGGACATCACACAAATTATGGAAGAATATTATGATTCCAAATTTATACAAAAATTTCGTTCTACTACTTTTCGGTCTAGTGCATAAGAAACTATTTCCTAACATGAAGCTTTTTGACTGTAGTAGACCAAACAGGTATTTCGTATTGGTACTTCGTGAATTATATTATCGTACTATAAAAATTATCATTATTGCCAAAACAGTCTAGCTTATTTGGCATGTGTTACAATTGCTGCAATATTAGAAAGGCCTATTTTGTTTTATCCAGCACACAGTGACAAAATAGACGTAAACAGATCGAGAAACCACACCAGTATTGGGTCCTATTTGTATTAACATCTTTTTCAGTATTAGATGACGACATTTCGATTTTTCATGTAGCAAAACGTTTGACGAACTTTGATAAGGTAATAGTTCTTTCACAGAAAGGAAAGCTGTAGCAAGTTTAGGGAGAAAAATCGCTAGGACCTAAAGATTGAAGAAATGTGTACTGTCTTGTCTGTCTCTTGTCTTTACTGGTTTTAGGTATCCTATATTTAATTTTATGTCACACAGAAAAGCAAGTTATTTGCTAATAGGCAATAGAGTGTCCAGATTTTCTGAAGCGTTCTTGTTCCCATCCAGTATTAATTGCGATTCTTTTTTTTTTAAAGAAAAAGAGGGGCAGGATGTCATACCGGTCGACTGGGAGCAGGAGAGGCACTACAGGACATTTTAATTTCCACTGTCCTGAAATAGTTTTATGGCATCCATTACAAAAGATACACGTTTGAGTTCCACAGAGCGAAATACAGTGACGTGCGGTGTATGAATGTTGTTTGAAGAGGCGCAGCACTGCACTTCGGCACACTTAAGACCAAATAACGTGTCTTACATTTCCTTGATAATTATTGTTTTATGTATCAGACTATTCAGAAAGATGTGCGCTACAAAGTGAACTTATTTTTGAGAAGTCTTTTCTTTTTTAATTTTTGACGTTCTGATGCGCAGAGCAGTCTGACTTATAGTGGAAAAGGGGGGAGGGGGGGGTTTAGTCTCCACGTGACCCGTGTTTACATTTAGTGTTTTTCTGTTTCCTCTTCACTTATTGCTCTCACGTCCAATGAAAACAAGGCGGATTTCTGTGGCTGGGCGCTATCAAGTAAATTAAAATACATTCACATAATTACAGAAGGCTAAAATATGTTACTAGTTTCAGATTTTATTTTATTTCCACCTTTCTGACAGTTAAGCTTTAATCGCCTTGCAGAACAATAAAGTTGATTTTGTCGGTTTGCTAAAGAAATTTGGCTTTTATTAGGGTTTCCTGCTGAGGCAGTAAATTTATTTGAAACGAAATGTTTAATTCCACACTATTGGCTAGTTTCAGCTGTTCGCTGCATTTAAAGTGCACTTTCATCTTCTAGCACATATGGTATTATTCCATAATAAAGAACCAAACATGAGAGAATACAGTACTGGCAATCCAAGAAAACTTACGTCCCGAAAACCACACCGAAAAGCTTAATATCAGATCGAGGCCTACATTGTTGGAAATCTGGAGATAAGAATGTGCACTTTAAGGCGAACTATGCATTTTAGTATGGTTCATGAAATTCCGATGCTCTTGGAGTCTCCTCTGATGTCTTGTTTCTTTTATGACATAATGTAAGAAAGATCTTTTTAATGTTTTATATGCACGAACATAGGGCTTCCTACGTCACTGTAGCTGCACAAGCGCGGTGACGTCTCTTATCTGGCGCTCTCAGGCAACTGCTGAAATGAATCTATTACTAACAGGTTGCGGGAAATATTGTGAATTGTGGTTCGATAAGCGTTATTTTCAAAGTAAATTTTCTTTTACGCAAGATGAACTATGTGCGAGAATGTACGATGAATTTCTTAAATCACAAAGCGTTTACTCTTTTTTTTAAAATCAACTCTTTGATGACGAGCCATTTAGAAGAATTTCGAGCCCAGAAGATAAGAGATATATGTCTGTATTAAAAATATTACTGGCGTATTTGTGTGATGTATCTTAAAGTGTAACATGTGTTAAACAGATCAACATTATATGTGAAAACTTAGTTTCTCTTGTAGCTTTTAATCTTAGAGGCAAATATTATGTGCAAAAGCTTTTCTTTTCTTGTAGCAACACTACGTATATTAACTTAAACAATTATCTTTTCCTGTTGGTGGAATTCGAATATATACTTCCGTAATACGAAAGTATGCAGCGCACGTGTTGCTGCACGTCAAAAGATCTTTCCACGACCTGTTTTTTCCCCTGAGTTTCTTTTCCTAAAGTGCCGAGAAATTCTACGCTGCTGTATAAAACCATATCCATTCAAAGGGTTGATAAGTATAACAGTTCAGACGGAAAGTATACTGTTACTTTGTTGTTGTTGTGGTCTTCAGTTCTGAGACTGGTTTGATGCAGCTCTCCATGCTACTCTATCCTGTGCAAGCTTCTTCATCTCCCAGTACCTACTGCAACCTACATCCTTCTGAATCTGCTTAGTGTATTGATCTCTTGGTCTCCCTCTACGATTTTTACCTTCCACGCTGCCCTCCAATGCTAAATTTGTGATCCCTTGATGCCTCAGAACATGTCCTACCAACCGATCCCTTCTTCTAGTCAAGTTGTGCCACAAACTTCTCTTCTCCCCAATCCTATTCAATACCTCCTCCTTAGTTACGTGATCTACCCACCTTATCTTCAGCATTCTTCTGTAGCACCACATTTCGAAAGCTTCTATTCTCTTCTTGTCCAAACTGGTTATCGTCCATGTTTCACTTCCATACATGGCTACACTCCATACAAATACTTTCAGAAACGACTTCCTGACACTTAAATCTATACTCGATGTTAACAAATTTCTCTTTTTCAGAAACGATTTCCTTGCCATTGCCAGTCTACATTTTATATCCTCTCTACTTCAACCATCATCAGTTATTTTGCTCCCCAAATAGCAAAACTCCTTTACTACTTTAAGTGTCTCATTTCCTAATCTAATCCCCTCAGCATCACCCGATTTAATTTGACTACATTCCATTATCCTCGTTTTGCTTTTGTTGATGTTCATCTTATATCCTCCTTTCAAGACACTGTCAATTCCATTCAACTGCTCTTCCAAGTCCTTTGCTGTCTCTGACAGAATTACAATGTCGTCGGCGAACCTCAAAGTTTTTATTTCTTCTCCATGAATTTTAATACCTACTCCGAATTTTTCTTTTGTTCCATTTACTGCTTGCTCAATATACAGATTGAATAACATCGGGGAGAGGCTACAACCCTGTTACTTAACATGGAAAAAGTGTATTTTCACCCGGGAGAAAATGTATTTTTAACTGGGAGATCTGGGAAAAATCTGTGAATTTTTTTTCCTTGTCCAGGTATACACCCTGGTGTGACAATCTGAACGGTATGTTCAGTGGTGGTGGCAACCCCAAGTCAATACGGACGATGGCACGTTGTTGCATTACTTCTGTAGTTCGCCAGTGTGCAGGTGGATGAGCTACTATATGAAGGGGCTGAGTGTGGGAGGAACTACCACCCGTCATTCAGAATTATCCACAGCAAACAAAGTAACCCTCTCAGTGACATTAAGCATGTGCCATAAGAAAGAATAGATGTGTTATTCCGGGTTAGTGTCCTTAGGCATATGCTCCAGCCAACCCCGCCATACAGCAGTCAACTCCCTGTGGAGGAGGGGGTCACCAACTGTTTCTGCTGGTATTTTGTGCACCATATCGGAAATTCATCAAGGGTTTGTTGCTGATTTGCACCTAAGGCAAAACACAGCACTTCATGCCTATCAAAGACGCATCAGAGCCACATTGCAAGTGGGAAAGTGCATCAGTGTGGGAAAATATGCATGGTGGGCCTATAATGGATCTCGTAGCTATAGTTTCTCAGGAACAATGCCCACTGTTGCAGCCTTTGCACTGTTTTATCAGCAAGTCTCAAATGGGGGTCTAACAGTTAAATATGGGGTTTGTGATTGGTGATCTGGTGAAATGTCTTGTCCCAGTATGTGATAGCCAATGCTTCTTTCTCAATTGGGAATAATTCCTCTGTGTCGCATTTAATGTTTTAGATAGAAATGCGATCGAATGTCCTGAGCCGTCGAAGTATTTGTGGGAGAGTACGGCATCAGCGCCCCAATCCAATGCTTCAACCATAAGTGTTAAATGTTTGTTATGGTAGAACATTGCTAAACAAGGGGTCAACTTAAGGCACTTTTTAAGTTGCACGAAAGCCTTCTGGCACATGTTTTACCACACAGATTTAAAGCTGCTTCTACACAATTGATTGAACCTATGGGAAATGCAGCCCACATTGGGAATAAACTTGGTATTACAATTTACTTTGCCGAGGATTGACTGTAGTTCTTTGTTATTCGTAAGAGCTGGGAAGTTAGTGATTGCATTCACACACATGATCCTCTCTCTCTCTCTCTCTCTCTCTCTCTCTCTCTCTCTCTGTGTGTGTGTGTGTGTGTGTGTGTGTGTGTGTGTGTGTGTGTGTGTGTGAGAGAGAGAGAGAGAGAGAGAGAGAGAGAGAGAGAGAGGAGAGAGAGAGAGCCCATTTTTTCTCGATATATGCCCCAAGTACTTGACACTTGTCTCAAAGAAACTACATTTGTGGAGGCAAAAATGCAGATAATGGGCTTGGAGCCTCTCGGGCATCATCTGTAGGTTGTGTAAGTCCTGGTCCCATGTGGTCCCAGTAACTAGCAAGTTATCTCAATAATTAGCACTGTTGGGGATATCTTGGTTGCTCAAGGTATCTGTAAATTCTCCTGAAGCGTTTGCAACCCCAAATGGCAACCTGTTATAACAATACATGCTGAATGATGTATTAATCACCAAAAAATGTTTTGGCTAGTCACCTACAGGCAGCTGAAAGTAGGCATCAGCGAACACGACCTTTGAAAAATAATGGTCCGTAGCCAACAATTCCTCTGGCCTAGGAAGCGGATACAAATTGACATTTGCATGAGCATTAACTGTGGACTTAAATTCAACCAATGTCAGGGGCTGGAATATACCCATGGCTGTTCCTTGCCTGTAGTAAGAGGCAACTAATAGAAATCGTTTAAGTGGTCATGTTTTTACTTTGGTATTTTGACTATTCTTGGATGTCTGAAGGTATTTGCTCTTTTTTTGGCTTTTTCAATTTTGGTTCCCATATTGGGTTTGACCTCCAGTTTCCAAATTTTACAGAAGTTCCATTTGGCAAAGGTTGCCTTATTGTGGTGCACTAACTCTCCTTTGTGCACTGTTATCTTTTGCACCTACCATTCAAGTGGATCTATCTTTGCACCTGAAACCCAATGTTGTAGGCAGTCCGTCGTGGTGGGTTTGTCGTGTATGCTCTTGGTTGTAGCCCCTTGACAAGATGGGGATCTTACTGTTGATGCTTGAGCTTTAACATCCCCGTGCAGCCAAGGAGTGTGTACCTGCTCTCAGGGGCTCAGCACTTGTTTGCTGAGTATGGGCATGGCAAACCTGGGCATCCTGAGCTGGGAACTGGTAAGCACCGCCAGTCCTCTGTCATCATAAGCTCTGGCCATTCTTCAGCAATTGCTGTGTGGTGTGGCAGTGGAACATTGTGTGTCACAAGGAATGGGGATCTTGGCTTGACTGCCCAGATCACAAGGATTGTAAAAATCTCTATAAAAAAAACCTTCAGTCTCAAGGTGTGTTGCACGTTGATGAGATGCATGGCTGTTGAGGTGGAATAGTCGTTAGTGGGCAACCTCTGGGGAACCTGCTGCTCCGCAGTTATATAAGACTTACTCAGGCACACAGGGCACTATCTGAGTGGACCCTTATTTCCGTAGCTGCTGCTTGTGGGACTAAAATGGAACCCTTAGACCTTCTTCTCCTCCCAGTGGGAAGTGTGTACCGCCTGGGAGTACTCACCCATTCATCCAAAAGAATGAGGGAGGCTAGCCCTCATAACAGAAAGAATCAGTTGGACTTGCGTAACAGGACTCATGGACTTGTAAATCATAATGTGTTTCTGGTTATGAAGAGGAAGGAGGGGACGTTTGAAAAAATGTCCCACTTCTACATCCGTAAGGGTTTGGAAGGACTTGCTGGCACTTTAAAATCTATTAAAATACTTCATAATGGTTCCTTGTTGGTCAAAACTAACAGGTCAAAGCAGGTGACACTTTTCAAGAAATCACACAAATCGAGTGAATATGACATCATTGTTGAGATGCACAACTCTCCCAACTCAAGCAAGGGTGTGGTAATGTGCCGTGATATGGCTATGGACATGGTGGAGCTGAAACAAGAGTGGGCATCTCAGGAGATAGTCAGTGTAGAGCAATGAACATGAAGGAGTAATGGAGAAACTGGAAAGACTGCACTTTCATTGTCACATTCAATTCTCTAATGCTGCCTGAACATATTGTGGCAGGGTTCCTTTGACTTACAGCTAGGCCTTACATACCAAATCCTATGTGGTGCTATAAATACCAGAATTTTGGCCATACAGTCATGAGTTACAGAGATGAAGTGACGTGTGGGAAGGGTATAAAAGCAGCCCATGACTCTTTGACTGACTGCCCATCTCCAGTGATCTGTATAAACTGCTCTTGGAGCCATCCAATCTGGAGCCGATACTGCCCTCTTTTTGCCAAGGAACACAAAATACAGGAAATAAAAGCAACCAAGCAGATCCCCTATACCGAAGCCAAAAAAGAATATAAGATGACGAAACTCCCTGTCCTTGATGCTTCATTTTCTTCCACCGTGCAGAAATGTCTTCCCAAGGTGTACGCTTGGATGCAGACAACATCCAGTGTACTTATATCCACCACAGGCACCTGTACTTGCATGTGTACATGCCAAAGAAAAGCGAGTAACAACAAAGCAATCCAGGCAGCTGCAACAGGAAAGACCAACAACAGATCCACAGTGAGGATTCGGAAGGCACACGAAAATCAATGTGCCTCTGAATGCCCCCTTGCAGGGACAAAAGCTGTCCCTGGCACCGTCCGACATCATTCTTGCATGTCGGACTGATGAGGTGGACATCATGGACTTACATGCCTTGGATCTGGGGAGCCCTTCCACTCACCTTTGTTCTACAAGTGTTCCACCTCCCTGGTGCAAAAATGGGGGTAAATTAAAACCACACTGATGTAATGTCTCCCATACGATAGTTAATATGAATGGTTTAAGACCTCATGTGGAGGAACTGAAATTCCTACCCCCCCTGTGCTTGCACTTACGAGAAACACATTTTAAAGATACTGACATCCCTGTGCTACAGGGCTATATGCTACACTGCAAGGATGACCTGACTGGGGAAAGAGCCAAGGGAGGGGTTGCTGTGTTTGCCACTAATGTGCACCACTCCACTTCTCTACACCTGGCTACTAATCTCCAAGCAGCTACAGTTGAAATTCATATGTGCTAGAGGATCACTGTTTGCTCTCTGTATTTATCTCCACAATATGCAATAGACTCTTAGACTCTCTCAGATCCTGTAAAACAACTCCCCAGACCATTTCCCCTACTGAAAGAGTGCAATGCCCATTATGTCCTTGGGGCTTGACCTCTACTTGCACTCTTGGTCGGGTTTTGGAGAGTCTCATGATGTCTCATGAGCTGTGCATCCTCAACACAGGTACTGCAACTCATGTCTGTGATACTTCTGGGTTATTCTCAGCCATCGACCTCTTTCTGCTCTCCAACTCTTGGAGACTCTGTTGAGTATGAGGTCATTGACGACTTTCATGCTAGTGATCACCTGTCGCTCCACATTCATCTACTGGATGGAGCATTCCCTGTAGAGAAGCCATCAAAATGAATGGTCAGCAGGGTTAACTGGACACTGTTCAGCCAACTGGCTGTGTTTGAATACCATGACAGTGTCTAGTAGTGGATGGACCCAATCACAAGAGTGATCCAACATGCTGCTGACCTATCGATCACAAAGTCCTCACGTCATCTTAGGAGGCAACCTGTACCTTGTGGACAGGTGAGTGCAGTTGAGCAATCCAGACCAGGTGTGCAGCTCTTCGATGGTTTAAATGTTGCTCAACAGCGAATGATCTCGTTGCCTTTTGAGTTGCTAGAGCCAAGGCTGCATGAGTAATTAAGGAGAGCAAGAAAAGGTCACAGCAAGTGTTCCTGGACTCAATCAGTTGTTCCACTTGTTCTTCAAAAGTATGGGAAGCCATCTAGAAGATTTCTGGTAAAAACAGTTGTGTACCAATAGATGCAGTTCTGAAATACAGGTGTCTCCAAACAGTGCCCAGAGACATCGCTCAGATGCTTTCTGATCATTTTTTTTAAAAACTACAGCCAATCCAAGCCAGGATCTGACATTTTGTCACTATCGTGTGACTGTAGAGAGGGCCAAGTTTGACTTGAGATCATCCTGTTCTGAGGCCTCCAACTCCCTTTTCTCCATGTGGGAACTGGAATCGGCACTCTCTGAGACTCATGACACTGCACCTGGTCACAACAAAACCCAATACTGCATGCCTCGACATTTGCCAGTAGCATCAAAAGAAGTCCTCCTTGAATTTTTTAATCTTATATGGCAGACAGGCATCTTCCCCAACTCATGGAGGGAGGCAATTCTGATGCCTCTCTTCATACCGGGAAAGGGTTGCACCTGGCCCAGTTGTTATCAGAGTATCGCTTTAACGAGTTATGCAGGAAAGATCCTTGAGTGAATGATTAACAATCATCTGGTGTGGTTGTTAAGAGACCAGGCAACTCCTTAGCCACTCACAGTATGGATTCTGGAGATTTTGGTCCACTGTCGACAACCTGATCCTGCTAGAGGTGGCAATTCAGCAAGCTTTCCTGCATAAACATCACTGTATTGGCATATTCTTCAATATCAGTAGGGCGTGTGATACTACTTGGAGACACTGTATTCTCGCACAACTGTATCAGTGAGGCTTTTGTGGCCATTTCCCCATGTTTGTACTGTCTTTCCTGTCACTGTGCTATTTTAGGACCTGAGTTGGTGACATGCTGTCAAGTTGTTGTGAGCAAGAGAACAGTGTCCCTCAGGGCACCATTTTAAGTGTTACCCTCTCCACCATGGCCATGAACAGTATCATGTCTACAGTCCTATACAGTGCTCCTTATTTGTGGGCGATTTTGCTATTTCCTGTTCCTCCTCCTGTGTTTCCTGTGTTGCAAAAGTGATCTGTCAGTTGCAACTTACATTGCAGAGGTTAGAGGAGTGGGCTCCATAGGTCTTGGAGTGGACAGGTCAAATGGCTCTGAGCACTATGGGACTTAACAGCTGAGGTCATCAGTCCCCTATAACTTAGAACTACTAAAACCTAACTAACCTAAGGACATCACACACATCCATGCCCGAGGCAGGATTCGAACCTGTGACCGTAGCAGTCGTGTGGTTCCAGAATGAAGCGCCTAGAACCGCTCGGCCACTCCAGCCGGCAGTGGACAGGTCATGTCTGCTCCAATTTTTTAGGGCTTTCATGTGCTCGCAGCTAGACTATAGGTGCATGGTGTCTGGATTGGCAACACCTTCTTATCTGAAGATCATTGATGCTGTACACCATGACGGGATTAACCTGACCATGGATCCTTATAGGACTAGCCCCATACACAGTGTCTGTGCTGAGGCTGGTGAACCATCACTTACAATTCAACAGCAACTCCTCACGGTGAGTCAGTCATACAAATTCAACTGCATAACATACTGTTGTTCGTCCCCCTCTGGAATGCCTTTTCTCCCATTGTTCATGAGCATTGAGGCAATTTGGGATCCAGGTGTGGCATTTACTGGAGTCACTTGGAGTGGAGCAGGTCCAACCTCCAATCCAAGGTTTTAACTGTTTGCCACCCTTTTTGTTGCAGAAGCCCAGAGTCATTTTAGATTTAGTGCAGTACAGGAAAGATTGCACCCCTGCTTTTTTATATGAGCACCACAACTATATAGCTCTGTTTACAGATGAGTCTAAACAGGGGGACTCCGTTGGTTGCTCTGTTGTTTTCAGGGATCATGTCAGACTGCCTCAAGACTCTTCTGTCCTCAACGCAGAATTACATGTGATCTTGCGGGCACTGGAGCAGATAAGATGTTCTTCTATTGCTAAATTTCTTGTCTATTCTGATTCTCTACATTGCTTGTACCCAGCAGATAAAGTTGTCCAGAACATTCAGGATGCCCTCCTCTATGACGACTGGGGAAGGCGGTATCTTTCTTATGGATACCAGGGCACATGGGTATTTGCAGGGAATAAAAGGAAGGATTCAGCAGCCAAGGAGGCATGTCATATTCCTCAGTTATTTCAGAGTGCCATCCTCCTACAGGCTGTAGCATTGCTGTTGAGGTCAAGAGTCTTGCGTCGATGGAAGGATGAGTGGCTGGAAGTGACAGATAATAAGCTCTGTCTAGTAAAGCCCACAATGTGACCGTGACATACTTCCTTCCAGCCACATAGAAAGGTTGAGGTCCTCATTTTCGCATGGGCCACAGCTCTATAATGCATGGCTTCGTGCTCTAGTGAGAGGACCCCCCCATTGTATGGCACTTGGGGCGTACAGATCACTGTGTACCATATTTTATTGGGCTGCATTTTATTTTCCAACCAGTGGGTCATGGCCAATTTTTATTTTCCACCAGTGGGTCATGGCCAATTTGCCAATGGATCTGCTCTCTATTTTAGGTAACATTCAAACAAGTGTAGTTAGAATTTTAAAGTTTTGTGAATTGCCCAATTTTTATCTAAAGTTTTAGGGAGATGGTTTTAATGTGTTAACAGGGTGACTGGTTCACTCATATTTTGTGTAATTGGTCAGCCAGTGACATTTACGTGTGCCTTCCTTTTAGCTTCTCTGTCATTTTACTTATGTTTTAGATTCCTATATAGCTGTTTTATTCTTTCCTGTTGTGTTAGTGTGTATGATAACATTTTAATAATTTTATCCACATTCATTTCTTTTACTGTGTGTAAGAGTGCTGATAACGTCGCCATTGAGTGCCCATAAGCACCAAACACACGCAAACGCAGTAGGTTCCTATCCACTTCGGGCTACCAGGATTCTGGGCAATGGCTGCTGTGCCAGGTGGCCTTTGCCTTGATGGAGTAGTGCCCACAGGGACAGCCTCCGATCAGAGTGAGGGGCATTGGAACGGATGATCTGCAGTGAAATGGGTCACACTTAATGGTGGCC
Source organism: Schistocerca nitens (assembly GCF_023898315.1). Taxonomy (NCBI): domain Eukaryota; kingdom Metazoa; phylum Arthropoda; class Insecta; order Orthoptera; family Acrididae; genus Schistocerca; species Schistocerca nitens. The sequence continues at coordinate 602,589,040 of NC_064617.1, read as the reverse complement.
ATGCCAACATGACCTCAACAGCCAGGAACGATGGTTTTAATGCAGAGGTTTACAATCCAATGTAATTTCCATCTTTGACGATGCCTCAAGATGAGCCAGGTAAGAAGAAATGGAAGTGGACAACTTGCCAAGTTCTTGGTTTGTTCCCAAACCAGTGGTGGATCTTTTGCTACAACAAAGCCATTGTTTGTCATTGTAAGTATTGAAAATCAATTTGGGGAGGTTGCTGCAATAGCGAAGATAAGAAATTGATCTTTTCTGATTAAAACATCGCACGCCAACCAATCACTGGTACTTCAGGGCTGTGTCAAGATAGGAGATATAACAGTCACCATTTCTCCTGATACCAAGCTAATGAGAATTCAAAGCATTACCTTCCATCAGGACCTAATGCTAAAAACTAATGAAGAGCTGCTTACTAATCTGATGTGGCTTGGAGTCCATTTTGTTCACCACAACTGGAGGGTTCCCAAGAATAATCGAGTGGACACTGGAGCTTTTATCTTAGCCTTCAAAGGCAGCATTTTGCCTGGGAAAGTTAAGGTCATGGTTTGTAAGTGCGATGTCGGGCCTCATTTTCCTCCTTCAATGACACGTTTTAAGTGCCAAAGGTCCTGCTGTTTTAGTGAGGTTGTCTGTAGGACACGTGGACGGGTTTCCCAGGAGGACCACTATTGTGACCAACCCCCTCAGTGTGTCAACTGTTCAGAAACATACCCTCCTTGTTCGCCCCAGTGATCACTGTTCAAGAGGGAGGAAAAAATTCAAGAGTACAAAATGTTTGACTGCCTGTCTTAACAAGATACAAAGAAAAAGTTTGAAAGACTTCTTGCGACTGATATGATCCCAAATTTTGCGACTGTTGTGTCCCAGTCCATACCTCACACAGTGACAAGATCTCGCACGACACCACCTGGCTCTGGGTCGTATACCATGGCCTGTCCTACAGTTGGGACAGTCAGCTCCCTTGCCTCCCCCCCCCCCCCCCCCCCAATACATAGAGCACTGGTTGTTACCACACTATCAGTGTGGCCAGAGATGCCTAGTCATCTGCTGCCCTGTTGTCAGGGACGAGGGCGCCTGTCAAGGTGCCCCCTCTCCAGACAAGGACCAGCAGTTGCAGGCTGCGGGCTGAAGAAAAGTACGGTCCCTTTTTCTCATGAAAGATAAAATGGGGTAATCTTCACAGAAATGGAAGTCTAACAAGGATAAAAAGGATAAGTAGAAAGATAAACTAATTTCTGAGGCTTCGGATGTTCTGCTCCCCATCCTTGCAGAGTCAAGCCTACGCACGCTGATGATGGCTCAGGACGATGGCATAGTAGCAAAGTAATCACACCCATCTTTCCCATTGTCCACTTTTTCGGACCTGACTGCAGCACTCCTTTGATGGAATGGTAAGAGGTACTTTTGCCATCTGATCGAACTCTGTCATTTAATGGCTACTTACTCTGTAATTGGCATAGCACTTCAGGACACATGGTTTATGGCAGCACACCTCCATGCTCTGAGAAACTACAAACCGTACTCCACCAATCACGTAAATGTTGAGAGAGCATCTGGTGGGTACTGTGGTATAGTCAACGCCCACACCGTGGCGCCTGCAGCTGCGTGGCCGCGGTCTTTACGTCATACAGCCAGCGGCCGGCATGCCCCGCTTACACGCAGCCCTGCACAGCTGTACAGTGCAGGCACAGGCCTCACACGCTGAGTGCCTCCGCACTGTCATGTCAACCTCGGCCGGTGTCCTCCCGAGAGATAGTTACGTGAGGCCGTGCCGCCAATCATAACAGGACACGACAAGCGGACTCGGTTACGGCGGGCATATTCCTCCACCACTCGTCCTATATAGCCGCATACGCCGCCATGCCTGGCCGTCTCGTGTTGGGCTACCAACTTGCTACATCGACGTCGCACCCAGGAACAACGCTACACTGTACTATGACTGTTTACCATACCGGACTTGGACTCTGCAGCCTATTGGCTGCTCTTGATCAAGCACCAAGTTGTGTTAGTTTTGTGGAACTGTTGGCAATAAACAGAATTTGGAACTCACGCCAATCGTTATTTGTTGTTTCTCCATTTATGGATACAACAGGTACACTCTTGATACTTTCAGTGAGCAGGTGTACCTTACCACTGCACTAGAGGCCGTGGCTGATAGAGTCTACCTGTCAGTTTAGATGACAGTATGTAATGTTTATCTACCCCCCAGGCAGTCCTTTCCAATACCACAAGCTGTTAGAGTTAGTGGAACAGCTAGCTCCTCCATTTCTCTTATGGAGGGACTTTCATGACCATAATCCTCTGTGGGGCAGCAACACTATGCCTTGCAGAGGTCGAATATTAGAACATCTTCTTTCGAAATTGGATGTCAGCGTAATCAACACTGGAGCTACAACACATTTCAGTGCAGTCCACAGAACGTACTCAACTATTGATGTCACAGTTTGCACCCGATTATTTTGCCAATAATTCAGTGATGCTTCCATGGTGATCTTTGTGACAGTGATCATTTTCCTATCATTCTCTTGCTCTCCACTCACAGAAATCTGGAACATGCTCCATCTTGGTCATTTCAGAAAGCTGACTGGCAGGCTTTCTCCTGTAGAGACACTTTTGCAGCCAGCTATGCAACTGATATCAAGAAAGTGGTACTGGATACTACTGATGCTATTTTTCATGCTGCAGCAGCAATGATACCCTACTCCTCTGACTCATCCTGATGTCCACCGGTACCATGGTGGTCTGAAGATATAGACACAGTTATCAGGGAATGCCACAGGGCACTTCAGTGGCACAAATTCCATCCCTCTATGGATAATTTAATAGCATTTAAGAGACTCTGGACGAAAGCTTGGTTTTTAATAAAAAAAAAAAAAGGAAGCAGGAGTGTTGGGTGCAATATATATCGCCTGTGCGATCCCACACCCCATTGTCTCAAGTATGGACTAAACTCCGCCGCATTTTTGGCTGTCCACCCCCATGACTGTTCCTGGCTTCCTTATCAATGGTAATACCTACACTGATCCAGTGGTACTTGCTGAATGTTTTGCAGCACACTCTGCTGAAGTGTCCCCTTGCATCAATTACCATCCTCATTTCCTGATCAGGAGACACATTTTTGAGGGTCGCCCACTATCCTTCCATGCACATGGCTCTGTATCGTATGACATTCCCTTTAGTGAATGAGAGCTTCACAGCACTTTGCCAGAGTCTCAAGATAAGGCCCTTAGATCCTACAAAAGCCACAACCAAATGCTCCAATATCTTCGTGCTGACAGTGTGAAACATATCCTCAGGCTTTTTAATTGTATTTGGTGGGAAGGAGAATTCCCCTTTCATTGGTATTATCATTCCTGTCTTGAAACTGGTAAAGGGCCCACATATTTTAACTAACTATCATCCTATCTCTCTGACGAATGGGCTGTGTAAGCTATTTGAACAAATGTCAACAGCTGTCTCTTTGTTGGTGCCTTGAAGCCGGAGGGCATATATCATGATTCCAAACTGGCTTTCAGGCTTTCCAGTCCTCCACAGATCATCTGGTTCATCTGCAATCTGCAGTGCGTAAAGCTTTCATGCATTGCCTACATATGATTGCTGTGTTCTTTGACCTACAGAAAGCATACAATACCACCTGGCAACTTCATGTCCTGCCTACACTGTATGAGTGGGATTTTTGAAGCAGTTTACTCATTTTTATCCCGAATTTCCTATCCCTCCATCTTTTTCAGGTTAGACTCTCAGCAACCAATATCTACAGGAAACTGGAGTCCCTCAGGGACTGGTTCTGCGCATAATGCTGTTCGCTATTGCCATTGATGGTGTGGTAAATGTTGTGGCTTCCGCAATCTCTCCATCACTATATGTGGATAATCTTTGCCTGTACTCGGCCTGTGCATCACTGCGCACCAGTGAGCACCAACTTCAGGGATCTGTTAGGAGAGTAAGTGACTGGGTCCTGAATCATGACTATCAATTATCTCCAGTAAAATAATGAGTTGTGCACTTTTGCACCACTCCATACAGTTTACTAGTAGAAGACAGTAAGATTGCACACTGACATTCAGTGTCAGTTACTAGACTGGTTCTGCAGTGAAGAATAAAAATGACATAAATGCACCTCACTGCGAAACAAGCAAATTGTGGCAGGAGAGGTGAGCAAACTGCAGCTGCTGACTGTTGTTGGTTTTCCCAGCTGTAACAGCAATGTCTTCTGTTGCTGGTGGAATTCCCATTGTTTTTCTCGCTACTGCTGGAAGACCCACTGTTTTTCCTACTGTTGTTGTTGTTGTTGCAACTGCTGGTGCCACAGCTTTGGAAACTAAAGATCCTTGATTCACTAGAATAGTTGGGTGGTGAGAAAGTTCTCTTTGCCACTTTTCTATCCTACTCTGTGTAGGTAGAACACTGTTTATGACCATTTACACTGGTGGTAACACAGAGACTGGCAGAATGAAATAGGCAGTTCCTGAGGTCTATGACGGCAAAGTTAACAAAGTGAACAGATAAGTGAAAGAAGTCTAGATTGTAGCAAAGTCTTCTTAAGCATAAAGAATAGTCCAGACAGCACTCCAAATCACAAATTAAAATCAAGTGTGGTAAAGACTCTTACTATTGACTGACACATAACTAAGGTTTGGGAGGTTAGCAAAGACTGACTGGGGCAAATTGGATTATGGTACTTAGCGACACACACATCAAGGAATGGTACCACATGACATCCTTGCCGCGGCTATGGAGCATCATGGGGGTGCGAGCTTTTACTGTCGTATGTAGCCTGAATATGTCTGGTATGTTCTCCCTATCAATACTAGGGCTAGGCTGGGAATGTGAATTGCTGCCAGATACTAAAGAAAGTGAAATATGACCTTGTCATTATATTTACAGAGTATTCTTTCACTTTTTGCCGATGTGTGCTCGATATACAGAGTATGGCAGTCACAACACACTGTATAAGCTGTGTTCTGTTGCTAAACTGTCTTGGTTGGAGATTGACACCCATGAAGTAATGCCCTTGAGAACCTTCTTGCTGTGAGTGAATGTCTGCACGTGTTGGTTTATGGTGTGCTGTGTCTCAGTGTGCCACTCTACTTCACTTGGCAAGTACATTCAGGAATGGAAGTTGGCTAATCTGACATTTGGTGTTCCAAAAATCTTCTATGTGGTGTTTTGTGTGTGGCCAGATTATGAACATACCATCTACATATCAAAGTAGAATGTGAGGGCTTGTAGCTTTTGACTCTAAAGTAGACACAGCATGTTATTAGAGGCTCTGAGGTGGAGCTCCCAAAATATGTACTGTACTAAAATAAATTTCTCAATAACACATTAACTTAACTCTGTCCAAACAGGCCATGAAAGCCCAATGGTACTGACCAGCCGTCGTGTCATCCTCGGCAACAGGTGTCACTGGATGCAGACATGGAGGGGCATATGGTCAGCACACCGCTCTCCCGGCTGTATGTCAGTTTACAAGACTGGAGCCGCTACTTCTCAATCAAGTAGCTCCTCAGTTTGCCTCACAAAGGCTGAGTGCAGCCCGCTTGCCAACAGTGCTCGGCAGACGGGATGGTCACCCATACAAGCACTAGGCCAGCCCGACAGTGCTTAACTTAGGTGATCTGACGGGAATCGGTGTTACCACTGTGGCAAGGCCATTGGCCTCAATAACATATTACAGAATTTAAATTATCAGACAACATTTCATGTATTTCCCACAGGGATACGAATAATGCCAGTCAGCATTTTTGGATACATCATATCCGACTATGTTTTTCGGACAAGCAGTAGCTAGTCTTAAGGCTGCTCCTTGAAATGCCATGTAGCTCTATGTAGCAGAGGTGTGCAGCTCTTGTGGATGTCCCAAAAGCTCTGGTGTTTCAGCCTAAAGGTGTTCTACCAATGTGCACACAATTTTAAGGTTCCACTGTTCAAATGCTATCTTCTTATGCTGCCACTATGACGGCATCACCCTCCATGACACCATTATGCCACTCATCTAAGCTTACTCCAGTGGTCCCTCAGGGCCACCCATCCTCATTCTCCATCCTGCTGGCTGGGGGCATGTCTATTTCTGTTGCTCTCAAAGCTTCTGCTTTGGGAGCATTGCCTCACAAATGCCGGGGACATCGGTTCCCTCCCCCCAACTGGAGAAGCAAGAGCCTTCCCTGGCTTCTCTCACGCAGAAGGGGTCCCTTGGGTCTCTACCTTCCATGGTCCCCACTGTGGTCAAGTGGACAACAGCCTGTGGCTGAAAGAGCTATAGCTGCTGGTTGAAGGTCGTCACGGTCTTCCTCTGTCCCTGAAACTACTTCTGAGAAGCCCTCCCAGGAAGCCGCTAAGGAATGGCAAAAAAAAAAAAAAAAAAAAAAAAAAAAACAGAGAAGAAATCTGTTAGGAAACAGGAGACTCCAGTGGCCCCTGCACCACCACTCCCTAACAGTTCTGCATCTGAGGATGAGTTGGAGATGCAGGCATCCTCTGACGACCTAGATCTCGCCAACACCTCGGATGCAGTGGTACTGGCTATGAACACTCAACCAGTGGCATCACCTGATGCTGAGGTATACTTTGCCACCTAGGTCACTTTATGCCTTCACCGACTCCAGAAAGTGTCATTCTCCAGTGGAACTGCGGCAGTTGTTTCTTCCACCTGGATAAGTTACGACAACTATTTAAGTGTTACACCTGCTTTATGCATTGCCCTTCAGGAAACCTGGTTTCCCGCAGTGCTGACCCTCGTCCTTTATGGCTATCAGGGGTACTATAAAAACTGTCAGTTGGAGTTTGTGTCTGTGTCATTACCTCTTGTTTGTAATGAACCAGTGCCTCTTCAAACACTTTTCGAAGCCATGGCTGCCAGGGTGAGGACAATGCAGGAAATTACCATTTGTAATGTGCACCTCCCTCCAGATGGTGAAGTGCCGCCCCATGTATTGGCTGCACTAATTTCCCAGCTGCCCCCACCTTTTCTACTTCTGGGTGAATTTAAGGCCCATAACCCTTTGTGGGGTGGAACCAGGGTTACTGGCCATGGTAAAGATATTGAGGACTTACTGACTCAACTCGACATCTGCCTCCTAAATACAGGTGCCCGCATACACATCAGTGTGGCACATGGCACATACTCAGCCATTGATATCTCGGTTTACAGTCCTGTCCTCCTCACGTCCATCCACAGGAGAGCTCATGACGACTTGTGTGGTAGTGACCACTTTCCACTCTTCCTGTCCCTACCCTGGAATCCCTCATCTAGACACTTGCCCAGATGGGCTCTTCCCAAGCTGACTGGGATGCCTTCACCTATGCTACCACCATTTAATCTCTGTTATGTGGCAACATCATCGAGGTGATCCACACCATCACTGTTACCATTGTTGCTGCAGCTAAATTGGCAATCCCTTGTTTCTCAGATTGCCTCCAGTGGAATCCAGTGCCTTGGTGGTCTCCAGAAATCACTGCAACCATTAGAGACCACAGGCGGGCCCCCCAACGCCATAAGTGCCACGTGTCCCTGGAGAACCTCCTTGTCTTCAAACGGCTCCATGCCCAGGTCCACCTACTCATCAGACAACAGAAGCAGGAGTGCTGGGATCGCTACATCTTCACCAAAAGAACACAAACCTCTCCTTCCCATGTTTGGACCAAGCTCTGATGCCTTTATGGCTATCAGATCCCTGCAGGTGCACTGGAAATTTCTCCACATGGAGCTGTATCTGCCTACCAGATGTAATCGCAGACCGTCTTGCTGAGCATTATGTTCACACCACTGCATATGAGAATTACCACGCAACGACAACAGCTATCTTTTGCTCCACACCACTGTGAGCCATATTCCCACTCCCTTCAGTGATTGGGAATTTCTCAGTGCCCTTGCCGACTGTCTTGACATATCCTCTGGTCTAGGCCGCATCCATTCCCAAATGCTTAAACTTCTGTCAGCGGACTACCAGCGTCACCGCCTTGCTGTCTTCAATTGCACATGGAACGATGGTGAATTGCCATTGCAATGGCGAGGAAGCATTATTGTTCCAGTGCTAAAGCCTAGTAAGAACCCACTACATGTGGGTAGCTATTGTCCTATCAGCCTCACCAACGTTCTGAACTAGCTGCTTGAACTTATGGTGAGCCGGCGGTTGTGTTGGCTCCTCGAGTCTTGGGGCCTTCTGGCTCCGTCCCATGGCGGTTTTCACCAAGTTGCTCCACCATCCATAACTTGGTCTACCTGGAGTCTGCCATTTGATCGGTCTTTTCCCAGCAACAACACCTTATTGCTGTCTTGTTTGACCTGATGATGGCCTACAATACCACTTGGCGACACCATATCCTCACTACTCAGCATGAGTGGGGTCTCTGGGGCCCACTTCCGACTTTTGTACGGAACTTATTGTCACTCTGCACTTGCAGAGTTTGCATCGGTGCTTCCCACAATGCACCCCATACAAGAGAATGGGGTCCTGCAGGGCTCTGTCCAGAGTGTTCCACCCTTTTTAACTCCACTCAGTATACTTGAACTAGCAGTAGGGTCCTCAGTATCTCCCCTCCTATATGCTGACAATTATTGTATTTCCTTCTGCTCCTCTTCTATTGGTGTAACTGAATGCTGGCTGCAGGGAGCCATATAGAAAGTGCAGTCATGGGCCCTCACTCATGGCTTTCAGCTTTCAGCTGCCAAGAGTTGTGTAATGCACTTCTGTCATTGTCGCACTGTCCAACCCCATCCAGTACTTTACCTTGATGACCAACTACTTGATGTGATTGAGAATTACCACTTTCTGGGACTGGTCTTCGTTGTCCGCTTAACGCTTAACTTGGCTTCCCCATCTTCATCAGCTTAAGGAATATATATTCCACGTGGGAAAAATATATCTAAAAACAAAGATGATGTGACTTACCGAACGAAAGTGCTGGCAGGTCGATAGACACACAAACAAACACAAACACACACACAAAATTCAAGCTTTCGCAACAAACTGTTGCCTCATCAGGAAAGAGGGAAGGAGAGGGAAAGACGAAAGATATGACTTACCGAACGAAAGCGCTGGCAGGTCGATAGACACACAAACAAACACAAACACACACACAAAATTCAAGCTTTCGCAACAAACTGTTGCCTCATCAGGAAAGAGGGAAGGAGAGGGAAAGACGAAAGGATGTGGGTTTTAAGGGAGATGGTAAGGAGTCATTCCAATCCCGGGAGATGTCTGCTTGTGTCTGTATATGTGTGGATGGATATGTGTGTGTGTGCGAGTGTATACCCGTCCTTTTGTCCCCCTAAGGTAAGTCTTTCCGCTCCCGGGATTGGAATGACTCCTTACCCTCTCCCTTAAAACCCACATCCTTTCGTCTTTCCCTCTCCTTCCCTCTTTCCTGATGAGGCAACAGTTTGTTGCGAAAGCTTGAATTTTGTGTGTGTGTTTGTGTTTCTTTGTGTGTCTATCGACCTGCTAGCGCTTTCGTTCGCCAAATGAAAGTGCTGGCAGGTCGACAGACACACAAACGAACACAAACATACACACAAAATTCAAGCTTTCGCAACAAACTGTTGCCTCATCAGGAAAGAGGGAAGGAGAGGGAAAGACAAAAGGATGTGGGTTTTAAGGGAGAAGGTAAGGAGTCATTCCAATCCCGGGAGCGGAAAGACTTACCTTAGGGGGAAAAAAGGACGGGTATACACTCGCACACACACACATATCCATCCACACATATACAGACACAAGCAGACATATTTAAAGACAAAGAGTTTGGGCGGAGATGTCAGCCGAGGCAGAAGTGCAGAGGCAAAGATGTTGTTGAATGACAGGTGAGGTATGAGTGGCGGCAACTTGAAATTAGCGGAGATTGAGGCCTGGTGGATAATGAGAAGAGAGGATATATTGAAGAGCAAGTTCCCATCTCCGGAGATCGGATAGGTTGGTGTTAGTGGGAAGTATCCAGATAACCCGGACAGTGTAACACTGCGCCAAGATGTGCTGGCCGTGCACCAAGGCATGTTTAGCCATAGGGTGATCCTTATTACCAACACACTGTCTGCCTGTGTCCATTCATGCGAATGGACAGTTTGTTGTTGGTCATTCCCACATAGAATGCATCACAGTGTAGGTAGGTCAGTTGGTAGATCACGTGGGTGCTTTCACACGTGGCTCTGCCTTTGATCGTGTACACCTTCCGGGTTACAGGACTGGAGTAGGTGGTGGTGGGAGGGTGCATGGGACAGGTTTTACACCGGGGGCGGTTACAAGGGTAGGAGCCAGAGGGTAGGGAAGGTGGTTTGGGGATTTCATAGGGATGAACTAAGAGGTTACGAAGGTTAGGTGGATGGCGGAAAGACACTCTTGGTGGAGTGGGGAGGATTTCATGAAGGATGGATCTCATTTCAGGGCAGGATTTGAGGAAGTCGTATCCCTGCTGGAGAGCCACATTCAGAATCTGATCCAGTCCCGGAAAGTATCCTGTCACAAGTGGGGCACTTTTGTGGTTCTTCTGTGGGAGGTTCTGGGTTTGAGAGGATGAGGAAGTGGCTCTCGTTATTTGCTTCTGTACCAGGTCGGGAGGGTAGTTGTGGGATGCGAAAGCTGTTGTCAGGTTGTTGGTGTAATGCTTCAGGGATTCCGGACTGGAGCAGATTCGTTTGCCACGAAGACCTAGGCTGTAGGGAAGGGACCGTTTGATGTGGAATGGGTGGCAGCTGTCGTAATGGAGGTACTGTTGCTTGTTGGTGGGTTTGATGTGGACGGACGTGTGAAGCTGGCCATTGGACAGGTGGAGGTCAACATCAAGGAAAGTGGCATGGGATTTGGAGTAGGACCAGGTGAATCTGATGCAACCAAAGGAGTTGAGGTTGGAGAGGAAATTCTGGAGTTCTTCTTCACTGTGAGTCCAGATCATGAAGATGTCATCAATAAATCTGTACCAAGGCCAACCGCAAATTAGAGCAGCATGCCACCCTTCACCTCAAAAAACTATCCAATCTCCTGGTTTCCCACCTCCGGAAAGGCACCTCACTCACCCTTCACAACCTTTCCAGCAAACCTCAACCACCTCTCATTGCGCACAAACCCAGTCTCTCCCATCTACTCAATCTCCCACTTCCAGCTCCACTCCCTCCAAAACCTCAAAATTCCAATCAACACAATCTGGTACCACAACACCCTAATTCAGTAGTTAACCTTTCCTCCAAACCTCTCTCCCAATCCGAAACCTCTGTCCTATCCAAAGGCCTCACCTTCAGCCCCACTCCCAGATTCAACCAAACAGCCCTCGTCAAAGATTTACTGTCCTACACTCGTACTCTCTGCTGGAAGTATCACTTTGCCACGAAGAAAAATGATCCTAATCCTACCCCTAATGATCCAACTCCCCAAGACACTATCCAAATTGAACCCTGCCTGGAACAGTTCCGTCCTCCGTCACAGCGGGACCCACCTCCTCTTCCTCAAAATCACCCTCTCCAAACCTTCCAGGAATTTCTGACTTCCAGCCTTGCCTCTCAATCCTTCTTAAAAAACCTTAATCCTACTCCCAGCATCACCACTGCTGAAGCCCAGGCTATCCGTGATCTGAAGGCTGACCGGTCCATCGTCATTCTTCCGGCGGACAAGGGTTCCACGACTGTGGTACTTGATCGTCAGGAGTATGTGGCTGAGGGACTGCGTCAGCTTTCAGACAACACCACATACAAAGTTTGCCAAGGTAGTCCCATTCCTGATGTCCAGGCGGAGCTTCAAGGAATCCTCAGAACCGTAGGCCCCCTACAAAACCTTTCACCTGACTCCATCAACCTCCTGACCCCACCGACACCCCGCACCCCTACCTTCTACCTTCTTCCTAAAATTCACAAACCCAATCATCCCGGCCGCCCCATTGTAGCTGGTTACCAAGCCCCCACAGAACGTATCTCTGCCTACGTAGATCAACACCTTCAACCCATTACATGCAGTCTCCCATCCTTCATCAAAGACACCAACCACTTTCTCAAACGCCTGGAATCCTTACCCAATCCGTTACCCCCAGAAACCATCCTTGTAACCATTGATGCCACTTCCTTATACACAAATATCCCGCACGTCCAGGGCCTTGCTGCGATGGAGCACTTCCTTTCACGCCGATCACCTGCCACCCTACCTAAAACCTCTTTCCTCATTACCGAGCCAGCTTCATCCTGACCCACAACTTCTTCACTTTTGAAGGCCAGACATACCAACAATTAAAGGGAACAGCCATGGGTACCAGGATGGCCCCCTCGTACGCCAACCTATTCATGGGTCGCTTAGAGGAAGCCTTCTTGGTTACCCAGGCCTGCCAACCCAAAGTTTGGTACAGATTTATTGATGACATCTTCATGATCTGGACTCACAGTGAAGAAGAACTCCAGAATTTCCTCTCCAACCTCAACTCCTTTGGTTGCATCAGATTCACCTGGTCCTACTCCAAATCCCATGCCACTTTCTTTGATGTTGACCTCCACTTGTCCAATGGCCAGCTTCACACGTCCGTCCACATCAAACCCACCAACAAGCAACAGTACCTCCATTACGACAGCTGCCACCCATTCCACATCAAACGGTCCCTTCCCTACAGCCTAGGTCGTCGTGGCAAACGAATCTGCTCCAGTCCGGAATCCCTGAAGCATTACACCAACAACCTGACAACAGCTTTCGCATCCCGCAACTACCCTCCCGACCTGGTACAGAAGCAAATAACGAGAGCCACTTCCTCATCCTCTCAAACCCAGAACCTCCCACAGAAGAACCACAAAAGTGCCCCACTTGTGACAGGATACTTTCCGGGACTGGATCAGATTCTGAATGTGGCTCTCCAGCAGGGATACGACTTCCTCAAATCCTGCCCTGAAATGAGATCCATCCTTCATGAAATCCTCCCCACTCCACCAAGAGTGTCTTTCCGCCGTCCACCTAACCTTCGTAACCTCTTAGTTCATCCCTATGAAATCCCCAAACCACCTTCCCTACCCTCTGGCTCCTACTATTGTAACCGCCCCCGGTGTAAAACCTGTCCCATGCACCCTCCCCCCACCACCTACTCCAGTCCTGTAACCCGGAAGGTGTACACGATCAAAGGCAGAGCCACGTGTGAAAGCACCCACGTGATCTACCAACTGACCTGCCCACTCTGTGATGCATTCTATGTGGGAATGACCAGCAACAAACTGTCCATTCGCATGAATGGACACAGGCAGACAGTGTTTGTTGGTAATGAGGATCACCCTGTGGCTAAACATGCCTTGGTGCACGGCCAGCACATCTTGGCGCAGTGTTACACCGTCCGGGTTATCTGGATACTTCCCACTAACACCAACCTATCCGAGCTCCGGAGATGGGAACTTGCGCTTCAATATATCCTCTCTTCTCGTTATCCACCAGGCCTCAATCTCCGCTAATTTCAAGTTGCCGCCACTCATACCTCACTTGTCATTCAACATCTTTGCCTCTGTACTTCCACCTCGACTGACATCTCTGCCCAAACTCTTTGTCTTTAAATATGTCTGCTTGTGTCTGTATATGTGTGGATGGATATGTGTGTGTGTGCGAGTGTATACCCGTCCTTTTTTCCCCCTAAGGTAAGTCTTTCCGCTCCCGGGATTGGAATGACTCCTTACCTTCTCCCTTAAAACCCACATCCTTTCGTCTTTCCCTCTCCTTCCCTCTTTCCTGATGAGGCAACAGTTTGTTGCGAAAGCTTGAATTTTGTGTGTATGTTTGTGTTCGTTTGTGTGTCTGTCGACCTGCCAGCACTTTCATTTGGTAAGTTACATCATCTTTGTTTTATATATATATATATATATATATATATATATATATATATATATATATATATATATATATTTGTGTGTGGGGGGGGGGGGGCAGCAATATCACTCTCACATGATAACTTGATTGTGGGATAGATTGGTCTGTAGTGTAGCCCGAGGTCTAGGTTCCAATCGATAACTGTTGCAGCTTTCTGTAGTATGTAAATCATGAGCCGCACCTGCTCTCTAAGGCTTCTTCCTCAAATGCTTCCATAAAAATGTTGGCTCTCACTAGTGATGGTGGGCAGTCCATCATCGCTTCATCCATCTGTCCATAGTTATTTCTTTTTAACAGGAAGTCTGTTTGTTTGAGAATAAATTTAAACCATTTTGCTTGTGACAGCCCAAATATCTCTCCTATGAGGTTTAGGGAGTCTCTTAGGCGCTGGCATTTACCAACAAAGGGAATGATCATCACTGTCAGGTGTTCGCTACCTCTTAGGTTGACACAGCCATATTGTTTATGATGGAACAGAGTGGCATGCCTTACTTATGACCACTACAATTGTCTAAAGTTTGTGTCATTGTAGCAAATCACAAATCTGAAAACAAAATAACTGGACGAGTACTCCATTACAGCAGAAATGTGTAACGTCCTTAACTAATACAATATGACCATTAAAGAATAAAGTAGAACAAGAAATGGTTACTGGAATACATAGCAGCATTTGTATTCCTATTTAGTTCACCATTTTTACCACACTCTCTTAAAGCTGAATTGTAACAGTTTGAATGTAAGGGGATACATCCAAAATAACATGAGGTGAGTGAAATAGCAGAAACTGGTACATACTGTTAGTCCAACAGATCCAAAGTGAGGCAGACCCTTGAACATGTTGAACATTACAGAAAAAAGATAATACATATTTATAATTTTTCACATGTGCTAATTTACCTTCTTGAAATCCTAAGTGAAATGATGATCTAGGATATGGAAGGCAGGTGGGAGGGAGTAAATTTATTTTCATGTATGAATTAATACAAAACATAAATCAATATACCCATGTATATGTACTATGAAATAAAAACAAAATTAATAAAATAGTTAACAAAATTGTGAGTCACAATTGTTGGCCGTTACTTACCTTTGGAAATTAAAATTTCAGACTGTCGATAGATGCACATAAAAGTAAATACACTATACTAGCTTTTGGAACTAATGATATTGTCCTCGGCAAGGAGACAATAATAGATTAGGTTAAGTTAAAAAGGAAGGAGAGGTCACTCAGACCATAGGATGAAAATGCCTCACTTGTTGTTTGAGGACAAGGGAAGAGAGGACTGAAGTAAACATACTCTTTCAGTAATGTTGTGCAGGCTGTATAATCTTTTCCATATTAATTGGGTGACATCATTTGATGGAGAAGTCTTATTTAACTGTTTCCAGCTGATTTGTGACAACGCACAATATGTGTGATTACCAGTTTACAGTCTCTTTTTATGCCTCACACAGCTTCTTGCAGGAGACTGCGAACACCAGTCATGGTCTCTTAAGCAGTACTTGTAATCATTTGTTTATTCAATGGTTTTGAGAAGTTTATTTTGCTCTAATATTTCCACAGGGACGATTTTTTAGCTGTAAAAGGTATAGAAAGGTTTATAGAATTATCAGCATAAGAACAGATAATACAACACATGAATAGCCCCTACTGACTGTCTCACTTTATATTACACTCTGGTCTAATATTCTACCAATTGCTTAAAACTGAGATGAGTGAATCAGAGCTATACCAACAATAAAAAGGAAAGTGATTCTATAAAATGAAGGATACGGTGTATGATGTCAAACAAATTGGTTACTCGGAACACAAATGTTGTATGAACCTTGCGAGGAGCACAAATTAAGTAGAAACATTGGAAATCACCCTAAAAAATGCCCAGTGTGTGGAACTGATTTCTGATAAATATTGCAGTTTGTTTATGTGTAAATGAAATATTCGCTATGCAAAGCAAACTTCTAAAACTTTTTCTGTTTCACACATTTTGCAGTTGGTTCTTTGGCAAAATATTGAGGAAGGAAGCAGAGAAACTTCTGATGGATGATGAAAATATTCGTGGAACATTCCTTGTGCGCTACAGTGAACATAATCCTAATGGATTTTCATTAAGTGTTAAAGATTGGGAAGAAACCAGGGGTTATCATGTCAAACATTATAAAATAAAACCACTGGACAATGGCGGCTTTTATATAGCCACAAACCAGACATTTCCAACTCTTCAGTCTCTGGTTATGGCATATTCAAGTAAGTATTAGATTTTTATTTGTGTGCCTGTTTAACTTAGAAGTAAATCTATATTAAGAAATAAATATTATAAAATATAACAAAATGTTATCATAAAATATAACACCTGACCAAAATTAACTAGGGGAATTTTGTCATTAATCATAGGCATGGATTGCAGAATGGTAATCATTTAAAAATAGCAAGGGATTCCTATATAGATGCAACAGCTTGGCCCCTATACTAAATGCAGGAACAGTACATTAGAACTAGCGTATCCATGAATAACAACAAACTACATGAAATGAATTCAACATTTAATAATTTTCATTGTAATATTAAAATGGGGGTTGCCTCTCACCACAGGAGGTGATAATGGATCCCTTCCAACTCATGCGCTAAATTCCTCTCCCAGTACCAAAGCACGGGAAAGCTCTCTTTTTCTGAGTGGTTGAATAATTCGGTAGCCAATCAGGCAGCAGAAAGTTCAGGATGGAATAACAAAAGTGTTATGAAAAGGATAGAGATAATGTCGAATTGCAGACAGACACAATGGAAAACTTGCTATAGATTTTAGCTTTTGGCCAAAAGGCTTCCTTATGAAGCATAACACACACACACATTTACACTAGCACCAATTGCACACACGTTCACTGTGTCTGACTCTTGTGGCCAGACAGTCGTAACTGCACCTGATGGGAGCAACAATGTGGTGGTGGGGTAAAGTGCTGGGTGAGGTTGGTGGAGGGGGGGGGGGGGGAGCAGAGAAGAGGAAAAGGACTTGGGAATGTCCCACCTTTGTAATTTAGAAAAGCTGGTGCTGATAGAAAGGATCCAGATGGCACAGGCTGTGAAGCAGTCATCAAAGTGAAGCACATTTTGCTGAGCAGCTTATTTAGCAACTGTGTGGTCCAGCTGTCTCTTGGTCACAGTTTGTCAGTGTCCATTCATGTGGATAGACAGCATCTACATCTACAACTACATCCATACTCCGCAAGCCACCTGACGGTGTGTGGTGGAGTGTACTCTGAGTACCTCTATCGGTTCTCCATTCTATTCGAGTCTCATATTGTTCATGGAAAGAAGGATTGTCGGTATGCCTCTGTGTGGGCTCTAATCTCTCTGATTTTATCCTCATGGTCTCTTCGCGAGATATACGTATGAGGGAGTAACATACTGCTTGACTCCTCGGTGAAGGTATGTTCTCGAAACTTCAACAAAAGCCCGTACCGAGCTACTGAGTGTCTCTCCAACAGAGTCTTCCACTGGAGTTTATCTATCATCTCCGTAACGCTTTCGCGATTACTAAATGATCCTGTAACGAAGCGCGCTGCTCTCCGTTGGATCTTCTCTATCTCTTCTGTCAACCCTATCTGGTACGGATCCCACACTGCTGAGCAGTATTCAAGCAGTGGGTGAACAAGCCTACTGTAACCTACTTCCTTTGTTTTCGGATTGGATTTCCTTAGGATTCTTCCAATGAATCTCAGTCCGGCATCTGCTTTACCAACGATCAACTTTATATGATCATTCCATTTTAAATCACTCCTAATGCCTACTCTCAGATAATTTATGGAATTAACTGCTTCCAGTTGCTGACCTATATTATAGCTAAATGATAAGGGATCTTTCTTTCTATGTATTCGCAGCACATTACACTTGTCTACATTGAGATTCAATTGCCATTCCCTGCACCATGCGTCAATTCGCTGCAGATCCTCCTGCATTTCAGTACAGTTTTCCATTGTTACAACCTCTTGATATACCACAGCATCATCCGCAAAAGCCTCAGTGAACTTCCGATGTCATCCACAAGGTCATTTATGTATATTGTGAATAGCAACGGTCCTACGACACTCCCCTGCGGCACACCTGAAATCACTCTTACTTCAGAAGACTTCTCTCCATTGAGAGTGACATGCAGCGTTCTGTTATCTAGGAACTCTTCAATCCAATCACACAATTGGTCTGATAGTCCATATGCTCTTACTTTGTTCATTAAACGACTGTGGGGAACTGTATCGAACACCTTGCGGAAGTCAAGAAACACAGCACCTACCTGGGAACCCGTGTCTATGGCCCTCTGAGTGTCGTGGACGAATAGCACGAGCTGGGTTTCACACGAATTTCTTTTTCGAAACCCATGCTGATTCCTACAGAGTAGATTTCTAGTCTCCAGAAAAGTCATTATACTCTAACATAATATGTGTTCCAAAATTCTACAGCTGATTGACGTTATAGATATAGGTCTATTGCACGTCTGGTCAACGTCCCTTCTTGAAAATGGGGATGACCTGTGCCCTTTTCCAATCCTTTGGAATGCTACGCTCTTCTAGAGAACTACGGTACACCGCTGCAAGAAGGGGGGGGGGGGGGGCAAGTTCCTTCGCCTACTCTGTGTAAAATCGAACTGGTAATTGTTTCTCTATCCCTCTGTTGTCTATTTCGATATCTACCATTTTGTCATCTGTATGACAATCTAGAGAAGGAACTACAGTGCAGTCTTCCTCTGTGAAACAGCTTTGGAAAAAGACATTTAGTATTTCAGCCTTTAATCTGTCATCCTCTGTTTCAGTACAATTTTGGTCACAGAGTGTCTGGACATTTTGTTTTGATCCACCTACCAATTTGACATAAGACCAAAATTTCTTAGGATTTCTGACAAGTCAGTACATAGAACTTTACTTTCGAATTCATTGAACGCCTCTCGCATAGCCCTCCTCACACTACATTTCGCTTCTCATAATTTTTGTTTGCCTGCAAGGCTTTGGCTATGTTTATGTTTGCTGTGAAGTTCCCTTTGCTTCCGCAGCATTTTTCTAACTCGGTTGTTGTACCACGGTGGCTATTTTCCATCTCTTACGATCTTGCTTGGCTTATACTCATCTAACGCATATTGTACGATGGTTTTGAACTTTGTCCACTGATCATCAACACTATCTGATTTGAGATTAAACTTTTGTGTTGAGCCGTCAGGTACTCTGAAATCTGCTTTTTGTCACTTTTGCAAAACAGAAAAATCTTCCTACCGTTTTTAATATTTCTATTTACGGCTGAAATTATCGATGCAGTAACCGCTTTATGATCGCTGATTCCCTATTCTGCGTTAACTGTTTCAAATAGTTCGAGTCTGTTTGTCACCAGAAGCTCTAATATGTTATCGCCACAAGTCGGTTCTCTGTTTAACTGCTCAAGGTAGTTTTCAGATAAAGCACTTAAAAAAATTTCACAGGATTCTTTGTCCCTGCCACCCGTTACGAATGTTTGAGTCTCCCAGTCTATATCCGGCAAATTAAAATCTCTACCCAGAACTATAACATGGTGGGGAAATCTACTCGAAATATTTTCCAAATTATCTTTCAGGTGCTCAGCCACAACAGCTTGTTTGTCATTATGCCCACATAGAAAGCAGCAAAGTGGTTGCAGCTTAGTTGATTATGTGACAGCCTTCACAGATAGTGCTACCTTTGATGGGATAGGAGATGCTTGTGATTGGACTGTAGTGGGGGGGTGGGGGGGATATATAGGACTGGTCTTGCATCTAGGTGTACAACAGAGATATGAGCAATGAGGGAAGGGATTGGAGGCAAGGGTATAGTAGGGGTGGAGAAGAATATCATGTAGGTTTGCTGGGTGCAGAATACCACTGTAGGAGGGGTGGGAAGGATAGTGGATAAGATAATAATTTCAGGGCACAACAAGAGGTAGTCTAAAACCTGGTGGAGAATGTGACTCAGTTGCTCTGGTCCTGGGTGGTACTGAGTCACAAGGGAAGTGCTGCTTTGTGTCCAGATGGTGAGTACATGGGAGGTGGTAGGTGACTACAGAGACAAGGCACAGGGGATATCTTCCTGTACAAGGTTGGGTGTATAATTTCACTCTGTGAAGGTTTCAGTGAAACCTTTGGTGTATTTGGAGAAGTACTGTTCATTAGTCCAGATGTGACAACCATGGGTGGCTAGGCTGTGTGGAATGGACTTCTTGGTATGGAATGGATGTCAGCTGTCAAAGTGGAAGTATTCCTGGTATTTGGTAGGTAAGATAGGGACAGAGGTACTGATATAGCCATCTTTGAGGTGTAGGTCAATATTGAGGAAAGTGGCTTGTTGAGTTGAGGGGGATCAGGTGAAGTGAGTGGGGGAGAAAATGTCGAGTTTCTGGAGGAATGTGGATAAGATGTTCTCAGTCTTGGTCCAGATGATGAAGATGTTGTCAATGAATCTGAACCAGGTGAGAGGTTTGGAGCATTAGGTGGTTAGGAAGGGTGGCCCATAAATAGTTTCGCATAGGATGATGCCATGATGGTCCCATTGCTGTATCACAAATTTTTTTGTAAATGATATCTTCAGAGGATTCATTGATTGACATTTTTGTGATCTGGACGGAGACTGAGGACACACTATCCACATTCCTCCAGAACATCAATGCCTTCTCCCCCATTCATCTCACCTGATCATCCTCAGCCCAGCAAACTACTTTCCTCAATATTGCCATCCACCTCGTAGATGGTTACACCACTACCTCTGTCCATATCAAACCTACCACCAGCTGAATCATGTTCTCTGCCAGGTTTTCGACTACCTCTTGTTGTGCCTTGAAATGACGGTTATCTTACCCACTATCCTTCCCACCCCTCCCACAGTGGTATTCTGCTACGCACCAAACCTACACAATATCCTTGTCCATCCCTACTACAGCTGCACCCCAATCCCTTGCCTCGTGGCTTATATCTCTGCAGTACACCTAGATGCAAGACCTGCCCCATACATCATCCGAGCACCACCTACTCCAGTCAGGTCACAGGTGTCTCCTATCCCTGGAAGCAGTAATGTGATTTACAAACTAAACTGCAACCACTGTGCTGATTTCTACGTGAGCGTGGTGACTAACAAGCTGTCTGTCTGCATGAAAGGCCACCAGTAAACTGACCAAGAGACAGCTGGACCACCCAGTCGCTGAGCATGCTGCCCAACACAATGTGCTTTACTTCAATGATGGCTTCACAGTCTGTGTCATCTGGTTCCTTCCCACCAACACCAGCTTTTGTGAACTGTGCAGGTGGGAACTCTCTCTGCAGTATATTGTACATTCCTCTAAGACCCACGTGCTTAACCTTCATTTATCCGTGTTCTTCATCCACCTATCTCCTCCCCTGCATCCACTCCAGCACTATGCCATTTCCGTCCCCCCCACCCCCACCCCCACCCCCCCACCCCTCACCCACCCTTCATTCCAAAACATCCCAACTGCACTGAGCAGCCCAGTCATTTCCCCACCATGCCCGAGCATACTTCACAAGCAGCACTATATCTTTCCCACCCCAACCCCCCTCCCCCCACCCTGCTATCGTCCTTACCTCCACTGCTGGACAGGTGTTCCCATCAGGCACAGGTATGATTTAGTCTGACCACAGCGGCCATAGCTAATAGATGTGTGTGAGAGTTGTGCTTTTGTGAATGTGTATGCTTTCTACTTCAGAAGGTCTTTTGGTAAAAAGCTAAAATGTGTAGCAGTCTTTTCATTGTGCCCATTTGTGACTCACCATCTCCATTTCGTAATATCTGCTTCATATTTTTATTCAAATAATCTGGTACTCTCCCTCTGTGGGCCAGTCCCTATTTTAAAATCAGTTTACATGATATCATGAAATAAAACATTGCCAAAAACAAAAATAGCCCCATCTGAACTCATCTGACGGAGTGAAGTAATACACCTTTGTCACCGTTGAGAAGTAAATCTGTACCTAACACAGCTGATGTCAAGGAATTCGAATTCAGTAAATTAATTTCAAATTTAAATAACATTTCCCAGTGAATAGAATAATAGTAGCTGCCTAAAATTGAAATTATTACACAACTCTGTAATCTTTTCGTGAAAATATTGTTTACTACATTACTAAAGGACCTTGTATTTAGTTAAAATTCTACACTGACTTCTGCATAAATCATATTAACATGTCAAATTTTGTACAGGTGATGTAAATTGCAATATTGCAAATCCTTTCATTCAGGGTGTATACGCCTCAGGACAACCGGGAGATCCGGGAAATACCCGGGAATTTTTTCATCCGGGAGAAAACCGGGAAAAACCCGGGAATTTTTTAGAATTCTGGGATTTTTTCATTGTTTTAGTTTTCAGTTAAATTTTTGTCACTTTGACTGGTAAGAACCAATACTCTAACATAAAATATTAATGTATCTAGCTACTGCAGAATAATACTGCAGCAATAAAAAACGAGAGAAAAAATTAATAAATAAAACTGAAGTTGCAAAGGAAATGGACCACACACAACAACAAAACACAGTGCTCATACAAGCGTCTACCAACAGCAAAATGTGTCAAAGGCTTTAGGAAGACTATGCAATGTTTCATAACAACAAATTGCCTCTGATGAGCGTGACATCACAACTGTTTACATTAGATTAGTTTGAGCGGTTGCGAGTGAGCTTATGCGCATGTGCAGTTGAGTTGCGTATTAGTAGTACCTTCTCCCATTTCTGGCTACAGAAGTGTGGCATTTAGCTGTATAAGCAATACCAGCAGGCAGCCAGATGCTATCCGGAAAAATTTTACTGGTGCGCCTAAGCTGCCAGATTCACACATGCGTAACAGGCCCAGAACTAGGGGGCAGGGACAGACCGGGGTATCTGCCCCAGGTGGCAATTTCAGGAGGGGGGGGGGGAGGTGCCAAATTCATATTGTTGAGGAAAAAGACCTTGTTTCATAAAGCGCCTAACAACGAGCGCACATTGGTCTATCGATTACTCACATGATTTTGAACACATCCCTGTTGGTTTTTGAACAAATTCTCAGTTGATTTCTGAAAGAATCGTAAGTTGATTTTTGAATGCGTGCATAGTGTACGTGATGTCTCTGCCAGGGAAATCCCAGTCGCATCTGGAAATAAACTTTCCTACAGACAAAAGGGCACGGGTCTATACAAGCTGAGTGGAATAAAGCCGAACGGGTGAATGCCAATCGCTGTTTATGTGGTTGTCTGGGTTTGCAAATGATCAGTGTTGTTATAACTACTAGCGAATTCCATAGATTCAGACTACCAGAGTGGAAATAAACGACTAACGGGAATAACAGGCAGCAAAGATTGCGTATTGTCTCCTCCATGTATCCAAGAAAATGAAATTTTGACAGAAAATTTTTGGCCAGACCATTACACTTCTAAGGGCTAGTAATACAGTCCCCTGCTAGCAGCCGCTCAAGTTCTATTCTGGGAGTAGCACGTAAAACGCATTGTACGAACACGTAATAATGCTTAACTGGAAAATAAATGCGGGGTAACTAAACCGGTGATTGTGGCAGGGTTAGTGAAGTTAACCGAAGAATAAGTTTTGACACTGGCAGGAATAGTTACAGAATTAATTATGACAAAACGTGTTTTTTCCCCTGAGTTTCGTTTTCTAAAGTGCCACAAAATTCTGCGCCGGTGAATAAAACCACAACCATTGAAAGGATTGATAAGTTTTACAGTTCCGATGAAAAGTATGCTGTTACTTAACACGAAAAAAGTGTATTTTCATCCGGGAGAAAGTGTATTTTTACAAGGGAAATCCGGGAAAAATCTGGGAATTTTTTTTCCCCGTCCATGTATACACCCTGTCACTAGAACCATAGTTTATCTTAAAGGGCTAGGTATTAATTTATAATTTTAGGCATCAGAATTGATAAGAGATTTAATTTCATCTGCTGGAAGATAAGAATCAGTACACTGAAATCCATAAACACACAATCTCTAGATCTTGGATGGTTTCTGGGACAGACAGACAGAGAGGAGGAGTAGGGCAATTGGACAGAGAGAGTGATTAGGAGAATACAGACAAAGAGAGAGAAGTGGAGATGTTCAGAGAGAGAGAGAGGGGTTAGGAGGGGGAGGTGGAGGTGGAGGTAATAGAGGAGTGAAAATGCAGGAGGCAGGGGGAAGGTATTTAGAAATAGTGGGCAGGTAGAAAAGGAAGAGGGGGAGGAGGGTATGGAAAGTGGGAGGGGGAGGAGGAGATGGAGAACCAGAGAGATTGGGGAAGAGGAGATGGAGAACCAGAGAGATTGGGGAGCAGGAGATGGGTGGATAAAAGACGGGAGGATGAGGTGGACGGAGAGAAGGGTAGGGCTAGATGAGCAGAGAGATAGGAGAAGAGGGAGGTGAAAAAAGGAAAGAGAGGGGGAGGGGATGGGATAGTGAGGAGGAGGAGGAGGAGAAGTGAGGAATATAAGTGCCATATGTGTACATGGGTGATGCCACAGGCAAAAGACTATCATACACATGTATAAATATCTCTCTCTCTCTCTCTCTCTCTCTCTCTCTCTCTGTGTGTGTGTGTGTGTGTGTGTGTGTGTGTGTGTGTGTTTCAGCACATCTGAATTCCCCTCCCCCCTCCCCGCAACTCACCAACTTAGCATATGCTTCTGCTCTGCATCTTATGGGTCTGCGGTCACCTGCAGTCAGTATTTTTGCACCTTCACATCCTGTACAATTTCTTTATTGCTTGATAAAATATGGCCAGTTTTATTTTTCAATAAATCAGTGATGAAAAGTAACCATATGCCATATAGGTGATGTGTTGAGTGATGCACAGGCATGTAAAGAAGGAAAAAATAATAAAAAAGACAGCTCTGTTGTCTTTGACAATGAGACTGTTCTTGCACAGCAGCCTAACTGTGTTGAGAATTTGTCCCCTAGAGCAAGTGAGAAAAGACAGGTGGTGAGTGTGAGGAAGTAGTGGAGGGGAAAGAGGGAGTGGTGTAAGTAAGGATGGCCGATAGTTGGTAGGGAGAACCTGTAATGGAACAAGACACTGATGAGCTCACACTGGTGCAGGTATTGGGAGTTAAGCGGTTAAGCAGACGAGTGGATTGGAGGAGAGGTAATAGATAATGAGAGAGAGAGAGAGAGAGAGAGAGAGAGAGAGAGAGAGAATTGGGAGCATAAAGTACACGGGACAAAGTGTGAGACATGTGGACAGAGTTACTGCATATGTGGGTGGTTAGGGGAAACTATTCGCAATAGGGCATACGTCCATACAAATTATTTTGCTTCAAATGAGTATTCCTGTCATATCCTTGAATATTGATCATTCCTCTTGGTACACCCTGTGTAGATACCTGTTCAGCATAAAAGAAAATGAAGGTCAGACAGACTTATATACAAAGGGGGCAGTTAATTAAGGACCACGAAGATAAGATCCGCACCAGGTGGGACTGATGGATGACATCAAAAAAGTTCAAAGGAGGTCGGCTCATTTTGTACTATCACAAAATATGGGAGATAGTGCCACAGACATGATACATGAATTGGAGTGGCAATCATTAAAACAAAGGCGTTTTTTGTTGTGACAGGATCTTCTCATAAAATTTCAATCACCAGTTTTCTCCTCTGATTGCGAAAACATTCTGTTGGCATCCACCTACATAGGAAGAAATGATCGTCATGATAAAATAAGAGAAATCAGGGCTCACAAAGAAAAATTTAAGTGCTCGTTTTTCCTGCTTGCTGTTAGAGGGTGGTACGGTAGGGTGTCAGCTTGAAGGTGGTTCATTGAATCCTCTGCCAGGCACTTATTGTGAATAGCAGTGTAATCACATATGTGTAGATGTTGAATTAGGGCTCATATGGAGCCATGTAGATAGTCACTTTTAACTCATTCCATTTGTGAGTTGAGACAGGAAAGGAAATTACTAGATTACTAGTAGTGTGACAAGATACCCTCCATCATGCACTAGACATGTATGTATGTATGTATGTATGTATGTATATGTAGGTGAGGAAGGAGAATATGAGGTTTTAATACTTCTAATAGTGTACACTTCTTGTATATTCGAGACAAGATCACATTTTTAGTATTAAAACAGTTATTACTGGTTTTGGCCATACATTGAACTATCTTCAGACACTGTATATAGTAGGCCGTGTTTGATAAACAGTTAATAAAAACAAAATCCTATTGAGAAAAGTCTTCTAGATGGGTCTTGGAATCCTACTGCTGTATGAAAGCAGATCTAATCATGGACTAGTATTACAAACAGGACAATGCAGGACAAAACGTATATATTTCATGAAGTGCGTCCATCCCCCCCCCCCCTCTCTCCTCCCCCCCCCCCCCCACACACACACAGATCAATGGTTTGCACAGATTATCATCTATGTGTATTCTATTTGAGTTGAGCAGTGTACTTCATGATTGCTTGATTTGGACAGCTGTACAGATCTTTGAGAACAGAGTTATATAGGGTGGTCACAAACATTCTGAAAAGCTTGTAAGGGTGTTGTGGGGTAGCTGGTGCTGAGAAATAATTGTTAAGAAAAAAATCAGTATATTGCAGAGTTTCTGAGTTATTTAGCATTAGTTAGCCAGTCGGGCCATTGCGCACACAAATTCAGGCAGCCCCCCTCACCCCAGAGATAATGTCACCAAATGTGTTCTTCGTTCAGTTTCCTAAAACCGAACAAGAGAAAGATACAAAATTTGGTCATGGGACAGCAGTAGGTATCAAACTCAAGCCAAAGGCTGAATAGTCTAGTGCACTGACACTAATTATTGTATCTGGTGGGATGCGTGAATTACACATGCAGTGGCCTGACTGGCTAACTTCAATGCTGATTAACTTGGAAATGATGCAACATGTTTGATTTTTTTACTTAACAATTATTTCTTAGACCAGTCTACCCTGCAGCACCCTTACAAGCTTTTCAGACTGTATCTGGCCACACTCTATAATGCCAAAATTGATAACATAATATAAATGTGAATATCTTAAAGATGTTGAGTCTAATATTCAAAACATATGTATTTTTTTGGAGTTTACTTCAAACTTTTGTTAGCTCATAACTGATATTTTTAGCTAAATGTTTATAAGGCGTTGCAACTTTCCTCCTCATAATATTGTACATTCCATCTTGGTTTTTCCATTGTTTGATTAAAGACTTCTTTTCTTATTTTGGTGTCAGTAATCTACACATTTTGTCATCTCATGGGAAATTATTACATTTACATTTGGGACTACAGTACCTTATGAGTTTGAGTAGTAGAGTGACATTCTGCAGTACTCTATTTTAAATTTAGCATCCATTGCTTTAGCTGTCAATGACATAAGTTCCTCTGTACTCACGTTCTGAATAACAAACGTCTTTATTTTACTTGCACTAACTACACGTGAGGAGCAACAGAATTACACACCTGCGAATTTTACAGATTCAGTGGGGTTACTGAGCCATGTTTTTGATTAAATGTTAAATTGGCTTTGCATGTAAAAGAACTGATTGTAGAAGCTCTCAATTCACTTAGTTTTCCTAAGTGGAAAAAAGTGAGAAACAGAGCTGATTCTTAGCTCTGCAACATTTGTCAGATTCCAACTTGACTTAGATCTGTAGTTTATGGTTCAGCAAAGACTGTCTTAGCAGCAGTTCTTAATAGTTTGAGGAAATTATGTTAGCTGTGGGGAGGATATAGAACAGATCTCATGCTCAGCCTTTGTGCTGTCTCAGGAGTGACCATTTTCCATTCTGTGGCAATTACCTTTGGTACAACATTGTGTTTAGTCTTTTATGTTCCATAATCATTCCTGTAGTAATTTGAGGTAGGTAGGTAACCTTTGGATAATGAATAAGTCCTGAATATGTGCCTTTTTTCCCTTCTGTGCACTGGTATCACTTTGCTAACAATTTTTTTGTCCTCTGCAGAAAATGCCCTTGGTCTTTGTCATGTGTTAGCAAAACCATGTCCTAAACCAAGACCTCAAATATGGGATTTATCTCCAGACTTAAGGGACCAGTGGGAAATTGATCGATCAGAAATCCAGCTTATTAAAAAGCTTGGACGTGGTAACTTTGGAGAAGTGTGGTATGGTAAGTATAATCCATCAATTCTAACCACAATCTTTAAAGTAATAGGAATAACAGTAATATTCAATTGAATGTGCATCTGTTTGTTTGATATTTTTTAGTAGCATGTATATATATGAAGAACTCACAAATGTAATCTAACTCCTTTAAAGCTCCCATACTTTCTTTTATAGTAATTTTTGCAGCTATTGGACATATAGCAATATGTTCTGCCAACAGAAGTTACTGATCAACAATGATGATGATGTTTCACCATCAGATTTCATAAATAACTGTGTGCACCTTTCTGTGAACAAACCAAATCATTAATTATTTTTACCCTACAAACAGCCGTAATACTTTCAAACTCATAGTCGTCACTGAAGGCAGCTCTTCAGACATTTATGCATAAGGTAACAGCATAAGACTGCTGCTTACAAAATCCAAACGACTCTCCGCTCACACATGTGTGCTTGACAGGTAGTGCTTGGGCATTGGTGACGGTAATAGCAAGACAATGTCACCTCCTAAAAAAAAGGCATGCTCAGCTTAGAAAGTTCCAGAAACCAGTGATGTGTAAGGATTACAATTTACTATGTCCTAACACCAATGGTAATAGTACTCCTTACATCTCTGCAGTATTTTTTTTTTTTTTCAAAACATGTTGAAAAAAAGTTTTTTGAAAATCCAAAAAGAAACTCGAGATTCCAAAGAAAATTTTGACCCAATAACGAGGCCCACAGGACAACAAATAACAGCATACTGACGAATAACCCAGCAGTGGTTCCTTCTTCCTGTGGCATTATCTAGATCTACATCATACTTTATTACAATAAAAATATCAAGCACATTTCATGTTGTCTCGTCCATACACCAGAAATTACAGTCTGTTTACATTTTGTGTTTATAAGTTGAAAGTAGACATAGGACACATGGAAATCAAATTGGTTGTATGTCTAGACTAAACAACAACAACAACAACAACAAGTCAGAGTTCCCTGTACAGATGTACTTGCTGTCTAGTTGAGTCTGTTTTCCATATTACTCATCTAGATCATTAACTTTGTCTATGAGTACAGTCATACTCCACTAGTGTAAAGGCATATTCATACTAATCTACAGATGTTATGGGCATAGGTTGTATGAAAAAAGTGTCATTACGAAATCATCAACTCTTAAACAACATTAAAAAACATTGCATACCTTTCCTGTTATCCAGCTTAACATTACTAAATTATTCGGGCAGGGGGTTTTTATAGTTTAATCTGAGTGTTTGTTTTTTAGTGTTGATTCTGGCTTTTAGCCTCTGATTTTAAACTGAGTTTTTAATGTGTTCTTGGTGGTTGGCTTTTCCTTTTTTTTCTCTATGGTCGGACAACCACCGTCACACTCTGTGTGTTTTAATTTGTTTTGTCTGATCTCTGTCGGAGTCTTTCTCGTCCTGTGTCGTCTGACGTCTTTCCTGCTGTTCGTTTTTTATTCTCTTTGGGCGGTTTTAATTTTTTGGAAAAAGGGACCGATGACCATCGCAGTCTGGTCCCTTTAATCCCACAAACCAACCAACCAACCATTACTAAATCTTTCTAAAACTGCAGTGATGTAGGACTTCTACCTCCATAAGCTCAGCAATTGTAATAATTCAAATATCCCGTATTTGTAAATGCTGGGATCGGCCTATGCAAAAAGAATCTATACTCTGCTGACAATTGTACATGTAAGTGTAGCTTAGTACATTGAAACAATAAAAGGATAGATATGTAGATCACCTTAAGACACTACATAAAATAGAGCATCCTTTCTCAAGTGAAAATCAGATCAATTTACTCAAGTGACACCAGTAGGATAAACTAGAAAAACAAAGTACAAGAATATTTACTATTTGCCTCAATACTCCTAATCAAAGAGAAGAAAAATTTTACTGTATATTGCCATATCTTTTTTCTTTGCCACACAGCACGTACACAAAGGTGAGTGTAGCAGCTGCCTACATTTGCTACTATTGATGAATGCCAGGGATAGTGTGCACACATGCACATTAGGGTTGGCAATTCATCACAGCACTGCAAGCAGAGGAGGTTCTGTTTGGTGGTCAGCTGTATGGGCAAAGTTGAAGATCTGCTGCCTGCCAGGAAGAAATGGAGAGTGAACAGGGCAACTATACTGCTCTGCTGCCCATGTCTTCTTTTTCACAGCTGTCCTGAGTAGCATACAAGGCAAGGCATTCAGCTGGACTGCAGCATACCCAACCCTCCACTCCAATGACTCATTTATATAGCAAACCTGTAAATAACAGTATGGCTTACATTGTGTATGTACGACAAGAATCAAAACATACACAACATGTGACACTCCTACATACTCAGTCACTACCTCTGTGTCACAGTGGCAAATAAAGCAAAAAATTTCCACTCTTCACAAAAAAGACAGTATACATTGCTGCTAGCCATACACATAAAATACCCTTAAAAGAAACAGTAGATAAATTGCTGTTCATAAATGTTGACAGCATTCAGTCTTCTTGCCAGCCTACATTGTACTCAATTGCATTGTTGTCAACATCTTCATTATTTTCTTATGCTGCTTCTTAAGCTTTATATTATTTACATATTTGTATATGCTCAGGTGGGAACATGCCCCTTTTGCTCTGTCTTTTCTGTTTTGTGCTTGTCTGCAAGCATAAGATTAACTTTTGCCACATGCTCTGGAGTTATTCCACTTCCTTCTGTGGTACTGTCTGTAATTATGTGAGCTATAATTATCTTGTGCGCCTTCATAGTGATAATCTTAACCAACATTTTCTCTCATTTCCCACTGTTTGTCTTCTCTTTGAGTCTGTGTGTGTGTACTTGTCATGCCTGCTTTACATTTTCAGTTATCATGCCAATCAGATGACTATGAACTTCACATGGTAGGCATTGTCACTCAGCATAAAACATGGCATTCTTCATGCAGCCCATCATGTACTGATTTCTTTCTAATTCTTTTCCAAAATAGTGGAGAATGCTCAGTTATATCTATAGTCATACCAGCTGTGACAGATCAATTTTAAACTCTCATCTTTTGTGTTTTTATACCAGTATTTAGCCAGGAACATCATCTGAAACTCTGTGTATGAAGAGCTTTCATTTTCTGCTTGAACTTTCCACTTCAAAGTGCATTCCATATCTGCTGATTACATGTCTGAAACTGTGCTGAGAATGGTAGTATCTGATTCAGTACTATGACGATCTGTACAGATGCTACTATTTCATCATCTAAGATTGCAGCAGCAGACATCCTAGTTGATATTTCATTTAACAAGTGTATGTCCTGTGTTGCTTTCAACTGTGGCTCCATTGACATTGACCATTCTGGAAGAAGAATATGTGCATGATGCATTTCCTTACATATGACTGTGTGTTTCTTCTCTAGGCTCTCTTTAAATACCTTTGTGATCCCCTCTCTACACTCCAAAAATATCTCCACAGTTTCCTCTCAACTTTCATTAAATGCTGATTTTATTTCCTCTCTTAATTTCTTCTGTAATCCTTTCATGCTCTCTTTTTTATTTACTTTAATTCCTTTGTTAATTTCTCATGATTCTCCTTAGATTCTTTTGCGGCTTTCTCTTGACTTCCCTTATCAATTTGAGGAGTGCTATCTTATCCAGCTGACTGTTATTTGGAGGTGACTGATATTAGGTTTTGCTACTAAGTTGGATCCTCTCTGGTTCCTACCATTTTTATATCTCTGTTGAAGTTTTACTTGCAATTAATTCCACTGATAGTTGCATGTCTACGAATTCTTCCTTAGTTATATCCTCAAAACTCAGGTCTCTGAATCCTGCATTACTGTATGTGGACTCTTTACCAAGCGAAGCTCCCAGAAAAATATTTACTGGTATTTACTGGTATTTGCTCATTTACTGATGACATGTTTACACTTGAAAGTCAAAAGAACAAAACACAAACCTAACAACTTTTTCCATATAGAATTCATCATATGACATACAGTTCAAAAATTTCGTGTGGAGCCACAAATTCAGACTATGTGCCATTGGCATTCTTGCAACATTTACATTTCCTTCTGTGACTGTTGGTTGCTGTGCAGTGATGTGGTGCTGAAACTGTGCTACTTCCTTTGCATCATTGAGTTGGTTGCCTTCAGCTGCTGTAATCCAAGATGCTGTAGATCCCCATCTCGCACACGATTTCCTTGGCAATGAAACACTCTTTTACTCTACTGAATCACGTGCAAAATTTTTGTGTACTTAAAGTCCAGTATGAGGTGTAAAATGATATAACTTTGTGTTGCTTCAATTTGACATAAGTGAACTATCAAAATTTTACTGACCCATAAAGTTCTTTTCATATGAGTGATGTGCCCTGCTGTAGCAGGGAAACAAAGTGAATGAGTGGGAAAATGCTGCTATTAGAGTACAAAGAAGGTGAATTGCTCCTGTTTAAAAGACTCTAACTGAAAAGTTGGTTTCTGGCTGCATTTTTATACCTTCCCTCAGTAGCTTCAAATATGTTCCCAAAATTTTTTGGCTAGCAATGTATTCACACATTTAGACAGTGGGAGTGGGGAAGAGATGGAAAAGTAATAATTACTGGGAGATAGTAGACAGTGATTGTGGTATAGAAAGAGCGAAGGAGACATCTTCTTCTACATCTAAATCTACATTTATACTGCACAAACCA
This sequence comes from Schistocerca nitens, assembly GCF_023898315.1. Taxonomy (NCBI): domain Eukaryota; kingdom Metazoa; phylum Arthropoda; class Insecta; order Orthoptera; family Acrididae; genus Schistocerca; species Schistocerca nitens. The sequence goes on along the minus strand of NC_064617.1, from coordinate 602,556,490 downwards.
CTGTGAACTGCATGGCACACGGTACCAGTTATTAGGGTTTCTTTCTGTTTGACTCACATATTGAATGTGGGTAGAATGTTTGCTTAAATCCTATGTGCATGCTGTAATTAATCTAATCTCGTCCTCGGCGTCTCTGTGTGAGTGATACATAGGGAGTTGCAAGTATATTCATAGTGTCAGTGGGTCAGTGGCTGTGTCAGAAAAAGAGAGGGACACAGTGGCAGTGGGACGTAGTTAACAGTGACAGAACAATGGTAGGAAAAGAGTGGAGGAGACAATGGCAGTGGGAGAGGCTTAAGAAGGAGAAAGTGACAGCAGCAATTGCAAGGAATGAATGAAACATTAGCAGTAAGAGAGAGCAAGAGGGAGACTGACAGCGAGAGGAGACAGTAGCAGCAGCAGCAGTAGGATAGAATGAAGGAGATTGTGGGTGTGACAGGAGAAAATGATAGAGACACACAAAGAGATAATGACAATGAGTTGGGCTTAATGAGTGAGTGAGAATGGGCAAGTGGGAGCAACTCGCAGCAAAGAACTATTGTATGTGAGCGAGTTGCAGTGAGGGAAGCTTTTGGGAATGAGAGGTGAGCTGCGTGTTAAAAAAGTGCGAATATGTTGACATGGCAAAATTTTAGGGAAAATTTTTAAAGGTACTGAGGAAAGTAGACTGAGGCAGCTATCACCTCACTTTTCAGTCAGTGTCTTTTAAACAGAAGCATATTAACCTTTTTGTGCTCTGGTAGGAGCATTTTTCCACTGGTCACTTCATTTAAAAGCATTAGTCCTTGCATGGTAAGTCATCTGTAAAGCTCCCACACTTTCTTAATGTATTAACTTTTGCAGCTATCAAACACAAGTAATGTGCTGCTTTACGGGGAGAATGCACCTCATTGCTAAATGAACATGACCAAGTTGCCAATCCGAACATGTGGGAAAACTTCAAGAAGCACGTGTCTCTATTACTTTACAAATATTAAGGTTCCTTAGTTATAAACAAAAAAAGTCACTTTGAAGCACTGGTGGTGCAAATGATATTGCTGTGATTTATTGACCTTTTGGCACATAACACACTTCCTAATACTGGCCATCTCAACCATATTTGTATTAACAGATAAGCTTATTCCTCTTTCATGGTAAATTGCATTGCTGCATTGTGTTTCTAAATTAATTTATCACATTAGTACTGTTCACAGAAGCCTTTTCGTAGCTGTTTGAAGAGTAACGTTTTCCGCCAATGGGAGTTTCTGATCAACATTTTCAGTGCTGTTTCATTCACAGATTTCATAAATAATTGTGTGCAACTTTCTTTGAGTAAACCCTGCCAACTGAAGTTACGCTTTAAACCAGCATCATCATCACTTAAGCAAACTCTTCAGACAATTTATGCATGACATGACTGCATGCAAAAGTTCCTGATAAAACCTGAACATTGACTCTCCATTTATATACGTGCATATGATCAGTAGTGCATGGACATTGTTGATATTAATAGCAAGACAACGCCCCTACCAGAAAAGAAGACATGCTCAGATTTTGAAGTCAAGAAACCAGTGATGTGTAAGGATTATGATTTATTATGCTATAACACTGATTACAGTACACTGCAAATTGTCTGGATGAAGGGTAGATGTTCAAAGCATTTGGTACTTACCAATTTTGAATGAAAGAAATATCAAATCTTAAGGAAATATGCAGAGAATATGTAAAAGAGTCACTGCACTGAAATATTTTATGAGCCTGCAGTAGTGCAGTTTCCATTTGTTTGCAGAAAGCTGAACAGTTATTATATTGTTGTCCATATAAGGCAGGTTGTAGGGCAATACTCTGTGGCAACCATCAGTGTACCATGTGACACTCTGCCCAATAGCATCATCATACTGTTAGTTTAGGTATAGTGAAGGTGCTTAACCAATGTAGTGTTCAGTGTGGATGACATAAAGCAAACACGACACGTATAATGTTAATAAGTGACGGCGGTCGCTTTACTAGCGTATAAAATTTTGTAGGTAGAGTCAGCAGCAGAAGCAGTGGACTGATGTAACACTTAACCGCAACATCATCAGTTAGCAGGGTAGATAATGGCTGCAGTGTGAGATGTGGAACAGAGATAGAGGACACAATGGTGATGCTGCAAAGTACATGCCATTTCTCTCTGTACAGAATACATTACACCTTTCTGTGCAGAACACATCATACTGTTGCCTTCTTACTTGCCTACCACAAAAGTTTATAGCAATTCATGTTGACTGTATTTTCGCTACCTGGGGAAGTGTACGGAGAAGACAAAAAGGCATGGTAAGACACAGGTTGTAACTTGCGCTCCTTATGTGTGTTATAAGATGAAATGACATCCACATGCATGTATGTGCAGTAAAAATTTTATAACATTAGCAATGATCGTGAAGTCTGTATGTGTCTGCCATGTTGCATAGATCAACAGAGATAATTTCGTGCTTCTCATTGGAGCCAACACCCCAGGTTGTGGAATCCTCTGTTTGGATCCCAGGAGTCATTTGAACTATCATCCATGCTTTGGTAAATGGAATTATTCATGTTCTCAGATAGTTTCTGTTTCAGAAACAAATACAACAATTTATGAAGTCTCTAAGTACATCTGACGTTACCTGAGTGACACCATTCCAGGACACTGGATTGGAAGAGAAGGAGCGGAAGATGAACTTAATCGCTGGTGGCTTCCCAGGTCTCCAGACCTCACACATAGTGACTTTTATCTGTAGGGTTACATAAAAGACACTCTGGATACAGTAGGGTTGCAGCACTAGTTATATTGCTGTGAGTGTGGGGAAAATTCAGAAATAAGAGAGGTATTAGGTCCTCTGTTTCTCACATCATGTAAAAAAGTGTGGTTTCACATAGCCTGAAAGGAGTTTTAGTTACTTCTGTTTTGGTGCCACCCTAAACATGAATACTTGACAGTACAGAAGTTAGTAACTCTGCTCTATCTGTCCTTGTGAGATAGCATGTTCATATCAGCCAACATAACCTTGCAACAGGAGACAGTTTTATGTTTATAGTTATATAAAGGGGTTCCCATTTTAAGTGAAGACATTGAAATATCTTGAAAACTACACAATCATTATTTACAACAGGCTGCTCAATGGCCCTGGGACCCTACCTCCGTGCTGTGATGTTAGGACAGGCCACTATCTCATAACTTCTAATTGGAAACCCCATTTCCAATGTTGTATTCCTCCGACATATTGAACGGGGAACTACTCGACATGGCACTTTGGCCATGGCTCTAGGGGAATGCTACTTTACTTTTCCAATTAGAGTAATTGTTCAAACGTAGTACTGCCAACTTCAGTGGACATTGTGATCCATTTTCAAATGACTATACACAGGACAGAAGCATATTGGCGGGAATGTTTGCACTGGCATTTCTGATATGGTCGACCATGTCTTCATGGCCTGTTGGCACTTGCTGGTGTACCTTATCTTTTAAATATCCCCACAGAAAGAAATCCAGTTATGTCAAAACCGATGACCTATTGGGCCAATTAATAGAGCAACCTCTACCAGTCCACACACAAGTGTGAACACGGTCTAATACCTTCCGTGCTTCAATTGCATAATGCACTGGGTAACTGTCATGCTGAAACCACATATGTTGTTGAATTTCTAGGGCAACATCCTGCAGTAGTACCAGTTGTTCCTGATCCAAAAATATTAGATATTTGGATCTGTTCAATTTGTTATTCATAAAATATGGACCAATGAGCTTGTTCACCATGATTCCACATCACATGTTGCTGTAAGCAGTGGGGAATGTCTACACTCCAGTAATGCATGTTATGCCCATTAACACTACCATGGTTTGTGAATGTAGACTCATCGGAAAATAGGGCTTCAGGAAAGAACGTGGGGATCATTTGCATTTTTGATGTGCCCATTCACAAAACATTATCCAGTTATGGAAATCAGCCCCATGAAGTTCTTGATGCAGTGACACAGGGTAAGGACAACGTTTATGATGATGTAGTATTGTGAGAATACTACCTACGGACATACCGGAAATGGATGTAATTGCCAGATGCTTATCCATGGGTTGTGGTGCACTGCCACTAGTAAAGCTTTTCCTGTACCATGTTTGCTTCATTTCCTTTTGCCAGTCTGTAAACTGCCATCAGACATAAAGGCATTCACAGCCTTGTAAAATAACAAATGAGAGCAAGCTTCCTCTGGAAAATGCTTGGCATACAAAGCAACAGCAGCCTCAACATTTCTCCTACATTGTCCTGTTGCACATCTGTTCTCCAAATGATAGGTATGTGTGCAGGGAATAACCACTGTGCAAGTGTTGCAATGTTTAGAGCTGCTATCTGTTGTACGTGTGCATGATACAATAGATCCGGTCATTGTATACTGCCTGTTATGACATGTCAGAAGAATACAACATTATGAATGGGGTTTGTAATTAGGAGTTGTGAAATACTGGCCTGTTCTGCCCTTGCAGCATGGAGGTGGGATCCCAAATGCCATTAGATATTCAAGGGCCATTGAGTAGCATGTCGTAAATTGCAATTGTGTATGCATTTCTATTTCTCTGATTACAGCGCTATCTGCCGTGAAACAAAGAAAATACTTCAGACAAAATGTATGTTGATTTTGCCATAGGATTATAATCTGAAGTAAAAACCCGGGATTCCGATTCAGGATTTCAAAGTTGGCCCCCCACCACCCGTGCACGACTTGGAATTGTGGGTCAAGTGTGGTATCGTTGGATGTACCCCTCTGAGAAAAACAAATTGGAATTATAACTTTTTGTGACTTTCAGTACAGAGCTTGGATCAAAATCACTTGTCTTTTGAGTATTTTGAAAATATGTTTATCATGTTAGCTACTAAGTGGCTGCTAAATTATTGTGTGACAAAATGAGGCACAGGTAATATAGCTGGGTTCAAGTTCCTGTCTATGTATCTGACATACATTATAACCCCGCTTTTACATTCCCGGAATTAATGTTTTCCCGCCGCCGTTTATGACATTTTTTGTTGGTCCCGTCAAATTTCCTATGCTCACAATGTTAATTTGCACCTGATTTTGTGTGAACATATTTAAAATTTTCCCACCATTTACGCACTATGAAAAAATGTTTGTGGAGAACAAATGACGCTTGTATGATGTTGGCCGTCCGGTAGTGTTTACAAATACTACATGGCTAAGTTTTTTGACACCAGGGCTCTCTACTCAGCGGATTGGAACCAGTAAACATGAGAAAGTTGGAACAATTAGTTCCGTATCTCCCGCCACTACCAAGCTCTACTTGGCGTGGTGGTTGACGGGGAGTAACTAGGTTCATTCAAATAAAGATATCATGACCAGTCGCAACCTTTTCTAAAATGTCTCTACTGTGCAAATGCAGTTTCATGATTGTTGTGATCATCGTGACACCTTTGTCGAACCATATTTAGCGTGTTTCGGTGTATAACCACTTGGAGCGCTAGCTGACACCATCATTCAATTTGCGTTGCTCAAATGTTTTTAGTTTAAACACGGCACCGGTTAGGTATTTTATTCATGCTGAGCAAAACGTGTTTCTAGAATTTATTCTCATTCTCAAGTGCAGTATTTGTATATGTATTTTTTTGTGATGTTACACAAACAAACAATGTAAGTGATTTTTGTGTGTGTGTGTGTGTGTGTGTGTGTGTGTGTGTGTGTGTGTGTGTGTGGGTGGGTGGGTGGGTGGGTGGGTGGGTGGTTTACTGCATAACTGATGTGGCACAGTACCTAATAACCAGTGCAAGAGACACAGAATAACACACATTCAAGCACACACAAAATATTTATTTACATATTTGCACTTGACAACGAGAAAAATTTCTTGAAATGCGTCATCCTAAGCATGAAAAAAATACATAACTAGTGCAGTATTTTGTTATTTAAATAACGAATGACAGCTGCAGGCTTTCAAAAACATCGATTGTGACATATGAAATTGAATCAAATGTTCCTACTTCCCATACAATTATCAGTTCCAGTTACATCAGCAGTTTTTATTAGATGATAAACCTTCATTAGATAATTAACAAGTCCCTGACAAGTCTTTTGATGCCTTTCATGTACATATATCATACGTAACTTTTACAGCTTAAAACATTATTTCCCACGTTTTACACCATTTTTTTTGAAGTCCCTTGAAAAGTGTAGAAGTGAGGTTTCACTGTATTTTATGAGAGTGCTTTCTTGTCTGTGTATCTGTCTGTTTGGTACAAATTTTGCAAATGGTTTTAAACTAACTACCCTGATGAGCTAGAGACTTGAAACTTTCAGCATAACTCAGAACTGGATGACAATGGAATATTAATAAGCTCTTTTTGTCTGATGTGTAGTGAAGGGTACTTCATTTTTCCATCTGTCTGCTTGTTTGGTACAAATTTTGCAATTGATTTTAAACTAATTTCCCAATGATGTAGAGACTTCAGTAGCACAGAACTGCATGACAGTGCAATAGTAACTCGCTTGCTTGTCTGGTGTGGCAGAGGGTACATTGTGTACCATTGCTGTATCCCCTTTTCATGTTTCTGTCACAAATGTTTCATGGTAAGAATGATTGCCGGCAATTCTCCATGTCAGCTCAAATCTAATTTTTACCTTCATGGTCTTTTTGTAAGATATATGTAGGCGTTAGCCATGTACTAGTTGACTTTCACAAAGAGAAACTGAAGTAAACCTGAAATTTACCACTTGTCTCTGTTGTAATCCCATCAAAAAGTTACTGAGTGCACCCCAAGTTTTTCATTTTAAATTTTACAGATGTTGTCATAGCTATGAAAAATTCACAAGCAGAAATTTTCAAGACTATCTGTATGCGGTTAGGAATCTGTATCGTGCCAGGTTACGTTATTCTATGCTTTTAGTCTGTTTTAAAACTGTATTATATTAAAAAGATTATTTTGAGGGTTACCTGAAACACTATACACTACTCCAGTATGTTTCCATCAATAAATTTGTGGTCAAGTTGTCCATCCATTACCATTTTTCTAAAACTTACCCGAGTATCATTCTTTTCTGACTTCAATTTCACCAATCCGGTAAATCTGAGATAACAAGATATCTACATCTACATCTACATCCATACTCCGCAAGCCACCTGACGGTATGTGGTGGAGGGTACCTTGAGTACCTCTATCGGTTCTCCCTTCTATTCCAGTCTCGTATTGTTCGTGGAAAGAAGGATTGTCTGTATGCTTCTGTGTGGGTTCTAATCTCTCTGATTTTATCCTCGTGGTCTCTTCGCGAGATATACGTAGGAGGGAGCAATATACTGCTTGACTCTTCGGTGAAGGTATGTTCTCGAAACTTCAACAAAAGCCCGTACCGAGCTACTGAGCGTCTCTCCTGCAGAGTCTTCCACTGGAGTTTATCTATCATCTCCGTAACGCTTTCGCGATTACTAAATGATCCTGTAATGAAGCGCGCTGCTCTCCGTTGGATCTTCTCTATCTCTTCTATCAACCCTATCTAGTACGGATCCCACACTGCTGAGCAGTATTAAAGCAGTGGGTGAACAAGCGTACTGTAACCTACTTCCTTTGTTTTCGGATTGGATTTCCTTAGGATTCTTCCAATGTATCAGTCCGGCATCTGCTTTACCAACGATCAACTTTATATGATCACTCCATTTTAAATCACTCCTAACGCGTACTTCCAGATAATTTATGAAATTAACTGCTTCCAGTTGCTGACCTGAAATATTGTAGCTAAATGATAAGGGATCTATCTTTCTATGTATTCGCAGCACATTACACTTGTCTACATTGAGATTCAATTGCCATTCCCTGCTCCACACTTGTCTACATTGAGATTCAATTGCCATTCCCTGCTCCATGCGTCAATTCGCTGCAGATCCTCCTGTATTTCAGTACAATGTTACAACCTCTCGATATACCACAGCATCATCCGCAAAAAGCCTCAGTGAACTTCCGTTGTCCTCCACAAGGTCAGTTATGTATATTGTGAATAGCAACGGTCCTATGACACTCCCCTGCGGCACACCTGAAATCACTCTTACTTCGGAAGACTTCTCTCCATTGAGAATGACATGCTGCGTTCTGTTATCTAGGAACTCTTCAATCCAATCACACAATTGGTCTGATAGTCCATATGCTCTTACTTTGTCCATTAAACGACTGTGGGGAACTGTATCGAACGTCTTGCGGAAGTCAAGAAACACGGCATCTACCTGTGAACCCATGTCTGTGGCCCTCTGAGTGTCGTGGTCGAATAGCACGAGCTGGGTTTCACACGAATTTCTTTTTCGAAACCCATGCTGATTCCTACAGAACAGATTTCTAGTCTCCAGAAAAGTCATTATACTCGAACGTAATACGTGTTCCAAAATTCTACAACTGATTGACGTTAGAGATATAGGTCTATAGTTCTGCACATCTGTTCGATGTCCCTTCTTGAAAATGGGGATGACCTGTGCCCTTTTCCAATCCTTTGGAACGCTATGCTCTTCTAGAGACCTATGGTACACCGCTGCAAGAAGGGGGGCAAATTCCTTCGCGTACTCTGTGTAAAATCGAACTGGTATCCCATCAGGTCCAGCGGCCTTTCCTCTTTTGAGCAATTTTAATTGTTTCTCTATCCCTCTGTTGTCTATTTCGATATCTACCATTTTGTCATCTGTATGACAATCTAGAGAAGGAACTACAGTGCAGTCTTCCTCTGTGAAACAGCTTTGGAAAAAGACATTTAGTATTTCAGCCTTTAGTCTGTCATCCTCTGTTTCAGTGCAATTTTGGTCACAGAGTGTCTGGACATTTTGTTTTGATCCACCTACCAATTTGACATAAGACCAAAATTTCTTAGGATTTCTGACAAGTCAGTACATAGAACTTTACTTTCGAATTCATTGAACGCCTCTCGCATAGCCCTCCTCACACTACATTTCGCTTCTCGTAATTTTTGTTTGCCTGCAAGGCTTTGGCTATGTTTATGTTTGCTGTGAAGTTCCCTTTGCTTCCGCAGCATTTTCCTAACTCGGTTGTTGTACCACGGTGGCTCTTTTCCATCTCTTACGATCTTGCTTGGCACATACTCATCTAACACATATTGTACGATGGTTTTGAACTTTGTCCACTGATCGTCAACACTATCTGTACTTGAGACAAAACTTTTGTGTTGAGCTGTCAGGTACTCTGAAATCTGCTTTTTGTCACTTTTTCAAAACAGAAAAATCTTCCTACTGTTTATAATATTTCTATTTGCGGCTGAAATTATCGATGCAGTAACCGCTTTATGATCGCCGATTCCCTGTTCTGCGTTAACTGTTTCAAATAGTTCAGGTCTGTTTGCCACCAGAAGGTCTAATATGTTATTGGTATCTCACTGCATCACAATCTGAAATTAACGTAACCCAAAAAAAGAAATAAAAGTACACAATTGAGCCAAGGTTACATCAACAATTAATTTATGTGTAAATATTTAACATAGTATTCTGATATGTAGTATGGCATTTGTACCAGATTTTTAGTTTTGGTGTATGTATCAGAAACACTGTCATTGAAAAACAGAGTAGGTCTTAGACTGAACTGAGGTAGTTCACCAACCATTGCTGTTGTCTGTTCAGAGTGTGACTGAATTACGAATTCTCTGTTTTTCACTCTTTAAGTTAAGTATCAGACACCAAAAAGTTCCTAATATTTGCTTTAAAGTTATTTTAATGCATCCTTCTCTTCTTCAGGTAAGTGGCGTAATGCAATTGAAGTTGCTGTGAAAACGTTGCGCCCAGGAACAATGTCAACAGGTGCTTTTCTGCAAGAAGCTGCTATAATGAAGAAATTTAGGCATGATCGTCTTGTGGCTTTATATGCAGTATGTTCTCGTGAAGAACCTGTGTATATTGTACAGGAATATATGTGCAATGGAAGCCTCTTAGACTTTCTTCGTAATGGCCCAGGTAGAAAACTTCCATTTGGTGATCTTATCTACATAGCTGCACAGGTAAAGAACGTTTGTGGTGTCTAATAATTAGTTGCTTATGTCTTTTTATTCCTATGTGTAGATTTAAAGATTGCAGATATTAAGGACACAGCTTTTAAAACTTTGATAGCTTGCCGTAGTACTCAGACAGTATGTAACTGACATTACGCGCCCCTTTTTTTGCAAACTCTACAGATGCATCCTAGCTCTACAGATTTATCACATCCAGTGTGGAATAGACAGTTGACTTTTTGGCTTTTCTGTAGCCACAAGCTCATTATTAGATTGAAAACTGACTTGCTAGAAGAGTGTCAAAATTGGAGTCACAGTGTAGAACACGCATTTGACATATCAGAATTCTCTAGATGCTTCGAATAATTACCTTGCAGCCAAGGAAACATACTTCAGCTGTGGAAAAGTCAGTGTCTCCAATTTATCCTTGGACCTAGAGAGACTAATTCTTTGAGAGTTAGCAGGGCAGCCTCTGTAGAACTTAGAACAAAAAGAGAGCACACTGTTATCTTGGCCATTGTCAGTTTTCATGACAAGAAGCCGCCACTACTCAGTTGAGTAGTTCCTCAGTTGGCATCATGAGGCTGAGTGCACCCCATTCTAGTCTTCCCACCAAGGAAAAATCTCTAGAAGTATGGGGATCAAATGTGAGTTCTCTGTACGGCATTCAGTCGTGCTGACCATCCAGCTACAGAGGTGGACAAGATTTTAATAAAACATGCCCAAATTACTTGACTGGAAGAGTACAAACAGGTATCTGGATTAGAATTTTTTTGTAGAATATTATTGTAAATTATTATAAAAAAAGTTCGCCTAGTAAATGCCCCACTGTTAACAAATTGCGAAACAGAGAAATGATGTAGCTTGAAATTTATTTTACATTTCAGCATACTCCTTCTGTAAATTTCAACTTTTCCACCAATGTTCGACAAAGCCTTGAAAGCCTGCAGCAAAGAATTGTCACCTCATTGTCTTCAAAGTGTAGCTTATCCAGATGGTTGTAAGCAATCTAAACAGATGGAAGTCATTGAGGGATAACTTGGATATCTGTGCAGTGGATGTTCCCAGTATTCCCAATGAAATTTTTTCCCTTATTTTTCTTGCTCTGTGAGGTTGGGCATTGTCAGAAGAATCATGCCCACTGTCAAGAGTCCAGGTTGTTTGTAGCATATGACCTGCTTCAGTTCCCGCAGAGTGGTACTGTGGATTGCGGTACTAACAGTCTATGAGGCTGGAATTTCAGCAGTATGATGGCCTGCATGTCTGTAAATGCAGCTTCCCAACTTTGCAAGCCACTGGTATTGCTTTGAGCTTATTTTATTGGGGAGGAGGGATTCTTCAACTCCATGGAGCATCACTTAGAATAAATTTGTTTCTGATGAACCCATGATTTATCCTTTGTGGTGGTCCATGTTGAGAAATCATATCTTTCTTTACTGTAGCACATGAGAAGCTGCTTAGATAGGTTAGTTATGTTTCATTAATGATGTGGAATCAGCCAGTAGGTACCTGAGAATGCACAAACTTTACAAAAATGCAACCATTTCAGTTCTATACAGTTCATAAAAAGGAGGAGGAGGGGGAGGGGGGGCGGGCAAATTGAAACACATCTCTTATTCATTAAATTGACTCTCAACTGTGACGTTCCAAACCAAAATACAGAGAAGTAGTAGCACATAAACAGATCCGATTTTTATTGATGTCTTGTTAGTGGATAGTTGTATTGTGAAAGCACTCTCTCTTGGGCTGTCAGAACACAAGGTAATGGCTTGGAGGAATTAAGGAAGATTTGCAAGAAATTCAGTCAGTAATCCATTAGCAGTAGAATCATTAATTCAACACTTAAAGGTACCTTCCATGGTAGAATATGTACAATTCAGAGTACTTGTATGATAAATGCAATACTTTCATACAGAAATGAAATGATAATTAAATGGACACCCTAGCTGCAAACAGGCGTTGATGTACTTCATTGGGGACATGTTGAAAATGTGTGCCCCGACCGGGACTCGAACCCGGGATCTCCTGCATTACAATTTGACATCATTCTGACCAGTGGTGTTATTTCTACAGCATTTTGAAAGTTTAATTTTAATTATAATTACACTGTACACAGCTACATTCATATGCCAGAATTAGATACAATGTAACAGCTTTCAAAATATTTGGTCTTTTTAAAGTCTATGTGTACACAGTGTACACATCCATGACATGCAGGAGATCCCGGGTTCGAGTCCCAGTCGGGGCACACATTTTCAACATGTCCCCAATGAAGTACATCAACGCCTGTTTGCAGCTAGGGTGTCCATTTAATTATCATTTCATTTCTAGTAAAGCTGCATGGTCATCCACGGTAACTGTTCTTTCGGGAACAAATACTACCGTCATATATACTTTCATACAGACTTCTTACATTTTATGAAAGCGGCTTTCCTCTAAGATGCATGACATACCATCCCTATAGTGACAGGCAGTCAGTGTGGAAACTGAAGGCACCATTTAAAAGAAAGTGGGAGTTGTACAAAAGCTTATAGCACAGTTGGAAGCTAATGAGCTAACCTCAGTAGTTTGTTACAGAAAATACTGCAAAGCTTTGATAAATAAAAAAAAAAAAAAAATTTTAAATTTAAAAATATTAAGTGTTGTGTAATATTTTGTGTTATGTAATATCTTGTATAGACACCTTTTATTAACCTGACACGTTCCACATCATTGCGAAGTGTCATATTCATGATCTATGGAACAAGTACTAATCTAATCTAATCTATTCCTAGAGAAGTAGAAAGTATGAGTTTTATAAGTCCAATACATAGCATCTAAGAATAATATCAAAACAGTATGGAATACAATGAGGATAGTGTCAGAGTAGAACAGGTAGGTTCTACCACCAGTACACTGAAATGAGGAGTAAAGATTTTACTGATATTACTCATACTGAGGTATGCAAAAATCCCCAGTGATCGTTTCCGGATGTGGGTGAACTGAGTTGATAGTAGCAGAAATATGATTTTTTTTTAAGGTGTAGTTGGAGATTTGACTGTTAGATATTAATAGACAGGAAATTTTGGCAATAATTAATTCTCTGAACTGTAAGGATTCATATGGTAATGATTAGAAGCCAAATAAGATAGTGAATTATTTTACACCCTACATTAGCAGTATACTGATCTGAGTATAATATATTTTTTACAGCTAGATATTTTCCCAGAGAGATTTAAGTATTCAATGGATAGGGACCTACAGGATTGTTACCTTTGTTTTAAAATGTTTTTGAAAGAACAGTTTACAGGGAATAGTTGCCTATTTATGTGAGTGCAACAGTTTCACAGTTCTGTTTTGGAAGTAATTTTCAGTTGATCAGCCAGTATATTCCTACTTGCACCAGATAGTGAAACTTATTGGTAATTTAAAAAAAAATAGAAATGAAGGAACTATGCATAACAATATTGTGAAAAGGGCAGTTGCTACTCACCATATAGTGGAGATGCTGAGTCGCAAAGAGGCAAAGCAAAAAGACTGTCAGAAAGTGAGTTTTTGGCCAACAAGGCCTTCATCGAAAGAAGACAAAAACACACACACACACACACACACACACATACAAATGCAACTCGCACAGAATGACCTCAGTCTCTGGCTTTAGCTGCTAGAAACTGTGTTCATATGTTTGTGTGTGTGTGTGTGTGTGTGTGTGTGTGTGTGTGTGTGTGTGTGTTTTTTTGTCTATTTTCGACAAAGGCCTTGTTGGCCGAAAGCTCACTTTCTGACACTTTTTTTTTGTGCTTCTCTGCAGCTCACCTACTCCGCTATATGGGGAATAGCAGCTGTCCCTTTCATAATATTGTTACATTCCAGCCTAATTGATCCCTAAAGGGTACTGACTGCGAATAAGTCATTCATGAGTGAATCACACAAGAACATGATATGCTTGGTCCACCAACCCACAGTCTTTTACTGTTGTGGAATTAGGTACATTTCCAACCTGGTCAAAGGCAGTGTCGCAAATGTAAGTAACCATATCATATAATAACATGCTCTACAATTCATGTGTAGTGTTCAATAGCATTATTAGAACAACTGAGTAGCTCTCGTAAATTGTTGAGTGAGAGAGAGAGAGAGAGAGAGAGAGAGAGAGAGACGGGGAGGGGGGTCAACAGATGCATGTCATGGATGTGTACACTGTGTACACATAGACTTTAAAAAGACCAAATATTTTGAAAGCTGTTACATTGTATCTAATTCTGGCATATGAATGTAGTTGTGTACAGTGTAATTATAATTAAAATTAAACTTTCAAAATGCTGTAGAAATAACACCACTGGTCAGAATGACGTCAAATTGTAATGGAATCTTATTAGAGAAGGGAGAAAACGTATGGCGGAAGAAAAAAATAGTGTGAAAATTTATCAATAAATGGCGCTGTATGTGTCAGAAAGCGTAAATGAAAACACCTGTTATTCACATGACCTATTGAAGTTGGTATAAACATGCCGGGTACATGGCTTTTCCTCCTTCCGCGTCTGCGACATTCTCCATGACTGTCTCAATGCAGGATCACGCTCTGCTTGTAAAGATGTATTACAGAAATGATGACTGTGCACACATTACTCTGCAGAAGTTCTGGACACTGAAGGGTTTGAAAAAAGGTGTCGGTTTGATGATTGCCATGGGTCTGGAGAAAATGATTCGGAAATTCGAAAAGATGGGTTCTTTTGGTGTGCAACCTGGTAGAGGGAGGAAATGAATTGATTTAACTTCAGTGGAAGCAGTGGCCACAGCAATCCAGGAGGAGATGAGTGGTGGTGTGCAAACATGTCGTGCCTGGAGAATTGCCCAAACATTAGACATACCTGTGATCCCAGTGCATAAAATCCTATGAAACATCCTTCTTTGCTATTCATTCAAAATTACCCATGTGCACGAGTTGCTTCCTGTTGACCTGCCAGCAAGAGAGACCTTTGCTTTAAAATTTCTTGCTTGCATGGAAGTGGACAATGATTGGCCTTGGAGGATTTTGTGTTCAGACGAAGCCCACTTCCATCTGACAGAATATGTCAATACACAGAATTGTCAAATATGGGCAATGGAAAATCCATACGGAAATCAACCAGTACCACTTCATACTGAAAAGGTCACTGTGTGGTGCGAGTTTATGGCATCAGTTATCTTACGGCCATATTTTTTCGGAGACAGCTGCTTCCAGTCCTTTTACCTGTACCATCACTGGTAAGCACTATGAGTGAGTGTCTTTTGCGCAACCACGTCATTCCAGCTCTCCAACATTGTGGATATGTGGATGGGATCATTTTTATGCAAGATGGTGCACCTCCACATATTGCAAATCCAGCTAAGCAGTTCCTGCAGTTCCATTTCGGAAATGCTAGTATTATCAGCTGCCATCTCCTTAGATGTGTTCAGTGTTCTGATTGCAAACTTAGCTGCATTAAAGGCACGCATTGTGCAACACAGTGTGACCGTGACCCCATAAACACTTCAATCAATTGCGGAATGTGCTGTTTCTCAATTTCAAGTTGTTGCAGAAAACGGTGGAGAGCATATTGAACATGTTTTGTGCCAGTCACATGGAAATTAATAATCCTATTTGATTTTGATTGATGCTTGTTATCCGCTTTTTGGCCTCAGGACAATTAAAAACCAATGTGAGTGATGCTGTTTATGCGATTTTTGGCCTCAGGACAATTGAATCTGATTTTTCCCATGCAATGTGATATGACCTTGCCGTGGTGGATGGGCTTACGTAACTAACAGTATCACACCTGTACACCCATGCCCACTGAGTAGTACAGTTTGTTTAACATCAAACATACACCTTAGGCGCTTTTGTATGATTAATTTGTCATTTGTAGTCGACCATGATTACATTATGCTATTGCTACATTTTTTTAACTATTCATTTTTCTTCTGCCATATGTTTTCTCCCTTCTCTAATAATATTCCGTTGCAATTTGACGTCATGATGACCAGTGATGTTATTTCTACACTGGTTTGAAAGTTTAACTTTAATTATGATCACCCTGTATATAATTAGAATATTGTTCACAGTCAGCTGAACTAATAAACAGCAGCTTATGTCTCAGAAACAGTATTTTCTTTCTTACAGTGGTATTGCAGTATATCTTCTAGCTTACCGGTATGAGATTTGTAGTTGACAGTGTTATTTTATTTGTAGACCATAACTGAGTGTTTTATTGGAATTAAATGTTCTTTTCCTTTTGTCTTTTGCAAAATAAAAGGAAGTGTGTTCTAAAGAAATATTTAGTCCCTACATTGCCCCGTAATACTCCAGCAAAAGAGGAGAGGAAACACAAGATGTAGCTTTGAGAATCAAGCAGAAGCAAGGATAGTAGGTACAAGAAACAGTCATCCTATGTCTACAGCAAAAGAAGCTGTTCTTCAAGAGGAAGGGTAGGAAAGAAATGCATTCATACAATGCCGGACAAAAAAGTAAAGGCCTCTTAAGACACGTTCAGATGTCAATATGACTTTGTACTCATACACACCATCAGTGGTTATGTAAACGGTTAAAGTTGCAGTTCTCAGTGACAGACACAGCAGCCATCCATCTCTGTAGCTGAGTGATCAGTGCATACCATGTGGAGGACCCAGCTTTGATTCTGGTACTAACATGGATTTTGTCTTGATAGGAGGATTGGAACAGAGTGCACTGAGCTTCATGAGGCCATTACAGGAACTGCTTGATTGAAAAGTAGCAGCTGCAGGTCATGAAAACACAATAACTGGGAGAATGGTCTGCTGAGCCCATGCCCCTCAATACTGCAACCAATGGTGCCATTGGCAGAGGATGATACAGCTGTCGATTGGTACCGATGGGCTCATCAAGGCCTATGTGCAGAGTTTACGTTTATGGTAGAGCAGGCACTACATTACATTGGTGTTCTTACCAAACCTGCTAGAGTATATAAGGGACATGAACAGCATCAGATGTTGAGTGCTCACTGTGAAGGACAGAGATCTCACATACTTGTCTGAGACAGTATTATCAGCATGTGACAGAATTTGAAAGGAGCCTCAGTGTGGCTCTCCATTTAGCCGGCTGGTCGAATTATGGAATTTCCAGATTTGTGGGGCATGGCATTTGAATGTTTCAGTGGGCCAGTGGGCCAATGTTGAATGACATGGGAATGTGAGGACAGGACAACCACAGTGGAGGTGTGCTGTACTGTGCACCAAGTACATGGTAATCCATTCACTTCTGTGCTTGGCATGCGAGAACAAGTAATGAATACCCTGCAACATATACTGTGAACCTTCACTGTTATTTGGAGACTAGCAGTAGTGGAGGGATGCTGTGACTGGGAAGCATGAACAGTTGACGAATAACATAAAATCATGTTCAGCAATAAACTGTGGTTCTGCATTACTGCATTCTTTCAATGTTTTGGAGATGCTCAGTAGTGTTACTCCTGGCAACACATCGTGGGGAACCAATAGGTTGGACTTCAGGTCACAGCTGGTATTTTGATTGAGGTAACTATTGACGACACAGTGGTACATTGAGACATCCTGCATCCTCATGTGTTACTTCTCATGTCACAGTATCTTGATGAACTGTGTGTATGATGTTGAGATATAGCTGTGGCCAGCAACATTCCTGGATCTGTCCCCAATAAAACACGGTGGGACTGGCTCGGAACTCAACTCTGTCCCAGTGCCATTATCCAGCATATCAATGACAATTTACAACAGTTGTGTATCAGCTTGTCGCAGATGATACAATGGCTTTATGACACTCTTCCTAATTGAATCATCTGGATCAGAGCAGGTGCAACATCATATTGATAAATGTACTCGTACTACCAAATTATTCGTAAATGTGACTCAATTTTGTAATCTCTCAAATAACATCATGTATCCTCTCAGTTTGTGAAATTCCATTTTATTTTCTCCTCTCCTTCTGGGTGTTTCGCTTTTTTTGTTAGGCAGTGTATAAATGAGCCAACAGCCTTGCCCAGTTCCCAGGAGATCACCGAAGTTGAGCGTTGTCAGGCTTGGCTAGCACTTGGGTAGGTGATTGTCTAGGTCTGCCGAGTGCTGTTGGCAAGTAGAGTGCACTCATTCCTTGTGAGGCCAATTGAAACACTACTTGATTCCGAACTAGCGGTTCTCGTTACAACAGCTGAAAGCGGCCGGGATAGCGGTGTAATACTTATGGGCTGCGGATGACATAGCATTGGTCAGCACTGTTAATCCTTCTGAGGCCTGAATGGAATTTCAGTTTTTAGTGTTTAAATGAAGGAGGAATTCATTATTCCATTTATCTGTGTGTTACTGACTAGCACTGCAAGTCGCTTCTGATTCTACTTTAATCTAAGGGAAGAAAAAAAAAATTGAAATGAGCGTATGGCATCATTGGCCGGGAGACCCGGAAGTTCGGCCACCAAGTGGAAGTCTTATTTCAGTCGATGCCACATTGGGAGACTTGTGTGTCGGTGATGAGGATGAAATGGTGATGAGAACAACACAATACACAGTCCACGAGTGGAGAAAATCTCCATCTGGCCAGGAATTGAACCTGGGCCCGCTGCACAGGAGGCAAGCACGTTACCACCTAGCTAAGCAGGTGGACAATCTGAGGAAATTTTTGTCTGTGTAACTGCTAACATCTCCTTATAAAGTTGTACTCTGTTGTGCCCTCTACAGCAACACTATAATAACAGTTATCACAAAATTGGTGCCTGGTATGAATATGTTTGAAAGTTTTACTTTAGGGCAAGGTATTTTTTCACTGCTTGTGGAGTTTATAGCAATACTTTACATTGCATATCTCTGTCTGTTTAATGTCATTTTATTTTATTGTCATTGTCTTCAGCATGTCCAAAAATAAATTTAAAACAGGCAGTCCTAAGTAATTTGAAATTGTGGTATCATCTCTGCATGTAGTGCCCTCTACTGTTAGTAAAATAAAAAAATTAGTAATAAAAAATGAAACAGGAATATAAAAATCAGTAATAGTTGAGTAAGAAATAAATTTTTGTATTAATAGTTTTTAAGTAAAATCTGTCTACATATTTGCTTGTCTCACTTTGTGTAGAAGAGCTTGCTGTGTTTGTGTGTTTCATTTCAAACATGCATAGTTACCTTGTATTATCAGACATTCATGTAGTTAACTGATTAAATAAATGTTAAACAAGAATGTTTCTTCCAGGTGGCAAGTGGAATGAAGTACCTGGAAGCAAAACAGCTTATTCATAGAGATCTTGCTGCAAGAAATGTTTTGATAGGAGAAAACAACATAGCTAAAATATGTGATTTTGGATTAGCACGTGTGATAGAAGATGATGAATATTGCCCTAAACAAGGTAATCATCCAAAATGGGCAATGTTATAACATTATGCCCAATTAATACCTTACGAGAATTGTAAAAATTAACTGCTTCATGCTAAATGATATAGAGATTTTGAGACACTCTCCCTCCCCCTCTCCCCTCCCATCCCCCTCTCCCCTCCCCCTCCCCTCCCCTCTCCCCTCCCCTCTTCCCCTCCCCTCTTCCACCTCCCCCTCCCCTCTTCCACCTCCCCCTCCCCTCTTCCCCCTCCCCCTCTCATCTCCCCATCCCATCTCCCCCTCCCCTTCCCCTCTTCCCCCTCCCCTCCCCTCCCCCTCCCCTCCCCCTTCCTCCCCATCCCCTCCCCTCCCCCCTCTGCCCCTCCCCTCACCCCTCTGCCCCTCCCCTCACCCCCTCCCCTCTCTCCTCCCCTCCCCTCCCTGCTCTCTCTCTCTCTCTCTCTTCGTTATTTTTCTTCCCATACATTTTTTATTGTAAGAGAGAACTACTCTGTCACAAATAAAGTCTCATTGTATCAAAATTTATGGGCTTTCTGGTTATCAAAAGTCAGCAACCAGGAAGATAATCTCAGCATTTTGAATAGTTCATATAGATGGAGACAAGTATACCACATGTTAAACAAGTGATGATTTGTGTACAGGCATGGAAAAAAGATGACTAGTTGTTTAATGTGTGGATAAATTCCCATTTTATCCAAAAGCTAAACAGTTCATTAGACCTCCTTCATGCCAGTCCACTTCCAGTTGCTTCTTATATCTGCCGAACACGGATTTAGTTTCATATACATGTCATATTCCAATCTAACAATGGAAAATCCAGCATCGGATAATGACAACATTATGAAAAGGATACATTGCTACTCACCATATAGTGGGAGATGTTGAGTCACAGACAGGCACAACAAAAAGACTACTAAACAAGTTAGCTTTCAGCCACAAGGCTTTCTCCTGAAATAGACAACACACACACACACACACACACACACACACACACACACACACACAAGCATTGCTTCTGGCTGTCAGCGCCAGATTGCGAGCAACTGCACACGATGGGAGGAGCAATCTGGGTGATTGTGATAAGGAGAAGGCTGTGTGTGTGTGTGTGGGGGGGGGGGGGGGGGGGGGTAGGGTTAGCAGGGTGCAGTTGGAGGGCAGTAAAATGCTGTTTGTGGGACCATACAGGAAAAAAGTAGAGAGAGGGTAAGGGAGGTAGGTGCAGTTGGGAAGTTAGACAAAGAGTAAGGCTAGGGGGGTGGGGCGGGGAGGGGCGAAGCAGTGGTAAAGGATAGAAGTAAAAAGACTGTGGGTGCACATGTGGGATAAAAGGTTGTGGAGTGAGAACGAGAAAGGGAATATGTGAGTAAAGGACAATGACTAACAAAGGAATTTGGGATCCACAGTAGGAGAATTTTCCTGAATTTTCCATCTCACTCATAGAAACTTTTGTCCTGTAGGAACTAGAGTAGCATGCACACCACCTAAAAAAACTCACCAACCTGTTCTCTTCCTGCTCCTGCCGTGGACTACCATTATCCACCATCTCTACGACAACCTCCAAACCTCCCTCACGTCCCCTCATAGTTGACACACCTTGCCTCGCAGACCTACTATATTTATCCCACCCTCAAAAACTTCCTCCCACCACCGTACAGAATCCAGAATCTAAATAGATCAGAAACGGTCATGAACTTTTCATCCAAAAGCCTTAGCGTCACGGGAGTATCAGTCTTTTCCAAAGGCCTCACCTTTTGCCCTACTCCCAAATTCAGTCGTGCTGGATTTTTAAAGACCTTCTCTCCTTCTTCCAGTCCCTACGTGGAAAAACTTTTTCGCCACCAACCCTACCAATTAGACTCAACCTAAGATCAATGTTGAATCCTGTCTGACTCAGTTCACTCCTCTTTCCAACCATGATCCACCCCACTGCCCCCAAATCACCCCCTTGTTAACTTTCCAGAATTTTTTAAACTCGAACTGCACCCCACCATCATTCCCCAACTCCCAAAAATGCAAGCTAACCATTCATCTGCAGAAAGAACCACAATCCCCCATCTAAACTTGATCCTGATCTCATCATCCTATCTGCTGACAAAGGCTCTAACAGTGTTGTTTTAAACCACAACTATTACTTGGCAGAGGGACTCCACCAGCTGCCAGATTTGTCAATCTACAAACCCTGCCACAGGGACCACATTCCAGAAATCCAGCAGGATCTCCAGTCTCAACTCAAATCCTTTCTCTGTTCTCATAGACCAACACCTTCAGCCTGTTACCTGCAACCTACTCTCCTATATAAAAGATACCAACCATTTCCTCTACCAACTCTCCACAATTCCCACTACTTTGCCACATGGTGCCCTGCTTGTTGCTGTTGATACCTCCCTTCCTTTACACTAACATCTCTAATGCCCATGGTCTAGCGATTATTGAACACTACCTTTCACAACAGCCTACGGATTCCAAACCTACAATCTCCTGTCTGGTCACCATGACTTGCCCTTTGAAGGCATCACCTACAAACAAATCTGGGATACAGCAATGAGCACCCACCTGGCACCATCTGATGCCAACCTATTCATGAGCCATCTAGAGGAATCCTTCCTAACCACCAAGAATTCCAAAACCCCTCACATGGTTCTGATTCATTGATGACATCTTTGTGATCTGGATTGAGGCTGAGGACACCCTACCAACATTCATCTAGAACAGGGGTAGGCAACCACAAAGCCTTCACAATCTACTATTCTGTACCAACATATCAAAAGTGGTCTACTTTTAAAAATTCAATTGCTACATTTTTAACTTTTGGATACCGGTACTGTAAAAATTATTTAAAATAAAAGTTTTAAATCTTCACTATTTTTTCAAAACATAATAATTTTAATTCATAATATTCTCAAGTATATTCTTACATTAATAACACAAGAATTATTTTACATTTAATGTGAAATTTGAGTAGCTGTTTTGTCAACAATGTCCTTGATATTTGGTGTATAACTTATTGCACTTAGTCGAATACAAGAGTCCAGATGTTCATCAGTCAACCTTGTTCTGTGTTTATTTTTAATAAAGTTCATATTTGAAAACAGTAATTCACACAGGTAGGTAGAAGCAAACAAGGCCTTTATTCTAAGAGCAACATTAACTAAGATAGGGTATTTCTCCTGAGGAATTAGAGCCCAACAGGTTTTGAGTTTTGCAGTACTTTTGAGAAACAAATAATTTTTAATGATTTTATTTCAAGTTCAAGAGCTGCCCAATCTATGTCAAAAACTTTTGCAATGGAAGAAGATATATTCAGTTGTTCAGAGATACAAACTGGGGAACCACTGAAATCTTTTTGAAGTCTGAAAACCGATCACTGAAATCATCCCTCAAATTGGTGATCATTATTGCATGACATTCACTATTGTAAGGTATCTCACTTTCTTCTATTTGTGTCTTCAGAGTTGGAAAATGTCTTAATTCACCCCTCTTAAGGCAGCACTCCCACAAAAACAGTTTTTCAGTAAAAGAATTTACTTCAGATGTCATATCAACAATATCTTTGTCATTGCCTTTAAATTTCAAATTCAGAGCATTAAGCTTTCCTGTTAGGTCAATTAAGAAAGCAAAATTCATAAGCCAGAGAGGATCTTCAGTACAAGCTGACAGACTATTCTCATCTTGTTCCTGCAAAAATAATTTGATAGCCGGTGAAAGCTTGTGGAATTGTTGCAGCACTTTTCCCTTGCTGAGCCAATGCACTTCAGTGTGGAGCAGTAAATCTCCATACTGTTGTTCTAATTCACTTGCCAAATCTTTGAAAAGTCTTGTTTGGAGAGAGTGAGACCTAATTTTGTTTACACCTTTACAACAGTGTTCATAGTTCCATTCAAATTTAAAAACTTTCCACACAGAGACTGCTGGAGCAAAATACAGTGATAAGTTAAAAATGGTGGAAAACTTTCATCTGTTTGGCACAGAGCAATAAAACCACTTTTAGAACCTCTCAAGGCTGGGGATCCATCTTTGGTAATGCTTACAAGCTTTCTCCGATAGAATGAGTTGCTTCATGACAAAAAATTTATCTTCTCCTCTTGTACGGCCTTTCAAAGAAATTACTTTCAAAAGTTTTTCCTTGACAGTAAAGTTATTAAAACCCATTCTTACAAAAACTGGCAACTGAACAGTACCTGTTGCATCAGGGGACTCATCTAATTGCATTGAAAAATAACAGCACTCATCCAAATCTGTTTTCAGTTGAGAGAAAACATCATTAGACATATTATCAACCCTCCTTGTGACTGTTCTTGATGAAAGTTGAAGGGATTTGATGGCTGCAACTATATCAGACCTGTTCTTGAAATTATGGAACAACTCGTCGGCAGCTTCTTAAAATGCTTCTTCTACGAATTCACCATCTTCGAAGGGCTTCTTCCTTTAAGCCAATACATTCGAAACACAGTAAGAAGCAAGAGTGGCAGCAATACTTTTGTCTACTGGTTTTGTGAACATGCTTTGTTGAACACTCAATTGATTTTTAAGTTTCTTGATTTTCTCTTTTCTCAGATCGGAGTTCACAGGAAACTCGGTGTTAACACTTGGGTGCACAGTTTTGAAATGTCTCTAGACATTTGTCTTTTTCACAAATGCAACCTTAACATCACACACTAAAGAAATGCATGTGCCATTTCTTTCTGTTACAAAAAATTCGTGCTCCCATTTGGAATGAAAATGATAAACTTTAGGTTTTTTGATACACAACTCATTATGCGTGAAGTCGCTGCACTACTCGTATGTTATCGAAAAGTGTCAACATGGTATGCAACTACGCATGCTCAGTGCTGAGTACTGAAGGCACACAAAAATTCTACCTATGTCCTTTCCAGGCTCTATTACATTGCAGAAGTACACGGCACGAAACTCACCGCCTTCTCCTGACACGTATCGAACACATTTCACAAAGATGAGTGAAACAGTGCAGCAATGAGTGGCGTGCAGGTAGCGGCTGATTTAACTAATGTGGCAAAACATTTTAGGGGTTCAAGGTAGATGTTGGTACCAGTTCTACACTGTTATTAACAAACAAAACAACGTGTGTCAATGAGCACGCATTTTATTGCTACGGAAAACAATTGACAATTTTATTCAACAATTTTTCTTTTACACTCTCAGTACTCATGCCATCTACCAATTGAGCACTCGCTATCTACCAATAGATCACGATCGATGTGTTGCTGACCATTTCTCTAGAATCTCAACACCTTCTTCCCCATTCGCTTCGCCTGGTCCTCCTCAACCAAACAAGCCACCCTCCTCAAAGTGATCTCCACCTAAGGGATGGCTACATTAATTTTAATGACTGTTTCACAGCCTGTGCCATCCGGGTCCTTCCTACCAACACCAGCTTTTGTGTGTTGCATGAGTGAGGACTCTTCCTGCTGTATGTCGTACATTCCTGTAATCCTCCTGGCCACAACCTTCGTTAGTCATTGTCCTTCACCCACTGATCCCCTTCCCTATTCCCACTCCACAGCTTTATATTCCAAAAGTGTACCCACAGTCTCCTGACTGCACATAGCTGCTCTACCCTCTTTCTGCCTCAGCCCTGTATGCTTCCAAAAACAACACTTTACCATCCCCCACCTGTGGCCTGCTCACCCTACCCTCCCCAGCCCAGCCACCTCCGTACCTCCACCACCCAGATTGCTTCTCCCATCATGTGCAGTTGCTCGCAGTCTAGCCCCAGCGGTCAGAGAGAGTGCTTGTGTGTGTGTGTGTGTGTGATCTGCATTTGTATGAATGTGTGTGTGTATGCGCGCGTGTGTGTTGTGTTGTCTGTTTTCTGTTTCAGAAGGCTGCCTTATGGACAAAAGCTTACATGTTTAGTAGTCTCCTTGTTGAGCCTGTGTGCAATTCAACATCTTTGCTATATGGTGAGCAGCACTCTATCCTTTTCATAATATTATCATTATACTCCAGTCTGGATTATATTATCATTATATTCCAGTCTGTATTTTCTATTTGTTTGCTGGTTAAACTGTCCTGTAAATGGCGATAAATGAACACAATATGTTTTTACTCTGCATGTGTCTTAGTCTACCAGGGCATAAATGTTAAAATTTCTTATAATTTATTTAATACTGGAGAAAGTTCTGCGTAGAATGCAGATTACAGAAGTAGTAAAGGTAACCAACTGAAACATAAGTTGTGTTAGGTGGATGGCAGTCCAATTTTTGTATATAAGGAATATGTCTTTCAAGCTCAATTTCAGTCATTTGAGGGGGAGAAAAACTATTTTGAGATGAATAAGTATTTTTCTTGTAAGAATGTATGTAAGCGCTTGGATTACTGTCAACAGGAGCAATTAAATCACCTTTTCATGTTACACTATTCATAAGTTAATTGAATCTTGAACTGGAAATAAATAAGGTTGCTGGAAGGAAAAAAATCCAACCATTACCGATACTTGGTTCCTGAGGAAGTGGATGTATCCTTACTCGACAATACTGATATTCCAACAGCATTGTAATCTGCATAAAAGTGATATTCCTTCCTTTACAACACAAAGACTACTTTCTCTACAAAGACCCTTCAACATTGGAAGACTATCCTGGCTACGAAACTGGAACTGAAAAAAATTCAGAAGACATTTGTGAACAGAAAGAGTTATCAAACTACACTCCTGGAAATGGAAAAAAGAACACATTGACACCGGTGTGTCAGACCCACCATACTTGCTCCGGATACTGCGAGAGGGCTGTACAAGCAATGATCACACGCACGGCACAGCGGACACACCAGGAACCCCGGTGTTGGCCTCCATCAGTGTCAGCCAGTTTGCCGTGGCATACGGAGCTCCATCGCAGTCTTTAACACTGGTAGCATGCCGCGACAGTGTGGACGTGAACCGTATGTGCAGTTGACGGACTTTGAGCGAGGGCGTATAGTGGGCATGCGGGAGGCCGGGTGGACGTACCGCCGAATTGCTCAACACGTGGGGCGTGAGGTCTCCACAGTACATCGATGTTGTCGCCAGTGGTCGGCGGAAGGTGCACGTGCCCGTCGACCTGGGACCGGACCGCAGCGACGCACGGATGCACGCCAAGACCGTAGGATCCTACGCAGTGCCGTAGGGGACCGCACCGCCACGTCCCAGCAAATTAGGGACACTGTTGCTCCTGGGGTATCGGCGAGGACCATTCGCAACCGTCTCCATGAAGCTGGGCTACGGTCCCGCACACCGTTAGGCCGTCTTCCGCTCACGCCCCAACATTGTGCAGCCCGCCTCCAGTGGTGTCGCGACAGGCGTGAATGGAGGGACGAATGGAGACATGTCGTCTTCAGCGATGAGAGTCGCTTCTGCCTTGGTGCCAATGATGGTCGTGTACGTGTTTGGCGCCGTGCAGGTGAGCGCCACAATCAGGACTGCATACGACCGAGGCACACAGGGCCAACACCCGGCATCATGGTGTGGGGAGCGATCTCCTACACTGGCCGTACACCACTGGTGATCGTCGAGGGGACACTGAATAGTGCACGGTACATCCAAACCGTCATCGAACCCATCGTTCTACCATTCCTAGACCGGCAAGGGAACTTGCTGTTCCAACAGGACAATGCACGTCCGCATGTATCCCGTGCCACCCAACGTGCTCTAGAAGGTGTAAGTCAACTACCCTGGCCAGCAAGATCTCCGGATCTGTCCCCCATTGAGCATGTTTGGGACTGGATGAAGCGTCGTCTCACGCGGTCTGCACGTCCAGCACGAACGCTGGTCCAACTGAGGCGCCAGGTGGAAATGGCATGGCAAGCCGTTCCACAGGACTACATCCAGCATCTCTACGATCGTCTCCATGGGAGAATAGCAGCCTGCATTGCTGCGAAAGGTGGATATACACTGTACTAGTGCCGACATTGTGCATGCTCTGTTGCCTGTGTCTATGTGCCTGTGGTTCTGTCAGTGTGATCATGTGATGTATCTGACCCCAGGAATGTGTCAATAAAGTTTCCCCTTCCTGTGATAATGAATTCACGGTGTTCTTATTTCAATTTCCAGGAGTGTATCATATGAAGTTTCAGTAACATTCTCACAAAATATGTTTTACATATAGTTGCTGGACAGTATATAACATACCCAGTTGCTACCAAATCATTTCTTAGGACAGTGGTCATGTGTGTATGAGTTGCATATGTGTGTGTGTGTGTGTGTGTGTGTGCGTGTGTGCGTGCGTGTGTGTGTGTGTGTGTGTTTGTTTGTTTTGTTGAATCCAGAAGAAGGCCTTTTGGCAAAAAGCTTACTTGTTTAGCAATCTTTTTGTTGTGGGTGTCTGTGACTCAACACCTCCACTATATTGTCAAAATTTTACCTTATGTGGAGAAATACATACATCACTGTTAGAAAAACAACCAAAAGTCAGAATAAATTAATAATTGGTTCATTATTGGTTTGTTTTATTGACCCCTGGTTAAGAAGATACACTTGTTGAACTGTTCAAGAAAAAATTGAGGCTCATTTTGAGTAGGTACCTCACTCATGCAATTACAGTTGCTAGTGACTTCAATGTACCCATGAAATGTTTGTGAAAATACATGGTTTAAAGTTGGTGGTAGGCATGAAACATCATTCATAATTGTAATAAATGCTTTCTCTGAAAATTATTTTGAATGATTAGTTCAGAAGCCCACACGGAGTGTAAATGATTGTGATAACGTATGACAAATAATCCTGAGCAAATAGAAAGCACTGTGGCGGTATAGGAACTAGTAACCAGAAGGTCGTTGTTAGGAGATTGAGTACAGTATCTCCAGATCCATCAAAAATAAGTGCAAAATACATGTATTTAAAAAGCACATCAAAATTCGCTTGATGCCTTTGTAAGAGACAGTCTCCATTCCTTTCATACTAACTATGGTAAATCACTTAATAAAGACAAGTCTTTCAGTCCAAGTATTATACCAGTTAGTTTCCTTTCAGAGTATGCTGATGAAATAACTGCATTTTTAGCAATCATATATACCCATCACTAATTAATAGGTATGTACCTAAAGATTGGAAAGTTACACAGATCACAAATACACCATAAAGGAAATAGAATTAATCTGATGAATTATAGACCCACATCGTTGACATCAATTTCTAATAGGATTTTGTAATATAACTCTGTTGCAACATTGAGGTATCTTGAAGAAAACTGTTTATTGACTCATAACCAGTGCAGAAGTATTATTCGCGTGAAACCCAACTGGAGCTTTATTCACAGAAAGTAATGAGTGCCCTTGACTTGGGATTTATTTATTTATTTATTGTTCCGTGGGACCACATTTAGGAGAAGTCTCCATGGTCATGGAACGAGTCAATACATGAAATTATAACACGATTGTAGAAACAGATGAAATGAAATATAAGAAACATATTCAGGCAACAAGACGTTAGTTTAAATAAAGAAAATCAAGAATGTAACACTGGAATTTGCTTAATTTTTTTAGCTCTTCCAGGAGCTCCTCGACAGAATAGAAGGAGTGAGCCATGAGGAAACTCTTCAGTTTAGACTTAAAAGTGTTTGGGCTACTGCTAAGATATTTGAGTTCTTGTGGTAGCTTATTGAAAATGGATGCAGCAGAATACTGCACTCCTTTCTGCACAAGAGTCAAGGAAGTGCATTCCACATGCAGATTTGATTTCTGCCTAGTATTAACTGAGTGAAAGCTGCTAACTCTTGGGAATAAGCTAATATTGCTAACAACAAACAACATTAAAGAAAATACATACTGTGAGGGCAATGTCAAAATTCCCAGACTATTGAATAGGGGTCGACAAGAGGTTTTCGAACTTACACCATACATAGCTCGAACAGCCCGTTTTTGAGCCAAAAATACCCTTTTTGAATCAGAAGAATTACCCCAAAAAATAATACCATATGACATAAGCGTATGAAAATATGCGAAGTATACTACTTTTCGTGTTGAAATGTCACTTATTTCAGATACTGTTCTAATGGTAAATAAAGCGGCATTTAGTTTCTGAACAAGATCCTGAACATGGGCTTTCCACAACAGCTTACTATCTATCCGTACGCCTAGGAACTTGAACTGTTCCGTCTCGCTTATAACATGCCCATTCTGTCTGATTAAAATATCAGTTCTTGTTGAATTGTGAGTTAGAAACTGTAAAAACTGAGTCTTACTGTGATTTAGCATCAAATTATTTTCCACAAGCCACGAACTTATTTCATGAACTACATTATTTGATAATGTTTCAATATTACACACAAGATCCTTCACTACCAAGGTGGTGTCATCAGCAAACAGAAATATTTTTGAATCACCTGTAATACTAGAAGGCATATCATTTATATAAATAAGAAACAGCAGTGGCCCCAGCACCGACCCTTGGGGAACGCCCCATTTAACAGTGCCCCATTGGGACTGAACATCATTACCACTCTCAATATTGCGGAGGATTACCTTCTGCTTTCTGTTCTTAAAGTAGGAGGCGAACCAATTGTAAGCTACTCCCCTTACTCCATAATGTTCCAACTTCTGCAGTAATATTTTGTGGTCAACACAGTCAAAAGCCTTCGTTAAATCAAAGAAAACACCTAACGTTCGCAACCTTTTATTTAATCCGTCCAAAACCTCACAGAGAAAAGAGACTATAGCATTTTCAGTTGTTAAGCCATTTCTAAAACCAAACTGTACATTTGACAGCAAATTATGTGAATTTAAATGCTGCAGTAACCTTGTATATACAACCCTCTCGATAACTTTAGCAAACACCGATGGCATAGAAATAGGTCTATAATTGTCAACATTATCCCTGTCTCCCTTTTTATAAAGTTGCTTCACTACCGAGTACTTTAATCGGTCAGGAAACCGACCACTCCTAAAGGAAAAGTTACAGATATGGCTAAGTACTGAGCTAACATACGTGGAACAATACTTCAGTATTCTGCTAGATACCCCGTCATATCCATGAGAGTTCTTGGTCTTTAGTGATTTAATTATTAACTCAATCTCCCTCTTGTCAGTATCATGGAGGAGCATTTCAGGTAACAGCCTCAGAACACTTTTTTCTAAGAGCGCTATATGATTCCCTGTTGGGACTAGGTTTCTATTTAGTTCACCTGCTATATTCAGAAAGTGATTATTAAGTACTGTACATATATGCGACTTATCAGTAACACGGACATCCCCACTACGCACTGATTCTATATTCTCGACCTGTCTCTGCAGACCAGCCACTTCCTTTACGACTGACCATATGGTTTTAATTTTATCCTGAGACTTAGCTATTCTATCTGCATACCACATACTTTTTGCCTTCCTAATAACTTTTTTAAGCACCTTACAATACTGTTTGTAATGGGCTGCTGCATTTAGATTGTGACTGTTTCTAACGTTTTGATATAATTGCCACTTTGTTCTACAAGATATTCTTATCCCTTTAGTCAGCCACCCAGGCTGCCTGTTTGTGCTAGTACCCTGTTTTGAACGTTCTAACGGAAAGCAACTTTCAAAGAGCACGAGAAAAGTCTTGAGGAAAGCATTATATTTATCGTCTACTGTATCAGCACTATAAACATCTTGCCACTCTTGTTCCTTGATAAGGTTTACAAAAGTCTGTACAGCAACTGGATCAGCTTTCCTAAAAATCTTTTAGACTTAAAATTTGTGCATCATGATCTGAAAGGCCATTCACCTTTTTGCTAACAGAATGCCCTTCTAATAATGACGAATGAACAAAAATATTGTCTATGGTTGTTCTACTGTTCCCTTGCACTCTCGTTGGAAAGAATACGGTTTGCATAAGATTATATGAATTAAGGAGGTCTACCAGCATCCTTTTCCTTGCACAATCACTTATACAATTAATATTGAAGTCACCACATATAACTAACTTTTTGTATTTCCTATAAAGTGAACCAAGAACCTCCTCTAGCTTTAGCAAAAATGTTGTGAAATCAGAGTCTGGGGATCTATAAATAACAACAGTAAGAAGTTTAGCTCCACTAAATTTAACCACACCTGCACAACATTCAAACACCTTTTCAGTGCAGTACTTTGAAACATCAATTGACTCAAATGGGATACCGTTTTTCACATACATGGCTACTCCCCCACACCGCAAAGAGCTCCTAGAAAAGCTGCCAGCCAACCTGTATCCCAGTAAAGGAAGCCTCTGAATTATCTCCTTATTTAAGAAGTGTTCAGATATACCAATAATTTCAGAGTCAACATCTATAAGCAGTTCACTAACTTTATCTCTAATACCTTGTATATTTTGATGAAATATACTAATTCCCTCATTAATCGGATACCCAAGCTTTGTAGAAAGTGGTTTCTTTGTTAGAGAGACTTCCCTTAAGCAGGAATACCTATCAGCTGACTTCAATCTAAAAAAGGTACAGCTCTAACACCCACAACAACCGGAATTTTCCCATGAGTGACCCGACAACCCCCACCTATGCTGTCACCTATAAGTTTTGCCAACCTCCCCTTCCCATACCTGTTGATTCCATATTTTTGGACTTACGGAAGGCTTTTGACACCATTCCAAACAAGTGACTTCCAATCAAATTGTGTGCCTATGGAGTAGTGTTTCATTTGTCTCCTGCCACAAAGATCACAGTTTGCAGTGACTTAACAGTAAGTCATCTAGTGAGACCAAAGTAATGTCTAGGTGTTTTTACCACAAGAACATACAGATGACTAGGGACACAACACTTTGTTATATCTAGAAACTACTTGTTACAAGAAGACACTTTCCATGGAGTGACTACACTACTAGTCTGATAATCCTAGTCAGAATGTCAACATATAACTGAGGGCAAGGCTGGCCGGGCGCGACTCTATAAGCTGTTGGCCGGTCGGTAGAGTCCACAGAGGAGAGATTGCATGAGCATCCATGAGTGACAGCGTCTGGCAGTTCTAGCAGCTGCTGACTTCTATGGCACATCGTACAACTGCACAGCTGGATCTCGGGTGTCTAATCTATGCAGGTCACTACACTGGGGTTCCACAAAGAAGTGTTATAAAGGCTCTCTGCTGTTTTTAGCTAATATAAACTATTTAAGAGAGAATGTAAACAGCTCCTTAAACTGTTTGCAGATGATACTGTCTTTACTGACTAGTAAAGTCATTGGAAGATCAAAACAAATTGCAAAATTATTTGAACAAGACATCTGCATGATTCGAAGAGTGGAAATTGACCATGATTATGAAAATTGTGAGGTCATTCACAGTAATACTAAAAGTTACCCATTAACTTTTGGTTACATGGTAACACACACAAATCTAAAGACTGTCAATTCACATAAAAATCTCGGTATTACAGTTATGAACAATTTAATTTGGAACGATCACATAGAAAATGATGTGGGAGGAATGGAGCTAAAGATTGTGTATTATTGTCAGGACATTTAGAAGAGGCATCAAATCTACAAAAGAAACTACCTTCACTGCACTTTTCTATCTTCTTTTTGTTGTATTGCTGCATAGTATGAGATCCTTATCAGATAGGGTTGATGGAAGTAATCAAAAAAGTTCAAAGGAGGCCAACTCGGTTTGTATTATTGCAAAATAGAGGAGAGAGTGTCATGAATATGATAAGTGAGTTGAGCTGGCATAATTAAAAGAAAGACATTTTTTAATGCAGAAAGATCTTTTCACAAAATTTCAATCGCTAACATTCTCTCCAGAATCCCAAAATATTTCGGTGACTCCCATCTACATAGGGAAAAATGACCATCATAATAAAATAAGCAGAATTAGAGCTCAGGCAGAAAGATTTTAGTGTGCAGTTTTTCCACGTACTAATCAAAAGTGGGATAGTTGAGAAGCACTCTGAAAGTGTTTCTTTAAAACCTTTCCCAAACACTTAAGTTTGAGTTGCCAAGCAGTCAAGTACAGTATTCAAGCTCTTGCCGTTTTTCTAGTAAAAGTACACACATGCACACACACACACACACACACACACACACTAACACACACACCATTCTGGCTATGTGTTTAAAGATACAGATGAAAAAGGGAATAGTGGAGAAGGAGAAGTGTGTGCCACTTTTAAATGGAATTAATCAGTATGTATACTATCTTATCAACTTAAAGGCATTTGGGGTCACCTACGATTTGTCTGAAGGGCATAAGTATTAAATAAGTCCACACGAAAGATTTTCAGAAATTGCACTTGTAACTATCAAAAATAATAGTGTATCAACAACACTTTTTTGTACAAAAGTTCCACTAAATGTTGACTTTTAATGGAAATCTTTTAGACATTGTAGTTTAACAAACAATGATGCAACACCATGGGTGCAGATGAAACTATGTTGCCCAGTTCACATTAGAAAGAGATACACTTTTATTAGTTTAAAAGCAGATAGGCAAATATTTCCTTTGCAGCTTAATAATGAGCAGGTTGGACATGGCTGGTGCTGTTTTTCACATTGTCATGATACAGTTTACAGTCACAGTGCAGTGCAGTCATGGCAGCCACTGAGGGCTTTTCAGTATGCAAATTCCTTTTTCTGGTAATGATTATCCTGTAGTGATTGTTAAAAACTGAGACAGGAGGGCCACTGTGGAAGAAAGTAACTTAAATGTGCTGACAGTGGAATGTCTGCTTGATGATGTGCCTGCAGATGGTGCAGTGTGCGGATGCTGGTGTGGTTCAATTTAGGTGCTACCAATATGTGAGTGTCTGGTGATGGCTGCTGTTTGTCACTGCAAAGGGTTGCTACTTCTGTATTGTGCAGGTGAATTTTTGTGGTTTGTGTGGTTTCAAAGGTTTGAATATGCCCAGGACTTTCGCCAAAGAAAGATTATATAGTTTCTATGCCATGGATTGGAGATCCTCATTTGGCTTAACTGGATAACTTTGCACAGTGTTGTTAATATTTTGGGTTCAGTCACTCAAGTGTGCTGATGAGACACAAAACATTATGACCATTGCACACCTCAAGATTGAATCCCACCTGATGACATTGTAACAGTGTGACTTGGTAAGGGAGTGATGGGTGAAGCATAGATGAGTAGGGGAATTAGTGATGATATGTCCTGCAAATGGGGAAATCCACTGGCGCAAATGCTCTTGACAAAGGTCAGATTGTTATGACTATGTGGATGACAATGAGTATTGTGGAGGCATTAAAGCCAGTTGACTGTTCCTGTACCCCTGTCGTGAACATCTATTTTAGGAGCATACCGTTAATCGCAAAGTGTTGAATTTTGGGTTCCACAGCTGATGACCTCTAGGTTTTCCCATGTTGACCCAATGACATTGTCAGTTATGATCAATGGAAATGTGACACTTGGTCAGTTGAATGATGTTTTATGTTCTTCTAGGTCAGTGGTCATGTCTGGATATGCCATCATCCTGCTGCAAGTACACACCTGACCACGGATGCTGTGCGATGGGGGCATTTTTATGCTGTGGAGGATATTTTCTCACAAAGCCAGAATTATGTTACAGTGGTCTGAAGAGGATGAAGTGAACTCGTGTTGATGCCTTGGCCATCAAATACACCTGAGCTGCAACTCATGGAATAATTCTAGAATGCTATTTGGTGACAACTCCCATGTCCATAAACCACCGGCTCATGATTTACAGTAATTGCATAATACGAGCATAGATATCTAGTGTCACATGTCTCCACAGACCTATCAAGGACTTGTTGAATCCGTGCCACACAGGATCACTGCTATAATGCATTTGAAAGGTGGACCAACATAGTATTAAGCAGGTAGTCAAATGTTTAGGCTCATTAGTATATTTGGCACCAGGGCATGCATGTCACATTTTTCTGGAGAGGGGAATGGCCTTGACATACAGGCTCAGTTTACACAGAAAACACAATCTGTCCAAAGATAAAAAAGATATGGGGCATGTTTTGAAAGTAAGCATTGTTTTGGGAAAAACCTCATGAAAACATTTTTAAACCAAAATTTATTTTTACAAGGAACAGATTTTCTTAAACTGTTTCTCTACATAGGTGCCACCATTGTTCAAACATTTGTCATAATGGGAAGCCAACTTTTCTATGTCTTATTCATAGAAAGATGTTGCCAGTGAAGATAATCACTGCTGAACATGATTTTCTTCGTCATTGCTCTCAAAGTGCATCATTCCAAAATCACACTTAAGTTCAAAAACAAGTGGTAGTCAGAAGGTGCGAGATTGTGGCTGTATGGCAGGTGATTGAACTGCTCCCAACTGAATTGTTGAATAAGGTTTTGAGTGACACCAATGTAATGGGGATTTGTGTTGTCATGAAGCAACACAATACCTTGACTGAGCATTCCATACTTTTTGTTTTGAATTGTGCACAGTAGTTTTCTCAATGTTTCACAGTGTCTGTCGCATTGATGGTTTCACCTGTGGGAAGGAACTCAACAAGCAGAATGCCCTGTCTGTCACAGAACACAGTGCACATGATTCTTGTCCTGAGACAGTTGTTTTGAACTTTTTTTTTGGGGGGGGGGGGATTGTAAGTGCCTCCAATCCATCAAATGTTGTTTTGGTTCTGGAGTGATATGACAAACCCAGGTTACATCACTGATTACAATTCTGTTTCAGAATTCATTTTCTTAATCACTGTATCGCGTGAGAAATGTCAAAGCAGTGCCAAGTCACTTCATTTTATAGACATCCATAAGCATTTTTTAACCAAATGGGAACACAATTCACAAAAATTTAAGCAATTTGTGACATTCTCATGCAAAACAGTTTTTGAAATTTGTGGAAACTCATCACAAGGCATTAATGCGAACCATCACCTTTCACTTTCTCAACCAAACCATCATTGACAACAAAGGCCGCCCACTCCCTGCTTCATCATGAACATTGGTTCATCCATCATTGAAGTGTGTCATCCAGTTTCTCAGCATTCCATCAGTCATATATTTTCACCATAAATTTCTAGAAGTTGAATTTCAGCTGGCTTAGCATTCTTTGCATTCAAAAACCGCATTACAGAGGTTACTTGTTTAAGATGTGTGTTGCAGTTCAAGACAAGGCATCACAAAAAATTGCATATTGTGCTATAAACACTGCAAATAAGCAGAACAGAATTCCCATGCTTGCTTTGTCCCTGCAGTAATTGTGTCTTGTTGTTGCTGAAAACATTACTTAAACTGAAACACTGCTATGATTCATAATGGACATGGTTGCCATAGTGAGCTGTGTAAAAAGATCAGAACCTTCGTGAGTCCCGATTCTGGAAAGTCCTATGTGGAGTATAAACAAAGGGAAACAGTAAAAATAACATTCACATCATAGCTGAGATAGTACTGAGTGATAGAAAGACACATCTTTTGGACGATGTTCTTCACACACACACACACACACACACACACACACAGTCTGAGGACAATATAGGTGTGTGTGTATTTTTCAATTCCTAATATACACAGTTTTTCCAATGTAGAATATTGTAAATAAAGAAGTACATCAAGTCTCTCATTACAGGAATTTAATTCTTATTAACTATGATGTGAGTTGCAGTTCAAGACAAGGCATCACAAAAAATTGCATATTGTGCTATAAACACTGCAAATAAGCAGAACAGAATTCCCAGACCTTTGGAGAGAAGAGAACCACTTGTATGAATATCAAGAGCTCAGATGGCAACCCAGTTCTAAGCAAAGAAGGGAAGGCAGAAAGGTGGAAGGAGTATATAGAGGGTCTATACAAGGGCGATGTACTTGAGGACAGTATTATGGAAATGGAAGAGGATGTAGATGAAGATGAAATGGGAGATATGATACTGCGTGAAGATTTTGACAGAGCACTGAAAGACCTGAGTCGAAACAAGGCCCCCGGAGTAGACAACATTCCATTGGAACTACTGACGGCCTTGGGAGAGCCAGTCCTGGCAAAACTCTACCATCTGGTGAGCAAGATGTACGAGACACGCGAAATACCCTCAGACTTCAAGAAGAATATAATAATTCCAATCCCAAAGAAAGCAGGTGTTGACAGATGTGAGAATTACTGAACAATCAGTTTAATAAGCCACAGCTGCAAAATACTAACACGAATTCTTTACAGACAAATGGAAAAACTAGTAGAAGCCGACCTCGGGGAAGATCAGTTTGGATTCTGTAGAAATACTGGAACACGTGAGGCAATACTGACCTTACGACTTATCTTAGAAGAAAGATTAAGGAAAGGCAAACCTACATTTCTAGCATTTGTAGACTTAGAGAAAGCTTTTGACAATGTTGACTGGAATACTCTCTTTCAAATTCTAAAGGGGGCAGGGGTAAAATACAGGGAGCGAAAGGCTATTTACAATTTGTACAGAAACCAGATGGCAGTTATAAGAGTCGAGGGACATGAAAGGGAAGCAGTGGTTGGGAAGGGAGTAAGACAGGGTTGTAGCCTCTCCCCGATGTTATTCAATCTGTATATTGAGCAAGCAGTAAAGGAAACAAAAGAAAAATTCGGAGTAGGTATTAAAATCCATGGAGAAGAAATAAAAACTTTGAGGTTCGCCGATGACATTGTAATTCTGTCAGAGACAGCAAAGGACTTGGAAGAGCAGTTGAACGGAATGGATGGTGTCTTGAAGGGAGGATATAAGATGAACATCAACAAAAGCAAAACGAGGATAATGGAATGTAGTCGAATTAAGTCGGGTGATGTTGAGGGTATTAGATTAGGAAATGAGACACTTGAAGTAGTAAAGGAGTTTTGCTATTTTGGGAGCAAAATAACTGATAATGGTCGAAGTAGAGAGGGTATAAAATGTAGACTGGCAATGGCAAGGAAAGCGTTTCTGAAGAAGAGAAATTTGTTAACATCGAGTATAGATTTAAGTGTCAGGAAGTCATTTCTGAAAGTATTTGTATGGAGTGTAGCCATGTATGGAAGTGAAACATGGACAGTAAATAGTTTGGACAAGAAGAGAATAGAAGCTTTCGAAATGTGGTGCTACAGAAGAATGCTGAAGATTAGATGGGTAGATCACATAACTAATGAGGAGGTACTGAATAGGATTGGGGAGAAGAGGAGTTTGTGGCACAACTTGACCAGAAGAAGGGATCGGTTGGTAGGACATGTTCTGAGGCATCAAGGGATCACCAATTTGGTATTGGAAGGCAGCGTGGAGGGTAAAAATCGTAGGGGGAGACCAAGAGATGAATACACTAAGCAGATTCAGAAGGATGTAGGTTGCAGTAGGTACTGGGAGATGAAGAAGCTTGCACAGGATAGAGTAGCATGGAGAGCTGCATCAAACCAGTCTCAGGACTGAAGACCACAACAACAACAACATGATGTGTTCAAATTTTTATGCATGAGATCCTTTCCTAAAGTAATATAGTGTTGACTGCTGAGCTGTTAAGGTTCAGAGCATGATATGCAGGAACCACTAAAGGTAATAACTGCTGGAGTACTTTTGAGGCATGTTACAAGTTGAAGAAAGAATTAAAAGTATATTTGGTCCATTTACCTGCATTCTGCAAAGAGAAAAGTTGAATTAGGATGATTCAGTTGTAACCTTACATAAATGAATTTAAAAATGCAATAATAGGTATGGGAAACACAGTTTTAAGTCACAGCTTGTTGTTGAGATTAGAACAAAGCACTCTGCAAGAAACAGCAGCTAACGAACCTTTCTTATATAAATGCAATTAGGGTTCATGATCAAAGTCTTCTGCTGGGTACTAGAACTTACAACTCGTGGTGTCAACACTTTTTTGTGATCTGTGTGCGTCAGTGCTCAGTCATATGCGAAGTGTTCGACAGTGCTATGAAAAGGATAGATTTCTACAAGACTCACATGTTTAGTGGTCTTTTTATTGTGTCTGTCTGCAACTCAACCTCTTTTCTGTATTGTGAGTAGCATCTATCCTTTTCATAGCATTGTCATTATTCCATCGTGGATGTTCCATTGCGTGATATGCAAAGTGTTTGTGTTAATAAAGACCAAAAATTTAAGTACAATATTTTGTCATAGAACTGAAGATATTATTTTATTGTTTTGTTGTCAGTATCATAAAATGTTTCTTGTGACATTTATTTCCAGGCTCTAGATTTCCTGTTAAGTGGACTGCACCAGAAGCTATAATCTATGGAAAGTTCTCTATTAAATCTGATGTATGGTCATATGGGATTCTTCTGATGGAACTTTTCACATATGGCCAGGTGCCTTATCCAGGTAATTTGAAAGTGTTTTTAAGACCATTCTGTTAAAATTAAATGATATTTGGCTGAATTTTGTCTTAGTTATAGAAATGATGCATGAGAAGTGAAGCAATAAAACAGCAAACGTAAGTAGTTTGTCTTAAACAGATTTCATAAATATTATTTTAAACCTTTCTCTGTTAAGAATCTATATAGTTATAATAATTGTATTATGCATATATGCAGACTCAAGCAGCAAATGAAAATTTCTACCAATGCTGGGATTTAAACCAGGGTCCCCTGTTCACTAGGTGGCTTCATTAGCCATTATGCCGCCCTGGCATGGGGGCTTTGCACAGCTGCACGGACTACCCTAGCATGTCTCCCTCTTCAATCCAAATTCCCATTCACACCTCAGCCCACTTCGTATTCCCCCTAAACTCAAACAGCATTGCAGAAGCTCTCCAGCTGTGTTGGAGACCCGGCTTCAGAGGAAGAGGATATAGCAGAAGTTCCGAAGCTCAAACCAACAGTAGGCCTACATGTCCACAGTGAAAGTACCCTGATACCAAGTAAGCCTAATCGTAAAAATGGTGCAGATTTAAGAAAGACTAAACCACTCACAATTTTCTATCAGAACATTGGCCTAAGAGGATTTAAAAATTCACTAGACCAGCTACTAATAAACATAAATGATATTGAAAGAGAAAAGCAACCAGATATACTATGCTTCACTGAACATCATGTTACTTGTGGTATTCAGATGTTGCGCTTAGACAGATGCAGTTTAGCATCTCAATCTTGCAGATCCAACATGGAGAGGGGCGGAACAGTGATTTATGTTAGAAATAATGTAGTATTTAGAACTCTTGATGTAAGCAAATTTTGTATTGAGCAGCACATTGAAGTGTGTGGTATAGAACTGGCAACAAATAGTGTATCAGTAGTCATATTATCAATTTATAGAGCACCTGCAGGGAATCTTGGAATCTTTCTCAAACAGATTGAAGCAATGTTATCAAAATTGTACAGAAAAAACATTTCAGTCCTAATACTAGGCGACTTTAATATAAATTTCCTGAATGAAAGTTATGGCAGAATGGAGCTGGAGCAACTAATGAGCTGTTACAATCTAATGCAAGTAGCTGAATTTCCCATTAGGGTAACTGACCACTCCATTACTCTAATTGATAATGTGTTTGTTGATAAGTCTAGGCACAGTAGCTTGACAGTCAGTCAAGTCCTAAATGGGCTGTCAGACCATGATGCTATACTTCTGACAATCCCCCATTCAAATCTTAACAGAAAACCAAAAGCTATCTGGAAAAATGTGAGACCAATAAATAAAGAAACAATAGAGACATACAGGCAGAAGCAACAGTTAGTAGACTGGTCTGAAGTATTCAACTCAGCAGATGTCAACACAAAATTTAATGTATTTATTAATTTAACATCAAATCTTTTTGAGGAGGTGTTTCCAAATAAAAGAGTCAGAGAAAATCAATGTAACCCTGCATTTAAGCCATGGATTACCCAGGGCATCAAAATTTCATGTAAAACAAAA
The DNA here is from genome assembly GCF_023898315.1 of Schistocerca nitens. NCBI lineage: Eukaryota > Metazoa > Arthropoda > Insecta > Orthoptera > Acrididae > Schistocerca > Schistocerca nitens. The sequence goes on along the minus strand of NC_064617.1, from coordinate 602,515,522 downwards.
AGAGAATTATATGCCTCACCCAGACAGTCTAACAATACTGCAGTGATGGGGCAATATAAAGTGTACTCTGAGATATTAAGGAAGGTGATCCAGAAATCTAAAAGTATGTATCTAAAAAAGGAAATTGACAAATCAAATAAAAAAATGAAAACAATATGGAAATATGTTAAAAGCGAGACAGGGAAAAGCCTATCTGCCAAAGAAGTGATTAGCTTAAGAACTGGGAGCCTTTCGGTGGATGCTCCCGAAATGGTGGCTAATATCTTTAACAATCATTTCCTAACAGTCACCAACCAAATGGGATGCCAGGGTTCTGTAAAGAAAGCTACAGAATACTTGCATAACACCTTAACTAACAAAATAGATGAGATGCACCTTCGAAAAACTACAGTGATAGAATTAGAAAAAATAATTATGTCTTTAAAATGTAAAAATTCTGCTGGAGTTGACAACATTTCCAGCAAGTTACTGAAATACTGTTGTAAAGAAATAAGTACAGTCCTCTGCCATATTAGTAATACGTCATTGGAAGAAGTTGTTTCTACTGACAGGCTAAAATATGGGCTTATATGATCAATTTATAAAAAGGGAGAAAAGACTGAGGTGACAATCTATCGACCAATTTCATTACTCTCAGTTTTCTCCAAGGTACTAGAGAAATTGATGCATAGCAGAATGGTTGAGCATCTTAGTAAATATAACATCCTCAGCAGTAGCCAGTTTGGCTTTCGGAAAGGGATATCAACCTGGATGCAATACATGCCTTTGTTGACAATGTTATGGAAGCCATAAATTATAATATGATAACGGTTGGAATATTTTGTGACCTGTCAAAACTTTTGACAGTGTAAGTCACCATCTTCTCTTGAGTAAAGCCAGGACCTTAGGTGTATTAACGCAATTCACGTTGTCCGTTGCACTTCACTTAGTGTAGACCGGGAACTGTCTGCTAGGCATGCCCGATGTAAAAACTGACTGGGCATGGCCCGTGCTGCCTGAGTTGTTGTTGTTCCGTCGGCAGAGGGCGCGGCCGAATTCTCGCGTGTCCTCTGGTGGACGGGACTTTACTTGCTGCAACTACTGTCCGTGACGCGCCGTGCCGATGTGCGACTCCCCCGATCTTTCTGGTGGCTATTGAACTCCTCCTCCTTCGGGGCGGGGGGTGAAGCCACAGTGATCCACTGCGTTGGAAGGTGGAGCGTCGTGCAGTAGCGATGACCTCCATGTCCATTGGAATGCTGAAGTCGGGGGGGGGGGGGGGGGGGATCTGCCAACCCTCGAGCCGGAATCTTCACATACTGTTGGAAGTGACCCACACGAAGAGGCCCCCGTCGTCGCACCACCGGAGCCCGGGACAGAACGGGCGACAAGCTGTCGAACTCCGGATCCCGTTACACCTCGGGAGGGGCAAGACCCAGTGGCGGGGACGATGGGGAAGGCACGACCACAGGTGAACCAGCCTCCTGAGAAACCGGGCCTGCGAGGGGGGCCGGCTCTCTCTGGGGCATCTCTAACGATGGTGATGCCGGTGCTGGAGCTACTGGAGGTCGCCAAGGCTGAGAACCATCGCTGTGTGGCGGAGTCACAGGGGGGAGGGTCGGTAGCGTCCCCTGAGAAAACAACACGCATGCCGGCAATGGGGAAGCCAGCGCCTGAGGGGTCGGAGGGTGGGTGCCCAAACGTGGACGTAGCTGATTTTGGTGACGACGCACCTCCTGGTCCCCCTCTGCAAGGTATAGAGCCAGCGGCCATTGCAGCGCAGGACCACCGCCAGTATCCAATGTGGATTGCGACCAAACCCACATGCCCAGACCGACATACCCGGTGGAAAGCCGGGTACCCCGTTTTTCGAAGACTGGTGATGACCTGGCTGGAGGAGGTGCAGCAGAGCCCTAGGTTGGCGCCTGTGGAGGAGCTCTGCGGGGCTGCATTCTCCCATCGGTGTGGTCTGGTATGCCGTCAGGAAAAACATCAATGCCTCCTCCGCAGAAAATTTGGGCACATACTTTTTCATCGGCGTCTTAAATGTGCGCACCATGCGCTCGGCTTCCCCATTCAATTGTGGATGAAAAGGGGGGAGAGCAAACATGCCGAATACCGAAGCGCCTACAAAAATCCTGGAAGGTCTGCGAAATAAACTGAGGTCCATTGTCCGATACCAGGGTGACTGGCAGACCTTCCACAGAAAAGATTTTTGAGAGTGCCTGGATTGCAACTTCTGAAGTGGTTGAGGAGCAGCGAACCACATATGGGAATTGGGAATAAGCATCAATGACAATGAGCCAAAAGCCATTGAGAAACGGGCCCGCAAAATCTATGTGAACATGTTTCCATGCCTAGGTTGCAGGTGGCCATAAAGAGAACGCTCACCTGGGAGACGCCTGTTGGCTCGCACACTGGGAACAGGTGGCCACCAAGTGCTCAATTTCTCTGTCAATACTGGGCCAGTACACATGTCTGCGAGCCAAGGTTTTGGTATGGGAAACACCCCAGTGCCCCTCATGTAGTAACATGAGGACTTCCCTTCGCAAACTTGCAGGAACAACCACGTGAGGAACTGTATCATCGGTAGCCAGAAGGAGAACTCCTTCCAAGACTGAGAGGCGGTCTCGTAGAACAAAATAATTACGAAGAGGGTCTGAGGCCCAGCCCGGAGGTCGGGATGAACTACTTGCCGGAGAACCGGGTCAGCTGCCGTTTCCCTGGCGACTCTAGAACTAATGATCGGGAAGCCATCAACCGCTTAGCGGGATGCCACATCCAAATGAAAACACATAATCTCCTCCCGATCGAACTTAGGATCCGGGCCAACCAGAAGATGGGAAAGAGCGTCGGCGTTGGCATGCTGTCCGGTAGGGCGAAAATGAATGTCATAATGGTACTTAGAGAGGAACAAGGCCCAGCGCTGCAGTCTGTGGGCCGCCCTATCCGGAATCTGAGAGGCGGGGCCAAATAATGATATTAATGGCTTATGGTCAGTGATTAACTGGAACTTTGTGCCATATAAGAAAGGGTGAAACTTGGTAACAGCGTAGACAATGGCCAAAGCCTCTTTTTCCATCTGGGAGTAATGGGCCTGCGCGGGACTAAGAGTGTTAGACGCAAACACCAGTGGCTGCTCAGAGCCATCCGCGTTGCGATGGGCCAGGACCGCCCTCACCCCATACTGCGAAGCATCTGTAGCCAGGACCAATGGCTTATTGGGGTCAAAAGTAGCCAAACAAGGCGCTGACATGAGGAGGCCCTTCAACGAGGTGAACGCTCGCTCGCATACAGGCGACCAATCAAAAGGAACACCCTTACGCAGAAGGCAGTACAGAGGGCGGGCTATTGTGGAAACCCTGGGAATGAACATGTGGTAATAGGCCATCTTGCCTAAAAAAGCTTGTAACTCCTTCAGTGAAGCGGGCTGCGGAAGGTCGACGATACCTTGCCCAAACTTACTAGCAGCTGGACACCGTGCTGAGCGATGGTGTAGCCCACATACTCAATGGACGGTTGAAAGAAGTTTGACTTATGCAGGTTGCAACGCAGGCCCACAGACCTGAATTTGAGAAAGAGGTTTTGAAGGTTATGCAAGTGTTCCTTCGTGCTGCAGCCTGTGACAATTATGTCGTCCAGGTAATTCATACAATAAGGGAGTGTCGATGTGACGTGCTCAAGATACCGCTGAAATATCGCCGGGGCACTGGATATTCCGAAGGCCAACCGCTGATATTGGTAAAAGCCAAACAGGGTGTTGACGACCGCCAGCCGTTTGGAGTCTTCATCAAGTGGTATCTGATGATAAGCCTCCGAAAGATCGATTTTCGAAAAATATTGGCCTCCCGCCATGTCAGAGAATAATTCATGAGAACGAGGCAAGGGATAGGTGTCCACCACCAATTGGGAATTAATGGTGGCCTTGAAATCTGCCACAAAGACGTAAGTTTCCCAAGGGTTTCCTGACAATAACGAGTGGCGAAGCCCACTCACTAGAAGAAATGGGAAGAACGACTGTGAGGGCTGTCAGCCGGTCTAGTTCTGCTTTTACCTGAGGGCGGAGACCAAGGAGATCTGCCTCGCACGTAGAAAACGCGGGCGAGCCGACGCCTTCAACGTTAAGTGAGCTTCAAAGTTTGAACACACCCCAGGCCCTCTTCAAAGATATCCTTAAAGTTAGAGGTCAAAGATTCCAATGATTGATAGGGAACGTCTTTGGAGACCAACTGTATGGTATCTGCGATAGAAAAACCGAAAGCTTGAAACGCGTCCAATCCAAAAAGGTTAGCGGAGCTCGCATCACTGACAACAATAAAAGTAAGAGGCCGAGTGACTGATTTGTAAGTAACGTTGGTAGTGAATTGACCCAGTAGGGGAATGAACTGTTTACCATAACCGCGGAGACGCCGGTAAACTGGCGCCAACGGGGGCGACCCAAGGTCGGAGTAAGTTTGTGTATTCAACAAGGAAACTGCCGCGCCCATATTACTTGCAGTTGTAGTCGGTGCGACCGAACTGACACCTTGATAAAGAGTTTGTGTGCCGATGTGTCAGGAGCCTGGCCCAATGAAACTTCCTGAATGTCAATGTCCATGTCCTCTGTACCTGCTTCCTTCGATTCTTTTGAGGCTGAGCGGCAAACTTTAGCAATGTGTCCTTTTTTATTACATTTGCAACAAACGGCCCAATGCTGGGGGCACTCAGACCGATCATGATGTACATAGCACGACTCACAGGACGGTAACAGGGGCTGGCAGCCGGAACTCTGTTTACGCACCGTGCGGGAGCAGCCGTAACGGCCGGATTGTACCGCTCGCGCATCGTCCACCCCGGACGCGGCCGCACCGCCCTGAACCACTGTGACGTTGCACCACGCTTCCAACTATTGACCTCTGGTGTGAGAGACTTCATACTATTGAGCAATGGACAGGACTTCCTCAAGGGAAGGGTCTTCCAACTGCAGGGCCCGTTGCCGGACCTCCCTATCAGGGGCTGAACAAACAATGACGTCTCGCACCATAACGTGGGCATACGACTCTCGCTACTGCTCCGTGACAAATGACACTTGCGACTAAGACCGTCCAGGGTAGTGGCCCATGCCCGGTAAGACTGATGGGGCTGTTTCTTGCATCGATAGAACTCAACCCTAGCCGCCACAACATGCGTGCGGCGGCGATAATATGAAGACAGCAATGAACACAATGCATCAGAAGACAAGGACGAGGGTTCCTGCAACGGCGCTAGCTGCCGCAAAACTTGATACAGCAAGGGAGATATCCAAGACAAGAAAAGAGCATGACATACCTCTGCATCGGCAGCATGAAATGCCTGGAAATGCTGCCGAAGGCGATGTTCGTATGCGTCCCAATCCTCCGCCGTCTCGTCATATGGGGGAAAGGGAGGAGGGAACAGCGCTGGAGCAGACTGCCTTGGAGATCGAACAGGGAAGTGCTTGTGTCATGGTTGCCATGAGCTCCTTTTGCTGCTCAACCAAAACCCGCACTAAATCCTCCATGCCGTGGATAAGCTGAGAAACCGCAACAACGACGCAACACGCGAGAGAACGACCCTACTCATCACCAATTGTGTATTAACACGATTCACGTTGTCCGTCGCAGTTCACATAGTATAGACCGGGAACTGTCTGCTAGGCATGCCTGATGTAAAACTGACTGGGCATGGCCCTTGCTACCTGAGTTGTTGTTGTTCTGCTGGCAGAGGGCATGGCCGAATTCCCGCGTGCCCTCTGGTGGACGGGACTTTACTTGCGGCAACTACTGTCCGAGACGCGCCGTGCCGATATGCGCCTCCTGCGTTCTTTCTGGTGGCTACTGCACTTGGACTGGGTGGAACCGTAGGCACTTGGCTTGAATCCTATCTGTGTGGTAGAAAGCAGAAAGTAATCGTGGAAGGAGTGCATGGTGGCCAGGTATCTTCAGAATGGGGTTCCATTACTGCAGGAGTACCTCAAGGATCAGTATTGGGCCCACTGCTCTTTCTAATATTTATAAATGACTTAGCACTATGTACAGAATATGGGAAAATACCCATGTTTGCTGACAACACCACTTTATCAGTTAATAATCTCTCAGGGAATGTGTCCAATGAAGCTGCAAAGAAAGCTTTTGCGTATTTGACAAACTGGTTTGAAACCAATGGCCTTACAGTCAACCTAAAAACGACAAATTACATTCATTTGTCTTCTAACACAAATTTTACTAATGAAATGAACTAAAACTGGGTGAGCACGAGATTTTGAAGGTTGAGTCCTCCAAATTCTTGGGTCTGCATATAGATAGCAAAATGAAGTGGCACCACCATATTAAAGATCTGTGCAAAAGGCTAAGCTCAGCAACGTTTCCCTTAAGAATAATTTCAGATACTAGGGAAATGAGCACAATAAAAACTGCATATTTTGGCTATTTTCACCAACTTATGGCCTATGGTATAATATTTTGGGGAAATCAAGCAGTAACAAAAAAAGTGTTGCATCCACAGAAGCGAGCAATAAGAATTATGTGTTGAGTACATCCTAGGCACTCGTGCAGGGATCTGTTTAGAGCTCTACAAATCCTTACAATACCTGCCCAATATATTTTTTTCCCTGGTGTGCTTTGTTTCAAAAAATAGCAACTTATTCAAAATCAATAGCTCATACCACAGTTATAATACCCGAAGGAAACTGGATATCCATTATGAGCTGAAAACGAAAAGCATGGTCCAGAAGGGGGTTTTATACAGTGGCACCAAGATTTTTAATGCACTCCCACCGCTCATTAACGAACTGGTTGGAAACGTGCCAAAGTTTAAAGAAAATCTGAAGCAGTTCCATTTAGATGAATCTTGTTACAGTATTGATGAATTTCTTAGCAAAAATGCATAGAATCTCTTGTTTGTGCTTAAACCTTACTGTGTGACCTCTACAATTGATTAATCGTACTCTGTAAGTACAAACTTAATACAATACCCAAATTTATGTATGACTGTATACGACGCCTGTATAACTTAAGAACAATACCCAAATTTATGTATGACTGTATATTCTTTCAGATGTCCTGTATCTTAACTAATATGTAAGGGTATATGCTAAACTTCACAGTTTCTTTAATCTAATGGTAAGATCAATGTATCTGTGCACAAAACAATAATCTGTAAAAAAACCTTGACTCGTTCTATATCCAGGGATATGTTCCCATATGGATCTATGGAACACGAAATAAATAAATAAATAAATAAATAAATAAATAAATCCTGGCCTTGGTACAAATTTTCATTTTTCGCTTCAGTCTGCATACAGACGACATAGATGTTTAAGACTTGGAAAGGTCCCTGGAACCTTATAGATTCATTTGAACAATTATTATTGTTGTAAATCATTATGCCCAGCTGAGATACATGATTCAACTTTTTTAGCTGAAGAGTGTGCTTTCAAAATCCCTTCTGTCCTGTTTCTGTTGGTTCCAGTTATAGGTTTATCTGCAACTCAATGGTTATAGACAAGTCTCGAATGTAGCTTTACCTTGTATCATATCATCTCCAATGCCAATTTCTGGAAGATTCTTTCAGTTTTGAGTTAACCAATTTTCTCTCTTTGTTTGTATCACTATTTAATCCCAAATGTAGGATAGTATCCCTTAGGTATCTAAATTTAGGTACTTGTAATATGTTGCTGAATTGAGTTACCATTACTTGTCCATCGAGGTACTAAGGAGTTCCTCTGAGATTTGGAGTCCAGGTCGGCATACAGTTTCATGAAGTTTTCCTAGGCAAATAATTGCTCCTTCTACTTTCTTATAGAGAGTTATTAGGATGTCTGCACAGGCAAAAATTTGCATAAGAATTTTATATCCTCATAGTCTGACAATATTTATGTCTTTCGGCCAGGTCCCGATTCATTTTTTCTAATACATGATGAACAGTATAACAGATCATCTGTTTCCTAGTTGGGCTCGTATTTTAATATCAAAACACTAAGATATTTCACCTCAGAATTCAACTTTAGACATGGTGTTACTTAATGTTTGATCATTTCTGTTGTTTTTCTTTTGAAATCGTATCATATGTTCAACAGTAAATGTCAGTCTATTGCATCATATGCTTTTTTGATGGAGAGGGGGAGGGGGGGGGGTGATCACTACTTTCACTAGATGATCTTGAAACTGATAATTTGTTCTGCACGCAATTGTCTTTCATGACTCGTAGTGATATTCACTGATTAAGTAGTCTGTTTCTGCTTCAGTTCTCTTGAGTAAGACTTTTGACAGACGTTTATACATCATTGGTAGCAGGAAGATCCCTTTGTAGTTATAAATATTCATTTTATTCTCTGTATTTTGTAAAGGTTGGATGAGGGCACGTTGTCATAAAGTACATTTTTTCCTTGAACCCTATATTATTTTGGATATGTTTTTGCTGGCCATCTTGATTGACCTCATTTGCCTAAGACTGTACCCACATAAAAGAATAACCCACACACTTAAGGCACTCATTCATAATCCAATACACTTTGAAAAAAATCATTTTATGAAATATTCTTATTTTAGCAACATAGGTGAGAGTGAAGTCACACAAAGTAGATCAGAGCTGTGGAGCTCTTAATGGTTGCAAATTGCAGGCATTTGTAACCATACATAAGATTGGAGGATGCTGCTATTGTACTCTGTTCAAGAATCTCTTATTATTATTGTTTTCTTGTATTGTGTTGTTAAGGGGAAAAGTTCAATGTCACTCCGTTGGCCAAAGCACTGCCATATGAGATCACTCAAGAGGAATGATTTTTTTGCTGTGTCTACATCATCAATAATAGTTCTTGATAATGTTCACAACCATTCTGTTGTTGATGAAAGCCATCCATGGTGAATGAAAAGGAGGAGTTGATTACCTTCAGTGTCAGAACATCAAAGTAGGTTATACATTTAAAAAGGTGGTGCTTATGGATCTGATATCTCTGCATGAAGCACAGTTTCCAATATATGAAATAGACGAGATGGCAAAATTGAGCAAACAGTTGCACAGCTGTCACATTGTCACTACCATTCCAAGCTCAGAGAATAGAGATGGTCCTTAATTAAAGATTACATGGGCAACAACAATCTGCAGTCGAGGCAATCAGAAGCAATGCTCTTAGGAAAATCATCAATCATACACAACATAAAATGGGAAAAAGCGTAGCAGATGAAATCTATTTAAAAATGTTATAGAAAATGCCCTGTCATTAACTAAAGACACTGACAGTGTTAGCAGCAAGAGTCATGTCACTAAAGTTTTTACAGTGCCATCACAAAAATGTTGCATAGGCATGTATGGTGTGTGTGGTTTAAGCACCAGTAGAGCAAAATTATATTTCCTTATGTTTTGATTATTAATAATGATGTCATTATCAGCAACTGAGTCTGAATAAAGTTTGATCAGAAAACATAACAACAGGTTAATTATAAACCTAGTACTCTGTTTCTCATAATGAAACCAAACATGCTACCACTGAGGTTTTGACACCTGAGCACAGCATCGTGCATTACATTTAACTCTGACTGCTTAGTGTTAGAAACCTGTAACAGAGTTCCAGTTTGGAGGAGATGAAAATTTAATGTATTCTTAAGATTTAGACTGCATAATGTTTTCACCTACATTCAAAAACAAAATTGTTGAAAATTTGGTAATGTCTTCAGGAAGTACATTTTTGTAAACTATAACTAAACTCCATATATTTTCTTAAAGAGCTGTTGCAGTGGTTAGCACATTAGAATCACATTGAGGACAATAATAGTTCAAATGTGCATTCAGCCATGTAGATTTATGTTTTCGATGATTTGCCTAAATCACTTAAGGTAAATTTGGGGATGGTTCCTCTGAAAGAGGCATGGCTACTTTCCTTCCCCCTCCTTTCATAATCCGAGCTTGTGCTCTGTTCCTGGTGAGCTCGATGTCGAGGCGATGTTAAACCCTTTTCTTCTGTTCTTTTTTTATCCTAAAACTTAATTGCTGTAAATAAAATATTAGAAAGCAAAGGATAGCTTTTTCAAAAATGCTTTGTACGTCAAATAGTTTGGGAGGTTGAGTGAATTGAATGAAATGTAAGATTATGTTTGTATTCTGTGTGGGACTTGATGACAGTGCTCCACGCCTCCATGTGTTCCTGCCAAACTGTCAATCCTAAAGTAATTTTGAACAGGCCAAATGGTATGACAGAAATAGACATACAATTGTTTTCTCTACATTTCAGCTGTGAACAGGAAGGGGAAAAAAGAGGCTGGAGGTGCCAGAAACTTGGTTTATTGGTACCCTCATCTATAGTTTGAATGTCAGAATTAGTGTACAGTTGGTATTTTCACTTCACCATGAATTTCTTGACTTTTATCCCTTCAGAATTGTCCTAGTGGTTGGTGTTTATATTTTTTTAATTCCAACATTTTAATCTCATCCAAGTTGTACACTAAATCTATCTAGCCTCTCCCCTGCTTACCAATTACTTTATTGGTGCTTCCATACTGCCAGCCAATCAGATTAACAATAAGTCTTCATTGCATACAGCTAAGTGGAAATTTTTTAAAAAATACTTGTGTTACCGAATTAGACACTGCATAATTTGATTAATTGTATGTGTAATCCATTACTGCATGTATCTGTAAATGCCTTTATTGGAAGTAGCAGAACAGCTTCCATTGTCATTACTGGACTTCACCACCATTAGTCATAGTGTTGTCTGAGGAAGCGTTACCACACAATAAAGGAAGTGTTATCACACAGTGATCTCTTTTTCTTGTCATTTTAGGTGTGTATGGGTACGAATCAGTGTCTTGAACAAGTGCATTTATGTTTCAAGAATTGTTGACCATTCATGTTGTATGGTCCTTTTTTTTTTTAACAAAAGAAATTTTTTTTTTTTTTTTTTTTTTTTTTTTTTTTTTTTTTTTTTTTTTTTTTTTTTTTTGCGTGGGCCTGACAGCACAAAATATGTCTTGTAGTGATATGATCATGAGAACGATATTGTCACGTAGAAGGAGGTGTAATTAGATGAATCACGAACACTAACTTCACTTAATGAAGGTTTATTAAGAACTTGCACATACAAGAGCGTGGAGCGAACTGCCTCCGGCCAGAACACATACGGTATATATACAGTTACAGAACATTCCAGTACAATGATTCCTGACATTTGTGGATACTTCTAGAATGTACTCGAACCTAATATAGGAATTAAAATTTTATAGTTCAGGTAAGTTTTGAACTCACAACCCTCCATGCAACAGTCCAGCATCATAACCACCACATCACAGTGACCACACCACTCAGCCTCCTCTGCGACATTGTTCCCTCCTTAAGAGAACAGCATCTCGGTGTTATGTCCTCCTAGTCCGGGAACGAGTCATTGCTCCTGCATACTCCGACTCCCGAGGACTGATGTTCGCCCTGGCGGTGATCTTGTTAGAACTTCCTTTGCCGCTACACTCTTTGTAACCTTTCAGCTTGTTGCCTGTCGCAGGAGCTTCAAATTTATGCTGGGTTGCAGGATCCTTACAGGGCTTCATTCGAAGGATGTGGACCGTATCTCTGATCTTTCGTCGTCTTGTGTCGGGGATTGAAATCTTCAACTTCATAAGTAACATCAGACAATTGTTTTACAACCTTATAGGGTCCAAAATAGCGCCTGAGGACCTTCTCAGAGAAACCAACCTTCCGAACAGGAGTGAAGATCCAGACGAGGTCACCAGGCTGGTAGACAACAGGACAGTGGCTCGCGTCATGGCTTTGGCGATCATTTTCTTGAGCCTGCAGCGTGCAGAGTCGAGCTAACTGCCGAGCTTCCTCAACTCTGGTTAACACCTGGCCAATGTAGTAGTCGTCCACATCATCGGGATGTAACAGAAACACAGTTATCCATTGTCGTAGTCACCTCATGCCCATGCACCGGGAAAAATTACGTAAATCCTGTGGTGTCTTGTTTGGCGGTGTTGTAGGCAAATGTCATGAAAGGTAGCACCTCATCCCAGTTGCTCTGCTCAACATTAACAAACATTGATAGCATGTCAGCCAAGGCGTTCAGTAAGCCCGTTAGTTTGCGTATGGTAGGCTGTCGTCATGTGATGAGTGATGTTGCACCGACGGTTTATCTCCATCACAAGATTCGATTGAAAAACTTTCCCTCGATCCGTAATTAACGACCTTGGGGCACTGTGTTTTAATACAATGTCTTCCACAGTGAATTTGGCTACCTCAAATGCTTTGGCTGTTTTCACGGCTTTTGTAATGGCATAGCGTGTCAGGTAATCAGTGCAAACAGTAATCCATCTATTGCCACTAGCAGATGTTGGAAATTGTCCGAGGAGGTCAATCCCAATACGCTGGAAAGGCGTTTCGGCTTGTAGAATTGGTATCAGTCGGCCAGGTGGTTTCTGAGGAACTGCCTTTCTTCTCTGGCACTCTCGACAGTGCGACACACAGTGATGGACACTCCTAAATAAACCTGGCCAGAAAATTCTCTTGCAGATCCTGTCGTATGTCTTAATAAATCCTAAATGTTTGGCCTCAGGTGTGTCATGAAATTTCTGTAGAACATTTATTTTATTTACACGTCAAGTTCCATAGGACCAAATTGAGGAGCAAATCTCCAAGGTCACGGAATGTGTCAGTATATGAAATTACAACATAAAAGTAATAACAGATAAAAATAAATGTTATGACCGTGAAAAAAGCCAGTCCATAAGTTTAAGTAAATGCAATCAAGAATACAATAAGAATCAGCTTAATTTTTCAAGGAACTCCTCGACAGAATAGGAGGAGTGACCCATGAGGAAACTCTTCAGTTTCGATTTGAAAGCATGTGGATTACGCTAAGATTTTTTAATTAGAGTGGTAGCATCTAAGCACATGTGTTTAGGAATCACTGGTAGTCACCTCTTTCCAAACAGATCAAAGTTTTTCTTGCAAAGTAATCCATTAACTTCCTTAAATTGTCCTTTCACATCCTCTGACCAATTTAAGGCAAGCATAATTTGAGATATCTTGGCATCCTTCTCCAGCTCAGCAGAGAGATGCTGGAGTGCAGTGAGACAGTCACTATCTTCATCAAAGTATCGATAGTCTTGCACAGGGTTTCTTGAGAGATAGTCAGCATCTTGGTGTTTTCTTCCACTTTTGTACACTATGGCAATGTCATACTCTTGAAGACGTAGTGCCCACCTGGCGAGTCGTCCTCTTGGATCCTTCAGACCCATCAACCAACAAAGTGAATGATGGTCTGTAACAATTGTGAATGGCCTTCCATCAAGATTCCACCGAAATCTGCACATGGCCTAGATCACAGCAAGACATTCTCTTTCATAGCTGAGTAGTTTCTCTCGGCTTTTGTAAGTGTCCAAGAAGCATAGGCTGTAACCATCTCTTTTCCATCTAGAATTTGCACTAGAACAGCACTGATCCCATACCCACTGGCATCTTTCCGTGGTTCTGTAGGTGCTCTCTCATCATACAGACCAAGTACAGGGCCAGTCGTCAGAGCTTTTCGCAGCACATTGAAAGAATTTTGTTGAGCACCACCCCAGATAAATTTGGCATCAGCTTTTAACAACTCTTGGAGTGGCCTGGCTTTCATACAAAAGTCTTTGATAAAATGATGGTAATAAGAACATAATCCGAGGAAGCTTCTCACATCTCTAATACTTTTAGGAAGAGGAAACTCCGTTATAGATCTCACCTTTTCTGGGTCTGGCTGCACACCTTCATTTGACAGAAGGTCTCCAAGTACTTTGATTTCTTTTGCTCCAAAGAGAGACTTCCTGGGATTACGTTTCAGTCCGCCTTGTTGGAGACACTTAAGAACGGCCCTCAGTCTTTTTACGTGTTCATCAAATGTCTCTGAGAACACTATAATGTCATCTAAATAACAAAGACACATCCTCCACTTCAGGTGCCTTTGAAGATTATCCATCATTCGTTCAGAAGTTGCTGGTGCATTACACAAACCAAACGGCATTACCTTAAATTCATACAGGCCCTCAGGGGGTGATGAATGCAGTTCTTTCACGATCAGCCTCATCTACTTCAATTTGCCAGTATCCCGAGTACATGTCCAAGGTTGAGAAAAACTTATCCCCCTTCAGAAAATCTAGTGTATTGCCAATTCATGGAAGAGGGCAAATGCCCTTTTTAGTTATCTTATTAAGCTTCCTGTAATCAACACAAAAGCGCCAACTGCCATCCTTCTTCCTGACGAGGACCACTGCTGATGACCATGGGCTCTGTGAGGGCTGAATGATGTCATTCTCCATCATTTTCTCTACCTCAATGTGAATTATTTGATGTTCCTTTGTTGACACACGGTATGCTCTCTGGCTTATTGGTTGATGGTCTCCCGTGCTAATCCGGTGCTTCACAATTGATTTGTCTAATTTGCTTTTCACCTGTGGATTGAAGCAGTCAGAGAAGTCTTGAAGAATGGCAAGCAGCTTCTTCTGTTGTTTCTTAATGAGATTTGGTGATAGTCGAGCTAGAAGATCTTCTCTTGTAGTGGTAGCGCTAATTCTGCCCACAGACTCAGCATGCAGCATTGGAGGTTTCTATGACGCTCAGCTGTTCTGCAATTAATGGCTACGGCAGAGACTGGGATGACCAAGTTATTCTTCAGTGGTCTGCTTCTCTTACATTCCAATTCAAGATCCATGGGTTGATGCGTGGCATGACACATGACAGTTACCTTTCTAGTGCTGACTGCAGTAATGATCACTTCTTCCAGCATGCATGGTCTCCACACACTCGGATGTGCATCCTCCTGTCCACAGTATCTCATCTCGTTGAGCATAATCTTCGAGTGACCGCAATCTATAATTGCCTGAGAAACTTTCAAAAAGTCCCATCCGAGATTGATGTCATGACTACACGCTTGTAAGACGATGAATTGTAAGGGCTGTGTATGGCCACTACACCCACACGAATGACATATCTTCCTGTAGGTTTTACATATTTCCCATTAGCCACCTACAGCAGAGATGTTTTGTTGTCGACGAATATGGTTTTCTGCAACTGGCAATGGTACTTCTCCGAAGTAACTGAATATGATGCTCCAGGGTCCGCAAGAGCTTGGGCTGGTCGGCCACCCATGAGGATATCAACGTACTTTCCCCATCATTTTTGTAGCGATCGACGGCAGAGGATTTTTCTTCTTGGCAGCATCACCTCCCAACGAAGGTCGCACCCTTTAGTTTTCCAGGTTGCAGCAGCTAAGTGATCAGCTGGAGCTTCTAAACGGTGATGGAGACCTTGATCGGCGTGTTGGGGAGCATCCTCTGCAGTGGCTAACTTGCGGCGATCGTGACCTATGTCATCCTGCACCCACATCTTCTTATTCATTTTCATCACCCTGGAGTTGGCGTCGGCTAAGATCAGTCTGCTGTCCTCTGACGCAGGTGTCATCAAATATCCACCGCCTTTCCCAACAATAGCACACCACATGTTCCGGTCGTCTGTAGTGGAAACATACTGGTTGGGTATCCAGGATCCTCCAGACATCAGTCTTCCTTTGGGCCCAAACAGATTCCTCATGCAGCATTGTAGGAACGTAACTTCTTCTGGGTCTCAACTTTTTCACCATTTTAAAGGGAAATGAAGGAAGAGAGATTGGGTTCAATGTCTGTTCCACTTCCTCCCTTATGACCTCTTGAAGCGTCTCGGTTTTTTGCTCATCGTGCAATCCAAGTGCCTTCTGAACTTCCTCTCTCACTATCTGACGAAAAACACTTGTGAAATCTGTTTCTTCCTTTATCACAGACATCAATATGATGTTTGGAAGCCGTTCAAACTTCTTGCATGTAATTCTTTTTTGATGCATTGTCTCGATATACTGGCACCATTTTATGAAGTCGTCTGCTGTTGAAACCTCCTTCAGGTGTAGGGCTTGATACATGTCCTCAGCAACACCCTTCATGAGATGTGCAACCTTATCTTCTTCCTTTATTCAAAGATCCTCTATTTTACACAGCTCCAAAACATTTGGAAAGCAGGATGCTGTAGTTTATCCTGGACCCTGTGCTCTGCACTTTAATTTATCTTCAGCCTTGCACTTGTGTCATTGTGTGACGCTGAAATACTTGCGCAGTTCCACCTGGAATTCTTCCCAGCTTGTGAACTTCTCCTCATTGTTCTCATACCATTGCTTCGCAGTGCTCTCCAAGTAGAAAAATACATTAGCCAAACACATGGTGTCATCCCATTTGTTAAATTTGGCTATACGCTCATATACATTCAGCCACTAGTTTGGATCTTGGCCATAATCACCAGAGAACCCGGATGTATGTCTCATGTGGTGGCACACAGTTGCTATCATCGTAACATCCTCTTCTTCTTCTTCTGTCTCCGATAGATTGCGATCTGTTGAATATGGCTTGAACTCTGGTTCTTCACCACGTAAACGGCGTCTGTCGTGGCCTAATGGGGGTCAGTGTGTCATTGATTATGTGCGCTGTCACAAGTTCCAATACCCAGCATCTCCACGAGAATAATGTCATGTAGAAGAAGGTGTAATTAGATGAATGATGAACACTAATGTCACTTAACGAAGAATTATTCAGCACTTGCACATACAAGAGCGCGGAGCGAACTGCCTCCGGCCAGAACACATATGGTACATATACAGTTACAGAACATTCCAGTACAATGATTCTTGACATTTGTGGATACTTCTAGAATGTACTCAAACTGAATAAATAAATTAAAATTTTATAGTTTAGGTGAGTTTTGAAGTCATGACCCTCCATGCAACAGTCCAGCATCACAACCACCACACCACGGTGACCACACCACTCAGCCTCCTCTGCGACAATATACCAGTTACACTGCTCTTTATATGCTGCTATATGCTGTCTTTGTTGGAATGTTTATTTGACGTTACTTGGATGTTAGTTGTAGACATACTTGTATATCAGATTAGTTAGTTTTTTATTTTTTCCTTTTGACAGTTTGGATGACAGTGGATCAGTGATGTTACTTGTTTACCATCACCACTAGAAGTAGGTGACATGTGGAAATTTGGTTAAGTTTTGATTATTTTCTTAGGTTTGGTTCTGAATACATTTTTATCTGTATTATTATGTTTTATTTTCATTTTTTATGTAATAATTCTGTTACATTTACATCTTCCGATGTTCTTTGGTGTTTTTGCTGTTACTATGGCTGTGTGTTATGTAGTGTCTCTAGTTTGTTTATGTTACTCATTTTCCCACTTTAGAATATTAATATTGTTATCAGTATATTTTTTGTGATTGAGATCGGTTTGCTCGTAAGTAAATTTAGAGTGTTATTGTGAGCATGTGAATATATCTATATTCCTTCAAGGATGTCCATGATTGCTCCCTTCTGCATAATATGGAAAATTTCCAGTGCTTTGTTTATGAATTTTATGTTGTGTTTTTCAGTTTGTTAATGTTGAAAGAATGTGGATAGTTGCTTTCACTGTTTCTGGTGTGCTGTTTGAATGTAATTTTGAAGGACAAACCAGCAGTACTTCAATGTTAGATACAAAGAGCACATCAGAGACAGTGAAAACTACCCAGCCACATTCTTTCAGTATCTGCTACCAGAAAAACACAATGTAAAATCCATAAACAAAGCACCGGAAATCCTCCGTATTACCCAAAATGGAGAAATTATGAATATCCTTGAAGAAATAAAGTTATATTCACATACACACAATAACGCTCTGAATTTATTGAATGAACAAATTGATCTCGAGCACAAAAACTACATTGAAAACTATTGATGCTGTAAAGCAGGAAAACAGGTAAAATAAAGGAACCAGATACACTAAGTAACGCACATTCATAGCAACGACATAAACACTGTAGAACAAAGATATAACACCAAGAACACATCATAAGCCGTAACCACAACAGAATTATTGTATAAGAAATAAAACATAATAATCCTAATGGAAGCCATACAAAATTTCAGGTAATAGACATAATCAGAACCAAACCTAAGTAAATAATCAAAACATAACCGAATTTTCACACATCACCTACTTACAATGATCTCTATGTAAACGTATAATGTCACTGATCCACTGTCATCCAAGCTCTCAGGAGGGAAAATAAAACACAGAAAGTGACCAATCTATATCTAAAAATCAGATATATCAGTACATCTATGACAAACATCCAAATAATGTCTAAATACAAATTCCAAGACAGCATATAGCAGCATTATATTACACATAACATAAAAACACAAATTGAATGTATAATACTGTTACAATCAAAGTTACAATTTATAATATCAAGACTATCACCTATTACTGATGATGGCAATGTGCCAAAATAAGCTCATTGTGATTTCCGCAAGAAAACTCGTTTAGAGAGCAGTGTAACTGGTGTATCATTATCTTAATCATGTTACTACAAGAAAATGTTTTGCGTGAGTGTTTAATGGGTATATGAACCCTTCTTTGTGTTGTGATATTGACAATTGTTTTGGCCACTGAAGTAAGTCGCCTTTCAGGGTCATATAGTTACCAGTTGACCAGTCCCACTTCAGTTATTGTATATAAATATTTCATGGTGTGTCTTTTCTTTAATCTGGTCACTGGAGTGGGGTCTTGGGTGCTGACGTATTGATGGTATTTCTTCTTGAATTTCTATTATCTGATATAGTCAAATGAGTAGCTAACTAGTTCAATGATGGACTAGAGCTCTAGTGATGAGTGGTAGTGCCTTTGACCCCATGTTTTCTGTGGCACCTAATTAGGATAGCATTATGTGTATTGTTGACCTTTAGTCTGGCTACTGCTGGCAACCAAGAAATTGATGGCAGTATCTATCACCACAATCAAAAAGAAAGAAAGAAAGTAAGTTGGCAAGCTACTTCACTATCTGATTTGCCTCTCAAGTCTACTTCTTGAAGGTGAGTGAGAGCCTTGCTAGAGGGACAGTTTCCTGTAAATGTAGAATTTTGCTACCTTCATTGTAGCCTAATATTGTGCTATCACTGACGTAGGGTGGGTGTTTCACTTGTAGTTTTTAGTTGTGTGTTAATAAGATCATTGCTCTCTCTCAGCAATATATCCTTATATTAGTCTGCAATCACAGTTGTGTTTATAGACTCCAGGCATGTGCAGTTCGTTGACACCATCTTTCAGTTTGCCAAGCACTCCAGGTTCATTGCTGCTTTACTAGATCAGTTTGATGGCCACTCGGTGAAGACATTGTTCTGCATGACAACTGTCGTGCCACATATTGACAGACTACCTGTATATATAGGTGTGCCGAAAGTGGTTTGCTGACGTGTGAAAATTACAGAACTATCAGTTTAGTAAGTCATGGTTGCAAAATACTAACACTAATTCTGTACGAAGAATGGGAAAGGTGGTAAAAGCCAACCTCGGGGAAGATAATTTTGGATTCCAGAGACATGTAGGAACACACGAGGAAATACTGACCCTACGACTTATCTCAGAAGATAGGTCAAGGAAAGGCAAATTCACATTTATAGCATTTGTAGACTTAGAGAAAGCTTTTGACAACATTGGTAGGAATACTCTCTTTGAAATTCTAAAGGAAGCAGGGGTAAAATTCAGGGAGCGAAAGGCTATTTACACCTTTTACAGAAATCAGACGGCTGTTATAAGAGTCAATGGGCACGAAAGATAAGATTAGATTAGATTTACTTTCATTCCAATTGATCCGTAGTGAGGAGATCCTCCAGGATGTAGAATATGTCAGAAAAACAATAATAAATGCCAATATTTACAACTGAAACAAATAAGCTAATGTACATCCACAGGTCCCAAGTGGAATGATTGTCTTCTTTTTTTTTATTTTTTATTTTTTTTATTTTTATTTATTTATTGAACATGATATGAAAGAATCATTTTACAAACACTAATGCACTGAATTTAAAATAAAAAAGTTTTTTTTATTTATAAAGTAATAAACATGTAATAGGACTACTATAATACTTATTTACAATGAACACATTACTGCACTGAAATGGTGCAGAAGTTATATTGTACTTACACACACACACACACACACACACACACACACACACACACAAATCAGTTGGTTCTACTGAGAAATTCATCAGTGGAGTAGAAGGAGTTAACCACCAATAAATCCTTTAGGCTTCTCTTAAACTGAATTTCATTGGTTGTTAAGCTTTTTATGGCTACTGGCAAGTTATTGAAAATGTGTGTTCCTGAATAATGCACACCTTTTTGTACAAGAGTAAGTGACTTCAAATCCTTGTGAAGATTATTCTTATTTCTAGTATTGATTCCATGAATTGAGCTGTTGGTTTGAAAAAGTGATATGTTTTTAATGACAGATTTCATTAAGGAATAAATATATTGGGAAAAAGTGGTTAGTATCCCTAGTTCCCTAAACAGGATTCTGGTGTTCTTGAGTTCACACCACATATAACTCTTACTGCATGTTTTTGTGCCTGGAAAACTTTAGCTCGGCTTGATGAATTACTCCAAAAAATAATCCCATATGACATCGTGGAATGAAAGTAAGCATAGTATGCCAGCTTTTTCAATCGTATATCCCATATGTCTGACACAATTCGCATTGCAAATAGAGATTTGTTAAGACGCTTCAGTAGTTCTGTGGTGTGCTCTTCACCATTACCAACCTTCAACCCTTCTGAGCTGTGCAGATGGGAGCTATCCTTACATCACTTTCTTTGCTACTGTAACCTCCCTGGTTTAAAACTAAGGTAACTCACTGTGCCCCTACACAAGAGGGAGGGAGAGAGAGAGAGAGAGAGAGAGAGAGAGAGAGAGAGAGAGAGAGAGTGTGTGTGTGTGTGTAGACCATACATTTCCCATTACCCCTGCCCAATACATATCAGCTAGTTGCCTGCTGCTGTCTCATGCCATACTCTGTAAAATCACTTGCTCAGCTGTCTGCCACCTGCCTCCTCTAGCTGCACCCCAAGCTGGTCCACAGACAGCTCCCAACTCTCCCACGTACCACTAGACGCTTCCCTTTATTCCTCTCCCTACCTTCCGCCTCTCTCCACCCCTCACCTCAACCCAACCCACTCTGCATCCCCATCTCATCTATCTTTTTTGGCATATATTATTGCTGTATGTAAAAAATATGCTTTTTAAATGACACTTCAAATAAATTGTAATTATTTATCATTCCAGGCATGCATGGTCGGGAAGTGATCGAACATGTGGAAAGAGGTTATAGAATGCCCAATCCCGATAATTATCCCATCCCTGAAGCTATCTACAGACTGATGAGACAGTGTTGGGATGCTGATCCAGAGAAAAGGCCAACATTTGAATTTTTAAATCACTATTTTGAAGACTTTACTGTGACTTCAGAGATACCTTATAGGGAAGTGGTAGACTAATAAGTTTGGTGCCAGTTGCAGAAACTACATTCACACGAACACTCTGTGTGTGTGTGTGTGTGTGTGTGTGTGTGTGTGTGTGTGTGTGTGTGTGTGTTGTGGTGAATGAAAAGTAATCTGATTAGTGTGTGTCATAATAATAGTGGATAAAGAGTATTGTGCTCAATGTTTTATTTGCAAAGTTTTTCTTCTTCAGCTCCTGAAGGAAATTAGTGTGTTACTAAAGTAGATGTTACTTGTATTACAAAGGTTGGACAGTAATTTGTAATAATATATTTTATTCAGATAACATACAGTCTACTTTTGTATACACAGGCCAATAATGTTAGGCCAAATTAATTGAAATGAGGGGAAAAAGCAATGTATATACAAGGCTCTTCCAAAGACTTGATTGATTTTGATAAATACACATAAATTAAGCTCTATAAATGGCACAATCTGTGTGTTTCTCAAAGCTCTCTATAAATTTTCTATAAAATTTTTAAATAAATATGTGGTATGTGTCACAACCAATGTTCTTTAAGAGGAATTCTTGCAGATTTAAAAGACAGCAGTTTTATTATTATAGTTCTAAAATGCTTATGAGAGCATAATTGAAGATTAAATTGTTGGCAAGTAAAATTTAATATCGTGCTCCTATTGTATTCACTTTGCATTTACTACTTGTGTGCTTAGTCAATTTAGTACTGTGCTGCATGTATGTGATATTAGTTTTTGTTGTTTGTACATTGATGTTTGTGAAATATGCTCGCATTAATATATTTATTAATTGATGTGCAAAGTGACTGTGTTAGGGAAAGAGACTCTGTATGGAAATAATTAAAGTTTTGTTCTCTTTTTACATTGAAATTCATGAATTCTAGTAAGAAAGAACCTCAGGTTAATCACGTGAGTAATTGTTTTAAAAGTCATGAGCACAGATTTGATTGTTCATTAACCAGAAAATTGCTCAGAAGGAATTGACTGGTAGTATTTTTGCACTTTTCATAAAACTGTGCAAATTTGTGTGTATCAAGCACAAACAGCCACCCCCCTTCCCCATTCTTCCAAGTCTTTTGTGAGGACCATAGTAAGACTGGGTTAATACTTATCGATATTTTGCCTTTTCTTTTTGTACCTTTCTTAATGTGTTGTCTTTGTTCATACTTTTTGAGTCAATAATAATATCTGGTTAGTGTCTGTCAAGGCATTGTTTCTCTTTCTATATATGATTTTGAAGATTTTGCAAATTAAAACTAAAAAATTATAAATTTTTATGATACATATACTCACTAGCAGGCAACACCCTAATGATGTCACAGAGTGCATTAATAAGGCCACAGGATGCGAGCATGTTGCATTTATTAATACGGCAATAACTGTTGTATTTCATCCATCCTCAGCAACTGTAGTTGTATATAACGAAATAATAAGTAACCAGTCACATAAAAGAAATTTAATTTCTTTACTGGTTTCAAGTAATTAGTGCCCTTCTTCAGAAGGTTATACCTATCCTATTATTTGCAAGTGTCATCAATAAGATGTATACAGCAAAATGCCATGGTCATGTGGTTCATAGTGTCTGTACAGAATTAGTATAATGAAGCGAAACAACAAGTGCAGACATCGAGCCAGAATAGGAGCTAATCAGCTAATATTATTAGGTGAGTAACTCCTGTTCTGGCTCGATGTCTGTACTTGTTGTTTCACTTCTTTATATTTATTTTGTACAGACACTATGAACCAGATGCTGTATGCATTTTATTGTTGACACTCGCAAATAATGAGGTAGGTATAATCTTCAGAAGAAGAGCACTAAGTGCCAGAATATGGTAAAGAAATTAAGTTTCTTTTATGCAACTGGTTGCTTATTATTTCATTATCTAGTGATAACTGATTGTTCAGTTTTGCAGTGTAATCAATTGCAGTGAGTGTACTGATTTTGTTCACTGTTATTCTATTCTATCAGTAAATTATATTTTTTGGAGATTTTTGCATCAAAACTTTTTATTTATAGCTATATTGAACTTGCCGTTCATGTTATGTTATTTATAAAAAAACAAATTTTTTACTCTTAAGTTTCCTCACTCTAGTTCCTCTGGTGTGTTGTCAACTCAAAATATCAAAATGATCTCCTTTGTTGATTTGTGAGTATACAGTTTATTACAATTATCACTGAGATACAATTTCCACCCATCTTGTAAATTATCTTACATCTGTTACCAATTATATCAGAACGATGAGGAGCTCCTGACATTTCTTGTACTTAATAAGCTAGAAATATATTTTGCATTTGTTGTTATCAACAAGATACTAAATTATTTTTTAAAATCAAATTCTGACATGTAAGACATCATGTAACATATTATATTTGCTTACTCACTTGAATTAAGAAATGCCATATTATATGTTTGTATGAAACATTCTGTTATTTTAACTATCATTAATTATCATTGTTGTCTTGCTATGTTTTGATTTTTCTTAAATTTTTTATGTATAAAAACGTTTTTTAAGTTTCTTTTTATTATATTTGAGTCCATCCACAGCCCTCAAGCCTTGATTAAAAGTCATGGTCCTTCTGAAGTTGTGTATTATCTGATTAATATGCCTTATTCATCATTATTTGACAGTTTAAGCCTAAGAGTCATTCTAAAGTGTATCTAGTAAGCATAACAAAATGAGGACATGAACAATGAAGATTATGCCAGCCGTTGTAGCCGAGCAGTTCTAGGCGCTTCAGTCCGGAACCGTGCTGCTGCTACGGTCGCAGGTTCGAATCCTGCCTCGGGCATGGATGTGTGTGATGTCCTTAGGTTAGTTAGGTTTAGGTAGTTCTAAGTTCTAGGGGACTGATGACCTCAGATGTCAAGTCCCATAGTGCTCAGAGCCATTTGGACCATTTTTTGAACAATGAAGATTATCAGCTTGCATAGTAACAACCAAAGAAGCTGTCCTGGAACAGAAGATGTACGAAGACAGAAGGAGATGGCGAGCACTTGCACACCACACCCGGGAAACTGGCATTGGATAACGATGATGATGAGTAACAACCAACATGGTTACACATTCATTAGTATACTGAGAGAGAGCTTTTGTCTCTTTTTCTTGGTTTACTAATGACTGTGTACCTATGTTTACCGTCACTTTGGATGTAGATGTTTCTCCCACTTCATGTTCTTATATATGTCAGTTGTTATGTTTGCTAGATACACTTGAAAATAATTATTAATTTGAAATTGGCTAATAGCTGTGAATAAAGCATCTTATTCAAATAATACTGCCTCATTTGAAGCATAGTCAACTCTTTTTATGTTTGTGTGGAAGCTGCACACTTATACGCAATATACCAATACTAAAATTTGATGAAGATGATGATGATGATGATGATACTCATGGTCATTAGAGAGAAAGGAGCACAGACTTTAATACATGTATCTAAAATGCTATTGAACTGTTCACTTGATAACTGCCAGCTTTCCAGGGTAACAATGAGATAGAACAAAATGTGTAGTAGAACATCAGAGATTATATTTTGAGTAACATCTTCTGTTAACTACTCATAAATTTTGGGATGTTTCCCCATCTGTTCCATACCCAATTTTGTTTTCTTTGAACTATTTTTCATTTGTAAATGCTGATTGCGCACAGTGATACTTTGTCATGATTTATCAGGTATCATTTCTATTTCATAAAACAGTCTTGGAAAATTGATCAAAAAAATCAAACACCCTAAAAACATTGTTGCTGCACTTCTTCCCCCATATTTTATTGATATGGAAAGGATATTCTATTTTTTAAAGATAGGTTCCTCAAAAACTGGTACTCAGATTAAGAATTACGATATTTTCTGTGGTATTTAATCAATTTTCATATAGTGGCTTGTTAGAAAGATTTAAATTGTTGGATCATACAGTGTTATTGAATTATTCAAATTAATTAAAAGAAAAGATTAATTGAGATAATGACGTACCATAATAAAAGGTTTCTAAGTTTTTTGCACATTCATGTCAGAACCAGTGCTGTGATATAATGACCTTAAATCATTCACACTTACTGAGTTTGTAAGAAGGTGTACAATGTTGTAAGTTCATTAAATTTACACTGTTGAAAATCCTGAATCGGTGGAAACCTATTGGTTAATTTGAGCAGTAATTTATCACAGGCAAGACTTATATGCTCCTTAATGTTTGAAATCTCATTTGCATAGGTCTCAAGCCACTGGATGAGCATGTGGTTAAATATTTGCACAGGCTTGATGTAACTATAGTCTATGCAACAATTGTGTATTGGAGAATTGTTAATCTCATTTTTGAGTCCAGACTCAGGCAATTACAGTAATACTTGTGTGTTAATTACAGTAATACTTATGTGTTTAAAATCTGTGCAATATTCTCATCATTTACATTCTCAAATGCCTAAGAAAAAGAACGCTCAAAGGAACATGTTTATAAATTATACCTCTCTAATAACTTCTGTGCCTTTCAGTAAATGGAAAATACAAATGAATTCCCTGTAAATAGTTGGAAAATTGCTTTTGAATTTTGAAATACAGTGTGTAAATGTGATTAAAGACAAATAACAAGAATTTCATGAATCCATTTACAACTTAGTCATTTGTTATGAGCAATAAAATTGTATTTACATTTGATTTTTCCCAATTCATGTCCATCTCTTTCTCAAATGCTGAGGTTTAGATA
This sequence comes from Schistocerca nitens, assembly GCF_023898315.1. Taxonomy (NCBI): domain Eukaryota; kingdom Metazoa; phylum Arthropoda; class Insecta; order Orthoptera; family Acrididae; genus Schistocerca; species Schistocerca nitens. The sequence continues at coordinate 602,489,513 of NC_064617.1, read as the reverse complement.
ATTATGTAAACCAGTCTGTAGAGATGATCTTTAGGTAGAGATTTTTGTGGACCAGTTATGTGCCCTTTAAGGTGGAGAGTTTTAGCTCTTCTTTGGGCAATTTTGGAATATTAGTAACATGGTACTCATTGTTAGTAACTAAACTTTATCAAAATACTTGCTTTGGTACTATTCTGAAAATTGCTTTAGTTCAAAAATATAGTCTCAGAGTGTAGGATACAAATTTATTTTTCTTGTTTATTTGGCATGTCAAGTGCACCCATTTATTTTCAGAGTTTGTACATTACTTTACATACATGGAAATAGTCAGGTAGCATATCTACATCTACATCTACATACATACTCCGCAATCCGCCATACGGTGCGTGGTGGAGGGTACCTCGTACCACAAATAGCATCTTCTCTGCCTGTTCCACTCCCAAACAGAACGAGGGAAAAATGACTGCCTATATGCCTCCGTATGAGCCCTGATCTCTCTTATCTTTGTGGTCTTTCCACGAAATATAAGTTAGCGGCAGTAAAATTGTACTGCAGCCAGCCTCAAATGCTGTTTCTCTAAATTTCCTCAGTAGCGATTCATGAAAAGAACACCTCCTTTCCTCCAGAGACTCCCACTAGAGTTCCTGAAGCATTTCCGTAACACTCGTGTGATGATCAAACCTACCAGTAACAAATCTAGCAGCCCGCCTCTGAATTGCTTCTATGTCCTCCCCAATCCGACCTGATAGGGATCCCAAACGCTCGAGCAGTGCTCAAGAATAGGTCGTATTAGTGTTTTATAAGCGGTCTCCTTTACAGATGAACCACATCTTCCCAAAATTCTACCAATGAACCGAAGACGACTATCCGCGTTCCCCACAACTGCCATTACATGCTCGTCCCACTTCATATCGCTCTGCATTGTTACGCCCAAATATTTAATCGACGTGACTGTGTCAAGCGCTACACTACTAATGGAGTATTCAAACATTACTGGATTCTTTTTCCTATTCATCTGCATTAATTTACATTTATCTATATTTAGAGTTAGCTGCCATCCTTTACACCAATCACAAATCCTGTCCAAGTCATCTTGTATCCAGAATATTACTGAAATATCTGAAAGAATCTACAGACTACAAGCACATAATGAGACGCACATCAACAAGGTAACAAATCTATATATGTTTCTAAATATTTTACTCATCACCAGAGTACGTCCAATGCACCCATCCAACATTCCATCCCAGGCAAAGTGTTGTAGATATGAAAACACTAGATGCACATCCTGAGTACAGCAACTGAAATGCCCAGCCACCAATCAAGATTTAGGTTTTCCTTGGTTTTGTTTGAATTGCTTAATGGCAATGTTGGGAAGATTGCTTTGTTAGGATGTGTCCAATTTTCTAGCCCAGTGTGAGCTTTGCCCCCATGTGTAAAGAAATCATCGCAGACAGAACGTTAAACACAAGTCTTTCTTCCAACAAACAAATACTATTCTATGAAATTGAATATGTTGTGTTAACTTTGTTAATATTTCGGCATTTCAGTTTTCCTAATTCCCATTAATCTCCATTCTTGTCAGCTCGATTCAACTTGTTTCATTTATGATAGGGATTTTCCTCTTCAGCTGGACTATGAGAATTTCCACTTAGGAAGTAAACTAGTATTGAGCTTTCGTTTGCAGAGTGGATGTGATGTCCAGTATGGTACTTCAAAACTTCAGTTGTGTCACAAGTCTATATTTGTTAGTAGAGATAGTAGTTTTCAGATATTTTCTTGTAGTGCAAAGTTCCCTTGATTACAGAGAAGTAAATGTCTTCTTTGGAAAGGATAATTTGCAATAGGAACTGCTGTGCACCACATACTGTAAGACCAGCACTCTTATCCTATGCAGTGATACGGCATTAGCAGACTGTTTGAAAATTGAAGAACTTTGTTTTAATTATTTGAAGTAGTACAGTGGTTTCATGGTTAATCATTCATACCTGATGAAGGAATGTTGTCAAAAGTTATGTTTACGGGGCCTAGGGGACTCAGTGTTTGTCAGAAAGTGTTGTGATTACTTTACAGATGTGCAGTTTGTATTAATGTGTTTTTGCTTTGGATAGCAAGTGTCATCTCTGCGTTTTCATGTAAGTGAATCACTGAAAACATAAGTTTGAGAACCAGTTGTTGCTTGCATATCTTGTTAAATGATTTAGTGTAACATGTTAATGGATGCTTACATTGTATTACTTAAATGTGAATAATTGGCATGGTGTCATTATGGTTGGATCTTAAGACTCAGAAAGTATTCTATTCATGTTCTGAAACTGAAGCAACCAACTTTATCATTATTACTAATTCACTTGGCAGGGAAGTGGCTGAGCTTCACACTCACACTTAGCTTCACACTACACACTATTTAATGACATTCAAAAGTCGTCTTTGTAGTCCTATATAAATTGAATCAATTTTAGATGTAATGTGTTACATAGTATATTTGTCGTACAGTATGTTCTATGTGTTATAATCAGGTCCTTTATGAGGTACAGTGCATCATTTTGTTATCAATTTAAATGCTAGACATCAGTTATGATTTATGCCTGGAGGTCACTGTTGTTTACATTTGAAACTAGTAACCACTCAGTGTTGCCTTTCAGTGTGAACTGAAAGCCTTGTACAAAATGAAACTGTAGTGTAAGGAGACAGAGAAAGCAGATGAAAATTTGTCCATTTTTTATTACTCCAATTCATAAAAACAGTAACTTGCTATTCAAAACATTGTAAGTAGTGTTGCTGTGGCTGTAGCCCCAGCTTCATTTTCATGTCTTTCAGTTTCAAGGAAGCAGCTATTTGTGCAGGCATTTAGAAAGTGTATGCCACAACTTTTCCATTAAAATATACTTTTTTCATTTTACAATTTCTTTATTTATACATTTATTTGTAATTTACATTACATGCAAAAGATATTTTGCAGGATTTATTGGTACTTAAAAAATGTTTGTGTGTAGTCTTTGAACAATTGTTCTCCAGAAACACTCTCCAGACTGGATTACTCTATGTATACCTCTTTCTATCATTATTACTGTACAGTATTTACCTACATGTGTTTGATATCATAACTGTTATTGTTCTGGAACAGAGGGACTGAAACAAAAGATATTTTTGAAAAGCTCAGAGCATCTTGTATAAATTAAATAGTATTATGTCTTCAAATGTTCTTCAAATTCAAAAGTGTGTTGAAAATATACAAATATAGGCTACAGTTGAAGGGCAGAAGGTGAATAGTACTATCTTCCATAGATTTGCTTATATATTTGTGACATAATTTTGTATTATACTGTAGAGTGCTTGAATGTAGATTCTCAGTTAAAGTAAATGTCGTATATTGTATTTTATGATGTGAACCTGAAAACTTTTAAGTGTATTTATGATGTATCTGTATTTATTTTCTGTGAAGTTTGCTGTATTAAAATATTCATTTATATAAAAAATAATTTGTGTAGAAGAAGAAAACAATTCTCCCATTTTAACAGTTTAGGCACATTATTGGTTAGAACATCAATGGAAATATATATCATATTTGACTTCTTACTGAAGTTTTCATTGCTTGTGGCTGACTGACACATATTCATATAAATGGTGTTTCATAATTCAGATTTCAGGCTTCTAGGGGACTCAACAGCCACCCGGAGTGGCTGCGCGGTTTGAGGTGCCACGTCACGGATTGCGGGGCCCCTCCCACCAGAGGTTCAAGTCCTCCCTTGGGCATGGGTGTGTGTGTGTTGTCATTAGCATGTTAGTTTAAGTAGTTTGTAAGTTTAGGGACCGATGACCTCAGCAGTTTGGTCCCTTAGGAATTCACACACATTTGAACATTTTGAGCTTAACAGACAAAATTGTGATAAGGAAGCCATGTCTGGGTTTTGTATTGTTTGGAAGAGATGTAAAATAAGTCTGAATATCCTATCACTTTCAGATCTTCCATTTCACAGTACACACACCACAGCAGGGACTACGCGCTCGGACCCATGTACTCTACAGGAGCTGCTCCATGTGATAACCTTACGTTCATTGCACAAGGTGTATATGTGATGTATGCTGTCATTATACTAGGTCCACAAATACTAATGCACATCAATGGAGTACCACAGCCAACCCTCCTAGTTACAAATGTACCAGTCTGTTGCAGCTGTCAGTATAGTAAGACAAAAATGGTATGTGACTGACTGGGGCGATCCAGGAAACGTGCATTGTACAGCTCTACCATAACATGCCGTACCGTGCAGATGGAGATTTTAAAGTGATGTGATCATATTTATTTTATATCCAAATTGTACATTTCCAGACTTGGGTTCCATATAAAAACTGTATCTACTATGCCCCTTATAACGCCTAGAAGCCTGTAACAGGAATTGTGCACCTTTCAATACCTAAATATAAGGCAGTCATCTATGAGCTTAGCAAACAAGAACTTTGACTGCCACTGCAAGGGGGGAGGTACAGAGGAACAAGATGTGCCTCCCTCTCGTGGGGGATGCAGTCTACACTTACGATTTGTACTTCTGTGAAAGGATATTGAAGCCCTTCAGCGAACAGCTAAATAATAACAAGACGTGTATCATTGCCCTCCAAGGGAAATGACCATCTGAAATGTATTTAGTGTTTTTAAGAATATCATGTAGTTACTTTGATTATTAGAGCCAATGAAAAATATAATTGACATTTTGATAGTGATATTACCACATAAAGCTCCATGGGGATAAATGGTCCTTTTAGGTGTCTTAGGAGTCTTACTTGAATGCTGCAATGTACCAGGATTAATCTCTTTACTCAGTTCACAATAAGAAAATGAAACAATGAGCAAGTACAACACACAAAGCATTTGGTGCAAGCTACTGCACAATTGCTTGCTGAGACCCAGTGTCTTAAATGAGGTAATACAAGGCCGACATCTGCTGGTATCTTAGAAACCCTTATTCCAAACATCCTCTATGTAAAACTGCCATGTTAAACTGCAACCCCCCCTCCCCCTCTCTCTTCCCTCCCTCCCCTCCCCCTCTCTCTTCCATCCCTCCCCCCTCTCTCTTCCCCCCTCCCCCTCTCCCTGTGTGTGTGAGGGGAGGGGGGGGGGGAGCGCACACACTCTTTACAGAAATATAGAAAGAGAGGGAGAGAGATATTGCTCACATTAGCTCAAGAAAAAGCCAGTGTGTTTTTTCATATCTTTGAAGTATGCCTATCATTCTTCTAGAGGTATGTGGTAGCTTGTTGAACTGTTCATGAATAGAAAATCTCATGACCACTCACTTTATAAATGGCTTGATTTCTCTGCAGTGTTCAGAATCAATCATGTCCTCCTTAATTTAGAGATAGTGAAACACGGAAAAATGACAGATATTTTTGCCTTATTTGATTCATCGCATTTTACGTCCTTCTTTGGTACATCCATGATAAACTCATTACAGCATGTTCTGTCAGACATTTTCTCAGTCAGAATTCATAGTAAATTCATCCCTCCTACCACCCTTTTCCCCTTGGTCTCATACAGATCAGCTGCAGTTGTAAGTTTGTACAAGATAATTTAAAATTTATGCCAAAAAATGAAATGAAGTGTGTGATGCTCTTTTTCATAATTAATGAAGCCCTTCAGCGAACAGCTAAATAACAAGACATGTTTATCATTGCCCTCCAAGGGAAATGACCTTCTGAAATGTATTTAGTGTTTTTAAGAATATCAAGTAGTTACTTTGGTTATTAGAGCCAATGAAAAATATAATTGACATTTTGATAGTGATATTACCACATAAAGCTCCAAGGAAACAATGAAAAGGTGCAGTCAGGAAGTTAAGTACAGTTGATTGTCAGATAAAAGTTAACCACATTTTTGTGTTCTAGGTATGTGTTGCAGATGGTACACCTTTGGCTTAAACCAGATTGTGAAACACCTAGATAAGTATTTTATGAGAGGATTTACAGTTAACAGTGAATCAGGATTGCAGTGTGCATGAGATTCCCAGGCACTTAACAGAGCAGTAGAATAAATAATGTGTGATTGTGTTGCTACAGTAAAAGGAAAAAACTGAATAATGGGCACTGAAACAGGTTGCCTTCAGATTGGTACTTTCCCAATAAGAGTCATCTACCCATTGCATTACACTTGTCTAAATAATAGGACACATTCTGAGGCATCAAAGAATCATCAGTTTGTTAATGGAATGAAGCGTGAAGGGTAAAAATTTTGAATCGAGACCAAGGCTTGAATATAATAAGTTCAAATGGATGTAGGTTGCAGTACCTAAGCTGAAATGAAGAGGCCGCACAGGCAACACTAGCATGGAGAGACGCATCGAACCAGACTTCGTACTGAAGACCACAACAATAACATTTGTGCAGATGATATCTGTCTGTTTCCTATTTTATTACAGTACCACTGCTCACTACATACATCTGATCCAGGATAGTTGTCAGCAGCAACAGACATGAAACTATTCCCTTGTGAAACAGTTACAACCCTGAGTTGGGAATGATAGTGCATCTTGAACTAGAATTTGCTTGAAAGGTTGTGACGGTGTGAATAAAATAATTTATATTTCTGGGTATGTGTTCGTTAGATGTTTTTTATACTTACTACTGACCTCCAAAATAACTAATTACAGCAGCAGTAACTATCATAAGGCCTAATAATAAACAATGTGCAACACATTAGACAGATGTAAATTTAAAAAATACAACCATTTGTGACAATGGCTAGATTGTACTGTATAAAAATTTGGACTTCGGATGGGTACTGATGACCGTGCAGTTGAGCGCCCCACAAACCAAACATCATCATCAAAAATAAACAAAGAGGGTCTTCCATTTCGTACTATTGTGAGCAGTATTGACTTTCCAACATATGACTTAGCTAGACATCTTGCATTATTACTGAGATCTTTTGTGGGGAAGTGCTCACATCATATTTGCAACTCCAGTGAAATTATTAATAAACTGAAGGCACTTTGACTCACAAGTCTGACTTTTTAGTAAGCTTTGATGATCATTCTTCACTAGGGTCCCTCTCATGGATTCATTGTCATTCATCAGCAGTAAGTTCAAAGCTGATATAACAGTGCTGTTTCATCGTGCCCTTTCCTCAGCCTTCTTTTTATTCAACAGTGAATATTTTGAGCAAATTGATAGTGTTGTCAGGGGTAGTCCTCTCTCCCCTCTGGTAGCAAACTTTTGTATGGAAGACTCTGACGAGAGGACACTTGATTCAGCAGAACTGAAACCATATGTCTTCTGGTGATATGTGGATAATATTTTTGTAGTATGGCCCCATGGTGAAGAACTACTGTCATACTTTTTGCAGTATCTGAATTCTGTCCGTGAGAATATCAGATTTACAGTGGAACTGGAGAAGGGTGGTTGTTGCCATTTCTGGATGTTTTCGTCAGATGGAAAGTGGATGGATCATTAGGGCATTCCGTATACCGTAAGCTCACACGTACAGACCTGTAATTGCAGGCGTCTAGCTGGCACCACCCATCACAAACTATGGGCATCATTCGAACATTTGTGCACCGACCACATGCTGTGTCTGAAGGAGACAGCCTTGTAAAGGAGCTGGAAAACCTACAATTGGTGTTCAAAGGTGATGGATCACCACATCAGATCAGCGCAGTTTTAAGGAAAAAGAGCAAGAGGAGAAGTAGTAGTTTAAGTCCAGGGCATTCCTCCTGTACATCAGCAACAGAGTGGCAAAGCCTACATTGGTCAGACAGCATGCACAGTGTGCAAAAAATGCACTGAACATGATAGTGACACTTGCCTTTTGCAGCCCAGAAAGTCAGCCATAGCAAAGCATTGCAACCCCACAGGACATTCCATGGATTACTGTGCCTCGGAAATCTTGGCCTTGGCGAGATCCTTAGGGGATTCGATTATTAAAGACTTGGTGGAAATATGTTTAGTGCAAGATCTTATTAATTGTGATGATGGCTTTCAATTGGATAAGGCATGGGACCCAGTGATTCCTTTAATTATTCAAAAAGAAAAACATTTTATGACCAATGAAACATCTAGTGACATTTAATTTTATTAATTGTGCCATCTGAATTTTAATTCTGTGAGTGCACCCTTCGGCAGAAGTACTGATGTAGTATCACATTATACATGTGCCTGCTTGCCATAGATGGACCAGTATTTGAAGAGAGCGTGTAACTCGACAGAGGTTGCTCATGTATCTGCTGCCTTTGTGCATTTGTCTTCGCACCTATTTTTGGTATAAAGGTAGCAACATTAACTAACAAACTCCAGTGCAAAACACTCGCCTAAAGATAGCTGATAGGTTGTCAGCCGAAATATTGTGGCCAAATGTCAACATCATCCAACTACAGTCCCAAAACTTCATGGAATATTATTACAGTCTGCTGAGTGGCTAAGAATACAAGCCCCTGACTACCAATCCAGTCTGTGAAAACTGCAAATCAGTAGAACTTTCCATTTCCACAATATTTGCAATGCATGTTTTTAGGTGATTCACCCTGTATAATCTTAAAAATACTGCACTAATAACTACCAAAATGCCTAACAACACTCAAAATTAAATACTGAAGAGATTGGCGAACAGTCTAACAACACAGTGTATCACTCACACTATACGACCTTACCAAAAATTCTCCCAAACACCCTCAAGGTATTAAATGAAGTTAATCAGTGCCCTACATTAATACCAGAAGCCGACAAATGTTGGTGTACTAAACTGTAAAGCTCACCATTTATTTTTCTGTGTTCTTCCTTCTTTTCATATTATGAAAATCCACAAGCAGTATTGCAGAAACCATCTAAATTATCAAAGGACATACGTTGTACTTTTTGTGACTGTTGAGCTTCAGATAATCCAGACAGCACATTCCACAGTGCATAAACATTTGTACTCTCAATGGAAAACTAGCTGGCCCACTAAGTGAGCCAGCCGCGGTGGCCGAGTGGTTCTAAGCCCTTCAGTCCGGAACCGTGCGACTGCTACGGTCGCAGGTTCGAATCCTCACTCGGGCATGGATGTGTGTGATGTCCTTAGGTTAGTTAGGTTTAAGTAGTTCTAAGTTCTAGGGGACTGATGACCTCAGATGTGAAGTCCCATAGTGCTCAGAGCCATTTGAACCACTAAGTGAATACTTTCATACCAGTGTTTGGTTTAGACTCAAGACAGAACTTGAAACTCCACTTTCAGGTGACACTGTGAATATACACTAAAAATAATGTCACTGAGCTTCTGTCCAATGTAATACTATGTTGACCACATGGAATCAGCTCCACATGCAAACAGCCCCCTGCCCCCCCCCCCCCCCCTCCCACCACTGTCCCACAAGACTCACTAACACTTTCATTTTCTGGAGGTGATAAGACCGTGAGCTGCATACAGCATTTTATAGCCTCATAGCTAGCCTCTGCTGCCCCTTAGAATGATGCCTATGGAAGTGTTACCTAGAGATGTGCCCTTGATATTGATAGCAGCCTGGCTCAGTTCTGCATCTTTCATTTTAGTTAGTGTAAGGAAAAGACAGATTGCAACTTATCTTAAAGATTACATATTAAATTGTGGACAGGCACAATGAAAAGACACTTACACATTAGCTTTCAGCCCAAGCATTTGTCAGAAAAGAGAACACACAGGCACGCGTGCACACAGACAGACAGAGGGGTCCTTTTTTTGACAAAGACTTTGGCTGAAAGCTAATATGTAAGTGTTTTTCCATTGTGCCTGTCTGCAACTTAACATGTCATCTTTACAGTGAGTAGCAATCTTGTTGTTGGTATTCCAACCTAGAGTTTCCATTGTTGTATTTCAGTTAGTTGAAATTTCATCTACACAGAAAATGACCTGATTGTATGGCATCATTGGCCAGGGATTGTTCAGTCTCCTGGTTCAAGTCTTTCTATTTGATGCCACTTCAGCAATTTGCTTTTCTTCATGATGAAGGTGAGATAAATTTTCAGGACAACACAAGCACTCAGTCCCTGAGTGAAGAAAATCTCTGACCCATCCAGTAATAAAACCTGAGACCCCACAATCTAGAGGCAGTGATGCTAACCACTAGAACAGGATCTGCAGGCCATCTACAGATAATTTACAATAATATAGACTTATTAGCTTGCAATCAGTACAAAAATAAAACACAATTTAACATACATGTAGGCATAAAATTACGCATAGGTCTTGTTTCACAAGGATTTATTCAAGGGAGGGAGGGAGATTAGTGTTTAACATTCCACTGACAATGAGTTCATTAGAGACAGAGCAGAAGTTTGGATTAGGGGAGGATTAGGAAGGAAATTGACCATCTCCTTTCAAAAGAACCATCTCATCATTTGCCTTAGGTGATTTAGGGAAATCACAGAAAACCTAAATCAGAATGGTTGGATGTAGATTTGAACTGTCATTCTCCAAAATGGGAGATCAGTGTGGTAACCACTACACTACCATCACTCAATGGAGTTATCCAATTCTGGCCAATTTGCAAGCAGGTTAGCTGATAAAAAAAATCAAAACAAATGGTACATTTATCTCTCTCTCTCTCTATCTCTCATGGATCTTAGGCATATGATTTTCCAGAAACTTGCATTTTGTTATGAAAGTATATTGTAGACTGACAGAAGTGTTTTTATTATCACTGTACACCTGAAGATCATCTACAACTACACTCTGCAAACCACAGTGGAGTGCATAGAAGAAGGTACTTCCCATTGTATCAGTTATTGTGGCCTCTCCCATCCCATTCACATATCAAGTGTAGGAAAAGTGATTGCTTAAACACCTTTGTGCATCCAGTACTTTGATCTTTTATTCATGATCCTTATGGGAGCAGTATATTTAAATTCATTACTTACATCTGATTCTTGAAACTTTGTAAGTAGGTTTTAATGTGATAGTTTGTATCTATCTGCAATTGTCTGCCAGTTCAATTTCTCCAGTATTTCTGTCACATTCTACCATGGGTCAAAAAAAATCTGTGACTACTCACACTGTCCTTCTGTGTATACTTTCTATATCCCCTGGTGATCCTAATGGGTACAGCTCCATGACACTTTAACAATATTCTAGAATGGGTTACACAAGGTTTTTGTAAGCAATCTCCTTTGTACACAGATTGCATTTCCCCAGGCTGCCCCAAAGGCTGTCACCTGCTTTTTCTATGTGTAAGCCAATGTGATCACTCCATTTCATACCCCAACAAATTTTTGCACCCAGGTATTTGTATGAGTTGACCAATTCCAGTTGTTACTCATTGATATTGTACTCATATGATACTACATTCTGTTTTGTTTTGTTAAGTGCACAACTGTTCATTTCTGAACATTTAAAGAAATTTGCCAATCATTGCAGCACTTTGAAATCTCGTCAGGATCTGACTGAATATTTGGGCAGCTTTTTTCAGAAAGTACTTCATTATACCTTATATATAAATAAATATAAATATATAAACAAATAAAAAACTTTTTTATTTAAAATCAGTGCATTAGTATTTGTAAAATGACTCTTAGTGTTCATTAAAAAATGACGATCATTCCACTTGGGACCTGTGGAATGGTACATTAGCTTATTTGTTTTAGTTTTAAATATTTGTTATGTATTGTTGTTTTTCTGACATGTTCCACATCCTGGAGGACCTCCTCACTACGGATCAATTGGAATGAAAGTAAATCTAATCTAATCTAATCTATAGATAACTGTATCATCTGTGAAAAGTCTTGGGTTACTATTAATAGTGTCTCCAGGGTTATTAACATATATTATGAACAGCAAGGATCCCAATACACGTCCCTGGGTCACATTTGAAGTTACTTCTACATATGTTGATTACAAGTAAAGACATGACAAAAATTGTATCTGGGAGAACAGTGATGTACCATATCACTTAGGAGTGTGAGAACCTCTGTTTTAATGGGTTGTGCTGTAGAAAGACTGAAAATAGCTACATGGATGAAAATGTCCTGTAAAGAAAACAAAGTAAAGGTATTGTTTAACCCTGAATTGCAGATTGTTACCATTCAGGTAAATGTATTCTGTTGCAAGAAATTGGTGGCCAGATTCTCCATAGGTAAAATGATAGGTCAGGGGCCTGAAAGCACAAATTACAATAAGGTGCACAGAATACCAAAATATAAAAAGCTCGTGCTGTGATATGGAAGCAGAGAACAGCAGCAGCTCTCCAAGTGGCCTGACAGTGAACTTTGAATACAGGAAAATATAAACAGAAAATCCGCATTCTTCTTTTTCAAAATTAGTGTATTAGATGACAGTATTTTTCATTTATACTTCATTGCTGAGCCTCTTAGTCAAGTGGTGACGTTTGTGCCTGGAGACTGAAAGATTTTTGTGACTCTACAAAGTATTATGTTCAAGAAATTGCAATCAAAAACTAAGATAAACATTTTAGGCTGCAAAATGACTATGTTCTCTAATACCTACTAAAATTGATTTCTGTTTATTTCTATTAATTAATATTTATGTTGTTCTATCACCTGAAATAATCCTGCATTATTATTTTAAGCAAATTAAATTTACTAATCTTGCAAAACATGCTGATAGAAAGCCAATGCCACATGCTTCAAAATAATCCCAGGATTTAGCCCTAGGGATGTTTACAAAATATGACTGAAAAATAAATAAATAAATTCTACACACACACACACACACACACACACACACGAAACAATAAGTACAATTAATATCTTTAGCAGTTTTGCACATTACTTCCCACTTTCTTCATCTCTCACTCTTTGATGCACAAGTTTATAGAAATATTTATTTTGATATATCACGTAACTAATGAGGAGGTATTGAATAGGATTGGGGAGAAGAGAAGTTTGTGGCACAACTTGACTAGAAGAAGGGATCGGTTGGTAGGACATGTTTTGAGGCATCAAGGGATCACAAATTTAGCATTGGAGGGCAGCGTGGAGGGTAAAAATCGTAGAGGGAGACCAAGAGATCAATACACTAAGCAGATTCAGAAGGATGTAGGTTGCAGTAGGTACTGGGAGATGAAGAAGCTTGCACAGGATAGAGTAGCATGGAGAGCTGCATCAAACCAGTCTCAGGACTGAAGACCACAACAACATTTTGTTTTTGAGTTCAAGTTTAAAGAATAACCACTTCTGCATCCAGGACAGTCACATGAGAATTTCAGTATCAAACTTGATTTTTTTCTTATTGTGTGATGCATATTCACATCTATAAGATGTCATTCAAACGAAAAATTCGCAAGGAAAGAAGTCAGATTAACTTATATGGGATATAAATTAATTTCACATTCAGTTTTCTTCATTAAACTTTCACAATTCAATTTAATTTCTATTTAATTACCATGACTGTTCTGCTTTCATTACTATATGAATGAAGAAGAGAAATTGTTAACAACAAATCTAAATGTAAGTGTTAGGAAGCTTTTTCTGAAGGCATTTATCTGGAGTGAAGTCTTGTAAGAAACTGAAACATGACAAGAAAATAAAACAAGTTTTTAAAAAAAGGTGGTACGGAAGAATGCTGAAGATCAGATGGGTAAATCGTGTAACTAATGAGAAGATACAGAACAGAACTGGAGAGAAAAGAAATCTGTGGCATAACATTAATAAAGGAATTGGTTGATAGGACACATCAGTTCAGTACTGGAGGGAAGTATGGGGTATAAAAACTGCACAGAGACCAAGAGATGAATACAGTAACCAGATTCAGATGGATTTCTCTGGAATACAAACTGATCTACCCTGATCTTCAGCCTGTTTTTCCATTCTTCTGTAAATAATTTGTGTCAGTATTTTGTAGCCATGACATTTTAAATTGATAGTTCTGTAATATTCACAGCTGTCAGCACATGCTTTCTTTGGAATTGTAATTATTCCTTTCTTCTTGAAGTCTGAGGGTATTTCATCTGTCTCATACATCTTGCACACCAGATAGCAGAGTTCTGTCGTGGCTGGCTCTCCCAAAGCTATCAGTAGTTCTGATGGAATGTTGTCTACTCCTGAGGGCTTGGTTCAACTTAGGTCTTTCAGTGATCTAACAAATTCTTCTCACTGTATCTCCCATCTCATTTTCATCTACATCCACTTCCATTTCTGTGGTATTGCCTTCAGTTCCATCTCCCATTACAAATTTCCAGGACTTGTAGAATGGAACGAGTAAATAATATTTTGAACTGAAACCCATGTCTGGAAACATACTGTTTCTGTGCTACAACAATTTGAAAATGTGCTGGTAATGCTAACACTTTTACAAGTAATTGATTAGATGTGAGCCAGTACATTACTTGTTTTGCAATTCTACTCACTAATAGCCAAAAAAATTGCCTATGTACTCATTCAAGGGGTGATGTAATATGGTCTCTTCTAATTTGGATGTGTGGCATCTCCTTGGAGCGCCATAGTCAAACCTACTGATGGTGAAGGTACACTTTCTCAAAGCCATTGTACAATTGTGGTGAGAGCCATATGTGATGGAGTCAGGCGACGTGGAGGATGATCTTGATAAAGGCAATGACAGCTCGTCCATTACTGCGAGCTTCACCATTCTGAAAGATCATATTGGTGCTCAACCCTCTTGCTCTAGTATTCACAGACATGTGAATAAGATTTGAACCAGTTCAGAAAGGTAGAATAGATGTCAAATATCAGCCAATCCATCTCCCACCATAACTACAGTGTTGCATACCCACCAAGTAAACATGTTTCCCAACGGCTGTAGCAAGCAGATGGAATGTTTCTGGACACCAGTTCCTATTCAGAATATTATGCTAGATCTTTGTAATGTGAATTTCTGAATACCCTGTATATTCCTTCATACACAGTAACGTGAAGAAAATTACTCACTTGTACTACATATATATGTACATTATCACACTCATTATAGTGCGAAAATGGATCCACTGCATTTACTATGGCTGTGATTTATTCCAGAACAGATTAGCAATGCAGCTACACTGGACAGATCTTCTGATACAGTCAGAATTGTAACACTGCTAATTGTGTTTGATGTTAGCTTCAACACTCATTTAAGCAACTATCACTATATATCACAATAAAGACTAAATTGAGGTATGTGGTATGATAAGCAATTAGTTCTAACGATGTAAACCTAATTAAGCCATTCTACTCAAATCTGCTGAGCATTACAATGGGTAAGATTACTACCACAATGTACACTCCACAAAAATGGGTGTGAATGTCACTCTAATTGAAGGACCTGCTTTGTTTGACTTTGGAACATAGGATAAGGTGATATTGACTTATTAAATATGAATATAAAGAAGTAGGGGGAGGGGAAGGAGTGCAGGTGGTGCATTGGTGGAATTGAAGGTTGAATAATGTTCAAGTGGGAGCAGGGAGAGAGATAGTTGGGTGAGGGACAGGGACTAACAAAGGTTGAGGCTAAGGAGGTTCTGGAAACGTAGAATATACTGCAGGGAGAGTTCCCATCCATGCACTTCAGAAAAGCTGATGTTGGTTGGAAGGATCCAGATGGCACAGGCCATGGAGCAGTCACTGAAGTGAAGAATATTTTGTTGGGCAGCATGCTCAGCAACTGGGTGGTCCAACAATCTCTTTGCTAGTTTGTTGGTGGCCATTTGTGTGGACAGGCTGCTTGGTAGTTGTCTGGCCCATGCAGCACACAGTGCAGTGGATGCAGAGAAACTTGTAGACCACATGACTGCTCTCACAGGTAGCCCTGCCTTTAATGGGATATGTGATGCTTGTAACTGGACTGGAGAAGTTGGTGGTGGTGGTAATGGTGGCCGTAATGGTGATGTGGTGGTGGTAGTGGTGGTATGTATGGACTGGTTATGTCGTAAGTATATTACAGGGATACAAGCCATAAGGCAAGGGGTTGGGAGCAGGGGTGGAGTAGGGATGGATGAGGATATTGTGTAGGTTTTGTGGCTGGTGGAATACCACTGTAGGAGGGGTGGGAAGGACAATGGGTAGGACATTCTTCATTTCAGAACACAATGAGAGGTTGTCAAAACCATGGCAGAGACAGCTGGAACACCCAGTTGCTGAGAGTGCTGCCCAACATAGTGTTCCTCAATTCAATGACTGCTTCACAGCTTGTGCCATCTGGATCCGTTCTACCAACACCACCTTTTCTGAATTGCACAGTTTGGAACTCTCTTTGCAGTATATCCCAACTTCCCTTAACCCCCACTGGCCTCAACTTTCGTTAGTCCTTGTACTTCACCCCACTTATCCCCTTCCATGCTGCTACTCCAGCAGTACACAGCCTTCCATTTCCATTCCACCTACGTGTCCACAGAATTTTTTTCCCCTCCTGTACAGTTCTTTCCTTCTCCCCCCCCCCTCCCCAACCTCCCCCACCTAACCTCCTAACTGCACCTAGCTGCCCTGCCCTCTCCCCACCATGTCCCTGTATATCCCACAAGCAGTATTTTACTGTTCCTCACTCCTACCCTGCTATTCCTTCCCCTCCCCACCCCAGCCTCCTCCTCAGCCCCACCACCCAGTCTGCTTCTCCCATCATGCACAGTTGTTCGCAGGCCACCCTTGGTGACCAGACAGTGATCTTGTGTGTGTGAGTTGTGCTTGTGTGAATGTGTGGTGTGTTAGAAGAAGGATTTTTGGCCAAAAATCTCATACGTTTTGCAGTCTTTTTGTTATGTGTGTGTCTGTGACTCAACTTCTCCATTATATGGTGAGTAGCAGTCTAACCTTTTCACAATATTGTCGTTATTCCTTCCTGGATTTTCCAGTGTTTGATTTTACGCTTTTTAAGCAGACAGACAGTCATTTACAGTGCTGAATATTGTCTGCAGCAGAAAAAAAAAATACCGAGAATCAAATGAATCGACTGAATGTGGACATAATTCTTTCGTCTGTAACTAAAAGAAGGGAAAGGAGATCAGAAATTTGGGAATTTCATCCATTTTTGGTCTGGATTTGATAGACATAAATGGGCAAAAGCAGGTGTTTCCATTCTAATTAACAAAGCTCAGAGCACTTACATCAAGGACTATGCATTTTTATTATGACAGAATTGTCAACAACTCCATTAAGTTATATGGAATTGAAATAGTTATAACAGCAGTCTATGCAGTGAATGATGACGTGCCACAGCAAACCAATAATTAATCCACCTACTCAACAAATTAAAACCAACCAAGCACGAGACTTAAGTGCTAGAGTGGGCTCACAAGTAAACGATGCAGTAGTAGAAATTGTTGTTGGCTCTGGAGAAAAATCTCGTAGAATTTTATAACCAGTATAATTTGAGAATTCTGAACATAAATTATTCAAATAAATGTGTTCAAAGTAATTAATTGATTATATCATTACTAAGCGAACATCAAAAATGGCAGTGCAAGACTGTAGAGCCATATGGGGAGCCAATTGTGGATCTGTTCACTGCTTATTATCAAAGATGAAATATCCATTTGAAAGAAAACCATCAAGAACTGGACAACTAACTATCCAGGGAAATGAAGAGAAACTGAAGCAGACACAGTAAAAGCTCTTTCTCTTGAAGCAACTCAGTATACAGCACTTATTTCAATGAGGATTAGAATTTTAACTAAAAATGATGCCAGAAGATGACAATGTTGAAAGGGAATATGAGAATATTAAACAAGCAGTTAGAAACATTGCTCTACAAATAGGGGGGCTACTGGGAACAGAGGGTGAGATTGTAGGCAAACAGGATCCAACATGGATATTGGATGACTTAAAGAAAATAATTTGGGACTAGCAGAAATTATATAAAAAAGGTTATCTATTAAATTGCTCCAGACTGTGAATCAGGAGAGATAGAGATAAATCAGAAAATGATGAGATTTTGGAACAGAAATGCATTCACATTGAGAGTTTAATAGGTGGATCACAAAGTACAGAAATGTGGAGGATAATTACTGGTATATAATAAATGGTGTCCATTTTCAAGAAGAGGCACTAACTGCTTACACAGGTATCATTGTGAACTGCTCGATGAGCCGCTTATTTGACAATATTATGTAAGGGAAAATAAGGCAGAATGTTGGCCACAATATTACTGGGGAATACCAGGGTGGGCTCAGATAGAACAGATCCTGTAGAGATAACCACCTTAAATTACAACAGCTAATGGAGAAATTTATAGCAGTAAGGAAGGAGTTACATATTGCATTTGCAGCTTTAGCAAAAGTGTTAACACAGTCTGTAGACCAAAACTGTGGGGAGCTTTGAAAGATATGGATATAAATACAGATATGGATGACCTTCTTTTACACATTAGTACTGAAATATACACAGAATATTAGGTACAGATTTAAAGAGGGGTAGAATTGTCAGAACCTATTAATGTTACAAAAGGGCTGAGACAAGATTGCAGTATGTCACCCACTTTGTTAAATTTATATGGAGAAGAGGTTCTTTGAATATGGAAGAGCAGCTGTGGAAGAATGGGAATCATTGTTAATTATGTAAAGGTGTTTTCATAAAGTTTTGCTGATGATCAAGCCATTCTAACACAAGAGAATATGACCTTGATTTCATGATATGATGTTTGTATCAGAAATAAGACAAAGGAGGACTACAACTGAGTCTAACAGAAACCAAATATAGGGTGATGAATAGTGGCACTAGATTTGAAGTTCACATCAATGATGAAGCAGTTATGTAACAGATAGAAAAATTTAAATATCTACTGACAAAAATGGATCGAATAACAAAGAGGTAAAATACAGAATAGAACAAAGCTTAAAAGTAATAGTGAGTCTGAATTCTTTTTTCATGGGACAAGAACATTTTAAGAACAATAAGAAATGAGTGTGTAGGCTAATGGTTGAATCTGCCCTAAGCTGTGGATTTTAAATGCTGACCTTAAAAAAAGTCTTAATAGCTGTGGAAATGGATTATTCATGAAGGAGTGCCAAATTATTAAAAATTGAGAAAAAAGCTAATGATGAAGTAAGAGTTAGAATGAGGGCACATAAGACAATGATAGATAGAACTGAAAGAAAATCATTGAAGTGACATGGGCATTTGTTGAGAATGCTGGATTATTTGTGGCCAAAGAAAAGTTTTGAATAGAAACCACCTGGCAGACATAAACAAGACAGACATGACGACCTTGGAATGATCACATCAACTCTACAAGCAGTAATAATGTCAGTGCCACAAAAAAGTCAGGAGATTGAAAGCAGAAAGAATTAACCAATAGATATAAAGGTCAGATAATGTCTCAGTCTCACTGATCAGCTCTACATAAAATGAAGACTTGACCATCAGATACAAAGCTCAGATAATGTCTCAAAGTTGTGTTGATCAACTGTACATAAAATCCGAAACAACACAACAGAAACTAAAATTAATAATGTAGAATTAACAGTGAATAATGATGTCATTGCTGACCTCATTTCTAGCTAGCAACAGTTTTAATACTTACTTCATAGACACTGTTGAAAATGGTGTCTGCATGAAACCAGATACATAGCATACATTTCGGTCCACTAATGAACATAACTGCAGTACATTACCTGCAATAAGCACGGGCGACTTCTGCAGCTTATTGACAGCCTCAGAAATAAAAAATCCAGTTAATTAGATGAAATTTCTCCTTATCTATTAAAGAAATGCAAAAATGAACTAGTGAAACCATTACTTCATCTAATAAACTGTGTTATCAAAGACTGTGTATTCCTGACAAGTTGAAACTAGCTGAAGTTTAACCTTTACTCAAAAAAGGGGAAATAAAACATGTTCAGAACTACAGACCCGTTGCCCTAATCTCATCATTTAGCAAACTGACTGAGAAAAGAATGTTAAATAGAACCTTGGAACATTACAACAATGCTGACATACCACGCGATTTCCAGCATGGTTTCAGAGGAGGCCAAAGCACTATGTCAGTAGCAGTACAATTTATCCATTACGTTCTTGAAAGAATAAATGAAAAGTTCCAACCATCAGGAGTGTTCCTGGATCTCTCAAAAGCTTTAGATAGAGTACATCATGACATGCTCTTCTCAAAAATTGCAATGAGTTCTGTCTCTCAAAAACTCATGCAATTACTGGAAACATATTTATAAGGTAGGCAACAATGAACAGAAATTATATATGATAATGGAGGAATACTGCAGAGAAGATGGGCAAGAATAAGTAATATACATTACGATGTTCCTGAGGGATCCATTTTTAAGTTCGTTCCTATTCATATGTTCTGTAAACAATTTACAAAGTTCTCTAGATAATAAACATTGGATCACTATGTGTGCTGATGACACATCTGGTGTCTGTTGTGCAGAAGTGATCCCAGCCTAACTGAAGACATTCATAAATTTATTGAAAAGGCTAGGGGTAACTTTGAAAGAGATCTCTTAAAAATGAACATAGAAAAAAATATTATTCACTTTAAATTGAGTGGTCCAAATAGGCAAAATACTGTGATGGATTAAATTCTGTCAAAAACCTGTTCGTAATGTAAATTTTTGGGTTTATACATAGATGAGCAACTAGTCTGCAGTCCCTGCACACATTGCCAGACAGCTCCCTTCTCTCTCTCTCTCTCTCTCTCTCTCTCTCTCTCTCTCTCTCTCTCTCTCTCTCTCTCTCCCCCTCTCCCTCTCCCTCTCCCTCTCCCTCTCCCTCCCCCCCCCCCCCCTACCCATACCCTGCTACTCCTTCCCCTTGCCTGTCCCCTACAGATTGGTGCTTCCATGCTATGTGACAATTGCATTCCAATCTGAGCTGCCAGAGATGGGGGTCAAATGTGCTTGAGGTGTGCTAGCTTGTGTGAATGATTGTGTGTGTGTTTCCTGTACAGAAGAAGGCTTTGGCCATATGCTATTGTAAGTGTCGTTTTGTTGTGCCTGTCTGCAACTCAGCATGTCATCTTTACGGTGACTAGCAATCTATCTTTTCCATATACAGACAATACATGATGATTTACAATACATAATATACAACATGTATCATAATTAAAAGCAGAAACCGACATAGGTGAAAACAGACAATAACAGAATCAGAAATGTTCCAGTAAACACCAGTCCACAAATGAGCCATATTGAGGTAGCTGTCAATTTGTGATTACAAGCCTTCACTGGATTCAGTGTGAAATATTGTCCTAATTATTACAAAAGTATTTGAAATTGCAACAGTTGTTAGCCAGCTTGCCTCGGGAGAGAATATAATGGCTTTAAGACATCCTTCACAACCAACTCAGTGCATGCACCAAGGCCAGAGGACTTATGCTGCCAAGTTATTTGTACACTGTCAAATTTCGTCCATGGCCCATGGGTAGGAAATACACTACATCGATACCTGCACATTTTGCTGCTGATTTAAGCTGATGTCTAACATGCCAGTATGTTACCCAAAATACACTGCCTTACTAAATAAAATTTGAAACACACAGAAGACATTCTTCGATTCAATGTAGCTTCGTACCTGCACACACCATTGGCGGTTATGTAAATGATTAGAGTTACAGTTCTCTGTGAAAGATAGAATGGCCACAAAAGTGTATTAGTGTTGTTCATATTCAGTGTTGTTACCAGGCCTGGTAGGATATACAGGGTGCTCTAAAATTGCTGCCCTTACAAACTTCTGGGACTTGTAGAGGGGACTGATTGGATAATATTCTGAATTGGTACCAAGTCAGGAAACATACCGTTTCTGTTCTACAACAGCTACTATCATTTCATTTCAATTTCTTCACATTTTTCATACAGCCATTTCACCTTAGCTCCACTGCACTTACTATTTATTTCATTCCTAATTGACTTGTAGCTCTGTGTTCATGAATTTCCCTGAATATTTTTGTACTTCCTTCTTTCGTGTGAAGTATTTCTTCTGTTACCAACAGTTTCTCCACATTTCCTTCCTTGTACCTATGTTTTTCTCTCGAACTACAGTGGTTGACCTTTTTAAAGATGTACATTCCTATTCGATTGAACTGACTATGAGCTATTCATTATCACAGTACCTACAGCTTCAGAGAACTTCAGGCATGTCTTTTTGTTCCTTAGTAATTACATATCCCACTTCTCTGAGCACTGATTCTTCCTGACTAGTCTCTTGAACTTCAGCCTAATCTTCATCAATACAACTGTAATCTGATCTGTATTTGATCCAGGGTAAGCCTTACAATGCAATACCTGATTTCAGATTCCTTGTCTGAACATGATGTGATCTAACTGGAATCATCCCATATCTCCCAGCCTTTTCAAAGTCTACCACCTCCTCTTTTGATTCTGATTCCATTCAGTTGACTAGCTGAACTTTATTGCAGAACTCAGTTCGTCTTCCTCCTCTCTCATTCCTACTACCAAGACCATATTCTCCTGTAACACTTTCTTCTACTCCTTCCCCTGCAACTGCATTCCAATCCACAGTGACTATTAGACTATCATCTCCCTTTACATATTGAATAACCTATTCAGTATCCTCATATACCTTCTCTATCTCTTCATCTCCTGCTTGTGACCTTGGCATGTATACTTGAATTATTGCTGTCAGTGTTGGTTTGTTGTTGATTCTGGTGAGAACAACACTATCACTGAACCATTCGCTGTAACTAACTCTCTGCCCTGCCTTCCTATTCATAATGAATTCTACAACTGTTATATCATTTTCTGCTGCTGCTGATATTACCCTATACTCGTCTGTCCAGAAATTCTTGTCTTCTTTCCATTTTACTTCATTTCACTGGTATCTAAGTTTCAAATATCAATTGGGATTTAACATGACTGTTTGAAAACTGACAAGGCCTGAAAAAGTGAGAGAAAGTGGTAGAAAAAGAAATGGCTTCCTCAAAGGAACAAATTCACTCACACTTCATTACTGAACGGCCTAGGATCCAACAACTTCCAAAATTGTTTAAAAATGGGTTGTAAATGCTATTCTGAACTGCTAAAGCTTATCAAGCTATGTTTGACAAAAAAGAATACTGGTAGTGTGGTGAGAGAAGCTGTAAACTGAGGAGAGCTACTTTATGGTTTCTATTGACAACTTAGTACACTTCTACTAGTAATTCAGTGCATCTGTAATAGTTACTGTGTACAATGATTACTGAAACATACATCATTTACAATATGTAAAATAAGGGAAAGGCAACCACTCACTTACAGTGGAGTAATGCAACAGGTGAGTTGCTGCCTTTCCTTTATATTACGTACTGCTCCAGCAAAGAATTTCTATTATTGTTCTACAACATTTATAGGAACCTGAAGAAATATGTCATGGTGAAGCAAACCCAATAAAATAAATTATGTTAATGTAAATGTTATGCACTTATTTATGTATATAGCATAAAAGATGTCCCTTATAAAAAAATTCCATTTAACTGGGACAGGGTGGCACAACAACTCGTATTTAATCATTTCAGAATAAAAACAGTCTTGGTTCCAAAGTTAGTTAATATCAGATTGTCTGATGTGCCACAAAGGGTGGAACATGTTATTGATATTTAATAATTTTGCAACCAAGACTGTTTTTATTCTGAAAAATGTCCTTGTAAGTTTACAAAACTCATTTCAAATTAATAAAAGATGTGTCCTGTAAGTTTTAGAAACTTATTTCAAATTAGAAGCTGAGAGATTACAAACGGTGGTGGCTTATATCATGTAACAAATATAGTAACAGACACAAAGAAATGAAGCATTTCATAACTGTCAGAAGTGTGAAAAAATAAGTTGAGCCCTGCTCTTCGTAGCAGAATGCATGGCACTTGGCTGGATTATTTAAACATTTTTACCAGTAAAGTAAGAAGGTATATTTCATGAATAAAAGTCTGTCAGTTATCTGTATATCTACAGTCAAAGCACTTCTATTCACATCTTTCAGTGCTCTGTATGCAATTTAAAAAAAAAAAAAAAAAAAAAAAAGGAGCAAGTGCTTCATTTCTTGCATCTTTATTGCTATACTCCTTGCACAGTGTATCCCACAAAAATTTGCAGTCTTTAGACTTCACCAAAACTCTGTCATCTAAGTATGGTTCACCTCACATTCTTGTCATGTTCATTTGCCATATTCGAACAGTGTTTATCACCACATGCAGTGACAGAAGACTAACAGTAACTTTAGTTGGGCGATTGGGGCGTTATGATCCTTTAGTGCACATATTATTGCATGACACTTCTCCTTAACTATACCTCAAATACTGCAAAGTAAAACCACACTTGCAAATTTCAAGTGTTCAAAAAAATTGCTAGTAGAAAGGTATTGTAGCGTAGCAGATAAATAGCTGACGCAGTGGAACCATGGTCTACTGTGTTTTTGATTGCGTTATTTTACTTGGCTTGGTTGTCCTTTTATACTCTGGTAATCATTGTTGCCACAACCACATCATGGCCACTGATACCAGTTTCGATGTGGACATCCTCAAAGAGGTCAGCTCTGTTTGTTACTGTTAGATCAAATATATTTCCATCACGAACAGGGTTTCTAACAATCTGTTATAGATAGTTTTCAGAGAAGCCGTTTAGTACTGTTTCATGGGATGTCTTATCACACACACAACTAACAAAACTGCAATTTTACCAATTAATTGTTGGATGATTAAAGTCTCCACCAATGGTTACAGTATGACTGACTATCTTATGTACAAGTGAACTGAGGTTTTCTCTAAAGTTTTTGGAGACATTAAGAGTCGAGTCAGGTTGCCAACAGAAGGATCCAATCATCATTTTGTGCCCATCCCTGATATTGAGTCTTGCCCAAACAATCTCAAATGCAGCTTCAATTTCTGTCTCAGTGGATTTGAGTTTCTTGTCTACTGCAACAAATACACCACACCCATTTCCCATTTGCCTATCCTTTCGATATACACTTAAATTTTCCACAAAAATCTCACTGCTATCAATTTAGGTTTGCAGCTGAGTTAGGCCCTCATCTAACTGTAGTCTATTGTAGGCCCCTTGAATAAAAGACTGTGTCCAGTTCTTGCAAAAAAGCACAGGTAACACTTATCTACAAGAAGAGTAGCAGAAGTGATCCACAAAACTACAGTCCAATATCTTTGGCATCAATTTGTAGTAGAATCTTAGAAGATATTCTGAGGTCAAACATAAGGAGGTATCTTGCACAGAATGACCTCCTCAATGCCAAATAGCATGGATTCCGAAACCATCAATCATGTGAAACCCAACTTCCACTTTTCTCACATGGCATACTGAAAGCTTTGGATCAAGGCAATTAGGGAGATGCCGTATTTCTTGATTTCTGAAAAGCATTTGACTCAGTACTAGCTACATCTATGCTTATCATCAACAGTTCAATCATATGGGGTATCAAGTGAAATTTGTGACTGGACTGAGGACTTACTAGTTTGGAGGATGCAGCATGTTATCTTGGATGGAGAGTCACCATCAAATTCTACCTCTGCATCTACATCTATATTCTGCAAACCACCTTGAGGTGCATGGCAGAGGGTATGTCCCATTGTACCCATTATTACGGGTTCTTACAGTTTCATTCACATATGGAGCAGGGGAAAAATCGTTGTTTGAATGCCTCTGTGTGTGCAGATGTAGAAGTAAATTCAAGTGTACGCCAGGGAATGTGTCGGGACCCTTGCTGTTCATGTTGTTTGTTTATGTCCTTGTAGACAATATTAATAGTAAAATCTGGCTTTTTGCAGATGATGCAGTTATTTATAATGAAGTACTGTCTGAAAGAAGCTGCCTAAATATTCAGTCAGAGCTTGATAAAGTTTCAGAGTGATGCAAAGACTGGCATCTTACTTTAAAAGTTCAGAAATGTAGAACTGTGCACTTCACAAAACGAAGAAACATAGTTTCCTATGACTGCAATATCAATGAGCCACTGTTGGAATCAGTCAGCTCATACAAATACTGGGGTGTAACCTACTATAGGGATAAGAAAAGGAATGATCACAAAGGCTCAGTCGTGGGTGACGTAGATGGGCGACTTCAGTTTATTGGTAGAATACTGGGAAAGTGCAATCAGTCTACAAATGCCTGTGCAATCCATTTTAGACTACTGCGCAAGTGTTTGGAATCCGTACCAAATAGGTCTAACAAGGGATTTTGAATGTATACGGAGGAGGACGGCACAAATGATGGCGGTTTTTTTTTCCGTGGGAGAGGGTCACAGAGATACAGAAGAAACTGAACTGAAAGACTCTCAAGACGTAAACTATCGCGAGGAAGTCTACTAACAAAGTTTCAAGAACCGGCTTTAATTGGTGACTCTAGGAATATATTACAATCGCCTACGTATCACTCACATTGTGATCGTGAGAACAAGATTAGAATAGTTACTGCACGCACAGAGGCGTTCAAACAATCATTCTTCTCATGCTCCATACGAGAATGGAACGATAACAAATCCCAATAACTGGTACAATATGGCGTATGCTCTGCATTGCATCTCACGACAGTTTGCAAGGTTGTAAATTTTGTGTTTTGATGATTGGAATACGGGCGTCCGCAAAAGTTTATACCACGCGTGGGGTGTGGGACGGGGAGCAATCTGAGTGGCGACGTCAGTGTAAGGAGAGAACCATTTCCAATAACGTACCAACTGCTGGACCATCAATACATACAATTTGATATCTCTTTTTCATTCAACCTCGAGTCTCTCAACAACTCAACAAGTTTTCGTGAATGATCGTTGACGCTCCTTTTTTTTCTGCTCGCAGCAGAGCAGAGCAATTATCACAGCAGCAATCTTCTTCGGCCAATAATCCGAACCACAATATTATTGCATGTTATTACTGACAATATTATTCAACAGTCTAGGGCTAAAGTCCATAATATTGCCCAATATTATTGTGCAATATTATCGAGGGCCTACGATCCGCTTTAACAGAGATCTCAATAAATATTGAGCTGCACCCAACCGACCACTCAGAGCTGAAAAATCGGTTTGTCGGTCGTCTGAAAAGGCCTTACCTATACAATTAACAATTACCGTTTATTGGTCGGTTGCCCCATTAAGCGGAACATGTGTAGGACGCTTTGCTATAAAAGACAAAATGGAAAATACCAGCTTTTTCTACTGCGAGAGTATGATCATATCCCAAATCTGAAGTTGGATGTGATCTGACAAATACGTTGAAAGGTCTTCTTGTCGCTGAAGGGAATTTGGAGATGAAATTTCTCTTCACGAATTTCGTTTTCTGTTGGCGGCACTCCCCGTTGCCATGGTTTTGTTTATGTATCAAAATTTGCAGGCGGTTCATTTCAGTTGGGTATAACCTCACTTAATATTATACGTCCTGGTATCTTATTTTATGTAGTAAGACGAAGAACAATAATGAGATGTCGTTATAGCGTAATACTCACTAATGGTAACAGTTCATGCTAACTTTTCTATTACTGTGTGAGTAAGAACGTATGTTGACATAGTAAATATAATTGTTGTGACGAGAAGCTAAGGTATTAGAACCCTCACAAGTTTTACATTAGGGTAGCAGCAGCAGTTTGCAACATTTGTCGTATCCGGCGTAACTAAAGACGATTTTATTTTGTTAACAGTGTCAGCTTGGTGTGGGAGATGAAATATTAGAGCTTACAGGCCAAAAGTTTATTTATTTATTTATTTTTATTTATTTATTTTTATTTCTTTATTTAGTATGCGTATTCCATGGATCCGTACATGCGAGTGATGTGGAACAGGTCAATACAATTGTACAAATACAATTAATGCTACAGAATAGTAATATAATAGAACGATATAGATATTAATAAGTATCACTTTGTCTCATTTACAAGCTGTCATTTAACTAGTATAGCAATTCACATTATAACTATAACATTAACACTATAACATTAACATAATATATCATCCATCTAATAACTAAGAGACTAAATACATCTATTATTAAGGGAGTGCATTATATCTGGAAAAGAATTCATCTAAGGAGTACAGTGGATGGCCTAGCAGGTATTTTTTAACGTACCTTTGGACAGCGTTTCATTTCCTCTTGTATATTTAATATAATTAGGCAATGCATTAAAAGTCTTTATAGCAGCATACTTTACTCCCTTCTATACAAGTGATAGGCCTAGTTTCAACATGTAGATCATCCTTACCTCTAGTATTGTAGTTATGGTATGAACAATTTGTTTCATACTGAGTATAGTCTTTATTAACAACATTCATCAGAGAGTATATGTACTGACATGTTGTAGTCAGTATACCTAAGTGTGTGAAAAGTTTTCTACTTGAGGTTCATGGAGAAAACCCACACATGATTCTGACTGCTCTCTTCTGAGCAGTTAAGATTTATTTTGAGGCTGGTGAATTACCCCAGAAGATTATTCCATAACTCATTAATGAGTGAAAGTATCCAAAGTAAGCTGATTTTAAAATGTTGATGTCCTCAAAATGAGTAATGATTCTTAAAGCAAAAGTTGCTGATGAAAGCCTTTTTAGAGTAAGGGATACATGCTGTTCCCAGTTGAGCCTACTGTCAATGTGAACCCCTAGGAATTTAGTGGAGTGCACCTGTTCTAGTTCTTGGTTGTCATGAGCAATTACTATATTTTCTGGAGTTTTATTTTTTATGTGGAACTGTATAAAATTATTTTTAATATTAACTGAAAGAGAATTAGTTGAAAACCAAGCTGTAACTTCTCTGAGTATATCATTAACATCAGTCACCAGATCAGCAGTAGACTTACCCATCTTCTACAATGCTTGTATCATCAGCAAACATTGTAAATTCACAATTTTGTACTAATGGACACGGGTAAATCATTAACATATTAAAAACACCAAGGATCCAATGACAGATCCCTGGGGAACTCCATACTGTATTTTGCCCCATTCAGAATCCACTAGACTAGAAGATCATTTGTTGCAGCCATTTAGAACCACCTTTTGTTTCCTGTCTTCAAGATCTGAATTTAGCCAGTTACCCATGGGCCCTTTGATTTCTTATTGATAGGCCTTCTCCAAGAGTATATTGTGGTTTATATTTGTATTTGTATTGTGTTTACAGAATCAAAAGCCTTGTATCTCTGTTTGTGTGACTGATATGGGCAAGATGAGTTCTGTGTGTGTTTAGGCCACATTAAGCTCACCCTTTTCGAGTGAATTGTATTTGTCATAGAGGGCACCTACAATATGTACCTTTTAACGTATTACATTTTTTAAATCACATTTTGGATTTTTTTGTTTTTCCTTCAGAAATACGTAGTTGGTGTTTTGATTCATAGAACATGTTCTCTAAGTGGATGTTACTGGGTTGTAAAAATTTCACTTGACTGTGCAGAATAGCTCCAAAGTTATTAAGACGTGAAGTTGGGTCTGAAGATAGATTGTCACATGCGAGTTGCAATTTCTGGGTCACGCCACCTTCTTTCAGAAGCCATAATTCTGGAACTAATTGGCAGGGGAACTTAAAATTTTGTACATGAGTGTTCCACACTTGGTAGCATTGGTGTATTAAATTTCAGCCAAATCTGAGGCTATCAGCTGGAACATTTCCTCAAATTGGTTGAATTGACATGGAATGACCTTACTATCAGTTATTTACAAAGCGTTAATTTTTAGGTCAGCAGTTTTTACATTTTCAGATGGTGCAGTACCTGTTTTCCTCTTTATTACATTCCAAATTGTTCTGGTTTTATTATTTGAACGATTAATTTCAGATTCTATGCTCATACTTTTAGATTTTTTAATGACTTTAGTTAAAATTTTACAGTATGTCCTATAATAGTTCATCTAGAGGGGATTATTGGATTGTCTGGATATAATATACAGTTCTGTTTTCTCTGGCATGATATTTTTATGCCATTGGTGTGCCATGGTTTTTTGCTTGATTGCCTGTTCTGTAGTCTGCAGACCTTTTTTTGGAAAGACACTTTCAAATATACCTGATAATTCATCAGTAAATAAATTATATTTTGTATTAGCATCATTTGCAAGATAAATATACCTCCAGTCAGTCTCCTGAATGCATAATTTGAAGTTTTGGATATTTTCCTCATTCATGTTTCAAATGGTTTGATGAAAAATTTTGAGCTTATTTTTAATTACATGATTGGTTTTGGTGCTGCCACTGTTGGGACTGAGTTTTATTTCTTTTGACATACCAGTATTACAGGAACAGTTTTCTGCAGGGGAGGGGGAGCTGTTGTGCTGGTAACACCCACATTTGTTGTAATTAACTGCAATACTTAAATTCTGATTGGAACCTTCCCCCTTCTGCCCCAGTACCATAAAAAAGCCCCATTTGCAGCTGAGGCCTTTCTTGATCTCAGGCACAACCTATTTGGAGCAGCTGCAGTCACTACTGTGCTGCTTTTTGCCATAGAGAGTGGATCTTCTGTTGGTGAGGTTTCTACACTGTCAGCTGCTACACTTGATCATGTGGGGGTTGGTGTTGCTGTTTCTGCTATTGATGACCGTTCTTCCTCCTTAAATGCTGCTGCTGCTTCACAAGTTGGAAGTGTCAATTTCCCAAGGCATTTAAAACGAACTTGCGACCTTGGCTGCAGAGCCAAATGTCAGACTTTAGTGATTGTACAAAATCAGGGATATCCCTATGTCCAAAGGCATATGTTTCCTCCATTAATGCACCTACTATCTGAGCAGGGATGTTGGATGCCATGAATTTGGATGGTGAAATCATCTCAGATTATCAGTGTCATTTAGAAACTCTTGAAAAGTTTTCTTCATCTTAAGGTAAGTAGTAGGAAACTTATCGGAATGTTACGTCTAGACAACATTGGTCAAGGGTTACGTAGTGGTGGCCTTCCTTTATATTTTTCATAGTTAATGTGTGATGCATGCACATACTGCAAGCAGAATAATCGTCTGATCCACTGTCGCACATTAGGACTAACCTGATAATGTTGCCAGGCTCATAATCAAGTTTTCGTCGTGATTGCTCCCATATATCGGCCATAATATCATCAAGATTGGCGCTGCTAATATGTTGTTTTCTAAGAGAAAGTTCACATAGCCATCAGAAAGAGTTCCCTAATAGTTTTGATGTTTTACCATCAGCATTGTTCACTCATTGGTTTCATAATGATTACTATATTTATTTGTACAGTTGAATCACACATGTGAGAAGTTGGTGACATTTTATTGTTCGTTGTTCTTAACAGTATCAAGATGTCATGCTTACTAGTAATTGATTTTCAGTTGACCAAGCCTCATCCTCTCTTACTAGTGCAAGGTAGCACTGAAAGAAACATGCTATGTCAGCTCTTTACCTCTTTTCTTCCTTTTGGACTAATACTGAAGCTTGGAAATTGGTTTGTTTATTAAAAGAGTGGGGTTTTTAATATTTTTGCAGATTTTGAAGTTCTTCAACAGCAACATACAAACTGCAGATGCCTACATCAATATCCATACTCTATAAATCAGTGTGAAACACATGGCAAAGGATACTTTACAATGTACTGTGCATCACAGTTTCTTGCCATATAAAATGTGAGAAGAATTACTGCTCAGATGTTCCTGTGCAACCTAGAGTTAGTTAAATAGTGTTTTCATAGTCCCTACGGAAGCTATTGTTTCTGTTGCAGGTTCCTACATTCCTTGTTTATAGTGGGTCTTGAAACTTTGAGAAAGGTTTCGTAAAATATTTGACATCTACCGGTATGTTGAAGTGTCTGCCAGTTCTAGTATTTCAGTATTTGTGTGACAGCCACATGTAAGTCAGTCAAATGTATAAGACCATTAACACTTCTCTTCTCTGTTTATGTCCAGTACCTCTTTAG
The DNA here is from genome assembly GCF_023898315.1 of Schistocerca nitens. Lineage (NCBI taxonomy): Eukaryota > Metazoa > Arthropoda > Insecta > Orthoptera > Acrididae > Schistocerca > Schistocerca nitens. The sequence continues at coordinate 602,457,876 of NC_064617.1, read as the reverse complement.
TCTCATTTGGTGTGGGTCCCATATATTTGGGCAGTGTTCTCTGTTGGGTTGCATGAGAGTTTTGTAAGGCTCCCCTTTGTATTTGCCTTTGAATAGGACACAATCTGATGCTGCATGGCTTTCAGCAGGAGGCCCCTCCAGTGTATAATACTTATAGATTTCAGTAAAACACATTTTAACTGAATGTTTTTTTTTTTTTTGGTACTTGTACAATAGTGCAGAGGTTAGCTTACCAGCTAATCTGTCCTCTATTATAGTAGATAATGAGATAAATATGCTATGACTGTTTGAAGTTTCTGATTTGTGGTGTAATTTTTTTAGTCATTGTACTATAATCTGCTTAGGATTTTAGCAGCCTGTTTTAATATTGATGATGTTGGTAATTTTGCATTCACCGTAATTGGGTATGACTGACCACCCCTCCCCCCTCCACACACACACACACACACACACACACACACACACACACACACACACCTCTGCCTCTTGTTGGTCCTTTAAGTGTGTTAGGGTCTTAGAAGTTTGCTTTAGAATCTTTTTTGTTTCCTAAAGAGTTATCTGACTTTTTTCAGAACAACCATATGATCTGATCTCTACATAGAGGACACTGACCTGTTGTGTAAAGGGTCTGTCAATAAGATCCAATTGCTTTCAGGTAAGCAGTAATTCTACCGCTACCTACACAAGTTAACCACTCTTCCTCTATCCCCACTTGAAAGGGGAAGAGTGGTTAACTTGTGTTGAAAATGTCATTTTAGTTGCTACAACACTTCTATATACACTACGTATTAAGAATTTGGACTTGTATTTAAAACTGACTGTGATGATAGCTCTTTGTCAGAAGCCAGGTGTGTGTCTCAGCCATAATGCAATCTTACTATAAGTGAATAATTTTCATCCAACTATATACAAATTTTAAAAATGTCAATGTAGAAGTTTAAAACTGCCTGTATGTCATAAAAAATTGAGTCAGTTGGTATATGGACAGATAAGACCTCAACATTCGGCATTCTGAAATGACATTATGTCAGAGACGTTATCGGTCTCAGACAGGCATGATTTTATGTATATAGACTGAAGCAATGAATGAAAATTTGTACCAAGGCTGGGAATCAAACCCAGGTGTCCCGCTTACTAGGCAGGTATGATAACTACCTCGGCACAGCAGCTCACACAATTGCACGGATTGCCCTGTCAATCCTCCCTCCTCGATCCAAATTCTCACTGCCACCCCAGTCTACCTTAAATATCCCCTTACACATGAACAAAATTGCCAAGGCCCTCCTTGTTCTGGAATAGCATCTCTGCATTGAACATAAATGGGATCCAGCCTGAAACCCAGGAGCAAACACTTATACAAATGAAATTACGCAACTTCATACACTTTACTGGTCTCGTACAGATATGATTTTATGTATATAGACTGAAGTGGTGAATGATATTAAAAAAGAAATAAAGTAAAAAAAAAAACTGTGCAGTTGTGGGAACTGCTGTGCCAAGGTGGCTCAATGGCTAACGCACCTGCATGGTAAGTGGTGTGATTCCTGGCCTTGGTACAAAGTTTCACTCACCACTTCAGCCAGTATGCATAAAATCATATCTGAATTACACAAGTAAAATCTCTGAAATTGTGCCATTTCATTTGTATAAGTACCTGCATTTGGGTTTCAGGCTTTATCTTCCATTTTCATTTGATGCTGAGGTGCTATTCCATAACGTGGAGGGCCTCAGAAATTCTGTTCGTGTGTAAAGAGGGAATTTGAGGTATAGTGGGGCTGCAGTGAGAATTTAGATTGAGGAGGGAGGCATGCCAGGGTAATCCATGCAGTTGTGTGAACTGCTATGCCAAGGTGGTTTAGTGGCTAATTCACCGGTCTAATAAGCAGGAGACTTGGGTTTGATTCCCGGCCTTGGTACAAATTTTCACTCACTGCTTATATAAAATTCAACATTCTATTGTATTACTGTCTTGCATATACCCAGCTGACCATTAAGTTAAATTCTTAGCCAGGATTTAAATTTTTTACTTATATAACATATTGATTTTACTTAAGTTGTGTCATAATGATAATGGAAACAAAAGGACTTTCTCAGATACAGTACAGGAAATAATGGCTACTGCAGATGAGTCAATGCAGCTGATCAGTGACAAAATGTGGTTCCATCTGTTTGGCTTTATATTTGAGTTGACAAACAAAATTTTGGTACTAGTCAGACAATTTCGCATGTTCTATGTCAAACCGTAACATTGGGATGTTGTACAACTTTCTGGAACTAGAATTCAATGTACAGTATTGCAACTGTGTCCTTTGATTACAACAGGATGATCAACTCTGCATAGCTTCCATGACTTGGAGTCTGTGGATAAATCTTTGCAGAACATGTCATCAGCTATGGTGTAAAATACTAGCCTAACACTAGTATGTGTGACAGTCATGTGAGGATATTTGTAAGGGAAGGTATGTGCTAAGCAAGCTCACACAATGGAAGATTTGTATGATGATGTTCCTTATGACATAATTCAGTACTGTGTGAACCTTCGTGATATGGTACAGTCTTAGGCAAAAAAACTGACCGCCGGCCGGCTGCCACAGAGACTAAGTCCGAGTCATTCACTTAAGGTGGCCAATAAAACTGACCGCCCCTGACAACTCTTAAGTCCGGCCATCTGCACAATCTGGCAACACTGTAAGATGCGGAAGTGTTAGGAGTAAATGTTGTCTACTTTCGAGATGATTTGGTTGGAGTGAGCCCGTGGTCTTGCGGTAATCGTCGTGCATTCTAAACTTAAGAGTCGCGTGTTCGCATCCAACAGATTTTACTTTTTTATTTATTTATTTTTTTTTAAAAAAAGACCACATTTCGGTCTAAAATTATGAGTCTGATTGAACATCGAAGACAATTCGCTTAACATTCTACCCACCCACAATAACAAGTATTCCAGAAACAATTCCGCAGGACAGCTCGTGGCTGCGTCGTGATCATAACAGCTTACGCTCGGGCGTTTCCTCGCACTGCAGCGGCTACCGGCCACCGGCCAGACGCCACGCGCCACCTGAAATCCGGCGCCGCCCATGTGAAAACGGCGCCACGCTGTCAGTGTATGTATCAATGCCATTTTCGAATTTGAAGTTCTAGCTAGTATCTTGCAGTTAAGCATTGGATTTTGCATACCTGAAAATCATGAACTACGGTTAAGCATTGTAAAATTGAGTCGCAAGTGGAAAAAGGTGTAACATCTGCAACACAATATTTACTTTGGTATAACAGAGGGGTGAATGTAGAGAAGGAAGCTAGAAAGATTTGAACTGTGTTTGGAGCGAGTGCTTTTGGGAAAAATACGCCAGAAAAATATATTCTTGTTTCAACAAAGATCGTTCTAGCATGAATGATTTTCCACATTAAGGAAGTCTCGACTGCTGATATATGTGACAGATTACCATTTTACCATCATGCGACATTTGCATTCAACAGGTAAAGTTCAGAAGTCTGGTGTAGGAGTACTGCATGCTCTAATTCCAAACAACAAAAATCAACGGAGTGACTATTATTGAACATCATCAGGTCGCTCATTGAGCATTCCTTTGCAGTACTGTTACTGGTGACGTGTTATGATGCCTTTATCGTTAACTTCCTAAGAAGAAATGAAAGGCTGAGCCCCACCATAAGACGTAGACTAGAGCAAAGAGTAGTGTGAACATAATATTTTACATTGATACCTCCAAAAGTGTGTTTTGGACTACAAATTCTGTCCCAAGGGGTGTGAGCAACACAGCTGGAATTTGTTGTCAACAATTGAGACACCTTTTGGTCGCAGTATAAGAAAGTCGAGCAACAAAACTACATCACCTTTGCTACTGCATGATAACTCACTCTGTTGATATGAGAAACAAAACTATCCAGGAGATTGATAGGAAAGTCGTCTCTCAGACACTTGCATTGTTAGGGAAGTCCTCTCTCAAGCACTTGTCCCTCTCGTCATATATTCGTAAAATATTACCTTTCCTGCTCTTGATCGATCAACCGTCAATGCAATTCATTTCTAGACGAAAATACTCTTAAAACTATTATGGTTTAACGACCTCGTTAAAACAAGTAGGTTTCTACCGGCGTAGAATTTGTAAACAACTGTAGCATTGTCAGATTGTTTTAGATATCGTGAAAGAAAATTCAGCTGCTGATTAATTTCTCTTTGATGATTACTGTTGCGTTTAGAAAACTAATGGAAAATGCAAATAAAATATTCATTTTACTAATACAAATTAATTTCAGCTTACTACAAAACATCACGACAGCAGTCTATCTTCATAAAGCATTAAGTTCAAAAATGGTTCAAAGGGCTCTGAGCACTATGGGACTTAACTTCTGAGGTCATCAGTCCCCTAGAACTTAGAACTAGTTAAACCTAACTAACCTAAAGACATTACACACATCCATGCCCGAGGCAGGATTCGAACCTGCAACCGTAGTGGTCGCGCGGTTCCAGACTGTAGCGATGCATTAAGTGTCTGTAAGACGATTGATCCTATTTTAACACGAATTAGTAGGATATTACCGACTTTTGACTTCGAAAAGATCTGTATTTACTTCATTTCCTGTATCATTCGCAAGTCTTATGAAAATGTGGCATTTCATAGATAAAATTATGTATTAACAACAACAAAAAATATGTCGGCAGAAAACAAAAGTGGCATTATGAAATTGGCAGTACCGTAAGGTTTTCGCTCTGACACTAAGGGTTACTGTAAGTAGCAAGACGAATTTTGCTCGAGCGTTATCTTACGATTCCCTTATTGAGTTTGTATCTGCCTGCTTGTAGCTCTACTACAAAAGAATTAAAAATCTGGCTTTCAGCGAGTCTATAAAGGCGAACGACAGCAGCTTGCACCTGGTAGCCAAGCATGTTACCTGAGAAATGGTATTTTCCTAAAGTGGGAAGACATTCTTTTGTGGTTGAATTGTTGGCAAATATCAGTCAGACGTGTGCCGTTGGTCTAAGCGTTTCGGTGTGTTGAATTTGTACCAATGATTTTTCTACGGATTTTTTCTGTCCCAAATAGAGAGTTGAAGTCTCCCATTAGTATTTTCACATCATCTTGGTGAATTTTGCTCATAGTATTTTCGAGTGTGTTCCAGAATTTTTCGACATTTTTGGTGTTTTTCTTATTTTCGATGTTGGTGGGGGCATGTGCATTGATGGGTGTATATTTTTTACTGGGGCTCTGAATGAGCATAGTCCTAAGTCGATTGTTGATGGCTGCGATTTCTTTGACAGAGTTGATGATAGATCTGTGTTCCAGAAAAGCAATGCCGAAGATTGGTACGCCTTTCGCTACCTTTTGTTGTATTTTCCTCTTGAAGATGAAATGGTTTCCGTAATGCAAGGTTTCATTGTCAGTTAGTTGTGGTTCTTGAAGAGCAATGATGAGAATTTTTTGTCGGTCGATTTATTATGTGAGATTATTTAGTTTTTGTATTTGGATCAATGTATCGATGTTTAGTTATAAAAAAAAAGTTCTTATGTGTGCGAAATCTTATGGGACTTAACTGAGAAGGTCATCAGTCCCTAAGCTTACACACTACTTAACCTAAATTATCCCAAGGACAAACACACACACACCCATGCCCGAGGGAGGACTCGAACCTCCGCCGGGACCAGCCGAACAGTCCATGACTGCTGCGCCTTAGACCGCTCGGCTAATCCCGCGCGGCGTGTAGTTTTCAAATGCATGTTTTCTGCTTGTATGGAAATTTACAGGAGATCTTCAATATTCTCTGCCGTGCTAACCTGGACTCCCCAGAATCCGAAATTCCAACTGCCGCCTGTCGACAGCCGGGTTGTGTACCACCTGGGGTAAAGTTGACTTTACTTGCACAGTTCATGCTTGCTTGTGTTTCATTGGTTTGGCCTGTGTGATTCCTGGACCGGACAGGACCAGAGGGTGTTGAAGCCTTTGGAAGCAAATATTTTCAGCCGAGCTCATTGAGCTAACAGACGGTGACCAGAGAAGCGGTGGTTTTCACTCAGACGTGTCTGGATTTTGAGTTCAATGGATTGAGTAGCCGTTCAGGATTGTGTTAGTATTTGGTTCACCCCAAGTATTTGATTTCCTCGGTACCACCCATATGGGGGAGGGTTACCCCTATCGGCCACACGGGACTTTTATTATTATTATTATTATTATTATTATTATTGTCATTATGTCATCAGAAAATCCGATATGGTGCATCTTCCCACCACTGAAATAGATGTGCATTGTTCGATTCAGTATTTCCGTCACATAAATATGGGTTATAATTACGTGCCATTGCTGCTAGTGGACATATTTCTCACTTTTTCTTAGGCAGTTCCTACCTGTTACTCCATCATAGGAATTTATGTGCGCAGCATTGTTGCAATACAGACGTTCAAATTATCCGATTTCTGTAATTTCATTTCGATACCAGATCGTTCTAATCAGATGCAGTCAGTCAGGCTTAATGTGGATATCCGAATACAACTCTCATCATTTGATAGACTGGGTAAACCACATTCTTAATCGGACGGTTGAATCTAGATCACTTATTTATGACAGGGCCTGAATTCTTAAACACTGTGGAAAATAATAATACAATGAGCTTATTACTAATATGTTATTTAAATATAAATATATGAACGAACGAGATAACAGATTATTTACAGGAGCAGAGCCCCATCCATCATAGCAGAGCAGTGCGAGATTGGGTTCAGGGCCAAGAGAGGATAAAACTGTTGCCGTTTGTTCCACGATCACCGAACATCAACCAGATAGAGAATATGTGGGCAGAGGTAACAAGGTTATTGCCATGTGGACCTACAAATGCAAGCGACCTTTGGACGAATATAGAAAACGTATGGTGGGAAGTAAACCATCACGCTACACTGTCGACGTCTTGATGAAATCAATGCCCCTACGCCTTCGAGAAATCTTACGTTATGATCATGGGTGGGTTGGGTTCTTTAGATACAAGTCAATTTGCTTTCAGTCTCCATCTTACAATTCTTGCAATGCAAGGTAATTGAAAAATCTCACCCACTCGCCAACTGAGAAATTGACTAGTGCATGTGTTGTTCAACACACAGTAGTTGTCACCCTCACTGGAATCAATGACTCTGTGTGTGTGTGTGTGTGTGTGTGTGTGTGTGTGTGTGTGTGTGTGTGTTTTCGTGTTCACGCACAATCTGAATCAATACTATTAACATTAGAGAGATAACCAACAATAAATATTGCATCAAATATGACTGTAAAGTATTTTAATGCGATGGGAAGTGACAAACTGAATTTTTACCCAACCCACGACCTGCGTATTACGTTAAGTAAGATGTATTAACTCCACAGTATCGTTAGCAGAGACAGTGCGCTCGTGTTTCAAGGCTCGCGACAAGTGCAGGATCTAACGAGAGGAACAGAAGTTTCGTGATGCCTGTCTTAGTGGCATGTATTAGTTTAAAAGCACATCTTTGATTCCTAGTCCTCCGTTTTGCCTCTGCAAATATATTTTGTTACCACACATACCAAGAGGCTACAGCTAATATTTTATGTGCAGCGACCTGCAGTATCGGTAAAACTGCTGCGACATGATATATTTTGCTAAGTATGTATGTACACTCCTGGAAATGGAAAAAAGAACACATTGACACCGGTGTGTCAGACCCACCATACTTGCTCCGGACACTGCGAGAGGGCTGTACAAGCAATGATCACACGCACGGCACAGCGGACACACCAGGAACCGCGGTGTTGGCCGTCGGATGGCGCTAGCTGCGCAGCATTTGTGCACCGCCGCCGTCAGTGTCAGCCAGTTTGCCGTGGCATACGGAGCTCCATCGCAGTCTTTAACACTGGTAGCATGCCGCGACAGCGTGGACGTGAACCGTATGTGCATTTGATGGACTTTGAGCGAGGGCGTATAGTGGGCATGCGGGAGGCCGGGTGGACGTACCGCCGAATTGCTCAACACGTGGGGCGTGAGGTCTCCACAGTACATCGATGTTGTCGCCAGTGGTTGGCGGAAGGTGCACGTGCCCGTCGACCTGGGACCGGACCGCAGCGACGCACGGATGCACGCCAAGACCGTAGGATCCTACGCAGTGCCGTAGGGGACCGCACCGCCACATCCCAGCAAATTAGGGACACTGTTGCTCCTGGGGTATCGGCGAGGACCATTCGCAACCGTCTCCATGAAGCTGGGCTACGGTCCCGCACACCGTTAGGCCGTCTTCCGCTCACGCCCCAACATCGTGCAGCCCGCCTCCAGTGGTGTCGCGACAGGCGTGAATGGAGGGACGAATGGAGACGTGTCGTCTTCAGCAATGAGAGTCGCTTCTGCCTTGGTGCCAATGATGGTCGTATGCGTGTTTGGCGCCGTGCAGGTGAGCGCCACAATCAGGACTGCATACGACCGAGGCACACAGGGCCAACACCCGGCATCATGGTGTGGGGAGCGATCTCCTACACTGGCCGTACACCACTGGTGATCGTCGAGGGGACACTGAATAGTGCACGGTACATCCAAACCGTCATCGAACCCATCGTTCTACCATTCCTAGACCGGCAAGGGAACTTGCTGTTCCAACAGGACAATGCACGTCCGCATGTATCCCGTGCCACCCAACGTGCTCTAGAAGGTGTAAGTCAACTACCCTGGCCAGCAAGATCTCCGGATCTGTCCCCCATTGAGCATGTTTGGGACTGGATGAAGCGTCGTCTCACGCGGTCTGCACGTCCAGCACGAACGCTGGTCCAACTGAGGCGCCAGGTGGAAATGGCATGGCAAGCCGTTCCACAGGACTACATCCAGCATCTCTATGATCGTCTCCATGGGAGAATAGCAGCCTGCATTGCTGCGAAAGGTGGATATACACTGTACTAGTGCCGACATTGTGCATGCTCTGTTGCCTGTGTCTATGTGCCTGTGGTTCTGTCAGTGTGATCATGTGATGTATCTGACCCCAGGAATGTGTCAATAAAGTTTCCCCTTCCTGGGACAATGAATTCACGATGTTCTTATTTCAGTTTCCAGGAGTGTATTTCCGTTGATTCCTTTCTCTCTTCCAAATACCATTACCTCACTCTTATCTTTATTTATTTTTAATCCATACCTTTTCATTATTTCCTTCCACGTATCAAGCTGTAACTGTACATCTACCTCTTTATCACCCCATATTACCATATCATCTGCAAAAATAATCTTTTTGTCTTTTTCTTTTACTATATCTGGAATGGGGGTGATCTGTTTGCCCGACAACCAGTATGTTGTGTTTCTCTGACACACATACACAGTGGCATGGTTTGTGATGGTGGCAAGAACATAGGGACTGGACCAACAAGGGGCAGGATCACATAATCTTCTCGAATAAGAGTAGATTCTATCTGATTAGTCCTTTTGGATCTATCTGATATGGCGAGAGGTGGAAACAAGTAATGCACCCAGGACACTGACGAATGAAATATGAAAATACGAGTTCTTAATACAGCCAGGTAGGTCTGAATACTTTAAATCAAATTGAGAATTTAATGAAACAACAATTAATTTGAATACTGAACAATAATAAATCTATCTATCTATCTATCTATATCCGAATCCCGTTCCAGCTACTGCCGGGTCTGGGTGCAGACGAGTCCTCTCCATTTGGCTCGGTCCTCCCACCACTTTTCTTCCTCCACTTGCTGCCAGGTCACACCTCTTCTTTCAACAGATATTCTCACTCCAAATTTCCACCGTGCTCTTGGGCGCCCTGTAGGTCTTTTCCCATCCATCTTTAGTTCTTCCATAATTTTGGGGAGTCTCTGCCCATGCATCCTCTTAACATGCCCATACCATCTTAATCTCTTTCTTTCAATTTCTTCTCTCATACTTTCTTGTTTGAGGTCCTTTCTCATCTCTACATTCCTTACTCTGTCCATTCTTGTTTTTCCCTTAACTGCTCTGAGAAATTCCATTTCCCCTGCTTGCAGTCTGCTCCAGTCCCTTTCTGTCATTGTCCATGTTTCTCCACCATAGGTGACAATAGGGATGTAATAATTCTTATACATAAGGAGTTTTGCTCTTTCTGAAACTTCATTATTCCAAATCAGATGTTTTATTGTTTGGTAGGAATTGCCTCCCTTCTGTAACCTCCTATTAATTTCGTTAGTTATTCTTCCATCCCTAGATATTTCACTCCCTAAATAAGTGAAACTTTCTACCACTTTGAGGGGTTGTCCATTCAAGGTAATACACTCCTGGAAATGGAAAAAAGAACACATTGACACCGGTGTGTCAGACCCACCATACTTGCTCCGGACACTGCGAGAGGGCTGTACAAGCAATGATCACACGCACGGCACAGCGGACACACCAGGAACCGCGGTGTTGGCTGTCGAATGGCGCTAGCTGCGCAGCATTTGTGCACCGCCGCCGTCAGTGTCATCCAGTTTGCCGTGGCATACGGAGCTCCATCGCAGTCTTTAACACTGGTAGCATGCCGCGACAGCGTGGACGTGAACCGTATGTGCAGTTGACGGACTTTGAGCGAGGGCGTATAGTGGGCATGCGGGAGGCCGGGTGGACGTACCGCCGAATTGCTCAACACGTGGGGCGTGAGGTCTCCACAGTACATCGATGTTGTCGCCAGTGGTCGGCGGAAGGTGCACGTGCCCGTCGACCTGGCACCGGACCGCAGCGACGCACGGATGCACGCCAAGACCGTAGGATCCTACGCAGTGCCGTAGGGGACCGCACCGCCACTTCCCAGCAAATTAGGGACACTGTTGCTCCTGGGGTATCGGCGAGGACCATTCGCAACCGTCTCCATGAAGCTGGGCTATGGTCCCGCACACCGTTAGGCCGTCTTCCGCTCACGCCCCAACATCGTGCAGCCCGCCTCCAGTGGTGTCGCGACAGGCGTGAATGGAGGGACGAATGGAGACGTGTCGTCTTCAGCGATGAGAGTCGCTTGTGCCTTGGTGCCAATGATGGTCGTATGCGTGTTTGGCGCCGTGCAGGTGAGCGCCACAATCAGGACTGCATACGACCGAGGCACACAGGGCCAACACCCGGCATCATGGTGTGGGGAGCGATCTCCTACACTGGCCGTACACCACTGGTGATCGTCGAGGGGACACTGAATAGTGCACGGTACATCCAAACCGTCATCGAACCCATCGTTCTACCATTCCTAGACCGGCAAGGGAACTTGCTGTTCCAACAGGACAATGCACGTCCGCATGTATCCCGTGCCACCCAACGTGCTCTAGAAGGTGTAAGTCAACTACCCTGGCCAGCAAGATCTCCGGATCTGTCCCCCATTGAGCATGTTTGGGACTGGATGAAGCGTCGTCTCACGCGGTCTGCACGTCCAGCACGAACGCTGGTCCAACTGAGGCGCCAGGTGGAAATGGCATGGCAAGCCGTTCCACAGGACTACATCCAGCATCTCTATGATCGTCTCCATGGGAGAATAGCAGCCTGCATTGCTGCGAAAGGTGGATATACACTGTACTAGTGCCGACATTGTGCATGCTCTGTTGCCTGTGTCTATGTGCCTGTGGTTCTGTCAGTGTGATCATGTGATGTATCTGACCCCAGGAATGTGTCAATAAAGTTTCCCCTTCCTGGGACAATGAATTCACGGTGTTCTTATTTCAATTTCCAGGAGTGTATTTACAATGTGAACTTTCTGCAGTCAGTCTAACAATCGCATGTCGCGGTCCTTCAACAAGGTTCCGATTACATTAAGTTTCCGCTCCCAATTGTTCGTGGCCATGCGCTTGGGATTCGGCCTTAACCTCAAGCCGAGTTGGAGTCTCTTTTCTGTTACATCTAACCAGTGCAAACCTGTTGCACTATTGTAAGAACCGATATACAGGTTCATTTGACTACAAGAATGCGTATGTTCCTCCAGCATGACGGGTCTCCTGCACATTCTACTTGTCAGGTCACACATTATCCAAACCTAACATTTCCCGGAACGTGGATGTATAGATATGGGAACTTTTCTTGGCCTTCAAGGTCCTCGGACCTTATCTCCTTGGATTTTTGCCTGCGGGGATGGTTAAAGGCGAAGTCTACAAATAAAAAGTAAACCCAAGAGCCGATTTGATCGTTCGGGTTATGAATAGTGCAGCCCTCATAAAAGAACGCAAAGACGACCTCGGTAGAGCTACACGTGGTGTTATCAAGAGAAGTCAAATGTGCATTGAAGTTGGTTGGCGAATTTTTGAAAATCAACTTTGAATGTCCTCATTTGCCTTTGCTTTGACTTTGTTAGCGTTACGTACTAACAGCTGTATCTCTGTACTCAATAAAAAGTGGACGCATTTATATGGAATTTTTTTCGTCTGTACTACCACCTGCTAAAATATCTACTATTCCTCCTGAAACACCCTGTATATGGATATATGTGTGGTGTCTGTTCTTTCAGACATGTCCGAAAGAAAATGCTTCATGGCATTCTGCAACGACCTTCAATCTAGTTCCAGGGGCTGATAGAGATTTCAGAGGTGCTTAGCTGTCTGAATAAAAGTAGAATTTACGATTTTTGTAGGGTCTACTCTAATTTTCCTCCGTGCACATGCTAAAAGAAAAAAAACGTGTAATACTGTGGCCATCATCCCTAAAGAGATTCTAGGCAGTACACCAGACCTGGTACTTTCATCTGTTTTCGACCTGTCAGTAAACCACTATATTATGTCTCCTGCACGGTGTTGTGGTTCGTTTTTCCACTGCTCCCAGCTTCCAACTGTTACGTGGCAAAGTTTATTGAAACAGCTAGAAGTTATTGTGTAGTTAGTCGGCATTTCCCCAGCCATTGCCTTACTGATTTGGGATTCCGTATATTCTAACTATATCCAGTTATTTCCAATTTTTAGCCTTTATGTCCCTGCCGCTGCCTCCATTTTAAGCCATAGGTGTAAGGCGGGCAAGTGTAGCATAATATCCATTCCAAGAGTGGATGTCCTGCTAATTCCATCTGTTTGTGAAAGCAGGCCAGTCTCTGCACTTTGCCAGACTCCCTAGCAGCCACCTTCTGTTCGACTTTGTTGATATTATAGGCCAATAAATTATCATTGGTCTTTTTGCAGGGATGTATATCCAGTACGTACTGGGTTTGGACCCCAGTTTACCCTTCTGCAGCTTCTAGTGCTTATAAGATTATCTTTCGCAGTGGAAAACATTCTTTATGTGAGGTGTTCATAATAGTTTTCCATCGAGGGCTACCTCTAGATACACTACAACCCTCTCTAAAGTTTCATCGAGAAACATAATTTTTCAGTATGTGTGCTGGACATGCTTCCCCATAAATAATACTACACCAATTTTCGTGGGGCTCGTCTTTAAATACTGTTTCACAATGTTTAGTGCACATAGGTTTAACAGTACTAGCAAATTTTCTAAGTCTTACTGTGAATAGGAGAAAGAAAACTGGCGTTCTATGGAATGGAGCGTGGAATGTCAGATCCCTTAATTGGGAAGGTAGGTTAGAAAATTTAAAAAGGGAAATGGATAGGTTAAAGTTAGATATAGTGGGAATTAGTGAAGTTCGGTGGCAGGAGGAACAAGACTTTTGGTCAGGTGAATACAGGGTTATAAATACAAAATCAAATAGGGGTAATGCAGGAGTAGGTTTAATAATGAATAAAAAAATAGGAGTGCGGGTTAGCTACTACAAACAGCATAGTGAACGCATTATTGTGGCCAAGATAGACACAAAGCCCATGCCTACTACAGTAGTACAAGTTTATATGCCAACTAGCTCTGCAGATGATGAAGAAATAGACGAAATGTATGACGAGATAAAAGAAATTATTCAGGTAGTGAAGGGAGACGAAAATTTAATAGTCATGGGTGACTGGAATTCGTCAGTAGGAAAAGGGAGAGAAGGAAACATAGTAGGAGAATATGGATTGGGGGGAAGAAATGAAAGAGGAAGCCGCCTTGTAGAATTTTGCACGGAGCATGACTTAATCATAGCTAACACTTGGTTCAAGAATCATAAAAGAAGGTTGTATACCTGGAAGAATCCTGGAGATACTAAAAGGTATCAGATAGATTATATAATGGTAAGACAGAGATTTAGGAACCAGGTTTTAAATTGTAAGACATTTCCAGGGGGGCAGATGTGGATTCTGACCACAATCTATTGCTTATGAACTGCAGATTGGAACTGAAGAAACTGCAAAAAGGTGGGAATTTAAGGAGTTGGGACCTGGATAAACTGAAAGAACCAGAGGTTGTAGAGAGTTTCAGGGAGAGCATAAGGGAACAATTGACAGGAATGGGGGAAAGAAATACAGTAGAAGAAGAATGGGTAGCTCTGAGGGATGAAGTAGTGAAGGCAGCAGACGATCAAGTAGGTAAAAAGACGAGGGCTAATAGAAATCCTTGGGTAACAGAAGAAATATTGAATTTAATTGATGAAAGGAGAAAATATAAAAATGCAGTAAATGAAGCAGGCAAAAAGGAATACAAACGTCTCAAAAATGAGATCGACAGGAAGTGCAAAATGGCTAAGCAGGGATGGCTAGAGGACAAATGTAAGGATATAGAGGCTTGTCTCACTAGGGGTAAGATAGATACTGCCTACAGGAAAATTAAAGAGACCTTTGGAGAGAAGAGAACCACTTGTATGAATATCAAGAACTCAGATGGAAACCCAGTTCTAAGCAAAGAACGGGAAGCAGAAAGGTGGAAGGAGTATATAGAGGGTTTATACAAGGGCGATGTGCTTGAAGACAATATTATGGAAATGGAAGAGGGTGTAGATGAAGACGAAATGGGAGATAAGGTACTGCGTGAAGAATTTGACAGAGCACTGAAAGACCTGAGTCGAAACAAGGCCCCGGGAGTAGACAACATTCCATTAGAACTAGTGATGGCCTTGGGAGAGCCAGTCATGACAAAACTCTACCATCTGGTGAGCAAGATGTATGAGACAGGCGAAATACCCTCAGACTTCAAGAAGAATATAATAATTCCAATCCCAAATTAAGCAGGTGTTGACAGATGTGAAAATTACCAAACTATCAGTTTAATAAGTCACAGGTGCAAAATACTAACGCGAATTCTTTACAGACGAATGGAAAAACTGGTAGAAGCGGACCTCGGGGAAGATCAATTTGGATTCCGTAGAAATGTTGGAACACGTGAGGCAATACTAACCTTACGACTTATCTTAGAAGAAAGATTAAGGAAAGGCAAACCTACGTTTCTAGCATTTGTAGACTTAGAGAAAGCTTTTGACAATGTTAACTGGAATACTCTCTTTCAAATTCTGAAGGTGGTAGGGGTAAAATACAGGGAGCGAAAGGCTATTTACAATTTGTACAGAAACCAGATGGCAGTTATAAGAGTCAAGGGGCATGAAAGGGAAGCAGTGGTTGGGAAAGGAGTGAGACAGGGTTGTAGCCTCTCCCCGATGTTATTCAATCTGTATATTGAGCAAGCAGTAAAGGAAGCAAAAGAAAAATTCAGAGTAGGTATTAAAATTCATGGAGAAGAAGTAAAAACTTTGAGGTTCGCTGATGACATTGTAATTCTGTCAGAGACAGCAAAGGACTTGGAAGAGCAGTTGAACGGAATGGACAGTGTCTTGAAAGGAGGATATAAGATGAACATCAACAAAAGCAAAACGAGGATAATGGAATGTAGTCAAATTAAATCGGGTGATGCTGAGGGAATTAGATTAGGAAATGAGACACTTAAAGTAGTAAAGGAGTTTTGCTATTTAGGGGGTAAAATAACTGATGATGGTCGAAGTAGAGAGGACATAAAATGTAGACTGGCAATGGCAAGGAAATCGTTTCTGAAGAAGAGAAATTTGTTAACGTCGAGTATAGATTTAAGTGTCAGGAAGTCGTTTCTGAAAGTATTTGTATGGAGTGTAGCCATGTATGGAAGTGAAACATGGACGATAACTAGTTTGGACAAGAAGAGAATAGAAGCTTTCAAAATGTGGTGCTACAGAAGAATGCTGAAGATTAGATGGGTAGATCACATAACTAATGAGGAGGTGTTGAATAGGATTGGGGAGAAGAGAAGTTTGTGGCACAACTTGACTAGAAGAAGGGATCCGTTGGTAGGACATGTCTTGAGGCATCAAGGGATCACAAATTTAGCATTGGAGGGCAGCGTGGAGGGTAAAAATCGTAGAGGGAGACCAAGAGATGAATACACTAAGCAGATTCAGAAGGATGTAGGTTGCAGTAGGTACTGGGAGATGAAGAAGCTTGCACAGGATAGAGTAGCATGGAGAGCTGCTTCAAACCAGTCTCAGGACTGAAGACCACAACAACAACAACTGTGAATAGATCGTCTACTTATTCTTTTCAAGAGTAGTCAACTGCATTCAGCTCATCTATGAGTTCATTCACCAGTAGGTTCTTCATCTCTAACCATTTACTCGAAGGTCGTATTACTCGACATCCAGGAAGATACAGAGAGCATCCAGAAAGGGTAGTGCTTTTTCCACCTTCCCAACAAGTTGTTGAAGTGTTACTTCACATGATTTGCTTCGCAAGTATTATGAAAATGTTGCAGTTCATAGATAAAATTATGTATTCACAACACCAAAAAATATGTTGGCAGAAAACAAAAACGTGTCATCATGAATTTGACAGTAAATCAAGGTTTTCGCTTTGACTCTAAGGGTTAGTAAAAGAAGCAAGACGAAATTTGCTAGAGCGTTGTCTTACGATTCCCTCATTGAATTTGTATCTGCCTGCTTGTAGCTCTGCTAGAAAACAATTAAAAATCTGGCTTTCGGCAAGACTCGATAGGCGAAAGAGGCAGCATGCACCTGATAGACAAGCACTTTACCTAGGAGCTAGCGAAAAGCCGCGGTGTCTTCCACATACTTATTGACGCAGTAAGCGCTATGGGAGATAAACCGCAACATATGAGGCGACAGTAGTTGTATTTCTCATGTGGAATGACTTTCGTGGACTCAAAAGGATTAAAAAAATCAGTATAAAATTGAAATGACACGATAATATCAAGTGAATGTAGCAGGATAGTTCTGTGCCATCAAGGAAGTAACTCATCGGTCACAGAGTTGCCAAACATATTCTGCGCTGTTGCCAAGTTTCAGTTGTACCGCCAGGAAGGGTACCAGCTGATGTGTTCTGTGAGTGACCTCGGAAGTGACTATAGCTTCGTTTCAAAGTTGCGGGTGGCGAGGGTCGCAAGATCCTCATTATATGTCAATGAGTCTTATTCGCATTTCTGTAACTAGGTTTAGGGGCTAGAGTGCAGTTACTTGTAATAAATCGATGCACTGAATGCAAACTAAATGTCATAAATTAACAACTGCGGCAATTATTTGTGTTTTACTGACTTAATCGCACCAAAACCTTGAAAGAGTATTCACCAGACGGAATTCACAGTTTTGGAGCTTCTCCAGTCGTTGAGTTAGCAATGTATATTTGCTGTACAATATTGTTATTGAAATAACTGTCATTGGCACGTCCACCAGAAGACAGGCATGGCCTGGCTTATTGTTGTCAGCTTTCCTGACGGATATTCTGCCTTTGTTCGAAACATGAAGACTTTGAATTCGAATATTCCATATGGCTAAAATTTGATGTTTCTATTCTTACAGCTCTAACATTCAAATAACAGTTACAATAAGTGGCAGAAAAGCGCCTGTGAATCAACAGTTAATAATGCAATCATAATTAGTGGAATCTGACAAATTCCATCTGTCATCTGATAATCGTGAAAAACTACTGTTTTCATCTTCACGGCACCAATGTATGAACTCAAGGGTTTCATAGGATACCTATACTTAATTTCATTGTGATCGTTTTTAATGACAGTACGGGAGGAGCAAAACCATCTCACTTGAAACATACTTCTGCAGCGGGATTTGAATCTTTGGCTACAGTTGCAGTGGCACGTCCAGTGAGGTATCAAGAATGTGAGCAATTTCTCATTGCTATAGTATAGGCTAGGGCAGAGAGAAGCAGGTTTCCGACAAAGTAAACGATGAGAGACACTGTTGCTGTCACTTATGAAACAGGAATTGTTCAGAAAATTACAACTATATCTTGTGAAATGAGTAGGTTGATGCAGCTCCAGTCCGGCACTATCACTGAGTTGCCAAACATTTTCCGAATAGAACTTAAGATAAAAATATGTGTGTGTGTGTGTGTGTGTGTGTGTGTGTGTTCTTTCGGACATTTCCGAAAGAACAGACTCTATGAATCTAAATAGACAGCCTTGTTAATCAATTAAAGATGTCCAGGCTGTCATGCACATTAAAATAGAACAACGGCACAGATGAAAATTTGTGCCTGACCAGGTTCGAACCTGGATTCGTAGTGTCTTTTCTTTCGGACATTCCCGAAAGAACAGACACCACACATATATCCATATACAGGAGGTTATATGGCATTTTTTCTGCAATTTGTCTATACCACCACCTCCTACAATATTTACTATTCCTCCTCAAACATCCTGTATAATTATTTGGGTATAGACGGGTCATCGAAAGTTTTCAGTGCAAGACGCACAACATCGTCCGAACCCTAGCAGGAATACAGTGTGGCCGCACGCAAGTGGAATAATGACCGTGGTGGGGGGTGGGGGGGGGGCTGCGGGTACCGTGTGTGTAGACAGGTGCTGAAGAGAGGTTGGCTGCTGTATCCCGACAGTGCCCACCGTCGGAGGTTCGAGTCCTCCCTCCGGCATGGGCGTGTGTGTTGTCCATAGCGTAAGTTAGTTTAAGTTAGGTTAAGTAGTGTGTAAGCTTAGGGACCGATGACCTAAGCAGCTTGATCTCATAAGTTCTTACAACGAATTTACAAAATTTTAAATCCAAAATACTGTATCTCGGTTCTTACAATAGTGCAATAGGTGCGCACTGGTTAGCTGTAACTGAAGAGAGACTCCAACTCGGATTGTGGTTAATGGCATAATAACTTAAATTGTGAATATATTTCTGAATGAATGTTTGATATGTATTTTACCGTCACCCTTTTCTACATCTACATCTACATCCATAGTCCACAAGCCACCTGACGGTGTGTGGCGGAGAGTACCCTGAGTACCTCTATCGGTTCTCCCTTCTATTCCAGTCCCGTATTGTTCGTGGAAAGAAGGATTGTCGGTATGCTTCTGTGTGGGCTCTAATCTCTCTAATTTAATCCTCATGGTCTCTTCGCGAGATATACGTAGGAGAGAGCAATATACTGCTTGACTCCTTGGTGAAGGTATGTTCTCGAAACTTTAACAAAAGCCTGTACTGAGCTACTGTGTGTCTCTCCTGCAGAATCTTCCACTGGAGTTTATCTATAATCTCAGTAACGCTTTCGCGATTACTAAATGATCCTGTAACGAAGCACGCTACTCTCCGTTGGAACTTCTCTATCTCTTCTATCAACCCTATATGGTACGGATCCCACACTGCTGAGCAGTATTAAAGCAGTGGGCGAACAAGTGTACTGTAACCTACTTCCTTAGTTTTCGGATTGCATTTCCTTAGGATTCTTCCAATGAATCTCAGTCTGGCATCTGCTTTACCGACGATCAACTTTATATGATCATTCCATTTTAAATCACTCCTAATGCCTACTCCCAGATAATTTATGGAATTAACTGCTTCCAGTTGCTGACCTGCTATTTTGTAGCTAAATGATAGGGGATCTATCTTTCTATGCATTCACAACACATTACACTTGTCTACATTGAGATTCAATTGCCATTCCCTGCACCATGCGTCAACTCGCTGCAGATCCTCCTGCATTTCAGTACAATTTTCCATTGTTACAACCTCTCGATACACCACAGCATCATCTGCAAAAACCCTCAGTGAACTTCCGATTTCATCCACAAGGTCATTTATGTATATTGTGAATAGCAACGGTCCTATGACACTCCCCTGCGGCACACCTGAAATCACTCTTACTTCGGAAGACTTCTCTCCATTAAGAACGACATGCTGCGTTCTGTTATCTAGGAACTCTTTAATCCAATCACACAATCTGTCTGATTGTCCTTATCCTCTTACTTTGTTCATTAAACGACTGTGGGGAACTGTATCGAACGCCTTGCGGAAGTCAAGAAACACGGCATCTACCTGGGAACCCGTGTCTATGGCCCTCTGAGTCTCGTGGACTAATAGCGCGAGCTGGGTTTCACACGACCGTCTTTTTCGAAACCCATGCTGATTCCTACAGAGTAGATTTCTAGTCCCCAGAAAAGTCATTATACTCGAAAATAATACATGTTCCAAAATTCTACAACTGATCGACGTTAGAGATATAGGTCTATAGTTCTGCACATCTGTTCGACGTCCCTTCTTGAAAACGGGGATGACCTGTGCCCTTTTCCAATCCTTTGGAACACTACGCTCTTCTAGAGACCTACGGTACACCGCTGCAAGAAGGGAGGCAAGTTCCTTCGCGTACTCTGTGTAAAATAGAACTGGTATCCTGTCAGGTCCAGCGGCCTTTCCTCTTTTGAGCGATTTTAATTGTTTCTCTATCCCTCTGTCGTCTATTTCAATATCTTCCATTTTGTCATCTGTGCGACAATCTAGAGAAGGAACTACAGTGCAGTCTTCCTCTGTGAAACGCTTTGGAAAAAGACATTTAGTATTTCGGCCTTTAGTCTGTCATCCTCTGTTTCAGTACCATTTTGGTCACAAAGTGTCTGGACATTTTATTTTGATCCACCTACTGCTTTGACATAAGACCAAAATTTCTTAGGATTTTCTGCCAAGTCAGTACATAGAACTTTACTTTCGAGTTCATTGAACGCCTCTCGCATAGCCCTCCTCACTCTACATTTCGCTTCGCGTAATTTTTGTTTGTCTGCAAGGCTTTGGCTATGTTTATGTTTGCTGTGAAGTTCCCTTTGCTTCCGCAGAAGTTTTCTAACTCGGTTGTTGTACCACGGTGGCTCTTTTCCATCTCTTACAATCTTGCTTGGCACATACTCATCGAACGCATATTGTACGATGGTTTTGAACTTTGTCCACTGATCCTCAACACTATCTGCACTTGAGACAAAACTTTTGTGTTGAGCCAGCAGGTACTCTGTAATCTGCTTTTTGTCACTTTTGCTAAAGAGAAAAATCTTCCTACCTTTTTTAATATTTCTATTTACGGCTGAAATCATCGATGCAGTAACCGCTTTATGATCGCTGATTCCCTGTTCTGCGTTAACTGTTTCAAATAGTTCGGGTCTGTTAGTCATCAGAAGATCTAATATGTTGCTCAAGGTAGTTTCCAGATAAAACACTTAAAAAGATTTCACTGGATTCTTTGTCCCTGCCACCCATTATGAACGTTTGAGTCTCCCAGTCTATATCCAGCAAATTAAAATCTCCACCCAGAACTATAACATGTTGGGGAAATCTACTCGAAATATTTTCTAAATTATACTTCAGGTGCTCAGACACAACAGCTGCTGAGCCAGGGGGCCTATAGAGACATCCAATTACCATGTCTGAGCTTGCTTTAACCGTGACCTCCACCCAAATTATTTCACATTTCGGATCTCCGTCAATTTCCTTCGATACTATTGCACTTCTTATCGCTAAAAACACGCCTCCCCCTTCACTGTCCAGCCTGTCTCTGCGGTATACATTCCAATCTGAGTTTAGGATTTCATTACTGTTTACATCTGGTTTCAGCCAAAAAAATGGTTCAAATGGCTCTGAGCACTATGGGACTTAACATCTATGGTCATCAGTCCCCTAGAACTTAGAACTACTTAAACCTAACTAACCTAAGGACATCACACAACACCCAGCCATCACGAGGCAGAGAAAATCCCTGACCCCGCCGGGAATCGAACCCAGGAACCCGGGCGTGGGAAGCGAGAACGCTACCGCACGACCACGAGATGCGGGCAGGTTTCAGCCATCTTTCTGTCCCTAGTACTTTATGGGTGTTGTGACCGTTTATTAATGAGAGCAGTTCTGGGACCTTTCTATAGACGCTCCTGCAGTTTACTATTAGCACATTAATATTGTTATTCCCTGTTCTATTTTGCCTACTCCTACCTTGCTGCGTCTCAGGAGGCGTCTTGTCGGGCCTAGGGAGGGAATTCTCTAACCTAAAAAACCCACATGTGCACTCCACACGTACTCCGCTACCCTTGTAGCCGCTTCCGGCGTGTAGTGCACGCCTGACCTATTCAGGCGGAACCCTACATTTCTCCACCCAATGGCGGAGGTCGAGAAATTTGTACCCCAGATCTCCGCAGAATCATCTGAGCCTCTGGTTTAAGCCTTCCACTCGGCTCCAAACCAGAGGACCGCGATTGGTTCTGGGAACGATACTACAAATAGTTTCACTGTTATAAGCTATGTTCTACAAGGAACGCATGCCATTGTAAGCGGCAATCTGTAATTTATTTTACCTTAATTACTACTTCAATTTTGTTCCACAATTTAAAGGTATACATGGGTGCGAACATGGAATACATGGGAATAATGCAGCTGCTCAGTGACAGGTATGGGGGAAGCATTGAGGCCATGCCTCGATCTTCGACCCCTGCCCTCTTTGCCTCCGCCTACCTGGTGCTGAAAGTCTTCTCAAACTTTTTTTTAAAAAAATAATAGTGCAGTGATCAGCATGTCTGTCTAGTAAGCAGGAGGTCCAGGTTCGAAGCCCAGTCGGTCACAAATATTCATCTGCCGTCTTAGCTGTATTTCAACGCACTGTGACAGTGTGGACGTCGGTCCTTCTATATTTAAGATGCAATTGTTTTTCGAGGCAATAGAGGTGATTTGCAAACATTTGTCTTGCCATCAGTGTAACAGGTCTTCAACGGCATCCAACCCTTAGTCATTGCTTTGTGCCGGCGCTAACCCATGTCATATATGTGCGAATCAGATTGTAGTTCATATTTAGTCAAATAACGAATGGTCAGTATACAAGTATGCCGGCCGGGGTGGGTGGCCGAGCGGTTCGAGGCGATACAGTCTGGAACCGCGAGACCGTTACGGTCGCAGGTTCGAATCCTGTCTCGGGCATGGATGTGTCTGATGTCATTAGGTTAGCTAGGTTTAAGTAGTTCTAAGTTCTAGTGGACTGATGACCTCAGAAGTTAAGTCCCATAGTGTTCAGAGCCATCTGAACCATTTATGAAGTATACAAGTATTTACGAACAGTAGAAGCAGGAATGTAGCAAACTGATCCCTTAACCAAGTGAAACATAGAGCACCTGTGCAATGAGTCATTCCAGCTGCATAGCTGAGGGTAATATTTGTTACGCAATTCATTGCAGAATTAATGTGATAGACGCACAATGATCTCTGTAGTCATACTGTATCATTAGCAGCCCGCGAATGGAGTACTATGTTCGTTAAATCGGATTACTCAAGCTGAGGCCAAATAAAGAGAAGCGACGACGCCACAACACTATTTTTACTTAAGTAGGTAGTCAGTGCAAAATTATGTGGGCCACCATTAACGTTACTGTAAGCAGTTTGACACCGTAACACCACCACAACTACTGACAACCTGAGCCATATCATCCCGCATTTGTGACTCGCAGTGATTACAAGTTGCTGATGTTTGTCAAGAATAGTGGAAAGCATTACGTCTCGGACGGAGAGAATCCTAAATAACAGTAATAGGTCACCCAGCGAAGAGAAGAGTCCACATATTGTCTCAAGTTCTTGCAGTTTGATATTAATGCAGTTCCCGATAGTTTCATACTAACGGGTTCTTTTGGCTATCGGAATACTCATATGTGAATTACAAAAGTGTAATTGCTAGAACGCTCAAGTACCTTAATAACACGTCATTCTGGATTGAATACGACTCGGAAAGCGACGTTAATATGAAGTTTCCATCCATCTCCTGACGTCTTACTGAATGAAGTCCGAAGTGCACGGACAGTTGTGTTGCCTGCCGCATGGATTCTGTGAAGTGTTGTGGCAGCTGGCAGTCATTGCTGAATACAAACATTTGCAAATATCCCCACTGCTTTAGGGGAAATCGTCTTTGTTGCATTTTTTCCATACCGTAATTAGCATAATAACATAAGGCTTGTTCTGCTGAAGAACTTGATGCCCACAAGTCCTTAAATAAGAATCTCCTAGCGGGAGTAATGCATGAAAGGAGACAGGCTGTTGGACAAAAGAATGGACAGCTACCTGCTTTTTGCGTTTCCGATAGTGCCTACGATAAGAATCTGGTGTCATATTATACTTCACAAACCTAAACTGTTTATTTTTTTACTTCATAATAAAATAAAAGTTATGATATGGGAAGAGGAAATGACTGATATGCTTCACAGGAACTTTAGTTTTTCATGTTTATTTTCTCACTTCATACTAAAACAAGGGCATTAATATGAGAAGAGGAAATGAAATATACGCTTCCAAGACATAATATTTCCTTGTTTGCTACTACTGCATACATGAAAGCCCTGCAGTTAATTTTTGTATGTTGGATAAATTTTGATAACACCTCACATTCCTTTGTGAGAAGGTTCCTATTTTCTTGGGATTCATATAGAGTGGACATTTCGTCACTGGTTAATATTCTGATGACTAATGACATGATACCCGTTGCAATTGCTCCATGGCACCTGTGAGTAGAGTCTCACGTTGGTTACTAGTAAGAACATGCAGGCAGTGATATCCGCTCACTGCAGCCAGAGCCAAGGCGATTTCTTTCTGTTTATGGCGAAGAGTCTGCTGCAGTGTCCATGCTCAGCCAACATAAACAAATCGCGGCGGCATTGGGCACTGCTAATCGCTGAACTTGTCACGAGCCTTGAAACACGAGCGCACTGTCTCTGCTAACGATACTGTGGAGTTAATACATCTTACTTAACGTAATACGCAGGTCGTGGGTTGGGTAAAAATTCAGTTTGTCACTTCCCATCGCATTGAAATACTTTACAGTCATATTTGATGCAATATTTATTGTTGGTTGTCTCTCTAATGTTAATAGTATTGATTCAGATTGTGCGTGATCACGAAAACACACACACACACACACACACACACACACACACACACACACACACACACACAGTCATTGATCCCAGTGAGGGTGACAACTACTGTGTGTTGAACAACACATGCACTAGTCAATTTCTCAGTTGGCGAGTGGGTGAGATTTTTCAATTACCTTGCATTGCAAGAATTGTAAGATGGAGACTGAAAGCAAATTGACTTGTATCTAAAAAACTGCGACAAAGCAAAGCTTGACCGACTATCAGATAATTGTCCACATGGGTTTTGTGGACGAGTATACTTTTAGTAACCAACCCACCCACGATCATAACGTAAGATTTCTCGAAGGCATAGGGGCATTGATTTCATCAAGACGTCGATAGTGTAGCATGATTGGTTTACTTCCCACCATACGTTTTCTATATTCGTCCAAAGGTCGCTTGCATTTGTAGGTCCACATGGCAATAACCTTGTTACCTCTGCCCACATATTCTCTATCTGGTTGATGTTCGGTGATCGTGGAACAAACGGCAACAGCTTTATCCTCTCTTGGCCCTGAACCCAATCTCGCACTGCTCTGCTATGATGGATGGGGCTCTGCTCCTGTAAATAACCTGTTATCTCGTTCGTTCATATATTTATATTTAAATAACATATTAGTAATAAGCTCATTGTATTATTATTTTCCACAGTGTTTAAGAATTCAGGCCCTGTCATAAATAAGTGATCTAGATTCAACCGTCCGATTAAGAATGTGGTTTACCCAGTCTATCAAATGATGAGAGTCGTATTCGGATATCCACATTAAGCCTGACTGACTGCATCCGATTAGAACGATCTGGTATCGAAATGAAATTACAGAAATCGGATAATTTGAACGTCTGTATTGC
Source organism: Schistocerca nitens (assembly GCF_023898315.1). NCBI lineage: Eukaryota > Metazoa > Arthropoda > Insecta > Orthoptera > Acrididae > Schistocerca > Schistocerca nitens. The sequence goes on along the minus strand of NC_064617.1, from coordinate 602,432,064 downwards.
AACAATGCTGCGCACATAAATTCCTATGATGGAGTAACAGGTAGGAACTGCCTAAGAAAAAGTGAGAAATATGTCCACTAGCAGCAATGTCACGTAATTATAACCCATATTTATGTGACGGAAATACTGAATCGAACAATGCACATCTATTTCAGTGGTGGGAAGATGCACCATATCGGATTTTCTGATGACATAATGACAATAATAATAATAATAATAATAATAATAATAATAATAATAATAAAAGTCCCGTGTGGCCGATAGGGGTAACCCTCCCCCATATGGGTGGTACCGAGGAAATCAAATACTTGGGGTGAACCAAATACTAACACAATCCTGAACGGCTACTCAATCCATTGAACTCAAAATCCAGACACGTCTGAGTGAAAACCACCGCTTCTCTGGTCACCGTCTGTTAGCTCAATGAGCTCGGCTGAAAATATTTGCTTCCAAAGGCTTCAACACCCTCTGGTCCTGTCCGGTCCAGGAATCATACAGGCCAAACCAATGAAACACAAGCAAGCATGAACTGTGCAAGCAAAGTCAACTTTACCCCAGGTGGTACACAACCCGGCTGTCGACAGGCGGCAGTTGGAATTTCGGATTCTGGGGAGTCCAGGTTAGCACGGCAGAGAATATTGAAGATCTCCTGTAAATTTCCATACAAGCAGAAAACATGCATTTGAAAACTACACGCCGCGCGGGATTAGCCGAGCGGTCTAAGGCGCAGCAGTCATGGACTGTTCGGCTGGTCCCGGCGGAGGTTCGAGTCCTCCCTCGGGCATGGGTGTGTGTGTGTTTGTCCTTGGGATAATTTAGGTTAAGTAGTGTGTAAGCTTAGGGACTGATGACCTTCTCAGTTAAGTCTCATAAGATTTCGCACACATAAGAACTTTTTTTTTATAACTAAACATCGATACATTGATCCAAATACAAAAACTAAATAATCTCACATAATAAATCGACCGACAAAAAATTCTCATCATTGCTCTTCAAGAACCACAACTAACTGACAATGAAACCTTGCATTACGGAAACCATTTCATCTTCAAGAGGAAAATACAACAAAAGGTAGCGAAAGGCATACCAATCTTCGGCATTGCTTTTCTCGAACACAGATCTATCATCAACTCTGTCAAAGAAATCGCAGCCATCAACAATCGACTTAGGACTATGCTCATTCAGAGCCCCAGTAAAAAATATACACCCATCAATGCACATGCCCCCACCAACATCGAAAATAAGAAAAACACCAAAAATGTCGAAAAATTCTGGAACACACTCGAAAATACTATGAGCAAAATTCACCAAGATGATGTGAAAATACTAATGGGAGACTTCAACTCTCTATTTGGGACAGAAAAAATCCGTAGAAAAATCATTGGTACAAATTCAACACACCGAAACGCTTAGACCAACGGCACACGTCTGACTGATATTTGCCAACAATTCAACCACAAAAGAATGTCTTCCCACTTTAGGCAAATACCATTTCTCAGGTAACATGCTTGGCTACCAGGTGCAAGCTGCTGTCGTTCGCCTTTATAGACTCGCTGAAAGCCAGATTTTTAATTCTTTTGTAGTAGAGCTACAAGCAGGCAGATACAAACTCAATAAGGGAATCGTAAGATAACGCTCGAGCAAAATTCGTCTTGCTACTTACAGTAACCCTTAGTGTCAGAGCGAAAACCTTACGGTACTGCCAATTTCATAATGCCACTTTTGTTTTCTGCCGACATATTTTTTGTTGTTGTTAATACATAATTTTATCTATGAAATGCCACATTTTCATAAGACTTGCGAATGATACAGGAAATGAAGTAAATACAGATCTTTTCGAAGTCAAAAGTCGGTAATATCCTACTAATTCGTGTTAAAATAGGATCAATCGTCTTACAGACACTTAATGCATCGCTACAGTCTGGAACCGCGCGACCACTACGGTTGCAGGTTCGAATCCTGCCTCGGGCATGGATGTGTGTAATGTCTTTAGGTTAGTTAGGTTTAACTAGTTCTAAGTTCTAGGGGACTGATGACCTCAGAAGTTAAGTCCCATAGTGCTCAGAGCCCTTTGAACCATTTTTGAACTTAATGCTTTATGAAGATAGACTGCTGTCGTGATGTTTTGTAGTAAGCTGAAATTAATTTGTATTAGTAAAATGAATATTTTATTTGCATTTTCCATTAGTTTTCTAAACGCAACAGTAATCATCAAAGATAAATTAATCAGCAGCTGAATTTTCTTTCACGATATCTAAAACAATCTGACAATGCTACAGTTGTTTACAAATTGTACGCCGGTAGAAACCTACTTGTTTTAACGAGGTCGTTAATCCATAATAGTTTTAAGAGTATTTTCGTCTAGAAATGAATTGCATTGACGGTTGATCGATCAAGAGCGGGAAAGGTAATATTTTACAAATATTGGGTGTGGTAGATAAGTAATGAGACTCAGTCTAGAAAAACAAATTTATTGATCCAATTTGTACAAAACGTTAATATTCTTCAAAGTACTCGCCTTGGGCATCGACACAACGTTGCCAGCGCGTTTTCCAAGCTTCATAGGCCCCACTGTAGTCCGTTTGAGTTATCCCAGTTAGTGCCTTTGTGACAGCACGTTGGATGTTCGGAATATCGTCGAAACGATGACCCTTCAGGCATCTTTTGACCTTCGGAAATAGGAAGAAATCAGGAGGACTCAAGTCAGGGCTGTATGGTGGCTGTGGCAAAACTTCAACTCCATTTCGGGTCAAGTAGGAGGTCACGAGGAATGCTGTGTGCGCCGGAGCGTTGTCGTGGTGGAGACGCCAGCGTTGAGCAAGGCCCTGTCTCTTCCGTTTGACGGCTCTGTGCAATCGCTGAAGGACTTCTTTGTAGAATTCGGCCTTGACAGTCTTCCCATGAGGGACAAAATCTTTGTGAATTAACCCCCACTTGTCGAAAAACACAATCAGCATTGTCTTGATGCGGGACTTTGACATTCTTGCTTTCTTCGGCCGCGAGGATGCCGGTGTGTGCCACTCCGAGCTCTGGGCTTTCGTCTCCGGGTCGTACTGGAATGTCCACGATTCGTCGCCTGTTACTACTTTGTCTAAAAAGTGTGGATTATTTTCCAAATCATTCAACATCTCACGGCAAACGTCCACTTGTTGTTGCTTTTGTTCGGTGGTGAGCACTCAGGGAACCAATTTTGCGCAAACTTTCCTCATCATCAAATCTTGCGTAACAATTTGGTGAACCGTAAATTTATTCACGGAGACCTCATCGGCGATCATTTTCAGAATTAAACGACGGTTGGAGTCCAGGAGTTCTTTCACTTTGGCCACCGTTTCATTCACACGACTCGTTGAAGGGCGTCCAGATCGTTCCATGTCTTCAACGGATTCCCTCCCGTTTTTAAATTCATTAAACCACCGGAACACTTGAGCTCTTGATAGGGAGTCTTCTTTGTAGGCCTCCGTAATCATAGCAAAAGTTTCCGAAGCAGTTTTGCCCAAGCGAAAGCAAAATTTGATTGCATACCGCTGTTCTATCGAGCGATCCATCTTCAGCGTTTTCACAAGTGTCACGGGCACACAAACAACGTAATACGCGAAGCTCGACCCTCACTGCACCAGAGCTCCGACGCGTTTGCGAACCGGTTCTATTGTTAGCTCAGATCCCCCACCACGTGACGTACAGGTGGAGACCGCCCTGCGAGCGACTGGGGCGCCGCGCGGCGGCCAGTCTCATTACTTATCTACCACACCCTGTATATGACGAGAGGGACAAGTGCTTGAGAGAGGACTTCCCTAACAATGCAAGTGTCTGAGAGACGACTTTCCTATCAATCTCCTGGATAGTTTTGTTTCTCATATCAACAGAGTGAGTTATCATGCAGTAGCAAAGGTGATGTAGTTTTGTTGCTCGACTTTCTTACACTGCGACCGGAAGGTGTCTCAATTGTTGACAACAAATTCCAGCTGTGTTGCACATACCCCTTGGGGCAGAATTTGTAGTCCAAAACACACTTGTGGAGCTATCAAATGTAAAATATTATGTTCACACTACTCTTTGCTCTAGTCTACGTCTTTTGGTGGGGCTCAGCCTTTCATTTCTTCTTAGTAAGTTAACGATAAAGGCATCATAACACGTCACCAGTAACAGTACTGCAAAGGAATGCTCAATGAGCGACCTGATGACGTTCAATAATAGTCACTCCATTGATTTTTGTTGTTTCGAATCAGAGCATGCAGTACTCCTACACCAGACTTCTGAACTTTACCTGTTGAATGCAAATGTCACATGATGGTAAAATGGTAATCTGTCACATATATCAGTAGTCGAGACTTCCTTAATGTGGAAAATCATTCATGCTAGAACGATCTTTGTTGAAACAAGAATATCTTTTTCTGGCGTATTTTTCCCAAAAGCACTCGCTCCAAACACAGTTCAAATCTTTCTAGCTGCCTCCTCTACATTCACCCCTCTGTTATACCAAAGTAAATATTGTGTTGCAGATGTTACACCTTTTTCCACTTGTGACTCAATTTTACAATGCTTAACCGTAGTTCATGATTTTCAGGTATGCAAAATCCAATGCTTAACTGCAAGATACTAGCTAGAACTTCAAATTCGAAAATGGCATTGATACATACATTGACAGCATGGCGCCGTTTTCACATGGGCGGCGCCGGATTTCAGGTGGCGCGTGGCGTCTGGCCGGTGGCCGGTAGCCGCTGCAGCGCGAGGAAACGCCCGAGCGTAAGCTGTTATGATCACGACGCAGCCACGAGCTGTCCTGCGGAATTGTTTCTGGAATACTTGTTATTGTGGGTGGGTAGAATGTTAAGCGAATTGTCTTCGATGTTCAATCAGACTCATAATTTTGGACCAAAATGTGGTCTTTTTAAAATAAATAAATAAATAAGTAAAATCTGTTGGACGCGAACACGTGACTCTAAGTTTAGAATGCACGACGATTATCGCAAGACCACGGGCTCACTCCAACCAAATCATCTCGAAAGAAGACAACATTTACTCCTAACACTTCCGCATCATACAGTGTTGCCAGATTGTGCAGATGGCAGGACTTTTATTTATTTATTTATTTATTTATTTATTTATTGTGATCCAACATCAACTGATTACAAAGAAATGTTTTTTTTGTTCCAGTCTTCTGGGTAAGTCAGAGCCTTAATTACTAGGGTTACATATTATTGGCTGGCACTTTTATCTACACAACTTGTTCTAAATTTAGTTGAGAGAACAGAGTTACATATATGGACTATACATAAACAAAATTGTTATTGCCATACTTAGATTAAGGAATCTACAGTTTGTAACACAGTATTCATATCTGACATTCAAATATTTACAGTTTGTGACACAGTCTAAGATCTGAGATTACATATATTTTTAGATAGATGGTCTTCCATCATACGAGTGTACTAAATCTAGAAACTCATCTAGTGAATATACAGGATTGTTTAGGAGCCATAATTTTAATTTCATTTTTAGTTTTGTAATGGGCAATTTGGAGATATTAGGATGGAAGCAATTCAGTAGTTTTATGCCTGCATAGTGAGGGCTTTTCTCATAAAGTGTTGTTCTATGAGAGATGATATGGGGTCTCTCTCTGCCTCTAGTGTTGTGATCGTGTATTTCTTTATTAAGTGTTTTGTTACTATTTACTGCCATAATGATTATCTTCAGCACATACAGGTTATGAACAGTTAGTATTTTAAATTCTTTAAACAAATTTCTGCAGGACTCCCTGGCACATTTTTTTCCCATAATTCTAAATGCCTTCTTTTGTAAGGTAAGTACACTTTTCATATTACCTTTACTGCTGGATCCCCAAACCTCTATCCCATAACTTAGATGGGATTCAAATAGTGCAAAATATATTTGCCTCAGAGTGGTGATGTTACAAAAAGGTGTCAGTTTTCTTAGGACATATATGGTAGTACATAGCTTTTTGCAAATATCATTCACATGATCAGACCAGTTTAACTCTGCATCTAGTGTCAGGCCAAGAAATTTGGTCGAGTATTGTTTTTTAACTTAGAGTTGTCAGGGGCGGTCAGTTTTATTGGCCACCTTAAGTGAACGACTCGGAGTTAGTCTCTGTGGCGGCCGGCCGGCAGACAGTTTTTCTAAGACTGTACAGCAGTGGTCACCATTTGAAATATGTGTTATTCAAAATATAATTTGGTAAAAGAAATGACATCAATTTCCTGTTGTACAGATCAGATAAACCAAGTACATTATATAATTTTCAACGCTTGCAAAACTTTTTCTTAGATGCTTTAGTTGCCAATTGCAATAAAAGTGCTAGAAATAACTTTATACTATGCAGAACCCTACTATGGTTGAACTCAGTAGTACTGAAGTCTTGCCAACGAAGTACAAATTACAGTTTTTTTTATAGTATACTACAATTAAATGAATCAAACAGTAGGACAATAATACATTCCATAGTGAACAGTTGGTTTTACATACAGTTTACTACTATACTTATTTCTAGGGCAAGATTATTGCTTACGATATTATTCATGTTAAAAATCCAAGTTGTTTGACCATTTATAAATAAGTCATTGCTTAAATCGTTTTTTAAAAGTATCTCCTGTCAGCATCTTAAGATTATTTCGTAGCAAATTACAAAAAACAGCTTCTTTGACGTGTAGGTATTTTGCTGTTAACACTAATCTTCTCTTAACCAAATGAAATTCTGTTTTATATCTTGTATCATGGTCATGAATTTGCATGTTTCTGTTTGTGGCTTTGTGTCTTGTTTCCAGCATATGCATGGCATAAACTGTGAGAATATTGGAACTAGTAAACAGACTTTTACAGGACGTTCTTTGTTACACTTTTATTACATTCCTCAAGGCTTTCTTCTACAATACTAGCGAACCTGACAATGCTAAATGTGTATGGGAGTTGGTTATACATCCTGATTTCCTCCTCTCTCTCTCTCTCTCTCTCTCTCTCTCTCTCTCTCTCTCTCTCTCTGTGTGTGTGTGTGTGTGTGTGTGTGTGTGTGTGTGTGTGTGTGTGTGTGTGTGTGTGTGTGTGTGTGCGTGCGTGCGTGGGTGTGTCTGTCCATCACCTCCTCCTCCTTTCCCCTTGCTCTGTCCATCTTCTCTTCTCCCTCCTATCTCTCTCGACCTCCCACTCCATCTGTCCATATCCTCCTTCCCAATATCTATGTTCTTTTTCTTCAGCCCCCCCCCCCCTCCTTTCTCCCATCTCCTTGTCCTATTTCGCATACCTAGAACCTTGTTTATTGTTATCTATAAATAGATTGAGAATTAAAGTCGTGTAAAATTAATTGTTAAATCAGTTGTGATAATTGGTATTTGGTGTATGTGAGATCTCTCCTGCTGCTGGATCTGTGAGGATAGTAGCTACAATGACCATATTTCACGTAGCTATAATCTACAAACTGGTGGGATTACGAAGTTTTGGATGATAAAGATTTCGTAGTAGTTTCTAATTGTAATGCGATAAGCCATACATACAACTTTTGTGTTGTATAGACAATTTGAGTTTAAAATTAAACAAAAGGAGGAAGATCATATATTAGAGAAACAATTTGTCTAATGGTTTAAATACCCTGCAGTCATGGTTAAAACTGACCGCAAAAGGAAAATGAAATCACACACTTTCACAATGCAGCATAGCACAGCATTATTTCTCACAGGCAGTTTTAAAGTAAAACCTGAACATTGTCTTTTTTTTATATACATAATCTCTTATGTTCATCGAGATGAACTATTTATTAGAAATATTGTGCAAAAATCCCAAGAATTTTTTGAGATTTTTGCTAATAGTATTTCCCAATTATATGTTTGTATATTAAAATAATATTTAGCCTACATCCATCCGAAAGTTTATTGGAATGTAATGTATGTAAAAATTTGAATTAAATTGTTCAAATACTTTTTAAGATTTTCAGTAACAGTGTTAAACAATGACTTTTCTTTATAAATAGTGTAGATGAAAACACATAAGTGTCGCAGGTCCTGCCCCACAGTACCAATCCATAATACAAGAAAGGTTAAAATACTTCAAAATATACAGTTCTTAGGATTTCAGAATTAAGGTATGATGATACTCTCTTTAATACACATACTTGGTGACTTGGTGTACAAGTATGAAATGTGTATTTCAGACAACAGATGTCGCACCCATGCAGTTTGTTCTATAAAGATTTGACACTGCACCATTTTGTTGTGCCATGAACAAGTGACAGACGTGCACGAGGAATAATTGGAAAAGTGACTGCATAGTGTTGTGTTCAGTATATCTAAATTTATACTGAACAAAGAGCATTTGTGGACAGCATTAATTTTTTGTTTCCATTTGAAGAAAACTGCTGTTGAATCATACTGATCAGTTCAAGAAGCTTACGGTGAACGTCCCAGATCACAGGTCTGTGATCTGAGGTGAACATGCTCCATCTCAAGATGAGTGTAAACAATCGTTTCGGCATTTCAAAAATGGCGACTTTGATGTGGAAAACCGCCAAAAAAATATGGAGATGTGGAATTGGGAGCATTGTTGAATGAAGATGATTCACAAACACAAAAAAAAAAAAAACTTGCCGAGCAATTGGGCAGTACTCAACAAGCTGTTGCCAACTAGCTATGAGAGAAGGGAAAGATTCAGAAGACTGGTAGATGGATACCACATGAGTTGAATGACATGTAAATGGAAAAAAAATACCACACATGTGAGGTATCACTTGCTTGTTGTGGAAGGACGTTATTTTTGCACCGTACAATTACAGAGGGTGAAAAGTGGATTTCTTTTGAGAATCCCAAGTGCAAAAAATCATGAGTAGACCCAGGCAGACCATCCACATTGACCGAAGGACTGAATCGCTTTGGCAGAAAGATGATGGTCTCTGTTTGGTAGGGTGAGAGAGGTGTATTTGATAATGAACTGTTAAAACCTGGGAAAACGGTTAATACTAAATGTTACCAACAACAGTTGACCAATTTGAACAATTTGCTGCTTGAGAAAAGGCCACAATAACAAAAGAGGCAACAAAAAGTTATTTTTGTTCATGAGCTGCTCATTCACATACAGCAAAACCGATTCGTGACACATTGGAGGCACTCAGCTGGGAAGTTATACCACATGCAGCATACTTACCAGACTTGGTGTCTTTTGATTACCACTTGTTTGCATCGATGGGTCATGCACTTACTGAGCAGCACTTTGGTTTGTATGCAGGTGTGAAAAAATAGCTCGATAAATGGTTCACAGGAAAAGAGAGAAATTTTTGCTGGCATGTTATTCATAAACTGCCAGAAAGATGGGAAAAATCTATAACAATTGATGGAGCATACATTGAATAAAGCACTATTTATCATTCTTCTGAATTTAACTTTTATTTATTTATTGAAGACAAAAAATCTGCATTTCATACTTGTACACCTGATAGACTAGGCAGCACAGGCTACAGATCAGAATAGAAAAACTGAGAAAAGACATTGGACAGCTAACACAATTTATAAGAAATGAAATATCAGACAAAAAACGAAGAAGGTTAGGTAAAATCTTACAACAAGAAGCGATAGAGCAATTAGATGAAAAGAAGCAGAAATTACAAGCATTGGCCAAACGACTTGGAAGATACAAAAAAAGTGAAAATAGAAGGAAACAAAACCAAACATTCAACACAAACCAAAAGAAATTTTATCAGACAATAGATAACACACACATTAAAATAGACAATCCACCAAACATAACAGACATGGAACACTTCTGGAGCAACATATGGTCAAACCCGGTACAACATAACAGACATGCACGGTGGATACAAGCAGAAACAGACAAATACAAGATGATACGACAAATGCCTGAAGTGATAATATTGCAACATGAAGTCACCCAAGCAATTAATTCTACGCACAATTGGAAAGCCCCTGGAAAAGATAAAATAGCAAATTTCTGGCTAAAGAAGTTCACTTCAACACATTCACATCTAACTAAATTATTTAACATATGTAAAAACAAAGATGATGTGACTTACCAAACGAAAGTGCTGGCAGGTCGACAGACACACAAACAAACACAAATATACACACAAAATTCTAGCTTTCGCAACCAACGGTTGCCTCGTCAGGAAAGAGGGAAGGAGAGGGAAAGACGAAAGGGGGAGAGGGTAAGGAGTCATTCCAATCCCGGGAGTGGAAAGACTTACCTTAGGGGGAAAAAAGGATGGGTATACACTCGCGCGCACACACACACACACACACACACACACACACACACACACACACACACACACACACATATCCATCCACACATATACAGTGGTGTCTGTATATGTGTGGATGGATATGTGTGTGTGTGCGCGAGTGTATACCCGTCCTTTTTTCCCTCTAAGGTAAGTCTTTCCGCTCCCGGAATTGGAATGACTCATTACCCTCTCCCTTAAAACCCACATCCTTTCACTTTCCCTCTCCTTCCCTCTTTCCTGACGAGGCAACCATTGGTTGCGAAAGCTAGAATTTTGTGTGTATGTTTGTGTTTGTTTGTGTGTCTATCGACCTGCCAGCACTTTCGTTTGGTAAGTCACATCATCTTTGTTTTTACATATATTTTTCCCACGTGGAATGTTTCCCTCTATTATATTCATTAAATTATTTAACAGTTACATTGCAGACCCATACACATTCCCTGATACTTACACGAGGAATAACTTATCTGAAACCTAAAGATCAAGCAGACACAGCAAACCCAGCAAAATATCACCCCATAACATGCCTACCAACAATATACAAAATATTAACCAGTCATTACACAGAAATTAATGACACATACAACACAGAACAAAATTATAAATGAAGAACAAAGAGGCTGCTGCAAAGGAGCACGAGGATGTAAAGAGCAACTAATAATAGATGCAGAGGTGACATATCAAGCTAAAACTAAACAAAGGTCGCTACACTATGCATACATTGATTACCAAAAAGCTTTTGATAATGTACCCCACTCATGGTTACTACAAATATTGGACATATACAAAGTAGATCCTAAATTGATACAGTTCCTAAACATAGTAATGAAAAATTGGAAAACCACACTTAATATCCAAACAAATTCAAATAATATCACATCACAGCCAATACAGATTAAGCGTGGAATATACCAAGGAGACTCATTAAGTCCTTTTTGGTTCTGCCTTGCTCTGAACCCACCATCCAACATGCTAAATAATACAAATTATGGATATAATGTTACTGGAACATACCAACACAAAATCACACATTTGCTATACATGGATGACCTAAAACTACTGGCAGCAACAAATCAACAACTCAACCAATTACTAAAGATAACAGTAGTATTCAGCAATGATATAAATATGGCTTTTGGAACAGACAAATGTAAGAAAAATAGCATAGTCAAGGGAAAACACACTAAACAAGAAGATTACATATTGGATAACCACAGCAACTGCATAGAAGCGATGGAAAAAACAGATGCCTATAAATATCTAGGATACAGACAAAAAATAGGAATAGATAATACAAATATTAAAGAAGAACTAAAAAATATAGACAAAGACTAACAATAATACTGAAAACGGAATTGACAGCAAGAAACAAGACAAAAGCTATAAATACGTATGCTATACCAATATTGACCTACTCATTTGGAGTAGTGAAATGGAGTAACACAGACCTAGAAGCACTCAATACACTTACACGATCACAATGGCACAAATATAGAATACATCACATACATTCAGCAACAGAAAGATTCACATTAAGCAGAAAGGAAGGAGGAAGGGAATTTATCGACATAAAAAACCTACGTTATGGACAGGTAGACAATTTAAGAAATTTCTTTATAGAACGAGCAGAAACTAGCAAAATACACAAAGCAATCACTCATATAAATACATCGGCTACACCATTGCAATTTCATAACCACTTCTACAACCCTTTAGATCACATAACGTCAACAGATACATAGAAAGTAAATTGGAAAAAGAAAACACTACATGGCAAGCATCTGTATCATCTAACACAGTCACACATCGATCAAGACACATCCAACACATGGCTAAGAAAAGGCAATATATACAGTGAGATGGAAGGATTCATGATTGCAATACAGGATCAAACAATAAACACCAGATATTATAGCAAGCATATTATTAAAGATCCCAATACCACAACAGATAAATGCAGACTTTGCAAACAACAAATAGAAACAGTAGATGTACAATACTAGCAAATACAGAATACCCCAGAAGACATGACAATGTAGCAAAAATAATACATCAACAACGTGCCATACAACATAAACTAATAAAATAACACGTACAATGTACAATACTAGCAAATACAGAATACCCCAGAAGACATGACAATGTAGCAAAAATAATACATCAACAACTTGCCATTCAACATAAACTAATAAAATAACATGTTCCCAAATACAAGTATGCACTACAAAATGTACTGGAGAATGATGAATACAAATTACACTTGAACAGAACCATTATAACAGATAAAACAACACCACATAACAAATCTGACATCATACTCACCAATAAAAAGAAGAAATTAACACAACTAATCTAAATATCCATACCCAATACAACAAATATACAGAAGAAAACAGGAGAAAAAATTGAGAAATACATCCAACTGGCTGAGGAAGTCAAGGACATGTGGCATCAGGATAAAGTTGACATTATACCATTTATACTATCAAGTACAGGAGTCATACCACACAATACCCACCAGTACATCAACGCAATACAGCTACATCCAAACGTATATATACAACTACAGAAATTTGTAATTATTGATACATGTTCAATTACACGAAAGTTCCTAAATGCAATGTAATATATACCGTACAGTTAAAAGGAAGTCACGCTTGATCAAGGTCCGCGTCACTTTCCATTTTTAACCAGACATAACATCTGAGAAAGGAAAGAAATAATAATAATAATAATAATAATAATAATAATAATAATAAGGCCCGGGAAAAGAATAGGCCTCCGGTATGTTCTGCCAGTCGTAAAAGGCGACGAAAAGAACAAACCACTAATAGGGCTAACCCCCCTTTTAGTGTGATTACTTGGTTCAGGACAGAACTAAAGAAGCCTCGGACAAGCGCCATCATGGTCGGGGACGGCGCTTGAACCCTATGCCCGCCCACAATGGTAATGACACTGCTAGCCAACTGGAAAATGATTTAAATCCAAATAGAGGTGTTTTGCAGGATATGCGTCCTGCAACCACCCTAGAAGGAAAACAAAGACAGAGGATGAGATGGTCAGACGAAGTTAATCGACACCTCATGTTCTGTTATTACCAAGCAACAAACCTAGGAACCAACACAACTGGATACAGATCACAAGTATACACAACATTTATTACCAGATACCCAGAATTAAAATTTTTAACAGAACAACGTCTAGCTGATCAGATTCGTGTAATAAAAAAAAAATAACAGGATACCCCAGTCAGAATTAGAAAACATCAAACAACAAGTACAACAAACACTGGAACAAAATAATGTACAGTCACAAGAAGAAGAAAATACAGTAATAGACTCAAACATCCGAGAGCAAACAAACAAAGAACAACACGCATCAATTAAACAATCAGAGGAAAATGAAATTTTAAGACAGCCACCAGCACAAGCACAAATAGAACACGAAGTGACACACATGTTAGATATAGAAGAAAAATTTCAGTTGACATATATAGAATACAAAGACACAAATACAGATATTAGACCATTCTTGCATAGACCACCAAATAGCCCACAAGTCGAAACAACAATAAAAACTATCAACACAATCATACACAACAAAATAAATGAATACACAACTATGGAAGAGTTACAACTACTGGTTTATGTAGGAGCACTCACTACACTAAATATACACACTAGGCAGAGATCAGAACCAACCAACACACAGAAGAAACCCACAAAACCAGCATGGCAACACAGGCTACAGATCAGAATAGAAAAACTGAGAAAAGACATCGGACAGTTAACACAATTTATAAGAAATGAAATATTAGACAAAAAACGAAAAAGGTTAGGTAAAATCTCACAACAAGAAGCAATAGAGCAATTAGATGAAAAGAAGCAAAAATTACAAGCTTTGGTGAAACGACTTAGAAGATACAAAAAAAAGTGAAAATAGAAGGAAACAAAACCAAACATTCAACACAAACCAAAAGAAATTTTACCAAACAATAGATAACACACACATAAAAATAGACAATCCACCAAACATAAGAGACATGGAACACTTCTGGAGCAGCATATGGTCAAACCCGGTACAACATAACAGGCATGCACGGTGGATACAAGCAGAAACAGATACATACAAGATGATACCACAAATGCCTGAAGTGATAATTTTGCAACATGAAGTCACCCGAGCAATTAATTCTACGCACAATTGGAAAGCCCCTGGAAATGATAAAATAGCAAATTTCTGGCTAAAGAAGTTCACCTCAACACATTCACATCTAACTAAATTATTTAACAGTTACATTGCAGACCCATACATATTCCCTGATACACTTACACATGGAATAACTTATCTGAAACCTAAAGATCAAGCAGACACAGCAAACCCAGCTAAATATCGCCCCATAACATGCCTACCAACAATATACAAAATATTAACTTCAGTCATTACACATAAATTAATGACACATACAACACAGAACAAAATTATAAATGAAGAACAAAAAGGCTGCTGCAAAGGAGCGCGAGGATGTAAAGAGCAACTGATAATAGATGCAGAGGTGACATATCAAGCTAAAACTAAACAAAGGTCTCTACACTACGCATACATTGATTACCAAAAAGCTTTTGATAGTGTACCCCACTCATGGTTACTACAAATATTGGAAATATACAAAGTAGATCCTAAATTGATACAGTCCCTAAACATAGTAATGAAAAACTGGAAAACCACACTTAATATCCAAACAAATTCAGATAATATCACATCACAGCCAATACAGATTAAGCGTGGAATATACCAAGGAGACTCATTAAGTCCTTTCTGGTTCTGCCTTGCTCTGAACCCACTATCCAACATGCTAAACAATACAAATTATGGATACAATATTACTGGAACATACCCACACAAAATCACACATTTGCTATACATGGATGATCTAAAACTACTGGCAGCAACAAATCAACAACTCAACCAATTACTAAAGATAACAGAAGTATTCAGCAATGATATAAGTATGGCGTTTGGAACAGACAAATGTAAGAAAAATAGCATAGTCAAGGGAAAACACACTAAACAAGAAGATTACATATTGGATAACCACAGCGACTGCATAGAAGCGATGGAAAAAACAGATGTCTATAAATATCTAGGATACAGACAAAAAATAGGAATAGATAATACAAAGATTAAAGAAGAACTAAAAGAAAAATATAGACAAAGACTAACAAAAATACTGAAAACAGAATTGACAGCAAGAAACAAGACAAAAGCTATAAATACTTATGCCATACCAATATTGACCTACTCATTTGGAGTAGTGAAATGGAGTAACACAGACCTAGAAGCACTCAATACACTTACACGATCACAATGCCACAAATATAGAATACATCACATACATTCAGCAACAGAAAGATTCACATTAAGCAGAAAGGAAGGAGGAAGGGGATTTATCGACATAAAAAACCTACACTATGGACAGGTAGACAATTTAAGAAAATTCTTTCTAGAACGAGCAGAAACTAGCAAAATACACAAGGCAATCACTCATATAAATACATCGGCTACACCACTGCAACTTCATAACCACTTCTACAACCCTTTAGATCACATAACATCAACAAATACGAAGAAAGTAAATTGGAAAAAGAAAACACTACATGGCAAGCACCCGTATCATCTAACACAGCCACACATCGATCAAGACGCATCCAACACATGGCTAAGAAAAGGCAATATATACAGTGAGACAGAAGGATTCATGATTGCAATACAGGATCAAACAATAAACACCAGGTATTACAGCAAGCATATTATTAAAGATCCCAATACCACAACAGATAAATGCAGACTTTGTAAACAACAAGTAGAAACAGTAGATCACATCACAAGCGGATGTACAATACTAGCAAATACAGAATACCCCAGAAGACATGACAATGTCGCAAAAATAATACATCAACAGCTTGCCTTACAACATAAACTTATAAAACAACACGTTCCTACATACAAGTATGCACCACAAAATGTACTGGAGAATGATGAATACAAATTATACTGGAACAGAACCATTATAACAGATAAAACAACGCCACATAACAAACCTGACATCATACTCACCAATAAAAAGAAGAAATTAACACAATTAATCGAAATATCCATACCCAATACAACAAATATACAAAAGAAAACAGGAGAAAAAATTGAAAAATACATCCAACTGGCTGAGGAAGTCAAAGACATGTGGCATCAGGATAAAGTTGACATCATACCAATTATACTATCAACTACAGGAGTCATACCACACAATATCCACCAATACATCAATGCAATACAGCTACATCCAAACATATATATACAATTACAGAAATCCGTAATTATTGATACATGTTCAATTACCCGAAAGTTCCTAAATGCAATATAACATGTACCGTACAGCAAAAAGGAAGTGACGCTTGATAAAGGTCCGCGTCACTCCATTCTTAACCAGACTTCTAAAAAGTCTGAGAAAGTAAAGAAATAATAATAATAATAATTAGACGAAAAGAAGCAGAAATTACAAGCATTAGCCAAACGACTCAGAAGATACAAAAAAATTGAAAATAGAAGGAAACAAAACCAAACATTCAACACAAACCAAAAGAAATTTTACCAGACAATAGATAACACACACATTAAAATAAACAATCCACCAAACATAACAGACATGGAACACTTCTGGAGCGGCATATGGTCTAACCCGGTACAACATAACAGGCATGCACGGTGGATACAAGCAGAAACAGACACATACAAGATGATACCACAAATGCCTGAAGTGATAATTTTGCAACATGAAGTCACCCAAGCAATTAATTCTACTCACAATTGGAAAGCCGCTGGAAATGATAAAATAGCAAATTTCTGGTTAAAGAAGTTCACCTCAACACATTCACATCTAACTAAATTATTTAACAGTTACATTGCAGACCCATACACATTCCCTGATACACTTACACATGGAATAACTTATCTGAAACCTAAAGATCAAGCAGACACAGCGAACCCAGCTAAATATCGCCCCATAACATGCCTACCAACAATATACAAAATATTAACTTCAATCATCAAACAGAAATTAATGACACATACAACACAGAACAAAATTATAAATGAAGAACAAAAAGGCTGTTGCAAAGGAGCACGAGGATGTAAAGAGCAACTGATAATAGATGCAGAGGTGACATATCAAGCTAAAACTAAACAAAGGTCGCTACACTACGCATACATTGATTACCAAAAAGTTTTTGATAGTGTACCCCACTCATGGTTACTACAAATATTGGAAATATACAAAGTAGATCCTAAATTGATACAGTTCCTAAACATAGTAATGAGAAATTGGAAAACCACACTTAATATCCAAACAAATTCAAATAATATCACATCACAGCCAATACAGATTAAGCGTGGAATATACCAAGGAGACTCATTAAGTCCTTTCTGGTTCTGCCTTGCTCTCAACCCACTATCCAACATGCTAAATAATACAAATTATGGATACAATATTACTGGAACATACCCACACAAAATCACACATTTGCTATACATGGATGATCTAAAACTACTGGCAGCAACAAATCAACAACTCAACCAATTACTAAAGATAACAGAAGTATTCAGCAATGATATAAATATGGCTTTTGGAACAGACAAATGTAAGAAAAACAGCATAGTCAAGGGAAAACACACTAAACAAGAAGATTACATATTGGATAACCACAGCGACTGCATAGAAGCGATGGAAAAAACGGATGCCTATAAATATCTAGGATACAGACAAAAAATAGGAATAGATAATACAAATATTAAAGAAGAACTAAAAGAAAAATATAGACAAAGACTAACAAAAATACTGAAAACAGAATTGACAGCAAGAAACAAGACCAAAGCTATAAATACTTATGCCATACCAATATTGACCTACTCATTTGGAGTAGTGAAATGGAGTAACACAGACCTAGAAGCACTCAATACACTTACACGATCACAATGCCATAAATATAGAATACATCACATACATTCAGCAACAGAAAGATTCACATTAAGCAGAAAGGAAGGAGGAAGGGGATTTATCGATATAAAAAACCTACATTATGGACAGGTAGACAATTTAAGAAAATTCTTTATAGAACGAGCAGAAACTAGCAAAATACACAAAGCAATAACTCATATAAATACATCGGCTACACCACTACAATTTCATAACCACCTTTACAACCCTTTAGACCACATAACATCAACAGATACGAAGAAAGTAAATTGGAAAAAGAAAACACTTCATGGCAAGCACCCGTATCATCTAACACAGCCACACATCGATCAAGACACATCCAACACATGGCTGCGAAAAGGCAATATATACAGTGAGACAGAAGGATTCATGATTGCAGTACAGGATCAAACAATAAACACCAGGTATTACAGCAAGCATATTATTAAAGATCCCAATACCACAACAGATAAATGCAGACTTTGTAAACAACAAATAGAAACAGTAGATCACATCACAAGCGGATGTACAATACTAGCAAATACAGAATACCCCAGAAGACATGACAATGTCGCAAAAATAATACATCAACAGCTTGCATTACAACATAAACTTTTAAAACAACAAGTTCCTACATACAAGTATGCACCACAAAATGTACTGGAGAATGATGAATACAAATTATACTGGAACAGAACCATTATAACAGATAAAACAACGCCACATAACAAACCTGACATCATACTCACCAATAAAAAGAAGAAATTAACACAACTAATCGAAATATCCATACCCAATACAACAAATATACAAAAGAAAACAGGAGAAAAAATTGAAAAATACATCCAACTGGCTGAGGAAGTCAAAGACATGTGGCATCAGGATAAAGTTGACATCATACCAATTATAGTATCAACTACAGGAGTCATACCACACAATATCCACCAGTACATCAATGCAATACAGCTACATCCAAACACATATATACAACTACAGAAATCCGTAATTATTGATACATGTTCAATTACCCGAAAGTTCCTAAACGCAATATAACATATACCGTACAGTTAAAAGGAAGTCACGCTTGATCAAGGTCCGCGTCACTTTCATTTCGAACCAGACCTAAGGTCTGAGAAAGGAAAGAAATAATAATAATAATAATAATAATAGTTGTTGTTGTTGTTGTTGTTGTTGTTGCAGACATTCTCAGCTTGCTGCTTTCATGTAAGTTGGTCATCTACTAAACCCAAAAATTTACATATCGGTCTGGTTTCCGACAGAATCTCTTATTCACAATAATTTTTCAATTTGGACAACTTTGTTTAAAATTATTAATGTTACTTTTTTTTCTATGTTTCTAAGGTTGCCTATGTCTTTCAAAATGGGCACTTGTCTTTCCAAGAAAGTCTGAAATCTCTTCAGAAGGCCAGGCTCACTATTTGCACAAAGCCAACAGATTTGTCATCAGTATTGCAGTAGCCATATTGACAAACTGCCTATTGGCTTCTGTCTCGGGTTCTTCGGCCGACGTTCATCTAATGATTTTTCTGACGTTTCGCCAGCACGAGTGGCTGGCATTGTCAAAGCTTCACCCTCCATTGCCGGTGGTGAACTGGAGCCGAGCTCGCGGGCGCAGACTATATGTACCTGGCGCGCCAACGTCCGAGGGCTTCTCCGCGGTCATTTCCGGTGCGGTTCTCCTCTTGCTACCTGCGACGGTCGTTCGCTGCAGTACGGGAAGCCAGGATCCGTTGACCTTAAGGCTTTCCTCTTTCTTGTTCAAACTGTTCGCGTGTTTTTGTATTTCTACAGCTTCTCTGAACAAGCGCGTGTGATAGTGGTTCTCTACAGCCAGAACTTCCGTGTCGGCGAATTTTATTACGTGGTCGGTCTCATTCAGTGCGTGTTCTGCCACGGCCGATTTCTCCACCTGCCCCAACCTGCAATGTCGCTTATGCTCCTTGATCCTGGTGTTAATGGATCGTCCAGTCATCCCGACATAAACTTTTCCGCATGTGCATGGTATGCGGTATATTCCCGACATTGAAAGTGGGTCTCTTTTCTCCTTCGCCGATCTAAGACACTCTTTGATCTTCCTTGTCGGTTTGAAGATCGTCTTTACGCCATGTTTGCGCAATATACGGCCGATTCTGTCCGTCACTCTGGGAATGTATGGCAGAAAGGCCGTACCCGACATTTCTTTTTCTGGTTCCTTACTTCGCCGAGTGTTTGGCTCAGTTACACTTCTAATATAATTTGTGGAGTACCCATTGCTCCTCAGGACTGTTTCCAGGTGTTGCATTTCTCGTTTGAGGTGTTGCGGCTCACATATTCGTCCTGCTCTCGTTACGAGCGTACTAATCATGCCCCTTTTCTGGCTCGGGTGGTGGTTTGACAGTTTGTGCAGGTATCGGTCCGTGTGAGTCGGTTTTCGATACACGCTGTGTCCCAGGTTTTCGCCGTCCCTTGTGACCAGCACATCTAGAAATGGCAGTTTCTTGTCCTTTTCTACTTCCATGGTAAATGTTATGTTGGAAATGTTATGTTTTGTAGTAGCCATATTATCTAGAGTTCTTTGGAAACCCTTGGGAACAACAAAATGTACATTTCTTTTTCTTGACTACTTTCAAATTAACTAGTTTGTTTTATTTTCCATGGATCATTTGTATGGTAAATAGTAATGATGTGAAACAAGTCATTTTACATTCACATCACAAATTAAATTATAAATATGGTTACATGCTGAATGTTTATAAGTTTCTTTAAACATATAGGTGCCCATTAGCAATTCCTAGCTACCACTTTTTACATGTCACAAAAATAAAAATTCTTTTATGGAATAGGTTCAGTTTGTTTTCAATTTTTACTTTGCTATCAGACTTATCACTGGGTGAGTAATCAAAAATTTTGGTTGCAGCGTTGTGCACCCCATTCTGTGATAAAGACATCCTTAATTTGTAGTAATGAACGCCAATTTTTCTTCTTTTATTGTAATTATGGATCATTGTTCCTTTTTAACTGCAGTGGATTATTTGCAACAAACTCCATGAGAGAAGAAATATACCGTGAAGCAGAAGTCAAACTGCTTAATTCCTTAAACAAGTGTCTACAAGATGATAATGTGTGAGCACCACATGTTATTCCTATAGCATGGTTTGAGGAATACGACTTTCTTTCTGAAAGATGTGTTACTCCAGTATATTATTCTATATGGCATTATTGAATGAAAATATGCAGATACGTCAACTTACTGAATTGTTTTTCCCCAATATTTGCAATGATTCTAAGCGTAAATGTGGCTGTACTAAGTTGTTTTAGGAGTTCTAGAATGTGATTTTTCTAGTTTAAATTCTGATGAATATGGACACCCAAAATTTTTGAAGTTTCTGACCTGTTCCTTATATTCTCGCCGTGTGGTACACTTACCAGTGGGTTATTACCTCTAGAAGCATGAAACTGAATGTGTTGTGTTGTTTTGAAATTGAGAGGGAGACCATTTGTTGAAAACTACTAGATAACCATTTTAAGAACATCATTATAATTTTTTTGCTGCTGTTTGTGTGGTTTGATTGATTAAAATACTAGTGTCAGCTGCAAAAAGAATTTATTCTGCTTGTATATTAGACAGAAGGTCATTTACATATACAAGGAAGAATAATGGTTCTAATATTGAGCCTTGTCTAACCCCACATGTGATATCTCCCCAGTCAGAAGAATCTCCCTTATAATATTTCTTTAATTAGTAAGCACAACTTCCTGTTTTCTTCTGTTTAGGTAAGATACAATCCATTGGTTTCCTGTACAATCAACTCCTGGAGAATCTTTTCTGCATTCTTTTGGTTAAATATTACACTATCCATTGGTTGACTGTACTATCACCTCCCTAAAACCTCAGAGTCATATGCCTTACACAGGTCACAGAAAATGCCAACAGATACTACTTTGTTATTTAATACTTTTAAAAATTGTTGAGTGAGTGTGTAAATAGCATTCTCGCCTGAGCAACTCTTCTGGAATCCAAACTGTGATTTACTAAGGATGTTGTTGTTGTTGCCTTGGGACACTATTCTAGAATACATCACCTTCTCAAAAATTTTTGGAAAGTGGTATTATTAATGTAAAGAAAGCTTTCAATATGAAGTTTTTTATTACCTTGATCGCATGTATCTATACTGGATCTTTGGTGTGTATTGGAATTTGTGTATTTACTGTAATAACTTATGTAGAAGTAATTTTGTTGTATTTCACATTCACAGTCCATTACAACGGTACGAATACAAACGTGCAGTTAATCGCTCATTGTGATTTCATAACCTATACTCTTTGGGTATATTAAAAAGAAGGTATGTAAAATTGTTATTTTACATTTACAGTTACTATAGTGTAAATACTTTTGTAATTTTTGTAACCTTTCAGAACTGAAGATGGCAGCTTAGTCCTGTTGAAACTAGTAGTCCAGTGTACATACAAGTGGTCAAGGCAGTGAAAGACTTTGAATTGGAGGCTTTCTTTACATTGAATATTTGATTGCTCTCCAGCTGACAGTGTCAGGTATTTATCATGTTAGTAGTGAAATGGGTTGGTAGTTATTGAACATCTCTGTCACCTTTCTTATTTCAGTCTCTTTGGAAATATGCCTTGAGTTATTGATGCATTTCATTTTCCAGAAAAGACAGTGCTTATTATATGAGGACAATCTGTAGTACTCTGTTGGAAACACCACCAAATTCAGATGAGCTTTTATTTTTTGGAGAGTCTATAAGTTTCTTAATTTCATAAGAAGTCAGTGATACATCATATGATTGAATTGTATGAGAGTTGGTTTTCCAACATACTGCTGTGATCATTCTCTTGAACTGAAACTTCCTGGCTGATTAAAACTGTGTGCTGGACCGAGACTTGAACTTGGGACCTTTGCCTTTCGTGGGCAAGTGCTCTACCAACTGAGCTACCCAAGCACAACTCACGACCTATCCTCACAGCTTCACTTCTGCCGGTACCTCGTCTCCTACCTTCCAAACTTCACAGAAGCTCTTCTGCGAACCTTGCAGAACTAAAGTGTGCGGCATTTATGACGGCGGCCGAGTTTAGGTTCGTTCTGCACATCTGACGTCACAAAACACAGTCAGCCAATGAACAGAGAACGACGTTGCCAGAGCTCGACTGCAGTGCAGAGCACAGACGAGTGTCTTCAGTTTTAGAAACGTTTAGTCATAAATAAAGTAATTGAACAAAAGCAATGTCTTGATGGCAGACTTTCTTTTATAGAAAGTTTGGAAAAAGCATTCTTTATACCAAATGCTTCATATTCTACTAATTAATTAAACAAAACAAGCAACAAGCCCCCTAATTCAGGCGATAGCAAGGAAAGGTGTTTGTATCATTCCCACTAATCGCTTTTTCGCAATAAAGAACAGCGGTAATTGTTTATTTCCTATTGTACTTCGACGAAACGTAAGTAATTCATAATCATACCAACAATGTTTGTCGGTATTTTGCGTGATATTTTAAAGTCCTCCGGGAGATATATTGAATGACGAGCTGCGTTAGCGTAATGGTTACCGTGTAAGGCTGCTAAGCGAAAGGTTCTGAGTACAAACCTTGATCAGTGCTTAATATTTTCTATATTTGAAAACAATATGGAAGTGTCTTACTTGATGAATTTTGTTCGTTTGAATGTACTTTTTTGAAATTTCTTGTGACAACTAAGATCGACCATATGGAAAGTATACGCTATGGACTTTTACCTCTGCAAACTCTTCAAAATTTTGTGCAGTGGTTTACTACATCTAATGCTGCACAATAACTGTGTTGAACATCGAAACAAAATTAAGTCATTTATGGGGGGAAGGTATCAGTCAAAAAGATGTGTAAAAATCAAATTTTTGGGCCAAATAGTTTTTGTGAAATCGAATGATAAAGTGTGTCAAAGCAGTCGAAACACCATGTGTCTGCACAGGCGAGCAGTGCAATGATGACAAAATCACGCACATCGCGGAATGAGGGGAGCACGCCTCTGTAGCAGCAAAAGGATTAATGCGGCCATGGTGACTTTACTTCATAAACTGCGCGCTCCCCCCTAAACGTAACTTTGCGAACTATACTATTGCGCTGCTTCTCTTGGCGCGTACAACTGGCAACGCAGCAATCTCCTGCGTCTGGGTGGGCATGCGCGAACCGCCAAGATAAAAGAATTGAACTATAGCACTCCTGGAAGAATGGATATTGTGGAGACATGGCTTAGCCACAGCCTGGGGGTGTTTCCAGAATGAGATTTTCACTCTGCAGCGGAGTGTGCGCTGATATGAAACTTTCTGGCAGATTAAAACTGTGTGCTGGACTGAGACTTGAACTTGGGACCTTTGCCTTTCGCGGGCAAGTGCTCTACCAACTGAATTACCCAAGCACGACTCATGACCCATCCTCACAGCTTCAATTCTGCCAGTAACTCGTCTCCTACCTTCCGAACTTCACAGAACTCTTTGCAGAAGAGCTTGGGTAGCTCAGTTGGTAGAGCAATTGCTACAAAAGGCAATGGTCCCGAGTTCGAGTCTCGGTCCGGCTCACAGTTTTAATCTGCCAGAAAGTTTCAAATCAGTGCACACTCCACTGCAGAGTGAAAATCTCATTCTGGATTCTCTTGAACTGTTTATCCCTATGCCTTCTATATTTAAGAAATGGTTATTAAAAATGTTTATTACTTGTATTGAGTAGTTTTTGTAGCATGTAGCTACTGCAGGACATTTACTTGTTCTTGATGACAGGTTAAGTTTCCCTTTTCCTTTCACAAGATACTTTCCTCCCTTTAGTGATCCATGGTTTGTATGTGGCAGGCTAATATCTTTTCTGATTAGTTTGTATGGAAAGCTATTTTTAGCTTATCATATATAATTTCTGTACACTGTTGTCTACCTTTTAAACATGTCTCCAGCAGTTGCTTGAGTTTTACAGTGACATAAATAATGTTAAAACTCATGGAACATACAGCAAAAGATTCTGCTGCTGGCATACTTGTGATAATTTCAACAAGATCTGCTAGAACATTTGCTTTGAGCCACAGAAAGTGTGGTCTTGCTTTAATTAACAGTAGTGCATTACTCATAATGAAATGTTGTCTTGCCTTAATTAACAGAATTACTCATAACCAAGTGTTAGTGATGCTGCAGTGTTAAGTGAGCTCCTGGCCCATCAGAAATCCACTGTGGTTCATAGAGTATATGAGAAGAGTGCAAACTTCAAGCTCAGGCTTCCGTCCTCTGCAAATGAACTTACAGCATAATGTTAGTCATTGGCAGGAATGCTTCACAACTCTATCGTAGAAGAATTAATTGTCGACCAGCTAGAGCTAGAGTGTGGTTACCGGTATGAAAACAGTGCCCAGTCACTTTAAAGGAGTTTCCTTTCATCTACTGTTTTAACCACAGTTGCAGTGTTCAATGTCCATAACAGATACATCAGCTGCAGTGCCTAAGATAAATCAATGTCAAATCATGGGACACTGCAGATGTTGCTTGCCACAGCTGACCCAATTCAAAAAGACCAGTGCCAGAAATGACAGAGCAAGGTTATTGGTGAGCAACATAGTGCAAAATCATGAAACGAATTGTTTCTAGGTATAAAAACCAAATAACCAAGATGTGATGATAACCAGTACACCCAGTCCCATAGCAAGAGCTGAGCCTGTATAAGCATTTCAGACACAAAGATACAGTGTCATGGATATAAATTCATTGAAGGTTTTGCGGAAGGGAAGAATAAGAAATCAGAGAACTTCATTTTATGATTATTGAGAAATGACTTTGCAGGTTGAAGTTTTCAGGCTCAATGTGTTAACATCTGTAATACTAGCACAAACAGGATTAAAAGAGGACTGAAATCAGCTACAAACAATAATGTTAGTATTTGCAAGATATGACAAGAAAAACCTTCAGATGTACCTGCTTGATGATAGCAAATTTGTCACCAGAGGCATTTAAACAGCTGCCGTGCATCCTATCATACATATTGGCTGCATCCACCTGGTTCAGCTTCCTCACTGTCACTTTTTCCAATATCTCGGCTCCACTAGTCTACATACTCATTCATTAGCTTCATACCCTTAGTATAAGTTAGTTTCATGATCAAGCTGCCACACAATTGTTGAGCATTCATTTGCTCAGGCAGTGAGTTGATGGGCTTATACAAAATGTTGCAAGTACTCTCTATGAGCAATATTATATTCTTCATATAGACATGATCTTCAAACTTCTCTACCACCAACTATTAAACAATTACAATATGCAGACAATGTGTGCCTTTACTCAGCAGTCATGTTTCTCCAGTATACTTGCCATAGTCTAGATCAGTAGTTGCTAGACTTTTTTGTTTGAGAGCCAACACAGACATTGTGGGGTGGCATCTTGGGCAGCACATGTATCGATCTTATTATTGATTGGTAACATACATAAATTGTATGTTATGAGCTTTCCTGGCTATAGTAATGGAGTGATAAGTTGGCTGGTGGCCCCCAAGTACATATCGTCATAAGTCAGCACCATTCAGAACACTTCTTGTCAACTGTTTTCTATTTCAAAATGTAGCCCCTCCCCACTCCTGCCCTCCCTTCAGAGATCCCAAAGTTGTGACACTGTAATTTCCTGATGAAGTGGTATTGTGTTAAGTGAGCAGACGTTAACTGATTATTTTAAATGCAATTTGTGACACAATCACAAATATTTACCACTCATTGTGTTGTATTACAAAAGCCCTAATTTAATTTCATATTCCTTGCTGCAAATATGTAATACATTTGAAGATGACTGTCGCTGTAATGCGCAGTCACAATTCCATGTTACTTCTGCTTAAAATGTACACCATAGCAGCTGATTGGTATGAGGCACACATCGCCACGAGTTATCAGCAATGGAAGATAAACAGTAAGGCAGTCCCCTCTCACATCCTCTAACCGCACAGTGACCACACTAATTGCCCCTCTGTCTCTGAGGTAAGTGGCCAACTTTACTTCTCTCTCAGCTGAATTCACAGATGTCAATTAAAGTTAAGGACATCTTAAAATTTTACTGTCTCTGTAAGTATTTTTATTTGTTACTGATTATGAACAGGAAAACTACACTCTGAGGAAGCTGTCAGTGTTAGCTGATGTTTCTGCATTTGGCTGTTAGATGCTGGAAGCTTAGTGTTGTAAAATATGGAGGAGACTGCAGGCCACATGAATACTTGATTTGGGCTACATGCAGCCTGCAGACCACAGTTTGATGACTGCTGGTCTAGATTATGTTGTCATATTTTGTGACAGTTGGCTGATCAAAAAAGGGTTGTAGCAATACCACCTCACAAATCACAAGTTGTTGTGTTTCCTCACAAATATCTCCAGCACCTTGCTTTGAAGGTGAAATTGGGAAAGCAAATAATATTAGGAATATTGTGATTCTGGGGACTAATTTAGGACTCATGACTAATAGCAGGCTTCTCAGGTTAGAAAAAGCTATAAAGATTCTACACACGGTGTCCAACACTTACATCAAGTTAGTAGTCATGACATTATACAAAATACAGTACTGCTGTATTTGAATCTGTATTCTAGAAAAGCCTTAGACACAAATCAATGCTCTGCTGTGGGAAACTACAGAGTGCTCCTTAGTGTATCGTGTTAGTTACTAGCAGATAAATGTATGTTACAGAGAATCCAGACTCTTGATACCACATGCTTACGTGTTAACTAAGTTATAAGAGCTCCTTCAAACCATTTATTGTTTCTATCTTGAAATATAATGCACACTGCTGAGTAGTAATGGTAGAAGTGCTTCCTTACTACCCAGTACACATAAATAACCAGCACTCCAAAATTTATTATCCTCAGATTGTCAGTTCACATAACATCCATCTGCTACCCAAATGTGAAGTGTCAAATATAATGATGTATTCAAGGAAATTGTGCAATTGCAGTAGACAGGTGTGATTAAAATATACAGTGATGGCCTAAATTAATTGATTAACCTCCCATGTATCAGTTGCATCTTCTTTTGTCCTGGTCACCAAGCAGAATAAATATATCCCCACCACCAATGCAAATATTTACTGTAGAGGCAGTGGCTGTCGTACATGCTTTACAGTTTATGAAGCCACTTGAAACTGAACAGGATTGTCATATTTGACTCATTAAATGTATTAGAAGCTTTCAGTGCCCCCAGCACTGCAGAGGGACAACATTGTTAATCCTGTTATAATAATACAGTACTGTAAGTGGTTGAGCTGCATAGCTGCAGCAGTATGGAAATTGGGTGAACTCCCATTGTATGAAAGATTCCAACAAAATAAGTGTGGGCCTTCTTGCAAAGGACACCACAAGCACTTCCTTATCCCACATTTCACTGCAACAGCTACAGCCTTGAACTTAAAAGTGAGGCCACGTAATGTGTGGAAAGAAGAGTGGGAAAAGATGCAATGGCAGAGAGGTGACCAGTACTATAATGTGCAACCTGATTCACCCAGAGTATCGTAATATATGGACTGGACATCCAGCAGATGGAGATCAAATTCTCTACCTGTTACTACAGCAGTTCTATAAGGTTCTGTCATAGTGTCTTTCTTTTCTTAATATACATGAATGGTCTACCTAGTTCTTTGCCCTACTACGCAGTAATATAAGCTGATGTTACAACACTCACAATGACATATCCTAGTAGAACTTAAGTCAAAAGGAAAACTGTAATAGTTTTATTTGTCCATGGACCATTCTGTTCAGAGGTATTGGACACATCATGTTTACATGGAATTTGAAAATTACACACTTAAAAGTTTCTGAATTACACAATTACTTGAAAATGTCAATAAGAGGAATGATTATCTTAGTATATAAGCATCTAAAAGCACTGATATGCATTTTTCATTTTTACATGGAGTTACACAGATATATTTGTATAGAAGATGTGCTTATTTATCTTAAAATATTTTCTTATGAACAGTGAATATGTACAGATGTAATTATTGTAGTTTGAAGTCACTTTGTGCTATCTGAAGAAAATATTTGCATAGTTACATGTGAACACATTACTTTAACTTTTAACCTCAAGGTATTGGTTAACTCTGTATGGCCAAATTTTAACAAAGTGACATTTTAATTTACTTTTGAAAGCACATATTTTCTCTCATCTCTATATAGTGTGGTAGAGTATTGTATAGAAAGCATCCCACTTTTACAAGCTCTTTGTCTGTTAATTAGAGCTGAGTTTTTTTCAGTGTGATGATAATTTTTATTTCATGTGTTATAGTTACAGGTGTCTCTGTTTAATGATGCAGTGTGATTAATTTTTAGATAAGTAATTGTTTCATTTATGTACAATGATGATACTGTAAATATGTTGAGTTCCCTGAGTTTATTTCTACAGGAATCTCTAAAAAATAATTTTGCTATATAACTTACAAATTTGTTTTGTAGTTTTAATGCTCTTTGTATGTGCCATTTGCAGCATTTCCCCAGACCAGGATACTATATGATGTTTGTGAATGGACTAGCCCATAGAACACTGTTTGTAGTGTTCGTGTATTGTCCTTAATATTTTTCTAATCAGAAATATACCTGAAATCATGTTACAACAGATATTATTTACATGATTCTCCTGTGTCAAGTACCTATCCACTATTATGACCAGAAATTTGTAATTTTCTGCCTCTTTTAGATCTAAGTCTAAGCATGACAATGATATTGTTCAACTTGAGTGTTTTATTTGCATGTATTTGCATATATGTGCTTTTGTTAACATTGATAAAAATATTATTTTCGCTGAAGTAATTGTTTCCATTTTTCGTACTTAGAGAAGCTTTCTTTTGTAAGTCATCTGTTGAAACACAGCTTGTAACAAATGGAAATGTCATCTGCGTACATTACAGTATTTCCACCTACTATTTTGGGCATATTGTATACGTATAAAATGAAAAGTACTGGCTGAAGCATTGATCCTTGAGGCATACAATATCTTAACAAAGTCAGAATTTGAATAGACATTTGTAATAGGATTGTTCTCTTTGTTTTATTTCTGCACACTGTTCTATTCTCTATTTTCCATGATATTCTCTGCTTCCCCCCTTTTACCACATCACTGGAGCTATTGTAACGATATGTTGAGCCATACACAATCAAAGGCATGTGAAAGGTCAAGAAATAAACCACAAACTTCCTTCTGCTTACCTAATGCCTTAGTTACAAATGTTAAAAACTCCGCTGGTGCTGTTTCAGTGGCTCCACGCTTCCTGAACTCATGCTGGGCGTAATTCAAAGTGCTGCATTGTTTTACAAAATTTGCTATTCTGCCTGTAATTGCACTTTCTATTAATTTAGATAGGGCAGGTGAAACATTAATGGTTTGTAATTTCCTGGGTATTCCTTGCTGCCCTCTACATAAATAGGGATCACTTCACTCCTTTTTAAACATGCCAGAATTGTGTTTTTTTTTTTTTTTTTTCTGGTCGTGGTTAACATGTCTGTGTAGTGACTACAAAAAAGTGAACCAATACTAAATAAAAACAAAATAGAAGCAATATACTTCTATCCTTACAAACTAAGTGAAAATGTAAATGAGAGTGAATGTGTCAGACTATTAGAAACTGATTTTGACCAACAACAGAAATGGGATGCAACACACACAGACCATTTGTGCATTAAACTGTCATGCATGATTTTCTTACTATACAAATTAAAAACCTATGTTAGCAAGGAACAGGTTCAGTCCTCATATTATGCTTTCTTCCACTCTGTTTATGGAAATATCATATGGAGCAACTCTTCTGGTACAAAAAAAATGTTTATGTGGGAAAATAAGCAATGAAAACTATTACAGACATTCTAAAAAGTTGTGCCAGCTGCATTTCACAAACTAAATATACTAACTGTATCTTCCCTGTACATGAAAGTCTTATCTCCTGTCAGTAAAAACAGCCAGAGACTCTAAGTTCCAGGAGATTTTTTATTTAGTCACTGTATTTTTATTTATTTATTTATTTATTTTCTGTCCATATAACAAAAAGTTTTTGGACATTGTCAGGAAAATTTAGATTACATTACACATATACAGTAAAATATTTATATTCTTTCATAACAACATATGGATCAGACACATGTCTGTACACATTATTTTTCAAAAGGGCACTACAAGTAGATTCCTCTATAGTGTAACACAATTTAGCTTATATTTATAATAGTTCAGTACACATAATACAGTGTATAATTACATTCTTTCATACCACTGATAGGCCGGAGACATTGTCTATATACACTGTTTTCTAAGATGGCACTACAACGTAAAGTTCTCTACAGAGTAACAACACTTCTCTATTAATAATTGCTTCAGTCTACTCTTTAGCATATTTAGATTTACTTTCTTGAGTTCACAGGGTAGTGCATTGTAGAAAATTGCTCCCATTCTGTGTGGGCTGTGGTCCGTTGCCTTTTTATTGGTCACAATTCTATGAAAATTTTCCCTTCCCCTTGTATCATAGTTGTGTACATTACTGTTTCTCATATTAAATTCAGGATTTTGTTTCACGAACATGACTGTCTGCAGTATATACATGGAGCACACTGTAAGAATTTTATATTTTCTAAAGATGTCTCTACAAGGCTCTCTTTTCTTTACCTTGGCTACCATTCTTACTACCTTTTTTTGTAATCTAAAAAGTCTATCTATATGAACTGCTGATGCCCCTCCCCATATCTCAATACCATACTGAAGGTGCGGATGAATTAACCCAAAATATATTTGCCTTAAAGTATCATGGTCCAAGAAGGCTGAGACCCATTTCAGTAGATACACATTTCTACTGATTTTCTTCCAAATATTATCTACATGGTCTTTCCATGATAAGTGTTCATCAACAATGATGCCCAAAATTTATGTTTATTTGCATATGCAAGATCCAATGGGGATGTAAATACAGTATCAGTTATGGCAGCATTATAACTGTGGATGAACCTCATTATTGCCGTTTTGTCTTTATTTACAAGAAGCTTGTTTGCTGTAAGGTATGCGGACAGAGTATTGAAACTGATCTCGGTACTGTTAGCTGCAGACTGCATATCACTGCCACAGCTGATGAAGGATATGTCATCGACATAGCTTACGACGACGCAATTTTGGGGTTCAAATAAGTTATTTACATATACAAGGACCAGAAAAGGCCCTAGTGTGCTTCCTTGAGGCACGCCACATTGAAGTGTCCTGATGTTTGATTTGGTTGTTAGGAGCTGCTCATTATTTTGATAAGTTAGCTTTACACACTGTTTCCTGTCTTTCAAATATGAGGTAAGTAGTTTCAAGGCTAGTCCTCTCAACCCGTACTCTTCTAGCTTACACAGAAGAATGGTATGATTCACAGTATCAAAGGCTTTACTCATATCTAGGAAAGTGCCTATTACCTTGTCGCTTTTGTCCAGCTTATTTAATATTTCATGTATAAAAGATGCTACTGCTGTTGTAGTAGATCTCCCTTTTCTAAATCCATGTTGTAGGTTGTTTAACAGATTGTGTTTGGTGAAATATGATTCAACTTGATTTAATATTACTCTCTCTAACAATTTGCCTAGTTCTGAGGTTAATGATATTAGCCTGTAGTTTTTAGTGTCAGTTTTTAATCCCTTTTTATGCACTGGTATAATTTCAGTAATTTTCAAAAGGTCAGGGAATACTCCATTTCTGAGGGAGGTATTTATCAAGTGAGTCAAGGGTTTCACTAATTTATCACTGCATTCCTTTAGCAGTTTAGATGAAATGTTGTCACAGCCACAAGACATTTTTGGTCGAAGTGCTGATATGATTATTAGGATGTCCCTCTCAGTAATGCTGTGGATACAAAAGGACTGGCTAGATTTTCCAAGACTAAAATTTTGTGGCTTGACATGAGCTTCATTTGTACCTACTGTACTGAAATTTTGTATAAATTTCTCACACACTTCTTTTGGGTCATTTATTTCTTCGCCATTTTCTTTTAATGTTATGCTGCTGTGTTCATAGGAATTCTGTTTCCCACTTTCTTTATGCATTATTTTCCAGACAATTTTACTGATACAGCTAGAGTTCCTTATTTCAGAGGTACATTTCTGTGCTTTTAGGTTAGTCAAGGACTCTCTGTATGTTTTTCTGAGCAGTTTATATTTTGTTGAGAAATGTTGTAGTTTACTATCTCTAAAAAGTATATAGCAATCTTTCATTTTCTCCCTCAGTTCAATAATTTCAGAAGAGAGATTCTCGGCTTTATGGTTTACAGCTTTATTTACTTTTTTAACTAAAGGACAGGTTTCATTTAAAGTGTTACTGAATAGCTTATAGAAATATTCCCATTTTTCATTCACTTCAGTTGCATTGTACACTGGTTCCCATTTTTCATTCCCTAGTGCCATCTTAAGTTTATAATAATTAAATTTTCTTTTATATATAACTGTATCACTTTCAGCTATGGAACAAGAAAGAGAAATAATATAGACTTATGTTTTGAGTCCCAAAACAGCTTCAAATATACTGACATAAAGCTGTATAATATACTGCTGCTGGCAGTGAGAGGACTCTCATACAGTTCCTTTGAGAGGTATGTACAGAAACTATGGTATGAATCGACAACCATGTTTATGAATTAGGAGAAATCTATAATAGTGTGATATCTTAACCAAACATTTAATTTTCGATGTAAATATAAATGTAATGTCCAATTTTTAATGTAAAACTTTACTATTGTGTACGTGTCAAAACAGATATTATGTACATGACCAATAGCTGTTGAAAAAATACAAATTAAATAAGTATCTAGTGTCAGTGGTAACAGCTGCCATCTTGGAAATTTCCTTAATCACCTCCACAGGGTAGGCAACTTGATTATGTGACTCAGCGTCAGAGTGTGATGTAAAATCAGAATAAATAGAAACTTACAAAATAATCAGAGACTTGTTAGGAGACTGTGATCAACACTTCTGATTAACAGCTTCATTGTGCTTTATATGTACTTACAAAAATTGATTGTAATCAATAGCTGTGCCACTAATGTGATATGATGCTGGCTGAATCATATGTACACCAAATGACAATAAAATTAAATAAAAAAACTGATGTAAACAATTCCTTTTGTCAATTATTTTCTTTCAAGAAAACATATGATTCCTCATATATTTTGAACATTTTTATGGATGTATTGTCTACTTGTATCCAGTCTTTTCAAATAATTAATGTTTTGGGTATTTATACCAGCTTTGAAAATAAGATCATACTTATTTTGTGTAGTCCTCTATGTGAATTGTCTCTTTATTTAAGACTCACCATTAGCAATTTAGATTTTCACATTTGTCCTGGTTCTTGCAATTTTGCACTTGAGATTGTAATTCCTACTTCTGGATAAAGACAAGAGAAGTGTGTTATAGGTGGATTACTACTGAAATTTTTTTTGAGCGCAAGTGTTTCAGTTGTCACCTGATTGAAAAACTACCTTGTAGATCGAATTTAAACTTTATATGTTGCATTGTTGAAGTCATAAATTATTGTATATGGAACAGAAAAATACACATATTAACTACATAGATCATAAAACAGGGAGGATAACATGCTTGGTTCCGATTAACTACTTACTGGCACAAGAAGAATTTTGGGTGTGGCATCAAAACGTATTTCTGTGAATGTCTCGACAATAAAGTCAACTTTCACAGAGTTTTTGTTTTTTGTATATCTTAAAGTGCAATTTTGTCGTTTAGTAGAAACCATTCAACAGCATGAGTACAAATTTTAAGGTAGGAAAGTAGTATACAAAGTAAGAGTATTTATGAGAAAATTGACCCAGAACTTCTCTAAGTGCCAGGAATGGATTGTTGCAACAATTTTGTTTAACTTTGGTTGTAAATTGTCTGTGTACTTAAATTAATAAAATCCACTTTTATGTTGTGTAAGCATATCATATATAAATACATCATTTATTGTAGTATCATCATAATTTAAGGCGAAAAACAAAAAATATTTTAGAAACAGATAGCTTTTATTTTGTCTGGTTTGAAATTGAAACCACCAAATAGAATTCATTGTTATATTTCATCATTTGTATCCTGTAAATACTGAATGGTATGAGACAGAGAAAACTGCCTTATCTTTTTCTTATCACACTGTAAGTAGTGGGGAGGGGGCATGATAATTATGATAATAAATAATCACTCGCACTCCCATAAAAATATGAATACTTCAATTCTCGCAGTATCTACAGAAAGCGTGTAGCATAGAGCACATACTACAGAGAACTGATCTGGCAAAGATACAGTTGTTATTGCTGCGGTAGTGCAGCGATATTATTGAGGGGTAGAGCCAGTGGTTCTGTATCCACACAGAGCCTTTCGCCCCCCCCCCATTCCCCATCCCCCCATTCCCCCCCCCCCCCAACCACCACCACCACCACCACCACCACCACCACCACCACAGCATGGTGACTTGTGTACATCATGATGCATTGTCCCAGTGGTGATAGCAAGGGCCGGCATATTGTAGTCCGCCGAGTGCCTGGGCGGCCATAAAGGGTGGCCAGCCCATGATGTCAGCGGTGGTGTTGATGGGTCGGTGGCAGTGTCTGTTGAGGTGTTGGTGGCTGGTGGTGAGTCCTTCAGTGTTGGTGAGGCTGTTGGTCCGCCAGTAGTGGTTTCCGGAGTGTCAGTTGTCGTCACAAAGTGCTCCGGGGCCAACACGAGCAGGTAGTCATCCAAAGAAAGTGAATTTCAGACCTTCTGTGTCAATCGTAGGAAGAAGCAATTTGCAGTGCTCTAATGACATAAAGACCGTGTTGTAGCCCAACTGTCTGCTGTCGAATTTGGCCATAACCACGAGTAGTGACTCCTGCGGTGTTGTGGAAATGTCTTCCGGGAAGTCATCTCGCAGATCTAGGCCAACTGTAAATTGGCCTGAAGGACCTGGAGATGGGGCCGATGGAGTGTAAACACCAGGTGTGTCTGCTAAAGTCCATGCCGATTTTAGGCGGTTCAGCGACACTGTTGTCATTTTTCAAGCTTATAAGGTATCAAAAGTGTTGCCCTTGTTTCAACACCTTGGAGGGCGGGTTTGATGGTGTCAGTGCTGAGCATGACGTGTGTACATGATTGGAGGTCCTTGTGTACAAAGATGGTTGGTTTGGCATGGTGGGATGGCAGTGAGATGGCAGATGTGGTGGATGTGGTCCCTGCCACGTTTTACTAGATCTGGTAGATTGACATCCACGTGGTAGGTGGTTTGTGATATGAACTCTGTTGGGAGGGTGATCGGTTCCCTGTAGAGTACTTCTGCCAGCGAGGCATCCAGATCTTCTTTGTAGGCAGTTTGTATGCCCAGCAGCACCCAGGAGAGGGTCTCTGTCCACTCCTGGTTGTGACATACAAGCGCTGTCTTGAGGATGCGGTGCCACCATTCCACAAGTCCGTCGGATTAAAGATGGTAGGCCATCATGTGGAACCGGTGGCACCCACAGAGCCGCCAGAGCTTGGAGAACAGGGCTAACTCGAACTGCTGGCTCTGGTCTGTTGCCAGGGAGTCTGGGCAGCCAAAGCATACAATCTATAGTGTGATGAAAGCTCGGGCTATGGTGTTGGCCGAGATAGCAGTCAGAGATGTGGCCTCCACCAATCGAGTTGTCCTGTCTATGGCTGACAAGAGTACTTTATCCATTGGAAGTGGCCTTTCAGGATGGGAAATTTTCCGAAGGTCAGTTGGGCCTGACTTCGTGTCGTGGCCCGTTAGCATTGGACGCAGGCTCTCGTCCATGCAGCTCAGTTTTATGTTTGTTCAAACTGAATGTTCCATTATGAGTTTCAGTGGCAGGCATACTCCAGTGTGAGACACGTTGTGGAGGAGGTCAAAAACTGTCTTCCTGAAGTTGTGTGGGATGATTGGTCATTGCCTACCATGGGATACATCACACCAAACTAGTTTGGTTGTGCCTGCGGTGGTGCACTGCCTGAGCAGGAAGCCCTTTGTGTGTCCAGATAGCAGGTTTTGAAGGTCTGTGTCAGTTGCTTGTGCCTCTGTTAGTTGGTTGAAGTCGAGTATGCTGACATGGCAGTGAGTCGTGAGAGGCAGTCAGCCACCATGTATTTTTTTCCCCCTACATAGCAGACATCAGTAGTAGATTATGGAATCAAGTCCAGGTGGTGGAATCATTGACGGGAGGTATTGGCTGTTGGATTTTTAATAACGTCAGAGCCAGAGGGCGGTGGTCTGTGCAGATAGTAAGCAGCCGGCCTTCGATGCCATCTTGGAAGTACCAAACTGCCTCGTATATTGCCGAAAGCTCACAGTCAGAGGTTGGTCACATTTTCTTGGAGTCGGTAAGTTTCTGTGAGAAAAACTGTAGGGGCTCAGTTGTGCCAGGGAGACTTCCTGTTGTAGCACTGCTCCAGTCGCCCAGTGGCCTTTAGTTTGTGAGGGGCGAGGCAGTGGGGTCAGCATCAGACCGGTGGAACAGGGGTAGTATTAATTCTGTGTACAGTACCATTGCGTACAGTGTTAATCTTTTTATGGGGCTGATGTGGAGTAGCATGTGAGGCACACAATCTGCTCGTGGAGGCAATGTCACTGTTTAGACTCGCGAGGGCAATATCACTGTTTTTGCGCGGTCTGCTTGCAGGAGCATCATCACCACAGGTAAGAGACACTGGACTGACCTGTGGTTCTGAAGGGTTGGCAGCATCTTGGATGGGCGGCTCTCATTGTTGCTGGTGCAACGACAGCCATTGCTGTGTGATGTGCAGCTGTGTTGTAGCTCAGAGCAGCTGTTGCAGAAGTGTTAGTTAGCCTCGTGAGCTGGCATTGGTGCGATGGAGGTCAGTGTACTCAGTAGTCACAGTTTTAAACTCCTCAGGCAATGCGTGGCACTTTAGTGTGAGGTCCAGTACTATTTCAAAAGTAGGAGGAGCAGGCGGTGGAGTCTTGTCCATCGGTAAGTGATCACTGTTTACTCCACTGATCGGCATGCGGCCGTCACGATGTAGTAGTAAGGCTCTACCCAGGTCCAGCAGAAGATTATAATGCCTCAAAAAATCTGCGCCCATCACTGCCTCTACAGTGTCAGCCACAAAAACGTCCATAGATGAGGGGTGTGGTTGTCCAGTTGAACTATGGTAGAGGCTGTGCCTATCACAGGAGTCACTGAATTGTTCAAGGTGAGTAGTTGTATAGCGGATGGTGTACATTTTCCAGGTGCCAGCTGAGGGAGCAGAGTGCTAAGATCGGCACCTGTGTTGACTAGGAAGTACGCTCTAATATGGTTGTCATAGACGAAGAGCCACACGCTCCATTAGAATGTAGATGTGGGATATGATGAGTGTTGTTGTGTTTCGTAGCAAGGTAGCTTGAAGCAGGGGAGTGACCTCATGCAGCTGTGTCAGGCTACTGTAGTAGTTTGGGTAGCTGCAGGATGGATGACAGCAGCATGCATTGGCACCGAAGCATGCGTGGAACCAGCAGAGGCGGTGCAGCTGAGTAGTCGCAGAGTCCTGGCCAGATGAATTGTTGTGACGGTTAGGCATGGGTTGCCAGCTGGGGGTGAAGGCGGCAGGTGTTTGTTTACATTCCACTACAAATGTGGGTCCGTCATGGTATCTGATTGTTGGTGCCTTATTGCAGCACAGTCTTGCAAGGCAGCTGCGGGTGTGGTGTGGAAGGGCTCAGGTGAGGTTGAAGCAGCTCGGCAACTGTCAGTTGGCTAGATGCTGTGCAGTGAATGCTGCACAGTGGCCTCCATGGGTGCGGCCGGTATGTTTGCAGGCATATTGAAAAGCCATAGTGACCAGAGGGCATGATCTGGTAAGAGATTTGTGTCAATTTGGACGTGTAACCTGCGCCACAGAGCTGATGTGGTCCAGCGATGTCTCAACGATGGGTAGGAGGAGTCATTGTTCAAGTGAATGCAAGAGGCACTGTAGTATGAGCATTTCCACTGTCTCATATCTGTCAGTGGTTGGTGCTTGCAATAGGAGGCCACTGATAAGATTGGTGTTGGTGTGGAGGTGGTTCAAAAGCACCAAAAACTTGCCATGGTTGTCTGTGATTCCAGCCGATTGCATCATGCATTCTGAATGCGAACCATACTTGTGGAGAATCAACTTGGAGTGGCAGCAGATGTAACTTGGTGTGTGGTCAGTGTTAATCTGCCTGGTGGCAAGGGGCCGGGACCAGGATGAGGTTGACCGAGCGAGGTGGCGCAGTGGTTAGACACTGGACTCGCATTCGGGAGGATGACAGTTCAATCCCGCGTCCGGCCATCCTGATTTAGGTTTTCCGTGATTTCCCTATATCGCTCCAGGCAAATCCTGGGATGGTTCCTTTGAAAGGGCACGGCCGACTTCCTTCCCCGTCCTTCCCTAATCCGATGAGACCGATGACCTCGCTGTCTGGTCTCCTTCCCCAAAGCAACCAACCAACCAGGATGAGGTTGTTGTAATCATGCAAAGTACATGGTGCAGGTTTGTGAACACCATCTGGTGGCACTGATAGCGGCGGCAACTGGCGTTACAGCACGGTAGTTGCAGTAGGTATGTCGGTAATGTGAGTGCCGTAATCAACTGTCACGGGACGCGGAGCGTGTGTCGTGGCTGGTGCTTCTGCGTCATGAAGGACGGTGTCATAGTGGGGTACCAAAGAACGCAGTGCAGCGGAAAGGTCCTGGTTGGTGGCAGTTGTGGTGGATGGTGTAGGTCACCAAAGTGGTGGTTGTTGTAGGTACTCCTTGTGTTCCCATGATGTGTTGGTCACAGTTGCGGTCAAGCTTGCCATATTGATGTCTGTGGTCACGAGGTGTCAAAACCCTGCGTGATTGCGGGTAGACATGGTGTGTCTGCTTGTTGAGTGACGTCATGTGGCAGGCATGGCCCGGAGCACGGCTGATGTCAGTGTGATGTCATCATCATGACGTGATGTGGGTTGCAGTGAGACCATAACAAGTGTGATGTCACCCGGGTAAGATCCAGTTTTGTGTGGAAAACAGGGCTGTGGAAAAACATTGGCACAGGAAGGTCATTAGTAGGACAGATTTGTCCTCATTAATCTGTAAATATTGGTTCTCTGCAGTGGAAGGCAGTCATATATGGTGGCGATTGTTTGTCAACATTGCGGTACTCTGGAGAATGTCCATAATTTGGTACGTTGCACATGGAATTTCGATACGCGCTGAGTCATTAGAATGAAAATGAGTGTGGTGTAGTTCATTAATACTGTCACTGATTCATATATTACTAGCACTGGTTATGTGGGAAGTCGGGACGGCAGCACCCAGCCATGTGTGGTCACTGTTGATGGAGCATAGTTAACTAAGGGAGTCGCAGGCTTCATTCACCACCTTCAGTGATAACATTTTACTTGATTTGCGATTTAATGTGTTCATCCGTTTGGCGAGATGTAATGATGTCCTGGTTCAGCATTTGCTGAAACAATGAGAACATTGTCGACCTTTCGAGAACCACAGTTGCACTGGTTATATCATCTGGGAATCAGCAAGAACACCAAATAGATGCACAAATAAATCATCTGTAGTGATGCCAGGGGGATGAAACACCATCGTGGGACGTATTCTTCACGGCATGAAGTTTGTATCCCATGGTGATCAGTGGCATGCCGGCACGAGTATAACTTGGTATTTTGTGGCATGGTTGAAAAGAAAATAATGGGGTCACCACTGTAGGTAGTGGGATGGGGTGTGGTAATTATAAAGATAAATAATCACTTGCACTCCTGTCACTTATTATGAGTACTTTTATTCTTGCAGTGTGTGCACAATGCACGTAGCATAGAGTGTGTACTACAGAGGACTGATCTGGCAAAAATACAGTTGCTCTTGTTGTGGTATGGCAGCGATATTATATTCTGACAATATGTAAAACTTCACTTTTGCACTGTTCTTGTTTTGAAGAGATTAAAGGAAAGTTGCTGAATAGTAGAGTGTGGCTTGCTAACAATATAAATGATATGATGTTAATTTCTTTTAATTTCTCTATGGTATGCCATGCAGTTACTGTTTGATCCTGATTCTTCCTTGAGAGCTAAATTTGTCATATTGTTGTACCTGATGCAGCAAAATGTACTTGAATCCTCTGTGTGATGATACGTATATTTACAATTCCATGAGTAATGTATTTTGGATTCTTGTGGAAAAGTCTCTTGTATGTGAAGAAAAAAAATCAAATGTACATTTTACTTTCATCTGATTTTAAATTATGACAAAATGAAATGTCATTGTATTAAAGTAACAATATTAATTTTAATACAATCTAATAATTCATTTTAATAGTTTATGTGAAGATACTTTACACTGGAATAGGAGTTACCCTATGGGAAGTTATGTAAAATTTGGTCTTAAACGTCGCTGTAATATCCTGCAGGGGGGGGGGGGGGGGGGAACTGAACAGTGTAATTCTAGCACACTGCATCCATACAAACAGCTGTCATTTGAAAATTTCTGACAGCTGCCAAACACTTTACGTATACAAAGTATATCTCAGCCGGTGAAAATGCCAGCTGTCGCTATTGTATCAGAATGTTAGAGGATTAAGGAGTAAAATTAGTGAACTACATATTTCATTCTCAAATTAGTCGTCAAATCCAGCTGACATAATCTGCCCCTCTGAACATCGTGTGACTAGTGGTATAGATATGTTAAAGCGTTGCTGCATTTAGCTTAACATCTCACGTCTGTAGAACTGAAATGGAGAAAAAGGGGAGGGGGGGGGGTTGTCACATTTATCTGGAGTTGTTACACATTTAATAATATGTACTTAACATTTTTTCCCTTGGAGCTCTGTTGGGCTGTTTAATAGTGAAAAAGCAAAGAAGTAGAGGCTGCTGGTAACTTTAATACAGATTTTCTTAAGAAATACTTCAGTAAGAATTTGTTGCAGTCAGCAACATTATCATTCAATGTAATTCCTATTGTAAACTTCCCAACTAGGATAGCTAGTTGCTAAAAATCAGGCACTTATAATGCCTTTGTAGAAAGTTTTATGAACAAAATTATATTTAAAACCTAATAGTTAGTGGCCCCTTGAGACCAAGGCATGTAGTTCAGTACTGTATGTTAAATGTTGAAACTAATTAGGATTGATTATTTTAGGAAACTTCTCAAAAGTGAGAACTGTTATGAATTACACGGTACTCATGACATGAATAAAAAGTACATAACTTTATAAATAAAGTTCTTACCTTACTTGACAAACTGTTTTCCCTAAAAACAAATCCAGATTAGACCAAAGTAAGCAAAAACGCCATGGGTTACTCAAGGAAAAAAGGTTTCCTTTACGTCAAAGAGGAAACTGTACCTGTCATTCAGAAAAACCTCTAACATTGACACTAAAGCTCATTTCAAGGCCTACTGCAAAATACTGAAGAAGTT
The DNA here is from genome assembly GCF_023898315.1 of Schistocerca nitens. NCBI lineage: Eukaryota > Metazoa > Arthropoda > Insecta > Orthoptera > Acrididae > Schistocerca > Schistocerca nitens. The sequence continues at coordinate 602,389,417 of NC_064617.1, read as the reverse complement.
AATAGTGACATCAAAGCAAATGCATTACAAGAAAAAGATAATTACATCAGCTAATGAAATAAAGACAATGTGGGATGTACTGAAGGAGGAACCATAGATGAGGAGGAGCAGATGGCTTTAAAAGTAAATGATACTTTTGCAACAGATGTATGTAGTGTGCAGCACTTTTGCATTTCATAACTGTTACCGGAGAGAGAGGGTTGTCAGGTTCAGTAAGTGCTGTCATTCCCAGCTATTCCAAATAACTTCAGTAATACGAAATGACCACCTTCAACTCTAGGAGATGTAATGTCATCTGTGAAATGTTTGCAGTCAGAACATTCTAGTATTTATGAAAAAATATCAACAAAGTTAATTGAAGAGTACTCTCCTGAGTTTAGTAACATTTTAAGATATTTGTGTGAGCAGTCATCTGTCACTGGAACAATTCCAGATTGGCTGAAATATGCTGAAGCTAAGCCTCTGTATAAGAAAGAAGATAAAGAAATCTGTCAAAATTCTTGGCTGATCAGTGGAGAAATTTGAAAATTTGTGCCAGACTGGGATTTGAACCCAGGTCTCCTGCTTACTAGACCGATATTCTGACCACTACGCCATCCAAACACAGTGGTCATCACAACTGCACAGAACACCCTTCTGTCAGACCCAAATTCTTAACTTATCCGCACACTATTGATTCATTCATGGCATTTTGCAGATTCCCATAAAAGTTAAAGTTTGGTGAGCTTCTGCACTGAAGGGATCATGGCCATCCTCATCTTAATTATAATTATGTACAGGTGAGGACGGCCAGTGACCCCTTTAGTTCAGATGTGCACAAAGCTTGAACTCTTATGGGAGTCAGCAAAATGCCACGAATGATGACAATGATGGGCAAGGGGCAGAACATCAGTAGTGTGTGGATAAGTTGAGAATTTGCACCTGTGGGAGGTGTGTTAGGGTAGTTCATGCAGTTGCAATGACCACTGTGTCTGAATGACGCAGTGGTCATTGCATCTGCCTAGTAAGCCCAACACCCAGGTTCAAATCCCAGTCCAGCACAAATTTTCATCTTTCGATGTTAATTTAAATCAGTACTCACTGGCTGCTAATGTCTTTAATCCTTTTGTGGAGTGGTATCTATTCTTTTGGACATGTCCAAAAGTCACAGTTGGGACTTCTAAAAGGTTCCGATATGGAGAAGGCTATTTACTACCACAGTGAGAATATACTTAAAGCATTAGATAATAAATTACAGGCTACGTGTAATCTGTGATACATGAAATGAGTCTGATTGTGTTAATCACAATATACTTTAAATAAATTAGAATATTATGGTGTATATTTAGAATCTGTCTGACAGGCTGCAGTTAGTATGTGCAAATAATCAGACATTGCAGTTGTTGTAAATAAAACATGGAATACCAAAGGGATCAGTTCGTGGACATTTTCTCTCCATTGTGTACATATATGATTTCTCAAGTCACATGTGCTGTATGCTGATGACACCACACTGATAACAACAGGTGAACAGTTACAAAGTTTTCAAAATTATGGTAGGGAAATTACCAAGATGACTAATCACTGGTCTCTAGACAGCCTGCTGTCAATTACCGAAACAAAAATGGAAGAACTTTGAAATAATCTGGGGGTAATGAAATCTGAGAATAAGAATGTAATTGGTAAATGACTATTGTGGGATGGACACATAAATTACTCAAGCAGAAATTGGCAAGAGTTTTATTTTTGTTACATAACTAAGAATATCAGCAAGAATCTACGACTTTTATTATGCCTTCTTACATTCACATCTGCAACATGGAATGCTGTTGGGGACAAATGCGCGAAAGTCAGTTTTACATTTTTCACTGGTAGAAAAAGCCATTGCTGTAAGTCTGCGTCCTAGAGAGAATTGCAGAAGCAAGTTCAGAGCACTTAACATAATGACGGTCCTCATCCTTTACATCTATAGTTGTCTATTTTATGCTTAACACATGAGCCTTAAATTCAACAAATTGTCAAAAACAGTTCACTTGACTCCCTTACGCAAGCACAAGAAAGTTTTAGAAACTTTGCTAAGAGAGCGAGAATTTTATTCAGTTGATGAATTCATGACGAGTGCTTTCCAAGAACTGTGCTTTGGGTAGCTGCGTGTGTCAGTAAAATTGCATGTAATAATCATAAAATTAGAATTCTACATTTATATGTACATCAATAAATCTATGAGTAATTGCTCCAACTAGTCATAAGTAATCATAAACTGTAAACGTAGAAGTATGTAATTGATATACAGTTGTAATTTAGCATTTAGGTATCAAGTATTTCAGTTACTAAATATTGATGTTAATAAGTGTATTAGCAGCTGACATTGTACTCTTACTAAAATTTATCTTGATTTACTCATAAAGCTGATCTATTAATTGTATTAACTGTAATTTACCTGTTGACAAGACCAATTTCATCAAAATACACTGAATGGTTGATAATAAACATTGTCACAAAATGGTTCAGATTATCTCTCTTCCTGTATTAAGTTACCAATTATCATCCAACAGGGAACTAAGCACAAGTGGTGTCCCTCAAGTTTCCATCTTAAAGCCCTTACTCTTTTTTGTCAGTATTAATGACCTTTCTTGACTAACATTACCAGATGCCTTTTTGTTTTGTTTGCAAATGATGCAGACATTATTAGCAGATCAAATATAGTGTTAGAAAGATGAATTAATTAAATTTTCATCGACACACAAATATCATAAACTTGGAAAAGAAACACTTAAAGCACTTTGGGTTCTGTAAGGGGTTTCATCCAAATATATGTTTAAAATACAATGACAATCAGCTAAAATAAGTTGACAGTGTTAATTTCTTGGCATTACAACTTAATAAATCCAATTTGGAGGCATGTAACTTAAAATTGATGAAGTGCCTAAACAAATTTTAATTTGCAATGCAGAGTTTGTTATACAAAGGTGGTGAAAAAATAAAAAAGCTAGCTTAATTTGCTTGCTTTCATTCCTTATGTCATACAGGATCATTCTTTTGTGGTAACTCATCAAACCAAGCTAAAGTTTTCCAAGTTCAAAAGTAAGTAATGTGAATATAATAGAGGGAAACATTCCACATGGGAAAAATATATCTAAAAACAAAGATGATGTGACTTACCAAACGAAAGTGCTGGCAGGTCGATAGACACACAAACAAACACAAACATACACACAAAATTCAAGCTTTCGCAACCAACGGTTGCTTCATCAGGAAAGAGGGAAAGAGAGGGGAAGATGAAAGGATGTGGGTTTTAAGGAGTCATTTCAATCCCAGGAGCGGAAAGACTTACCTTAGGGGGAAAAAAGGACAGGTATACACTCGCACACACACACATATCCATCCGCACATACACAGACACAAGCAGACATTTGTAAAGGCAAAGAGTTGTTTGTAATGCATGTGAATTCAAGACTGTCCCGTAGAGGTGTGTTCAAGAAACTGGAGATACTAACTTCTCCTTTTCAATACATTTATTTCGTATTGAAATTTGTCACTTTGGTCCAGAAGGTGTTCAGTATTCAAGAATAGATATTTTCTATGACTTACCAGCATTCATAAAAAGTTTAGTTACTAATAAAGTTGAGTTTAAGAAAAGCCTGAAGGATTTATTGTTGGAAAACTGCTGCTCCATTGATAAATGTATTGTTTCAAGCTCATTTATAACACTTAATGAATGTGCTTTTCATAACTATTACACAGATTTGTTTCTTTATACAGGTTGTGCTTTGGTTGATTGTAAGGTCGTTAACCTCCAAGTTTCAATTGCACACTAATGCAGAGTTTTAAAGATAAATAATATTGATGAGTGGTAGAACAGAAACATCTCCATATTTTAAAATTATTTTTAATTGGTTTAAGACATTCAACGTGGCATCCTTCCATTGTGTATATTGAGAAATTACGAAACTGAATGTCACATCATGTATTAATAAAACGTTTGTGATCAGTGATAAAAAATTATCACTTTATTATATTTAACATTTATGAGAAGGGGAGTTGCTACTCACCACATACTGGAGATGCTGAGTCACAGATAGGCACAACAAAAGTACTATATATATACAGTCATCAATAGTATTTTTCTGACAATATAAACAATTTATGCAAGCATTAATGAACATAAAAAGATAACAAAAATTGATAATCTGCTGAGGATAGTTTTATCATTTTCCAAATTAGAGAATATACACCTAGTTGTTCACTTCAGCTCTGTATTAGACATTGACCACTTACAGTGGAACAGCTTTAATCACTGAATACACAATTGGCTACAAGGGTATTTTCATAGGAAAATTCGTACAATTTGCTAGTCCATGTTGTTAATGTTTTCATATAGTAAAACCTGGAAAATATTTAGGTATGATTGACTTTCTAAGTGTATAACATTTTTTCCACGTGTATAATTTTAGCACTTTATGCAGTTTTTCAAATTTCAGTTTAAATACATTCTGATGATTTATGTAAATGAAAGTAATAATTCCCACATTTTTCATCATTTGGTAATAGCTGTCTTGTGAATTGAATTATCTGAAGCACATGATACTACTTATAAGAAACTGCTGCATTAATATGGCAGCTGAAGTTTGTTTTGCTGGTTGCTATGTAGCCAGAAAGCCCTGTCATGGCCTTGAACATTGTAATCAATAATCCTCAACTGAGCTGACCTGGAAAATGTGTTCTGGACTTGACTGTGCTTGACATATGCTTTTCATTGTGTTGTGAATAAGGTATACCTACGTATTGCAAATGCTTTTGCTAAAATCATCAGTATCTACATATTTTCAAAGTTTATTTTTGGCAATAGTGTTTCTCTACTCGTGATACTGACATCTTGGAACTACTGATTGTTTTGTATCACTGATTCCATAAGATAGTGAAATTGTCACCATTGCAGGTATCTGGTGTCTGAAGTGAAGTGTAGAATGTAGAATGTACTGTGTTCATTATTTTCTGTGAGACATATATGTACATATAATGAGTTATAGGAACCCCAATATTTCAAGATCCATCACTTTGTTTACTATTTTCTTTTCAAATAGCTATTACTAAACAATAGAATATATGTAATATTTGAAACACCCTAATAGATTCATCAAATGTTTACATCAAAATGCATACAAACATCAAATTACACTAGAAGGGTCATAGAATAATAATAAAAACTAACATCAGTGACATCTTCTGTTGACTTTGGCGTGCATCCTTGTGGCGAATTTCTAGAATGTGTGAACTAAATAGTGATACTAAATTTTCATATTTTTGTTTTTGTTTAGTACCTGTGATATACTGGTATGATACCCCCTTTGGGGGTTTGGCAGTAGATATTATACTATTAATAAAGACAGCACATAACTTCTTCTGGCCAGTTGATATAGTTTTTATTAATATTTTTGTGCATTAAAGTCCACTAACTGTTCTCAAAAGTCAGTTCAAAGTCAGTTTTAAACCAAACACTATATACTGCAATTTTGTGACAGTGATTTTAATTTTTATAGGATACTGTGATAAAAAGAAAAATTGTTTAGTAATTTCTGTAGACTTAACAGCTTTCTTCTTTAATGTCTGTTTGAATTACCTTATTGCAGTGGAGATTTTAAAATTGTTGTGATATTACCAGTATGTTGTTAACTCTTTGTACACGATGGCTTTTTTAGCTCTTTCACCAAGTAACTACTTACAAACTGTCAGTTTAGTACGTAGGCACAAATGAAATCAAAATGTTAGATTTCTTGCAGTATAACTTTTCCATGTCTCTTTGCAACTACTTGATTGACACTGTTGTGGAACTTTTACAAAGAACTTTGCTGCAAATATCATAAAATTGCTTGTATGTTGTATGTAACTATATTTTGTAAAATTAATTTATGAGAATAATTTTTCTTTTCCACTTTGTCTTGAGCACCACATTACCAGAACAGTTCTTATCAACATGAAAATCATGTTATAATATCTGTGATCATCATCGCAATAATTCAGTTTCATTATATCTATCAAAATGTTACCTTTTAAACAATGCAAACAATTTGAGAAGGATAGACTGCTACTCACTGCTTAGGGGAGATGTTGAATACACACAGAGACAGAGACAGCCTCTGTTATATCTGGGTACTAACACCCAACTAATTAGCACCTAAAGATGATAATACCAATGTGTATGTGTTTTGTCTATGTCTGATGGAGGATTTAATCCAATAACTAAATAATATCTAGTAGTCTTTATTCAGTGTGCCTGTCTGCCACTCAGTGCCTCCTTGAAAAGGTTATCTTTGTGATTTTGCTTTTATGCCATGCTCTTTGACACTCAGGCTAAAACTGTAAGCACATTGCTCATTCATTGTGTGCACTGCATGCAAACTTCAGAGAATTATTGTGGACATTTCAGACTTACTTTGCTTATACTGATTCAATAGAGTCCCTTGGAAGATATATGTTAACTGTTGTGTAGTGATGTTTTTCTGTACATCCTTCACCAGTCAATGTATAATCCAAAAATAACACAGCAGAGTACTTATAAAGTTATAGAGATGGATAGAAAAGGAGCACAAACCTATATTCTTCAAGTAATGAGCATGATGTTTTCCTGATAAATTGATGTCCTTAATTTAATTTTGCAGGTTGGTATATATATATGTAATATACTGAAGAAAAACGAATGGGCTCCGCCCCTGTAAACATGAACCGGTATATCACATTAAACCAACTTGGAGATGGAACGTATGGCTCCGTGGTTCTGGGTCAGAGAATTGATACTGGGGAGAAGGTTGCTATTAAGAGGTGAGGAAACTTCTTTTGTGATCATTAAAGGACAGTTAGTGTTGTGTGGTCTCAGTCTGTCCAAAGGAATATTACCATAAGCGGTAAGTAAATTCAGACACATAAAGATGTATGTACATACCAGCCCTCAAACTGGCATAGTAAGGTATGCCTGGTAGTAACATAAAACAGTAAAAAAATTGAATTTTGAACTTTTAGAATCAGAGGGATCATTTCATAATAAACAGAATAGAAACTAGTGGAAAGAAGATGCATGGAAATCTGCAATAGGCATTACTGAAATAGCAAGAATGACGTCTTATTGTGTGATTATACAATTGTTGAAATGTGCCTGGAAGCAGCCACATCCTTTAAATATCTGGGGGTATACACACAGAGTGATTTAAAGTGGAACAACTACATAAAATGAATCACCCCTAGGCAGATGACAGAATGAGATTCATTGGAAGAAACTACCTGTGAAGAGCATAGCTTAAAAAACTCTCATATGACAAACACCTAAATATTGCCTGTGAATTGTGTTTTATTCATCTCATGACGTACATTTGTAGTCTTATTTGGTTTGCGTACAGGAGACATGTCAAAAATTTATAGTACAGTTACAATGATTTTTGCGTTAATAAATAATAGCACTACAGTAAATAATAACACTACGTAAATAATAACACTATGTTTCCATAACCCTCCTGGTCTTAACCTTCGTTAGTCACTGTCCTCACCCATCCAGCCCCCTCCCTGTTCCCATTCCAGCACTACACAGCCGTCATTTCACCGCCACACCCAGTCTATTTCTTTTTATTTCTCTCCTTTCTGCTACTTACCCCCTCCCCCCTTCACATCTTCTCTCCTGACCTGTGTCTAAACTGTAACACTTCACTATCCACCACTCCAACCATACTATCCCTCCCCCTCCCCACCCCAGCCTCCTCCTTACCCCCACCCAGTCGCCACTCCCATCATGCACTGCTGTTGCTGCTCGCAGTGTGGTTTCAGTTCTCTGAGACTGCAGATATATGTGCAAGTTGCATTTGCGTGCGTGCGTGTGTGTGTGTGTGTGTGTGTGTGTGTGTGGTATTGTTACATTCCATCATGGATTTCCCATTGTTTGATTAACACTATAAGGATATTTCTTGGAATATGCTACACATTGTATCCTGATCAAATTTCCAGTTTTTCCTGCGTGAATTCATCCACTAAGTAGTAACACTTCAGTGTCAGTACCTCATATAGTCTTCTTTCAAGTGAACCTAAATTATCTGCATCAACTTGTTCCCTTTTAATTTATTACAAATTTTCATTCCCATGTATTGAGGTCCCTGAGAATACAGTCTGAGGCAGCGGGTGGGGAGCGTAAAGTTTTCTTTGTTTCTAGTATCATGCGAATGGACAAAATGGTTTCCCTCAAATAATTCATGTCTGTTGTATAATAATATAATAATCTCATATATGTATAAGGATGGCAGATTTAATATTTTAAGTTTTCTAAATAATGGTCGACATGATTTATTTTCTGTATTTTTAGTATCCTCACTATGTTTGACGAGTTACTCCAAAAAAACAATACCATACCTAATAATGGATTTGAAGTAGCTTGTATATGCTACTTTTTGTGTGTCCATGTCAGTTGCAGTTGACAATATTTGCATTGCAAATGCAAAGCTGCTAAGTTTGTTTGCTAGGAATTCAATGTGTGCGTGCCAGATCAAATTTTTATCTACATTTAAACCTAAGAATTTGACTGAGTCAACTTCTATATCTTGGTTGTTGTGTACAATCTTAATCTGCTCACATTTTGACTATTTGGTTTTGAACTTAGATATGTTTAGATTCAACCCATTTAGCTGAAACCAAGTTTCTAAGTTACTGAGGGTACTGATCACAGATTTGAGAATTTTTTCCAAATCCTTATCTTCAAGAAAGACAGAAGTATCATCTGTGAACAGATCTGATGGGGAGCTGATATTTAATGGTAAATTATTAACATAGAAGAGAAGTAAGACTGGGCCTAATATGGAGCAGAGCCTTGTGGAACACTGTCTGTCTGGAATGTAAACTAGAGAGGATAGGTAAAGTAAAGAGAGAAGATCGAAAGACGAGCTACTCAATTCATCGTAGGTTTGCTTAGTAATTGGAAAAACATTACGGAGTTGCTCATCCAACCCCAGCAGCAGATGCTGCAAGAGAGGTGTGTATCATGGTGTGATTTTTCTGTTAAAATCCCAAGAGTGTACGTTCCTGGAAGAGTCAACCAATACAGTGCTTCCTCTTTCGTATATCTCGTGAAAAGATCCTGAAGGTAAAATTAGAGGGATTCAAGCTCACTGAGAAGCTTACCAACAATTGTTTTTCCCCAACAATTGTTTTTCCTGTGCACTATTCACAACTGGAACAGTGAAGAGAGGAAGTACACACTACAGGATGGCTTGTGGAATATAAATGTAGATGGAGAAAATAATTAATAATACTTCCATCTCCTGTTCTTCCTGTATAGCAATTTTCCTTTAATATTGTACATAGGAATACATAATGCTTCCTTTTGTGCTCAGCTCAAGTAGTGGTTGGCAATATAGCTCCATTTTTTGCATCGTTCTACTCTTTTATTCATTCTCACATGGGAATTACACGTGTCTTTTATAATTTGAGCTATGTATTTATGTTATGATCTTCATTTAGTTCTTATTCCATTGACATAACTCCATATTATTGTATTTAGGATCTCTTCCAGACTCAACAGATGAACAATAAACTGTTTATCTTTTTACAGTAGTGTTCCATGAACTTTTCTCCTATCCCACTGTTTTGAAAACTTGTTCAACTTCATGATGTTATCTGTCCATTTGGTTTTCATGATGCACTTGTAACACAACATCTCAAAAACATCAATCTTTTCTTCAATCTGAAGAGTCCTGCAGGCATACAACACCCCATTCTAACAGATCGTGTTTTTTTAGAACCCTTTTCCTGATTCATGTGCTGTTACTTTTTGAGGTTAGGCACATTTTGCTTTGACATTTCTGCCTCTTACTTTTTTGCTTCTTCCATCTCTTATTTATCTTGCTTGTTAAATAAATAAATAAAAAAGAGAACTTGTAATTGTGTTTTGGCTTGCCCTCCTTTGTCACAAACCATCACTTTCATTTTTGATATGATTCAGGGAGAGCATAAGGGAGCAATTGACAGGAATGGGGGAAAGAAATACAGTAGAAGAAGAATGGGTAGCTTTGAGGGATGAAGTAGTGAAGGCAGCAGAGGATCAAGTAGTTAAAAAGACGAGGGCTAGTAGAAATCCTTGGGTAACAGAAGAAATATTGAATTTAATTGATGAAAGGAGAAAATATAAAAATGCAGTAAATGAAGCAGGCAAAATGGAATACAAACGTCTCAAAAATGAGATCGACAGGAAGTGCAAAATGGCTAAGCAGGGATGGCTAGAGGACAAATGTAAGGATGTAGAGGCTTATCTCACTAGGGGTAAGATAGATACTGCCTACAGGAAAATTAAAGAGACCTTTGGAGATAAGAGAACCACTTGTATGAACATCAAGAGCTCAGATGGAAACCCAGTTCTAAGTAAAGAAGGGAAAGCAGAAAGGTGGAAGGAGTATATAGAGGGTCTGTACAAGGGCGATGTACTTGAGGACAATATTATGGAAATGGAAGAGGATGTAAATCAAGATGAAATGGGAGATACGATACTGCGTGAAGAGTTTGACAGAGCACTGAAAGACCTGAGTCGAAACAAGGCCCCCGGAGTAGACAACATTCCATTGGAACTACTGACGGCCTTGGGAGGCCGGAAAAACTAGTAGAAGCCGATCTCGGGGAAGATCAGTTTGGATTCCGTAGAAATACTGGAATACGTGAGGCAATACTGACCTTACGACTTATCTTAGAAGAAAGATTAAGGAAAGGCAAACCTATGTTTCTAGCATTTGTAGACTTAGAGAAAGCTTTTGACAATGTTGACTGGAATACTCTCTTTCAAATTCTAAAGGTGGCAGGGGTAAAATACAGGGAGCGAATGGCTATTTATAATTTGTACAGAAACCAGATGGCAGTTATAAGAGTCGAGGGACATGAAAGGGGAGCAGTGGTTGGGAAGGGAGTGAGACAGGGTTGTAGTCTCTCCCCAATGTTATTCAATCTGTATATTGAGCAAGCAGTAAAGGAAACAAAAGAAAAATTCGGAGTAGGTATTAAAATCCATGGAGAAGAAATAAAAACTTTGAGGTTCGCCGATGACATTGTAATTCTGTCAGAGAGAGCGAAGGACTTGGAAGAGCAGTTGAACGGAATGGATGGTGTCTTGAAGGGAGGATATAAGATGAACATCAACAAAAGCAAAACGAGGATAATGGAATGTAGTCGAATTAAGTCGGGTGATGTTGAGGGTATTAGATTAGGAAATGAGACACTTAAAGTAGTAAAGGAGTTTTGCTATTTGGGGAGCAAAATAACTGATGATGGTCGAAGTAGAGAGGATATAAAATGTAGACTGGCAATGGCTAAAATGTAGACTGGCAATGGCAAGGAAAGCGTTTCTGAAGAAGAGAAATTTGTTAACATCGAGTATAGATTTAAGTGTCAGGAAGTCATTTCTGAAAGTATTTGTATGAAGTGTAGCCATGTATGGAAGTGAAACATGGACGGTAAATAGTTTGGACAAGAAGAGAATAGAAGCTTTCGAAATGTGATGCTACAGAAGAATGCTGAAGATTAGATGGGTAGATCACATAAGTAATGAGGAGGTACTGAATAGGATTGGGGAGAAGAGGAGTTTGTGGCACAACTTGACCAGAAGAAGGGATCGGTTGGTAGGACATGTTCTGAGGCATCAAGGGATCACCAATTTAGTATTGGAGGGCAGCGTGGAGGGTAAAAATCGTAGGGGGAGACCAAGAGATGAATACACTAAGCAGATTCAGAAGGATGTAGGTTGCAGTAGGTACTGGGAGATGAAGAAGCTTGTACAGGATAGAGTAGCATGGAGAGCTGCATCAAACCAGTCTCAGGACTGAAGACCACAACAACAACAACAGAGTTTGCTCATTGTGAAAGGAGAGAAGAAGTTGTGGATTTCTGTGTGGATATCACATTTAACTTGCTTTTATCATATATTTTGTTGGGCTTGCCATTCGGTAGTAGTTGATGTGCAATTTCATTGGGTGTTACTCTAGCTATTTCTTTTGGGTCCCCATCGAGCTTTCTGATGAGACTCCATGCAGTTTTGCTGCTATGCAACATGTCCATTTTCTCCAACATTTCGACCCATTTCTTTCATCTCATTTCACTTAGTGCTGTCGTGAGAATTGTGCATAAGCTATTGTCTCATCACTGATAAGATCGTTTGAGTACAACTCTTCAAATTTCACTAATATGTTTTTGTTACCTTCAGAGAGTCCTGGTATGAAGTCGTGTCTCCAATCTTTTGGAATCTGCTTTTTTGACACTTTATGGAGAATTTGTAAAAAAAATGTAGTTTTCAGGAATGGATTTGTCTTGTTAATTTCTTTGTCAAATTCCCTGAAGAAATCCATCTATATGGCTTTTGTGAAACTGAACCCTCTTTGAAAGGATGTGTTAGCAGACTTGTTTGCCAAGAAGACCTGAATTGCAGTGGGACTATGTTGAGTTCTTGGAAGGGCTTCATATACATTTTTAGCAAATTAGTTTTGGATATTACTGCTAACAAAGCAGTTGTCAGGGTTGAAGCCTCATTTCCAAATTTTGTTCATGAAGGAGTAGGGCAGCTTTGAGTCATGTAGGAGAAAGAAGTTATTCACTTCCATTCATTCTTCTAGCAACTGGCCATTGCCATCAGTTTTGTTGTATCCCCAGTTTCTCCTATGGCAGTTGGAAAGTTGAAGTCATCTTCGATAAACTATTTCTTTTGGCTTTTGAAGTTGTCTGGCATGATAAGCTTAAGGTTTTCATCTGGTGGCTTATATACTGATGTTACTGTGAAGGTTTTCACTCAGTAGTTAAGATCTCAATTTCCATTTACTGCTGTTTTCCCTGTGTAAGTTAAGGCCAGGTCAGGTCTAATGAAAATTGCACTACCATTATTGTGTGGTACCTCTGGTTAAATGCATTGCATTAATTTGGGGCCTGTGTGCTGCTTCATCTCTGTGCATTTCCTTTATACACAGTACATCCCATTTATGCATTTGAAATAGCTGCAAAATTATGTTTTGTTTGTTCTTTGTTATTCCCTTGACATTCGGGCTAGCAATAGTCAGAGATGGCTCTAAGAAGTGACTTTTATTTTATTTTCTCTGGTGGTGGAAGGATTGGCAGATGCCCTCACAGACATCATTTCCATGGAGCATCAGCATTTTCTAGTCTTATAGTGGCATGCAGCTTTACTGTATGGTTAAATGATGATGGCGTCCTCTTGGGTAAAATATTCCGGAGGTAAAAAAGTCACCCATTCAGATCTCCGGGCGGGGACTACTCAGGAGGACGTTGTTATCAGTAGAAAGAAAACTGGCATTTTACGGGTCGGAGCGTGGAACATCAGATCCCTTAATCGGGCAGGTAGGTTAGAAAATTTAAAAAGGGAAATGGATAGGTTAAAGTTAGATACAATGGGAATTAGTGAAGTTCGGTGGCAGGAGGAACAAGACTTCTGATCAGGTGAATACAGGGCTATAAATACAAAATCAAATAGGGGTAATGCAGGAGTATGTTTAATAATGAATAAAAAAAATAGGAGTGTGGGTAAGCTACTATAAACAGCATAGTAAACGCCTTATTGTGGCCCATGTCTACTATAGTAGTACAAGTTTATATGCCAACGAGCTCTGCAGATGATGAAGAAATTGAAGAAATGTATGATGAGATAAAAGAAATTATTCAGATAGTGAAGGGAGATGAAAATTTAATAGTCATGGAATTTGATAGTAGGAAAAGGAAGAGAAAGAAACATAGTAGGTGAATATGGATTCAGGGTAAGAAATGATAGATGAAGCCATCTGGTAGAATTTTGCACAGAGCATAACTTAATCATAGCTAACACTTGGTTCAAGAATCATAAAAGAAGGTTGTATACGTGGAAGAAGCCTGGAGATTATATAATGGTAAGACAGAGATTTAGGAACCAGGTTGTAAATTGTAAGACATTTCCAGGGGCAGATGTGGACTCTGACCACAATCTATTGGTTATGTACTGTAGATTAAAACTGAAGAAACTGCAAAAAGGTGGGAATTTAAGGAGATGTGACCTGGATAAACTGACTAAACCAGAGGTTGTACACAGTTTCAGGGAGAGCATAAGGGAACAAATGGCAGGAATGGGGGAAAGAAGTTCAGTAGAAGAAGAATGGGTAGCTTTGAGGGATGAAATAGTGAAGGCAGCAGAGGATCAAGTAGGTAAAAAGACAAGGGTTAGTAGAAATCCTTGGGTAACAGAAGAAATATTGAATTTAATTGATGAAAGGAGAAAATATAAAAATGCAGTATATGAAGCAGACAAAAAGGAATACAAACGTCTCAAAAATGAGATCGACAGGAAGTGCAAAATGGCTAAGCAGGGATGGCTAGAGGACAAATGTAAGGATGTAGAGGCTTATCTCACTAGGGGTAAGATAGATACTGCCTACAGGAAAATTAAAGAGACCTTTGGAGAAAAGCGAACCACTTGTATGTATATCAAGAGCTCAGATGGAAACCCAGTTCTAAGCAAAGAAGGGAAAGCAAAAAGGTGGAAGGAGTATATAGAGGGTCTATACAAGGGTGATGTACTTGAGGGCAATATTATGGAAATGGAAGAGGATGTAGATGAAGATGAAATGGGAGATATGATACTGCGTGAAGAGTTTGTCAGAGCACTGAAAGTCAAAACAAGGCCCCGGGAGTAGACAACATCCCATTAGAACTAATGACAGCCTTGGGAGAGCGAGGCCTAACAAAACTCTACCTTTTAGTGAGCAAGATGTATGAGACAGGCAAAATACCCTCAGACTTCACGAAGAATATAATAATTCCAATCCCAAAGAAAGCAGGTGTTGCCAGATGTGAAAATTACCAAACTATCAGTTTAATAAGTCATGGCTGCAAAATACTAACACGAATTCTTTACAGATGAATGGAAAAACTGGTAGAAGCCGACCTCGGGGAAGATCAGTTTGGATTCTGTAGCAATGTTGGAACATGTGAGGCAATACTGACCCTATGGCTTATCTTAGAAGCTAGATTAAGAAAAGGCAAACCTGCATTTCTTGCATTTGTAGACTTAGGGAAAGCTTTTGACAATGTTGACTGGAATACGCTGTTTCAAATTCTGAAGGTGGCAGGGGTAAAATACAGGGAGCGAAAGGCTATTTACATTTTGTACAGAAACCAGATGGCAGTTATAAGAGTCGAGGGACATGAAAGGGAAGCAGTGGTTGGGAATGGAGTGAGACAGGATTGTAGCCTCTCCCCAATGTTATTCAAATGGTTCAAATGGCTCTGAGCACTATGTGACTTAACTTCTGAGGTCATCAGTCACCTAGAACTTAGAACTAATTAAACCTAACTAACCTAAGGACATCACACACATCCATGCCCGAGGCAGGATTCGAACCTGCGACCGGAGCAGTCGCTCGGCTCCAGACTGTAGCGCCTAGAACCACACGGCCACTCCGGCCGGCCAATGTTATTCAATCTGTATGCTGACCAAGCAGTAAAGGAAACAAAAGAAAAATTCAGAGTAGGTATTAAAACCCATGGAGAAGAAATAAAAACTTTAAGGTTCGCCGATGACATTGTAATTCTGTCAGAGACAGCAAAGGACTTGGAAGAGCAGTTGAACGGAATGGACATTGCCTTGAAAGGAGGATATAAGATGAACATCAACAAAAGCAAAACGAAGGTAATGGATTGTAGTCGAGTTAACTCGGGTGATGCTGAGGGAATTAGAGTAGAAAATGAGACACTTAAAGTAGTAAAGGAGTTTTGCTATTTGGGGAGAAAAATAACTGATGATGGTCGAAGTAGAGAGGATATAAAATGTAGACTGGCAGTGGCAACGAAAGCATTTCTGATGAAGAGAAGTTTGTTAACATCGTGTATAGACTTAAGTGTCAGGAAGTTGTTTCTGAAAGTATTTGTATAGAGTGTAGCCATGTATGGCAGTGAATCATGGACGATAAATAGTTTGGACGAGAAGAGAAGCTTTTGAAATGTCGTGCTACAAAAGAATGCTGAAGATTAGATGGGTAGATCACATAACTAATGAGGAGGTATTGAATAGAATTGGGGAGAAGAGGAGTTTGTGGCACAACTTGACTAGAAGAAGGGATCGATTGGTAGGACATGTTCTGAGGCATCAAGGGATCACCAGTTTAGTATTGGAGGGCAGTGTGGAGGGAGACCAAGAAATGAATATACTAAACAGATTCAGAAGGATGTAGGCTGCAGTACGTACTGGGAGATGAAGCAGCTTGCACAGGATAGAGTAGCATGGAGAGCTGCATCAAACCAGTCTCAGGACTGAAGACCACAACGACAGTGGCATCAAGTGAAAATGCATACTTGGAGGCTCCTTCTGTGCTCCTCCCATATGATGTAGTGGCCTAACATATATTTTTTCCAGAGAAATTCTTGATCATGAATGTCCTATATGATTTGAAATGAAACTGCCAAACCATGAATTAGTGGCCCCTCTGTCACTCGACACCAGCCTGGACTGGAACAACAGATCCATATATTTTGTTAGGGCTTTGATTATCTATTGTCATACCCTGAAATGAGGGACAATGTACCCAAGATCCTTCCCGCCCCTCCTAAAATGGTGTTCTAACCTACACAACATCATTGTCCATCCTTATGCCACTCCCAATCCCAGCCCCTTGCCACAGGGATCATATCCCTTGGAAGTCCCAGGTGCAAGACCTACACAGTCTACCCAAGCAGCATTTCTTAGACCAGTCCTGTCACAGGCTTACACCATCAAAGCCAGGGTCACCTGTGAAAGAAGCCATGTTGTATACCAGTTCTGCTGCGACCATTGGTTGGTTTGAGGATTAAAGGGACCAAACTGCATAGGTCATCGGTCCCGCTGCAACCATTGCACAGCTTTTTATATTCATATGACTACCAACTAGCTGTCCACCAAGATGAATGGCCACTGTAAAATTGTGACCAAGAACAAAGTAGACCACCCTATGACACATGCAGCTGAACATAAAATCCTTGATTTCAATGGCTGTGTCACTATCCGAACCATCTGGATCATCCCCTGCACCACCAGCTTTTCTGATCTGTGCAGCTGGGAGTTATTCTTATAACACATTCTCCACTCCCAAAATTACCCAGCCTCAACCTACGGTAACCTTCTGTCCCCACAGCCTCCACCCAACAGTTCCCACCCCCTTGTCCTATCACCTCCTCACTTTTCATATTCCTTCACCCTCTTTGTGTACCGCCCTCTGCCAAAGAACCTGCCCATCCTTTCCATTACCTGCTGCCACCTCCCCCCCCTCCCCTTTCCCCTGACACCCCACCTCCCGTCGCTGCACCTGGCAGTCTCTAGTTCCTGCACACCCCACCAAAAAGTGTCCTTTCTCTGCATCCATATCCTGCTACCACTGACCCTTCCCCAGCCCACTCCAGACTACTATTGATGTGACAATTGCTTTCCAGTAGGATATGCCAGTGGCAGTGCTCATGTGTGTGTGAGGTGTACTTGCTTGTGTGAATGTGCATGTGTGTTTTCTTTGCTGAAGAAGGCTTTGGCTGAAAGCTATAATGTGTTACAGTCTTTTCGTTGTGAATGCCTGCAACCCAACAGGTCATCTTTATGACAAATAACAATCTATCCTTTTCCTGGAACTATTGCTATTACAATCTGGAGTTTCCATTATTTCAAAAGTTATCTTTATTCAAAAGTGTTGGCTTCAAAGGCTTAAAATGTAATCCTTTCAAAATTTCAGCAGTATTGTTTTGCAGGTGTATTTTTTCACTTTCCACTAAATGTGCAGTTTTTGTGGGACAACAAGTTTGTTTATGAAATATTTCAATTAGAAAATTTGATATTCCTGAAAATTTGTGGTGGGATTTTTAAATCCCAATGCACATTCAACCTTTTGCCTCATAAAATGGAACCATTATTTGTATCTAAAGGGCATTCATCCAACATCTTTGTGTAATGTGAATTTATGTTATGCACTAATTATGTCTTTCTTGCTGATATCTAAAATGTAATAGATTATGTTTTAATATTTTGTAACATCTTTCCCACACTGTCTTTAAGTTGGTGTTGTGTACAAAGCTATAAGAGGAGTCCATATCTGGTAATCAATGAGTATGCACACTCCATAATTTTCATTGTCAGTAAGTATGATTATCAAGTCAGTCGTGGTTGAGTATTCAAAAATACACATACCATTTCAGTCGGCACCCACCATTTAGTGTGTAAAATTCTGGTCAGTCTACATATTTTAAGTGATGTTGTGCTGTGTAATTCTGTATTGTTGCCTATTTATATAACTTTGCTTATCTGTTCAGTGAAATGTATGTAACATAATCAACAGCTGACATTTATCATGAATGCGAATGTTATATGAGAGTGAAAATCTAAGCCCACAATGTGTGAAATTCATTTAAAAACTACTTAAAATTCTTTCTCACTCTGTAAAAGAACACTGATATGAAGAAGACTACTAAGGAGGATAAAAGTGGAACAGCAAGGTTATGCAGTCATTTCTGTTTGAATGCTGCTTTTATTTTATGACCTTTAAGTATTTTTCATTGACTGTTCAGTATCTAGTTTTTCCTGTATTACAAGTTACTGCAAATTTTATGTAAATTTTCTTATCCAGAGTCTGCATTTTATTTCAGGATGAAGAGGAAATATTATTCCTGGGATGAGGCTATGAACCTACGAGAAGTTAAGGTTGTAATCTAAATTTCAGTTTTTTGACTTTTTGTAAACAATATAAATTCATGATTAATCAAATCAACTAACAATCACAGAACTTCATATCCATGCATCTAACTTTTTATTTGCCGTAGCTCTAGATCAATAAGTCTGAAGTACCCTAGAGTGCTGTTGCTTTTCAATAATAATTTAGTCATTCATGGATGTATCTGTTGTTCCCAATATACAGTGTTCATGCAGTGTAAGACAGGCTATCATTTTTCATAATTCATTACTAAAATGCTCAGTACCTTTGTATTATTTAAATAAAATACAATTTTTCACCTGGAACCTACAGCCGTATCTACTAATGTGACTTCTGTTTTTTGTGAATGGCTTGTTCTTCGAATTTGTAACTATTATTTATAGAAAAGCCAGCAGATTTGTTTCTCAGATTTAAGACTTCATCTGGCACTTTATTTTCTGATATTTCAGTGGTACAAGGGATTGTAACACTGCAAGAAAATCCATGAGAGTAATTTCATTGCAGGGTGAATGACTATTTTATTCTGATAATGCCCTGTTGGTCAGTCTAACATTTGGTAATGAGTAAATGTGATAACAGTTGGACACAAACAAGATTTTCTGGTCACTTTTAATTAAATTTGCACTTACTGTCAGAGTTCAGTGAAATGTATCACTGTGAACTGCAACATGTACGCCAGGGATCAAATTAGAAAAGATACCAAACTTGTTGCTTGATTGTGATTTTACATTTATATTTGATGACTGTTTGTTCATTGTAGTTATTATACAGAGTATATTTGATGTGCAGTTTCAGTTATAATTCATTATCTTCTTTCACCCTTTTCTAAATGCCCTAATGCAAAACTTTTGTTGGGTTAAGAGTTTCCGTCATATTCTGTGGTGTTTGAACTCAAAATTACAACTTTTCTCACACATTTATTGAACAAGTGGAACAAGTAGTGTGAAATTATACAATACATTATCTCGTATTCCATACCACCATCATTGAGCAATATGGGCCTTCACTTTGCTGAAATTGACACAGATTTTTCTTTAATTCACAAGTTTCTAATTATTTGCAACTGTATCTTCTACATTTCAATTAAATGATTTTCTTCCTTTATGATCAGTCATAAAGGTAGCTGCCTTCCTTTATTTTTGCAGATTTTTCAGGCAACTGTAAAGCTGTGATGCATTTTCTAAATATCCTATTTTATCTGTAACCAGACATGTAACTTCTTTTTTTCAAAAATCAACAAAGCTTTATTTTTATAATATATAGTTGAAGGCATTGTGATATATGTCTCAGTTCATTTCCTCTGGTCTGAAGGTCTTATTTGATTTCACACACACACACACACACACACACACACACACACACACACACACACACACACACACAGACAGAAAGAACGGGTGGAATGAATCCCAGCATGGAGGACGTGCAGAACTTGCAGAACTTTGCACATGGAATTAAATATTAACATTGAGGAGAACTAGCAAACACACAGGCAACAGCATCCTGTCTTTTGTGACTGGTAAGGTCAGTGTTAAGCCAGTGAAGATGAACAAAGATACTTAATCAGAATAACAATAATAATAATAACAACAATAACAATAACATATGGTCAAACCCGGTACAACATAACGGGCATGCACGGTGGATACAAGCAGAAACTGACACATACAAAATGATACCACAAATGCCTGAAGTGATAATATTGCAACATGAAGTTACCCGAGCAATTAATTCTACGCACAATTGGAAAACCCCTGGAAATGATAAAATAGCAAATTTCTGGCTAAAGAAGTTCACCTCAACACATTCACATCTAACTAAATTATTTAACAGTTACATTGCAGACCCATACACATTCCCTGATACACTTACACATGGAATAACTTATCTGAAACCTAAAGATCAAGCAGACACAGCAAACCCAGCCAAGTATCGCCCCATAACATGCCTACCAACAATATACAAAATATTAACTTCAGTCATTACACATAAATTAATGACACATACAACACAGAACAAAATTATAAATGAAGAACAAAAAGGCTGTTGCAAAGGAGCATGAGGAGGTAAAGAGCAACTGATAATAGCTGCAGAGGTGACATATCAAGCTAAAACTAAACAAAGGTCGCTACACTACGCATACATTGATTACCGAAAAGCTTTTGATAGTGTACCCCACTCACGGTTACTAGAAATATTAGAAATATACTAAGTAGATCCTAAATTGATTCAGTTCCTAAACATAGTAATGAAAAATTGGAAAACCACACTTAATAATCCAAGCAAATTCAAATAATATCACATCACAGCCAATACAGATTAAGCGTGGAATATACCAAGGAGACTCATTAAGTCCTTTCTGGTTCTGCCTTGCTCTGAACCCACTATCCAACATGCTAAATAATACAAATTATGGATATAATGTTACTGGAACATACCAACACAAAATCACACATTTGCTATACATGGATGACCTAAAACTACTGGCAGCAACAAATCAACAACTCAACCAATTACTAAAGATAACAGTAGTATTCAGCAATGATATAAATATGGCTTTTGGAACAGACAAATGTAAGAAAAATAGCATAGTCAAGGGAAAACACACTAAACAAGAAGATTACATATTGGATAACCACAGCAACTGCATAGAAGCGATGGAAAAAACAGATGCCTATAAATATCTAGGATACAGACAAAAAATAGGAATAGATAATACAAATATTAAAGAAGAACTAAAAAATATAGACAAAGACTAACAATAATACTGAAAACGGAATTGACAGCAAGAAACAAGACAAAAGCTATAAATACGTATGCTATACCAATATTGACCTACTCATTTGGAGTAGTGAAATGGAGTAACACAGACCTAGAAGCACTCAATACACTTACACGATCACAATGCCACAAATATAGAATACATCACATACATTCAGCAACAGAAAGATTCACATTAAGCAGAAAGGAAGGAGGAAGAGGATTTATCGACATAAAAAACCTACATTATGAACAGGTAGACAATTTAAGAAAATTCTTTCTAGAATGAGCAGAAACTAGCAAAATACACAAAGCAATCACTCATAAAATACATCGGCTACACCATTGCAATTTCATAACCACTTCTACAACCCTTTAGATCACATAACATCAACAGATACGAAGAAAGTAAATTGGAAAAAGAAAACACTACATGGCGAGCACCCGTATCATCTAACACAGCCACACATCGATCAAGACGCATCCAACACTTGGCTAAGAAAAGGCAATATATACAGTGAGATGGAAGGATTCATGATTGCAATACAGGATCAAACAATAAACACCAGATATTATAGCAAGCATATTATTAAAGATCCCAATACCACAACAGATAAATGCAGACTTTGCAAACAACAAATAGAAACAGTAGATCACATCACAAGCGGATGTACAATACTAGCAAATACAGTATACCCAAGAAGACATGACAATGTAGCAAAAATAATACATCCAACAACTTGCCATACAACATAAACTAATAAAACAACATGTTCCCACATACAAGTATGCACCACGAAATGTACTGGAGAATGATGAATACAAATTACACTGGAACAGAACCATTATAACAGATAAAACAACACCACATAACAAACCTGACATCATACTCACCAATAAAAAGAAGAAATTAACACAACTAATCTAAATATCCATACCCAATACAACAAATATGCAGAAGAAAACAGGAGAAAAAATTGAAAAATACATCCAACTGGCTGAGGAAGTCAAAGACATGTGGCATCAGGATAAAGTTGACATCATACCAATTATAGTATCAACTACAGGAGTCATACCACACAATATCCACCAGTACATCAACGCAATACAGCTACATCCAAACGTATATATACAACTACAGAAATCTGTAATTATTGATACATGTTCAGTTACCCAACAGTTCCTAAATGCAATGTAACATATACCGTACAGTTAAAAGGAAGTCACGCTTGATCAAGGTCTGCGTCACTTTCCATTTTAACCAGACATAACGTCTGAGACAGGAAAGAGAAACAATAATTCGGATTCTCGGGGACCAGGACATCATGCAGGAAAGAGTTGGAGCTTCCCAAAACTCCTTAAACCAAAGTGAAAGCAATTCATTGGTACACTGAATGTACAGACACTGACTAAAATAGGAAAACTCAAGATACTGACAGATACTTGTGATAGATTTTGGATTTGTGTACTTGGAGTACAAGAAACACGTTTTCGTGATTGTGATCACTTTTATTCCGATGGCTATCTAGTCTACAAAGGAAAGCCTGCAATCAAACTGAAAAATAGTAACGTAAATTTGTTAGGAACGGCATTCGTCATGCATAAAAGTATCCAGAACTCCGTGATAGACTTCTTGCCACCCTCTGAATGCCTCTCTGTACTCACAGTTAAATGTGCTAATAAGGCATATACACTGGTAAACGCACATGCTCTAATCAATAATGATCCTGACAAAAACAAAGTGGAGAAGTTCTGGTCATATCTCAAGCGTGTACTCACTGAGATCCCTGAACACCACGTCAAAGTCCTGATGGGAGATTTCAATGTGCAAATTGGCAGTGAATGTGAACACAGACATATAACTGGGAATTTTTCAGTAGACAAAACGACGAACACCAATCGACATTGCTTAATCAACATATGTGGGATAGCCAACCTACAAATAATGCCCACTCACTTTAAGAAACCACAAAGGAAAATGACTACATGGAAATCTCTAAACAACCACATTGGGGAATATAAAATTGACCATGTAGCAATAACTAGAACATTTTATCCAGAAATCAAGAATGTGAGGATACGCAAAGGTTTCATGGAGTCCGTTCACCCCCTCTCACAAGTCAAAATCTGCTTCATACCTAATCGAAAGAAGTGCTGAAAATCGAAACTGCTGTGCACTGATCCAGAATACCTAAAAGAACATGCAGAGGAGTTTGCATAATCTCTAAATACTGACACAGAAACATGGGAAGAGCTTCTTGGAACCATCCAGCAGTCATCAAGAAAACTCAGTCCACCACCACGGAAAAAAGGAAAAACAGATGGTAGACAACGGACTGTGACAGAGCACTTGAATCACATATTCAAGCCTGGAAGATTTACACAGCCATCAAACACTGGAGAATTGGCAGAACTTTTCGGAAACACAGAAGAAAACATCTAAAACCACCAGACAAATTAAACACACATACCATCACAAACAATTAGAGGAAATTGATAATGATTTTAAAAGAATCAACATGAGCAACTTTTATAGGACATTTAGGGAAGAACTAGCAATCTTCAAGCCACCCAATCTTTGCTTTCGGCACCCTGATGGAATACTTGAGATGAACACAAAGGTCAACTGAGAAATCCTGAAATAACATTTTGAGAAGTCACACCACTGCGAACCACCAACAGACAAACTTGACTTCCATGTTGTGACCCCAAACCAGGACTCAACTCCACCTACACATGAGGAGATAAAAAACATTGTATTACATCTGAAAAACAACAAAGCACCAGGGGAAGATTGTGTAATTGCCGAAATGCTCAAGATTGGAGGTGAACTCTTGATTGACAGACTAAAAACTGTCATTGAAAATATATGGGTAAGTGGAGTCTTACCAGCAGATTGGACAATGCTTTGATTCACCCTCTACACAAAAAGGGCGACAAGTCTGATCCCAACGACTATTGAGGCATTTCACTCCTACCAGCCACTTACAAAGTGCTCTCATGCTCTTCTCAACAGATTAGAACAACAGACAGAACATATGATTAGTGAATGTCAGGCAGGCTTCCACCCACATCGATCCTGCGCAGAACAGATCTTGAACCTGAGGATGATACTGCAACACCGTCAGTGAACCGCACAGTAGTCAGCTTCGTAGGTTTCAAGAAAGCATACGACTCAATTCATTGCAACAGTTTGTTCAATACACTTCGTGAATATTGTGTAGATAACAAAACTACTTCATTAATTGAGCAGAATTTAACAGACACAACCTCAAAAGTAAAATTCATGGAAGAAATTTCCGAACCTTTTCAAATTAGGACAGGAGTGAGACTGGGTGATGGGTTGCCCCCACTCCTCTTTAACTTGGAACTGGACAAGATTATCAAGATGTGGGAGAAAGAAATACCTGGAATAAATATGGGAACAAAGGACAAACGAATCAACATAAAATACCTTGCTTTTGCTGATGACCTAGCAATAATTATGTGGACTCCCAAGGAAGCCAAATATACCATCGAGAAACTTCATGATGTTTCCATCAAAACCGGACTCCAAATTTCTTTCGAGAAAACACAATTCAAGGACTCCAAAAGTTCAAATCTGAAACCACTTGCAACAAAATATGGTGACATCAAACAAGTTAAGTACTTCAAGTACTTAGCAACATGATCAGCAACACTGGCAATGAAAAAGTAGCTCACAGAACGTAAAGCTTATACAATGACCTGGAACACATAAAATAAGAAATCACTATCCACCTAAGCCAAACTTCTCCACTATCATACAGTCACTCTTCCAGAAATGCTCTACGCAACTGAAACATCATCATTAACCATCAATATCAAGGACATTGAGAAAATGGAAAGGCAGATACTCAGGAAAATATTTGGACCCAAGATTCCTTATGGTATCTGGATGTGCAAAAGCTCTGAAGAACTGTACTCAAAGACAGAATGTTTCACGGCAGTTGCACGGAAAAAACGATTGAAATTCTACAGACATTTAACAAGAATGGATGCCTCTAGAATGACCGAGAAAATCTTCCCTATCGTCAAAGGACCGCACCAAACAAGGGCATGCTGGCTAACAGAAACCCAAAATGACCTCACGGAACTCTGTATTGACCCACCATAAACCACCCGGACTGTGTACAGACAGAAAATCAACTCTCATAAGTTCACAACCAAAAACCAGACAGAAAAGAATCTGAAACTGAAAAACGCATGGACACAAGAAAGAAGACAGACCCATAGTGAAAGGATGAGGAAGTTTTGGGAAGAAAAGAACAACAAGAAAGCTAAGAAGACCAGTGCTAATTAATGGTTCCACATGCTCCTTAGAGGGTGAAACAAATAAATAATAATAATAATATAATAACTATAATAATCTGAGGTTCAGAGAATGCAAAGTTCACTGCCAAAAGTAACAAGACTTGTATGGTCCTAGAAGGCCACAGTGAAATAAATAAATAAATAATAGTAATAATAATAATAATAATGAGAGCAAAATATATGTATATATATTAAAGAAGGCGAGGATTTGTGACAGAATGGTAATACCAAAAATTTGGTATTTTTTAGAAAGTTATGACCAAGCCTATTTACAATATTTTTTTTATTTTCTCAAATCATTTTTACAAGATATTGTGCACATTGTATCAAACTATAGGATGCTAAATATCTGTTCTTTTATTTTTCAGTCACTGAAGAAACTTTCTCATGCCAATGTTGTTAAACTAAAAGAGGTTATAAGAGAAAATGATACATTATATTTTGTTTTTGAATATATGAAAGAAAATTTATACCAACTAATGAAAGACAGGTAAAAATTGTGTACAATATAATAACTTAGAGGTTAATTTACCCCTTGCTGATCACTGGCAATATCGTAGTTTTAAAATCCGTATGTTAAGAATTTCTGAGATATTTGATGATGATTACATTTATGATAATGTTACACCTTACTTGAAAGTTATTATCTACTACAATAAGTTCTACACGTTCTGCTATTGTGAGTGGTTAGTATCTTTTCTACAGAATATAATGTTTTCTTTATATCATCCATAACTTTTTTGCTATCTGTGTGTCAGTTTCTGCAGCTCTCATTCATGTTAGTGTAACAATATCACACAAAATTTGATAACCCCTCTATTTTATGCCTAAACCCACAATGAGATTTTCACTCTGCAGCGGAGTGTGCGCTGATATGAAACTTCCTGGCAGATTAAAACTGTGTGCCCGACCGAGACTCGAACTCGGGACCTTTGCCTTTCGCGGGCAAGTGCTCTACCATCTGAGCTACCGAAGCACGACTCACGCCCGGCCTCACACACTTCTGCCAGTATCTCGTCTCCTACCTTCCAAACTTTACAGAAGCTCTCCTGCGAACCTTGCAGAACTAGCACTCCTGAAAGAAAGGATATCGCGGAGACCTGGCTTAGCCACAGCCTGGGGGATGTTTCCAGAATGAGATTTTCACTCTGCAGCGGAGTGTGAGCTGATATGAAACTTCCTGGCAGATTAAAACTGTGTGCCCGACCGAGACTCGGACTCGGGACCATTGCCTTTCGCGGGCAAGTGCTCTACCATCTGAGCTACCGAAGCACGACTCACGCCCGGCCTCACAGCTTTACTTCTGCCAGTATCTCGTCTCCTACCTTCCAAACTTTACAGAAGCTCTCCTGCGAACCTTGCAGAACTAGCACTCCTGAAAGAAAGGATATCGCGGAGACATGGCTTAGCCACAGCCTGGGGGATGTTTCCAGAATGAGATTTTCACTCTGCAGCAGAGTGTGCACTGATATGAAACTTCCTGGCAGATTAAAACTGTGTGCCCGACCGAGACTCGAACTCGGGACCTTTGCCTTTCGCGGGCAAGTGCTCTACCATCTGAGCTACCGAAGCACGACTCACGCCCGGCCTCACAGCTTTACTTCTGCCAGTATCTCGTCTCCTACCTTCCAAACTTTACAGAAGCTCTCCTGCGAACCTTGCAGAACTAGCACTCCTGAAAGAAAGGATATCGCGGAGACATGGCTTAGCCACAGCCTGGGGGATGTTTCCAGAATGAGATTTTCACTCTGCAGCGGAGTGTGCGCTGATATGAAACTTCCTGGCAGATTAAAACTGTGTGCCCGACCGAGACTCGAACTCGGGACCTTTGCCTTTCGCGGGCAAGTGCTCTACCATCTGAGCTACCGAAGCACGACTCACGCCCGGCCTCACAGCTTTACTTCTGCCAGTATCTCGTCTCCTACCTGTGAGGCCGGGCGTGAGTCGTGCTTCGGTAGCTCAGATGGTAGAGCACTTGCCCGCGAAAGGCAAAGGTCTCGAGTTCGAATCTCGGTCGGGCACACAGTTTTAATCTGCCAGGAAGTTTCATATCAGCGCACACTCCGCTGCAGAGTGAAAATCTCATTCTGGAAACATCCCCCAGGCTGTGGCTAAGTCATGTCTCCGCGATATCCTTTCTTTCAGGAGTGCTAGTTCTGCAAGGTTCGCAGGAGAGCTTCTGTAAAGTTTGGAAGGTAGGAGACGAGATACTGGCAGAAGTAAAGCTGTGAGGCCGGGCGTGAGTCGTGCTTCGGTAGCTCAGATGGTAGAGCACTTGCCCGCGAAAGGCAAAGGTCCCGAGTTCGAGTCTCGGTCGGGCACACAGTTTTAATCTGCCAGGAAGTTTCTTAAACCCACAATGTATGCATCTGATCTCTTGTAACTGCTTACCTGAAGGTGCATCATTTAAAGCATTGATTTTTTTGCACTAGCATGCTGTTGTGCTGTTTTATGGCCTGACAGTGTGTCATCTGCAAATTAGCCAAAAGGAGCATGTTTCTCTGCTCACAAGTAATCATTTTTGTGCTGACTTTTTCTAAGAATAACAGTATTGGGCATTTTGTAAATATATTTTTGGTTGTATTGAACATCGTTGTTGTGATTTGTAAGATGTAATTTTACACGTTGTTTGTTTATTCCTTTTGCTATTACACTGTTTTATTATACCACTAGTTTTTCAGTGACATTCTTCTCAGACTGTGAACCCAGCTGAGCATCGTACTGTAGCTAGGAATCATATCTCAGTGCCAAAGGTTGGAATGAACATGAAAACACCCCTGAGCTGATACAACCATACAGCTGGGTTTCCATCAGCAAGAATTTCTTACATGTACATCCCCCCACCACTGCCCTTACATGCACGCTAGTGTTTCCACATGCTTGAGCTGGAAATGCTACTTATGCGACATTCAAGATGGTGACAAGTGAAATTATTCATATGGGAGTTGCACAACTTTTAGCCAGAGAGCTATGGAAATTGGCATCTTAAGGTTGGTTGTGTTGTGTTGGGGGAGGAGACCAGACAGCTAGGTCATTGGTCTCATCGGATTGGGGAAGGATGGGGAAGGAAGTGGCTGTGCCTTTTGAAAGGAGTCATCCTGGCATGTGCCTGGAGTGATTTAGGGAAATCACAGGAAACCTAAATCAGGATGGCTGGACGCGGGATTGAACCGTCGTCCTCCCGAATGTGGGTATCTTAAGGAATCGTATGGGAACATCAAGTTCATTCATGAGGGAGTTATCTGACGATGACGAAATTTCATTTAAATGAATAAAATCAATTTTGAAATCTGTACGAAAGTCTAATACAAGTATGTGAAATGCCATGCCAGCTTTCTTTAAATTGCAAGCAATATTGAAGTATCTGGCAATAGGAGTCATTGCAATATACATATTATATTCTGAAGAGCACTATTTCTAAATTTTTATGTTATCTATAATACACTGAAGTTACATGGGAAAGTAAGGTTTTTGTCTCAACAGTTCAGCTTTGTTTTCATTTTCAGAGTTAGTCAAGGTTCTGACAGGCCACAGGTGCTGTAAATATGTGTTTTTTTTACTAGTATGGTACTTAATTTTGTAACCCTACATTGCACTACTGTGCAGAACAGTCATCACTCAGTGATAGTGCCAGTATGAACACTGTCATATTTGCATTGGATTTTTGTGAGAAGCAAGAGTAGTTTTAAATCCCTAAATCCACAAATAAATTACCATTTCCCTATAACATTCACACTGAGCGACTAAAGTAAAAAGCTGTCGTTGTACTGAAATAATGAAAATCCCTTAACAGTACTTGTATTAACACGAACCTGAGTAAGTTGACACTGTTAGTTTTGATATTTTTTAATCCATTTCATCACTTCAAATGATGTCCGCCCCTAGTAGCTGAGTGGTCAGCGTGACAGAATGTCATACCTAATGGCCCGGGTTCGATTCCCATCTGGGTCGGAGATTGCCTCCACTCAGGGCCTGGGTGTTGTGTTGTCCTTATCATCATCGTGTCATCCCCATTAACATGCAGGTCGCCGAAGTGGCATCAAATCGTAAGACTTGCACCATGCGAACAGTCTACCTGACAGGAGGCCCTAGCCACACAGCATTTCCATTTTTACTTCAAATGATGTGTTACTCTGTAAGTGATCATGGCTGAATGCTAGAATGATACTCCTATTGTGCTGTTTAAGATCCACCTCCTGGCAGTTGCTGACACTCATATGCAATGGTGGAGAAAGCGACATCATGCGAGAAAGTAGAATGCCTTTCAACTTTTTCAACTTTCGTAAGTTACACATAATTTGGCATGACAACATGCAAATCGGGTGTTTCAACATGTAAGGCTGACTTACAGTAATACTGGTGGGGGGCAATGCGCATCTAAGAAAGTCATGCCTGTGGACAGCCAGCTTATGTCATATGCACACATGCAGTGCTCTCCTGTCCACTACTCCTTCTTTAATGAAATAGCATTGTGCAGCAAGTGGCAATGACCACTTGTTTCCTCATCTATATCTATACACATACTCCACAAGCTACAGTGCACGACACAGGGTACCATGTACCACTAATAATCATTCCCTTTCCTGTTCTACTTGCAAATAGACTGAGGGAAAAATAACTGTCTAAAAGCCTCTGTATGAGCCCTAATTTCCTGCATCTATCCTTTGTGGCAGTAAAATCGTTCTGTAGTTTACATCAGATGATGGTCCTCTAAATTTCTGCAATAGTCCTGGTGAAACAAGCACTGACTTTCCTCCAGGGATCCTCATTTGAGTTCATGATGCATCTGCAAAATACTTGTGTGCTGATTGAACCTACGTGTAAGAAATCTACCAGCTTGCCTCTGAAGTGCTTCAATGTCTCCCATTAATTATAGTTGGTGGTGACTTTAAAGTACCCTAGATATTTTGGCAGAAATACATTTTCAAATCCAGAGGTATGCATAAAACATCATCTGAAATTATGCTAAATGCTTCTCTGAAAATTGTTTCGAGCATTTGGTTCATGTGTACACATGAATAGTAAATGATTGTGAAAAAATACTTGATCTGTTAACAGCAAATAAACCTGAGCTTATAATGAGCTCAAAATGGTTGTTTGGTTGGGTTGAGGAGAGGACCAAACAGTGAGGTCATCGGTCCCATTCAGTTAGGGAATGATGGGGAAGGAAATTGGCCATGCCCTTTAAAAGGAACCATCCCAGCATTTGCCTGAAACAATTTAGGGAAATCATGGGAAACCTGAATCAGGATGGCCGGACGCGGGTTCGAACTGTCGTCCTCCTGAATGCGAGTCTGGTGTGCTAACCACAGCGCCACCTCCCTCGATGCTCAAAATGGATACAGGAATTAGTGAACACAGGGTTCTCATAGCGAGATTGAATATTTTAACCTCCAAATCCTCCAAAAATAAATGAAAAGTTTGCCTATTCAGAAAAGTGGATGAAAATTCACTTGATGCCTTCCTGAGAAACAACCTGCCGTCCTTCCAAATTAACAATGTAAGTGTAGATCAGATGTGGATTGAATTCAGAGAATTAGTATTGACAGAAATTGAGAGATTTATACCAGATAAATTGAAAATAATGGAGCAGATCCCCCATGGTACACAAAATGGGTCAGAACACTGTTGCAGAAACAACAAAAAAAAAAGCATACCAATTTGAAATGAATGCAAAATCTCCAAGATTGGCGATCTTTTACAGAAGCTCAAAATTTAGGGCGGACTCCAGTGCAAGATGCTTATAACAGTTTCCACAACGAAACTTTGTCTCATAATCTGGCAGAAAATCCAAAGAGATTCTGGTCATATGTAAAGTATGATAGCGGCAAGATACAGTCAGTGCCTTCTCTGCACAATAGCAGTGGAAATACTACTGACGACATTACTGCCAAAGCAGAGTTACTAAATGCAGCCTTCCAAAACTCCTTCACCAAAGAAGACGAAGTAAATATTCCAGAATTTGAATCAAGAACAGCTGCAAACATGAGTAACTTAGAAGTAGATATCCTCAGAGTAGTGAAGCAACTTAAATCACTTAATAAAAGCAAGTCTTCCAGTCCAAACTGTGTACCAGTGAGGTTCCTTTCAGAGTGTGCTGATGCAATAGGTCCATACTTAACAATCATATACAACTGTTTGCTCAATGAAAGATCTGTACCCAAAGACTGAAAAGTTGCGCAAGTCATACCAATGTTCAAGAAAGTAAATAGGAGTAATCCTCTATGTTATGGGCCCATATCATTAGCGGTGATAAGCAGCAGGACTTTGAAGCATATATTGTGTTTGAACACTACGAATTACCTCAGAGAGAATGGTCTATTACACATAGTCAACACTGATTTAGAAAACATTAGTCTTGTGAAACACAACTAGCTCTTTATACACACAAAGTATTAAGTGCTATTGACAAGGGATTTCAAACTGATTCTGTATTTCTAGATTTTCAGGAGGCTTTTCACACTGTACCACACAAGTGGCTTGTAGAGAAATTGCATTCTTATATAATATCATCTCAGTTATGTGATTGGATTCATGATTTTCTGTCAGAGAGGTCACATTTCGTAGTAACTGACAGAAAGTCATTGAGTAAAACAGAAGTAATATCTGATGTTCCGCAAGATAGTGTTAAAGGCCCTTTGCTGTTTCTTATCTATATAAATTATTTAGGAGACTATCTCAGCAGCCGTCTTAGGTTGTTTGCTGATGATGCTGTTATCACCTAGTAAAGTTATCAGAAGATCAAAACAAATTGGAAAATAGTTTCGAAAAGATATTTGTTTGGTGTGAAAATTGGCAATTGACTCTAAATAATGAAAAGTGTGAGGTAATCCACATGAGTCCTAAAAGGAATCTGTTAAACTTTGATTACATGATAAATTAGTCAAATCCAAAGGCTGCAAATTCAACCAAATACTTAGGAATCATAATTATGAAAAACTTAAATTGGAAAGAACTCATAGAAAGTGTTGGAGGAAAGTAAAGCGAAGACTGAAAGCAAACCAAAGACTAAGTTACATTGGCAGAACACTTAGAAAATGTAACAGATCTACTATACTTGTCCATTCTCTTTCGGAGTACTGCTGCGCAGTCTGTGATCCTTACCAGATATTGTTAACGGAGTACATCGTTATTGGGTTTGGGGTGGACATAATTAAAACAAAGGCATTTTTGTTGCGGCAGAATCTTCTCACGAAATTTCTATCACCAACTTTCTCCTCCAAATGCGAAAACATTTTGTTGATGCCAACCTACACAGGGAGAAATGATAATCATAATAAAATAAGGGAAATCAGAGCTCAGAAGGTGGATCAATGAACCCTCTGCCAGGCACTTAAGTGTGCTCTGCATTGTGTCCATATATGTAGATGTAGATGTAATCTGATATGTTTGGGATCCCAAACATGTGAGCAGCACTCAAGAATGGGTGGCACTATCCATTTGCTTTATGGATGAGCTACACTTTCCCAAAATTATCCCAATAAAATGAAGTCAAGCTTTTATTTCCCTACTACCAGCATGACATCTCATTCTATTTCATATTGCTTTGCATCATTATGCCTAGATATTTACCTAATTAATGTGACTGTGTCAAGCAGCACCCTACTAATGCTGTATCTGAACCTTACAGTATTGTTTTCCACACTCATCTGCATTAACTTCCATTTTTACACATTTAGAGCAAGCTGCCATTAATTAACAACTAGAAATTCCATCTAAGTCTTCTTGCATACCCCATAGTCACTCATGATGACACCTTTTTGTACACCATGGCATCATCAACAAAGAACCTTATATCGCTGCTTATCTTGTCCTATACATATATAAATGCCACAGACTAGCTATTTAAAAAATGTTGTTCCCATTGGTCACTGTGTGTCCCCTTCACATACCAGCTTCACATTTCTACATGCCCCCAACTTGAGTTATTTTTTAAGTTTCAGCATTCTTAAGTAAATATGGAATGTAGTCATATTAAGTCACGATTCTGAAGGAATTAGATTAGGAAATGATACCCTAAAAGTAATAGATCAGCTTTGCTATTTGGACAGCAAAATAAATGACGATGGCCAAAGAAGAGAGGATATAAACTGCTGACTGGGTATGGCATAGAAGCAATTCTGAAAAAAAAGGAATTTCATAATGGTTGATATAAATTTAAGTTATGGGAAGCCTTTGCAGAATGTATTTGCATGGAGTGTAGCCTTGTACAGATGTGAAATAGGACAATGTGTAGTCCAGACAAGAAGAGACTACAGACTTTGGAAATGTACATTGACAGGAAAAAATTGTAAGACCAAGAAGGAATTGTACAACATAACTGAAAGTTGGTAGGCATGTTTCTACATCAGAAGTATGATGTCTGTTCCAATTTTGCACCAGTCACGTAAGAGTGTCGCTAGTAGCTAGTAGTACCACTATGAGGATGCAGATCAGGTTTGCTTTATATTTATTATTATTTTGAGCTTTTCCTCATTACAGAGGCTTATCTCCAACATAATAATTTACCTGGAAATGACAATACAAACAATAAACGTTCTTAAACTATACTCTCAAAATATTTCTCCAGGTGTTTCGATCTTGCGTGTCCTCTTCCTCTGCGCCCATTCTCCTCATTGTGTGCTGTACATTTTGGAGCCAGGTGGTCACAGGTCGTCCTCTTCTTCTTCTCCCCTCCGGTTCCCACTCCAGTATCAATTTTGGTATTCTGGCTTCCTCCATTCGTCGTACATGCCCGTACCACTGTAATTTCTTCCTATCCATTACGTCATATATTCTTTCTTTTATTTCCATTCTCCTTATTACTTCGGTGTTCCTTATCTTTTCTTTCCTGGAGATTCTTGCCGATCTTCTCCAAAAGTCCATCTCTAGAGCTTGTAATTTTTTAATGTGCTTCATGTTAATTGTCCAGGTCTCCGTTCCATACAGAACCACACTCTCTAATATGGATTTGTATATTAATTTTTTAGTTCTGCTCATTACATTCCTGCTCCATAAGACTGAGTTAAGCATCCCAATGACCCTCCGTCCGCTACTAATTCTTTTATTGATTTCTGAGTCTGATTTCCCTCGATTTCTAAAATGGATCCCAAATAACAGAAAGTGTTTATCTTTTTGATTTTCTTTCCTTCAATGTAAAGCTCATCTGAATCATTAGTCAAGTATTCTGTTTTTTGGTAATTAATCTTCAATTAATCTTGCTTTATATACACTCTATAACAATTGTGAGTGTTAGTTACATTTATATTGGCTGTAGTGATAGTCAAGAATGCCTTTAAGGCAACAAAAATGCCATTATCAGCACCTCTCTGGGTTTGGATGAGGTCGTGTTCTAGCACTATGAGAGGCTGGACGTTCTGTCTGCAATACTGCAGGAAGACTTGGCAGGAATGTAGCTACTCTACACGATTGCTGGCAGCGGTGGTAGTGAGAACATACGGTCACTAGAAGACCAGGCTCTGGATGGCCATGTGGCACTACCAGTAGTGAAGACCATCTTGTTGGTGTACGGCTTTAGCACATCGTACTGCATCTGCAGCAGAAATTTGAGCAGCAGTTGGCACTACAGGACAGAGAATACCATTACAAATTGGTTACTTCAAGGACAGCACTGATCCAGATGCACTGTAGCGTGCATTCCACTGACCCCAAACCACCGGCATTTGCGACTTCAGTGGTGTCAAGTGAGAGCTCATTGGAGGGCAGGGTGAAGGTCTGTGGTGTTTTCTGATGAAAGCCTGTTCTGCCTCGGTGCCAGTGATGGCCGTGTTTTGCTTCGAAAGAGGCCTCTTGAGGACCTGCAACCGACCTGTCTGCATGCTAGGTACACTGGACCTACACCTGGAGTTATGGTCTGGGGTGCAATTTTGCATGACAGCAGGAGCACTCCCATGGTTATCCCACAGACCTAGAATGCAAATTTGTCGACCTGTTGTGCTACCATTCACGAACAGCATTTCAGCATGTTTTCCAACAGGATAACACTCACTCAAATACCACTATTCTAACCCAACATGCTCTACAGAGTGTTGACGTGTTGTCTTGCCATGCTCAGTCATCAGATCTGTCTCCAGTTGAGCACATGTGGGACATCATTGGATGACTACTCCAGCATCACTCACAAACAGCATTAACCATCCCTTTATTGACTGCCCAAGTGCAACAGGCATGGAACTCCATCCCACAAACTGACAGCTGGCACCTGTGTTACACAATGCATGCGTGTTTGCATGCGTGTGTTCAGCATTTTCAAGCAAAAAATCTTATTTAAGTGTCAAGGACTTGTATTTCATAGTAGTCTGATGTCTTTTGACATTTAAATAAGTTTTTCTTCTTGAAAATAGCCTAAGGCCAAATCTGGATTGTACAACAGTGGTTCATGGAAAGAGGAAGCTGCCTGGTATAATTTTGCACAGAGCATAACTTAATCATAGCTAACACTTGGTTTAAGAATCATGGAAGAAGGTTGTATATGTGGAAGAGGCCTGGAGACACCGGTAGGTTTCAAATAGATTATATAATGGTAAGACAGAGATTTAGGAGCCAGGTTTTAAATTGTAAGACATTTCCAGTGGCAGATGTGGACCCTGAACACAATTTATTGGTTATGAACTGTAGACTAAAACTGAAGAAACTGCAAGGAACTTAAGGAGATGGGACCTGGATAAACTGAAAGAACCGGAGGTGATAGAAAGTTTCAGAGAGCGCATTAGAGAACATTTGACAAGAACAGGGGAAAGAGATACAGTAGAAGAAGAATAGGTACTTCTGAGAGATAAAATAGTGAAGGCAGCAGAGGATCTAGTAGGTCAAAAGACTAGGGCTAGTAGAAATTCTTGGGTATCAGAAGAGATATTGATTTTAATCAACGAAAGGAGAAAATATAAAAATGCAGTAAATGAAGCAGGCGAAAAGGAATACAAACGTCTCAATAATGAGATTGACAGGAAGTGGAAAATGCCTAAGCAAGGATGGCTACAGGACAAATGTAAGGAGGTAGAGCCATGTATCACTAGGGTAAGATAGATACTGCTTACAGGAAGATTAAAGAGACGTTTGGAGAAAAGAGAACCACCTGTATGAATATCAAGAGCTCAGATGGAAAACCAGTCCTAAGCAAAGACGAGAAAGCAGAAAGGTGGAAGGAGTATATAGAGGGTCCGTACAAGGGCAATGTACTTGAGAGCAATATTATGGAAATGGAAGAGGACGTAGATGAAGATGAGATGCGAGATATGACACTGCGTAAAGAATTTGACAGAGCATTGAAAGACCTAACTCAAAAAAGGCCCCTGGAGTGGACAACATACCATTAGAGCTACTGATAGCCTTGGGAGAGCCAGCCGTGACAAAACTCTACCATCTGGTGAGCAAGATGTAAGAGAAAGGCAAAATACCCTCAGGCTTCAAGATAAATATCATAATTCCAATCCCAAAGAAAGCAGGTGTCGACAGGTGTGAAAATTACTGAACTATCAGTTTAATAAGTCATGGCTGCAAAATACTAACATGAGGTCTTTACAGACAAATGGAAAAACTGGTAAAGTTGACCTCTGAGGAAGATCAGTTTGGATTCTGTAGAAATGTTGGAACATGCGAGGCAATACTGACCCTACGACTTATCTTAGAAGGTATGAGAGTCGTTCAATAATTAAAGAGACAAATTGGTCTGGGGAAAAAACTGTTAGTAGGGAAAGTTTGGTACTTTTAGGGCTTTAAGTTGGCACCATTGGGATGAGCCCTGATCAGCTGGTACATTAACATTGTTTTGTTTATAACCCCAAAAATACATTTCAAGATGACAAGGCCACTTGAAACATTCGCATTAGTTGAACAACGTTCTGTTATTGGTTTTTTACTTGCTGAAGGTGAGAAACCAGTGAATATATACTGTAGGATGTCTAAAGTTTATGGTGAAGATTGTATGAATCGTGCAAAGTTTTACGAGTGGGTAGAGCAGTTCAAAAATGGTCGCAACTCGGTGACTGATGAACAACATTCTGGCCCACAAGTTGCAGTTTCAACTCCCTCACTTGAAAGTCAAACTGATGACATTATTCATGCCGACCCTGTGTGACTGAGGAAATTATAGTTGATATGGTTCAAGTTATTACTGGTACAGTTCCTAACATTATCTGTAACAAGCTGAAGTACTGCAAAACATGTAGAACATAGGTCCCAAAGGAGTTGACATGCCTACGCAAGGAAACAAGGTTGAGAGTGTGCGCAGAGCAAAAGGAATGTTATGAAAGAGAAGGTGAGCACCTCCTCAATGAAATTTTAACTTGAGATGTAACTTGGTTTCATTATTATGAGCCAGAATCAAAAAGAAAGCATGGAGTAGAAGCACACCAACTCACCTGTCAAAACCCAAGTATCAGCAGGAAAAGTTATGCTGATGGTGTTTTGGTATGCTTAAGGACCAGTTTTTTTGTTTTGAAGAGCAGCATACAATGAACAGCCAATACTATTCACATTTGCTTTTAAACAAGGTGAAGCTAGCCATGAGAGAGAGATGACGTGAATCTCAGAGGAGAAGTGTGATTCTTCAGAAAGACAATGCATGCCCACATATTGCTCAACTAACCAGTGAAACTATCAACTAAATAGGCTGGAAGTACTGCCTCATTCCTGATTTAACACTTAGTTATTTTAAATTGTTTCGTGCACTGAAGGGGGCATTAATGGGAAGAGTTTCCAGGATAACGAGGATGTGAAACAGTTTGTGGGAAATTGGTTCAAACATCAAGATAAAGAGTTTTTTGCAGCTGGAACAAAAAAGGTTGTAGCCCATTGGAACAAGTGAATAATGTTCAAGGGGATTACATTGAAAAGTAGAAAGTGTATTATTTAATAAAATAAAAGATTTTGTCCACACCAATTTGTCTCTTTAATTATTGAATGACCCTGGTAGATTTCTAGTATTTCTAGACTTGGAGAAAGCTTTTGACAATGTTGACTGGAATACTCTCTTTAAAATTCTGAGGGTGGCAGGGGTAAAATACAGGGAGCGAGAGGCTATTTACAATTTGAACAGAAACCAGAAGGTAGTTACAAGAGTACAGGGGGATGAAAGAGAAGCAGTGCTTGAGAAGGGAGTGAGAAAAGGTTGTAGCCTATCCCTGATGTTATTCAATCTGTATATTGACCAAGCATTAAAGGAAACAAAAGAAAAATTTGGAGTAGGAATTAAAATCCCTCGAGAAGAAATAAAAACTTTGTGGTTTGCTGATGACATTGTAATTCTGTCAGAGACAGCAAAGGATCTAGAAGAGCAGTTAAATGGAATGGACAGTGCCTTGAAAGGAGGATATAAGATGAACATCAACAAAAGCAAAACGAGGATAATGGAATGTAGTCAAATCAGGTAATGCTGAGGGAATTAGATTAGGAAATGAGACACTTAAAGTAGTAGACGAGCTTTCTATTTGGGGAGCAAAATAACTGATGATGGTCAAAGTAGAGAGGATATAAAATGTTGACTGGCTATGGAAAGGAAAGCATTTCTGAAGAAGAGAAGTTTGTTAACATCGCGTACAGACTTAAGTGTCAGGAAGTCTTTTCTGAAAGTATTTGTATGGAGTGTAGCCATGTATGGAAGTGAAACATGGAGGATAAATAGTTTAGACAAGAAGAGAATAGAAGCTTTTGAAATGTGGTGCTACAGAAGAATCCTGAAGATTAGATGGGTAGATCACATAACTAATGATGGAGGTACTGAATAGAATTGGGAGAAGATGAAATTGTATTACAACCTTACTAAAAGAAGGGACCGGTTGGTAGGACATTTTCTGAGGCATCAAGGGATCACCAATTTAGTATGGAGGGAATCGTGGAGGGTAAAAAATGTAGAGGTAGACCAAGAGATGAATACACTAAGCAGATTCAAAAGGATGTAGGTTGCAGTAGTTACTCAGAGATGAAGAAGCTTACACTGTACAGAGTAGCATGGAGAACTGCATCAAACCAGTTTCTGGACTGAAAACCACCACCACCACCACCACCACCACCACCACAACAACAACAACAACAATAAAATAAAAGTTATTACAGTCAAACGGTGGTAGCATAATTCAAAAAATTTACAATGACTGTTGCTCCAGCCAAAATAAATAGTATTTTTTTTTTCTGTCAGTGTATATGGTGTTACAAAGGAGTACTGAAGATTAGACATATCCAAACTCTGCAAATCACTTTGAAAAACATGGCAGAGTGCACTACATATTATACCATTTATTAGGGCTGCTTGCTGTTCCAGTTACATATGGAGTGCGGAAGAATGACTATATACACACCTCTGTGTGTGCTGTAATTAAGCTAGTCTTTTTTTCACTATCCTTAGAGGAGCAATACATAGGTGATTGTAGATGTTCCTACATTGTTCATTTAAAGTTGGTTCTTAAAACTTTATTAGTATGTTTCCTTGGGAAAATTTTGTATCAATCTTCAGGTATCTACCAGTTCAGTTTCTTCAGCATCCCAGTGACACTCCCTCATGGATCAAAAGAATCTATGATCACTCGAGCTGCTCTTCTCTGTATACATTCAAAATCCCATGTTAGTCTTATTCATTACAGATCCCAAATATTTGTGCATTATTCTAGGAAGAGTCACACAATTTATTGTAAGCAATCTTTGTTGCAAACTGATTGCATTCCCCTAGTATTTTACCAATGAACCAAAGTCTGCCACCATCTATACCTACAACCGAGCCTACACCATAGCCCCATTTAATAGCACTGCAAATTGTTACACCCACATATTTGTATGAATTGACTGATTCCAATTGTGACTTGTTGATATTGTTGTCATAGGAACTGTGTGTTTTTTTTATTATTATTATTATTTTTTTTTATTTTGCGAACTGCTTAGTTTTACATTTCTGAAAAAGTTAATCAGGAGGTACTTAACCAAATTTGGGAAAAAAAGAGATTTTTGATGCAATATCACAAAAAGGAGGGAATGGTTGTAGGACATCCTGAGCCAACAAGGAATCATCAATTTCATAGTAAAGATAAGTCTAGAGGGTAATAATTATAGAAGGATAACAAGGCTCAAGAACAGTAAGCAAGTTGATAAGGATGTAGGTTATAGTAGTTTGCCCCTTTGTCCACACATGGTTTGACTATGGCAGCATAGTGTATGGATCAGCTAGGCTTTCTCATT
Source organism: Schistocerca nitens (assembly GCF_023898315.1). Taxonomy (NCBI): domain Eukaryota; kingdom Metazoa; phylum Arthropoda; class Insecta; order Orthoptera; family Acrididae; genus Schistocerca; species Schistocerca nitens. The sequence continues at coordinate 602,348,474 of NC_064617.1, read as the reverse complement.
TAAAGATGTTGGATGCTGTCAATCATGCAGGAATTAGGCTGGTCACAGGTGCCTAGAACCAGTCTAATTCCTAGCCTCTGTGCAGAGCCTGGTGAGCCACTTCTTAGCATTTGGTGAGAACTTCTCATGATGAGCCATCTCCGACTGTCATGTTGTTGGTGTTTGAGCTGAACATCGCATACAGTGCATGTTTAGTGGTCACAGGACTGCTAAGGTCTTTTTTTCAGTTCATGTGAAGATTCCTTGGTGTAGCAGACATACCAGTTCTCAAGTGGGGATGGCACAGATCCCCTCCCTGAGTGATTGACAGGCCCAATATCATAAAGGCAGGAAGTGACAGCATTGCACCTCAACTCTGTAAAATAATAAACCAATCATTTGATGAGGGCTGCTTTCCAGACAGACTGAAATATGCTGAAGTCTGTCCAACCTACAAAAAGGGAAAACAAGATGATTTAGTAAATTTCCGCCCAGTGTCTATACTCCCAGTTTTCTCTAAAATAGTTGAACGAATAGTATGTAATCAATTAGAAAAGTACAATAAGGAAGGTAATATTATTCTCAATAACCAATATGGGTTTAGGAAGGGATGAAACACTTTACAAGCTGTAAATGAACTAATCTCCAAAGTAAGTAAATGCCTTGACAACAAACAAAGTGTATCTGGTATTTTTTGTGACCTCTCAAAGGCGTTTGACACAGTAAACCATAAGCTACTGCTCCAAAAATTGGGTACCTATGGCTTCCATGGAAAATCTATAAGATGGTTTTCATCTTATCTCAAAAACAGATACCAAAGGGTGGTGATACGTCAAAAGGGAGAGAAAAGTTGCTCTAGCTGGAAAGAAATTCAAGCAGGCGTGCCCCAGGGCTCGATATTAGGACCACTTCTGTTCTTATATTACATAAATGACATGCCTAGCAAAGTAAATACAGATACAATACTTTACGCAGATGACTCAACTGCTGTAGTCTGCTGCAAAAACACTGACGAATTGGTAAGGACCATGAAACAAACTCTACAAGAACTTGAACAATGGATAAAAGATAATGCTATGAAATTAAATCTTGAAAAAACCCAAATCATACACTTCAGGACCAAACAAACTACTGAATGTCTATCACAAATAGAATATTCAGGTAAAGAACTGACCACAGTTGATTCTGTAAAATTTCTTGGGATAACTTTAAACAAAAACTTGCAATGGACCGACCATGTGGACAGTTTACTGAAGAGATTAAATAGTTTAGTTTATGCAATGAGGATACTACACAAAGTAACGGATTTAACAGTGAAGAAAACTGTATACCACGCGTATTTCATAACACTTATAAGTTATAAGATATGGAATAATATTTTGGGGTGCTGAAAAGACAAACCTCCTTCAAATCTTAAAAAAAATCAGAGCAATGACAGGAACCAATAGTAGACATTCATGCAAACCACTATTCAAATGCCTGGACTTCATGACAATCCCTTCCATCTTCATACATGAAATACTTCTCTTTGAACAGAAAAACTCACATCTGTTTGAAGGAAATACATTCACACATGCCTATGAAACTAGACATAAATTGAAATACATGCTACCTTGTCACCAACTCACAGTATATGAAAATACTCCATATTACATGGCTCTGAAGATCAGAAATAAGATAAGGTCAGTATTTGGGGAATTCACATTGGAGACCATTGGCACATACCTAAAAAGCAAATGTTATTATAGTCTAGAAGAATTTCTAAATGAATAAAAGCAATGTTATACTTTAGAAGAATTTATAAATAGGAATAGGGAGTAAAGATGCAAGTACAAATGGTATACTTTTGAAGCCATATAGATACAAAGTATACACATTCACTGTATATTCATGTTTATATATAGAATTATATGGCGGTTTGTATCCCGTTCAGTACATCCATACTTCATATAGGTGTGTGAAGGCTATCGTAATGATTGGGTGAGTTACGAAAAGATTTAAAATATAATGTTGTATTTTTATTATAATAAGCAATGCATGTATGATGTATTTCCTGTAGTATATAAAATACTGTAACAACTTAGGTTAAAGACTGACGAGTCACCAATGTTCTCAATCGAATGATTGTATAAAAACATGTTATGTGACAATAAAGTATCTTATCTTATCTTGGGCATGGCAGAGTAGAACAAGCTCTCCACTCTGCATTTAGTTTTAGAATGAGATTTTAATGACATTTTGTAGTATCCAGAGCACATGGTGGTTTTTACTGATGGATGAAGCAAATGAACAATGTTGGGTGTTCTGTTATCTTCCCACATTTTGCCATTAAACTCCGCCGGCCAAGCAACTTTTAATGTACTATGCAGAGCTGTGGATGGTCAAGAACGCACTGGGGCATATGAGACTTCTTGGTAGAGGGAAGTTTCTTGCCTGCACTGACTCTCGTCATGCTCTGCAGGCTATTCAGCCAATTTTCATAGCAGATAGGCCAGTTCAAACTGTCTGCGACACTATCCACATCCTGCACATGCAGAAGAAACAGGTGGCCTTCTACTGGGTCCCTGGACTCAAGAGTATTGAAGGGGAATGGTGAAGCCAACAGAGCAATGAAAACAGAGTGCTGGGAAAATACAACATTTCAAGTCACTTACAGGCTGTCGTGTCATGGGTGAGTGTTTGCTTAGTGGGAAAGGCAGTGACTGGAAGTGGATAACAAAAAGCTGCTGTCGGTCAAACCAACTGTTCAGTCATGGGACACTTCTTTTGAACTAACCTAGGGACAAAGTGATCCTCACTTAATTTCGCACTGCCCACTGCTTTTTGATGCATGCATATCTCTTGCTGCTAGAAGATCCACCGGAATGCAGTGTTTACTACATCATACTCACAGTACACCTTGTATTAACATCCTATGTGTTGTATACAGATAGGAGGGAAGCCTTTGGTCTACCGAGGGACTTACCCTCCATTTTAGGTGATGACAGAACAGTGGCAGAACAATTGTTGACACCTTATGTGGCATCAGGACTTCTGCCAAGTTTAAATGCACAGAGAGTTTAATGTGTATTTAGTGGCTACCTCATTCTTTTATTCCCATGAACAGTTAGATTTCTTACTGACTCCCACTGTTTTATTAATTCTTTTAACTTGTGACAGCATTATGACTAGGCCTACTGGGACTTCCATGTGCCATTTCTATTGCTGTGGGTATCATTATATGATCTTTGCTTTTTGTTTTAACAAAAATACTCCTTGTTTACCAGTACTACGATCTTGTGTAAGGGCACTGATGACCAGGATGTTTAGCACCCAGCAATTTTAAATTCATCCATCCATACATTTACATACATTCTGTGTGAGCATCTTTGTTGCTTGTCAACATTGCTCAAAGGAGGTGCTGTATGCTTATTACTGAGTCTGGTATATACATGAAAATAATCAGTTTTTGGAAATATAATATAATTGAATGGATAAAAAATATACCCACTAAGTTATGTCAAGAGAAAGCACATAGAAAAGTTATGGAAACGTACAAGCCAGTGGCTCCATCTTGTTCTTCAACACTTCCACCAGAAGGAGGAGCCACTGGCTATGAAGGCTTGTACACTTCAATAATTTTTTTGTGTATTTTCACGTGCTGCTGCTTGGTAAGTAAATTATTTAACTGTTCGATTGTAGTATATTACTTGAATTCGTTACAGCTGCAAATTAAAGGGACAAAATCTTAAAACAAAGTAAAAAAAAAGTAGTTGTAACAAGGTTGATATGAACAGAAAGAAGGCTTTTTGTATTGTATGTGTTTGAGTGGGGTTTGCTCTGTTGGACCTAGTGGCAATGTGCTTCTTATGAGCAGCTGCCTTAACCACTTTGGCCATCCAGACATGGTCCCTTATCGACTCAAATTTCCAAGTTACTGCATGGTCCAGCACAAATTTTCAACTTTTGCCATTGCATTACCACAATCCCTAGCCACTCATCCTTTCCCTTTCCTTCTCTTTCCCCTTCCTACATTTCATGTTGACAGTTTGGTATTGTGTGACAAATTTTAGTTAGCAATAGTAAATATTCTGTTCGAAAATACAAAAGAAGAAGTTGCTTGTCAAAGAGACTGGGAAGACAGTAAAATACCAGTTAATTATGTCTTTGTTAAACAGAGATTTAAAAACAATCTACATGATGAAAAGTATTAATGGTATTGATCAGGTTATGAATGTAATAACAGTGAAGAGTACAGTGAAATTAATGAAAATATAAGCCCTAATAAAGGCAAATGAATGAAGGGTTTAAAGACAGTTATAAGTTTGAAGCTTCTTTTAAACGTGAATTTGAAACTGGTAGAGACTAAAGTTACAATGCTTAGCAATAGACTGCAAGGCAACCTAGTGGATGATGAATGGCTAATCATTTTGAGTGATGAAATTAGAGACAATAAATAAAGTTTAGCTATAAGAAACAGCAATAAAGGAGTAGTTGCACTCAGCAGTGGTAAGAGGGTGCCTGATTCTGCAACTGTATATTCAGTTAAAAAGTGGCTACAGTTGCTAATAAGAACTTTATTAAGTCCACATGACAGGTTTAGGCCTTTTCAGGTGTGCCTGAAAGTTAAGCTGTAGAGAAGCATCATCAAACAACATAACTTTCAGATACACTTGAAAATGGTCTAATATAAGGGCCAATACCGATCGGATGTGCTTAGTGAAATTTTTACAACTGAAGCAGCTTTTCATTAATTATCGATGAAATTATTTTTACCAGTTAGTAAGACTTTATGTTTAATAATTTTTAAAATGTTGTTGTTGTTGTGGTCCTCAGTCCAAAGACTGGTTTGATGCAACTCTCCATGCTAGTCTATCCTGTGCTAGCCTCTTCATATCTGAGTAGCTACTACATATGTCTGAATCTGATTTTTACCCCCACATTCCCCTCTAGTACTTAACATGTGATCCCTTGATAACTCAGCATGTGTCTTATCAGCCGATCCCTTCTTCTAGTCAGGTTGTACCACAATTTTTTCTTCTCTCCAATTCTGTTCAATACCCCCTCATTAGTTACATGATCTACCCACGTAATCTTCAGCATTCTTCTGTAGCACCACATTTCAAAAGCTTTTATTCTCTTCTGGTCTAAACTTTTTATCATCCATGTTTCACTTCCATACATGGCTACACTCCATACAAATACTTTCATAAAAGACTTCCTGACACTTAAATCTATACTCGATGTTAACAAATTTCTCTTCTTCAGAAACACTTTTCTTGCCATTGCTAGTCTACATTTTATATCCTTCCTACTTTGACTATCATCAGTTACTTTGCTCCCCAAATAGCAAAACTCATCTACAACTTTAAGTGCCTCATTTTCTAATCTAATTCCCTCAGCATTACCTGATTTATTTTGACTAGATTCCATTATCCTCATTTTGCTTTTGTTGATGTTCATCTTATATCTCTTTTCAAGTCACTGTCCATTCCGTTCAACTGCTCTTCCAGGTCCTTTGATGTCTCTGATGGAATTACAGTCGCATCAGCAAACCTCAAAGTTATCATTTCTTCTCCCTGGAGTTTAATACCTAGTCCAAATTTTTCTTTTGTTTCCTTTACTGCTTGCTCAATATACAGACCGAATAACATCAGGGATAGGCTACAACCCTTTCTCACTCCCTTCTTAACCACTGCTTCCTTTTCATGCCCATTGATTCTTATAACTGCCATCTGAATTCTGTACAAATTGTAAATAGCCTTTTGCTCTTTGTATTTTATCCCTGCTACCTTTAGAATTTAAAAGAGAGTATTCCAGACAACATTGTCAAAATATTTCTATAAGTCTATATAAACACAGATTTTCCTTGCCTTAAGCTATCTTCTGTGAGATGTCATAGGGTCAGTATTGCTTCCTGTGTTCCTACATTTCTCTGGAATCCAAACAGATGTTCGTCAAAATCAGCTTATACCAGTTTTTCCATTCTTCTGTAAAGGATTTGTGTTTGTATTTTGCAGCCATGATTTATCAAACTGATAGTTCAGTAAATTTCACACCTGTCAGCACCTGGTTTCTTTGGAATTGGAATTATTATATTCTTCTTGAAGTCTGAGTGTATTACGCCTGTCTCACATGTTTTGCTCACCAGATGGAGGAGTTTTGTCATGGCTGGCTCTCCCAAGTGTATCAGTAGCTCTAACACAATGTTGTCTACTCCCAGGACCTTGTTTTGACTTAAGTCGTTCAGTGCATTGTCAAATTCTTCTCGCAGTATCATATCTCCCATTTCTTCTTCATCTATGTCCTCTTCCATTTCCTTAACATTGCCCTGAACTACTTTGCCCTTGCTTAGACCCTCTATATACTCCTTCCACCTTTGTGCTTTCCATTCTTTGCTTGGGACTGATTTTCCATTCAAGCATCTCTACAGGTGATTCTTTCTCTTTTCTACAAAGGTCTCATTAATTTTCCTGTAGGCAGCATCTATCTTACCCTAGTGTTATATGCTTCTACACCCTTACATTTGTCCTCTAGCCATTCCCGCTTAGCCGTTTTGCACTTCCCGTCAATCTCATTTTTAGGTTATATAGCCTTTTGCCTACTTCATTTATTGCATTTTTATATTTTCTCATTTCATCAATTAAATTCAATATCTCTTGTGTTACACAAGGATTTCTACTCACCCTCATCTTTCTACCTACGTGATCCTCTGCTGTCTTCACTATTTCATCTCTCAAAGCTACCCATTCTTCTTCTACTGTATTCCTTTCTCCTGTTCTTGTCAATCATTCACTAATGCTTCCTCTGAACTCCCTACAACCTCTGGTTCTTTCAGTTTATCAAGGTCCCATCTCCTGGAATCATGCCTTTTTGCAGTTTCTTCAGTTTTAATCCGCAGTTCATAATGAATAAATTGTGGTCAGAGGAAATGTCTTATAAATTTTAAAAGAAGGAAAATTAATTGTGTGAAAACTGAAGTCTTCTCTGTTTTATTGATGTAGAGAGAAACTGTTTCCTGAACCAGTCATTCGGAACATGGTGTACCAGGTCCTCCAAGGACTTGCTTTTATGCATAGGCATGGATTTTTTCACCGTGACATGAAACCAGAAAATTTGCTTTGCATGGGACCTGAACTGATTAAAATAGCTGATTTTGGTTTAGCCAGAGAAATAAGGTCTCGTCCACCTTACACAGACTATGTGTCAACTAGATGGTAAGTTTCTTTCCATCATATTAATCAAGTTTAGTTCTTTGCTTGTAATTTGTTGACTGTTTCAATCAATAGTATGAATAAGTTGAGGTGATTATTTTAAATCTGATTAGTTCATATTGTTTACAGCAACTTTCTATTAGTGACATTATTAAATAACTTTTCTACAATGCAATTTGTGGCATACCTTACAGGTACCGTGCACCAGAAGTCTTGCTGCATTCCACAAACTATAGCAGTCCAATTGACATTTGGGCTGTTGGCTGCATTATGGCTGAACTATATACGTTTCGCCCATTATTTCCAGGAAACAGTGAAATTGATGAAATATTTAGAATTTGTTCCATCCTTGGCACTCCAGATAAGGTACAAAGTTACAGTATTGAAAGTGCTGCTGTTTGGTTATAGAACTGCTCTATTGGTTCCACTTAAATTTTGAAAATGGTGGATATTAAGTTGGACATTTTTACTGAAAGTTTGAAAAAGGGTGGGGAGATTTGACAACGTGTAGACTATCCTAGAATGTTCACAAAAGATATTTGAGGAGACTCAGTGAGAGATGTGCAAGAACAGTTACAGAGAGTCCCTGGCATTAAGACTATTACAATTTGTTCAGTGTAATCAAGTTATTTGTTTGAAATGTGTATCACTGTTGTTTGGGACTTATGATAAGATATGGATTCTTGCAGGAGATTTAGAAACATGTTAGAACTTTAATTTATGTTACTGGCTCATTCCATACCATAGTGAGAGATCACAATTATGAACCATCGAACCTGCAAGTAATTAAACTGACTGAGTGTTTTTAGGACAGCCTGGTTCGCTGAAGTATTACAGTGTTTACATCTCCCCACTTTCACTGAAATAGACCATTATTAAACAATTGAAACTTCAGGTTGGAATATCAACAATATTAGGAAAAGAATACCGTATTTACGCGAATCTAGTGCCCACTTTTTTTACCATGTGAAATACCAAAAATTGGGGTGCACATAAGATTTGATGGTGCATTAGATTTGAGTACGGACTTGAATTGTTCACCGTTATTTCTTACCCATTGTGATCTGGAGTAGTAAAACATTTATTTAACTCTAGAGAAAATATAGGTACGGTATCTGTGAATTAAAGAGAGAAGATGTAAATTGGGTAAGAAGTTATCAAGTTAAAAGAGCTGGTAAATATTTCCAGTTCTGAATTCTGTTCACAGGCGTCAGAACAAAATCCACTACTGCCACGAGAGGAAATTTTCTTTAGTTGTCAGTTGAAATAGAACTTCTTGTTGTTGTTGTTATTTTTTCTTTTTTTTTTCTTTCTTTTTTTGTCCGCTGAAATTTAGGTACTGTACCATACATTACAGTGCATTGTTGCACTTCTCAACCTCATTTCATTATTGTTGGCCTACTACAGTACTTCATATTGTGTTTTCATTATGCATTACGTAGTCACGAAATGGAAGGCAAGCAGAGAATATTGTATGAAGCTACTTTCAAGTGTAAAGTAATTTAAAGTAATTCTTTATGCTGAAAAACATGCTAACAGAAGGGCAGGAAGAGAGTTCAATGTAGCTGAGATTAACGTTCACTTATGGAAGAAACAGAAATTGAGATTATTTGCAACTACCACTACTAGAAAGAAATTCATGGACCTCACAAAGGAAGACATCCTGACATTGAAGTAAATGTTTTGGAATTCATCTAAGAAAGGAGGAAGAATGAGCAACATGTGACCAGTGACACCATAATAAAAAAAGCAGAAGTTGCTGCAGCTCTTAATATTCCGAAGCAAGATTTTAAGGCTAGCCGGGGATGGGTTGATTGCTTTATGAAACAAGTGGGCTTATCTCTGTGATGCTGTACAATATGCCAAAAGCTTCCACAGGATTTTGAGAAGAAACTTCAAGAATTTCAGCAGTATGTTATCACACTCTGGAAATTTTTTGATGGGCCAAATAGGCAACACTGATGAGACTCCAGTTTGGTTTGATATGCCGTGTAATTACACGATTGATGAGAAGGGTACAAAAGAAGTTACCATCAAAACATCTGGGTGTGAAACTTTGATGCTTGACTGGCTCTGAAACATGTAGGAACTCCATCCTGGTGGACTTTCCAAGCAACCATCAATGATTTGTCTTGATGCATTTTGTGGTCATCTCACTGACAATGTAAAAAAGAAGATCCACAGCTTACCCAGTGACCTTGTTATTATTCCTGGAGGAATGACTTCTGTATTACAACCCCTGGATGTCAGTATTAATAAACCTTTCAAAGGTTACATTCAGGAACACTACGAAAAAAATGTTTTTGTTAGCCAAATCAAAACTGACACTGTCAGGAAAAATTAAACGTGCTGCACCCTACATTATTGCGTACTGGGTTTTAGCTGCCTGAAAACGCATCGAAGCACCAATAAACGGAGGATTCCAGTAATGATGACATTAGTGAATAATGATGAGTAACGCCTGTAATTTACAGTATGTTTCTTTGTATGTCATGTAGGTAATCAAGTTAGGCATTCTTTTCAGTAATGAAAATTTCACTTATTACCGTAATAAGTAATTTAAAAATAAATTATTATTGCTTTTTATAGTTCATGTATACATTCACTATTGTTTGAGATAAAGTTAGCATTGTAAAATAAATTTCAACTATACAAAAATACCTTACCAGCGATGTGCCAAAATTCCTTTTTTTTTTATTAATTTAATTTTTAAAATTGGGGTGTGCATTACATTTGATGGCGCATTAGATTTGCGTAAATATAGTAGATTGCTACTCACCATAATGGTCATCCATTGAGTTGCAGACAGGCACAACAAAAAGACTGTTATGCATTACAGCTTTTGGCCAAAGCCTTCTTCAGCAAAGAAAACACACACACACACACACACACACAAACACACAAGCAAGTACATCTCAAGCACACATGACTGCTTCCAACAGTAGCTCCGACCGATGCTGCTAGTGGAAGGGGTCACTTGTGAGTGAGTTGTACTTGCTTGTGTGAATGTGTGTGTGTGTGTGTGTGTGTGTGTGTGTGTGTGTGTGTTTTCTTTGCTGAAGAACTGCCAGGACATGGAGGCATTGTAACAAAAAAAAGTTGCAGGTTGTGCCTCATCTTATAACACTGTTCAATAAATGCTTGCTTCAAGTATGTATTAGGTAATGATAATAAAGATATGAATGATTAATGGAAAATCTCATATAAAGATGTGAAACAAATACTAACAAAGAGATAGAGGGGCTGGCCAGTACTTACCTCAGCTCAGTACAGCCGATAGATACACAAAAAAAGACTTCCCGGCGGATAAAGACTCCACAACTGTGGTACTTCACCGTGTGGAGTATGTGGCAGAAGGACTGCGTCAACTCTCCGACACCTCAACCTACAAAGCTGTTACTCAGGATCCCATTCCCTCCATCCAGACTGAGCTGCAGAAAATCCTAAAAATCCAAGGTCCCTCACAAGGCCTCACAACGGCGTCCATAGACTTACTCACTCCACCTGAGCCCCGTACTCCTACCTTCTACCTATTACCCAAAATCCACAAAGAGAACCATCCTGGCCGTCCCATTGTAGTAGGCTTCAAAGCCCCAACAGAACGTATCTCAGCTCTGGTAGACCAACACCTCCAACCTATCACCCGCACACTCCCATCCTACATCAAAGACACAAACCACTTCCTAGAACGCCTCAAATCCATTCCCACACCTCTCCCACCTGAAACCTTTCTTGTCACCATAGATGCTACATCCCTTTACACAAACATCCCACATACCCATGGTCTCTCTGCCCTTGAGCACTACCTCTCCCAACGCCCACCCGAAGATCTTCCAAAAACCTCGTTCGTTATCACACTTACCAACTTCATCCTAACCCATAATTACTTCACTTTTGAAGGCCAGACTTACAAACAAATCAGGGGAATGGCCATGGGAACCAGGATGGCTCCGTCCTATGCTAACCTCTTCATGGGCCGCATGGAGGAGGCTTTCCTGAAGACCCAACAGCTGCTTCCCCTGGCCTGGTATAGGTTTATAGATGACATCTTTGTGGTCTGGACTCATGGTGAAGAAACACTCCTTAATTTCCTCCATAACCTCAACTCCTTTTCGAATCTGAATTTCACCTGGTCCTTCTCCAAAACCCAAGCCACCATCCTGGATGTTGACCTTCATCTTGTTGAAGCTCACATCCACACCTCTGTCCATATCAAACCCAAAAACAAACAACAGTACCTTCACTTTGATAGCTGCCATCCATTCCACATCAAACGTTCCCTTCCCTACAGCCTAGGTATTCGTGGCAAACGTATCTGCTCCAGTGATGAATCCCTCAACAATTACACCAATAACCTGACCAGTGCTTTCCTCTCCCGCAACTATCCTGCAGACCTTGTCCACAAACAGATCTCCCGAGCAATACATTCCTCCCCGTCCAACAACAATGTTCCTACCCCCAGACCACACAGAAGCATCCCCCTTGTCACCCAATATTATCCTGGCCTCGAATACATCAACAAATTACTCCGCCAGGGATATGACTTTCTCAAGTCAACCCCTGAAATGAGATCATCCCTTGACAAAATTCTCCCCACACCACCCAGAGTTTCCTTTCGTCGCCCCCCTAACCTCCGTAACATCCTTGTTAAACCCTACAATATTCCCAGACTACCTTCTCTACCCAGCGGTTCCTACCCCTGTAACCGACCCCGCTGCAAAACCTGCCCCATGCACCCCCCCACAACCACCTACTCCAGCCCCGCTACTGGTAAAACATACACAATTCAAGGCAGGGCCACGTGTGAAACTACACATGTCATTTATCAGCTGACATGCCTGCACTGCACAGCCTTTTACATCAGTATGACAACAACTAAACTGGCTGAGCGCATGAACGGACACAGACGAACTGTCCGCCTAGGAGATGTCCAATACCCAGTAGCGGAACATGCCCTCCAGCATAATTCTAGGGACCTAGGAACCTGCTACACTGTATGTGCCATTTGGCTTCTCCCACCCAACACCAGTCCCTCTGAACTGCGGAGATGGGAACTTGCACTCCAACACATCCTTTCATCCCGCCATCCCCCTGGACTGAACCTACGTTAAACAACCTCACTCCCATTTACTCTTCAGTCTTCTCCTCTTTCCCTTTCCTCTTTAGCCATTCACGCATCTTTTCATCCTACATAGTTGTGTTTATCTTTACACTGTATACCTCTTTACTTCTGTATGCATCCTCTTTGGTTTGAAGCTGGCACAGTACTTACAGTAGAATATCTTTGGCTTCCCTCTGACAACCATGCCTCCATCCTTGCTACCCTCCCTTTTTTCCTTTCCCTGTTGCTTCATGACCTGGGTTATGAGTAACTGAATCTACTTTCCCTTCTTCCCTTTCTTTCCCCTCTCTCCATCCTGATGAAGGAACATTTGTTCCGAAAGCTAGGAATGTAAATTTTCGGTTCTGTTTTTTGTGTATCTATCGGCTGTACTGAGCTGAGGTAAGTACTGGCCAGCCCCTCTATCTCTTTGTTAATAAAGATATGACTCAGTTATGATCCCAAAGCCATTAAATCATAGCAATCCATAAGTTTTGAGTGTTCTTTTGGAAAGGTGAAACTACTGTGTACTAGACTTCAGACCATGGAGACATCCATGATTTTAATAAATACCAGTTTTTAGTATGGCAAGAGAAGACCATAGATAGGTGATGAAATAAATTATATAGTGACCATTGAAAATGCAATACAGATAAAATACACTGTTGGGATAGTGTCAACATAGCTGAAACATTTGACATCTTATAGTGTCCTGTTTTGTATGCTTGTTAAGAGAGCTGAATATCTCAAAATGGCTATACAGTGGTTTTCTATATTACTACTAACAATGGAAAACTCCCCGCCAAACAAAAAAAAAAAAAAAAAAAAAAAAAAAAAAAAAAAAATTGGAAACAGTGAATGGTCAAAGCACATGAAGCGCAATATAGAGGAGCCTGAAACAGCAGCTTTGTTGTGGTCAAGTGGTTGCAGTTCTGAACTGCCATATGGGTGCCCCCTGTTCAAACCTCCCTTGTGCTACTTCTTCTTCTTCTTCTTCTTCTTCTTTTTTGTATACAAATTTGTGTTTGTTGTGGTGTAATGTCTAATTGCAACAGTGAGGTGTAATGAAGTGATCTATAATGACAGTAGATTCTGCATGACTACTCTATTAGCAGCCGAAAGGAAGTGGCTTTCAAATGGGAATCGCAAATGTTTGATGACAAGGTGACAAGTCAACCAAATCCTTCACTGAAAAACAACATCTGGTATGTCATACATGGCATTAGTGACAGAACATGTGTCCAATTTAGGTGTTCGTATGAATGTGAATGTGATCACTCTCAAGGAAATGATGAAAACATAATATGTTTGTCACATAAGCTGTAGCAAATGAACGAGACAGTTTCACAATCACACAGTTTCTCTGTGCTCTGTCAAACCATATATTTTTAACATTTTTGAAGTTGCATTCCATTTTGAAGTTTTGAATTCCTTTGTTGTAACATAGTTCACATCCATCTGTTTGTTGTTTTTATTTCTGTGAGATGTCTGTGTGGTGTCTTGCCTGCTGTCACTATTCATCACATTTACTTGCAATGGTAATGTATCCTTACCACATGACTTATATTCTATAACCAGTGTATAGTATGACAACTGCCAAGACTACAGAAAGAGAACAAACATTTCAATGGCCGGATGGACAGTTCATACTATTCTGGAAAAAAAAGACCTGGGTGGTGGTGGGGGGGGGGGTGGGGGGGGGGGGTGGGGGGGGCACGGTGCACGAGATGGATTTGAACATAGCAGTCCAACACCATGACCACCTTAGCATGACACTGTTACTGTATCAGGCTGCACTATATTGAACTTATTTTCCTTCAACCTTCACTGTTTCTATTTTGCTTTTTTTCACATTTCAGTACACTTCCTTCCTATTTTCATGCTTGATCTGTGTTCAGTTTTTGACGGACTATCCACTAAGCCATCTTACCACAAAACCTGAGGGGGCTGTGATGGGCAGCTTCCCTTGTAAGAAATGACTTTTAAATGGATGACAACTGCTGTCACAATTATCTGAAAAATTGCTAAATGATGTCTGTGAAGTTTGGTGTGTAGCTCCCATAATCTGGGATATCATCTTGAACTTTTGTTAATACCCTTGATGGAAGCCCATGTGCTGACAGTGTTATTACATGTGCAAATGATATTGGTGGTTGTAACAAAAGACAGCAGAGCAAAACTAGAAGAGTCATCATACCAAACAGTAAAACTAATCCTGGAGTAATGACAGTATTATGAAAAGTATATATTGCTACTCACCATGTAGTGAAGATGTTGAGTTGCAGACATGCACAACAAAAAGAGTGCTGCTGGTGTTTTGAGTCACAAATGATTGAGTGGACATACAGCCAAAAAATTCTATTAAATCCAAAAACATGTTTTGTTAAGAAGTACTGGTGTGTTCAGCACTACCCCTGTAGGAGTACTATTGGTGTTCTTTGCAATATGTGTAGTGGGCATGAAGGTTCATTGTGTTAGTTTGTGTTATAGGTTATGGAGGCAGGACATCACAATGTGTACAAATACTCTCTACAACACACCCTAAACAAAAACAAGTTTAGGACTGGATGCTAACATAATGGTAACATGACTCCCACAGAGTAGTGACATGACTGGGTCACAAAGAAACCAGCATACTGCATATAAGAAATTTTTCCAAGTGTGCATGAGTGACTCCGATTGAGATATGCTGCCCAATCAAAGAGTATAATATGATTTATGACCTGGCATACCCCATACACTGTGTAGAATTCAGAAGAGTTTTAATAGAAGATTTGAGTAAGGTCTGGAAGGAAATGCAGAACACACTGTTATAGAATGCAACAGATATATAAATATATGGTCTCCATATGTACATTGACGAATGAAGTTCACAACTTACAGCATGATGAAAAAAACTGAAACTCTTCGATATTGTAGCTAATATAGACCTCCCATATCTACATCTACGTACAGACTCTGCAAGCCCACATCTGGTAATTCCTTTCCTGTTCCACTTGCAAATGCATTGAGAGAAAAATAACCATCTATAAGCCTCCGTACAAGCCCCGTTGGCCTCAAATGCCACCAAGCGAGATGGCGCAATAGTTAGCACACTGGACTCACATTTGGGAGGATGACAGTACAATGTCACATCCGGTCATCCTGATTTAGGTTTTCCATGATTTCCCTAAAATCGCTCCAAGCCAATGCTGGGATGGTTCCTTTGAAAGGGCACAGCCGACTTCCTTCCCTGTCCTTCCGTAATCCGGTGAGACCGATGACCTCACTGTCTGGTCTCCTCCCCCAAACCAACCCAACCCAACCCAACCCAACCCTCAAATGCCAGTTCTCTAAATTTCAGCTGCTTCATCATAAGAATGGTCTCTCCCCTTCTGAGATTTACATTTGAGTTCATGAAACAACGCTGTAATACTTTTTTTGCTCATTGAATGTTCTAGTAACAAACAAGCAGTATGTCTCTGATTTGCTTTGATATCTTCATTCAATTTGACATCTGACTTGGTGGATATACCAAACACTTGAACAGTACTCAAGAATGGTTCACATCAGCATCCTTCTGTCTCCATAATGGATGAGTCTTTCCTTCACATCCTGTCTGGTAAGTCTCCCCTGACATGGGGTTCTGGGTGACTTTTCTGAACTATACCCCTTTCCCTAAACCTCTCCAGTCCTTTTCCTTCACCCCTCTTACTTCCCCTTCACCTCTTCTGCCAGAAGAAGGAGCCATTGGCTCCAAAACCTTGTAAAAGTTAAATCCTTTTGTGTATATGTTTCCCTGCAGCTGCTTGGTGAGTAGATTTTTCATCTATCCATTTACATTGTACAGGGTGTCCCAAAAAGAATGACCTGATTTTAACTTGTAATAATATTGAGACAGATGTCACTAGGTAACGGAAACAGCACTAGATGTAATCGGCATGGTCTAGAGTTTCAGAAAAAATCTGCTAGATGTCACTACGAGTGCTGACATGGAGCATGGAGCCAGTCTCAAAAAATATGGCGTCCACACAACAGAAGGCGTATTATGTTATCGAATTTAGTCATACTCAATCAGTGATCACAGTTCAGCGGGTGTTTCATATTCGATTTTGTGCTAAACTGCCATTACCAAAGGACATTCAATGGCGGTATAAACAGTTTGAAGAAACAGGGTGCCTCTGTAAAGGCAAAAGTCCTGGGCGGCCACGCATTCCTGAACAAACAGTGGAACAAATCCGACGAGCATTTGAGCAGAGCCCCTGCAAGTCTACGTGTTGTGCTAGCTGAGAAGTTGCATTACCACACATGACAGTGTGACATGTGTTACGGCATCGTTTAGCCCTCAAACCATACCAGTTACAACTGGTACAAGCTCTTAGAGATACTGACAAAGTGAAGCAGTTGGACTCTAGCAATGCTTTTCTAGAGGACATGGAAGAAGACACTTCTATGTCACAGTTGATATTCAGCGATGAGCCAACTTTCCATATTAGTGGTAAGGTTCACCGTCGTAATGTGTGTATATGGGGGCTCAAAAATCCTCATGAAACAATTGAACACGAATGTGATTCACCAAAAGTGAATGTTTTTTGTGCTGTTTCACAAAGCAAGGTTTATGGACCCTACTTTTTTTAGGAAGAAACTGTAACACGACAATCATATCTTGCAATGCTATGGAACTGGTTATTTCCACAACTTAACTCTGACAATTTCATCTGTCAGCAAGATGGAGCACCACCACACTGGCACAACAACGTGTGCAGTTTCCTCAATGCCAACGTGCCTCAACATTGGAGAGGGCGTACAGGACCATGAGACCAGGCTTGACACTCTTGGCCTCCTAGATCCCCTGACTTAACACAATTTGATTTCTTCCTGTGGGGATATGTTAAATGATATGTTTATGTTCCTCCCTTACCTCGTGACATTGATGAACTAAAAACCAGAATATCAGCTGCTGTAGCTTCAATGACAGAAGACACCTTACTCTCAGTTTGGGATGAATTCGGCTATTGGCTAGATGATGTCTGTGCAGCCAATGGAGGACATATTGAACATTTATGGTGGATTTTTATAAACTTCTGTCTTTTCTGAGTAATTTAGTATGCAATTTGTTGGTGTTAAGCCCTTCTTCCTAATAAATAATTCTATTTAAAATCGGGTCATTCTTTTTGGGACACCCTGTATTATCCTTAATAGATGAGCTACACTTACTCTCTCAATAAAACAAAGTTGAGCATTCACCTTCCCTACTACCAATCTGATTTGCTCATTCTATATCATTTCTCTTTGCATTGTTAAGCCCAGATATTTAATTGATGTGACTGTGTCAAGCAGCACCCTACTAATGCTGTATTCGAATGTTACAGGATTGTTTCCTACTCATCTGCATTAATTTACATTTTTAAACATAAGTCATCTTTAGAGCAAGCTGCCACTGATCACACAACTAGAAATTATGTCTATGTCATCTTGTATCCTCCTACAGTCACTCAACAATGTCACCTTCCTGGACACCTACACCTCAGCATCATCAGCAAAGTCATCTTGTATCCTCCTACAGTCACTCAAGAGTGACACAGTCTTGTACACTACAGCACCATCAGCAAACAGCTATAAGTTACTGCCCACCCTGTCCATCAGGACACTAATGGATATAGAGAATAAGTGTGGTCTATCAGACTTCCCTGAGCCACTCCTGACAGTACTCTTGTCTCTGATTAAATCTCACTGCCAAGGATAACACTCTGGGTAAAAAAAAGTCTTTGAGCCATTCACATATCAGGGCACCTAATCCATGTGCTCAAATCTTCATCAACAATCTGCAGTAGGGCACTATGTCAAACACTTTTTGGAAATCCAGAAATATAGAATTTGCCGGTTGCCCTACATCCATGGTTTGTTGGATGTGACACACTGAGAACTGTAATAATCCAAAGCAAAGAAACAAAGTTTTGAGAAAAATAGATGTTTATGTAAATCAAATTTATATAGAAACCACCAGTCTCATAGGTTTAAACTGTTTTTCAACCAAATCTCAATATCCTGTACCTGTTACAGAAAAATAATGTGCCCACTTTGTTATGAGATGTTAATTGATATTTAAGCCTATATTTAGTATAAACATTAATTCAGAAAATTTCCATGTATAAGCTAGTGTCACTCAACTGTTGTAAGGTTTATAATTAATGTGAAATTAGAATCAGAACATTGTCCATGAGAAATGTTCTCAAAAATTACTAATAATTAGAATCATAACATTGCCCATGACAAATGTTCTAAAAATTACTAATAAATAATGAATAATAAATGTATCATACACACAATTTTGACATACTCCAACACTTCATGGTCATTGTTATCATAATTTTCATAAAGCACATTCTGTGGCCTACATTTCAGACAGAACTGCCAAAACACCTTCAATTGTGACGTAGTATAGTACTGCTTCATACATGATGTAGCCATGAAATTACGTTTCCAAACCTTAACAACAATTGAACAGTGCAGAATAACAAAATTATGCCTTGAGTCCTTATGGAAATGACTATCTGAGAAATCGGTGAGGCAGCTTTTCTGTACATGTTCATATACACAGTGTGGGGTTACATATACAGATAATGCTGGTTCACCATAATATCAACAGACATCAGGAGAATTTGTACTTGCTACAATCTCAAAAGCGATGATGATGTGCTTTAGGCTCTTATGGTTCTCAGTGCCTCATATCATATGAAAAAAGTGCAAGCTGAATTTTGCAATAGTGATGCTTTCTAAAACCATGCGGATTGTGGAAAAACACTTTTATGTCATATACTTTGTTACATAATTTGTTATATTCAAACTTAGAACGTGTTCAAGAATTATGCAGCAAACCAATGTTAAGGATATTGTATTGGTCTGTAATTATGCTGGTCTGCTCTTTTACCTTTGTTATGTACAGTGTAACCCTGCTTTTACTCTTTTCGAGGGACTTCAAAAAATAGGATCAAATCAGGAAAATGTAAAACATGAGGAATAACATTTTAAACTGTAAAAGTTACGTATAGATTACCCCCTTGCATTTTTGCACTTTTGTATGATAACTGTACATAACAGGCATCAAAAGATTTCTCAGGGTCTTGTTATCTAATAAAGGTTTATTATCTAATAAAAACCACTGATGTAACTGGAACTGATAACTGTCTGGGAAGAAGGAACATTTGACTCAATTTCATAGGTCATAATCTATGTTTTTGAAAGCCTTTACTTGTCATTCCTTATTTAAATAATGAAATACTGCACTAATTATGTATTTTTTCAAGCTTAACACAATGCCGCATTTCGAGAATTTTTTATCATTGTCAAGTGCAAATTTGTACACAAGTATTTTGTGTGGTGTTTGAATATGTTTTATTCTGCATCTCTTGCACTGTAGTTGTCTTTTTGAGGTTACCAGGTACCGTGACTCCTCAGTTATGTGGGAAACCACAAACTCGCAAACTATTCCTCACATTGTTTGTTTGTGTAATATCACAAAAAATACATACGGAAATACTGCACTTGACAACGAGAATAAATTCTCAAAACATGTTTTGCCCAGCATGAGAAAAGTACGTAACCGGTGCTGTGTTTAAACTAAAAACATTTGAGCAACGCAAAGTGAATGACGGCGTCATCTAGTGCTACAAGTGGGCAAATGCCGAAAGACGCTAAATATGGCTCGACAAAGGTGTCACAATGATCACAACAATCACAAGACAGCTTGGAAATGGTTGTGGTTGGTCATGATATCTTTATTCAAATGAACCTAGTTACTCCTATCAGCCACTACGCCAAGTAGAGCTTGGCAGCGGTGGGAGATATGGCCCGAATTGTTCTTTTGCACGTTGACTGGTTCAAATGCATTGAGTAGAGTGCCTTGGTGTCAGGAAACTTAACCATGAAATATTTGTAAATACTGCTTGATGGCCAATGTCATCTTTTTCTCCACGAACATTTTTTCATAATGCTTAAATCCCGGGAAAATTTTAAATATGCTGACACAAAACTGGGTGCAAATTAACATTGTGGACATAGAAAATTTGACACGAATGATAAATGTTATGAATGGTGGGAAAACGTTAATTCTAGGAACATAAAAGTGGGGTTATACTGTATGAGTCATCTGCACTTCTTACCAGTTGCTTATGACTTTGTGCTGGGGAAAAGATTCACGATAAATACAAGTGCACTAATGGGGCAGTGCCACAGAACACTCTCTGCAAAACCTTTTTTTTTTGTCTAGTTGCTTCAAACAATGGAAAATCCAGAATGGAATGTAACCGGACTGCACCTAGCTGCCCCTACCCTCTCTCCAGCTCGTCCTTGTGTGCTCCCCAGCCGCACTGATCATCCCTCACCCCTACCCTGCTGTCCCTCCCCCTCCCCATCACAGTCTCCTCCTTACCCCCACCCAGTCACCCCTCCCATCATGCACCGCTGCTGCTGCTCGTAGCGTGGCTGCTGCTCGTGTGTGTCTGTGTGTGTGTGTGTGTTTATTTTTGACAAAGGTCTTGTTGGCCAAAAGCTTATTTTTTGACAGTTGTTTTGTTATGCCTATCCGCGACTCAGCATCTCTGCTTTCAGCTGCTTCTTTACACCAGAGTCACCTATTTCTACGTCCTTCTTGCAGAAGTTTTTCCTACAGTCAAAAGACAGTATGTTTGTATGGTCCTCCTCTGTGAATGATTTTTTTTATATTTGTGGTGTAAATAGTCACTAGCACATAAGCATACATAGTACCAGCAGTGTGAGAAACAAATCACAGTGTAATACTGTGATGGGGCAGTAGGATGGGGACTCAGCCTAATACTCAAGATCAGAGACTACATTCATAGAAGATTTCACTTAGTGTGTCTGTGAGGGTGACAATGTGTACCTTGTGATTTTTCCTTTCAGACTTTCCAGGAGATCAGTCTCCTGGCTGTAGGGAATTCTGTGGGTGAATGTGATACTGCTTACTGGGAAAATGACTCGTGGGATCTCTAGTTTGATGGACTGCATCAGAATTTGCTACAAGCCTTATATCTGGATGTACATATGGCCTTCAAATTACTCTGTGAGACATTCACTGTTCCAATATTCAGGTGTTTAAATATGTGAACCATCCAGTCATAATTATTGATGTTAAAGTTTCTCTTATGAACAGTACCAGGCACCAGATCAGCTGGCTACATATGTATGTTTCTAGAGTTCACATAAACTGCCAGTTAGCCATAGTTTGCAGTGGGTTTTTTGTAGTAAGTGTAAGTTTTAGACAGCTGTATCAAGTTTCATCAATACTGTTTGCATTTAAGCGCTTTTGTTGTTCCAATTTTCACACTGTGATTACTCAAAGCCTGCAGCAGTCAACTGTATTGTAGTCTGTGTAAGCTCAACCATAAATAAATGCCATCTCTGTGTTCAATGGCCTTTCAGAGCATCTTTAACATCTGGCAATTAACAACATTGTATTTTGGCATTCACACCAGGGGTTGTGTTTTAAAATAAGTTTTGTAAGTGTTAATGTTTGATGCTGGTGTTGAAGTAGAAACTTTTTTTTTCTCGGGGTAGACACAGAAATATCCTAGATTTGACTGAGTTTTAAGACAGTGACAGTCCATTCCCAGTTATTAATTATATGTTGTGCAACAATTTTGACATAGTATGTACTGATGTTTCAAAGCAGTTAAGACACTTTCAGCTTCCAGATGTTTTCTCTGACCATCTACAGTGCAGACCCCACAGCAACCACCCAAATGACTTATCAGTGTTTAGTGCCAATATGGCTGAGAAGTAACAACAACGGAAAATGTTTAATTTGAGGATGAAATTTGTCCTCTGCTTTGATTCCTCAAAGTAAAATGATTGAAGATACCTAGAACTCTCTTCTCCTGCTACAGAAACAGGGAAAGTATATGTCACTCTGCTAGGTATGTGGGCACGATGAATTCAGGCAAGCACATAACCAGATATAGTAGCCAAGGAGATCTAAGGAAAAACGATGTGACCCAGTGTGCCACAACCTTTAGGCCACAACCTTTAGGCTGAGTCCAGGCACTATGCCCAAACAACACTGTTATCATCATAATCATAATCATCATCATTATTATCAAAATGAAGCTTCTCTCCATTTCTAATGGCTGTTTGTCAGAATGCTGTTATCACCCAAACATTCTACGAGAAATTATCTACTGATGTAGTGTAGACTAGGATACAGATGAGAGAGAAGTCCTAGGAAGAAAAGTAATAGAACAGGGTAAAAGTGAACAGAATGACTGTGATGATAAATTTTGATGGAAAGACCATGATCATTGTTAGAAATAAGAGATCACTACGGTATTTATTTTGGCAATGAAATCATGAGTAGCACCTGGTTTTCAGAGTGGGTCATTTTCTATTCCTTCAAACAATGGGAAGTCCAGGATAGAATAACAACAATATGAAAATGAATGAAAATTGTAACTCACCAGATATAGAAGACACTGAGTGACAGGCAGGCACAAGGAGGAAGACTGACAGATTCAACTAACCAGATATATATATATATATATATATATATATATATATATATATATATATATATATATATATATATATATATATATATATATAAAATAGAGGGAAACATTCCACGTGGGAACAAACTCTTTGTCTTTAAATATGTCTGCTTGTGTCTGTATGTGTGGATGGATATGTGTGTGTGTGCGAGTGTATACCTGTCCTTTTTTCCCCCTAAGGTAAGTCTTTCCGCTCCCGGGATTGGAATGACTCCTTACCCTCTCCCTTAAAACCCACATCCTTTCATCTTTCCCTCTCCTTCCCTCTTTCCTGATGAGGCAACCGTTGGTTGCGAAAGCTAGAATTTTGTGTGTATGTTTGTGTTTGTTTGTGTGTCTATCGACCTGCCAGCGCTTTCGTTCGGTAAGTCACCTCATCTTTGTTTTTATAAACACACATTCACACTCACACAAGCACAACTTACACAGACATAGCTACCGTCATCTCCAGGTGCTAAGGCCGAAGATGAGCAGCAATTTTTGCCTGGCCAGGTAGTGGAGTACAGAAGAGGTGTGGCATGGGGTGAGGTACCAAGGCAGTGGTGGGGGAAGATGGTAGTACTGCATGTGGAAATACAGAAGGGGAAAGGACTGTACAGGTGATCTAGCATGATAGAAGGCATGTCTATGTCTGGAGTGGGAGGAGGGAAGGGAATAGGAACATGGAGGACAGGGACTAGCATGATTGGGGCCATGGGGGTTACTGGAACATAGGATATGTTGCAAGGAGATATTTTGAAGGAAAACATCATCAGATTTTCTACAGTAAAGAAGAATGGAATATATAAATAGCTAGAGGTATGGTCCTATCACACACAGCTCAAAAGAAAAATATCAAAGGAGTGGCTACAAACCATTAGAAAGAAATCTTATGTCAGGATCGAGCTAAAAGGGTGTGTACCTGTACAATAAACAAGAGTAATAGGAAACTCTTTAAAAATGAAAAAGTAGTATTGCATCAGAGGCAGAATGAAAAGTGCAAACATTACCTTCGATACACACGATGGCAGTTGTGGCAGTGCAATAATAGGACTACACTAACAGAATTGTAGGCCAGTGGTTTCATATAAATGAAGCATAGTGAAATTGATGATCACAGTTGAAGAAGTCAAACATGTAAACATTATAGCAATGGACTAGGTGCCTCTTGGAGCTTAGTGGCAGCTACTCCATACAATTGCATTCATGAGTAAAAATCTAAACTGAAATAAAAGCTTGTAACAGAAATTAAAAATTAATTGGGCAGCATGATGAGCAACTAGGTGGTCCAGTTGTCTCTCCGCCACAGTTTGGCCTAGTCCAGTGCTTAACTGTTAAATCCTTGAGATATTCAACTGTATTGGTCAGTTTCATTATACTGTGTTTAAATGAAGTGACATGTCTGCACCCCTCCCCCTCCCACCCCCCTCCCTGAGCAGGATCACATCTCCTTTGTGAGTATGTGCTTGGCCTCCATGGGACCCCATCTCTTGCAGCACTACTTCTTTATCCATGCTGCAAGTCTATCCTTCTACTACTCGTTTTTCCTCTCTGCTTTTTCATTGGACAGTCTGCTTGGTGCCAGTTGTGCTTGGATCTGGTTTGTGATTTTGGATGCTCAGTTTCTTCCCTTCCAGTATTCTACAACTTTTCATTCTTAACTCTATGGCCCCCTTGTTGGATTTGACTTATTATTCCTTTTCCATATCTGATGTGCAGATTGTGCAGGGCAGGTCGACCAGTGCAGCATATATTTCACCTTTTGTGCTTATCTCTCTTTGCACAGTTCCTTTCTTGCAAAGGTACTACACCCAAAACCCAGTAAGTTAGCCATTTCATTGTGGGGGATCATCAAGTACCTGCACGATGGTAGCCACCTGACCATTCAGTGATTGCACTGTTGGTGTCCGAGCTGGAAACTTCCCACACAACCCAAGAAGTATGTATGCATCAGCTGGGGGTCGGGGACTCTGGGCAGTGTTTTACTGGTCAGATAACCATAACTGTGGCCGGTTGGTGTGTGATGGGAGAACCAATGTTCGGAGTGGGTGGTACCGTGGTGGATGATTTGCACATGAAGTGAATTAAACTTTCTGCTGCTGGTGGCCACAAGGCCCCAGCAGTCTCTTCAGAAGGGAAAGATTATTATAATGCATCGAGATTCAACCACATGACAATTCCTTCTCTGGCTATACCGTGGAAGAGGGAGAAGCCAGATGCCTTTGTGTGGAACATTTCACCCCATACTTAATATGTACTCGAAATTATGGTGATACTTTTGCTGCAATGAAACCATTACTTTTTGTTGAAAATTTGAAGACAGATTTGGGGAAATTGAGTCTCTAGGAAAATTGCAGAATGATTTGTTATTAATTAATACTTCTTCTGCTGACCAATCTACATCTCTTCAGGCATGTGATCGTTAAGATGACATAGTTGTGACCATTGCCCCACATGAAACTTTGAACATGGTCCAAGGAATCATCTCCCACAGACAACTTACACTCCAGACAAGACTTATCTCAAGCAGTGAAGCATACATTTTATCAGATGTATACACAAAGGGCCCAAAGATAATGATGCGGATACAAGTGCTTTTCTCTTAGTCTTTGAAGGAAATGTCCTCCCAGAGAAAGTTAAAGCCATGGTGTACAGATGTCTTTGAGGGGCTTCAGGTATTTACACTTTGAACATATGTCATCCCACTGCACAGTGGACCCAAAATGGAGCAACTATGGGTGATCACTCCACCAAGGTACTCCTGAACATCCACCTTTTTATATCAACTGTGTGGAACATCATCCTCCGCATTTGCCAGTTTGCCCATTTTCAAGAAAGAACAGCAGTTGTAGTAGTAATAGTCTATTGGCTGCCTCTCGTATGCTGAGGCACGAAAGAAATATGAATGCCTACATCCTGTGGATATGATGGTGATCAGTGATGCTAACATCACAACCATCACCCCCACCTCTACCTTCCCCAAACCAGATCTCACACCACCCTCCTCTCCTGTGGTTCCCATAGTTTCTACTTCCCAGACTCAGCTACAGAAGTGTTCTCTTTCTTCGGTGTCTACTGGTGACAGGGCTTCCTCTCAGGATCCCTCTCCATGGCAACCCACAGACCACAGACCTGATGCCAAACAATGGCTGTCAGTTTTTCATCTGACCTGATGCTTAATGTGGATGGCCCCTTGACCAAACCTTGCCATCAAAGGTTACTAAGGAAAAGAATAAGAATGAGGACAAGGCTCATCTGGTGCTTTCATAGGTGTCACACAGTTGGATTCTGAGCTGATATTTGAACACCTTATTTCCTTTTCTTCTGCAGTTTGCATTGCTCTCAAAGAAATATACTTTACTGATGACCATTCTCCACTGCTCCATGGTTATCGTGTATTCCGTCAGAACCATCCTGGTCCCGAGAGGGCATTGGGTGGGTTCTGTACTTTGGTTCATACAGATATCATCAATGAATGAATTTCTCATTGTAACTCATTGGAGGCAATAGCGGTGTGGGTGCAAACAACATTAGCAATTATGACTTGCAACATTTACCTGCCACCAGACAGGCCATTTGTTTATGTTGAATTGATTACACTAATCCAAAAACTGTCCCCCCCCTTTCCTCTTTTCGTCTGCTTTGGTACAGCATCGCACACCACCCTCTGTGAGGGAGTATCACTTCATCTAATAGGGGCCTTGTAATTGACCAGCTTCTCATAGACCATGATCTGTGTCTCCTCAATGATGGTTCTACTACCCACTTCAGTGCCACCCATGCCACCTTTTCAGCTACAAATCTAAAGATATTTTCCCTAATCTTGTGACTTCACTATATTGGTCACTAAACGATGACCTTTGTGACAGTGACTATCTTCCAGTGATCCTTTCATTTCCTTGCCACTGCCAGACAGACCAACTACTTCTTTGGGGACTGCACAGAACCAACTGGCCTTTGTATGCTGCTGCTTTTAAATTTGCGGCCTCTCTGTCAGACTGTATTCATGAGGTTGTGCAATGTGTCTCAGATGCAATCATCCACACCAGTTTAACTACTATTCCTCTTTCTACAGGTGAACCCCCCACCCCACGGCTGGTGCTGTGGTGGACCAAAGACATTGCATTAACATTTCAGGATTGATGACGAGCCCTGCAACAATCCAAACATCATCCTTCACAGACAAACATTATCACTTTTTAAGTGACTTCAGGCTAAGTCTTACTGTCCGATCAAACACTGTAAGAAGGAATGCTGGGAGCACTATGTCTCCTTCCTGAGGATGTATTCCTCTTCATCTCAGATTTCAGCCAAACTCCATGGTCTTATGGGCCACCATTGATCAACATGTCTTCCAGGTCTTATCCTACAGGTTGGCCTTTGCACCAATTCATCATTTCTTGAGGCACACTTTGTGACCCACTTTGCAACAGCATCAGCATCCTCTTCATATCTGGCTACCTTTCTACTGCAGGAGTGACAAGCTGGAGATGTCCCCTTATGTTTCAGTCTCCACCTAGCTGAATCCAATAATGAACCCTTCATTAACTGGTAACTACTTTAGGCTCTTCCCTCGGACCAGAACACAGGCCCAGTCCCTTATTGAATCCAAAGTCAGATGATCCAACGCCTGAATATTCTGAAAACAGCAGCATTCTTGAGGGTCTTCAACTGTATTTGGCTCCAAGGTTCCTTCCTCTCTCAACAGTGAGATAGCATAGTTGTCCCATTCCTTAAGCCTGGCAAGAACCCAACATCTCTTGACTGCTACTGGCTGCTTAGCCTGACTGACGCACTCTGTAAACTGGTTGAAAGGATGGTTGCCCACAGATTATGCTGGGGTCATGAATCTCAGGGTCTTTTGTACCCCTAGCACTGTGATTTCTGGAAGGGTCAATCCACAACTGATCTGCTGGAAGCAGCAATCCAAAAGGCTTTATCAGAACACCAACACTTTATCACAACTTTTCTGACCTGCATAAGATGTACAACACCGCTTGATGTCATTACATTTTACTTATCTTCCATGACTGCTGTTTTTGAGGCCTGCTACTGATTTTTATTTGTTAGTTTTTATCCCATCTGTTTGCAGGCTTAGTTGTCACTTCACTCAGCTCCCCTTGGGTCCAAGATAGCAGCATCCCACAGGGCTGTGTGTTGAGTTCCACTATTAAACTCATCGCCATCAATGGGCTAGCGACTCTGTTGGGCTGCTGGCACTCCGGTGTTGCATGTTGACAATTTCTGCATATGATACAGCTACCACTCGATAGCCTCTGCTGAATGCCAGCTCCAAAGTGCCATCCACAGGCCTATGGCTGACTCTTTCCGATGGTTTTTAATTTTTTCCTACAAAAATGTCATACCATAGTCCATCCTGCCCAAAACTCTAGGTACCCAACAGCTGGACACAGCAGCACAGCACTTTGTCTTGGACCTCCTTTTTGATAAAAAGCTGACTTGGCTGCCCCATACTTGTCACCTGAAGACTAGCTGCATCCAGAAGCTTAACACACGCTGCTTCCTTGCCCACATATCTTGGGGCGCAGATTTTGCTACTCTTATCTGTATTTTCTGGGCCATGGTTTCATCCTGACTGGACTATGGTTGCCATATTTATGGCATGGTGGATCCTTCAGCTTTGAAACTGTTAGACCCAGTCCATCATCATGGCGTGTGTGTGGTCACTGGTGCCTTCCAGCTAGTCCCAAAGACGGTCTCCTTGCCAAAGCAGGGATCTTCCAACTTAGGATTCAGTGATACTGGCCCTTCGTGTCCTGTGCAATTACTACTCAACAGCTCACTGATTATTCCATATATTCCATTCTCTTAGCATATGTGGGGTGTTGTCCTGCGGATACCCAACCCTCAGCTGGGATTGCCAGTTGGAATGTGCCTTGCTTCCCTCTGCCAAATCTCCATCTCCCCTGCTTGGTCTGTGCTGACCATGTTTTTTTGCACAGTCTCCCTTGGATGGTGCCCAGGCCACAGAATATGACTGATCTCCTCCAAGTTCCTGATGTCTTAGTTGCCTCCATAACATTTTGGCATCTGTTATGTTCAGTTCTTCAAGAGTTCCAGGGTGCTACCGTCTTTTACACTGATGCCACTAAAACTGCACATCAGATGGGACTAAAACTGTGGATCAGATAGGATATGCTTTTATGTCTTCTGCTAGTATGGAATGCTATTCACTGCTGGGAACATGTAATGTGTTTATGACAAAGCTGACAGCCATTAACAGAGCCCTCCATTTTATTAAACAGACCTTCCTTGTTCATGTTTTAATATGTACTGACTTAATGAGCTGCCTCCAGGCTACTGACCAATGCTATTCTTGCTGCCCAACATTCAGGACCTTCTCACTGACCTTTGTTGTGCTGCCTGCTCAGTTTATCTTTCTCTGGGCCCTAAGTCATGTGAGTATCTTGCGGAATGAATTGGCTGACCGTCTGGCGAGAGGAGCACTTATTTGCTTCCCATTTGCTTTTCTGATCCCATGTGTGGATTTGCAGGTGAACGTGAGGTCTCTGCTTGCACAAAAATGGAATGACATGTGGCTGGCTACTGCCCCATCTAACAAACTCTGCACAATCAAGGAGACTACTGCAACATAGCACTCTTCCTCCTCTTTCTGCCGGAAATCAACAGTCCTATGTCATCTCTACATTGGTTACACCAGATAAACCCATGCTTTTATTTTGTGTAACGAGCCACCTCCACATTGTGGTCATGGAGTGGTACAGACAGTAGCTCATGTCTTGGCAGAATGCCTCTCCTTTTGGTCCTCTATGCCAACTATGGTGTTCAGACTCATTGCCTATAATGTTGGCGGATTCATGGATAGTTGACCTGGTTCTCAGTTATCTCCATGAACGTGATTTTTATTCTCAATTATAAGGTTCTAATCTACCTCTGGACCAGGAGCAGGAGCAGGGGCAGGATGGTTGGGGATGGGGCATCTTCCTCTGTATGTATCTCCTTGACCAGGCTATTCTTTCATCCCTCTTTTACTCTGTTTTAATCATTTTTAGACTTAATTTTATCCTTTCTGCTGCAACCAGTTTTCTATTCAATGTGGTGCACTCTTTGAATAGAGGGTGCTCTTGGCTATAATGGATCAAGAGTGGGCAACTGTGGATGGTAAGTTTCCAGTCATGTACCCTGGGAATCCCCACCTGCTGACGTCTTTATGTTCTTCTTCTTGCTTTTATTATTGATTGTATTAAAGCTGTCTATTACGTTTTTAGCCCTCTTGTATTTACTATTATGAATCTCCTGACTAGATCAGAAAATGTTCTTGGTGGATGTCACTAATTACAGATGCATCTTTCTTGGATTGGGGTTCTGATGACATTGTTGTTTGGTCGTTTAATGCTGCCCAGTCAACCAACCAACCATATTTCTGTAATTCTGTAAGTATGGCCCCATCACTGCATCACCACACCTGCTGTTGTATGTGTATCGATGGTAATGTGTGCACTTTTCATTAGGCATCTGCTGCAGTACTTCTTCATGTTTAAAGATTTTCATAATACTCTTATTTATTGTATACGTACATACCTGTTTATTGTAATCTTGACATATACTTATTTTATAGTGTAACAAAAACATAAGTTTTCTTTTTATTAGTTCATAGATGCTTCTTTGATATTTTTATTTTGCACTATGCACGATAGGACCATACCCGTGGCTATTTGTATTGTCCTTACTTCTTTGTTATAGAAAAATCTAATAACATCCTAAAAAGGCAAAACAGATAATTAAACCTGTACATTCAGAATGCAGATGGTTAGGCTGTGAAGCAGTTGTTGAAATCAAGCAAGTTGTGTTGGGCAACATCTGGATGGTCCCGCTGTCTCTTAGCTGCAGTTTGACAGTGGCCATTCATGCAGCCAGGCAGTTGCCAGTAGTCATTGCCCATGAAGAATGTGGCACAGTAGTTGCAGCTAAAGTGGTAGATTGTGTAAGTGATTACACATGTAGCCCTGTATGTGGTGGGGTTGGAGATGCCTGTGACAGGACTGGAGTAGATGGTAACGGGAGGATGTCTGAGACAACTCTTGCATCTAGATCTATTTCAGGGATATGAGCTAGGGGCAATGATTGGGAGCTGGAATGGAAGTTATATTCTCAATGATTTCATTTCATTTGGATTAAATTTCAAATCAAATGTTACTTCATGAGCTGTTCTGCACCTCAATATAAGGGATATTATTGTAAGAAAAATGTTTTTACCAGAAGTTTGTAATATACATGTTCAAAATTATCTTTATCATAAATATAGTAAATGTTACTATGACAGCATTTTATTAAAAATTTGACTTGGAGATATTCATCCGTGCTTCAACTAATTGCAGAAGGAGTGGCCAGAAGGATACCAACTAGCCAATGCAATGAACTTCAAGTTTCCACAGTTTTCACCAGTCCCTCTTGGTAGCATCATTCCTAATGCTAGCAAAGATGGTCTTGCACTTATGCGTGACATGCTGAGCTGGAACCCTAACTCAAGACCTACTGCTCAGCAGTCTCTCAGGTAAGTATCAGAATGTTTAACAATAATGACTGGGTCATTGGTGGGAAAGCTGGAGATACATAATAATAATAATAATAATAATAATAAGCCAGTTGACATCCACAACTGGACAATGATCTCCTCTAGACATCTGTGCGTAATATATTTTAAAGTAAAGCAATGAATGTGAGCTACATTCGTGTATTGTACAGATTTTGGTCGCAGTATCTTATTTGTAAAATTGTCTTCCCTTGTGCTACTGTTCGTTGCCCATCTTCCCTTAGTAGCAGCAAAGATACTCACGTAATTAGTCCTGTGAATCCCCCTTTCTCTACTTGTTGACCTGCTTGTTCTAAGTCAGTGTTTCATAAATATAGGTGCTAAGTAATCAACTGCTTTGGCAGAAATTGTTATGTACACATTATAACTGTTATATTGCGTCTCTTTTAGTTCCCCACTACAACAGCAGTGTATGTTGTTTTCATTTGTCACAAATTACACTATTTTCGAGTTTTTCAAATGAGTCTGCCATTAAACATAAACTCTACAAAAGAAAAATTTGAGTTATTTCAGGTAATCAGTAGATTGTACCATAGGTTTTTTTCTTGTTATAACAGAAACCAATTTCTTGGGTGTTGCAAATTCAGTTCTTAAAGGTAACTTGCAATCATTATAGTGTAAAATATCCGGACATTAAAATAGAATCAGTTTAGCTAATTTCAAGTTCTTTGTTTATTGTTCATCAGGTACAACACTGTAAATACTGGTCTCAGGCATGGAATGAGTTAGTTGCTGTTCATAAGCAGTTGGAAATTGTTTTGACTGCAATGAAGCAATTTGAAGCTGGTGTGAATGCCTGTGTTGGGCAAATTATGGAGAGTCTTGTATCAGAGATGCCAAAGTTACCTCAGATATATTGTTCCCCATGGAAACTGTTTCTGTCAAAGGAAATACACCAGCTATTACTGCTATTCTGCTTTGACTGTGAGTGAGAGCTTTGACTGAGAGTGGGTCCAAGGCCACTGTATGGCGGAGAGAGGGACCAGAGAAAACTCAGGATACTGAACCTGTACTGTCTTAACAACAAGTTTCAGGTGCTGTCTCTTACTGAAACTGAAACACAGTTCACCTGCTCAGAAGTTGCTGTGTTCCATGTAAGAGGGAAACATGCACAAGTGACAGGGATTTGGGTTTGGCAACAGTTTGAATGTATGGTGAATAACGGGATCCCTTGGAGAAATGGCAGCAAGGTATGGGAAGGATAATTTCATGCACTTATTGTGTATGCTTGGAGCTCTCAATCACCTGTTTTGACAGCGATTGAGGAAACAGGGTGCAACCAGCTGCAGATTAAAGCACACTTTGCCTGTCATATGGGCTTTGAGGTCAGAAATGGATCATTCAAGCAACTGCTAGTGAAGTTAGAGAAGACCAGTCTTGTTCAACAAAGCTCACAATCTGTAGCATTATTCACAAAAGTGATCATGACAAATTACTTCTGAGCTGAACAGAAGGCTCGAACTAGAGACTTTGAAACTGCTATAGAAAGGTCAAATGTGAATTATGAAACTTTATAAAGAAACACGTAAGATACAATGAAGTACAGGTTGTGCATAGCACTAAACATATTGACTGGAAACACTAATACAGGTTACAGAATGGGCTGAGCACTCATTTGCGATTGATTAAATAATACTGTTTTTTTGAAGGCTCACCAGAGTGCGCCAGAGGGCCAACCCAGGTGGCCTCTAAAAGCAGGCCACACAATCTCTGAAATCACGTGCATCATGAGTGAAGGTACATCACTCCTCACTTCCAGGGGGGGGGCGGGGGGAGGGGGGGGGGCACATACATAAAAACATTAGGCACAGAAAAATACATGGTACAGAAAACAAGCACTGATACAGGAAAAAAAAGCACTGGTACAGAAAAAAGGCACTGGTACCAAAAAATTACTGGTGCCGTAGGGGCGGGAGTGATGAGGGGGTGGTTTGACATGCTGTCCCTCCTCTTGTTAGAGGCCGTAGGGCAGAACAGGGGATGGTGTGTCCATAGCAACACCCTTGATAAGATCAGCGATTGGCACCAGAGGCATCAGTAGGGGCGTCAGAGACGACAGCTGCACAGGACGCAGCAACAAGGCAGCAGTGGCTGCTGTGTCAGATGCAGCAGAAAATGCGGTGACAACAGCAGTCAAGGAATGAGGGCAGAGAGGGGAACCACAGACAGCAGTCTGCCAGACAGCAACCCCTGCTACAGCACTAACCAGACTACCTGCACACAGGAACATGCATCGGAGGTCGCAGGGAGGTGGTGGGTCCTCCGACAACAGACCCACTGTGGGTGGCCACAGCTGGTTGAAGTGATGGGAAGTTTGACCATCAGGAGTGGTGGTGATGCACAGGTGCTCGACGACAGCAGGATCCCAGTTTGGACTGCAGCCAAAACCACAAGCCCCGACAGGCGCACCCAGCCAGAACCATCGCGGAGCTGGCGATGCCGGCGGACATGGCGTTAGGTGCAGCAGGTGAATGAGGGTCCGTGGTTGGCATCCATGTAGCAACTTCACTGGGCTCTTGTCCCCAACTGCAGTGAAAAGGCACGAACTTAAAAAACCATCTAAAGCAGTGAAGGGGAACTGCCAGATACATACTACCACATCTGAGTTTTGAATGTCCAAACCATGCATTCAGCCTCACTATGAGACTGAGGATGACACAGGGGAGGAGTGAGATGGCGAACACCACTAGCCTGACGAAAAGATGCAAATTCTAGATAAAAAAAACTGGGGGCCATTATCGGTAACCATGGTATATGGAAGTCCCTCAATTGCAAAAATCTTAGGCAGGGCGGAAGTAGTGATCACCGCAGACATGGCCAGACAAAGTGCCACTTAGGGGAAGTTGGAATAGGCATCCCCTACAATGACCCAATATGGATTTAGGAAGGGCCCAGCAAAATCGACATGTAGATGCTCCCACAGGCGCTGCAGCGTCTGTTAGGGTGAAAAAGGTGCTTGCGGAGCCATCTGTTGCTGAAAACAGTGAGTGCAAGTAGTGATAAGCAATGTAATGTCCCCATCTGTGCCTGGCCAATACATGTGCTGGCAGGCCAAAGTTTGCGGGAAGTCCCCCAATGATAGACATACAGAAGCTGCAGTACATTACAGCATAAGGATGTGGGAATCACAACCCGGGAAGCAGCAACCTGTGTAGCTAACAAAAGAACACTGTGAAACCCAGGACGTTAATGCTGGAGAGAGAAATACTTGCACAAGGAATCTGAGGCACGGCCCGGGGGGTTTTCTGCCCAACCATGCTGCCCAAAAGAGACAACTCTACTAAGTATAAGATCCGCAGCAAAGGCCGATGCTATCGTGGCACTAGTGATCGGGAAACCATTGACTGAATTCTGGTTCTCAATATCTAAATAGAAACAAAGCAACTCATCCTGATCAAATGCCGGGTCCAATCTGATTGGAAGGCGAGATAAGGTGTCAGCATTGGTTTGTTGTGCCATCAGCCGATCATGGATCTGATAATAATAACGGGAGAGGAAGAGAACCCACTGCTGTAAACGAAGCCCTGCCTTGTCCAGTGCAGAAGCTGAGGGGTTAAACAGAGCAACCAGTGGCTTGTGATCTGTGATTGTATTGAACTTAGAACCATAAAAGAAGACACAAAATTTCTTGAAGGTGAACACAATCGCTGAAGCCTCCTTTTCAGTCTGAGAATACCACTGCTGAGCTGGAGTTATAGTCTTAGAAGCATAAGCAATGGGTCGTTCAGACCTGTCCACGTATTTGTTCACCTACACCGTACCAAGACGTGCTGAGATGCCAACAAGAGATGCTGACCCGGCTGGCCAGACATGGCACAGATGGAAGCTTAGATTTAAGCAAAGCAAATGCTCAGTCACAAGCTGGGGACCAAAAAGAGGCACATTTTTATGCAAAAGTGCGTACAGAGGCTGAGCAACAGTTGTTGTGTCCAGTAAAAACTTATGGTAGTACACAACTTTACTTAGAAACACTGTGGTTCCTTAACGGAGGTTGGCTGCAGAAAAGCAGCAATTGCATCAGGAGGTGCTGCAATGACTTGACCCCTGTGTGAGAAACCTCAAAACCTAGGTATTCACTTGATGCCTGAAAAAAATAAGATTTGGCAAGATTGCACTTGAGACCTGAAGACTGCAAAACAAAAAACAACAGTCAGAGATTGCTAAGGCAGTCTTCAGTGGAAGAACCCAAAACACAATGTTGTCAAGGCAATTCATAAAGACGAGTACAGGAGCTGTCAGCTGTTCTAAAAAATGCCGAAAAATTGTGGGTGCACTAGCAACACTAATAGGCAAGCGTTGATTTTGGTATAGGCCGAAAGGTGTATTGACAATGAGAAGGTGCCTCGTTGCCTCATCCGAGGGGAGCTGGAGGTAACCTTCCTACAAATCAATCCTGGAGAATTAGTGGCCACCTGACAATTTTGTGAACAACTTGTCAGGGTGGCAAAAGGTTATGTATCTTATTGTGGACTGTGCATTGATCATGACTCTGAAGTCGCCGCAGAGGTGAAGCTTACCCATTGGCTTCTTAACAGTGACCTTTGGTGTACCCCATTCACTAGAAGAAATAGGCCAAGTGACAGTGAGCGATGTCTCAGATGGTCTAATTCAGCCTCAACAGAGTCGCGCAAGGAGACAGCACCTGTCATGTCTGAAAAAAATGAGGGCAAGAGGACTCTTTCATGGTAATATGGGCCTGAAAACAAGTAGCACAGCTAAGCCCAGAGGAAAACCGAGGGACTCCAGTTGCCCATATGGAACTTGATCTGGCACTAAATTTACCTCATCAGCAATGGAGAAACCAAAAACATTAAACGCATTTAACCTGAACATGTCTGTGATTGACAACAAGGAAGGTGAGAAGGGGAGCAACAGATTTGTAAGAGATGGGAATGGAGAACTGACCTACAATCAGAATCTGCTGTTTATTGTAGGTAACCAACTTTCGTGAAACCTTTGTGAGGGGAGGGGATTCCAAGTCAGGGAGGGGAATTCAAGTCAGGGAGGGGAATCCAAGTCCATGTATGCCTCTGGGTTTACTAAAATCACTGCAGCTCCTGAGTGCACTTGTATTATTAGCAGTTTATTAATCACAAGCAAGTCAGTAAACAATTTGTTCAGAGAAACAGTCAGTGTAGTGATACAGTTTATCTCCATTGGGACAACTGTGTCCGCCACATTTGAAGAGAAGTTACACAATACAATGTGACTTTTCTTTCGACACTTGTTGCAAACCGCCTAATGCTTACAGCATGCTCGGTTGGATGAAGCAGTACGGGCAAGATGGAAGGGGCATGTGGCCACTGCTGTGATGCATTCTGTTTCTTTTGTGGCTGTAACCAAAGCTGTCCATGGGATACTGAGCTGATGGTTGTTGTACTGCTGCAACAGCTTCCCTGTCATGCTGAACACTTGAGTGTGCCTAACGGGGATTGACTGAGCAACTTCCGATACCACCCCCCCCCCCCCCCCCCCCCCCTCCCCTCTGCCCAATTTAGCAATCTGATCGCCTGTGGCCTGACACTTCAAAGGACTGTGCTATATTGAGCACATCTGTAGGTGTCAGATTCTCACATTGAAGTGCTTTTTCACTGACTTCCCAATCCGACGCCAGACAAATACCGTATTTACTCGAATCTAAGCCGCACTTGAATCCAAACCCCACCTGAAAAATGAGACTCGAAATCAAGGAAAAAAAAAAAATTCCCGAATCTAAGCCGCACCTGAAATTTGAGACTCGAAATTCAAGGGGAGAGAAGAATCCAAACCCCACCTGAAAAATGAGACTCGAAATCAAGGAAAAAAAAAAAAAAAATTCCCGAATCTAAGCCGCACCTGAAATTTGAGACTCGAAATTCAAGGGGAGAGAAGTTTTAGGCCGCACCTCCAAAGCGAAACCAAGTTGGTCCATTGTAATATGAGACACAATTTTGGTCGAATGAATGACGATACAGCTACAGTAGTTAGGTTCGAGTTGTAAGCTTAGCAGTTAAGCTTTACCAAGTAGCCAATGCTATGCGTCAGGCGCTTCATCCTTATTTATACGGGTACCCTTCCTTTTTCACGTGATTCGTCTGGTTTGAATTGATGGTTTATTTTTCTTTGATCTGATAAGCGCCGTTCTCTTTGTTATAGGTGTTTACGCCACTCGAAGCTGAAAATGCATTACTGTACTGTCTCCTGCACTGTTTGTCGCATTCTGATAATTAGTGTTTACGGCCTGTCGCCGCTTGCGGCATGGCTTGCTCTTGTGCACGCTACTGCTGCTTAAAAATAGAGAGAGAGAGAGAGAGAGAGAGAGAGAGAGAGAGAGAGAGAGAGGGGGGGGGGGGATCGTCTCATTTGCGAAACAATGGCAAGAGACTGCTCATTGTTGTTACTTACACTGCTGCTTTCTTTTATAATGATCAACAAGAACCAAATAATATACTGCGTATGATAGAAGTTCTGAACGAGAGTTTAGCGAAAATTTTTCTACGTTTGAAAATCTTTGCAGACGCCTCTTTAGTACATAATATTCTGCACAGAAATTAGAGTCATCTTAGATTTAAAAATCTAGTCAATTACCTTGCTTCATTTCTGACTGTATCACTATTAGGCATAAGAATAATACGAATATAAGCATGACATGATATGCATATTCTTCCGCGTTTGCTGTTGTCTCACTCTAGTTTCGTAGTTTATTAGGCAGACAGGATTTAAATGAGATACCAGCAAAAAACGAAACAATACATTACAAAATGTTAATATTCGTATTATTCTTATGGTGAAGAGAAAACTGCATGTGATTCACAGTTCATAAAAGTTCCTATTAGCAACCATCTCTTCTCACAGGTAGGAAAAAATTCAGAACGTAGAGTTGGCCATATTGACAAACATCCCTAACAGTCTTGCCAGTCGGATTTTCATAGTACTTTGAAATGCTGCTACATTCTAAGATGAACAATACGGAATTTGTATTTACTTCGTTGTATAATGTATGAAAATGCAGTGGTCGAAACTCGGGGCGGAGAAAAAAGCTCGTCTTCCACCTTTTTTTTAAATTTATTTACTGACGCAGAGGTTTTGGCGCCAGTATTTATCTTTGAGCCTGCAAAGCATGCCTGTGTACAGTGTGTTAAGAGTGCGAGGAGAGGAGGAAGCAAGCATTGGCTGGCGAGGGGTGTGGAGCCATTTGGTTTTGGGGTAGGGGGGGGGGGGGACTAGGCACGCTTACCAGTTGCAGTGCTGGCACTACAAACTGCGCGTCATGCTTACACGAAAGCAGACGAATGGCTTGGAAGTAAAACTCGCTTTAAATGTTGTTCGTAAACGAAACTGAAATCGTCATGTACATTAAAATCTACACTCCTGGAAATTGAAATAAGAACACCGTGAATTCATTGTCCCAGGAAGGGGAAACTTTATTGAAACATTCCTGGGGTCAGATACATCACATTATCACACTGACAGAACCACAGGCACATAGACACAGGCAACAGAGCATGCACAATGTCGGCACTAGTACAGTGTATATCCACCTTTCGCAGCAATGCAGGCTGCTATTCTCCCATGGAGACGATCGTAGAGATGCTGGATGTAGTCCTGTGGAACGGCTTGCCATGCCATTTCCACCTGGCGCCTCAGTTGGACCAGCGTTCATGCTGGACGTGCAGACCGCGTGAGACGACGCTTCATCCAGTCCCAAACATGCTCAATGGGGGACAGATCCGGAGATCTTGCTGGCCAGTGTAGTTGACTTACACCTTCTAGAGCACGTTGGGTGGCACGGGATACATGCGGACGTGCATTGTCCTGTTGGAACAGCAAGTTCCCTTGCCGGTCTAGGAATGGTAGAACGATGGGTTCGATGACGGTTTGGATGTACCGTGCACTATTCAGTGTCCCCTCGACGATCACCAGTGGTGTACGGCCAGTGTAGGAGATCGCTCCCCACACCATGATGCCGGGTGTTGGCCCTGTGTGCCTCGGTCGTATGCAGTCCTGATTGTGGCACTCACCTGCACGGCGCCAAACACGCATACGACCATCATTGGCACCAAGGCAGAAGCGACTCTCATCGCTGAAGACGACATGTCTCCATTCGTCCCTCCATTCACGCCTGTCGCGACACCACTGGAGGCGGGCTGCACGATGTTGGGGCGTGAGCGGAAGACGGCCTAACGGTGTGCGGGACCGTAGCCCAGCTTCATGGAGACGGTTGCGAATGGTCCTCGCCGATACCCCAGGAGCAACAGT
The DNA here is from genome assembly GCF_023898315.1 of Schistocerca nitens. Classification (NCBI taxonomy): domain Eukaryota; kingdom Metazoa; phylum Arthropoda; class Insecta; order Orthoptera; family Acrididae; genus Schistocerca; species Schistocerca nitens. Next base: position 602,308,868 of record NC_064617.1, on the reverse strand, counting down.
GTCCCTAATTTGCTGGGAAGTGGCGGTGCGGTCCCCTACGGCACTGCGTAGGATCCTACGGTCTTGGCGTGCATCCGTGCGTCGCTGCGGTCCAGTCCCAGGTCGACGGGCACGTGCACCTTCCGCCGACCACTGGCGACAACAGCGATGTACTGTGGAGACCTCACGCCCCACGTGTTGAGCAATTCGGCGGTACGTCCACCCGGCCTCCCGCATGCTCACTATATGCCCTCGCTCAAAGTCCGTCAACTGCACATACGGTTCACGTCCACGCTGTCGCGGCATGCTACCAGTGTTAAAGACTGCGATGGAGCTCCGTATGCCACGGCAAACTGGCTGACACTGACGGCGGTGGTGCACAAATGCTGCGCAGCTAGCGCCATTCGACGGCCAACACCGCGGTTCATGGTGTGTCCGCTGTGCCGTGCGTGTGATCATTGCTTGTACAGCCCTCTCGCAGTGTCCGGAGCAAGTATGGTGGGTCTGACACACTGGTGTCAATGTGTTCTTTTTTCCATTTCCAGGAGTGTATATATATAAAAATGAATGTATGTATATTTGTCTACTATGCGCTCACAAACCATTCATCTGATTGCAATGAAACTTTGGTGAGTTGTTCTCCGAACGCCCGAAAAGAGTAATGGAAGTAATTTTTTCTGCTCCCTTTCCCTTTCGCAGCATTCAGTCACACGCAATATAATTTTGCGAGCATCGCTACGTAATACTGGTTTCTTTCTAACCGTAGGCCTACTGGTAGGGGTTGTTGGCGACTCCCGAGATAGGCCAGCAACTGCCTCTTCACTCATTTTGATAATATTTAGCACAACTGCACAATAAAAACACGCAGAACACTACAGCACAAAACAATAACGAAGCAAACGACAATGGCTACCTTGTACAACACAGTCAGCTACGTAATGTTGGCAGCAGTCGCAACTGCGTCCCTACCGAAGCCTGCCGACGTTTACCGACTTCTACCGAATCAGGACTAGGGAGAGGTCAGCCATCTAAAAATGTACACACTGTAGCGCTACATATATTCGACGGCAGAAGTTAGTTGTGGAGGCACCTACCAACATTTTTCAGAACTTCCCCTTACTTTGCACTTGATTCTAAGCCGCAGGCGCCGTTTTGGATTATAAAAAACCGGAAAAAAGCGCGGCTTACAAGGGAACCTCCCCATCGCACCCTTCTCAGATTTAGTTATAAGTTGGCACAGTGGATAGGCCTTGACAAACTGAACACAGATCAATCGAGAAAACAGGAAGAAGTTGTGTGGAAGTATGAAAAAAATAAGCAAAATATACAAACTGAGTAGTCCATGCGGAAGATAGGCAACATTAAGGAGTGTGTAAGTTCAGGATTGCCGTGGTCCCGTGGTTAGCGTTAGCAGCTGCGGAACATGAGGTCCTTGGTTCAAGTCTTCCCCCGAGTGAAAAGTTTAACTTTTATTTTCAGACAATTATTATCTGTCCGTCCGTCTATTCGAAGCGATCACTTTTTTGGGAGTGATTATAACATCCACAAGAAAACCTAAATTGGGAAACGTAGAAGAATCTTTTTACCAATTCGCCAAGTGTACAAGTTAGGTGGGTCGACAACATATTCCCGTCATGTGACGCACTTGCTGTCACCAGTGTCGTATATCAGACGTGTTTTCCTGTGGAGGAATCGGTTGACCTATGACCTTGCGATCAAATGTATTCGTTTCGCATTGGAGAGGCACATCCTTTCGTCTACTAACCGCACGGTTTTGCGGTGCGGTCGCAAAACACAGACACTAAACTTATTACAGTGAACAGAGACGTCAATGAACGAATGGACAGATAATAATTGTCTGAAAATAAAAAATTAAACTTTTCACTCGAGGGAAGACTTGAACCAAGGACCTCTCATTCTGCAGCTAATCACGCTAACCAGGGGACCACAGCGCTCCTGAGCTCATACTGTCCTTGATGTTGCCTATCTTGCGCATGGATTACAAAGTTTGTATATTTTGCTTATTTTTTTCATACTCCCACACAACTTCTTGCTGTTTTCTCGATTGTTCTGTGTTCAGTTTGTCAGGGTCTATCCACTGTGCCAACTTATAACTAAATCTGAGGGGGGTGCGATGGGGAGGTTCCCTTGTTAGATTCGAGTAAATACGGTAATAACATCACACACTATGTGATCAGTGTAGGATTTGTGATGTGTACTAGTGACAAATTTACAATGATGGTTCAACCTTGTGATTCCGCAGCCCAGGCTTTGTAAAATTGGTTTGTGCATTTCTGACAACAGTAAAGTTCTAGATTCATCACGATGACATGCGTTCTGTCACAGTAATAGGTTGAGAGAAACATGCACATTTCAGCAAATGACAGCTAGCCAGTTCTTGCAAAGGCGCAAGTTGGTACAATAACTGATAAATGTCTGTCGAAAGCCAGGTACGAAAGAAAGCAAACCCTACAGAGGTTTGCATTCTCCAAGTGAAAACATTTCAGAAATGTAGAACTCGTAAATGTTAATAATATTGGGCGCAGATTCCACACATTACATGGATTGCACGTTAACAACATGGGGAAAAAACTGCTCGTCGGAAAAATTGAAGAAATTATCACCAAGAGGCATCAAACACTCAAAAGCAAAATCATCCTGGATATGCCCCCCAAATATTCGAAGGAAACAACGCCAGCAAGACCTCACTCACCAACATCAACAACAAAAGAAGGAACTAGGTGCCTCCAATATTCAGGCACAATGAATGCAGTAACAGCTCTAGCAATTGCAGACCCAGCTCTAACACCAGCAGCAATATTATCAACAGTAAGAGCAGCAGCTGAACAACTACCAGGGGAGCCAGACACAGAAGAAAATTCTGCTGCAGATGATAATAGAAGAATAGGTGCTGTCGGGAAAAGAAAAGCAGTACTTCCAGCACACCTGAATGATTTTTTATTGACAAGGTAAAGGTAAGTGATCAATTAAATATGCCAAAGTCTAACAATATTCCAAAGACTAACAAACCCTTTAATTTCATGCTGATTCATCAAAATGTCCAATCATTGCTAAACAAATTAAGTGAAGTTGAAATTTTATGTACTGATGAGCTAAAAAACGTTTCTGTAGTGTGTATAACTGAACACTGGCTGCCTAAAGATGCAATGTCAGTCACAAAACTTGCAGACTTCAATCTTTCTTCATCATTTTCTAGAATTACGTCCAGTCATGGAGGGTCATGTATATTTGTTAAAAGTGGCATTGATTATTGTAACATAAAACCCATTGAACTGTTAGCTGAAGAGAAAATTTTTGAAGTATCCGCAGTTGAACTCTCTGCATTAAAATTAATAATCATCTGTGTATATAGGAGCCCTGATGGGAACTTAAATGATTTCTGTCACCAACTAGAAGCAGCTTTAAATACTATAAAAAACTTCAACAAAACAGTGATCATAAGTGGAGATTTTAATATTGATTTTCAAGAAATCTCAAAAGACCAGCAAAGCTTGATGACCCAACTGGAAACATATAACATAAAAGCCACCATAGACTCTCCTACAAGAGTTACACCAACAACTAGCTCAACAATTGATCAGATATTAATAAACACAAATGTAAATCACAATTTCTGTGCCGGAAATCTTAATACTGGCTTCAGTGATCACTATGCACAGTTTATTGCTTTGCACACCCCAATTGAAACAACTGAGAGAGAGGAACTTGTAAAAGAAACAAGGAAATTCACTAACAAACAAATAAACCTTTTTGTACAGAGACTAAGTGAAGAAACTTGGTATGAAGTGTATACTTGTGAAAATACTAACAAAAAGTTTGAAAAATTCATGGAAATCTTCATGTCATACTTTAAAGCTGCTTTTCCATTAAAAAAGCAAAAATGTCAACCTAACTTCAAAAAGAACAAATGGATTACAACAGGTATTAAAAAATCTTGTGCAGAGAAAAGAAGATTACACGATATAGCAAAGACACAGAACATGCCTCATGAATTTCATTTGTACCTGAAGAATTACAAGAGGATCCTCAAAAATGTTGTAAGGAAAGCTAAAACAATGGCAAATGACAAATACATTGAAAACTCAAAAAACAAATCTAAAGCTATATGGGAAGTTACAAAAAATCAAACAACACAACACAACAAAATATCACCTCCAACATGCAATAGTGTGAGAAATGTGTCTACATCTTTGTTCCTTTCACACACAAATTCTGAAGAAATTTTATCAGTTATAAAAACCTTGAAAACAGGGTACTCATGTGGAATTGATGTAATACCAGATGCAATTATTAAAAAATGCTGTCTTGCCTTAGCTGAACCCTTGACACATTTGTGCAACAGCTCACTGGCATCAGGAACCTCCCCTTCATGCTTAAAAATAGCAAAGCTGAAACCACTGTTCAAAAAAGGAAATCCAGAATGTGTTTCAAATTATAGACCAATAGCCCTACTGCCTGTATTTTCTAAAATTTTAGAAAAAGTTTTTTAGAAGAGATTGTCTGATTTCCTAAATAAAAATAAAATTCTCTCTCCTTCACAGCATGGCTTCAGGAAAGGCTATTCAACTGAAAGTGCAATATTTGAATTTCTTAATGAAATCTATACTAAACTGGATGCAAGTGAGTTTGTGACAGGCATATGTCTTGATTTATCTAAAGCTTTTGACGTCATTGACCATAGTGCCCTACTGCAGAAGCTTGACTAGTTAGTAGTATATCCAATGAGTAGTAGTATATCCAATGAGTGGCTCAAGACATACCTATGTGGTCGCAAACAGGTGGTTGAAGTGCAATATACTGACCATAACAAAATCAGCTACTACTATTCAGGATATGAAAATGTGAAATATGGTGTCCCTCAAGGATCAGTATTAGGACCCATTCTGTTTCTCCTCTATGTCAGTGATCTTATGTACAACAAGTATTTCCAAACTACCCTCCAATTTGCAGATGATACAAACTTTCTTATTAGTGGTAAAACAGAAGAAAAACTAAAAGACTCCGCTATCCAAACAATGAACAGTGTAGAACAGTGGTTCAGCTACAACAAGCTAATTATAAACAAAGAAAAGACAGTAGCACTGAATTTCTATAATGTAAAAGGAAGACACCACCCAAACATAGAAATAGAACTTAGGGACAGAGTTCTTGAAAGTGTTGACAGTACTAAATTTCTGGGATTCTGGCTCCAGAACAACACAAAATGGGAGGCACATATTGAATATTTGCAAAGAAAACTAAGCAAACCCTGTTACATGATACGGATCTTAAAAACTTGTTGCAGCAAAGCCAGCCTGTTAAATGTATACTACTCCTATGTGCATTCTGTAATTAAATATGGCATAATCTTCTGGGGCAATACAACAACAAATATTAAACTTTTCGGGATGCAAAAGAGAATACTAGGAATTATTGAAGGGGTAAACAATACGAAATCGTGCAGACCCATATTCAAAAAACTGTCAGTTCTTCCTCCTCCTTGCATTTTTATCTATGAAACATCAGTTTTCATCAAACAATATATCGATAGACACCCAGATATCTTATTAAAAAATGAAGATATACATGCACACAATACAAGGCAAAAATCTGACCTTCATGTGAAACAGGTGAGAACATCATTGTGCCAAAAAGGCACACTACATTCTTGGATAAAGATTTTCAATAATCCACCTAAACATATTAAATCAATAGGTAAACTCTGTAGTTTTAAGGCTGAAGTAAAGGCATATTTAATTGATCATTGCTTTTACAGTCTGACAGAATATATAAAAGCCAAACAACAAAAATAAAGATGCATTATTAATATTCTACTTTGTCTGTTGCCTGTAATGTTTGTTGTATTTATGAATCTGTGCTAAATTACTTCAATATCTAGTCCTTAGGATTGCAACACAAACTGTATTTTATCTTGTAAATACCTAACCATGTCCAATATCCTTGTATATATTCTATACATATAGGATTTGAAGGACTAAATAAAAAAATAAATAAATGGATATGCTGGTGTAGCTGTGTCTTGTAGGAGTCACAATCTTCAGCTGATTCATTATATGCTGGGGCAACAATTGCACTAACAGGAGACTAACTTGCTGCAAACATGCAGGTGCCACTTGATTTAGAGCCATGGCAAGATACTGCGGTTGTTCAGTGAAAGCTTGCTATTGAGAAATGATACATTGGCATATTGCTTCCATTGGGATGCTCATCATTTGACTTAGCGCAGACACTAACAAATGGAGAAATTGTAAACCTCACTCGTTGCCAAATATGCTATAACAAGAATAAACACTATTTATGGAATGTAGTACTTTATAGAGAAACATGTAAGATAGAATGAAGTACAGGTTGTGCGTAGTACTGAACACATTGACTGGACAACAGTAATAGAGGGTATAGAATAGGCTGAGCACTTGTTTGTATTCACTTAAACAAAACTGTTCTAACCAGAGAGCTGACCTAGGTGGCCTTTATAAGAGGGCCTGTGAACTGTATGGACATGCATCAGAAACTTATGATAAGCTAGGTTGTGGCTTCCTAGACATGTATCATTGTGTTGGGAAGTAAACTCGTCAAAAATACACTATGCATTGGGGGCTGTTACCCAGGCATCTGATTCTATGCGGCATGCACACAAGCATTTTGTGGATTAGGTGAATATTCATCCAGTCCAGATAATGATGACTGTAGGAGAACTGAAGTATTTATGTAGAATATAAAGAAATGCTCTCCACAGGTGGGCCATTAAACCCCTGGTCATCAACTGCTGGAGCATTCAAAACAAAGTCCCGCAGATGAAACCATACCTAAAAGTAAAACCCAAAATTTACAGCAGTGATATTTTTTGGAGTAAATCTATGTGTATATCAAGGGCTAGGCTGGTGGGAAATGTAGGTTATGTATTTGTCGCAGTAGACAGGAAACTAAAATCCACCAATACTGAAATTAAGCTGCACACAAGGTTGGGTAATACAGTATCATATGCGGGCATAAAGTAATAACTGGTTAATTGATAGCAAACTCGACCCCGGGTTAACCAAAAGTGTCAGTGAAAAATTCACATTGCAAATACATATGTTCTTTAATTATGTTTTCATCATTGGAAGAGACTTCAATCATTAACAATTGATAATTACAGTTTTGTAAATGATGGGCATGACAAGATGTCATGTGTAACAATAATAAATTCTTGTTCTAAAACTACTTAGATTTGTCAGTTTGGAACATACATACATCAAAAATGTTTTGCATCACCGTGGTTCCCAGAACTCGTGAAGATAGACATTGACTGTGGATATTGTATCACAGACACAGTCCCTTTGACTGTTCAGAGATGTCACTAAACCTACCCAAAGATGTAAACAATCATGCATGAGCAGTGCCTATTAGATGGAGGGGATCCGACAGCCGATCGGTTCCAGTCATCAGTCATTCTGCCAGAAAGGAGGTACATGGTTCGTGTTGTCTGTAGTTCAACTATGCCTAGACAGTCAGTACCGCAGTTTGATCATGTCTGCATTGTTAATTGTGCCAGGAAGGGCTCTCAACAAGGGAAGTGTCTAGGCATCTCGGAGGGAACCAAAGTGATGTCATTTGGCCATGGAGGAGATACAGAGAGACAGGAACTGTCGGTGACATGCCTCGCTCAGACCGCCCAAGGGCTACTACTGCAGTGATGACTGCTACCTACGGATTATGGCTCGGAGGAACCCTGACACCAATGCCACCATGTGGAATAATGCTTTACATGCAGCCACAGGACATTGTGTTATGACTCAAACTGTGCGCAATAGGCTGCATGTGCACAACTTCACCTGCGAAGTCCATGGTGAGGTCCATCTTTGCAACCACAACACCATGCAGCATGGTACAGATGGGCCCAACAACATGCCAAATGGACCACTCAGGATTGGCATCATGTTCTCTTCACTGCTGAGTGTTGCATATGCCTTCAACCAGACAGTCGTCGGAGACATGTTTGGAAGCAACCCATCAGGCTGAACACCTTAGACACACTGTCCAGTGAGTGCAGCAAGGTGGAGCTGCCCTGCTGTTATGGCGTGGCATTATGTGGGGCCGACTTACGCCACTGGTGGCCATGGAATGTGCCATAACGGCTGTATGGTACGTGAATGCCATCCTCCGACTGATAGTGCAAGCATATCAGCAGCATATTAGTGATGCATTCGTCTTCATGGAAGACAATTAGTGCCCCCATGGTGCACATCTTATGAATGACTTCCTTCAGGATTATGACATCGCTCATCTAGAGTGGCTAGCACGTTCTCCAGAAATGAACCCTATCGAACATGTGATAGATTGAAAAGGGCTGTTTATGGATGACTTGACCCACTAACCACTGTGAGGGATCTATGCTGAATCGCCGCTGAGGACTGGGACAATCTGGACCAGCAGTACCTTGATGAACTTGTGGATAGTATGCCACGATGAATACAGGCATGCATCAGTGCAAGAGGACGTGCTATTGGGCATTAGAGATACCGGCGTGTACAGCAATCTTGACCACCACCTCATAAGGTCTCGCTTATGGTGGTACAACATGCACTGTGTGGTTTTCATGAGCAATACAAAGGACGGGAATGATGTTTATGTTGATCTCTATTCCAATTTTCTGTACAGGTTCTGGAACTCTCAGAACCAAGGTAATACAAAACTTTTTTTGATGTGTGTGTATTAGCTCTAAATAGACCTGATCTTTATGAGGATGTAGACAGTGAAATTGGTATTGGTGATCATAAGGCAGTTGTAGTAACTATGATTGCCAAAGCATATGGGCCTCTAAAACAAGAAGAAACGTTTACATGTTCAGTAATCTAGATAAAGATGCAGTAGTGTCATTTCTCAAGCAGGGACTTGAAATATTTAGCTCTGGCCAAGAACATGAGGAAGAACAGCAGTTCAAGTTTAAAAGAATACTAGAGATGTGGCCTGGCTTTGAATGTGTAGCAGTATGTATCTATGGCCAGATGACTTGTCTGTTGTAGTAGTAATAGTCAATCTATTAGTGAAAACCATACCAAAATCCGTACAGTAGTTCCTGAATTACGCTTCACATGCATGCATAAAAACATGGCAGGGGACTTTAATTTAGTAATACATAGATAACTGACCAAGAACTGGGTAGATATGTACCAAAAAGAACTGTTCATGATGGGAGGGACCTTCCATGGTATACAGTCTCTTTTAAGGACATCAGCTACTGCACATAGGAGTAAAACAAAACTTGGGGTGGTAGGTTGAGAGATATTGAATGGCATGTGGTCCTCTGTCAAAAGGACTTCATATGAAGCCATCAGTGACTACAGTAGTAGAATCTTATTGAAAGATCTTTCATATAACCCACTGTTATTCTGTTCATATGTAAAGGCTGTCAATGGTACCTATGTTACTGTCTGGAAACTCATGGCTGAGACCGGAACTGAGATTGAGGATGTAAAGCATAATCAGAAATGCTGGACTCCATTTTCAAATGTTCTTTACAAAGGAGGATCCAGAAGTGCTGTCCAACTCTGCAGATAGGTGATAGATTTTAGTGTCAGTGACACTAAGAAACAGAACAAGAATCCAGGTCCTGACGGCAACCCTATCAAATGCTATACAGGATTTGCAGCCGAGTGAGACCCCTTTGCTTTCATTTCGACAACTTTCTGAATAACCAGCAGCCCAAAAACAATCAAAAACAGAAGCAGCAGTAGAAATTACCTTCATGTGAAACAAATAACAAAACCTTTTACATATTCTTGAACAAGGTAGCTGACTTGTGCCATTGTGACTAATTTATTCATTCCTCAGTACAGGACTAGGCCTAATAATAGTACAGGACTAGGCCTAATAATAATTTAAAAAATGGTGATATGGATAAGCTACTGTGAATAACATTGAATGCATCATCCTAGCCAAGATAGACATGAATAGTAGTACAAATTTCTGTGTCAACTAGCTCCGCAGATGAAGAGATTGGAAGAATGTATACTATCTGATCACTAGTATGTGGACACCTATTACTGAACATAAAATGCCCTTCACCTGTGTGTGTGGTCTTTAGTCCCAAGTTTGTTGCAGCTCTCTATGCTGCTCTGTCCTGTGTGAGAATATTCATTTATGAATAACTACTCCAACCTACATCCTTCTGAATCTGCTTACTGCATTCATCTCTACAAATTTTACCCGCCCCACTCCTTCCAATACTAAACTGGTGGTCCCTTGATGTCTCAGTGTGTGTCCTGTCAACCGATCCCTCTTCAGTCAAGTTGTGCCATGAATTTCTTGTCTCCTCAATTCTGTTCAGTACTTCTTCGCTAGTTACATGATCTACCCATCTAATCTTCAGCATTTTTTTGTAGCACCACATTTCAAAAGCTTCTATTCTCTTCTTGTCCAAAGTGTTTATCATCCATGTTTCACTTTCATACATGGCTACACTCCAGACAAATATCTTTAGAAAATATTTCCTAACACTTAAACCTATATTCAATATTAACAAATTTCTCCTCTTTAGAAACTCTTTTCTTGCCAATGCCAGTCTACATTTTGTACCCTCTCTACTTCAACCATCATCAGTTATTTTGTTGTCCAAATAGCAAAAATAATCTGTTATTTTGTCTCATTTCTTAACCTGATTCCCTCAGTGGCACCTGATTATATCAGTTACATTTCATTATCCATCTTTTGATTTTGTTGATATTCATCTTGTATTTTAGTTTCAAGACACTGCCCATTACGTTCAACTGCTCTTCCAAGTCCTTTGCTGTCACTAATGGAATTACAGTGTCATCGCCAACCTTCAAAGTTTTTATTTCTTCTCCCTGAAATTTAATTCCTGTGATAGGCTACAACCATGTTTCACTCCCTTTCCAACCATTGCTTACCTTTCATGCCCCTTGACTCTTATAACTGCCGTCTCATTTCTGTAGAAGTTGAAAATAACCTACTACCTTCAAAATTTCAAAGGAGTATTCCAGTCAACATTATTCTCTAAGTCTACAAATGCTGTAAATGTAGGTTTGTCTTTCCTTATCCCATCATCTAAGATAATTCGTATGGTCAGTACTGCCTTTTGTGTTCCTGCGTTTCTCTGAAATCCAGACTTATCTTCCCCAAGATTGGCTTCTAAAAGTTTTTCAATTTTTGTGTAAAGAATTCATGTTAGTATTTTGCAACCATGACATATTAAACTGATAGTTTGGTAATTTTCACACCTGTCAGCAATTGCATTCTTTGAAATTGGAGTTATTACAGTCTCATTTCTGTAGAAGTTGAAAATAACCTACTACCTTCAAAATTTCAAAGGAGTATTCCAGTCAACATTATTCTCTAAGTCTACAAATGCTGTAAATGTAGGTTTGTCTTTCCTTATCCCATCATCTAAGATAATTCGTATGGTCAGTACTGCCTTTTGTGTTCCTGCGTTTCTCTGAAATCCAGACTTATCTTCCCCAAGATTGGCTTCTAAAAGTTTTTCAATTTTTGTGTAAAGAATTCATGTTAGTATTTTGCAACCATGACATATTAAACTGATAGTTTGGTAATTTTCACACCTGTCAGCAATTGCATTCTTTGAAATTGGAGTTATTACAGTCTTCTTGATGTCTGAGGTCATTAATCTTGCACACCAGATACAAGAGTTTTGTCATGGCTACTTCTCCCAAGATTATCAGTATGTTTGACAGAATGTCATCTACTCCTGGGATCAAATGAGCAAGATGGCACTGTTGGAAAGTGTAGTGACACTTCTCTCTCATTAAAAAGGCAAAAAATGAACAGTTCTTCGTGTAGAGAATGTGAAAAGCGTGTGATTAAGGGTATTTCGTGTATCAAATGCAACTACTGGTTACACAAAAAGTACGCAAAAGTAAATCTAAAATTCGTCAGTGATGATTTTCTGTGAACATGCCACAGTTGTTTACGTGATGAAACGGCCGATCTTGTAAGTGCAGTCAATACAAAAAACTAAATTATAAAGTTACTAAAAAGTGACATTGAGGCATTAAAACGGAACTTTCGACGATCAAGAAAGAAAACGATACATTAATACAAGAAAAGAAGTCCTGTGTGAGTAAAAACCATCAAACGGAAAAGCAAGAAGATCGCAAAAATACGAGTGAACGATCGGACTTTAAAAACAACAACATTTCAAGTGTTCCCATTGATGTCTCGGTAAACTCAGTAAGCCAAAAATCGGAAGATAAATATAAATGGCAGGTGGTGACATACAGCAAAAGGAAAAACAAGGTGACAAATATGCAACAGAAGGAAAATGACTTTTTAATAATTGGCGATTTGCTGCTGAGGAATATCGCTGTCTCCAATTGCAAGATCGACGTGCGACCTGGAATTAGAATGCAACAACTCAGTAAACATTTTAAAAATATGGTAAATGCAAGACAAGCTACTACAGAACCAGATTCTGAAACCAGACATAATTATAAAGGGGTGTTTATACATGTTGGAATGAATTCGTAAAGGAGCAGCAGTGAGGAAGAAATGGCAAACGAAACAAGAAACATGATTCGTTCTACAAAAAATATGTATGCAGGATCTTGGCTGATACTTAGCGGAATCATAAGCAGAAGGTAAGTGAGTGAAAAATATATCGCCAAAGTAAACTGTGCTCTTAAAGAGCAATGTGATCGTCTTGGGGCAATTTTTATAGACCCAAACAAATTCCTATGTGAAAACTCACTAGCGAAGGGTGGAAGGGTGGCTTGCATTTAAATAGACTGGGGTCTGTAACATTCAGCAGAATGTTTACAGATGTCTGCAAAATCATTAGAAGCAAGCAAAACTAATGTCTCATGAAGGGGGTGAAAATTCATAGAGGATTTTAGAGTGTTTTGTGTGTGCAGATCACCATGTGGCAATATTAGCATCTTTCTGAAAAAAATTACTAGCTTATTGAGAATGAATATGAAGAGAAACCTTATTATATGTGGAGACTTCAACATTGACATGGGAAAAGACACAAAAATAAGACAGGATTTTGAAGAATTGTTAATACAGCCTCAAATGAAAGTAACAATAACTGCACCAACAAGAGTGACTTCACAAAGTAGACAGTTATTGACAACATAATTACTGATATGTGTAACTATGAGTCAAATGTAGTTCAGACAGAAAAATCTGATCATCATGGACAACTAATCAGCTTTTGCAGAAGTAATGACACAGTATCAGAACCAAAATGAACAACCAAAGAAATTAATATCATCAGTGAACAAAATATCAACATTTATAGAACAATGTTAAGTAAGGAAACCTGGAATAAAACCCTACAGGCCCAGAGTGTAAATAAAAAATATGATGCATTTATTTCAACAATTAAATACCATTTTAATGTAGCATTTCTCAAAGTAAAGAGACAACAAAGGCTGCAAGATCAAACACAGTGGATTACCAGTGAAATACTAGAACAGCGAAGGAAGCTGCAGGATCTGATATGGATGGGCAAAGCTGAAAACTAAAAAATGTTTAAAAAAAAGAAAAGCAAAAGCAAGAGCAATTGACACCACCATAACAAACTCAAAAAACAAGGCAAAGGCAGCTTGGAATGCAATTAATACTGAAAGAAAGGAAAAAGATGGGTCAAACGAAGAAGAAGGTATTAGGTCAATTAAAATAGACAACACAGTGGTCACAGATGGTGTGGAAATTGTAGTAACCAAAACCAACCGTGGGAACGCCTTGGGCTGCAGATCTGAGCCACCAGGCGGGGAAGCCGCCGGCGGTAGAGCATGCACCACCGGGTAAACACAAGGACGAGTTGGACGACAGACCAACGACAACCAACAACAACCGACAATGACTGACACAACAAGGAAGAGATAAACAACGGAGGCTTGTAGAAACCACAACACCAAACACCAACAGTAAATCCACTCGGAACCAGAGCCAGGCAAACATCAACAACGAGCAATGACCAGAACACAGTACCGCCGAGATATAGACGCAATCCAGAGCAAGTACCAGACTGCCTGGACTAGGGCAGACCGGGTCCCTATATATGAAACCGGAGGGAGCGGCTATTGGCCACTGTCTGCTCGTGGTGTAGCGGTGGCGCCCTCGCTGCGGGGGAGCCGCTGCGCGGAATAGCTGCACGGACTCGTAGCCCTCTATGGGCTGACCACGTCCATTTGCTCTGGCGCGTGTTCGACTTCCGCGGCGGGAGGGACTAGAGAAATAGCAAACATACTATATCAATGTAGTAGAAAACTTAAAATTGGAAAGAAATAGTCAAAAACAGAAGAGTATTAAGGTACCAAAAAGATAATGCAGTACTACATTCTTAAGACCAGTCATGGAAGATGAACTACGGAAAACTATACAGAAACTGAAGTCCACTAAATCAGTTGGTGATGATGAAAAATCAAATCATGTAATAAAGCTTGTAAGTGAGCAGATAATAACACCACTGCTGGACATAGCAAACTTCTTTCAGAGATGGAATTTTTCCAGAAAAACTGAAGATAATGAAGGTGGTGCCATGTACAAGAAAGGGGATAAGTATGACCCCAACAACTACAGACCAGTTTCACTTATATCAGGTTTCTCGAAAATCCTAGAAATGCTTATGTATACCAGACTAGTTAATTATTTGGACAAACATAACATTCTCATACCCTCCAACATGGTTTCAGAAAGGGTGAATCTACAGAATCAGCAACTGCCAGCCTAACAGAATACATTTTACAGTCCTTAGATGAAAAAAAGGTTGTCTCTGCAATGTTTCTGCGTCTTTCAAAAGCATTTGACACCATTGACCATGAAATGCTGATACAAAAATTAGGCAACTATGGCATTCGAGGGCAACCAGGTGAATGCATAAGATCATACTTGTGCAACTGCAAGCAGTATGTATCATTAGGAAGCTCATACCAATCAGAAACCAAACCCATCAGATATGGAGTGCCGTAGGGTTCGGTAATGGGGCAATTGTTATTTAATGTTTTTGTTAATGATATAGGTGTTGAGGAGGAAGAAAAGAAAGTATTGTATGCTGATGACATGACAATACTAAATACTGACCAAAATATGGAACTGCTTGAGAGAAGAGCATACATATCTGCAAATGTCACAGCTCAATGGCTGTTGGAAAATTAACTGGTTATAAATCTAAAAAAGCCTATATATGCAGTGTTTAAAAACAAGTAGATGGCTATATATATGGATTTAGAGGTTAATGGAACAAGGCTGGAAGAAGTAGAATCCACTAGATTCTTAGGTATTCTTGTGGATAATGAACTGAAATGGAAAAAACATATTAATAATGTCTGTAAGAAACTGAGCTCTTATAATGAATTCTCTCTACTTTTGTAAATGATGAAAGTCTATGTGAATGCAGCTTGCCGCTAACTTGGTGTAATGTTTTGTCTGTACAGAGGTGTATCTGTCGCCTTTATTACTCCTTCACTCTCACACATAAATCGGTACAATAAAGTCAGGGCTTCGTGGTTTATATGTAGGCTGATCTGTGGAAAGACAGACAAACAATTATGCTAATGGAGGATTCAGAGTAATTTCTCGAATTTCATTCGCTCTCTCTCTCTCTCTCTCTCTCTCTCTCTCTCTCTCTCTCCCTCTCTCTCTGTCCTTTATCTGTGTACAGTTTAAATATATTATTTACGTGAAATCAGCCTAGTAGAATCTCTGGTGGAGCCCTTCGTCTTAATATTCAGCGGCTGGCTTGCTGGAAAAGATCTTTACATTTGTTATTATTATTAAGCGCTGCATTCAGTTGGGAAAATCGATCGTTTGAACAATTCGTTCAGTTTACGACAGATCTAAAGTTTCAGATGTGGACGAAGCCTTTTTGGACGATTTATAAAAAGCTCCGAGATTGCAGGCTCTCTTCGTCACAGCTGAAACTTCCCAATTAATTACAGGGCCCAGACAATCATAAATGATTCAGACAGAGAACTCATTCATCATTCACTCTAGAATAAAATGGTCACAAACCTTATTTCTGAGGAAAATTGTATATTGAATCCATTTCCGTACATGTTCCGCTTTCTGTGGATTTCAAGTCTCGTGAATTTGCTTTTACAGTCTTTGTCTTTCTCTTTATCTATCACGCTAGCGGCACAAACGTTCCTAGCTCGTTTTAGCGCGAAGAAGAGTAAAAATGTCCCTTTAGCAATCCGACAATCTTCCAAATGATACTTCCGAAGCTGTTCCCTTCTCTCTCTCTATATTAACCATGGAGCATACATATCTGTATCTCTGTTATTCCAAAGAATAAACGTACTAGCAAAATACCTTGGCATCGACGAGCTGTCGGCGCATATATTACTAGAAAATCCGATCAGATACTTTTCAAACGTAAATAAATGTGGATGATTTGATTGACCATTATTAATTATTGCGTGGTAGAGGGTAATTTTCCGTGGGGAGATTACACTCTCATATTCTTAATGATGCAGCTATCACAGTATTCAGACAAGAATCTTCTATGTACAGTGTATCAGGGACTTTTCGAACCATACTTACAATATGGAGTGACTGTGTGGGGAACCTCAAACAAACAAGAGACAAAATGAGTGTTCACACACAAATAAAAAAAAAAATTAGGACCATTTTAAGAAGAAAGACCTCTGAAACGTGCAGAAACTGTTTCAAGAAGTTAGGTATCTCAACTTTTTCATCGTTATATACATACAAAACAATAATGCACATCACAAAAGGTAGTGAGGACTGGATTACAAATGCTAGTGTACACACCCACAATACAAGAAGGAAGAATGAAGTACGGAGCATACCCCACCGACTGGCAATGCTAGAAAAAGAACCCCAGTACTCTGGTATCAGACTACTAAGAAGTCTGCCTAAGAACCTGCAAGATAATGTACTTGACAATGACTTTCCAAAGAAACTTAACAACTGTCTCATTGAAAAAGAGTTTTACAGTGTTGTAGAATACTTATGCCATTAAATTTGTATATATTGTTATTAATTATCAATGATGTAAAAATGTAAGCTAAAGGGATAGAAAAATAAGTGGTAATGAATGTCAATACTTTGACATGTCCTATATTACACGTACATTTACTGTAAACAATGTAATCTTAGAGGATCAAATAAAATTCAGTTCAATTCAATTCAGCCTTCTTTTGACTTTGGTCTTGCAGTGCTCTGTCAAATTGTTATTCACAGTATCATAGCTCCCACCTCATCTTCCTCTGTGTCCTCTTCCATTTCTGTAATATTGCCTTCAAGTTCCTCTCCAACTACATATTCCTTCTGCCTTTCAGCTTTCGTTTTTGCTTAGGTCTGATTTTTCAGCTGAGCTTTTGACTTTCTTACGGCTGCTTCTCTTTTCTCCAAATGTCTCTTTAATTTTCCGGTAGATGGTATCTATCTTTCCTTAGTAAAATGTGATTATAAATTTTTACATTTCTTGCCTAGCCGTTCCTGCTTGGCCATTTTGATCTTTGTGTCAGCGTCATTTTTAGATGTTTGTATTCCCCTTTGTCTGCTTCATTTGCTGCATTTTTATATTTTCTTCTTTGATCAATTAAATTCAATATCTCACCATATAGTGGAGATGCAGAGTCGCAGATAGGCACAACAAAAAGACTGTCACAAAAAAGCCTCAGGAAGGCTTTCATCAAAAGTAGATGATAGACACATGCGCGTGCGTGCGTGCGCGCGCGCGCCCACACACACACACACACACACACACACACACACACACAAATGCAACTCACACACATGACTGCAGTCTCTAGCAACTGAAGCCACACTGTGGTGCAGACTGAGACTGGTAGAGAAACAACTGAAAGATCTGAAAGCAAATAATTCACTATGTCCAGATTGAATCCCAATTCGGTTTTATAAAGAGTATTCTAAGGCACTGCCCCCTTACCTAGCCTATATTTATCATGAATCTCTCTCCCAGCACAAACTCCCAAGCGACTGGAAAAAGTACAGGTGACTCCAGTATATAAGAATGGTAAAAGAATGGGACCGCAAAATTACTGACCAATATCCCTAACTTTGATTTGCAGCACTGTGCTGCTGGCAGCTGTTTGGAATCGATGTGTAGTTGTTGCAAACACATTGCCATTAGCTTAGTACTGGCTTGCTATCTGAGCTTTTGATATTCATACAGGTGCTTCTCTTTTTTTCCTTTTTTCTTTTATTTTCCTATAGTTGGAATCTATCTTACCCCTAGTT
The DNA here is from genome assembly GCF_023898315.1 of Schistocerca nitens. Taxonomy (NCBI): domain Eukaryota; kingdom Metazoa; phylum Arthropoda; class Insecta; order Orthoptera; family Acrididae; genus Schistocerca; species Schistocerca nitens. The sequence continues at coordinate 602,290,679 of NC_064617.1, read as the reverse complement.
ATGCATGCTTTGTGATGGGACAACTGGCTGTTTTCAACAAGTGATTGGCAAGTTTATTATTTTTTGTTCATTAGTTTTTTTCAGTTGAATGAAGCAACCAAATGAAACTAGTTTGGAGGCACATCACTCTCCAGGTTTGAGAGGTTTCGCTTAATGCTAGACAACTGACTGACATAAATATCTGTCAGCAACATCAATTATATGAACGCATTCTCTCATTCTCTGGGTTTGACTAATTTCACTTCCATAGTTTTTCACCCTGCCATTCAGTAATCAAGCAGCATTGGAGTGGTGTGGAACATTTTATCACTGTGGCAACACTTTACAAGCCAGGTGACAATGTGACTGCTGCACAAAGGATATTTCAACAGCACTGTCAACTACGATGTGGATGTGTCCCAACTGCTCAAGCAATTAAAACATCACACATAATTTTTGAGAAACCTGTGTGTGTGTGTGTGTGTGTGTGTGTGTGTGTGTGTGTGTGTGTGTTGGTGAGGGTGGGGGGAGGGGGCATGCGTACTTGCAGACATACATTTGGAGAGAGATAAAGAACAGAAAGGAACAGACAATGGGTTGCCAACACTTATGAGGGTGGTTTGATAACTATGGTAAAAAAGCAAGAGGAAATGTTTGTTTTGTAAATAACTTACATTACTTCTTGACATAGTCTTCCTTGAGAGACGTACACTTCATCTAGCGATCGTCCAGCTTTCTCATCCCATTGGAAAAATAGTTTCCATCAAACTCTGCAAAATACATGTTGACTCCAACTGTCAATTCCTCATTTGATGATGATTTCTTCCCAGAAAGCTAAAATTTCAAGTTAGGGAACAGGAATAAGTCACTTGTGTCTATCGCTGGTGAGAAGGATGGACTAGGAACCAATTAAAACCCTAATTCATGGAAAATCACCATTATTTCCACTGATGTGTGGGATGGTGCAATATTCCCATGAAAGAGCACTTTTTTGTGTGCCAACCTTGTTCTTTCTTCAGCCAAGGCAAGTTTCAGATGATCCAACTGTAAAGCATAATAGGTCCAGTTCTGGTCTGCCTTTTTCCAAGCAATCTATGAGAGTTATTCCTTGGAAATCCTAAAAAACTGTGGTCATCACCTAACCAGCTGACAAAGTGGTATTTGCTGTTTTCATTGCATTTTCACAAGCCTTTGTCCATTGTTGTAAGTGCCATTTTGACTCTAATGTAAGTAATGATGGATCCAGGTTTCACCAACAGTCACAAATCTGTGCAAAAAGTCTTGCAGATAATGATTAATCATCACCAAACATTGTGTAGAAATGTTATGCCAGAAGTGCTTTTGGTTGACTGTGAGCAATCATGGTACCCATCTTGCACACATCTTCTTCATAGCCAATTAGCCATGCAGGATATTATGCACTCAATTGAGATGCCTATGATCTCATGAATTTTTATTCGGCAATCTTGCATTACCATATCGTGGATTTTATCAGTGGTTTACTTTGTGGTGGTGTCAGTTGGACAGCTGGAGCACACATCTACATCTACATGGTTACTTTGCAATTCACACTTAAGTGCCTGGCAGAGGGTTCATCGAACCATTTTCATACTACTTCTCTACCATTCCACTCTTGAATGGTGTGTGGGAAAAAGAAACACCTAAATCTTTCTGTTCGAGCTATGATTTCTCTTATTTTATAATGATGATCATTTCTCCTACATACGTGGGTGTCAACAAAATATTTTCACATTCGGAAGAGAAAGTTAGTGATTTAAATTTCATAAATAGATCTCGTCGCACAGAAAACCACCTTTGTTTCAGTGACTGCCAACCTAACTCATGTATCATATCAGTGACACTCTCACCCCTATTGCATGATAAAATGAAACGAGCTACCCTTCTTTGCACTTTTTCGATGTCCTCTGTCAATCCTACCTGGTAAGGATCCCACACTGCACAGCAATGTTCCAGGAGAGGACGAACAAGTGTAATGTAGGCTGTCTCTTTAGTGGGTTTGTCACATCTTTAAAGTGTTCTGCCAACAAAGCACAGTGTTTGTTTCGCCTTCCCCACAATATTATCTATGTGGTCTTCCCAATTTAAGTTGCTCTTAATTGTAATTCCTAGGTATTTAGTCAAATTGACAGCCCTTAGATTTGTGTGATTTATCGTATACCCAAAATTTATTGGATTTTTTTAGTACCTATGTGGATGACCTCGCACTTTTCTTTGTTTAGTGCCAATTGCCACTTTTCACACTATACCGAAATTCTCTCTAGATCATTTTGTAATTGGAATTGATTGCCTGATGATTTTAGTAGATGGTAAATTACGGCATTATCTGCTAACAGTCTAAGGGGGCTGCTCAGATTATCGCCTAGATCATTTATGTAAATCAGGAACAGCAGAGGGCCTATGACACTACCTTGCGGAACGCCAGATATCACTTTTGTTCTACTCAATGATTTACCGTCTATCACTACGAACTGTGACTTCTCTGAGAGTAAATCACAGATCGAGTCACAGAACTGAGACGATACTCCATATTCATGCAATTTGATTAATAGTCGCTTGTGAGGAATGGTATAAAAGCCTTATGGAAATCTAGGAATATGGAATCGATCTGAGATCCATTGTCAACAGCACTCATTACTTCATGGGAATAAAGAGCTAGCTGTGTTGCACAAGAACGATATTTTCTGAATCTGTGTTGGTTATGTATCAATAAGTCATTTTCTTCAAGGTGATTAATAATGTTCGAGTACAGTATATGCTCCAAAATCCTACTGCAAATTGAGGTTAGTGATATGGGTCTGTAATTCAATGGGTTACTCCTATTTCCTGTGCTACTAGTCTTTAGGAACAGACCTTTCGTAAAGTGAGCAGTTGTATATGATTGCTAAGAAAGGCGCTATTGTGTCTGCATACTCTGAAAGGAACCTGATTGGTATACCATCTGGACTGGAAGACTTGTTTTTCGTAAGTTATTTGAGCTGTTTCGCGACACGTAAGATATTTACTTTTGTGTCACTCATGCTAACAGCTGTTCTGGTTTTTAATTTTGGAATGTTTACTTTGTCTTCTTTCATGAAGGAATTACGGAAAACTGTATTTAGTAACTCCGCTTCAATGGCACCATCATCGGTAACATTTCCATCGCTGTCAGGCAGTGTCAGTATTGACTGTTTTTTGCCACTGGTGTACTTTACATACGACCGGAGTCTCTTTGGGTTTTCTACCATATTTTGAGACAATGTTTGATTGTGGAAACTATTAAAAGCATCTCACATTGACATCCACACTAAATTTTGAGCTTCTGTGAAACTTAGCCAGTCTTGAGGGTTTTGTGTTCTTCTGAATTTGGCATGCTTTTTTCGTTGCTTCTGCAACAGTATTCTGATGTGTTTGGTGTACCATGGTGGATCAGTCCCATCTCTTATTAACTTATGCAGTGTGAATATATCTATTGCTGTCGATACTGTATCTTTGAATTTGAGCCATATGTGGTCTACACTTACATAATTACCTTGGAGGGAATGGAGACTCTCTCTTAGGAAGACATCAAGCGAATTTTTATCTGCTGTTTTAAATAGATATATTTTGCATTTATTTTTTGTGGTTTTGGTTAATATGGTTTTGAGCCTCGCTACAATGACTTTGTGTTCACTAATCCATGTATCCATCATGATGCTCCCTATTAGATCAGGATTATTTATGGCTAAGAGGTCAAATGTGTTTTTGCAACCATTTACAATTCGTGTGGGCTTATGAACTAATTGTTCAAAGTAATTCTCAGAGAAAGCATTTAGTACAATTTTGGAAGATGTTTTCTGTCTACCACTGGCTTTGAACATGTATTTTCGCCAACAAATCGAGGGTAGTTTGAAGTCTCCACCAATTATAACTGTATGAGTGGGGTACTTATTTTTAATGAGATTCAAGTTTTCTCCGAACTGTTCAGCTATTATATCATCTGAGTTGGGGGGTTGGTAGAAGGAGTCAATTATTATTTTGGTATGGCTGTTGAGTATAACCTGTACCCATAGTAATTCGCAGGAACTATCTATTTCAACTTCACTAGAAGACAAACTACTACCATCAGACACAAACACACCACCACCTACTTTACTTAATCTATCCTTTCTGAACACGGTCTATGCCTCTGTAAAAATGTTGGCACAATTTATCTCTGGCTTTAGCCAGCTTTCTGTTCGTGTAACGATTTCAGCTTCAGTGCTTTCTATCAGTGCTTGAAGCTCTGGTACTTTTCCAACACAGCTACGACAATTTACAACTACAATGCTGGATTTGTCTGACCATGTTTAAATTCATTAATCCAAAAGTAAATGGTATTCAATGACGGTGCAGGGCCTACGTGAACTTCATCCATTTCTGTTTTGATCTGTGTGGTAGTCCAACCTGCCAAATAAAATGTTTGATAATAGCACGTAACTGGGTTTTCTCCATTTTCAACTGTAGTCAGTGCATTGACCAATTCAGACAGAGGAACCGTACACATGTAGGAGTGTTGTCGAAATGCTTTACACACTCCTTGGAATAATTAAATCAAGCTTACCAACCCCTGAAGGTGCAACAAAAATGTTTCATTATTTCATGGAAATTTACCAGACTTGTCAAACCACCTCCGTACATGCACAAACAAGCCAAGAGACACTTTCAATTATTTTAAAAAAGCTACATAATAGTGAGACAGGTATAAAGCTCTGAATGGCTTGTGTATCATTTTTGTTTTATGTTTGTTGGAAATATTCTTATACCAAATGATGCATTGATTATACGTGAGCTGAGGCACTATTTTCTTTATCTTTGCTTACAGATCCTGTCTAGTATACTAACAGGACTACACAGTCTTTGTTCTTTGATTGTGGTTTTTATTTCTGTTGTTGTAATTTGATTCAAAAATAGTTTTCTTTCTATTCTGGGAGACTTTTACATGAGTATTTGGATTACATTGATTTTTAATTAAAGTTTTTTGCTATTTGATAATGGTCATTAAATATGTTAGAAATCTGTATAGTAAATTCAGTGGTTCTTCCTTCACTTTTGTGATGAATTTATAATCTCTTAGTTTATTTTTGCTCTGATTATTAGTAAGAGACAAAACTACTGGACAGTATTTACATGTAAGAGATGAAATGGGTAATACTGCTGATAGGAACTTATAAAAGTGTTCGTTCACCAGAGAGGAGTGAGGGGTAGCTTGTGGAAGGTTAACTGAGAAAGCAGGTCAATCAGACCACAGAATGAGAGAGACCCCCCACCACTTGTAGTGAGTTGTGGGATTTATGTGGATGAAGGTTTTTATGCATCAGAGGATTAAAGGTTTATGGATAAGTGATAGGCTGTATGAGACAAATAGGGAGAAGCAAAATAGATAAAAGAGAAGGTTTTGATGTTACAAATGTATGAGAACACAGTGTCTTGACAGGAAATCTGTGTACACTTATCCAGTTCTCAACACCTCTACAATATGGCAAGTGTTTGTCTTAACCATTCTATTGTTTGTATGCCACCCAGAATATTCCAGTAGTGTAATACCACTGACACTTTCCAGTATACAGCCCATTTCTCTTAAGTGCTTGCTAGTTTCAAAGCTATTCAGCACAACTTTGTTTAGTTTAAGAAATTGAGGGAGATAGATTTGGTAATGAATAAAATGCTTTCAGCATATTATGATTAAAAGTAACACTGTTGGATGTTACTGCAGTGTTGAATATTAGGTAACAGTAATTTCTGTCACATGGGATGGTTATTTTTAGGCATTCAGCAATCAAAATGAAATCGGGAATGATTTAGTTTCTGACAAAAGTATTTAGATTGTTGAGTTCATTATCATTTTATTTAGCTTCATTCATACCACACAGTATAACTTGTGGCCTATTTTTACCAGATGTAGAAGTATGAAACTGGAATTTGGTTGCAATAATTACATGTCTGTTATTTGAAACTGATAAGCAGTATTTTATTCAATATAATCTGCATTGCTATTTATACATTTCTCCCACCTCTCTGGCAGGTTATGAATGCCACTCCAAAAAAACAGTTCTTCTTTTGAAGTGAACTAGTCAGCGAGCCATTTTCATATGAATTGAAGCATTGTTCAACGAGAGTGTGTCCCAGTGATTCAAATAGATGATAATCAGAAGGAGCCAAGCCTGGAGAATAAGCCGCATGCCCTAGTATTTCCCAACTGAATGCCTCATTGTTTCCCTGACCCATTTTTGTGTGTGTGATGGGGCGCTGTCATGGAGCAGTATAACTTTGTGTTGCCTCTTTCCATATTCTGGTCATTTTTCACATAATGCTTAATTTAAATTGATCATTTGCCGTTGGTAGTGATCAGTGTTAACAGTTTCACCAGGTTTTAGCAGCTTGTAGTAGATGACCCCCTTTTGATACCACCAAATTCAGAGCATTGTCTTCTTTCCAAAGTGATTTGGTCCTGCAGTGGATATTGATGGTTTGCTTGTATTCACCCATGGTTTACGATGCTTAGGATTCTCAAAATATGTCCATTTTTCATCACCTGTCACTATTCGATGGAGAAACAACTTTATTTTGTATATGGCGAGCAGCATTTCATGAGTGGTCTTTTGATTTGCTTGCTGTCTTTCATTCAGTTCATGCAGAACCCATTTTCCCACTTTCTGCACCTTTCCCATAGCTTTCATCCAAAAAGAAACAGCTTTCTGCATCACATGCAATTGTTCCACGAGTTCCTGTTGAGTTTGAGTATATTCTTCATTCAATAAGGCCTGAAGTTTGTTGTCTCAGAACTTTTTCGGTGGTTTCCCACGCTTGTCATTTCTCACATCAAAATCAGCCCTTTTGAATTTTTTGAACCACTTGGAACCCTGTGTTTTCCCAAGAGCATGTTCGCCAAAAGCTTTGATAAGTATTTGATGTGATTCTGCTGCAGTTTTCTTCAAATGATAATAGAAAACCAATGCTGTCCACAAATCGTAGTTCGTGTGCACAAACCTCAACATGTTTATGGAACTTGGGTTACTGTGTTTTGACATTCGTCTTCAAACATTACAGGAAGCAAATAGCGCTGCAGACGTGGTCTCATGTACCTTACACTGATGGCTAGCACCATTTATAGGGAAATTCCGGTTTCATACTTGTGCACCTGATATATCAATCGACATTTATATTCTGGTTTAAGTTCAGTCTGTTTTGTAATGGAAACTGCACATAAACTTTTAGGAATGAAAGTGCTTCTATAGCAGGTATTACTCTATTAACTTAGCTAATTTTAATGTTTTTAACTTCTGAAATTCGATAATGGTCAGTATCTGTACTGATTTATAGCTGTATCCATATTTATTGCAAGAAAAAGATCACAGTCTGTGCATGATGATTAAGTGTCATAACTACGTATGTAGAAATATTAGTAATCAGAATAGTATTGTAATAACATGGTTATTGATCCAAAGTCAAAATATTTGTTAACAAATATAATGGAAGACAAATGATCTTTATGTGGAAGACATATGGAACTATGCACTCTGCAAAAGATGACATTTCGGCAACCTGAATGGCTACATTGTCAAGGCAGCTAGTGACATGGAGGGCTGAAGCTTTGACAATACCAGACATTCGTGTTGGTGAAATTTTAGAAAAACTGTCAGACGATTGCATGAGAACATGCAGCAGAAGCAAACAGGCCATTTGTCAACTAATGGCCATGAAAGCCTTAACAATTTCGTACACTATAAAAGGTGTTGTTACTTTAGCTCAACTACTGAATTTGGATTATACATAGGCGAAAACATATAATTTTTAATCTTCAAATTTAGCTCAAATTATGTATTCTGTTAGTGCACATTATTGTGAGTGAAATTAATTTTATTCACTTCATATGAATTTACATGAAACTGAGAAATACAATTAAAATTCACTTAACCAATTTTGATTCAGATGAAAGTCTGGAGTTCATTCCATAATCTCTCCTTCTCCTTAGGTTTTTCTTTTGCTGCATGGTTGATTATTCCTGGAAATAAGAATATTATTTAATGCTGTTAATATTTGATTTGCATAGTTTATAAATGAACTAAACCATAAACAACTTCACCCTGATACAAAGTGATTCACTGTTGCTGTGCCTGAGTATTTGGTACAGTCTTTTCAAACTGAGTACTGTTATGTAACTGTTTTTCAAATTTTTCACGGATTTCACATAATATCATTTTCATATGATCACATATGTTTTATATTTGAGTAATGTTTCTTCACTGCTTTTAAAATATACAAAATCTAACTTTAAAGTCCTGATTTAAATAACTGTGTTATCCTGGTGCCTCTTTCTACTTACAACTTATGAACTTGAATAAATCTTTTTGAAATATTAAATTTGATATGTCAATGTTGCAAATTAGACCAAATTATTCCCTTTAAATGATGAAATAAACAGTGATTTTCTCTAAATTTCTGAGTCAAAATGGTTGGATGGTATTCTAACAAGCTGTATGTTACTTAAAAATACTTAATTGTAATTATATATCTAAAAACAAAGATGACGCAACCCACCAAACAAAAGTGCCGGCATGCCGACAGACACACAAACAAACACAAACATACACACAAAATTCCAGCTTTCGCAACCAACGGTTGCCTCTTTCCTGATGAGGCAACCGTTGGTTGCGAAAGCTGGAATTTTGTGTGTATGTTTGTGTGTCTGTCGGCGTGCCGGTGCTTAGTTGTAATTATATTGATAATTTGACAACCTCTAGTATTCTCTATGAAACCTATTATTACACTTAAATTCTCTTTCTCCTAGATCCATAATAAATGTTGATGAAGAGTGTCTTGTGCTTCACAGTGGTTTGCAGTGTATAGATGTAGATGCAAAGCTTACAGAATTTTCCTTCATAAAGTATGTTATTGGTACTGAATTGTACCTTGTGAATATGTGTTGTTACACTAATGAACTTAATTGCCAGTACATAGATTTTGAGGTAATTAGGATAATCACACACACACACACACACACACACACACACACACACACACACACACACACACACACACAAATGGGGGGGGGGGGGGGGAGTGAAGATATACTGCAGTATTTGGGAGAGAATGCTGTTGTCTATGTGCTGTGGTGAAGGACACAATATTGCAGCCAAACTTTAATATCCAGCATCTTTCTCCTTGCTTGTCTTCTGAGCAATGCCTCTTTTATACAGTTATTTTTTCAATCAGTTCTTTTCAGTGTCTTATTAAGATTTAGATCCTTTTTTTTCTAGTGTAATAATAATCTCTTGCTTGTAATTTGACCATCCGATTCTGCTGCATTTAAAAAAAAAAAACATTTATTTTGCTCTTTCCTTTCAGAAAAGTAGTTTGTATTTATATTATCTGAGTTTCAGCAAGTGTATGTCACTGTTGAATACAAAAATATGAAATTTATTATGTTAACTGTATGAAATAGTTATAATAGTAAATGTTATCAAATTAAAACCAATATATATTTTTATTATACCACAGGTATGCATATTTTCAAGTTGGGCAGAAACTTGGCATTCAACCTGACTCAAGCATTCGCTTGTCTAAGGGCAACAGCAACACTCAAACTTTTGGTCCAAAACTACATCAATCTGCTGTGCTCTACCGCATAGGATTGGATGATAGTTTATCTTTACGTCGTAGTAATCCACCTGCTGCAGCTCCACAGCAAAACCATTCACAGGTCTCCTTTAGTTTTGCCCAACCAGAGCAATCTTTGAGGCGCAACAAGGCTGCTATTCAGAAAACCAAACCATATACTAAGGTGGACAATAATGAAGATAAACATTCCACTTTTAATGGGTAAGTAATATTGCTTCTTTTTCCATCAGATATCAGATTTAATGATTTTAAGTATAAAATATGTCCACTGTATGCTGTTGCTTTGCCCTGTCTTTTTTATCTTCATGTTGGTTAGCTGGGATCAAGTAAGAACTTCAGTTCTTGTACTTTTTCGTGCTTTCCTTTTTCCACTATACTACTACTACTACTTCTTCTCCCCCCCCCCCCCCCCTCCCCATGTTGCTTTTTCTATCTATTGTTTCTGCTTTCATATTCTCCTCCTCCTCCTCTTCCTCTTCCTCCTCCTCCTCCTCCTACTACTACCACTACCACTACTTCTATTTCTACTTCTACTTCCACTACTCCTGTTTTATTGACCTTTTCCATCATATGTTCCCCAGTGTCTTAAAAAATTGTTGCGTCTTATTTGGAACTTTTTCAAATGACTTAATAAATTGTGTACAGTGTCCTAAAAGTATTATTAGAATCCTTCTCATTTCAATCTCTGACAGGCCATAAATAAAAGAAAAGCAGACATAAAAAATATAAAAAATGATATTATTACTGAAAGTTATGTACACTTGTGATTACTTTTTGACATAATCACCATAACAGTTGAGGCTTTTGCCACACCTGTAAAAAGTGTTCCAATACCCTCTTCATAAAATGTTCCCAGCAATGAAGTGAGATTAGTATTAACATTGTCCTGGAGCTGTTTGTTAGTTTAGAATCGCTTTCCTCCTTGCCCCTTCTTCAGTTCAAGGAAAAATGGATGCACTCAGTGCCAGATTGGAACTGTAGGACAGATGATAAAAAATATCCCATTGAAATTCCTCAAAGAATTGTTTAGTTGCACTATTAATGTGAGGATGGGCATTGTCATGGATCAGCACATTTGTTGAGGTCAGCACACTTCTTGCATTGTTTTCAATTATTCTGCTCCTTCTTCAACAATAACTGTGATTATTTTGGAAAGTAACCACAGGTTTCCACTTATAGTAATAAAATAAAGTCTTTTCTACACTTCTCTTTTACTTATGACCAATCAGAGGTCAAATTAAAAAAAAAAAAAAACCCTTGTAAAATGCATTTTGCTAAAACTTCAGTTTGTCACTTATAAAAATTGTATCTGGAAATAATAGGTAAAAACAATGGGCATCATTCACATGTAGCAGACTGAAGTGTGCCATATAGACACACATTATAGAAAACAGTGTTTACTAGCTTTCAAGCTCTAGCTCTTCCTCTAGCAGAAAGCACACATGCAACCACACAGACACCCAAATGCATACTACCACATCTGTGATGACAGTGATGATTGATTTTTGAGAGCAGTTGCCTGGACTGATAGATGTGGGGGTGGAGTATAGAAAGAAGCACAATGCAACTAGCTGGATAGTGTGAGACAGGAGTGGGAAAGACAGATGACTAAATGGCTCATGAAGATGATAAAAGTTGTGAGGTTGTGAGAGGCTAGAGAGAGAGGGAGAGAGAGAGAGAGAGAGAGAGAGAGTATGGTGACAAGGGGAGGGTAGAGAGTGGTGGGAGAAGACAGTGCACTGTCTGGATGTGGAAGGAGTGGTGCAGACAGTGACAAAAGACAAATGGGAACAAATAAAGTGAGGCAGTGGGGAATAGGCTAGCAGAGGTTTTGGCCTGGGGAATTGCGAAAATGAGGGTATGCTGAGGAGACAATTACCACCTGCTTAGTCAGAGATACCTGTGCAGGAAAGATGTATCCAAATGACACATGCAGTAAAGCAGCTATTAAAGTTATTTGTGCTGTGGTTTGCAGCATGTTCAGCACTGAACAGTCAAGTTTGCTGTTGGCCACAGTTTGACAGTGGGTGTTCATGTGAGTAGGCAACTGGTAATCTGTCATGCCCACATAAAATACTGTACAGTAACTGCACAGCTGATATACAACATGGTTTCTTTCACTTGTTGCCCTTCATTTTTACAGGGTAGGAAATGCCTGTGATGAATATGGCAGGAGGTGGTGGGTGTGTGTGTGGGACAGGTCTTGCGTCTGGTAGCAGGATTGTACTAGTACTGGACAAGGATATTCTGTGAATTTGTTCTACTTTGGATGATGTGGGCAGGATTTTGGGTTGGATGTTTCTCATCTCAGGGCAGAATGAGATGTAGTCAAAGTGCTGGTGAAGGATGTGGTTGAGTATTTCACAACCAGGGTGATACTGGGTGATCAGAGGAGTAGTATTTGGTAGCTAGTGACAGGTTAACTGGTGTCTGAGGAGGAAATGGCACAGGAGATCTATTTATAGCTGAGCTGGATAGGATATGTCTGTCAATAAAGGCTCTAGTAAGGTTAGCACTATAGTTGAACAGCTCAAGCAGATGCAGCATCTGCTGGTAGATATGCTCTAAGGAAGAGGCTTTTTGATACAGAACAGGCTACAGCAGACAAAATGGAGATACTGTTGGTGCTTGGTGAGCTTGATATGAACAGAAATATTTATGGAGTCTTCTGAGAGGTGGAGATTGACATCTAGGAAGGTGGCTCACTGAGTTGAGAAGGATTATGTGAAGAAGATTTGGTCATTGGTGTTGAGGCTATGGAGGAAAGAGCTACGAACAATAGTTTGGAGGTGTTTGTTAACAAACACAGAGGTTTGTTCTGTGGAAGCATTGGAACCAGTCACAATGCTATGTCCATCCATGCTGTACTTGCAATGCACCTTCTTACCTTTACTCATTTCCTGCTGTGGAAACATTTCTTTGCCATGCATCCCACTGTCAACAGCCAACCTAAACTCCACATAGAACCTTCCTCCAAATGTGATCACTTGTGATCCCCATTGACAAGAGCCAACCAAAACTCCTAAAGTAGATGTTGATTTAGATAAAGATATTTAAAACAGTTACAATGTTTGTCCAACCATGAACTTGTCCCCTTCCACCCAGGCACCCCCTGGTAATCTTTCAGTAATTCTTCACTTCTAACTTTACCTTACCTTCCTTTCCTAAGTCCCACCTTAGTGAATTCAACACATTCCTATGGAACACGCAGCTATCTGAAACCTGAAAACCAAATCAGATATTATCATCTTTCCTGTGGACAAAGATTCCACCACTGTGCTGAAGAACCATAGTGACCCTGGCTGAGAGTCTTTTACAACTTTATGGCACCTCTGCTTACAAGCCTTACAACCCTGATCCTATACTAGCAGTTCCTAAAGGCCATAGGTCCATCCCAAAACCTAACACCTGAATCTATCTCCTTCCTCACAACAGCACCCCTCTCCCCTTCCCCCACACTCCTACCTTTTACCTACTCCCCAAACTCCACAAACCCAACCCCATAGATCTCCCTAAAGGTCATCCCAATGTGGCTGGGTACAATATCACAGAATGAACCTCTGCCTTTGTTGACCAACACCTCCAAACCACTGGCTGCAACCTTCCATCCTACATTCAAGACACTGCTCACATTCTTCACCACCTTTCCTCAGTCCCTGCCCCATTACTAGCAGATTTTTGCTCACTGTGGATACGATGTCCCATACTATAATCCCCCTTGCCCATAACCTTGTGGTCATGGAACGCTATCTTTGCCGATGTCATCTTGATACCAAACCCACTACCTTTTTTCTAATCCTCCTGATCAGCCACATCCGGACCCTAAATTATTTCAATTTTGAAGGTCAAATCTGTGAACTAACCAGTGGCACTGTGATTGGTACTTGTGTGTCTCCATCTTATGCTAACTTATTTGTGGCCAATCAAAACCTGAAACCCCTGATCTGATTCAGATTCATTGATGACAGTTCCATGGTCTGAACTCATTGTAAGAATAACCTTTGCTCTTTCCTCCATGACCTCAATACTTATGCCCTAATCTCCTTCACCTAATCCTTCTCAGCTCTGTGAGCCATCTTCCTACATATAAATCTCCAGAAAACTGCAGAATACTTCTGTTCATATCAAGCTCACTAAGACCAACAGTGCCTCCACTTTGACAGCTGTAGCCTGTTCTATGTCGAAAAACCTCTTCCTTACAGCTTAGTTACAAAAGATGCCACATCTGCATGAGCTGTCAAAATATAGTGTTAACTTTACTAGAGCCTTTAATGACAGACCGTATCTTATGCAGCTCACCGATAAATACATCTCCTATGCCATCTCCTCCTGAGACACCGGTAAACCTATCAACCAGCCACCAAATAGTACTCCTCTGATCATCCACCCAGTATCATCCTGGCCCTGAAATACTCAACCACATCCTTCACCAGGGCTGTGGTTACCTCTCATCGTGCCCTAAGATGAAGGCTATACAACCCAAAATCCTTACTACATCACCCAAAATGGCGTCTGGTGCCCACCAAACCTACAGAATATACTTGTCCATTTCTACTCCAGTCCTGAACCCAACCCTGCACCCCATGCATCATTCCCTTGTGGGTGACCCAAGTGCAAGAGCTGTCCCATTCTCACACAAGCCACCTCCCAACATAGTCATTACAGGCATTTCCTACTATGTAGAAGGCAGTGTGGCGTGTGAAAGAAAACATGTTCTATATCAGCTACACAATTACTGTACAGCATTCTACTTGGACATCACATCAATGCCACTGCCAAACTGTTGTCAACAGCAAACTTGACTATCCAGTTGCTGAACACATTCCAAAACACAGCACAAATGACTTTAACAGCTGCTGTACTACATGTGCAATTTGGATACTCCCTTCTTGCATAAATTTCTCTGATTTATGCAGCTAGTAATTGTACTCCAGTGTATCCTGCATTTTCACAGTTTCCTGGACCTAAACATCTGCTAACCTAATACCCACAGGCAAACCCTACCTGTCATTGTCCACACCACTCCTTCCCTATCCAGATAGTGCACTGTCTTCTCTGACCACTCTACCTCCTGTCTCTCCATGTAACCATTCTCTCTCTCTCTCTCTCTCTCTCTCTCTCTCTCTCTCTCTCTCTGTTGTCTTCCCCCCTTCCCCATTCCCACCCCTCTCCCATTCTGACTCCCCTTCCTGTCTCCATCCCCATCTCCCTCCTCTCTTTCCCTCCACTCTCCTTTTCGTGCTCTCCATCTCTGAATATCTCTTACAAGCTTTACCCCCTCAGAACTACTTTCATCTTGTTGCAGCCACTGAGTCACCTTCTTTCTTACTCCTGCCTCATACTACCTCTCATGTGTCCTCCACACACCTATCTGCGCAGGCAGCTGCTATCGATAATCAACAACCAGTCTCACGATGGCCATGTGTGTGTGTGCATTTCAGTGTCTGTGTGTGTCCTTTTGCCTTTCCCTTATTTTATGTATTATCCGGTCAAGAAATTTCCATTATTGCTGTATCTGGAAAAAAGGGTGATGGCAGTTCCAGATATTTTTAAAATACTTTACAGCAAGCAGCCTGAATGAAGTTCGAAATAAACCAGACACCAGTTTTAAATGTAATGAATTCCATAATAAATCTGTTCTTTATTTAAAATGGCTTTTCCCACAACCACACGTATAATGAAATGAAAAAGTTGCTTCTAAATGAAATGGTAACTAGAATGAGTAAAGTAACTCAAATGAAAAATGGTCTTGATTCAGTAAAGAAACATATTTTTGTAGTTGCAAGCAGAAAAATTCCTCCAGTAAATGAGGTCTGTTAGAAAAGTGTGTGACCTTTGACCGAGGGGAAAAAAACTGGTTTACCTGCAGCAGTGGACATCTAATCACTCTCAGAGTAGTTTCCTTAGGACTCTGCACACTTACCCCAGTGATCGTTGTTGGAAACATGCTGAAAAAGCCTCTTTTAGAATGGAGTTCAGCTCAGCTGTCATTGCTGCTGTAATGTTCTCTCTTGTCTGAAATCGCATTCCTTTGAGTAGTTTGGGAAACAGCCAGAAGTTGCAGGGGACCAAACCAGCAGAGTAAGGAGCCTGTTGAAGCACAGGAATCTGGTTTTTCACCAAAAAAATTGGAACCAATGCGAGGAATGTGCTAGGGCATTGTCATGATAGAGGTGTCAATTTCCAGTTGACCACAAGTTCAGTCTCTTATGCCGCACAGCATCACATAGGTGACGGAGGACATCCCTGTAATACTCTTCGGTGGTTGTTTGGCCCTGTGATGTGTACTAGTATTGTATCACACCACAGGAGTCAAAGAAAGCAGTCAGCATCACTTTGATGTTGCTGTGCACTTGGCGGGCTTTCTTTCTTCTTGGTGGTGAGAAATGCTTCCTCTGTGACAACTTGGATTTGGTTGCTGGGTCGTACCTATACAGCCAGGACTCATCACCAGTGACTATGGTGTTCAAAAAATTGATGTCACTGTTTGTGGAGTGCAGCATGTCCTGTGAGACTTCAATACAAAGTTGCTTTTGCTCTGCCATTGGCAGCTTCGGCATGAATTTGATTCCTGGCCTTGGTACAAATTTCCACTTGCCACTCCAGTCTGTATACATAAAGTCATATCTGTATGAGACCAGTAATGTCTCTGAAGTGGTGTTATTTCATTTGTATAAGTATCTGCACCTGAGTTTCAGATGGATCTCCCATTTAAGTTCAATACTGAGGTTCATTCCAGAACACGGAGAATCTCGGCAATTCTGTTCATGTGTAAGGGGAAATTTACAGTAGACTGTGGCGGCAGTGAGAATTTGGATCGAGGAGGGAGGTATGCCTGGGTAATCCATGCAGTTGTGAGAAACTCTGTGCCAAGGTGGCTTAGTGGTTAACACATCTGCTTAATAAGCAGAGGACCCATGTTCAATTCTGAGCGTTTGTACAAATTTTCACCTGCTGCTTCAGTCTATGTGCATAAAAATAATGGAATGTGCCAAAGAAGTGCTGATGCCCACCTCTTCTATAGCTTCTCTGATACTTACACAATGCTCACGCATCACCACAGCATTCACTTTGGCAATGACATGCTCATTTCAGCGTGTTGTTCGCCAACTTGAGTGTGACTCGCTCTCTGCCAATGTGCAGCCGTCTTTAAACCAGTTGTAACACTCCTCACTCTGTGTGGTGCCCATGGAATCATCACCGAAAGCCATCTGAATCTTCCAAGTGGTTTCCACCTGGCTGCCACCCAGTTTCTGGCAAAATTCGATGCAGTAGCACTGTTACGGTTGTTCCATCATTTCCCTCGCAATGAAAAACCGGCAGGAGCACTACACACTACCTCTCTGAACTGCTGCTTGCCAGCAACTGCCACTATTGACAGGCAGTAAAAAAATTCATGCATGTGCACGAAGGTTCAATGTTGGCTTGTGCAAGTGCGCTAAGTGCAAATCCATCAGGTATTCACAAAAAAGTAAGAAAAAAGGAAAGAAAAAAGTCAAATACTTTTCTAAAAGAACTTGTATTAAGAAAAGTTGAGATCTACCTGTGTGCATTAGTTTGCCCAGAAGAAAAAGCAAGGCATTGTTTTGAAAATACAGTTTAAAATATCAGCTGATAATTTTGATCATTGTCTTAGATATTTAATGTGCTTCCTTCTTGATGCATTTTTCTAGAAACATAGAAATATTCTATTGTTAAAAGCATTGTAAGGTAGATGTCAAGGGAGGTCTCAATAATTGCATTATTGTTGTTATTCTTGTGACGATGCGAGTCAGTAATGGTTATGTTCTGAGGAGCCAAATGGTATTTCTTCACCGCCATGATAAATGGGTTAAAGATGTCCATAGGATCTGTTGCCATGGAATCTGGACAAGCAAACAGAAGATTATTTGACACAAGTGCACTTTAAACAAATATAATTTACTCATCTTGTACGAAAGAACTGCTACAATGTTGACAACATGTGGCAGCAGTGGTGAGCTGTAAGCAGAGGCCTGATGTGGGGTGTGCATCTATGTGCACTGAATGTTTGCTGATAGAACTAGCTAAGTGTAATGGTCAGCACCAACTCGTGACAGGGAAGTAATCTTGACTAGAAGACTGGTACCCAGATGTCCACTGCTTATAACACGATCCTGGTGGTCTTCATTGATCTGTGGCCTGAAGATTCTTCATTGGTGACAATGTTCAAAGAGCTGCTCGTGCACTCGCAGGAATCTCCGAGGCACTGGTTCTGGCAGTATCAGTAGGCTATGGTACTACGGATACAAATTTCAAAATTTTTTGAGAAGGTGCTGTGTTCCATGATTGTGTTCAATCTTTGTCATAAATACAATGAACTTAGTAAACTGCAGTGTGCGTATCAGACAGATTGCTCTACTTAGGAGTTCATTTACACATTCACTCACCAAATGCATGAAGGGTGTAATAACAAAACTTTTCGGATGGTATTTCTTGTTACATCAATTTCAGAATCTATTACATTACAAGGATAGGAAGTCCCCTTCAAGATTACCCAAGAAACTGATTTGTGTGGATAACAACATCTTTCATGAGGGTAACCCTGTTTCTCAAAAACTTTATCGAGGTTATGCTCACTTAGAAACTTGTGCAACAGTGTCAAATAGAGTGTTAATGGTGAATGTCAGCAATTGTAATTATTGTTCAAGTGGATAGCTAAATGGAACACAGTATGAGAGTTATAATATGTGCAAAACACAATATTGCAACACAGCGGTCAGATTTATTAATGCTAGGTCAGTGTCACAATCGTAAAAGTTCATCACTGATTTAGAAAAAATGGGTCAGTGAACAGAAAAAAGAGGAAATATTGCACTAAACACAAATGTTCATACACTGTAATAAGATGGAAATGATTTTCTCTAAAAATACTGGTGCCGAAGGTTACAGAATATGGAACTTAACTATAATTTACAAAGGAATACGTTGCATGCAACATTCATCAGCGTCCAAAAATTCTCAAAATGTATCTTTTTTCATGTAAAAACACAATGATATTAGGGAACAATTGTCTCTGAACATAGATAATCTTGGCACAAATTTCTGAAAATTACAAATTTAGTTTACAATTCTCAATATAATTGTGGTGACCATGGTGTCTCCTTTGAGTGCTTCAAATCATATTTATCTGTTAAGAATCAGAGAATGGAAATCTGTCAAGAAGGTAAAGTATACCATTCTGAATATAAAAACAGTTAATTATGGGGTGCCCTAGGATTCATTATTTGATCCATTTAATCTAGGCTTTTATTAATGACCTATCATAACAATTTTCAGCAGCAGGTACTGTTTTAATTTCAGATGATACCAGTTTCTTTGTAAAATTTGTAAAAGAAAAGACTGACTATGAATTGCAGCAGAAAACTGACAAAACGCCAGAAGTAGCATAAAAATGCTTTAAACATAACTGTCTAATTGTTAAGAAAAGAAAACTGTGCATATGAACTTCAACAAGATAAAAAATAAAACTAGAACCCTCTAAAAGATTACAGTAGGGAATAACCAAATTCAGCAAAATAGTCATATAAACATTTTAGGATTAGGGTTGACAGAACACTTAAGGTGAGTAAAACTTGTGCAAATGGTTAACAACAAGTCAAGAAAGTGCAGTTACATATTAAAAAGGTCACTGCAATACCAAAATATGGTTAAGCATTTATTACACCTACATGCGTAGTCTACTGGGTAAATACAACTTTTGAAAAACAGTCATTTCAATATCAGAAGAAAACTGTAAGATTGATAAAAGATGTTGTTTTACAGTGAATCGTGTAGAGATATTTTTAAAGAATTAAAAATCATGACCATGCCAACCATATTTATATTTGAATATGTCTGTTTTGTTGATAATTTTCAACTTTGAACAGTGAGGCTCAAAATTATGAACCAAGGAATAGGGATGTACACACAAAACAGTACACCAGGAATGTCCAAAAATGGAAAAGACAGGTTAGAATATCAACAGTATCATGAAAAGGATAGACTGCTAATCACGGTAAAGATGGCACATTGAGTTGAGGAGAGGCATGATGGAAAGATTGTTACACGTTATGACAGTCTTTTCATTATGCCTGTCTGCAACTCAACAAGGCATCTTTACAATGAGTAGCAATCTACCTATTTTGTGATATTGTTAGTGTTTTGGTTGGCAGGAGCGCCAACACCATGTTACTAAGGAGGCCGAAAGGCACGCGTTTTAGCTCACGCAGGCTGGCGTGAGGTCTGGAACAGGACAAGGAAATTAGAATTTAGAAAAATGGACGTAGCTGCTGGAATACTTAACTTTAATCCGTTAATGGTGAACATCGGTCTGGACGGTACATGATTCATAATATCAATAGTAACTGATAATGGCGCCTTGCTAGGTCGTAGCAAATGACGTAGCTGAAGGCTATGTTAAACTATCATCTCGGCAAATGAGAGTGTATTTTGGTCAGTGAACCACCGCTAGCAAAGTCGGTTGTACAACTGGGGCGAGTGCTAGGAAGTCTCTCTAGACCTGCCGTGTGGCGGCGCTCGGTCTGCAATCACTGATAGTGGCGACACGCGGGTCCGACGTATACTAACGGACCGCGGCCGATTTAAAGGCTACCACCTAGCAAGTGTGGTGCCTGGCGATGACACCACATTCCTCCCCCGCAAATCGGCGTACAGTTGTGGCATAACGCTTCCGCCCGTCGTGGGGAGGACCCCATGTTGATGCATGTGACGAGGTGGGGAGCCTAACAACAGGCGATGCTGTGCCACCCGCACCCTGCCATTCGGACCGCGGGGAGCTAGGAAACGCCTGAAAACCTGCTCCAGGTTGCACGCCAACATGCGATGTATGTGCCCGCAGAGAGACAGGAGGGGCCGAAGGGTCAACCTCCATCGGGGCGGGGCACCCGACAGGCGAAGACGACATATGGTCCGGAGCGGGCAAGTGTTCCATGTCGGGAGGACATCCGGTCACGGGAAGCGATCGGCAGCGCGTGGCCCAGGGAGGCACCCAGCGGTTGCAGCGACGCGTCCACTGCGGGCGTCGCCGGCAGGAGAACAGGCGGCGGCGGCAGCGCGTCACCATGGGGCAACATGGAAGGCAGCGTCGGTAACATCTGGGGCTGAGGCGAGCCAGTAGATGGGTCCCCAGGGCGCTGACCGGACAGCACTGTTGCTGAAAGCAGACGGCGAGCGGCAGATCCCATGCGACGACAGAGGCGCAGCTGGTTGAGATGCCGGCCCGGCGCACCTCACCAAAGACCCCCAAAACCAGATACTTAGCGCATCCGAGGCAGCGAAGAATGCGCCCTTCATGCCAACACCGTGAACCTCGGTAGTGACGATAGTAGACAACGTCGCCTGGAGCAAAAGCAGGTGTCTGCCGCTGCACAGGAACCTGATGCGGTGGATGTAGCAAAGACATCAAGGTTCGATGATGACGACCGTGGAGCAACTCGGCCGGCGAACGACCATCTCGGGGCTGAGAGCGATACGAGGACAAAAAGAGCAATAACGCATCCTCCCGAGAATGCGACTCTTTTAACTTCAACATCTGTGACTTGAAAGTCCTGACCAATCGTTCATCGGCACCGTTTGACTGTGGTGAAAACGGCGCGGACGTCAGATGTTGAATACCATTGGCCTTGCAGAAGGACTGAAATTCTGCGGACATGAACTGTGGGCCATTGTCGGAAACAATAGTCTGTGGAAGACCTTCAATGCAAAAGATAGCAGATAACGCTTGGATGGTGGCAGATGACGTCGTGGAAGACATCTGGACAACAAAAGGAAAATTACTGAATGAATCTACCACAATCAACCATCGAGCATTCCAGAATGGACCAGCAAAATCGATGTGTAAGCGTTGCCAAGGGGAAATGGCTTTTGGCCATGCAAAGAATTTCCGCGGTGGTGCTGATTGTTGTTTGGCACACACCATGCAAGAAGAGCACATATTCGTAATCGCCGCATCGATTCCGAATCAAGTACAGTGCTGACGAGCAAGTTGTTTCATTCTCACTATACTCCAATGTTCTTGGTGGAGAAGCTGTAAGACAGAGGACTGTAACGAACGTGGGACCATGACCCTGGACTGATCATTATCAGAACGCAACAGCAAAACACCACGTTGAACAAAAAGTCTCTCCTGGTGAGCAAAAAATCGGCGAACCAACGGATCCCCGATCCGTGACTTTGACAAGGGCCATTGCGTAGCAACTAAACGCAGAACGGTAGCAAGGACAGGGTCGGCAGCAGTGGCAGTAGCTACACGACGAAAATCAATCGGAAACGATTCGACCACAGTATCTGTTTCCGAATCAATGAACATGCAAGCAAGTTCGGAGGAATCGAATGCTCTATCCTCAGCAACAGGCAAACGGGACAACGCATCGGCGTTTCCGTGCTGAGCAGTGGACCGATACAAGAGATCGTAGCGGTACTGTGAGAGGAAAATAGACCAGCGAATGAATTTCTGCGCTGTACGTGGAGGTACAGGCTTGTTCGGATGAAAAAGCAATGTCAAAGGTTTGTGGTCGGTGATGATGGTAAAGTGATGACCATACAAGAAATCATGAAACTTTGTAACGCCAAATACGAGAGCCAATGCTTCTTTCTCGATCTGTGAATAATTTCTTTGCGCAGATGAGAGCAATTTGGACGCAAAGGCAATAGGGCGATTGTGCGATCCATCTTTGTGCACAAGCACAGCACCGATCCCGAAATCTGATGGATCCACCATCAACAAAAGGGGCTTCTGGGGATCGAATGGCATAAGGCAAGTATTGGAAAGCAATGCCGATTTCAACTGGCGAAAGGCGCGTTCACATTCCGTCGTCCAGGCGAACGGAACACCTTTACGGCGTAAGCGATGAAGCGGAGCTGAAATGGAAGAGGCGTGTGGGATATAATGGTGATAATAATTAATTTTTCCCAGCACACACTGTAGCTGCTTCAAATTCTGCGGCGAAGGCAAGTCTTGTATGGCACGGAGGTGCTCGGGACTAGGATGTATGCCTAGGGCATTGTGTACATATCCCAGGTAGGGCAAGTCACGAGCAAAAAACACACATTTGTCCTTCCGCAAGTGAAGACCATTTTGTCGCAAGACCTGAAATAATGTTCTGAGATTGGCTAAATGTTCTTCTTCCGTCTTTCCGTAGATCACAATATTGTCCAGATAGTTGGCTGCAGTTGGGACCAACTCACAAACAGTTTGGAGATATTGCTGAAACAATGCAGGGGCGGATGCACACCCGAATGGCAGTGGTTTGAATCGATACAAACCAAGATGCGTGTTAACCACCAAAACGCGCTGGGAGTCTTCGTCCACCGGTATTTGCAAGTACGCATCTGCTAGGTCCAACTTCGAAAAATATTTACCCGGGCACAGTTTGTCAAAAAGATCTTCCGGGCGGGGTAAAGGAAAAGTTGCAATCACTAGTTGTGGATTCACTGTCGCCTTGAAGTCCACACAAAGTCTCAATTTTCCGGAAGGTTTTGGCAAAATTACTAAGGGTGATGCCCAGAGAGAAGCCTGCACACGTTCAATTCCAAATTGTGTAATGTTTTTGGGACCTCATCACGCAATGCGTGGGGAACATTGCGCGCTCTGAAAAATTTCGGTTGCGCGTTGACTTTTAGTTCCAAATGTGCTTTATAGTTCGTAGCGCAACCAAGGCCCGGTGCAAAAATGTCTGCAAATTCTTCACATAGACGAGAAACACTGTCTGAAGGCACAGTCTGTTTCACTGATAGGACCTGATTTACTATAGACAAGTTAAACAACTGAAATAAATCGAAACCAAACAAGTTCACTGCAGAAGAAGAACGAAGGACGTAAAATGACACAAGTTTTGTTTTTCCTTTGTATGTTGCAAGAAGGCTGCACTGTCCTAACACAGGGATCTTTTGACCTGAATAGCTAGTTAACTTAACATTTGCGGCACGCAACGGCGGTGTGCCCAGCTGTTTGTACGTGTCGTGATTGATCAGTGAAACTGCAGCTCCGGTATCGAGCTGGAATGGTATCACTTTGCCGTTAATGTCCAAGTCTACAAAAAGTTTATTGTCCTGCTGACGACAAGAGCGAATATCTCGTGCAACGTGAACTGACATGGGTACAAAATCACTTGCGACTAGATGGGATTTCCGGCAATGTCGACGCAGACTTTTTGTGGGATGAACACAGTCACTGTTAGAGAGAGTGGCACTGAGTGGAGTGGAATGAACTACATGAATTTCCATGGGCGAAGTTTCACGAGCCTGAGTATCCTTGGTTTGAATTCGGCGTGAAGCATAGGGCCTGGAATGGTTGTGAGTATCTGATCTGAGCTTTTTCTGACAAACACTCTGAACATGTCCTTTTTTATTACAGATAAAGCAAATAGCCTGGCTTGATGGGCAATTCTCATGCGAATGTCTAGTAGCACACCGCAGGCATGATTTTAGCACTGCATTTGCTTGCCTGTGCGGCACACGTGGCTGAGAGCCTGGCAGCAGTGGCGCGGCCGGGCACGAGGGCTGTTTACTGCTCCGTGCAGCTCGCCCGGCGGGCCGGTTAACCTGACACACGGCTGGTGAAGTTTCAAATGATTCCTGAGCAAAGTCAAGTGTGTACTGCCGATCCAATATGTCCATCACTTGTTGAAGGGAGGGATTGACTAGTTTCAAAATCTGTTCTCTTATACGAACATCAGAAACGTTCTGTGCAATTGCATCACATGCCATAGTATCTGAATAAGGGAGTCTACATTGACACTCAAAAGCACAATCCCTAGTCAGGCCTTGCAAAGTTGCAACCCACTCCCGATTAGTCTGACCTGCCGTACGTTTTGTACGAAAGAAGGTATACCTTTTGGCAACTACATTGACTGATTCTTTGAAATATGCATCTAATGCAGACAAAATTTCTTCGTAGGACAGAGTTGCTACGTCGCGTCGGGGAAAAAATTTGACTATCACACGGTACGTGGTCACCCTTATGGATGATAACAAAAAAGGCTGCCGCTCGTTACCTTGAATTCTGTAGGCGGCGAGATGGAATCCAAATTGGCGTGACCACTCCGTCCAGCTTTCCAGTGCCGCATCAAAAGGTCAAAAAGTTGGTGCAATGGCGTGTTGTGGCTGCGTTAGCGGTGGAGCGGCGGCTGCCGCATCGTTTTGCATTGCCCGTTGACCCTGGACAAGCTGTCCAAGGGCATCCAGTAAGGCCTGCGTCTGCTGATTCTGTAAGCGATAAAATTCGGACAGTACATCTGGAGATTGTGGCGAAGCCAGTACACAAGTAAATCAGGGCAATATCGATGAGAACGCGGTTGTGCCACGTCGCCAATGTTTTGGTTGGCAGGAGTGCCAACACCGTGTTACTAGAGGAGGCCGAAAGGCATGCGTTTTAGCTCACGCAGGCTGGCGTGAGGTCTGGGACAGGACAAGGAAATTAGAATTTAGAAAAATGGACGTAGCTGCTGGAATACTTAACTTTAATCCGTTAATGGTGAACATCGGTCTGGACGGTACATGATTCATAATATCAATAGTAACTGATAATGGCGCCTTGCTAGGTCATAGCAAATGACGTAGCTGAAGGCTATGTTAAACTATCATCTCGGCAAATGAGAGCGTAATTTGGTCAGTGAACCATCACTAGCAAAGTCGGTTGTACAACTGGGGCGAGTGCTAGGAAGTCTCTCTAGACCTGCTGTGTGGCGGCGCTCGGTCTGCAATCACTGATAGTGGCGACACGCGGGTCCGACGTATACTAACGGACCGCAGCCGATTTAAAGGCTACCACCTAGCAAGTGTGCTGTCTGGCGGTGACACCACAGTTGGTATACCAGGAAAGTGTATTATATAAACCAAAAATTCTCATCAATGCACTACCAGATAAGATTAAAAGAAAACCAAACTTTAATACATTTAAAAGTGAACTAAAAGATCTGCTGGTACTCCAAAGCTTCTTCAGCATTAATGAATAGAATATGCTTAAATGAGTCCTGACTCATAATCTCTGTTTTCTACAATTTATAATTATCAGAATATTTCTGAATAAAACTAAAGCTCTTGTACTAATGTACTCCTGTTAATTAATGTGTAGTTATGTCTTTTGGGAACATATGTGTGGTCATTAAATTATGTTTTCATATATGTATTTAACTAAAATCATGCGTACTTTAGTCTAATCAATGAGGATGTGACAATAAATTTTCAGATATGTGCCTTTTGTATATATAGGTATTATATAAAACTATTTTATGTTCAACTTAATTAAGTAGAATACTGATCCATTAAATTTTGGAAATATGGCCAGATAAGCTGTGTTTCTTCTTTGTCTAATATTTTGGCCATGTACCTTTTTTGCCATTTTAGTCAACCAACAGACTGAAACTGCAGTATTCATTTGATCATTTTAAACCACAGATAGAGAAGCACTAGAGATGTTGATCAGCAACAAAGACTATGCATAACTTGAATCTTTGGCTATGTGGCTGATCCATGCAGGGATATCGATGTATCATTATTAGCTACATTGAAGCAATATATTTGTTAGTTTTTTAAAGATAGTACTGGATTCCATGATTTGTCCAAGTTGGAACCACTATCTCTGTTAGTTAAATTCCTGTCCAAATGAATTTCTACACCCCAAAAAAATCACGTGTGCACCAGAATTTCGACATCTACATACTGCATAGAGTGACTTGTGTTGATTCAGTGTTCTGCCACAGTCGATTTATTTGGCTGTAAGAGCCAGGTGTAAATATGTTGATCCATACATGTTTTATGGATTGTACAATTCATCTGCCTCATGTACGGAAGTCCACATTTACAGGGGATCTTGTAAACCTCAGTCTTGCAGAACAGCAATTCATCTTTGACAGAAACCAAAAGTGCTGATATTTTGGTGGAGAGTGATTAATCGATTTAAATTTGTGTTTGGTAAGGGTCCAACCTATATTTAATGATGGGTTCTGATGTTAAGGGGCTCTGGAACGCCCTATACTTGCAATGTTAAAATAACGCTTATAAATTACATCTTTCCTCACAAAGTATTTGAGGTAGGAAGTTGAACTTTTTACAGATTATTTATTGGAATATGGGCTACAACTTAACACAGGGATTTTACAAAATTTTAGTTCAGTTATTAAAGATGATTTTTTTTCAATTGTAATGAAAATTCACAACATTTTTTTGCAATTTTTTGTTTATATATTCTAAAATATACAGTTTTTTGGAAAAAGGCTGTGTTAAATTATGCAGAAGGTACTGTGTAACATTTACTGAAAGTTTGAAACAAATATGTTTGGAAGATCCTTAGAAAACATGTAATTAGTATGAGAAAATAAAAGTTTTGGGAATCGAGCGACAAAGATTGGATTAACTTTTTAGTGCATTGCAGGTCCATAGGATGGATTATCTTCATCCTCTGCAAACTCCTCCTCCTGCATCCTCTTGTTCCTCCTCCTGTTTACTCTTGCTTGTATTTCTAGACTCTTTACAGCCCTGTCTGCAGCCCGAAGGCGTTCCTTGTCTAAAGCAAGCATCGCTCGTACCATGTTAGAACCTATCTTCATTCCCATATTTCTAAATACCTTGCACCTTACAATGTTGCCATCATTGAAAGTCCCAACAGCATCATACACACCAAAGTGAAGTGTTTCTATTCCAACAAATACAGTCTTGGGGATTCTCGACCTTATAACACTATTTACACTTTCATTGGGGTTTTGAGTTTTTCTGTGAATACACTTTTTCAACAGTTCAGGTGCTGCTAAGTCTCTGAAAATAGGTTTTATCACCTCCATTATTGCATGAGGCAGACTATGCTTATGAGTGTACACTTCACCAGTTAGCAATCCTTTGTTATATTTACACCAACTGTCTTCTTCTTTGGGACACAAGCTATGTTGAGGATTTTCATCGGTTGAAGAAGTATGAAAAAAAAGAGCCCAAACAGCCTTCTTCATTTCGTCGACACTTTGTGTATTTTGCCTAATAGCCATTCCATAATAGTTCTGTACTTTGTCAATTACACTGTCAGTTAACCTTCCCTTCCCATCCAACCCTTTACCATCACTGAGTTTTTGTTTTTTGTACGAAGCTTTCAGTCGCCGAAGTCTTGTTCCCATTCGCTTCTGTACGTGTCCAATACACTCAAATTTCTGCACTACAACATCATCACCATAGGGCTTCAGTCCCTGAACATGTTTGAAACTTTTAGAATCACCGTCACCAAGGTAATTAACATATCACACTTTATCACACGCCTCAGAACGCTGGAATATACTGGCAACACCAGCCACTTCCATTCCTCCACTACTGCCACTATAGTTAGCTTTGCAATTATTTTCATGTGTACCTTTATATTTTTGTGGACATCTACAATACTTTGATATTACTGCTACATCTAAAACTTTCCCTGTATACATACTGGTGGCAGATACTACACCATGAAGAGTTGTGTGTCCCCGTTTATGCCAGGTACCATCGAACGCTGCAGTCAAATCTCTGTTACCATTATTTTCCATTACTGCCTCTTCCACAGCGTTCTTCATAGATTCTATACAGACATCTTCTACTTTAGACCCTATTAATTTATTATAGGTCGTAAACTTGGTTGGGGGATTTGGAAGATTCATGATGCCACAGAAAATTGCACCTGCATAGCACCCTTACCAACTGAACGCAAGGAATAAACAAATCTAATGTTGTGTTTGTAGATTTTGCTACCATTTTCTTCAGTTGCAGTTACTGCAACACTGTTCCAAAAGGTGGTCATGTATGAACACTTATCACATTTCAGTTGTATTTCACTAGCAAGTCCTACGTGCTTTATTATGGAGAGTTCCAGACCAACTTCAC
The DNA here is from genome assembly GCF_023898315.1 of Schistocerca nitens. Classification (NCBI taxonomy): domain Eukaryota; kingdom Metazoa; phylum Arthropoda; class Insecta; order Orthoptera; family Acrididae; genus Schistocerca; species Schistocerca nitens. The sequence continues at coordinate 602,262,209 of NC_064617.1, read as the reverse complement.
TACAATGAATACATGTTACACAGTTTGAAAAAATTCCTTTGAGAACCGACATATCAAATATTTCATTCACATCCGATTCGCCCATAAAACATTCATAGTTTTCACTCATTGAACCAAGCTTCTTCTGTGAAGTATTTTCTTTCCCACTTTGACTGCTATGGGCAGGTGTACTTGAGAGGTTAGGTTCACTCACTTGGTTATCGTCTTTATTGTTTACAGTAATAACACATACCTTTGGCTGTCCAACATTTCTCCTTTTCTTAAAAGCCTTCAGAGGATTTCTAATAACTTTACTTTTACTCATTATTATACTTCAACAAAACAGAGACTCAAGAAACAGAATTAATTACGAATATTTTCGAGATAACGACAGAGTAAATAAACATGAAACAATCAACAATCACACCAGCGATATATATTGAACCATCACAGGTTAGCCACAACACATACTTTATCTCACATCACTAAAATGTACCTGATGAACACGGACGTTAATAATAACACCATTTGACAGCAGTTTAACAGCGCCACAGTGGGTCACGCCCATGTAGAACACATTTCAAAAAAAATTTAAAAATAGTTGTAGTCTTCGGAATTGAATAAATTATATATCTATTAAAAGGTAATAGTCTGCAGATTCAGAAAATGCAAAAAAGTAAAAATTGAACTTTTCATGATTTTGAGCCTTTCCGGAGCCCCTTAAACCTATCAGCTTGTGAATTTTTAAAATGTTCTTAGATTGACTGCTCAACTTAATATCCTTCTGATCATGGATGTGCAAGAACTATTCAAGTTCAATACAGGTGCTAACAACAGGAAAAGAGGTCTAAAATATATCCCCTGTAAAAATGCAATGATCAGCTGAAATGTTGAAATTGCATTACAAATTTCATTTGAGATGTAGAAACTGTTTGAACCTATTATCTGAACGTATAGTGTTGATTAACTGTTGTCACTTCAAGCAATCTGTAAAATTCTTAACTTTCACAGAGGTTCTGAATACTCCAAAGAGAAATTAAGTGCCACTTTCAATTGTGTAATAATTCTTACTTCAACTAAATCTGTTCAATCTGTTTGACTTTAGAATAATTAAATACCACTAAAATATCTTCACTTCAGTCAAGTCCAAGCTAAGCACAACTGCAGTAACAGACTTATTCATGTATCAGGAAACATCATATACAGTTAGTGTACTGTTGAAAACCCTGACCACTTCAGTTCAAATAAATACATTCCAGAATGAAATTTCCACTCTGCAGCAGAGTGTGCACTGATATGAAACTTCCTGACAGATTAAAACTGTGTGCTGGACTGAAACACTTGCCCGCAAAAGACAAAGGTCCTGAGTTTGAGTTTCAGTCCAGCACACAGTTTTAAGCTGCCAGGAAGTTTCAAATACATTCCATATCAAGCAATCATCTTGGCCTGGTGCATCAACTGTTCTTGACCAACCAGCTTTTGTGTCTACATTTCTATTATTTATCTTGATGATTGCTGAAAAGATGTTGAGCACGTAACTCAGTTGTAATATAGTTCCTCTGTTTAAAATGTCACCTGGGCTCAGTTTGTTTTCATGCATTAACAGGTACTTTGTGACATGGTCACCAACAAATAACATAGTTGAAAATGCAGAAAAATACTTTTAAGATATGTTTATTACATCACATCACATATAAAACTGACGTGGATTGTATGCTCACAAACTGATTCAAGACTGTTGCAATACAATTACTACCGCTGCTGCTTATATAACACCCAACAAGCTTGCTGTGTATAGTTTGAACTGTACTTAATTACACCCACAATTGAAAAATTTGTACTTTCATGAAACTCATTACAGCATTTAGTTTGACAAATAGTGGAAACAAGTTTGAAGTAATTAGTATGATGAAATAAATTTCATTAAACACCCAGTATAAAAAACTGATTGATTGATTATAATTTTTGATTGATTTGTAATTTCATCATGACTTTTAATACTAACGTGATTTCAATGAGTTTACATTGAATATTATCATTATTACTACTGCTTTTTGTATCCTATTCTCATAAGTAATAGTCTCAAACAGTGGAAAACCCAGGATGGAATGTAACAATATTATGAAAAGGATAGTTACTGAAACTTCCTGGCAGATTAAAACTGTGTGCCCAACCGAGACTCGAACTCGGGACCTTTGCCTTTCGCGGGCAAGTGCTCTACAATTTTTTTTTTTTTTTTTTTTTTTTTTTTTTTTTTTTTTTTTTTTTTTTTTTTAAATCTCATTTTGTTCGTTTTCGTTCGTTGTATCTGCTCTGGGCGGACGTCGAAAGACACCCGTTTCAGTTCGTTGTTGATCCATTAACTCAGTTCTTTTATTACAGAGGGCTGCTAACCCTCTGACCGAACACGCTCAGCTACCGTGCTGGCACCATCTGAGCTACCGAAGCACGACTCACCCCCGGTCCCCACAGCTTTACTTCTGCCAGTATCTCATCTCCTACCTTCCAAACTTTACAGAAGCTCTCCTGCGAACCATGCAGAACTAGCACTCCTGAAATGAAGGATATTGCGGAGACATGGCTTAGCCACAGCCTGGGGGATGTTTCCAGAATGAGATTTTCACTCTGCAGCGGAGTGTGCGCTGATATGAAACTTCCTGGCAGATTAAAACTGTGTGCTCGACCGAGACCGAACTCAGGACCTTTGCCTTTCGCGGGCAAGTACTCTACCATCTGAGCTACCGAAGCACGACTCACGCCCGGTCCCCACAGCTTTACTTCTGCCAGTATCTCGTCTCCTACCTTCCAAACTTTACAGAAGCTCTCCTGCGAACCATGCAGAACTAGCACTCCTGAAAGAAAGGATATTGCGGAGACATGGCTTAGCCACAGCCTGGGGGATGTTTCCAGAATGAGATTTTCACTCTGCAGCGGTGTGTGCGCTGATATGTAACTTCCTGGCAGATTAAAACTGTGTGCCCGACCGAGACTCGAACTCGGGACCTTTGCCTTTCGCAGGCAAGTGCTCTACCATCTGAGCTACCGAAGCACGACTCACGCCCGGTCCCCACAGCTTTACTTCTGCCAGTATCTCGTCTCCTACCTTCCAAACTTTACAGAAGCTCTCCTGCGAACCATGCAGAACTAGCACTCCTGAAAGAAAGGATATTGCGGAGACATGGCTTAGCCACAGCCTGGGGGATGTTTCCAGAATGAGATTTTCACTCTGCAGCGGAGTGTGCGCTGATATGAAACTTCCTGGCAGATTAAAACTGTGTGCCAGACCGAGACTCGAACTCTGGACCTTTGCCTTTCGCGGGCAAGTGCTCTACCATCTGAGCTACCGAAGCACGACTCACGCCCGGTCCCCACAGCTTTACTTCTGCCAGTATCTCGTCTCCTACCTTCCAAACTTTGTAGAAGCTCTCCTGCGAACCATGCAGAACTAGCACTCCTGAAAGAAAGGATATTGCGGAGACATGGCTTAGCCACAGCCTGGGGGATGTTTCCAGAATGAGATTTTCACTCTGCAGCGGAGTGTGCGCTGATATGAAACTTCCTGCCAGATTAAAACTGTGTGCCCGACCGAGACTCGAACTCGGGACATTTGCCTTTCGCGGGCAAGTGCTCTACCATCTGAGCTACCGAAGCACGACTCACGCCCGGTCCCCACAGCTTTACTTCTGCCAGTATCTCGTCTCCTACCTTCCAAACTTTACAGAAGCTCTCCTGCGAACCATGCAGAACTAGCACTCCTGAAAGAAAGGATATTGCGGAGACATGGCTTAGCCACAGCCTGGGGGATGTTTCCAGAATGAGATTTTCACTCTGCAGCGGAGTGTGTGCTGATATGAAACTTCCTGGCAGATTAAAACTGTGTGCCCGACCGAGACTCGAACTCGGGACCTTTGCCTTTCGCGGGGAAGTGCTCTACCATCTGAGCTACCAAAGCACGACTCACGGCCGGTCCCCACAGCTTTACTTCTGCCAGTATCTCGTCTCCTACCTTCCAAACTTTACAGAAGCTCTCCTGCGAACCATGCAGAACTAGCACTCCTGAAAGAAAGGATATTGCGGAGACATGGCTTAGCCACAGCCTGGGGGATGTTTCCAGAATGAGATTTTCACTCTGCATTGGAGTGTGCACTGATATGAAACTACCTGGCAGATTAAAACTCCTGAAAGAAAGGATATTGCGGAGACATGGCTTAGCCACAGCCTGGGGGATGTTTCCAGAATGAGATTTTCACTCTGCAGCAGAGTGTGCGCTGATATGAAACTTCCTGGGAGATTAAAACTGTGTGCCAGGAAGTTTCATATCAGCGCACACTCCGCTGCAGGGTGAAAATCTCATCCTGGAAACATCCCCCAGGCTGTGGCTAAGCCATGTCTCCGCAATATCCTTTCTTTCAGGAGTGCTAGTTCTGCATGGTTCGCAGGAGAGCTTCTGTAAAGTTTGGAAGGTAGGAGACGAGATACTGGCAGAAGTAAAGCTGTGGGGACCGGGCGTGAGTCGTGCTTCGGTAGCTCAGATGGTAGAGCACTTGCCCGCGAAAGGCAAAGGTCCCGAGTTCGAGTCTCGGTCGGGCACACAGTTTTAATCTGCCAGGAAGTTTCATATCAGCGCACACTCTGCTGCAGAGTGAAAATCTCATTCTGGAAACATCCCCCAGGCTGTGGCTAAGCAATGTCTCCGCAATATCCTTTCTTTCAGGAGTGCTAGTTCTGCATGGTTCGCAGGAGAGCTTCTGTAAAGTTTGGAAGGTAGGAGACGAGATACTGGCAGAAGTAAAGCTGTGGGGACCGGGTGTGGGTCGTGCTTTGGTACCTCAGATAGTAGAGCACTTGCCCGCGAAAGGCAAAGGTCCCGAGTTCGAGTCTCGGTCGGGCACACAGTTTTAATCTGCCAGGAAGTTTCATATCAGCGCACACTCCGCTGCAGAGTGAAAATCTCATTCTGGAAACATCCCCCAGGCTGTGGCTAAGCCATGTCTCCGCAATATCCTTTCTTTTAGGAGTGCTAGTTCTGCATGGTTCGCAGGAGAGCTTCTGTAAAGTTTGGAAGGTAGGAGACGAGATACTGGCAGAAGTAAAGCTGTGGGGACCGGGCGTGAGTCGTGCTTCGGTAGCTCAGATGGTAGAGCACTTGCCCGTGAAAGGCAAGGTCCCGAGTTCAAGTCTCGGTCGGGCACACAGTTTTAATCTGCCAGGAAGTTTCATATCAGCACACACTCCGCTGCAGAGTGAAAATCTCATTTTGGAAACATCCCCCAGGCTGTGGCTAAGCCATGTCTCCGCAATATCCTTTCTTTCAGGAGTGCTAGTTCTGCACGGTTCGCAGGAGAGCTTCTGTAAAGTTTGGAAGGTAGGAGACGAGATACTGGCAGAAGTAAAGCTGTGGGGACCGGGCGTGAGTCGTGCTTCGGTAGCTCAGATGGTAGAGCACTTGCCCGCGAAAGTCAAAGGTCCCGAGTTCGAGTCTCGGTCGAGCACACAGTTTTAATCTGCCAGGAAGTTTCATATCAGCGCACACTCTGCTGCAGAGTGAAAATCTCATTCTGGAAACATCCCCCAGGCTGTGGCTAAGCCATGTCTCCGCAATATCCTTTCTTTCAGGAGTGCTAGTTCTGCATGGTTCGCAGGAGAGCTTCTGTAAAGTTCGGAAGGTAGGAGATGAGATACTGACAGAAGTAAAGCTGTGGGGACCGGGCGTGAGTCGTGCTTCGGTAGCTCAGATGGTAGAGCACTTGCCCGCGAAAGGCAAAGGTTCCGAGTTCGAGTCTCGGTCTGGCACACAGTTTTAATCTGCCAGGAAGGTGCATATCAGCGCACACTCCGCTGCAGAGTGAAAATCTCATTCTGGAAACATCCCCCAGGCTGTGGCTAAGCTATGTCTCCGCAATATCCTTTCTTTCAGGAGTGCTAGTTCTGCATGGTTAGCAGGAGAGCTTCTGTAAAGTTTGGAAGGTAGGAGACGAGATACTGGCAGAAGTAAAGCTGTGGGGACCGGGCGTGAGTCGTGCTTCGGTAGCTCAGATGGTAGAGCACTTGCCCGTGAAAGGCAAGGTCCCGAGTTCAAGTCTCGGTCGGGCACACAGTTTTAATCTGCCAGGAAGTTTCATATCAGCACACACTCCGCTGCAGAGTGAAAATCTCATTTTGGAAACATCCCCCAGGCTGTGGCTAAGCCATGTCTCCGCAATATCCTTTCTTTCAGGAGTGCTAGTTCTGCACGGTTCGCAGGAGAGCTTCTGTAAAGTTTGGAAGGTAGGAGACGAGATACTGGCAGAAGTAAAGCTGTGGGGACCGGGCGTGAGTCGTGCTTCGGTAGCTCAGATGGTAGAGCACTTGCCCGCGAAAGTCAAAGGTCCCGAGTTCGAGTCTCGGTCGAGCACACAGTTTTAATCTGCCAGGAAGTTTCATATCAGCGCACACTCTGCTGCAGAGTGAAAATCTCATTCTGGAAACATCCCCCAGGCTGTGGCTAAGCCATGTCTCCGCAATATCCTTTCTTTCAGGAGTGCTAGTTCTGCATGGTTCGCAGGAGAGCTTCTGTAAAGTTCGGAAGGTAGGAGATGAGATACTGACAGAAGTAAAGCTGTGGGGACCGGGCGTGAGTCGTGCTTCGGTAGCTCAGATGGTAGAGCACTTGCCCGCGAAAGGCAAAGGTTCCGAGTTCGAGTCTCGGTCTGGCACACAGTTTTAATCTGCCAGGAAGGTGCATATCAGCGCACACTCCGCTGCAGAGTGAAAATCTCATTCTGGAAACATCCCCCAGGCTGTGGCTAAGCTATGTCTCCGCAATATCCTTTCTTTCAGGAGTGCTAGTTCTGCATGGTTAGCAGGAGAGCTTCTGTAAAGTTTGGAAGGTAGGAGACGAGATACTGGCAGAAGTAAAGCTGTGGGGACCGGGCGTGAGTCGTGCTTCGGTAGCTCAGATGGTAGAGCACTTGCCCGCGAAAGGCAAAGGTCCCGAGTTCGAGTCTCGGTGGGGCACACAGTTTTAATCTGCCAGGAAGTTTCATATCAGCGCACACTCCGCTGCAGAGTGAAAATCTCATTCTGGAAACATCCCCCAGGCTGTGGCTAAGCCATGTCTCCGCAATATCCTTTCTTTCAGGAGTGCTAGTTCTGCATGTTTCGCAGGAGAGCTTCTGTAAAGTTTGGAAGGTAGGAGACGAGATACTGGCAGAAGTAAAGCTGTGGGGACCGGGCGTGAGTCGTGCTTCGGTAGCTCAGATGGTAGAGCACTTGCCCGCGAAAGGCAAAGGTCCCGAGTTCGAGTCTCGGTCGGGCACACAGTTTTAATCTGGCAGGAAGTTTCATATCAGCGCACACTCCGCTGCAGAGTGAAAATCTCATTCTGGAAACATCCCCCAGGCTGTGGCTAAGCCATGTCTCCGCAATATCCTTTCTTTCAGGAGTGCTAGTTCTGCATGGTTCGCAGGAGAGCTTCTGTAAAGTTTGGAAGGTAGGAGACGCGATACTGGCAGAAGTAAAGCTGTGGGGACTGGGCGTGAGTCGTGCTTCGGTAGCTCAGATGGTAGAGCACTTGCCCGCGAAAGGCAAAGGTCCCGAGTTCGAGTCTCGGTCGGGCACACAGTTTTAATCTGCCAGGAAGTTTCATATCAGCGCACACTCCGCTGCAGAGTGAAAATCTCATTCTGGAGGATAGTTACTACTCACCATATAGCAGAGATGCTGAGTCGTAGATAGGCACAACAAAAAAAACTGTCACCAAATAAGCTTTTTGCCGATAAGGCCATTGTCAAAATTTTTTTTTTTTTTTGATAAAGCCCTTGTTGGCCAAATGCTTATTTTGTGACAGTCTTTTTGTTGTGCCTACCTGTGACTCAGCATCTCTGCTATATGGTGAGCAGCAACTATCCATTTCATAAAATAATAATCTCAGTGTGTATTTACACTTGGTCTAACATAGTTTGAGTTAATGCTGCAACATTTGCATATGTTATTAAATTTGCATATTATGCACCTAACTTTATCATAAGTTAATTAAATTGCATAAATATAGCAAGTATAGGACAATACAGTTGAATGTTTTGCATGTATGTACTGTCGCACAATTGTATCACAAACTCCAAAATGCTTGGCATTGATCTGTTAATTATGTACTGTGCTATTACACTTCATTACAAGATTCTTCAACAACCAGTGTTATCTACTGGCTCAAGTTGCTAATGCATTTGTGTGCCATATAGATCATCTGCCTCAGCTTCTCCAGATTATTGCAGGACTCATTATAAAAGAAAGCTGTAACACTTTTCTACGACAATTAGTACAAGTACGTCGCTGCACTTGTAGTACACTTGGACTTTCAGCAGTACAGATTGTTAAAACTCTCCTGTATCGGTCATATGCTTGAGGGTTAAAATAAGCACTGCCAGTCGCACTAGGAGCATCATCACATACTTCATCACTAAGATGAAAGAAAGCTGCCTAAGCCATTGAGTTGACTCAGCTGCACTTCAAGCTGGATCAGTTGAAATTGGCCTTCATAAGAATATATCACTGAAAATGTTTGTGTATCTTTTTCTTCAGTACAACATTCACATGATCATATCTTTGGGACACTGCATGTAAGTAGCACATTAATCCAGACTTAATACACTATAAACCCCAAACTTACATTTTTTTTATGTTTGTAAGTGGGATCATTCATTAATGGACCAGTGACTACTTGTAATATTGTTTACTAGAAATTTCAGCCTTTGTAAAAACTCTTACTTATCTTCTTGACAAAACGAACAGCATGGCCGATCATTTGGGGCTATAAGGAGGTGAATGCCAATGTAGCCTGACAACTGAGTGTGTCAAATTTAAAGTATTACATAAGTATTAAAAGTGCCAAGACTGCCTACTGTTGAAGTACAGCAAATTTAAGGACATTTCTGGAATTAGCAGAAGCCCTAAACACAAATTATAAACATATTTATACGTTTTCATATTTGTGATCATTAAAGTTTAAATGTTTGTTTATTTATGATGGATGAAAACAAATTGTTAAATTATTTATAACTTTGATTAAGCTGTGATGAAACAGAATTCAGCACACTCTTATTTAGTGTCAGCATATTTACATTGCAGTAGGTATTAAGATATAATAATTTATTTAAATATTATTTGTTATGTTCACAAAAATATTAAGAAATGTGATTTGAATCTCATAGTGATTTGAATCTCAATTGGAATACAGACATGTATTTGACTAGCTTTGGAGATTTCCATTCGAAACAGATGTAAAAAATAATAAATTGACAGGACAAAGCTTAGACATTAATTATGCAATGAGATGTAAACATAAGTAGATTTAAGAATATCTAGGGTATATTAAAATTTTATAAATATAATAGAGGGAAACATTCCACGTGGGAAAAATATATCTAAAAACAAAGATTCTGTAACTTACCAAACGAAAGTGTTGGTATGTTGATAGAAACAATAACAAACACAAACACACACACACATATTTCAAGCTTTCGCAACCCAAGGTTGCTTCATCAGGAAAGAGGGAAGGAGAGGGAAAGACGAAAGGATGTGGGTTTTAAGCAAGAGGGTAAGGAGTCATTCCAATCCCGGGAGCGGAAAGACTTACCGTAGGGGGGAAAAAGCTACTTTCTCTTTTTGTTTGTGCAAGTAGTTTCACTTTGTATTCACCTTCTCCTTTTTACCGTAATCTACCAGACAATTTTATCCTGTATATATATACTCAATAATACGTAACTTACTTCCAAACCATAACAAAAAATTTTTTTTTCAGCTTTCAACACTACCACTGCTAAAAAAATCCACTGTTCCCAGTGCACAAACAGTTCCTTTCACCTATTGAACAACCATTTCGGCCAGTTCTAACAACTTTCACTATATTTCCATTTCCGTATTTCCCGCATCACTGATCATTTTTTAGCCGCTTCCCACAGGTTTTAACGTCTTATTTCTTTGTCAGACAATCGTTAGCCTCATTTTCATAATCTGCCACCACAATACCACTCCTTTTAATCCATTTACATGCAGTTTTTTCGAAATTTTCCCGAATTTCTCCACCCTTTAACATGTTTTGGAGGCAACACAACCACCTAACCTTTGTGCACATCATTGTTTACCAACCTAAGTTCACCACAGGATCAACATAGCTCAGCTTTAACCAACACTTGTTCGACTTTTTTCACACCAGATCTCCAGTTGCTTTCTAGTTCACCTTTATCTCTCCCCATATATTTTTATTTTTATTTTCATTTGGGCCTCATGTTACACTTTCCACATTCTAATACCATGTCACTCTCACAACATCCCCACAACGACCCCATTAAGTTTTATTTACATTCCCTCCGCAAACATGCCTTCGCCCTAGCCAGATTACGCTCCCATATTTTATTTACTCAGGCTTGTCTGACATTTGGCATTACCCCCAAAGGCCTCACACTTAAAGTTCCCATCTCTGGCTGTAACCTGTCTTTCCATCAGTCCCTATACCAGTTCCAAACTGAACAATCCATAGCCCTCACCCGCCTAATCCTTCACCTACACATCAACTCAGGCAATGAACACACCCGTCAACTCCTATCCTTAATAAAAGTCCTCAATCTTTCCTCTCCCACATCCACACCGGCTGTTCAGAGCATCCTCCTACAGGCCAAACACAGATTATAACAGCATGTCACCCTCCACCTCAAAAAACTATCCAATCTCCTGGTTTCCCACCTCCGGAAAGGCAACTCACTCACCCTCCACAACCTTTCCAGCAAAACTCAACCTCCTCTCATTGCACACAGACCCAGTCTCTCCCATCTACTCAATCTCCCACTTCCAGCTCCACTCCCACCCAAACCTCAAAATTCTAATCAACACAATCTGGAACCACAAAACCCCAATTCAGTAGTTAACCTTTCCTCCAAACCTCTCTCCCAATCCGAAACCTCTGTCCTGTCCAAAAGCCTCACCTTCAACCCTACTCCCAGATTCAACCAAACAGCCCTTGTCAAAGATTTACTGTCCTACACTCGTACTCTCTGCTGGAAATATCACATTGCCACGAAGAAAAATAACCCTGATCTTACTCCTAATGATCCAACTCCCCAAGACACTATCCAAATTGAACCCTGCCTAGAACAGTTCCGTCCTCCGTCGCAGCGGGACCACCTCCTCTTCCTCAAAATCACCCTCTCCAAACCCTCCATGAATTTCTCACTTCCAGCCTTGCCTCTCAATCCTTCTTGAAAAACCTTAATCCTACTCCCAACATCACCACAGCTGAAGCCCAGGCTGTCCGTGATCTGAAGGCTGACCGATCCATCGTCATTCTTCCGGTGGACAAGGGTTCCACGACCGTGGTACTTGATCGTCGGGAGTATGCGGCTGAGGGACTGCGTCAGCTTTCAGACAACACTACATACAAAGTTTGCCAAGGTAATCCCATTCCTGATGTCCAGGCAGAGCTTCAAGTAATCCTCAGAACCTTAGGCGCCCTACAAAACCTTTCACCTGACTCCATCAACCTCCTGACCCCACCGACACCCCGCACCCCTACCTTCTACCTACTTCCTAAAATTCACAAAGCCTATCACCCCGGCTGCCCCATTGTAGCTGGTTACCAAGCCCCCACAGAATGTATCTCTGCCTACATAGATCAACACCTTCAACCCATTACATGCAGTCTCCCATCCTTCATCAAAGACACCAGCCATTTTCTCGAATGCCTGGAATCCTTACCCATTCTGTTACCTCCGGAAACCATCCTTGTAACCATTGATGCCACTTCCTTATACACAAATATCCCTCACGTCCAGGGCCTCAGTGTGATGGAGCACTTCCTTTCAATCACCTGCTGCTTTATCTAAAACCTCTTTCCTCATTACCTTAGCCAGCTTCATCCTAACCCACAACTTCTTCACTTTCGAAGGCCAGACATACCAACAATTAAATGATACAGCCATGGGTACCAGGATGGCCCCCTTGTACGCCAACCTATTTATGGGTCGCTTAGAGGAAGCCTTCTTGGTTACCCAGGCCTGCCAACCCAAAGTTTGGTACAGATTTATTGATGACATCTTCATGATCTGGACTCACAGTGAAGAAGAACTCCAGAATTTCCTCTCCAACCTCAACTTTGGTTCAGATTCACCTGGTCCTACTCCAAATCCCATGCCACTTTCCTCAACGTTGACCTCCATCTGTCCAATGGCCAGCTTCACATATCCGTCCACATCAAACCCATCAACAAGCAACAGTACCTCCATTTTGACAGCTGCCACCCATTCCATATCAAACAGTCACTTCCCTACAACTTAGGTCTTTGTGGCAAACGAATCTGCTCCAGTCCTGAATCCCTGAACCAGTACACCAATAACCAGAAAACAACTTTCGCATCCCGCAACTACCCTCCCGACCTGGTACAGAAGCAAATAGCTAGAGCCATTTCCTCATCCCCTCAAACCCAGAACCTCCCACAGAAGAACCTCAAAAGTGCCCCACTTGTGACAGGATACTTTCCGGGACTGGATCAGACTCTGAATGTGGCTCTCCAGCAGGGATACGACTTCCTTAAATCCTGCCCAGAAATGAGATCCATCCTTCATGAAATCCTCCCCACTCCACCAAGAGTGTCTTTCCGCCGTCCACCTAACCTCCATAACCTCTTGGTTCATCCCTATGAAATCCCCAAACCACCTTCCCTACCCTCTGGCTCCTACCCTTGTAACCGCCCCCGGTGTAAGACCTGTCCCATGCACCCTCCCACCACCACCTACTCCAGTCCTGTAACCCGGAAGGTGTACACGATCAAAGGCAGAGCCACGTGTGAAAGCATCCACGTGATTTACCAACTGACCTGCCTACACTGTGAGGCGTTCTATGTAGGAATGACAAGCAACAAACTGTCCATTCGCATGAACGGATACAGGCAGACAGTGTTTGTTGGTAATGAGGATCACCCTGTGGCTAAACATACCTTGGTGCACGGCCAGCACATCTTGGCACAGTGTTACACCATCCGTGTTATCTGGATACTTCCCACTGACACCAACCTATCAGAACTCTGGAGATGGGAACTTGCCCTTCAATATACTCTCTCTTCTCATTACCCACCAGCCCTCAACCTCCGCTAATTTCAAGTTGCCGCCACTCGTACCTCACCTGTCATTCAACATCATCTTTGCCTCTGTACTTCCACCTCGATTGACATCTCTGCCCAACCTCTTTGCATTTACATATGTCTGCCTGTGTGTGTATATGTGCGGATTGATATGTGTGTGTGTGTGTGCAAGTGTATACCTGTCCTTTTTTCCCCCTAAGGTAAGTCTTTCCTCTCCAAGGATTGGAATGACTCCTTACCATCTCCCTTAAAACCCACATCCTTTCGTCTTTCCCTCTCCTTCCCTCATTCCTGATGAAGCAACCTTGGGTTGCGAAAGCTTGAAATTTGTGTGTGTGTTTGTGTTTGTTATTGTTTCTATCAATGTACCAACGCTTTCGTGTGGTAAGTTACAGAATCTTTGTTTTTAAAATTTTATAATGTGTACAAAACAGTGTATTCTCTTAAGATGGGCCAAGGAATTAACAAACTTGACTACAGTAGTGGGTCATGGGACCAAGCTAGTGAGGGGGCAAGCAGAGAAGCTTCATGGAGGAGGAATGAAGATGGACTTCTGATCTTTGGCACTGGAACAGTGGAGGTACTTTTGAATGAGTTTCAGTGGAACTTAGAAAACTTTATAAGGTGTTGAAAATACTACATGTGTTACTAACTCTGACCTATATTAATGTTCAGAAATTTCATTCACTGCTTTGGTCTGCATATACAGTGATTCATGTATGTTGTGACTCGCCGATCTTTCAAAGTGCCGCTGCACAGTTATGCGTGTCCTCTACATGCGGCGCTGTCTGCAAATGCGATTCGTGATTTCGTCGTGGCATCAAATGTGGGGCGTCTCTCATCATTGTCTCTACCTCCTTTTCCTCCTTATGACGAGACGGTGGAAGATTGGTGTGATTACGAAAAACGTCTTCGACAGCACTTCTTGGCATTTCATGTCGCAAACGAACAAACATGTAAGTCTCTGTTCCTTTCATGGATTTCACCTCAAATGTATCAGTTGTTGTCGCAATTGGCTCCGTTGAAAGATCCTGTGTCTTTGTCCTTTGCTGAAATGTGCTCACTTCTGTCCGTCTAATTTCAAAAGCAAACGCATGTGGTAGCCTCTCGTGTTGCCTTTTATCATTGTCAAAAACAACCGAATCAATCCTGTTGCGCTTGGGCTGCTGAACTTCATGGCCTCAGTAGAAAGTGTCAATTTGTTACTGAAGTTCACAAAGAATCCTACGCCGATTCCATGGTATGGGATGCTATTATCCGATTGGCGCTCGTCAAAGAAGTTAGGCAACGTGCCCTTCAGTTGGCAAATCCAACTCTAGATGAAGTCCTATTCATCGCTCAGTCTCTTGAAATTTCTCGCGCCGTTGGAGTGCAAATAGAGGCATGGGGTGATGTCAGGGAAATACAACCTCTGTACGATGTTGACAAAGTGTTTGGTGTGTCCCCGCCGGCCGACGTGGCCGCAGTACGCTCCCAAGTGCAGCCTCAGCCTAACCGTAAAATAACCTCTAAGAAACTGCCGCAAAACCCACGGCAACTTCCTTCATGTCCGCGGTGTTTTACGAAACATTCACAAGAAGATTGTCCACAACGTTGGGCCGTGTGTCACAAATGCAAAAAAAAAGGGTCATGTGTCAGCCGTTTGCAAATCCGACTGCATACATGATGTTTATGAAAATGACGCTGATTCTGCTTCTGTGTTGTCTGTCAATAGTACTTCTTCCCTTTCAGGGAAGTTATTCCTCACTTTCCAAATACTTGGTTGAGATGTTTGCATGCAGGTGGATACTGGTTCTGCTGCCACTATCATCAATTCTCAGACGTATCTTCAGTTGGGTTCTCCAATCCTGTCACCTGTCACTAGGCAATTACGGACTTACAATAAACAGAAGATTTCTCTCTTGGGACAATTTGATGCTGAGGTATCTTACAAATCTGTCGTTCGCACTGTTCCCATATTTGTGGTTGACCATAGTAACGCGGAGAATCTTTTTGGTTTCGATGCCTTTCGCGTTTTTGGGTTCTCCATAGATGACTCTGTCAATATCATCTCTGATGCTATTCCTTATGCTCAATTGGATTCCTTGTCGACGACATTTTCATCCCTTTTTTCTCCTGGGTTAGGCCATGCAAACGACTTTGAAGCTCATATCACGCTCAAACCCACTGCTCGGCCAAAGTTTTTTTGGGCTCGGCCCATTCCTGTGGCCCTTCGTGATCAGGTCAAATGGGAGCTGGATCGTCTCACTGCTTCAGGGGTCTTGCTTCCTGTCACTACCAGTGAGTGGTCCTCTCCTGTCGTTGTCATTGCTAAGCTAAATGGTGATATTCGTCTCTGTGGCGATTTCAAAGCCACTGTAAATGCTCAATGCCTTATCGACACTTACCCTATGCCTCGACCTGAAGAATTGTTCACTGAACTTGCTGGAGGCCACTATTTTTCTAAACTTGACCTGTGAGAAGCTTATCATCAACTTCCTCTCGACGCTGCTTCCTGGCAGTTTCTGGTCCTTAACACACCTTTCGACCTCTATCAATACCAACGATTGCCATTTGGGCTTGCCATCACCCCTGCTCTCTTTCAGCGATTCTTGGAACAATTATTGCTCACTGTCCCAGGGTGTATAAATTACCAGGATGACATTGTTGTTACTGGCTCCACCACTGATGAACATCTTCAAAATCTCCGCACACTTTTTCATGTCTTACAGACTGCCGGTCTTAAGTGTAATCTTCAGAAATCAAAATTTTTCGATGCATCTGTCACGTACTTGGGGTTTCACCTCTCTCGGGATGGTATTCGTCCGCTTCAGCAAACTGTCACTGCGATCGATGCCCTTCCTCACCCTACATCTGTTAATGAACTGCAGGCCTTCTTGGGGAAAATAGCATACTATCACAAGTTTTTACCGTCTGCTGCTTTGGTGGCTCAGCGGAACTACTATGCTTTGCGTTACCTCCTCACGGCTAGGGATGGTGTTATCCTCCTGTCCACTGAAAATGTTTCGCCGCGTGTTGTGGTACCTGCGTCTTTGCGTGCTTCGGTCTTGCACCTCCTTCACCAAGGGCACTGGGGTGTCTCTCCCACAAAATCTCTGGCGCGCCATCATGTGTACTGGCCCGGCATCGACTCTGAAATCGCACACATGGTCACTGCCTGCGGCCCTTGTGCGTCACAGGCCGCCGCCCCAAAGTCATCTTTGTCACTGTGGCCTTAACCTGAGAAGCCCTGGCAGCGTGTTCATGCTGACTTCATGGGACATTTTTTAGGTACTTATTGGCTTCTCATTATTGACGCCTACTCTAACTTTCCTTTCATTGTCCGTTGCACGTTGCCTATCACCGCGGCAACCACCAATGCTCTAGCTCAAATTTTCTCTTTGGAAGGCCTTCCCTCTACTCTTGTTACTGATAATGGTCCGCAATTTGCCTCTTCCGGTTTTGCAGATTTTTGTGCCCGTCACGGCGTCATGCATGTCACGGCCCCTCCATTCCATCCACAGTCAAACAGTGAGGCTGAACGACTGGTTCGCACATTTAAAGCTCAGATGAGGAAACTCCTGACTTCTTCTGCTACTGATGATGCGCTTCTCCAGTTTCTGGCTTCTTACTATTTCACCGCCATGGGCGACCACAGCCCAGCTGAGCCCTTACATGGCTGACAGCCCCGCACGCTACTTCATCTTCTGCGGCCTTCCACCTCACGGCCACGGGTGCCTTCGCTTGGCCAGATCAGCGCCGACAACCTTGTATGTGTACGGGGATATATCAGGCGGCCAAAATGGAGTCCTGGCCACATCTTATGACACCGTGGCCAACGCCTGTATGAAATCCAGATGGACACAGGTGTTGCAGTGTGTCATTCGGACCACCTTCGGCCCCGTGTGCTGTCAACACCTGTTCCGGATGCCGCTACACCACCTTCGGCTCTACCTGGTGCTCGGGATACTGGAATCTCTCATTACTCACAACGCAGTCCTCTCACCATCATATCAGTGCCAGCACAAAAACTGACATCACCAGGAGACGTGCCCATGCAGGAACCAGATGACCACCATCTGTCGGAGCAACTCTACTCGCCTCCTTCTCCTATGGACGCGGACACATCGCCCATGTCTCCTGTTATAACAACCGGACTTGCCACAATGGGCAGATTGGTGCACGGGGCCCCGGCAGATTCAACCCCCACGTCTCTTGTCATATCGACCCGTTATCATCGGGGACACTTCCGTCCGTACGGGAAGCCTCCTCCTCGAGACTTTACGGCCAGTCAAACAACACCTATGGATGTTAGCAATCTACAGGCTACCTCCATCAAGACCTGTGCAAAAACTTCAAAGGGGGGAAAAGTGTTGTGACTTGCCAATCTTTTAAAGTGCCCCCGCGAAGTTACGTGTGTCCTCTACATGCGGCGCTGTCTGCCAGCCATGCAGCAGCAGCGCCACCTAAGCAGCCAGCCAGCCAGCAGCCGCTAGACTCGGACTCAGTTATGATTTGACTGTTAAAGTGTACACATGTCTTACTCTGTTTACTTGATCTGTGACTTTCGTGTATTGTGTCTTCCTTGAAATATATTTGTTCAACTTGAAGTTATAACAATGTAGCCACCGCAGGTTCACTTAGATATGTACAACCACCTTTTTTCACTTGTTTCCATTGATTCTTTACTTGCAAGTAAAGTTACTAGTTGAACTTGCACCAGTGTATTGTCACCTCATTTTAATAGTTTTTATTTATCATATGGCAACAACAGCAAACATTGACAAGTACATAAAGTTTAATTTTACATGTATGTCTGGTTAAGTATTTAGATATACTTTAGTTTTACTTTTTGGCACAAATTTTACACACATTTTTAAATTGTGAAAATTGCTAAATTAATATTACTGACTACTTTAACTGATATAATTGCAAGTTAAAAAAGGCAGATACATTTAATAATAGTTCAGTATCTAATGATTGAAGTCAGCCAACAGCAGAGGGAGTAGCATTAATAAAGTCACTATATGGTCCAGGATACTTCCTCTGAGGACAGTCTCTAACAATATGTTGAACAATCAAACAATGGAAAATCCAGAATGGAATGTAACAATACCAGAGAAGGAAAGTTGCTACTCACCGTATAGCGGAGATGCTGAGTCACGACAGGCACAACAAAAAGATTCACACAATTATAGCTTTCGGCCATTAAGGCCTTTGTGAGCAGTAGACACACATACACACACAGGAGGCTGGGGCGGGGAGGGGGAGGGATAGTATGGTGGGAGTGGCGGACAGTGAAGTGTTGCAGTTTAGATGGAGGGTAGGAGAGAAGGTGTGGAGGGGGGAGGGGGTAAGTAGCGGAAAGGAGAGAAATAAAAAGAAATTAACAGGTTGGGTGTGGTGGTGAAATGATGGCTGTGTAGTGCTGGAATGGGAACAGGGAGGGGGCTGGATGGGTGACGACAGTGACTTACGAAGGTTGAGGCCAGGAGGGTTACGAGAACGTAGGATGTAATGCAGGGAAAGTTCCCACCTGTGCAATTCAGAAAAGCTGGTTTTGGTGGGAAGGATCCATGTGGCACAGGCTGTGAAGCAGCCATTGATATGAGGGATATCATGTTTGGCAGCGTGTTCAACAACAGGGTGGTCCACTTGCTTTTTGGCCACAGTTTGTCGGTGGCCATTCCTGCGGACAGACAGCTTGTTGATTCTCATGCCTACATAGAATGCAGCACAGTGGTTGCAGCCCAGCTTGTAAATCACATGACTGGTTTCACAGGTAGCCCTGCCTTTGATGGGATGGGTGATGTTAGTGACTGGACTGGAGTAGGTGGTGGTAGGAGGGTGTATGGGACAGGTCTTGCATCTAGGTCTATTACAGGGGTATGAGCCATGAGGTAAGGGATTGAGAGCAGGGGTTGTGTAAGAATGGATGAGTATATTGTGTAGGTTTGGTGGATGGCAGAATATCACAGTAGGAGGAGTGGGAAGGGTAGTGGGCAGGACATTTCTCATTTCAGGGCAAGATGAGAGGTAATCGAAACCCTGGCGGAGAATGTAATTTGGTTGCTCCAGTCCTGGATGGTACTGAGTTACGAGGGGAATGCTCCTCTGTGGCCGGACTGTGGGACTTTGAGAGGTGGTGGGAGACTGGAAAGATAAGGCACGGGAGATTTGTTTTTGTACAAGGATGGGAGGAGAATTACGGTCTGTGAAGGCTTCAGTGAGACCCTTGGTATATTTTGAGAGAGACTGCTCGTCACTGCAGATGCGACGACCACGGGTGGCTAGGCTGTATGGAAGGGACTCCTTGGTATGGAATGGGTGGCAGCTGTCGAAGTGGAGGTATTGCTGGTGGTTAGTAAGTTTGATATGGGTGGAGGTACTGATGTAGCCATCTGTGAGGTGGAGGTCAACATCTAGGAAGGTGGATTGTTTGTTTGAGTAGAAGAGGGGTTTAGGATTCTGGGTTTTTAGGAAGGATTCCTCTAGATGGCCCATGAATAGGTTAGCATAGGATGGTGCCATGTGAGTGCCCATAGCAGTACTGCGGATTTGTTTGTAGGTAATGGTTTCAAAGGAGAAGTAATTGTGGGTGAGGATATAGTTGGTCTTGGAGACTAGGAAGGAGGTTGTTGGTTTGGAATCCATAGTGTATCTGGAAAAGTAGTGTTTGATAGCAGTAAGGCCATGGGCATTAGGAATGTTAGTGTACAGGGAGGTGGCATCAATAGTGATGAGCAGGGCACCAAGTAGTAAAGGGACAGGAACTGTGGAGAGTCGGTCGAGGAAATGATTGGTATCTTTTATATAGGAGGATAGGTTCCGGGTAATAGGTTGAAGATGTTGGTCTATGAGAGCAGAGATTCTCTCAGTGGGGGCACAGTAGTTGGCCACACTGGGGCATCCTGGGTGGTTGGGTTTATGGACTTTAGGAAGCATGTAGAAAGTGAGAGTGCTGGGAGTGGTAGGGGTAAGTAGAGAGATGGACTCTGGAGAGAGGTTATGGGATGGACCTAAGGATTTGAGTAGTGACTGGAGAGCCTGCTGGATTATTGGAATGGGATCACTGTGGCATAGTTTGTAGGTGGAAGTATCTGACAGCTGACAGAGTTCTTCTGCCACATAATACTTGCGGTTTAAAACAACAGTGGTGGAGCCTTTGTCTGCAGGTAGGATTATAAGGTCGGGATCAGTTTTTAGATGGTGGACTGCGGTTCTTTCTGTGTATGTAAGGTTAGTTTGCATGTTGAGGGATTTGGGGAATGATGGTGAGGCAAGGTTCAAGGTTAAGAAATTCTGGAAAGTTGGACAGTTTGTTCTTGGGCCCCACAATCACAGGCTGGAGAATCTCAGAGGCCCCACTTGTGCATCATATCATTGCACCCGGCATGGCCAAATCTTATTCTATTCAGCCTTGTCCACTCACTTCTCTGCAGATGAAATCCTGGTAGGCTGGCAGTTGGGTCTTGGATACCTTGAGGTGCTATTGTTGCAGCATTCCACATCTTGTGCCACTCATCTTTATTGTCAAACTTCTTTTCGTTCCTTCCATTATGCCACAGTGGATTGCAAGATCTTAAGCAGACTGGGGGAGGGTTGTTTAAGACTGTATGAATTGGGAGGTCTTGTGGGTAGTCGGCATGGTGGAGTTACTTCATTCTCGATTGATTGCTTCTTTGCGTTGTAATTCAGGTGGTGGGATGTTGCTGATGGTGTGCAGCCAGGGGATCAGGGTGGATTTTAATGTGCCTGTAATAATCCTCATTGACTCATTCAGGTGTATTTCCAGCTTTCTCGTGTGGGCACTATGTTGCCACACTGGAGCACAGCATTCGGCAACTGGGTACACCAGCATAAGTTCTGTAGTATGTAGAGTCGATGTGTTGGCACTCCTTGCTGTACCAGGTAGTTTCTTTACGATGTTGTTTCGGGTCTTTAGTTTTTGGCTTGTTTTTTCCAAGTGTTTTTTATACGTCAGAGAGTGATCTAGTGTGACATTAAGGTATTTAGGCTAGAAATTATGTCTAACCTTTTGTTGGCAGAAGCTCACATTCAATTGCTGGTTTGCAATTCTGTTGTTTAGATGGAATGCACAGACTTCTGTCTTTGTTGCATTTGGATGGAATCTCCATGCTTTGTAGTATGTGTTGAGAGTTTATAAATCTCTAGATGTCTCTAGCTTCTCCTTTCTCAAGTGTGCTGGTTTGTACAACTATGGCGAGGTTGTCAGCATGGATTAGATTAGATTAGATTAATACTAGTTCCATGGATAATGAATACGATATTTCGTAATGATGTGGAACGACTCAAATTTTCCAATACATGACATAATTAAGTTAATTTAACAACATACTTAAGTTAATATAACAACTTTTTTATTTTTTGTGTTTATTTATTTATTTATTTTATTTTAAAATTTTTTTTTTCTTAATTTATATCTAAGAATTCCTCTATGGAGTAGAAGGAGTTGTCATTCAGAAATTCTTT
Organism: Schistocerca nitens; assembly: GCF_023898315.1. Lineage (NCBI taxonomy): Eukaryota > Metazoa > Arthropoda > Insecta > Orthoptera > Acrididae > Schistocerca > Schistocerca nitens. The sequence continues at coordinate 602,240,650 of NC_064617.1, read as the reverse complement.
TAATTTCTTCTTAAATACTTGTTGGTTATCTGTCAGACTTTTGATACTATTTGGTAAGTGACCAAAGACTTTAGTGCCAGTATAATTCACCCCTTTCTGTGCCAAAGTTAGATTTAATCTTGAATAGTGAAGATCATCCTTTCTCCTAGTATTGTAGTTATGCACACTGCTTTTACTTTTGAATTGGGTTTGGTTGTTAATAACAAATTTCATAAGAGAGTATATATACTGAGAAGCTACTGTGAATATCCCTAGATCCTTAAATAAATGTCTGCAGGATGATCTTGGGTGGACTCCAGCTATTATTTTGATTACACATTTTTGTGCAATAAATACTTTATTCCTCAGTGATGAATTACCCCAAAATATGATGCCATATGAAAGCAATGAGTGAAAATAGGCGTAGTAAGCCAATTTACTAAGATGTTTATCACCAAAATTTGCAATGACCCTTATTGCATAAGTAGCTGAACTCAAACGTTTCAGCAGATCATCAATGTGTTTCTTCCAATTTAATCTCTCATCAATGGACACACCTAAAAATTTGGAATATTCTATCTTAGCTATATGCTTCTGATTAAGGTCTATATTTATTAATGGCGTCATACCATTCACTGTACAGAACTGTATGTACTGTGTCTTATCAAAATTCAGTGAGAGTCCATTTACAAGGAACCACTTAGTAATTTTCTGAAAGACAGTATTGACAATTTCATCAGTTAATTCTTGTTTGTCAGGTGTGATTACTATACTTGTATCATCAGCAAAGAGAACTAACTTTGCCTCTTCATGAATATAGAATGGCAAGTCATTAATATATATTAAGAACAACAAAGGACCCAAGACTGACCCTTGTGGAACCCCATTCTTGATAGTTCCCCAGTTTGAGGAATGTGCTGATCTGTGCATGTTATGAGAACTACATATTTCAACTTTCTGCACTCTTCCAGTTAGGTACGAATTAAACCATTTGTGCACTATCCCACTCATGCCACAATACTTGAGCTTGTCTAGCAGAATTTCATGATTTACACAATCAAAAGCCTTTGAGAGATCACAAAAAATCCCAATGGGTGGTGTTCGGTTATTCAGATCATTCAAAATTTGATTGGTGAAAGCATATATGGCATTTTCTGTTGAAAAACCTTTCTGGAAACCAAACTGACATTTTGATAGTACTTCATTTTTACAGATATGTGAAGCTACTCTTGAATACATTACTTTCTCAAAAATTTTGGATAAAGCTGTTAGAAGGGAGATTGGACGGTAATTGTTGACATCAGATCTCTCCCCCTTTTTATGCAAAGGTATAACAATAGCATATTTCAGTCTATCAGGGAAAATGCCCTGTTCCAGGGAGCTATTACACAGGTGGCTGAGAATCTTACTTATCTGTTGAGAACAAGCTTTTAGTATTTTGCTGGAAATGCCATGTGAGTTTTTGCTTTTAAGCAAGTTTATTATTTTTCTAATTTCAGAGGGAGAAGTGGGTGAGATTTCAATTGTATCAAATTGCATAGGTATGGCCTCTTCCATTAACAGCCTAGTATCTTCTAATGAACACCTGGATCCTACTATATCCACAACATGTAGAAAATGATTATTAAAAATATTTTCAACTTCTGACTTTTTGTTCGTAAAGTTTTCATTCACTTTAATGGTAATACTGTCTTCCTCTGCTCTTGGTTGACCAGTTTCTCTTTTAATAATATTCCAAATTGTTTTAATTTTATTATCAGAGTTGCTGATTTCAGACATGATACACATACTCCTGGATTTTTTAATAACTTTTCTTAATATAACACAGTAGTTTTTATAATGTTTGATAGTTTCTGGGTCACTACTCTTTCTTGCTGTCAGATACATTTCCCTTTTCCGGTTACAAGATATTTTTATACCCTTAGTAAGCCATGGTTTGTTACAAGGTTTCTTATGAGTATATTTAACTATTTTCTTGGGGAAGCAGTTTTCAAATGCATTTACAAAAATGTCATGAAATAAATTATATTTTAAATTGGCATCAGGTTCACGGTACACCTCATCCCAGTCTAACTGCTGTAGGCTTTCCCTGAAATTTGCAATTGTTAAATCGTTGACTGAATGTACTACTTTGGAGGACTGTTTAGTATTGCTGAATGGAGCTATGTCATATATTGTAACTAGCTGTGCACCATGATCAGAAAGACCATTCTCAACAGGCTGAGCATTTATCTGGTTAAACTTATCTTGGTCTATAAAGAAGTTATCCATCAGTGAGCTGCTATCCTTTACCACCCGAGTAGGAAAATCAATAACGGGTGTCAAATCGAAAGAACCGAGTAATACTTCAAGGTCATTTTTCCTATTACCCTCTTTCAGAGAATCTACATTGAAGTCCCCACAAATAATAATATGCTTCCCCCTGTCTGACAGATAGCACAACAAGGAGTCCAAATTTTTCAGAAATAGATGAAAATTTCCTGATGGGGACCTATATACAGTTACAATTATAAATGTGCCTTTCTTTAATTTAAGCTCACAGGCACATGCTTCGATATGTTTCTCTACACAAAACTTTATTGTTTCTATACTTTTTGCACAATGATAACTTTTGACATATATGGCAACTCCTCCATTCTCCATATTTTCTCTCATTACATGTGCAGAGAGCTTATATCCACTTACATTTACCTTTCCCATATCAGTAACAATGTGATGCTCAGACAGGCATAGTATATCTATTTCATCCTCAGCTTCTAAATCTTCTAAACAAACCAGAAGCTCATCTACTTTATTCTTTAAACTCCCAATATTTTGATGAAATATACTTACATTATTTTTAATTATACTTTTATGAGAACCTTTCCTTATTCTAACATTTGCAGTACTCTCCTGTCTGAGTTTCTCATTGTGCTTAGGCCTAGTTCCTATACCAGTGGTCACATGGTGTTCAGAGAGGCAGATTATGTCAACTGGGTTGGGTGACTTTAATTCATCAATGCAATTACCTAGGACTGAGATACAACTTGGTGGAGATAAAATTTCTGGTGATTGGTGAAAATTTATAATTGACAGCTGTGATTGGCGATCCAATGTGCTAGAATTGTGCTGTTTAATTTCTTTCCTAAACTGAAGATTTGTTTCAATCCTGACCTCTCGTAGAACTTGACATCTTTCTGTCTTACCTATCCTAAAAAAGATGCTGCTCCAACACCTGTAACCACTGGTATTTTACCATTCACGGCAGTACCTCTCCCCCTTAAATTTCCTGCTATTACCCCAGCCAGTTTCCCCTTCCCTTTCCTGTTGAGATGTAGGCCATGCCTGGTAGAGTCCCACCTACTGAGAGAATCAACAGGAACCACACCAATATGAGCCCCCGCACCCGACCCAAGCAGCCGTTCCAACTCCAAATTAACTCTCCCAACAGAAGAGTTCAAATGAGGCCGGTCATAGCGTCTCAGGACAGATACAAATTCAACATTGGTGTGTCTCAATGCCGACGCAATCTTTACCAGGTCACACTCTATACTGTACCCAGGATCTCTGTCGATGCTGTTCCCTGGCGCTCCCACAATAACCACGCTGTCTTCCCTGGTAAATCCTTTACAGAGTGAACCTAAATCCTCTGTCACCTGATCCAGACTAGCATTTGGTTTGAAAAAATTTGTGACCTGGTATTCTGGTCCTAATTCCTCCTGCAGAAGTTGGCCTACACCTCTGGCATGAGAACTGCCTAACAACAAAACTTTCTTCCTTTTCAATGACTTTCCTACATTCTTTTTCAATTTCCTATTGAAAGTTTGTTGTGTCCTGTCTACACCTACCTCTGCTTGAGGCTCATCAGTTTCTAACTGAAGCAACAGGTCAAACTTATTTTTGACATTCACCACAAAACTGTCAGACTTAGTTCTAGGCCTGTTCTTTCTGCTACCTGTTGCCACTTCCCACCTCTCTTTGCCCTTCTCCCTCCTTAACCTGTCCAGATCTTCCCTAGCTTGATCTAGCTCAGCCTGAAGGGCAGCAATTTTCCCCTCCTGTTCCACTATCTTCCTATCTCTGCTACAAATCCTACATAACCACTGATGAGCCTGATCCACTTTCCTAACACCCACGCCACTGCAGTCCCCCCCCCCCCCCCCCCCCCCAGTGAAAAAAACTACTGCATCCATCACACCAAACCCCGGAACTAACAATTCTACTGCAAGTCAGGCACTTCTCACTCATGGCAAAAATAATACTTTAGCTAGAATAAATCAATTAAATTACCGAAAAAAAAAAAAAAAAAACGTTACAAGAATTAAGCCTATTCGCAAATGTATATAAGCAAGTTTCTGATTTAAAATTCCGCTGTTTTTCTGAGATCTGTATTAAAACAATGAAGGTATATGCTATTTATTATATATTTCACTCGATGGAATGAAAAAAAGGACAATTAAACGAGATACTTTAACTTTGATTCTCCAAAAACGTTTCGAGAATTAGGCCTATAAACAAATGTATATAAGCAAGTTTCTGATGTAAAGTTACGCTGTTTTTCTGAAATCTGTATTAAAACAATGAAGTTATACGCTATTTACGGTAGTTTACTTATTTGTTACCGAGAAACTAGTTAAATTACCGTGAAACAAGAAACAAACATGTTTACAAAATTTAAGCCTAAGCCCGACTTCGCGAAGTTACGATCTTTTCGTGTTTTCTGAAAAAATACACAAAGAAACGTCAAACCTTTAACGGCAAGACTAAACGATACACTAATGCACGTATTTAATTTGTTGTCGGCGTTAAACTAAATTATATTCCTCTCTAAATCACTTAACTTTCTGGAAATGGTTTCTGGCGTCACTTACTCGGCGGCCATCTTGGCGGCCAACTTTGCACTAGCAATGTTTTGCATGTGACTGGTGTACAGATTGAAAAGCAGGGCTGCTAGGATGGACCCTTGGGGGAGCCAATTTTTCAAGATAAATGACTTGCTCTGTTTTTGTCCACCGCTAACCTTGAAGTAATGGTTGGTTAACATATTTCCCACAAGTGTCATCAGTTTCTTACTTGGGACATGCTTTTTTAACTTCAGCAGGAGTCTATCTAGCCACAAAGTGTCATATGCTGTTGACAGATCAACAAAGGCCACTGATGTCTTTAGTTTTTTTTTGAAATCCAGCCTCATTGTAGGATGTCAAGGGTAGGACCTGCTCACAGCTATTCCTCTTGCTTCTGAACCCAGCCTGATACGTTGGGGTTATGTTGTTCATAATTCCTTGTATTCTGTTATGGATGAGTCTTTCCTGTAGTTTGAAGCACACGCTCAGCAGTGCAATTGGCTGGTAACTTGAGAGGTCATGTACTAGCTTTCCAGATTTCAGGATTATTAATGTGTGTGCGATCTTGAACTGTTGAGGCACCCTCCCGGTCTTGTGTATCATTGTATAACTTCTTCAGCCAAGTTCTTCCATGTTCCCCTATGTGTTTTATAAATTCAGGGAATATGCTGTCCAGTCCTGCATATGTTCTCATTTTTAATGTTTTGATGGCCTCATTTATATCTATTTCAGAAAAGATGTCTGATAGTGTGGGGTTATCATGCCTATTGACATCATGCAGTTCGTTCTTTACTTTTTCTTTCATGGTTGTGTCTACAGGGACCTTCTCAGCTCTTGATTTTATGTGTAGTGCCAGTTCTGATGTCATTATCTTTGGTTGCTGATTGCAGACGTTGTTTGCAGTACCAAGTTTTTTTTAATAATCCCCATGCCTTTCTGCTTGAATGAGTGAAATTTAAACTAGATGTCAGGCCCATCCATTTCTGCTTTCTTGCATCATTTAGCTGTTCTAGTATTATTTTACCAGTATCAGGGTTTTCAGTTTGTTGGTATTCTGCATACAAGTTTTCTATTGTGTTGTCCCAGCAAGGGATGTATTGTTTCCTGAGCCCTTAGGGTATGTTACATTTGGCTGCACCAATTATGACTCTCACAAATCTTTTGTAGTTGTCTGCTTTTGGGGCTACCCAGCGGAGATTGCTGTCAGCTTCCCATGTATACAGATCCCAGTTAGCTTTCTTAAAATTCCATCTTGGCTTGTTAATGGAACTTATTATTCCTTGTTATCCTTTGGGATAAACCTCATTTAATTTGCAACAATTTGATGTAATATAGTTTGAAAAAATTTGAATAATTCCGTAAAATTTCACTGAGTAATATATTCAGCTCTCTCAATATATAATTATTTGGGCAACAGCACATAACTGATTCTTAGATGAAAGCAATCCTAAATGATTGTAGTTTCTGTGCTTATCCAATCACTAATGGTCACTACTGATAGGACAACAGTGAACATGCAGGGGGTTCACTTGTCAGCAAGTAGCCAGTGAGCTCGCAATTTAACATAGCTGTTTCACTGAGTGAGATGGCGTAATGGTTAGCACACTGGCCTCGCCTTAAGAGAGGATGATAGTTCAAACTCATGTCCAGCCATCCTGATTTAGATTTTCCGTGGTTTTCCTGAATCACTTCCGCCAAATGCCAGGATCATTCCTTTGAAAGGGCATGGCCAGTTTCCTTCCCCTTCCTTTACATAAAATATCTAAACTGTCACAACTTGACTCCTCACTTTTAAGAGTAGGTAAATAATTAATCATGTAATGCTGTTATTCCCAAGTAATTAAATAAATTTGGCAGTGGTAGCAGATAGTTGATCCATATCTTACCACATATAGCATTTTTTTTCCATTTGCCTTTACAAATGTCTGCTTGTGTCTGTATATGTGCGGATGGATATATGTGTGTGTGTGTGTGTGTGTGTGTGTGTGTGTGAGAGAGAGAGAGAGAGAGAGAGAGAGAGAGAGAGAGAGAGAGAGTATACCTGTCCCTTTCTTCCCCCTAAGGTAAGTCTTTCCGCTCCCGGGATTGGAATGACTCCTTACCCTCTCCCTTAAAATCCACATCCTTTCGTCTTTCCCTCTCCTTCCCTCTTTCCTGATGAAGCAACCGTGGGTTGCGAAAGCTTGAATTTTGTGTGTGTGTTTGTGTTTATTTGTGTGTCTATCAACATACCAATGCTTTCATTTGGCAAGTTACATCATCTTATATATATATATATATATATATATATATATATATATATATATATATATATATATATATAAGATGATGTGACTTACCAAACGAAAACGCTGGCAGGTCGATAGACACACAAACATACACACAAAATTCAAGCTTTCGCAACCAACAGTTGCTTCATCAGGAAAGAGGGAAGGAGAGGGAAAGACGGAAGGATGTGGATTTTAAGGGAGAGGGTAAGGAGTCATTCCAATCCCAGGAGCGGAAAGACTTACCTTAGGGGGAAAAAAGGACAGGTATACACACACACATACCCATCTGCACATACACAGACACAAGGTTTTTTAAGAAGGATTGAGAGGCAAGGCTGGAAGTGAGAAATTCCTGGAAGGTTTGGAGAGGGTGATTTTGAGGAAGAGGAGGTGGGTCCCTCTGTGACGGAGGACGGAACTGTTCCAGGCAGGGTTCAATTTGGATAGTGTCTTGGGGAGTTGGATCATTAGGAGTAGGATTACGATCATTTTTCTTCATGGCAAAGTGATATTTCCAGCAGAGAGTACGAGTGTAGGACAGTAAATCTTTGACGAGGGCTGTTTGGTTGAATCTGGGAGTGGGGCTGAAGGTGAGGCCTTTGGATAGGACAGAGGTTTCGGATTGGGAGAGAGGTTTGGAGGAAAGGTTAACTACTGAATTAGGGTGTTGTGGTTCCAGATTGTGTTGATTGGAATTTTGAGGTTTTGGAGGGAGTGGAGCTGGAAGTGGGAGATTGAGTAGATAGGAGAGACTGGGTTTGTGTGCAATGAGAGGAGGTTGAGGTTTGCTGGAAAGGTTGTGAAGGGTGAGTGAGTTGCCTTTCCGGAGGTGGGAAACCAGCAGATTGGATAGTTTATTGAGGTGGAGGGTGACATGCTGTTCTAATTTGCGGTTGCCCTGTAGGAGGATGCTCTGAACAGCTAGTGTGGATGTGGGAGAGGAAGGATTAAGGACTTTTATTAAGGATAGGAGTTGACAGGTGTGTTCATTGGCTAAGTTGATGTGTAGGTGAAGGATTAGGCGGGTGAGGGCTATGGATTGTTCAGTTTGGAACTGGTATAGGGACTTATGTAAAGAAGGGTTGTAGCCAGAGATGGGAACTTTTAAGTGTGAGGCCTTTGGGGGTAATGCCAAATGTTAGACAAGCCTGAGAAAATAGAATATGGGAGCGTAATCTGGCTAGGGCGAAGGCATGTTTGTGGAGGGAATGTAAATAAATCTTAATGGGGTCGTTGTGGGGGTGTTGTGAGGGTGACATGGTATTAGAAGGTGGAAAGTGTAACATGAGGCTGAAATGAAAATGAAAATAAAAATTATGGGGAGAAATAAAGGTGAACTAGAAAGCAACTGGAGATCTGGTGTGAAAAAAGGCGAAAAACTGTTGGTTAAAGCTGAGCTATGTTGATCCTGTGGTGAACTTGGGTTGGTAGACAACGATGTGTACAAAGGTTAGGTGGTTGTGTTGCCGCCAAAACACGTTAAAGGACAGAGAAATTTGGGAAAATTTCGAAACAACTACGTGTAAATGTATTAAAAGGAGTGGTGTTGTGGTGGCAGATTATGAAAAAGGGGATAACAATTGTCTGATGAAGAAATAATGACGTTAAAACCTGTGAGAAGCGGCTAAAAATGATCAGTGATGTGGGAAAAACGGAAATGGAAATAAAGCGAAAGTTATTAGAACTAGCTGAAATGGTTGATTAATAGATGAAAGCAATTGTTTGTGAACTAGAGACGGTGGATTTTATATCAGCGGTAGTGTTGAAAGCAGAAAAAAAATTTTTTTTTGGTTATGGTTTGGAAGTGGGTTACGTATTATTGAGTATATATAGGCGGGATAAAATTGTATAGTAGATTACGGTAAAAAGGAGAAGGTGAATACAAAGTGAAACTACTGGCAAAAACAGAAAGAGAAAATAAAACCCCAGAAAAGGTTTCGAAATGAAACAGTGACAATAACAAACGTAATTGTTGGGTTCAAATTAATGATATGTATATAATAGAGGGAAACATTCCACGTGGGAAAAATGTATCTAAAAACAAAGATGATGTGACTTACCAAACGAAAGCGCTGGCAGGTCGATAGACACACAAACAAACACAAACATACACACAAAATTCAAGCTTTCGCAACCAACAGTTGCTTCATCAGGAAAGAGGGAAGGAGAGGGAAGGACGAAAGGATGTGGGTTGTAAGGGAGAGGGTAAGGAGTCATTCCAATCCCGGGAGCGGAAAGACTTACCTTAGGGGGAAAAAAGGACAGGTATACACTCGCACACACACAGACATATCCATCCGCACAGACACAAGCAGACATTTGTAAAGGCAAATCATTGATTTACATAATGCAGAAGAACCTGCTTCAATCAAAAGAAATAGATAACAAGACTCCTCTAATACTTGTATGGGTAAATTACAATCTAGAATGTCCACTTTATAAGTGATTAACCTGATTATTTATTTATGCCAATTTTATGCTGCATAAATTCCCTAATCGAGTAAAAACTATTTTTTAATAAATATTCTTTAAGGAATGCTTTAAATTTACAGAGTTCCTTTATGTTTTTGATTTCTTTTGGCAATTTATTATATATCTTGACACCTTGGTAAAACATGGTGGCTTGGGTTTTAGTTTTATTCATTCTGTCTAGGTACAAGCAAGACTATTTATGGTTTGGTGATCGTGTATGCAGCTGTTTGCTAAATATTGCTCAATATTTTTGTGAATAAAAACTGTAGTTTGTGAGATATATTCACTTGGGATTGTCAGAATACCCCATTTTTTAAACAGCTCACTGCAGTGTGCTCTTTTGTGACTCTTGCTCATTATTCTGATAACTCGTTTTTGCAATCTGAACACATATTTCACATTTTGGGCATTTGCATGCCAGAATGTTATACCATAACTTATTATGGAATGTATGTGTGCAAAGTATGTCATTCTCTGGCATGAATATTGCACGCAGTGACTAATATTCGTAAGGCATAGCATGCTGTGCTAATTTTTTTTTCCCAAGCATCCTAATATGTTCATCCCATTCTAATTGTTGATCAACATACATACCCAAAAAATTTGTGCTGGCTACACACTCTGTGGTTTCATTTTGAACTTTAAATTTTCTCATATTCAGTTTTTTCTTTATATAGAAGTTTATGTTATTACTCTTTTTCACATTAAGGGTTACTTTGTTGTTATTTGACCATTTGTGAACTGCCATAAGTGTCTTTTCAGCTTTTACATTTAACATTTCTGGAGTCCTGTCTGTAATTATTTTATTGCGGTCATCAGCAAATAACACTGTTTCAACTTGCGTTACCCACTGTGGGAAGTCATTAATATAAATGAGAAATAGTACTGGGCCTAACACACTCCCCTGAGGTACTCCAATGTTCAAATATTCTTCATCTGAAAGATGTTTCACTAAATAATTTGAGCTACTTGAAATCTGAGATATCTCCACCCTCTGCACTCTGTCCACAAGGTAAGATCTAAACCATTTCTTTAGAACCCCCCTGATTCCTAGCGCTTCAAGGTTACCTAGTAGTATTTCATGGTCAACTGTATCAAATGCTTTATTGAGATCTAGGAAAATACCTGTTACTTGTTCTCCTTTATCTAGGGCTTCTAGAAATACTCTTGTAAATTTTTCTATAGCTGCTTCTGTTCTCTTTCCAGTCCTGAAACCAAACTGTTCTTTGCATAGGAGTTGGTATTTATTTAAGTTGTCCATAAGTCTGTTTTCATAATACTTTCCATTATTTTTGAAAAAGAAGACAGCAATGAAACTGGTCTGTAATTCTCTCTGTTTTCTGTATCACCTTTTTTGTGCATGGGAAGAGTTTTTGCGTGCTTTAGATAATTAGGGAAGCAACCTGATGAGAATGACTCATTTATAATGTCTGCTAAGGGTTCTTTTATGCTGCTAATGCAGTCTTTTAGTATACACATTGGAACTGCATCAAAACCTGTGGATGATTTACTCTTGAATTTATATACAATGCTACTGATTTCCCCTCCATTGGTGGGTAGCAGTAGCATTGTGTGAGATAGATTATATTATTAGCAATATATTATATTATTAGTGATTCTGAAGGCTCACAGAACTTAAGAGTATTTTGTATATAACTAAATATCAGTCACAAGCAGTAATGGTTGTTAAAAATCTCCTATCTTTATGATGTACTCGAGAGCTAAAATAAGTACTGATGGTCACACTAGTTCAAAATTTCTGCAATTTCATACTACATAGAGACACTGTGTTGATGTGGTGTTGTGTCACAGCTGATTTTTGGGCTGTAAGTGCCAGGTGTGTCTATACTGTTCCATGGATCTTTTCAAGTACTGTGAGAGTTATCTGCCCCAGTGTTTGAAAGGCTACATTTGCAGGGGATCTTGTAAACACCAGTCTGCAGAGCCAGCAAGTCATCTTTGATGGAATCCAAAAGTGCTACTGTCTTTGGTGAAGGGTGAAAAATTACTTTATCTTTGTGATTGGTGGGGATACAATCTACTTTTAATGGCAGGTTTCACACATATATGGCAGGAAAGGGATGGGTTTAAATCTCTGTCTTCTTCATAATTAATTATGTCCACCTTAAGTTTTATTCATAGCATCATGAGCATCTATTGTGGAGAATGCCCATTTGCTTCAGAAACTCTCTTAAAATGTAGAAGTTCATCCTGAACTGTTCTTGACAGCAATGTTATGTGCCCAGTGAACCAAAGTTCTGAGGACACTCATCGTGTGGAAAGGCTAGTGCCAATTCTATGCATGTAAATATAAGTCTATGTGAGACAGTTTCAGATAAACTTCATGTCCCAAAGCGTCATCATCACTGAAAAGAACCAAAACATCCAAAAATGGAAGGCATCCCTCCTTTTTTATTTCCATTTTAAACTGAATTTTTCATTGATGAAATTTAGATGGTTTCAGAATTGTAATTTATCCTCATTATGTGACATCATTACTAATATGTCATCAACATATCTCAAAAATACTGTGGGATTCAAAGAAGCAGATTGCAGTGGCTTATCTCGGAAGTCCATCATAAACAAATTGGTCCCCAAGGGGGACAGTTGATTACCCATGGTGACACCATCACTCTATGTCATTATTAAATTCACTACAATGCAGCTAATAGTGATTCATGAATATCTCAGCTTGGATTGACCCCATAGCCACAGATTCAATTCTGCATACATTTTTCTACCAATTAAAGTCTCTAGCATTTGTGTATCTGTTTTTTAAAACAACAGATGTTGAGTTTTTGGGGCAGCAGTCTAAAATTTAATGGATGAATAATTATGCCAAAAAGACCTGAAGATGCCATTAAGTAGAATATGATTTGTTTTATTACAGTCTGTGAAGATGTGTTGATAAGAAAACTACCAATCTAGATGTAATATTACAAGTTTGTATGCCTATTTTCTGTACATATTTGTATGTAAAATTTTATACAGTCTTTTATTTCAACAACTCCTGCATCATGAGTGATAAAATGAGCACTAAAAAAATAAATGATTAAATATATAAATACACCCTACGTAGATAAGTAGATACAGCATGAATTTTGCATGGCACTTGCAAGTGTTTGAAAATGCACAATATACCATGATACAAACAAGCCTTGATACAATCAATAAAAAGTTTTGTGAATATGACACCAATAGTGTAATACCAGTTTAGAATCTAGAATTTTGATTGGGGCTAACCTGGCTTACACAGTCGTACCCAGTGAAAAATCTGGAAGAGTTATATACATAAATAAATGAATGAAATATACAGGGTATCCCAGGGGGGATGGCCAATATACAGGGATTTGACAGGAATATTCATTCAATGCTAAAAGTATGGTAAACATGGGCTCAAAAATGCATGCCTTAAGATGTGTGAGCACTACTTCATCCTTGACTCTGTGAAACAAATTTCTTCTATGACAAGCTCTTTGTTTTCAATGTTTTGAGAGGAGGTAGTATGGACCAAAACAAGAAAAAAAATTATCTAGTAAATATGAGCTCTAAAGTGCATACCTTAAGAGTGATAATCACTTGTTCGTCTTCACTACTGTGGAACGCTGCTCTTCTACTGGGCAGGTACACATTTTAGAGTGCATGTTTACTAGAAATTTTTTTTCTTGTTTTGTTCCATACTACCTCCTTCCAAAATAAGGAACGTGAAGAGTTTGCTGTAAAAGAGATTTCTTTCACAGTATGAAAGATGATGTAGTACTCGCAGCACTTATGGTATGCATTATAGAGTCCATTTTTTACTGGACTCTTTTGCTTTGAATGATTGTTCCTGTCCTGTCCCTGAAAATTGACCATTACTCCTGGGACACCTTGTATTTAACTAAATTTGTGGCTACTTCTGCACTAGTGTTCTAAAGATGAACATTTCAGTGGTAATTTATCACAGACAAAATAATGAAAATCATGAAGCACCATCAAACTGCAAGGATATTGTTCCCAATAACATTTGATGATTTAAAAGTATCATATACAGTTCAAAAGAAGATGCCACATTTGTAATCATTGTAAAAGATGAAAATGGCCTTTATTTTCTGCATTAATGTCAAAAAGGCATTAATTTTTCAGCAAGTAACTTTTTCAGTCAGTTGGCATATTAGGTAGAATTATTGACATAAAACAAAATTCACTTTGAAAGTACATAATCTTAAATGGGTGCTTGATAACACTTTATGTTTTCACAGAGATTGTATATGAGATAAATTGACAGAGACTCCCATTTCATCACATAATAAAAGAGGAAAAGGTGAAATCAATTAGGTTCATCAGTACATTAATGAAATAGCAAATAAAGTGGTATGCCTTCATAGCTGAGTGGTCAGTGCGTATTTAGCCATTTGAAGGGCTAAGATCCAGTTCTTGGCACTGTGAAGGGTTTAATTTTTTTTCTTTTTATTTGGAGAATTACAACAGGATACAATCCCTCCTATGAGTTCAAGGGAGCAGCCACTTTAAGAAAAATAGTGACTGTACTCTGAAAAAGCTGACGTAAGTTATTAGCTTATCAGTGTCATAACCATGTGTTCATCTGTACTGACTCCCAATGCCATCATAGGCATACAGTGACACAGAGTTCAGGCAACATCTTGTGGTTCTCTGAGCCTATCGATATAGCTTTTATTTCTGGCTGAGAGTAATTTATATATCATTATTGTTAACATATTTAGTACAAATGTACTGTCTTAACATTTCAGATAACATTAACTTCCATGTACTTCACTTTCTTGCAGTTATTAATTACAAAATATTTTTTTCATTATTGTCTGTATTTTTTTCCTGATTTGACAACCTTATGTTACAGAAACAAACATGTCCCATCTGTGGACAGATCATTCATTATGAAAGAGAACCAACCCAGTTATGGTGCATTACCTTCAGGTGAAAAGCAGCAAATGCAGCCACGCAAAAAACTAAGTGCTAAAGAACACTATCTCTCAGTGGCACGCTACGTAGCAGGACAGAGCACTAATGTTTCAAGGTAAGTTTGTTATCTAAACTTGGAATACCATTTTTAAACAAAGTTCATTGTGATTGCCTTTAATGTGATACACCAACAAGTTGTGACACACTTAAATACCTTGTGTACTGTGAATTTTGCAATGACTAGACATAATTACTGCTGAATATGTTTCATCAACATTCGAGTTAGCATAAGGAGTTAACAGCTGGTAATTCAATTTATATACTAATGAATTTGTTTATCTGTAGTACCTTCTCCACTTGTCCATTTCCATTTGTTTGTCTTTTCTATTCACACTGGATGATCTGCTGTCAATGGTTCAGGACTGGTCAGCCCAGCTATTTCTTCTTCTTCATCATCATCATCATCATCATCTCCATCTTCCGTGTTATTTGAGGTAAAAGGTTAGCATAGCACCTTGGAAACATAATTTATGAAACTCTTGAAACAGCAGCAGCAACAGCTGAAACTGCAGCAGCAGTTCCAGCAGCAGTTTCAACAACAGCGACAACAACATCAGCAGGAAAAGAGTAACTCCATCAAGAAGTTCAGCTTCTGAAGGATCAGCTGCAGATGCCGGGTACCCCTTCAATACAGGCAGTGGACACTTCCCAGACAGATACCCATATTTCCACCATTTAGTGTTAGGACACACATTACCAGCAGCTGAAACAGCAAGTCATCTCCTTTCAGGTCTTTGATGGCAGTTTTCAATGCCTCCTATCCTGTCGCTTGTTGCTTTCAAACCATTATTTGCAAAGATTCGATGTGGTCACATTGTGACTCAAATTTTATATGTACCTCAAACAACCAGGTCAGTCATATCTGTGGTGTCACCGCTAGACACCACACTTGCTAGGTGGTAGATTAAATCGGCCGCGGTCCTGTAGTACATGTCGGACCCGCGTGTCGCCACTGTGTAATCGCAATCCTAGCGCCACCACATGGCAGGTCACAAGACACGGACTAGACCTCGCCCCAGTTGTACGGACGACATAGCTTGCGACCAGACGTACCAAGTCTTCCTCTCATTTGCCGAGAGACAGATAGAATAGCCTTCAGCTTAGTCCATAGCTACTACCTAGCAAGGCGCCATTTGTATCAGTGCTTATAGCTTACTACTATTCAAGAGATGTATTCCAACAAGAGAATAAAAGTTAAGTAACATCTACGTACTTTTCTTCTTATTCATTAATAAGTCTCATGTTCCAGAACTTCAAGCCCGTCTGCGTTAGTTTAGCGTGCACCTATCTACCTCATTGTGTCTGTGCTGTATGAGCTAGACACAACAATATCAATGCAGGATGACTGCTTTACAAGCATTAATGTGCCAATGTGATTTCACTTGTGTGAACCTAGCATGAAAACCCTCATACACAAACTTTTTAACTAGGGACACAGTTGTCGAAATGGCTCCACATCCAGCAGGGCATGCCAGCCCTCAATCTAGACAAGCTATCATTGGAAGGTATTTTGACAATTGCACATTCTGTAGAAATTGCAAAGGGAGCAAATGAGTGTCTTATGGCCCAACTGCAAGTAGCATGTTCCAGGTGTCACATCACCCCAGGAGCGTGAAATACCCTTAACCAGTTCCAAGATGGCAATGTCATGATTCATCAATATCAGATGTATCAATAGCATTATACCTTATTGGTGTATGCAGTGAGCACACAGACATGCAGAGTGTCTGGATCACGAGTGTGCTGCACCAGTTGTGGAGAAGATGGACATCTCTGCAGAATTTGTTGTAAACCACCAGGACAATCATATCAGGTTTCAGGCATGCATCAAATGATGATGCATAAGCTTCAGACTAAAACGTAACTATTCTTTGGTTAAACATTTATATGGGGGTTTGTGTACTCATCATTTCTGACGATCAGTCGCAGCTGAAGTCCTAAGTTTTCAGTAACTGTAACATTTTACTTCGGAAAAGTTAAATATAAAATTCATCTTGTATTATGTTTTAACATATTTGTTATACTTTCAAAACAAAATCAAAGCATTATTTCAAAGGCAAACAATACTTACAATACAAAAGGAGCAGCTACATGTTCACTGCTCAAAAACCAAAACCAGACTGACTTCCATATGCCAATATGGCTACCCCTATATATATATATATATAATCTAAACAATCCCGAACAATCCTTTTTTGATTAATTAACAATTAAAATTGACATATAGAAACTGAAAATACATATATTAATGTATGACTGCTCCAGAAAAGTAAGTACACTACAATATCAGTACATGTCTGTTATTTTATTTGAGAATAACTTCTCTAATACATAATTACAATAATACATTTACATTTTTTATTAATTACTAGAGGCTCCCTTCATGGAAAATGTTCCTTTCATTTACAGAGCTTCTACACTTTTAAATATAATGTAGTAATTTTTTTTTTTTTTGTATAAATTTATTCAGGCATACATTACATATTCCGACCCGTTTTATTTACATGAGTGATCCCGAATTAATTTGGAGAATGTATGTGTTAAGTGGGTCTTAATGGGTTGTTACGTTTCAAGGCACTAGTTCCCCCAGATGACCCTTTAGTTAACAAGCTATTTATAAACCTCACAATGGGCAACAAAGATGTCTGTTCCCAGTTGGATGCAGGGGCTACAATGTCTTTGGTAAACCTCCAATTGTATGCTTGTCTAGGTTCCACAGAGTTAGCCTCACCCTGATGTAAGTTCACCTACATCTACATCTACATACATCCTCCACAATCCACCATACGGTGCATGGCGGAGGGTACCTCGTACCACAACTACCATCTTCTCTCCCTGTTCCACTCCCAAACAGAACGAGGGAAAAATGACTGCCTATATGCTTCTGTACGAGCCATAATCTCTCTTATCTTATCTTTGGGGTCTTTTCATGAAATATAAGTTGGCGGCAGTAAAATTGTACTGCAGTCAGCCTCAAATGCTGGTTCTCTAAATTTCCTCAGTAGCGATTCATGAAAAGAACGCCTCCTTTCCTCTAGAGACTCCCACATGATTTCCTGAAGCATTTCAGTAACACTCGCGTGATGATCAAACATACCAGTAACAAATCTAGCAGCCCGCCTCTGAATTGCTTCTATGTCCTCCCTCAATCCGACCTGATAGGGATCCCAAACACTCGAGCAGTACTCAAGAATAGGTCATATTAGTGTTTTATAAACGGTCTCCTTTACAGATGAACCACATCTTCCCAAAATTCTACCAATGAACCGAAGACGACTATCCACCTTCCCCACAACTGCCATTACATGCTTGTCCCACTTCATATCGCTCTGCAATGTTACACCGAAGTATTTAATCGACGTGACTGTGTCAAGCGCTACACTACTAATCGAGTATTCAAACATTATGGGATTCTTTTTCCTATTCATCTGCATTAATTTACATTTATCTATATTTAGAGTTAACTGCCATTCTTTACACCAATCACAAATCCTGTCCAAGTCATCTTGTATCCTCCTACAGTCACTCAACAATGACACCTTCCAGCACACCACAGCATCATCAGCAAACAGCCACACATTGCTATCCACCTTACCCAAAAGATCATTTATGTAGATAGAAAACAACAGCAGACCTACCACACTTCCCTGGGGCACTCCAGATGATACTCTCACCTCTGATCAACACTCACCATTGAGGACAAAATACTGGGTTCTATTACTTAAGAAGTCTTCGAGCCACTCACTTATTTGGGAACCAATCCCATATGCTCGTACCTTAGTTATTAGTCTGCAGTGGGGCACCAAGTCAAACGCTATCTGGAAGTCAAGGAATATGGCATCTGTCTGATACCCTTCATCCATGGTTCGCAAGATATCATGTGAAAAAAGGGCAAGTTGCGTTTCACAGGAATGATGCTTTCTAAAGCCGTGCTGATGCATGGACAGCATCTTCTCTGTCTCAAGGAAATTCTTTATATTCAAACTGAGAATATGTTCGAGAATCCTGCAAGAAACCGATGTTAAGGATATTGGTATATCATTTTGAGGATCTGTCCTTCTACCCTTCTTATATACAGGCATGACCTGCGCTTTTTGCAGTCACACGGGACTTTACATTGGGCAAGAGATTCATGATAAATGCAAGCTAAGTAAGGAGCCAATGCAGTAGAGTATTCTCTGTAAAACTGAATTGGAATCCCATCAGGTCCTGGCGATATATTTATTTTCAACCCATTCAGCTGCCTCTCAACCGCAGGGTTCAAATGGTTCAAATGGCTCTGAGCACTATGGGACTCAACTGCTGAGGTTATTAGTCCCCTAGAACTTAGAACTAGTTAAACCTAACTAACCTAAGGACATCACAAACATCCATGCCCGAGGCAGGATTCGAACCTGCGACCGTAGCGGACTTGCGGTTCCAGACTGCAGCGCCTTTAACCGCACGGCCACTTCGGCCGGCTCAACCGCAGGGATGTCTATCACTATGTCCTCCATATGGGAATCTGTACGAGACTCAAACGGCGGTATGTTTGTACGATCCTCCTGCGTGAAAGATTTGTCAAATGCTAAATTTAAAATTTCAACTTTCGTTTTGCTGTCTTCTGTTACCAGGCCAGACTGGTCAGTGAGTGACTGGATGCAAGCCTTCGACCCATCTACCGATTTTACATAAGACCAGAATTTCCTTGGGTTTTCAGCAAGATATTTTGCTAAGGTATGATGGTGGTAGTGGTTGTATGCTTCACGCATCGCTCTTTTTACAGCATCACAAATCTCTACTAACTTTTGCCTGCCTCATTCTCCTGATCTTTCTTGTACCACGAGTGCAACTGTCTTTGCTTCCTGAGCATTCTCCGAATTGCACTGTTAAATCACGGTTGGTCTTTTCTGTTCGTAACCCACTTTTTCGGCACGTGCTTGTCCAATGTATGATTTACAATGTGTTTAAAATGTGTCCATAATTCTTCCACGTCCATCATACCGGAAGTGAATGAATCAACTTCATTTACTAAGTGGGATGCTAACAACTGCTTATCTGCTCTTTCTAGTAAGAATACTCTCCTAGCCTTCTTGACCGACTTGTTAACTTTCGTAACCATAGTCGTAATGACAACATCATGATCACTAATTCCTGTCTCAACACTGACACCGTTGATGAGGGTCTGGTCTGTTCATGGCTACCAGATCTAAAATATTTCCATTACATGTTGGCTGTCGATTTAGCTGCTCAAGACAGTTTTCGGATAATGTGTTGATAGCATACAGTGACTGTATGTCAGCCGGGGTAAATTGACAGTTGCTGGAGCCTATAAGCAAGTCATGTGGCCGATAACGCTATTTGTCATCAATAGTCATTCAGCTGGAAACATTTTTGGACTTGATACCTTCTCACTGTTTGAATTCTCTATCACTGGTGAAGTTCAGGTTGTCTCTGACATGGTTCCATTCCAGGAAATGGATGACCTCTGTGCTGCATTCACATCTATATTTGAATGTGGAGTGGTGTGTGCCACAGATTTACAGGCTCGTATCTCCTTGTGAGCAGAACCTGTGCCCCATTTGTGCTGAACATGACCTATTCTGATCTTCTTATTGACAGCCATTAAACAGGAATGCAACCTACTCCAAAAAACTGGGGTGATTTAACCATTAAAGTACTTACTTGGTACACACCCCTAGAAGTAGTGAATAAACCCCATGGCTCCCTCTAGTATGCAGTGAGTGCGGGACCAGACACAGCCTTTGAGGAGGAGAAGGTTTTATGTTTCCACACAGATCCAGAAAGGAGATAGGTCTTGGAAGGATTTCCCATAAAGGTTGCACGAACTGCTGTGGGCACATGACGTGAACCGATTTTAGGACAGGTCATGCACATTTCGAAAAACAAAATTCAAGAGATCCAAACCTGGTCCCACATCTACCACTGTCTGTATCATGTTATCGTAATAGAAGCCGACTCAGGTACACACTGTGTCATCGTCCCAGGAATACTGCAGCCACAGGTTTTACAACTGCTTCATTGTGAACTATGGGGAATTTTATAGATGAAAGCCGAGAGAGATGATATGCTTACTGGCCAAGCTTAAAGAGGATCATGGAAACCATGGTGTATAGTATTTCAACTTGTGCCCGTCATCAGGCAGCACTGCCCCAACCTTGTGGTCCCACATCCTACCAATCTCGGGACCACATCCCTTAGGAATTTGCCGGCCCATTCTTGGGTCTGTATGGCTACTAGTCATGGATGCCCACACCATATACCCACATTTAGTAAGCATGACGTCCACCACAACAGAAGCTACAATAAATGCACCAGTTCACATTCTTGTCATTCATGGGCTTCCCCAAACAGTAGTAGCAGACAATGGGCCCCAGTTCACAGCAGTGGCTTTGAAACAATTCTGCTCATCAAAAGCATAAAACACGTTTTTAGTCTGCCATTGGATCCATCCGAATGGAGTGTATGTTATGGATATGTAAGCATGAAATGTTGAAAGCATTGGGGACCACCACAGCAACAGCAGTGCTCACACTGTGCCTGGGTACATATAAGGCCACCTTTCAACCATGACTGTAGATAAGTGGAGCTCCTCCATGGGAGACAACTGCAAACGTTTCCCCATCTCCTGGCCCCAAAGTCCCAGAAACTCTGGACTTTGCACTTTTGGCATTACCAACCAGGAACAGCAGTGTGGACCTGCTTGTTTGGAGCAAAAGACACATGGAAACCAGTAAAAACCCACAGACACCATTCATGTCTACCTGTGGCACCATCACCACCACCACTACCAGTGGTACACCATCGCCAGTCCTCCAACCTCACAGATATTACTTACATCCAAGACAACCCTTGGCAATACCATTAGACACTAACATGGAGATGGAGATCTCATGCAACCTCCACAACCACACCTGACAACGCCTACATCACCATGACCCAACATAATGCTAGATGCTCCTAGTTCCTCACATCTGACATGGGCTTTACTGCCAACCATACCACTGGTTCACCTTGTAATGGTCCGCCTAAGTCGTCGTTGATATCGCTAATTGCTGTAAACGCACTATTTCACTCCAATTTACGGAGCTTGTTAGCACTTGATGTTAGGTTGGCGCCATTACAATGTATTGTATTGTAGTAATCGCTGCTGCTTGCTGGATCGCTGCTGTGTCTCGATGCTGATGCTGGCTCTAAATCTGGTTGTCTAGAGTTAAAAAACATGAGGTCCCGTGTTTTTCATGTGATTTTGATGATAAAGAACGAGCGAAACCAACACATATGTAAATATCAAATATTTATTACTTTAGTGGCCATATTAATTCCACTGTCCACCAAAGACCATAACACAACACAAAGTAGTACTTCCTTTACATGTTCTTTGCCTTGTTTTGCCAAACAATAACACAGAAACACACTTCACCAAAGTGACATTCCGACTGCCCTGACTGCCTCCGACTGCTCTCTCGACCCTTCTCGCTGCTTGTATTTATAACATTGTCAAAGAACTACTAAAAAGAGATATAGTTTATAAGTCACATGTACATCTGTTATCATAATTTGTGCAGAAAAGTTGTTAATTTGCATCGAGTGACATAATTTAACATGTTATTAAAATGACAGACAGATTTGTTGACTTGACAGAATAATTCTTTGTTACAAAAAGGTCGTTTTTTAGAAGTTTGTCAATTGACTTCTCTAATTTGCATCAATAAGTAAGTAACGTGAATTATTAAGAATTACTTTGGTTTTCGTCTAAAATAGGATTGATTACGTGAATACTGAGTGAAAACGCTCCTAGTGAACAAATAGGTTTCACTGGGTGATTTTTGTTTAAGGAGATCCAAAATACCTATGTTGGCCACTATTTTTCGTACTTCATATTAATTATTTAAGATGAACTTAGTGTTTTTACATGATGACATTTGCTGTATCAGTGATCAAGTGATATTAACTTTTGTGTGGGTCAGTTATTCAGTATAATTTAATGGGTTGACTGTTTATGGAGACATGTTGTGCAATCATTGTTAACATACACAATAACTTTTCTATAATCATAAATACTCATTAAACTGGTTGAATTTGGAGGGTATCGCATACTTCGGGAAAGTAAAGCCTTTAATATGTTCCGTTACAATACCCCCCTCGGGTAATATCATTTACAGAATGTTAATGATATTAGCCGACTAGCACAAATGTGTCAATTACTATGCATAATGTGTATGTATACAACAACCGTTACACCGTTTCAAAATGACTTTTTCCTGAAAATATTTTAGTAGTGTTGTTTCAAATGCACTTTGTGTTATGTCAATCAGTATGACAGCATAATAAAAATATTTAGTAATACATGAAAGTAAAAAAAAAATGTTAATCTTTGCTCCCAGTGAGCCACATGGAAAATGATCAAAAACAGACACAAATGTATCACATGCGATGTTAAGATATATAAAAAATATATGTAAATTATTTCAAAGTCAGCTCTCATTGAGTCACAGAATAATCAAGATAATAGAAGGAACATAAATATATTACATAGATGGACAGGTCAGATGTCCATAGGAAAATATTGCAACTGTCTGCTCGTTTAGAGCCACATAAAGGAAATGAAAACAAAGAACATAATTATAAGTATGGACATGATATATAAACACAAACACTAGAGAAGTCACATGTATGAATATAATATGCATTTTAAAAAAAGGAAAATATTTAAAAAACTTGTCTCCCATTGAGACACATAGTCAAGATAGTACAAGAACATATTAATACCAAAATTGCACACTTAATTTGGTCACAACATAACACAAACATCAAACTTGGTGAACATCTGATTAGCTGTAGAAAATTGTACACAAATCTTATGCCTCAAAAAGAATAGTAACAAAATGATGGGTCTTGCACAACAATTTTTTCATTGTCTTTTATATTTGGTGCAAGTATGTCCCATATTCAACAATACAAAAAGAAAGTAATAAATGTTTGTCACCTTCTTGCCCATTGCAAGTAAAGAAGATATCACAATATTTAATATTCAATAGTGACAATGAAAATATAAAAACATTGTCTCAGATATCTGGAACTTCTCCAGGGTCTGTAGTGGTAGTTGCTATTTGACACACCCAGTAAAAATCTTTGCTGGTAAAACACTTTACGGAAAATGGGTAAGTAACTGTATTCAAACAGGGAAATGTGCTTAATCATGTTTATATGGTTTCAATTCAGTGATGTTTCTTAATCCAAATAACCTTCTTGATCTGGGGAAGATAAGTCTATACGCATTAGGATGTGGGCTTTCTTTTATTTCAAATGGACCAATGTAAATATCAAAAAACTTTTTAAGTTCAGCTGACAATAATTTTGATTTCTCTTGTGTCTTGATGAGTACAAGGTCCCCTGGTTTGAACTGCGTAGCTTTTCCTTTGGCTGCATGTCGCCTTTTTCTCAATTCCCCTTGTTTTTTCATGGTTTCCCGTACACAGTCTTCTCTTTCTTGGGGTGACATAATTTTGCAAGGTGGATACTCTATGTTTTCAGTGAAGAAACTAGCGGGGTATTGGTTGTACATTATTTCGTGTGGGGAAAATCCAGTGGAAGAGTGCTGTAAGCTGTTCATTATTTCTTCAAAACTATTTATGTACTCTAACCAATTAGTGTGGTTCTGGCTACAGTAGGTTCTGCACAGTCTTCCAATTTCTCTCATGTATCTCTCAGCCGGGTTGCTTGACGGGTGGTAAGCAGATATTAAGATGTGTTTAATTCCCGTGTCTTCAATAAAAGTTTTCCAGTATTTAGAGGTGAACTGAGACCCATTGTCTGAAAGTATTGCCTTAGGTTTTCCCACAGTGTTGAAATAATTACTTGTAATTTTTGAAACTATCTGTTTGCTGGTAGCTTTCCTTAAAGGATAAAGCTTTATAAATTTGGAGATGATGTCTACCATGACATAAATATAACTGTAACCCCCCCTTGTCTTGGGTAATGGTCCATAGATGTCAGTTGCAACGAGATCGAGTTTATTAGTGGGTAATATGTTCTGCATTATTCCCCTGGTTGTTTGGTTAGTCACTTTTACCCTCTGACATCTGTCACATGTTGATAACTTTTTCTTTACTCTTCTGCTAATGTTGTAAAAATAAATGTTCTCCTGTATTTTCTGAATACACTTAGTGGTGCCACAGTGGCCAAAGCTTTCATGTACATAAGTAATGAGCGTATCTATTTGTTGCTCAGGCCAACACAGTTTCCAATAGTCTAAATCCGGTTTAGGTCTTCTGAATAGTATCCCCTTGTGTACTTTATAATATGCTTCTACCTTTTCTCCCCCAGTTTTTCCTATGTAACTTTTGACTAGTTTCCAGTTCTCATCGTGGTTCTGAAACCTCCTAATGTCGTTACAGATTTTTTGTATTTCCTTTTCCTCTTTAATGCCCTTTAGATACATAATTTTGAAAATTCTCTCATCCTCCCCACTACTTCCCTCCAAATCACTTCCCAAAGGTAGTCTTGATAAAGCGTCTGCTACCACATTTTGTTTTCCCTGAATGTACCTCACTTCGTAATCAAACTGCTGGAGAAACATGGCCCATCTGGTGAGTCTGTTATGGTATAACCTGCACTCTTGGAGATAGCTTAATGCTTTGTGGTCTGTCTGTACTATTACTTTATGTCCCAAGAGGTAATTTCTAAATTTTGTAAAACCCCAATGTATAGCTAGTAATTCCTTTTCTGTCACTGTGTAGTGTTTTTCATGTTTTTGAAGAATTCTGCTGGCAAATGCGATTGTTCGGTGTTCCATTTTTCCATTTACTTCCTTTTCTTGAAATAAATGTACTCCTAACCCTGCATCGCTGCTGTCAGTAGCTAGCCAGAAAGGACTTGACATGTCTGGTCTATGTAGAAGTTGGCTGTTACATAGTTGAGATTTGATTTTGTTAAAAGCATCTTCACATTCTGGTGTCCAATCCCACACTACATTTTTCTTAAGTAAGTTGTACAAACAAACTGCATTTAATGCTTGATTACTGATGAATTTTCTGTAAAACCCTGTGAAGCCGAAAAATGATTTGAGTTGTTTCTTGTTTCTAGGTGTTGGAAAATTTTCTATGGCTTTTATTTTGTCTTTGTCTGGCAAAATCCCTTGTTCTGTAATTATGTGTCCCAAAAATTTTAACTCCTCTAGCCCAAATTTACATTTTTCTAATTTTAATGTCATTCCTCCCTTTCTGAGTTTCATAAATACTTCCCTTAATAGTTCAAGGTGTTCTTCCCAAGTTTTCCCAGTGATTAAAATGTCATCTACATAAATGGTTAATTTTGAACTAGTTTCATGACCAAGTACAAAATCTAATGCTCTGATGAATTCCGCAACTGATACATTGAGACCAAATGGTACGACTGTATACTGATAACATTTACCATTATATAAAAAGGCTGTATATTTTCTCGAATCAGGACTAAGTTCAACTTGATGAAAACCAGCGGTGAGATCTAGGCTTGTCATATGTTTGACACACTCAAATTTACCTAACAGCTCATCTATACTTTCTGGGTGGTCGTTCTCTCTGATGAGATACTTGTTCAGATGTCTGGAGTCTAATACAATCCTAACGCTATTGTCTCCCTTTTTTACAATGACCAACGGGTTGTTGTAGGCACTGCAACTTCTTTCTATAACTTCCCAATTTTCCATTTTTTGTATTTCTTTTTCCACAGCGTCTCTTTTTGCAAATGGTATTCCATATGGTTTTATAAAGAAAGGCTCATGCGGTTTTAACTGTAATTTACATTGATAATATTTCACTCTACCAGGTCTATCATCAAACACATCTTGGAAGTCCCATAATAACTCTTTTAATTTTTCCTTCTGTGTAATATTTAGGCTTTCAGCTTCCCCCAGTTTTTTCTCTACTAACTTCTCAAACTCTTGACCCTCTGCATCTTCCTCTAAGTTCTCATCCAGGTAATAAACATCCTCATTTTCATGATACACTGATTGAATGTGGTTACAGCTGTCACCACAGTTTAAAATTAACAAATTCACTGCACAGCTTTGTTGTGTAACAGGTTCTATAATACACATTTGTTTTGCTGTAAAATTAAACTCTGCATTCACTTTTAATATCCAATCCATACCTAAAATGAAATTTTCATTCAGGTCATCTACTACTAAGCATCCATGTTCAAAATTTAGGTTATCAATTTTAAAAGTAAGTAACACTTGTTTCTTAACTACCTTGCTGGCTCTGCCTGTAGCTCCTTTCACTTTTAATCCAACAACTGGCATCTCGGGAAAATGTTGATAATTTCTGAGCTTATCTCTAAGTCTAGAAGTGATGGCAGAAACAGGACTTCCTGTGTCTACTAACACTCTCCCTTCCCACTTGTCAATGTTTACTTTAACATATGGACAACCTAGCTCAACATCTTTGTCTATTTCAGTATTTTCAAACAATAGATCATTTTCAATTTCTTTGGTCCCTAAGTCTAATGTCTCTTTCCTACACTTAGACACATCCCTCTCTGTTTGCAAAGCATTGACATTTAAACATAAACCTTTGTTTTCATCTGTTCCTCTTAACACTGTGTTGTCACTTAACAAACTACTGTTTTCACCCCATTTTTTATAAAGTCCACTACGGATTCTTGTCCACCATGTAGGATACAAGGTTGCACTTACCTTTGCTAATTCTTTCCAAAAGGCATCTTTGTTTATACAGTTTCCATAGTTGTTCCACAAAACTTCTAAAAAATTTTCCCCTTTTTCTTGAAAACACACATTTACATTCCATCCGTTTATATTTTCTTTAATATTATTATTATTACCATTCTCATAGATTAGCATTTCATAGTTCCCAATAGGCAATAGCTTGTCCTCAGATACACATTCCCTAGTCTGCATTTCACTTAAATTAACCTCATTATTTCCCATGTTTGTCACATCACTTACCTTTACCACATCACTTTTCAATTCTACAAATACTTTTATTTCTTCCTCCACACTCTCATCAATAACATCACTTGATTTAGGATCATTATTTAAATGTCCCTCTATTACTTCTTCCTCCTCCTCCACAACAACCCCATCTTCAGTTTCCCCCCTATGTATCTGAATCTCAGCAATTGAGTCTTTGGCTCCATTAAACACATCGTCATCCCCCTTCTTATCAAATAAACCCCCCAAAATAGATTCTACTTGTGGTGTGTCTGACTTGTTATTCACACCAGTATCCTTTTCAGCCCAACTATGGAACTCTGCAATACCTTCAACTTCTGCACTTTCACTAACTACCTGTGCTTGAACACAGTTTTTATTAACTGTATCACTTTTACTCATAGTATCCCAAAACCTTTTATTAAATTCTAATTTATTCATTCTAACAACTTCAGTATTTTCATGGTAATTACTCTTTACATTGTATCCTCTCCTTTTCCAGTTTCGGTTATGTGTTGTCCTGTCATAATATTGTCTAGCCCCAAAACTACGGACATCTAGTGGGACTGTGCACCGTTTCCCGGCTGGTTTCCTCGGTCTGTCCGTTTGTAGCTGTCGTTTTGTTCACTAGTTTCAACAAACCCCCTTCTATCTTGTTCTCTTCCCCAATACCTATTTCTATCATTCCTGATATCTCTCCTCCATCCTCCCTCCTGCGTATTGTTTCTGAAATCATTTTCATATCTCCTATCTCCCCTATTTGGAGCATTATTTCCAGAATTTTCAAAGTCTCTCCTCCAATAATAATCTCTATTTACATTCCTGTTCCACCCCCCATACTGGTTGTTGCCAGAGCCAAAACTTTGGTTACTTTCTCTTTCCAAGGCCCTATCTAATCTATCTACAAATTTCAGGAACTCTTCCATTGAATCGTCTGGTCCATGGACCAATTCCCACTGCAGTCTCTCTGGTAATCTTCTTTTTAAAACATCAATTTGTGTCATAATATCAAAAGAGTTATTTAAATGAGCAAGTTTTTTCAGTTGATCTCTGCAAAATTTTTGCATTCCCCCTACTTTCCCTCTATACACTGGTCCATTTAGAAATTCTGACTTTAATCTGGCTTGTATGGATTGTGACCAAAATTTGCAAATAAATTTAGCTTCAAACTCTTCAAAAGTATTCCAAGAATCATTATTCTCATTTGCCCAGGATAGGGCCTCCCCTTCTAGAAACCGTTTTACTAACTTAATTTTTAGGTTATCTGACATTCCTACAACAAACATATCCTTACATTGGTGAATAAAGTCAATAGGGTGCAGATTTTCACCAGGAAAGCATTTCACTTGGATGTGCCCATACATTGTATTTTGATTGTAAATCGTTTGTTTGGACATCAATGCATCTTCCAATTGTGAATATTTAGTGTGCATATTTTCTACTTTTGTATCTACATTAGTGGTGTACAGGTTGTATTCTTGTTTAAGGTCTTCTGATGTTTTGTCTATTCTTTGATCTAATCTTTTAGCTTCAGCATCTACTCTGTTGTAGATGACAGCAATGCTGTCTGTGTTAGCTTGTATGTTTTCATTTAAACTTTCAACTTTAACTTGAAATTCTTTTCTGAAGTGTATCAACTGTTCTCTAGTGTCCTTACTGAGGGTAGTTTTAATTTCCTCACACTTCTCATTGAGATGAGTATTTAATAGATCAAAATTCAAACTTAACTTACCCAGTCTATCTGTGTTTTCCTTAAGTTTCAAACTTACTTGTTCACTCGATTGTTTAAGTTGCGAGCTTATTTGAGTTGCAAACTCTGCTAGCCACTCTGTTAAGTTTAATTGTTCACCACCCCCTGGTTCAATTTTTACATTTCCTACGATCTCATCACTCTTAGGTAGAGACATGTTCACTATTAATTTTGTAAATGACAACAACAACAAAATACCTTGCTTTATGTATATGCTATGATGTCGTGGTCGGTGTTCTTGTTGGCTTTCTTCACTTATATTCGGTTTTATTGAAGCAGAAGTCTTGATTGATGAAATCCATTGACATAATCCAGGCGTTAATCTTCCGAGCGGTGTGATGATACTTTTTCGTAGTCGCACAAACACACTTTATTCATTTATTTTTGACATATTTTCACTGTTGCCACAATGCACAAATAAAAATTTTTTGGAATGCTAAGCACTTACGAAATTTATCGCTGCACTATTATCATCGATGCACTTAAAGATCCCGGACGAGCCCCCACTTTTGTAATTGGTCCGCCTGATCGTTGGTTGATATCGCTAATTGCTGTAAACGCACTATTTCACTCCAATTTACGGAGCTTGTTAGCACTTGATGTTAGGTTGGCGCCATTACAATGTATTGTATTGTAGTAATCGCTGCTGCTTGCTGGATCGCTGCTGTGTCTCGATGCTGATGCTGGCTCTAAATCTGGTTGTCTAGAGTTAAAAAACATGAGGTCCCGTGTTTTTCATGTGCTTTTGATGATAAAGAACGAGCGAAACCAACACATATGTAAATATCAAATATTTATTACTTTAGTGGCCATATTAATTCCACTGTCCACCAAAGACCATAACACAACACAAAGTAGTACTTCCTTTACATGTTCTTTGCCTTGTTTTGCCAAACAATAACACAGAAACACACTTCACCAAAGTGACATTCCGACTGCCCTGACTGCCTCCGACTGCTCTCTCGACCCTTCTCGCTGCTTGTATTTATAACATTGTCAAAGAACTACTAAAAAGAGATAATAGTTTATAAGTCACATGTACATCTGTTATCATAATTTGTGCAGAAAAGTTGTTAATTTGCATCGAGTGACATAATTTAACATGTTATTAAAATGACAGACAGATTTGTTGACTTGACAGAATAATTCTTTGTTACAAAAAGGTCGTTTTTTAGAAGTTTGTCAATTGACTTCTCTAATTTGCATCAATAAGTAAGTAACGTGAATTATTAAGAATTACTTTGGTTTTCGTCTAAAATAGGATTGATTACGTGAATACTGAGTGAAAACGCTCCTAGTGAACAAATAGGTTTCACTGGGTGATTTTTATTTAAGGAGATCCAAAATACCTATGTTGGCCACTATTTTTCGTACTTCATATTAATTATTTAAGATGAACTTAGTGTTTTTACATGATGACATTTGCTGTATCAGTGATCAAGTGATATTAACTTTTGTGTGGGTCAGTTATTCAGTATAATTTAATGGGTTGACTGTTTATGGAGACATGTTGTGCAATCATTGTTAACATACACAATAACTTTTCTATAATCATAAATACTCATTAAACTGGTTGAATTTGGAGGGTATCGCATACTTCGGGAAAGTAAAGCCTTTAATATGTTCCGTTACAACCTCCTGAAGCATCAACCATGATGCTTCTGGTCACATGTGCCCATTTTATGGGGAAGAGATCTGATATCTTGGTTTGGCAACTGAAAACCCATCGAAGAGCATGGAACTGGTACTCAGGTGCTAGGTGGAGCAGTTACAGCCAGCAGCACTAGCTTTTGCTACATGTTAGGTTTTATATCTCCAAATTATTCACTGGGTTTTGTTTATCTTTAAAGCTGTCTTCACTCATATGTTTACTGATTATTTGTCTTTTCTATCTACACTTGGTGATTTGCTGTTCATGGCTCTAGCTTTTTCTTGTTTGCTCCTGACCTTCAGTCAAGTAAGGTGCTACCAGGCATAAAGCTAGAAATTGAGAAACCATACAAATTAAAAATAAAAAATAAAACTTTCTAAAAGAAATTACCTGTATTCAACAAAATGTTACTTTCCTGAAAAGTATCACAGCTCACTGTAACAAGGCTGCTGTTGTTACAGCCCATTTATAAGTTTGATTGTATGATAAAATAATTGTTGTCATATAGAGATATTAAGCTGGCATGAGGAGATTTTTAATATAATTGATGAAGTGGCAGCTTTTTAAATTATTTTTTTCTATTATGGTTTTCCTGTTTATTGTATGATAAACATTGCTTAAATAAGCACACACAGTTTGGAACAGTTTACCATTAAATTATCAATGCAGTACATAACAGCTACTTCACATTATTTATGTACATTTTGACTCATTATAAATTCATCAGTGCTTTCATGATTTGATCTATAAAATGTGATAAATGAATTTCAGAACAAAAATAATTAATTTTGAAAATACACTGTATAATCGGACAGATAAAAAATATACTCCTAAGCAGCAGTGGGAGAACACATATATATAAAAGGGCCTTGAAATTTGCAAGCTTTTGGAGCCAGTGACTACTTGTTTTGGCAAAAGGGTTGAAGGGGAAGGAAGATGGGTGAAGGAAAAGGTCTGGTGAGGTTTAGGACATGGGGAGAGTTCGGAAAAGCCGCTGTGAACCCTGGGTCAGGTGAGACTTACCAGACAGGACAAGAAGGAAAGACTGTATATGAGTTTGTATGCATGCATGTATGCATATTAGTAGAGTCAGTTCTGTTGACAAAATTCAATATTGTAGGAAATTAAAAAAAATAATTTCTCCTTCTTCCACCTGCAGCAAATGTCATTGAAAAGTTTACAAATTATTTTAATATAAAGAAACATTAGCAGGCTGTTTGACGCACATCTACACATCTCTCCCAACATTGATGAATTTGTTCTGGAAAATTTTGGAAAAACTGCTAAAAGTTCTTAATGTGCTGCCACTATATTTTAGTACAGAGTCTTCTGACCACTTTCAGTTGTAAAATAGGGAAAGTACCCTGGGCTCCTCTGTTTAAGCTTGGGCTCTGCTTTCCTGGAAAATTCCTGCATGAGCAATGCTGCCTACATTTCCAATTCTTGGAAGGACTGTGACAGTAGTAGATTATAATTTCTTCCCTCTCTTCAAGTCGCTGTTGACTGAACAATGTGGTTTTCAAATTGCTTGCCTCAGCAGGGTTCACAGGAGTCTTGAATTCTGATAGTGTACTGAGTGCTATCACAGTCTCAGCCTCTGTACATTGAGCTCACTGAACAGTTTAAGAAAGAGTAGGAGTACAAATGTACAGCACAAGTAAAATATCATAAGCAGAACAAACAAAAAGGGGCATATCATGATGTAGAAATTGACGTGTGGAAAAATTTCATCCTTGTGTGGATACTGTGTAGCAGGAGCCTACAGAATTCATTTAGTGCTTTGCATGTGAAGTTATGTGGGTTATAAATTTAATACATCAAGAATGATATATCACTGTAATATTAACTGTGGGAATACAGCAGAAAGTTCTCAGGAAGAAATAATACTTAGCTCAGTAAATAGGGACATGGTTTACTGATAGCTGAAATATCCTTAGTAAATCTGCAACTTTTAGACACATATTTAAAAACTGATTTTAAGAGATAATCAGAAGAAATCATCAACATATGTCCAGTGTAAGGAAAATTAAAAATAAAAATTTTTGACTATGTTCTGAAATTTTTGGCCTCCAAAACTAAGGACTGCATTGCATGACAAGGTGCACTATTGTTGTGTACTTGTGGATTGAATATCTGAAGGACAGGATTTTTTAGAGTATGACTTCCTGTTTCATTAAACACAACTGAGACCCATAATTTGATCACAGCATAATTACTAGAGATTCCATAAAACTAGCTAAAACCTAACCTGTTATTAAATAAAATATATGGATATGATCTCTGACCGAAACCGGTCATATAATTAAAAATAAATTATACAGTAGCCTAATGTGTTAACAATATGTCATTTCCATAAAAAAAATTAAAGAGTAGTTGTTGGAAGTAGCTATATGAAAGGACAGTATACAAACATGTTATTTCTACTTATCAAGTAGTGAACATGAAGAAGTCACATCCAAAAATATGAAAAACAGTCCTGTTTCACCCATTGTCTTTTGACATCACTGCAGGATACTCTTCATGAGGCCTTCTGGCAAAACTTTCAAGACCTGCCCCCCCCCCCCCCCCTCAACTTCTCCTTTTCAGACATGGGCAACTTCCTAAAAAATGTGAATCAGTTGCATCTTATTCTCACACATCACTCTTACAAATAAGTGTTTTTGATGTGAACACACCTTTGAGACCAGAGCAAGGTATGGGGCTCTGGTCAGTGAACAAAACAAAACAATCACTGTCTGAACAGGACTTGAAGGCCTAATGGTACCGACCAGCTTATGTAGCCAACAGGTGCACAGTTGTTTTTCATAGTACTTTAATTTCACTGTTCACAATCACCCAATAAAACACAGTTATATGGCCAGTGCACTATTGTTTAACTTGCGATAAGCCTCATTAATAGTTTGTAAGCGAAACTCCAAATACTGCTACAATAGTTTACTGTTGAACATCTACGAGCAGTAAAAACATAACCACAAAGTCCACAGTTCTTGAAGAATAATCAGGTACGTATGGAGCAGTCACTATCGTTGGTTTTTACACACAGCCTAATTGTTTAACACTTATTTCACAGTTAAATTGAAGCATTGTTGTTGTTATAACCAGCACAGGTTACATGTCTGAAACTCAGCCGTGGACTGACTGTCTCATGACTAATATTCGGGCCCTTATATATCATCACAATTATATGTACTGCAACCACACATTGTTTGAAGTTTAATTTACAGAAATTACAATTAAAACTTAAGTCATTAAATTAGCTGAATACATAAAAAAATTGGTTCTTTTTTAACAGTTTCTTCTATGAGGGTTAAGCCGAATTATTTGTTTAAATCGTGAAATTAACAAATGTAAATACATAAACAATACTTTTGACAAAACTGAAAATTACTTGGGAATTATTTGCTAACATGTTTTCGAATAGAGCCAAATAAATACGTAAAGATTACTAGCAGTTTGTCTTCCAAATGTTTTCAATTATTACAGAATTTATATTTGTTTATACGTCAACAATAGAATTTAAGTTATGAAACAATCACTGATTTCACCTATAACAAATGATACTAACTAGGAATAGTCAAAATAAATTAGAAAATCAATTACATACATAAAACTAAGCACAAAATTAGATCTGGTGTTATATCCTTTAAAACTGAGGACCAATCTTTCTCTATTATGAAAATGTAGATTATATTCACGTATGTTAATGGTAAATAGTTAAAAGTAACAAAAAGAATTTAAGGAGGCAGATGGCAAAACAAGAGGGGAATTAAAATTATCCCAGCTTGCTTCGTCACATCCTGAGGACAATGGAGCATATGGTGGGATGCCTGTAGCAACCAGCACAGCTGAGTACTGCATTGTTGGTGGTGTCATCGGAGCTTCTGGTGTACAAAGAGGAACATCATATGACAGCAAGTGACTTATGTATAAAGCTTTATGCTGAAAAGTGCAGTTTAGTTGCTTCAGCTCCAAAAGAAGGTGTGATAGGTTTTCTCTGTATGATTTTAGTATTAATAATTAATGATTGTGGCTTCATCGCTGAGAAAGGAAAGGGAATAGGAAAAAATTTAAAATACATAACAGACGAAGCATAAAAAATTAATTTATAGGAGTGTGGCAAGAAGAAGACGAATGTAAATGGCATTAATGGCAGATCCAAAGGAGAGGGAATCATGGGGGAAGGATGCCATGCGTCTTTCCACGTGTAAACACTGCTTAATAACAGTGTCTAGTTTCAAAAGACTATGGCATATGAGGAGCATGTTTTACTTATTCTTTATTTATTATGAAGTGTTTTTCTCACCGGCACTGCTGTAGGTGTTCAACATTACTGTATAGGAACCATTAGGCCATCATACGTTTACATTCATTTTTATTTCTTCACAATAAAGATTGTTACTTCTGTAGGAGCTTTCAGTCTGACATAGGTACTTGTCAAATATTGTGAAAGTTTTGTAGGTGCATGGTAGAAACTGAGTTGCCAACACAGCCACTAGCAAGTTTTGTTATTTTGTAAGATGAACCAAAAGTGATCAACTCCAGCACTTCACTTGTCATCTGACTCACAAGACCATAGCCAGTTTCCAGTAAGACTGTACATTTTATGAATGATTTATATTTCCATCATATTCTAACCCTTCTTCATTTGTGCAAAACTTGTGTTGTCTTGTTTAATACAACCTTTTGGAACCATATCAAAATTTAAGCTTTTGTCACACCTAAACCTGTCACCCTGGACGGTGTCATTTGGTACTCCTGGTGGTGAAGAAAGAAAGGAAAGGTAAGACTAGGAATATAAGAAGTGAAGAAGGAAAGATGACAGACCTGAAAGACAGATACCTTTCCCACCCACCAACCCAAGGATCCCTCCATGGGGACTTCTCACTGGTGGACCATAAGACAGAGATCTTCACCAGTCCTACAGAATGCACAACACTAGCTTCACCGCCACAGTCCCTAAAATTGCTTCTAACATCCTACTATTGAGAGCCTATAGAGAAAGTAGTAACACAATTAGTAAACTCTGTCTAACAGACTAAACTACCAAAGAAAATCTTAAGCTAATCTGCCCTAAAAATGTATATAAACCCAGCCACGACTTACTGCTTTCAAAACAGTACAAATCCCCTCCCTGTGATTGTGTCTATCCAGTCAAGGCACATAATGTTTCTAGCTCTCTCTGCACATCTTTCCTAGCATGACTTCATTCTATTTTATCCTGGAGTAACATGATTACCTAATATTTAAAAACTTGAATGGTTTCACTCAAAAGTTGGTGCACTTATTTCTGGTCACTGTATAACATCCAATTTTGACTTATAATATTGAAAGAGCGGGAACCTAGTATACCAACACACTATCAATAAACAAAAACAATTGTTTTAATCTTTCCTAAGTATCATAGCCTAGCAGGGCTCACAGCACTACTGTGGTTTATGGCCAAACCTTCATGTTTCACACGTTACTGGGACTGCCTTAGTACACAGCAGTTCGTGCCCTGATAAATTCCAATACTGGCACCTAGTCAGCCATAAGTACTCTTTGTTGTGGCGTAACAAGACAGCTACGCCACACTGAAGTAGCCGAAAGGCACGCGTTAATCTCACGTAGGCTAGAGAAGTCTGAAACAAGATACGTAATGAATGCTATAAAGAAAAGTACGTAGCTGCTATAATACTTAACTTTAATCCATCCTTGTGGTACATCGCTCTTGACTATACAAGTGAGACTCTTTAGATACAAGCTATGTGAGGCTAATGGCGCCTTGCTAGGTCGTAGCCATGGACTTAGCTGAAGGCTATTCTAACTGCCTCTCGGCAAATGAGAGAAAGGCTTCGTCAGTGTAGTCGCTAGCAAAGTCGTCGTACAACTGGGGCGAGTGCTAGTCAGTCTCTCGAGACCTGCCGTGTGGTGGCGCTCGGTCTGCGATCACAGACAGTGGCGACACGCGGGTCCGACATGTACTAATGGACCGCGGCCGATTTAAGCTACCACCTAGCAAGTGTGGTGTCTGGCGGTGACACCACATTCCTCCCCCTCAAATCGGCGAATGGTCGTGTGATAAGGCTTCCGCCCGCCGTGGGGAGGACCTCATGTTGACGTATGCGATGAGGTGGGGAGCCTAACAACAGGCGAGGCTGTGCCACCCGCACCCGGCCATTCGGTCCGAGGGGAGCTAG
Source organism: Schistocerca nitens (assembly GCF_023898315.1). Taxonomy (NCBI): domain Eukaryota; kingdom Metazoa; phylum Arthropoda; class Insecta; order Orthoptera; family Acrididae; genus Schistocerca; species Schistocerca nitens. The sequence continues at coordinate 602,203,612 of NC_064617.1, read as the reverse complement.
GAAACGCCTGAAAACCTAGTCCAGGGTGCACGCCAACATGCGGTGTATGCGCCCGTAGAGATTCAGGAGGGGCCGAAGGGTCGACCTCCATGTGGTCGGGACACCCGACGGGCGAAGACGACATCTGGTCCGGAGCGGGCAAGAGGTCCATGACGGAGGACAGCTGGTCACGGGAAGCGATCGGCGGCGCGTGACCCAGGGAGGCGCCACACGGTTGCAGCGACGCATCCACTGCGGGCGGCACCGGCGGGAGAACAGGCGGCGGCGTCGCGTCGCCATGAGGCAAAATGGAAGGCAGCGTCGGTAACACCTGGGGAGCCAGTAGATGGGTCCCCAGGGCGCTGACTGGACGGCACCGTCGCTGAAAGCAGACGGGGAGCGGCAGAACCCAGGCGACGGCAGAGGCGCAGCTGATTGAGATGCCGACGTACCTCACCAGAGGCCCCCAAAACCAAATACATCGCGTGGCCGAGGCAGCGAAGAATGCGCCCTGCGAGCCAATGCCGTGAACCGCGATAGTTGCGATAGAAGACAACGTCGCCAGGAGCAAAAGCAGGAGTCTGCCGCTGCACAGGAACCTGATGCGGCAGATGCAGCAAAGACATCAAGGTTCGATGAGGACGACCATGGAGCAACTCAGCCGGCGAGCGACCATCGCGGGGCTGAGAGCGATACGAAGACAAAAAGAGCAACAACGCGTCCTCCCGAGAATGCGACTCTTTCAACTTCAACATCTGTGACTTGAAAATCCGGACCAATCGTTCAGCGGCACCGTTTGACTGTGGCGAAAACGGCGCGGATGTCAGATGTTGAATACCATTGGCCTTGCAGAATGACTGAAATTCTGCGGACATGAATTGTGGGCCATTGTCGGAAACAATAGTCTGTGGAAGACCTTCAATACAAAAGATAGCAGACAACGCTTGGATTGTGGCAGATGATGTCGTGGAAGACATCCGGACAACAAAAGGAAAATTACTGAAGGAATCGACCACAACCGACCATCGAGCATTCCAGAATGGACCAGCAAAATCAATGTGCAAGCGTTGCCAAGGGGAAGTGGCTTTCGGCCAGGCAAAGAATTTCCGCGGCGGTGCGGATTGTTGTTCGGCACACGCCACGCAAGAAGAGCACATATTCGTAATCGCAGCATCGATTCCGAACCAAGTACAGTGCTGACGAGCAAGTTGTTTCGTTCGCACTGTACCCCAATGTCCTTGGTGGAGAAGCCGTAAGACAGAGGACTGTAACGAACGTGGGACCACGACTCTGGACTGATCATTATCAGAACGCAACAACAAAACACCACGCCGTACAAAAAGTCTCCCCTTGTGAGCAAAAAATCGGCGAACCAACGGATCCTCGATCCGCGACTTTGACAAGGGCCATTGCGTAGCAACAAAACGCAAAACAGTAGCAAGGACAGGTACAGAAGCACTTGTGACTTTACGGGATTTCTGGCGACGTCGACGCACACTGTTTGTGGGACGAACACAGTCACTGTTTGAGATAGTGGCACTGGACGGGGTGGAATGAACTACATGAATGACCATGGGCGAAGGTTCACGAGCCTGATTGTCCTTGGTTCGATTCCGGCGCGAAGCAAAGGGCCTGGAATGATTGTGATTGTCTGATCTGAGCTTTTTCTGGCAAACACTTTGAACATGTCCTTTCTTAAGACAGTAAAAGCAAATAGCTTGGCGTGACGGGCAATTGTCACGCGAATGTCTAGTTGCACACCGCGGACATGATTTCACTGCATTTGCTTGCTTGCGCGGGACACGTGGCTGCGCGGACGTGCGCGAGGGATGTTTACAGTTCCGTGCAGCTTGCCCGGCGGGCCGGTTAATGTGACACACGGCTGGCGAAGTTTCAAATGATTCCTGAGCAAAGTCAAGAGTGTCTTGCCTATCCAATATGTCTATCACTTGTTGAAGGGAGGGATTAACTAGTTTCAAAATCTGTTCCCGTATGCGAACATCAGAAACGTTCTGTGCTATTGCATCACGCACCATAGTATCTGAATAAGGGAGTCCACATTCACACTCAAAAGCACAATCCCTAGTAAGGCCTTGCAAAGTTGCAACCCACTCCCGATTAGTTTGACCGGCCGTACGTTTTGTACGAAAGAACGTATACCTTTTTGCAACGACATTGACTGTTTCCTTGAAATAGGCATCTAAAGCAGACAAAATTTCTTAGTAGGACAGAGTTGCTACGTCGCGTCGGGGAAACAATTTCACTATCACACGGTAGGTGGACACACCTACACACGAAAGCAAAAACGGCTGCCGCTCATTACCTTGAATTCTGTAGGTGGCGAGATGGAATCCAAATTGGCGTGACCACTCCGTCCATGTTTCCAACACTGCATCAAAGCTACGAAACGGGGGTGCAACTGCATGTTGTGGCTGCGGCAGCGGTGAAGCGGCGGCTGCCGCATCGGTGTGAATTGCACGCTGACCCTGAACGAGCTGTCCAAGGGCATCCAATAACGCCTGCGTCTGCTGATTCTGCAAGCGATAAAATTCGGACAGTACATCTGGAGAATGTGGCGAAGCCATGACACAAGCAAATTAGGACAAAGCAAGTATAAAGAACCAAATCCTTTTTGATCCTCGTCGCCACTTGTTGTGGCGTAACAAGACAGCTACGCCACACTGAAGTAGCCGAAAGGCACGCGTTAATCTCACGTAGGCTAGAGAAGTCTGAAACAAGATACGTAATGAATGCTATAAAGAAAAGTACGTAGCTGCTATAATACTTAACTTTAATCCATCCTTGTGGTACACTCTTCCCTACAGTTATCCCAGAACTGTATAAGGTCTGCTGGTTCCAGTGGCATGTATAATGTTACTTCCAAGTTCATGTGCAAATCCTTTCAACTCAACATAGCCCCAAAATAAAAGGACAAGAACACAGACCAACAGAAATTGGCCACTCACAGCACTGCATAATGACAGATGCTTATGGCTGCTCATGAGCAGGTGTGGCTCCTCGATGGTGGCGACAGTGGAAGTCAGCACCTCAGGCACCAAACATGCAGGACTGCAGGTATATTCTGGCGTTAATGCAGCATGCCAGAACCACTTCTTGATACCAAATTTGTAGGAGACTGCCAGATGCAGCTTTCTACACAAGTATAGGATAGACGAGTGGATTGCGCTGCTGGAGTCCTGTGGAGCCTGAGACATCATTCAGTTAATAGTCGGTTATTAGCAAGAGTTGTACATTCACTCTGTGCAGTGGATGTGCAGAGTCCATGTTGCTTGAAGGCACAGAGTAGCACGTCGGCGCTCAGAAAGCTGTTTGCAGGTGTAGGCTCTGGCCTTGTCAAGAATCAGTGCAACGGCCCACTGCAGGAGGATCCAGCAGTCAGCGCATTGCTGTAGGTAGCCTGGTGTGGCTGTGGGCATCTGTCAGAGCCTCAGCCCTCTCGTTGAGTGAAGCTGCTCTTAAGCTTGGCTCCAGAAATCTGCACGCCCCTGTTGTCAGTTGTCAAGATAGTATGTAGGTGAAAAACCCAACTGTGACATGAAGAACAGTCCGAGAGGCAGCCCAGCATACAGTCAGTGAGGCGGGGAGTGGTGGCACAGGCACCCCTCTACCAAGTTGAACAGTTCACAGATGGGCAGATTGGTTCTTCATTCATGGAATATTCATCTTCAGTCAGTCACTGTTGTGATGGGCAGGAGTGCAGCTCATAGAGATGGAGTTCCCTCCACAGCCAGATGGCTGCAGACTCATAGTAGTGGACTCCGAGGTGGCAGCAGCTGATTGTATTCATCAGAGCACTGTGCAACTAGTAGAACTGACCTTCCATCAGTGTCTGTGATACAGATGGAATGGCCTAATTCTGAGAGTGAGTGGCAGGAAGGTGAGGGTTTTATAGCAGTTGATGATGTGCTGCAATCTGGTGAAGTCAGGTGGTCATAGGTTGTCGGTTACTGGGCAGCAGCAGGTTAGTAGCCATGTAGTCACTAAGATTCAATGAATACGGTCATTGCCCTCAGTAGTTGTAGATTTCCATTCATCTGATTAGTGGACTTATTAAATTCTCCTACACATAATTATTGTTAAATGATTTAGTGTGAACAATATAAGGTCAAGATAGGTTGCTACTTACCATAAAGATGATACATTAAGTTGCAGATAGACAAAACTAAAAGAACTTACACATTAGCTTTTGGCTACATCCCTCATCAAAAAACAAACACACACACATTCATTCAGACGAGCAAGCACATCTCACATACACATGCGCACCAACTCCAGTAGCTTGGGTAGGATTGCTGGTTCGAGCTGCAGGAAATGGCAATCATGTGTGCGTGAGGTGTCCTTGCTTGTGTGAATGAAGGTATATGTGTTTCTTTTTCTGATGAAGGCTGTGGCTGAAAGGTAATGCATAAATGTCTTGTAGTTGTGTCTGTCTTCAACTTAATGCATCATTTTTATGGCAAGTAGTGATCTATCTTTTCCCTGTATTATTGATATTCCAATCTGGAGTTTCCAATGAATGATGTAATTGTTATTCATTGACAAATCAATTCTTCTGAAGTTTACTAATCCCTCTGGACATATTTACTGAATTGCTTCATCATAACATTTATGCTGTTGGCCACAATATTATGGACAAGTGATATGATTCTCAGCACAGATTTATTCTGGGTGCTGCACTAGGGCGCTGGAATGGAGTGTTCACTCATATGAACATATTTGTGTATGTATTCAGCTTAGGTTGAATGTTACCTTGAACACTGAAATGCTGCTTCTTGATTTAATCCGTGCAAATTATAAAAACGGATATACATCTCCTCCTAAACCACTGGACCAATTTTAACCAAACTTGGTACACATAATTACTGTCTGGAAAGAATCAGTGTGGAGTAAGAACCACTCACCTGTCAAAGGGGTGGGGCTGGTGGTACGGGTGGGGGTGAAAAAGCAATGTACCATATGATGCGAAAATACCCATTCTTTAGTTATCCGTTATTTGAGGATGAGAAGCACACAGAGACTTGCAGCAAACTTTACACAGAATTTCAAACATTTATGGAACATTTTCTCACTGATGACCCTCTTAAAATGACGAAGGAAAAAAAGTGTACCGCTTACTCCATTTTTACTGTCATGCAGAAAAACTGCCACTTGAAGCATGACATTTTCAGTTACGGCTTCTTACTACTAACTGTTTTAGTGACACATTTTGCAGACAGTATTCACACATACCACTGAATGTACCACAAAAATTACATCATTGTATGACATTATTTCAGGAGATACTACGTCCTAAACACTGAATGCATGAACAACTACTGCATTAGTTTAAATTCATTACTTCATTGCTTCTAATTCTATTCACAACACATTTTGCAGACACTATCCACATTTGACACTGAATGTACCTTCAAAAATATATCATTTTACGACACATAGTTCAGGAGGTATTGTGTCATAGACATTAAGCTGCATGAAAACGAAACTGCAGGGTGAAATTTGCTAGATGTACAGGTGAAATATCTGTACAGATAGGTGCGAAATATGTTAATAGGTGTGAAATATATTTGACTTGTGGGTATGTAGGCAAAGACATGGGTAAAACGTACATCCTAAACCTCTGTAAGGATTTAAAATTTGGTATACATATTACTTACAATCTGGAAAGAAATACTGTAGGAGTAAGAACCCCAGCCTCCTCCTGGGGTGAGTGTGATAAAATGGAGAGAGAAGGGAGGACAGGAAGATGGCCAGACAGAAAGAGGGAAGGAGGAGATAGGCACAGATAGGAGGAGGAGGAGATGGACAGATGTAGGGGAGGGGAATTGGACAGAGAGAGGGGAAAGGAGGTGTTGGACAGAGAAAGGAAAGAGAGGAGATGAACAGAGACACAGGGAGGAAGAGAGAGGCAGAGAGGTGGCGGAGGAGGAAATCGACAGAGGAGTTCAACAGAGAGAGGGTAGGAGGAAATGGAATTAGAGAGAGAGGGAGGGGTGGAGGTGATGGTCAGATACGGTGGGGGGGGGGGGGGGGTTGATAGGGAGAGGAGGGAGATAGATGGACATAGAGAGGGGGGGGAAGGAGATGGACTGAGGGGGGAGGAGGAGATGGACAGGGAGAGGAGGGAGGAGAGGATGGACTAATAGAAGATTTGAATAAATGAATACCTGGACAATACTGGTATCTCAGCTAGTTGGTGAATGTAAGGGAACACTGCGTTTACAGTTATTGCTCACATATTCAATATTGTGTTTCGTGAACTCTATCTGACAGGACCAAATGACAGCTCTGTCAGATTTGACAGATAATGAGAATCTTTCTTGTTTTTCATGAGCACCATCCATAAATTACATCACATGAATTTCGTGATATTTGTAGTCCCCCCCCCCCTTTCTCCTTTTCACAGGTGGTCACATTTGTGTGATTCTCTCCCCTGGTGTGACATAACATATTTTGCAGTTTTAAATATAGAAATTATTAAAATAAAACAGCACTTCCGAAATTATTTGTATATTTCTATATAAAATCTCTTTTTTCATAAAATCAAGAATAAACCAAATGTTTAAAAAAAATAACAAATCAATGTACAATACAAAATTTAATCATCTTGTGTCCAAGGACTCTGAACCCATTCCTTTACGTTATTTATGACTGGCATAGCAGGCACTTCATTCTCGATTTGGATAATGTTAGGAACATTCGATGTGTCCACATCATCTTCATCCAACCATCTACCCCTGTCATTTATCAAACAAAGAACTTCCCTGGTGCGTCTTGCTGCAATTCTTTGAGGATAAATCTTTGTGATGGGCAAAAGCTTTTGTTGGCTCTTTTGTGGATGCAAGTGTTGGCTAGTGGCTTTGCATGGTGAAAAATATGGGCCGCAGATGCCACATGATTGTTTAAGTAAGTATGCCTCAACACTGTGTGATGTAACGCGCTCTTTCACACATCAACGGTAGTTCTCATCACTTAATTGTCCACCTACCTCAATACTGCTGCAGATCTGCACACGTAACTCCTGACTGCAGCTAGTTAAGAGATCTCAGAAAAGCAGTGTTGAAGAAACTGAGATTTCATAACTACACGTCGGAGGCCGCTATAAGTACAAAAAGCTGAAAATAGTCTTGTGAACTCTAAAGAATAAACTGGAAATGGGTTGCTGTTCAAATTTCTAAGTTCAAAGGTCCTTTTAAACTTGCATTAGGATTTTTTTATTGCTATTAAGCAAGATCATCAGCCCACATGTGTTCAAATCATTAAAGTTCCTGTTCACAGTCCTTGTCACACTCAAACAACCAGAACTTTTCCGATCCAATTCCGAAATCATTTACAAGAGTAACAAAGTCAATAAACTGCTATTTAGTTGTGCACTCGGCATTCAGTGGTTGTCTTAAATAAAGTTTTTGCTCGCCATAAATACTCAGTAAAAAAAATTTACTTAGTACTGCCACGTTTTTAGTTCAAAGTTTACACGTGCGCTTTTTTCCAGAACAAAATATATTTCGACTCTTAAAATTTCACAAATAGTTATGTTAAACACCAACCACCTTTATCACTGTACCGAAATGTGGAAGTCACAATATCACTCCATTTTACACATAATGCGTTCGGACACTTTCAGCATGACCTGCTCCTTTGAAAGCTAGTCCACCACTTCCTCCTTCTCTCTGCCTCTACAAGTACCTCTATCTCCTGCGTTAGGTGGCAAACCATCTGACTTCTTATTGGCTGTACAGAATTACGGCCACTCAGAACTGACTTTCAGGGTGCAGCTCGCGCCAAAATCTAGCAAGAACCAACCACTGCTCTCACCTCATTGACATCATTAAAATAAGCAACTCACTAGCCCCATACCAAGCCTCTGTGCAGAGGCTGGTGAACTGCCACTTCATATGTGGTGGTGGCTACTTACGGCACGCCAGGCGTATAAAACTTTGTCCACACCATACACACCTGCATACCATACCATTGCTCAGCTTCCTCTGGCATGGCTATTTCATAACCGGCAATGAGCGACACGGACCTATGGGATTCGTGCACAGGATTGCCTCTCTGCGATGGATATGGCTGGTCTTCATGTTTTCCGTCGCAGTTGGAGCAGATTTCCACCTTGGCTCCTCCAGAGACCCAGACTTGTTTTAGATTTGGCTAATTTTAAGAAAGATAGTATACCAGATTTTACATTCCAATCTCAGTTTTTTAACATTTTAGATGTGCATCACGGTTTTACCGTCATTTACACTGATGGCTTCAAACAGGAGAATTTCATTGGCTGTTCTGTAGTGTTCCCTGATCAGGTTACCCGGATTCGCCTCCCTGATGAATATACCATTTTTGCAGCAGAGCTCCACGCAATCCTGAAGGCACTGGAGCAGATGAATCGTGTTCGGGGCAATCGGTTTCTCCTCTGCTTCAATTCTCTTAGTGCCTTACAATCATTGCAGAATCTGTACCCAACTGAGGAGATGGTCCAGCTTATATATGACCAACTGTACTTGCTCCAACGGCAGGGTAAGGAGGTGTCCTTCTGCTGGGTGCCTGGTCATGTAGGAATGTGGGGCAATGAACAGGCCAATCGGGCTGCCAAGGAGGCCTGCAGAGAGCAGGATGTGGTCCAGTGTCCTGTTCCCTTGCAATCTGTCATTTCTGTACTCCACAAGAAATGCATGGAGTTGTGGGAGGAAGAATGGCTGGTGGTGACAGCAATAAACTGCGATTGGTAAAGTCAACAACTTGGCTATGGCGTACCTCTTGCTGGGTTCTCAGGAGGGAAGAAGTGACCTTCACACGTCTTCGGATTGGGCACTGTCCTCTCACACATAGTTTTCTATTACGGCGGGAGGATCCCCCGATTTGTGATGTTTGTGGTGTGCACATCTCTGTCCGGCACATTTTTTAACAGACTGCATTTTATACCGTGATGCAAGGGCAGAAGCACAAGTTGATGGGGATCTGCCCTGTGTTTTAGCTAATGATGAGAAGTGTGTGTCTAGGGTTTTAAAGTTTTGTGATATGTCTGGACTCTGGCCTAAACTTTTAGACTGGATGTTTTAGTGTATTGCAAAGTGACTGGCTCCTCCCCTTTTCCTTGTGGTCAGCCAGCCACTACCATCTGCTATATTGCTTTACCTCCCTAGACCACTTTCTTCCTGGGTTGTCCATGTTTTACTGCTGGCGGCATGCTTCGTCCCATGCTTCGGTGTGGGTAGGCACATATTTTTCCAAGCTAGTTTCCTGTGTCTTACGTTTTGTTTTATCTTATTGTTCTGAGTCTTTTCTTGACACCCATCTCAATCTGTTACTGAGCGGGCACTGAAGACCTTGCCATCATGCACCCTTAAAACCCTCTCCATCTCCATCACCACCATCAAACCTCTCTTGTTAAACAAATAAAATGAAATAAACTTAAAGCTGTACTTTACGTCTGAAATTTAAGTATGTAGTCATGAACATTCTGGCTGTCTCTTACATATTCAAACATGCTTGGACATCCGTCATCCACTAGTAGGGGAACCACTGGTGGATTCGTTCCCATGATACAAAGCTGGAACACTTGCAAGTTCATATAGAGAATTACAAACTGAAAATTTAATATTGGCGAATTTCCCACAACACAAAACTTAAATATCTACTTGAAATTCTTAAAGTTACTACCACAGCAAAATTATGAAAGGTTTTCTAAAATGAGAACTTTCCAAATTTGAATCTAAACACTGAAGGTGTTATCATATCTTTTAAAATAGTCACAGTTGATGAATTTTAAGTGTTGGAATATTACATTTTTTACTGACTTTTGTAACTTCCAAATCATGACAGTTATTCACTTCAGATTTTGACAGATTGTTCCTTTACACAACAGAAGGTTATGTACCTAATGTGAAGTTCCTCAGGCTATTTCTAGATCAGTTATTAATTTTTATAGTTCCAGAGAATGTAACTACACTTTAAGCACCTCTCTGCTACTTTGACACGCTGAAGTCACGCCTTATGGTCATGATGCACGTCTGCAGGACTAGCCAGCCTGTTGCAGATCGTATAAGATTCTGACTGCTTACACTGGAGCCCACATACATTCATACAAGAAAGCTTTAATAGACAAATTGGCGATTACGCCCTAGCTGCGACACCTCAACTGGGGCAGTAACCATCATATTGAACTTGCCTCAAATGTGATAATGCTTCGAGATCCAAAGACAGCTACACTAACAGTGGAGCAAATTTACCTTTGGAGTCATCATTTCCTGTGGGTACATAACCATCTGAAGTCTTATTTAATCAAAACAGGTAGTGGTAAAAGTCCTTCTCGTAATAATCTGCAGAGGCTAGATCGCCACACACTGCAACACTTGACAAATCTCGTCTTTTATAGTTTGTAAAAAATATTGTGATTCACGTATGTGATTTGCGTACCAAGTAGCATCATATTTCAATATCCTAGCCTGTATGATGTCCAGTCTAGTATCTGTCTGCGCAATTTACTCAGTAGATGCAGGAAAATTGTAATGACCAGTTGGATCCAAATATTAGCCAACATAATGCCTGCAGTCTCAAATTTCCGTTTTCGTAGCTTCAAGACAATAGTTTGTTTACTGGAATCGAGATGTGAACCAAAACTGTCATGTTTTAACACAACACCTGTAAGTTCATGCCTAAGAGGTGTCATTTGTTGCACCACTCTGTTAAATGCACTTCTTCCTGGAGCATTTGTGATTGTGTAAATAGCATCCAAGTAAAAATCTTTAAAATTTTGTACAGCTGAATCTATAACTTGATCGTATCTTGGATTTTCGTCAGGACCACCATCACAAATGAAAATAAACACAGGTTTTTACAAAATCTTCTCAAATTATCATTAACTTTTCAAAAGCTAGTAATTCAGGATGTCTGTGTACATTTGTGGCATGAGTGTTAGCATTATAGGAAGAATGTTTCCCACTATGAAACACTATGAATGTAGGCCCAGAGAGTGTTACAGCTTCAAGTTTCCCTTCACCATCTTTCTTTATTGTAATACCTACATAAACAGAGGGAATAAGTTATTATTTTTCAGCGAACACAAAATCATGATCCGGTAATTTTACACTATAGCCAAGGTGTATTAATATTGGTACATGTGCGTTTACTGTTGTAATATCTAATGGTACACGTGCTTTGTCATCCATAGATGGAAAGAATACTTCACCAGGGCCCAGAATTGAAGCTAAAGATTCAAGGTTTCTTATATTGGCTGCACAGAACTTGTCACCTTTATGCTTTACATGAAGCATAGAGTCTGGTTTACACAATTTAACAGGAACAGTTACCACATATTTTGTTCCTTCCTCTGTAATGACTTGTATGAAAAGGAGTCCTAAATATGACACTGATCGCATAATAGTATAGCCTTGTTTACATAGTTTGGGTTTAAGCTTTCGAATATTGTGCAGCACCATATAATTTCAGTGTGACATCAATCAGAAGCTGCACTGCCAAAAACTGCAATCTCCTTTATGACTTCAAGTAAACTGGGCTGATTTACTTCTACTCTAGGCCAACCAACAGTCTTTTGAACTTTAAGAGGTGCTGCTAAGTTGGAACTACTTCCACAAATTTCTAGAATTTTTTGTTTTTTAGAATCATGACGTTTTTGTGATGTTCAGTTGTGCTGATCTTTCGTTTCAGTATGATGAATTTCTTTCCTTAATGCTGTCATTCTTTCTGTTGCTTCATCTGTCACCATACCAGCATTGCATGCTAACAGCAAGCTATTCAGCTCAGTTTCTAGTACTGCAATATTATTCCCAGAACTGTTTTGACCAAGTGTTGATTTAGGCACTGTTTGAGGTAACTGGTTCTGCTTGGTTGCATACTAATATCTTTAGTGTCCTCTTGTATGTCATGTTTAGTTTCTTCCTGCAATTAAAAGTAAGCATGTAAAATGTTGCATATGGGCATTTTATGCAGTGCATATACTAAATCACCCTGAAGAATCCAGCTACACGTTAGTGAGAATTGCATTGAAATCGACCTTTCACCTTCTGAGATTACCTCCAACAGACAGACAGGAAGATGCGGTTGTTAATAGTGAATAACAACTGAACATAACTGACTGGTATGTTAAGGTTTTCAGTTTGTCACAGAACACTAAATGTATGTTTAGTAGTGTAGAATGAAATGGAAAAATAATTTAAAACTCAAACTTACTTTTATGCCCATGGGTGTAACGTGCCGACAGGTGGTACCCAAGATCGAACTTACGACAATGGATCCTACTTTACCAACATTGGTATGCCATTAATGTACAGCTTCCTAACACGCAAAATACTTGGGTGAACCAATTGACCACTACAGCTTTAATTAGGTACAGTTTTGAATTTCACAGTCGATGTTATGAGTGCGAATCGCTGTCTGATTTTAGAAGACTCCTGTCTTAGTGGAGCACCTGGCGACTACTCGAAGTCTAACTCATACCGTAATCACGCTCTCAAGGAACCAATTGAAGACAGATCAACCTTATATAATTACTACTGCGGCAACGTCAACCACTGACTATGCAGCCGGCTCGAATATCGAATAATGAAAGACAGCACCCTTACTTTACACAACGTCCTGATCGAACAATGACACGATTACACTACAAATAGACACATTCAAACAGTCTAATGACAGTGGTCACCAATATCAAGCAGTAATTACGAGATAGGCCAATTTAGATAACAACTTTCGTTGTATAAACTACTGGTCCTGGTCAAATCAAAACCACAAATCTCTTTGAATGCAGTACCTATTTATATTATGTCAAGATAAATGTCACATCTAGCTAGCAATTGTTCTCCCACACAACAAAATTCTCACAACGCAGTACATTATCTTCCAATGATCTTTTAAATTCTGAGTCTAATACTGTATCTCCTATCTCTTCTGTCCTGACTCTTGTTTCTATTCCTATCATGTACTCCTTCCACTTATCTGCTCTCCCTCTGCATTTAACAGCAGAATTACGATTGCACTGTTAATGTACCCACCTTTTTTTTTTTAGTTTCAATGGAGGTTATTTTGATTTTTCTATATGCTGAGTTAGTCCTTGTGACAGTCATTTCATTTTAGATTTCTTCACGTTTTTCTTGCTGTCATTTCAACTTTGCTTCCCTACACTTCCTATTTATTTCATTTCTAAGTGACTTGTATTTCCAAGTATATCTCATCCTACTGTGATTCTTGAACAGAGTATTCGCTTTTCCTACGTGATATTTACTGGAGAACTCAATTAGTCTTTCTCCTGTCTCATTCCTAACACCAAGCCCATATTCTCCTGTAACCCTTTCTTATACTCCATCCTCCACAAACACACTACTGTCCCCCATGACTATTAGATTTTCATCTCTCTTTATGTACTGAATTACCTGTTCGATATCCTCGTATACTCTCTCTATCTCTTCATCTTCAGCTTTTGAAATTGGCATGTGTACCTGAACTGTTGTTGTTCATATTGGTTTGCTGTCAATTCTGATGAGGATAACCCTATCAATGAATTGTTCACAGTAACTCACTCTTTGTCCTACCTTCCTTTTCATAATGAATCCTATTCCCATTACAACATTTCCTACTTCTTTTGATATTACCCTGTACTCATCTGACCAAAAATCCTTGTCTTCTTTCCATTTGACTTCACTGACCCCCACTATATCTAGTTGGAGCCTTTGCATTTCCCTTTTCAGATTTTCTAGCTTCCCTACCACATTCAAATTTCTGATGTTCCACACCCCAACTCATAGAACATTATTCTTTTGTTGGTTATTCAGTCTTTTTCTCATGGCCACTCCCCCTTGGTAGTCCCTTCCCAGAGATCAAAATGGGGACTATTCTGGAATCTCTTGCCAATGGAGAGATCATCATCATCATCACTCTTTTTCAATTACTGGCCACATATCCTGTGGATACACATTGTTTGTCTTTAATGCAGTGATTTGCATGGCCTTCGCATCCTTGTTTTGTTGATCATTGCTGATTCTTTCACTGCTATGGATAGTTTCCTGCCCCAAGGGCAAGAGAGTGCCTTCAGTCAGCTCCTCCACACTCTTGACAAGGCCATTGGAACAGCGGAATGAGGTTGACTTCTTTTGCTGGAGGTCTTTGGCCGCCAAAGCTAATGATTTTTATTCAAAATTTAAGAGGTAGTGGAGTCTGAACCCAGGACCTAAGACATTTTGATTACTAATCAAAGTCACTACCTCTAGACCACAGGTTCAGTCATGTGCCACAAGCAAAAAGTGATGGAGTCCAGAATGAAATTTGTCATTTAAACAACCATTATATTTTGGCATTTATCTGGTAATAAATATGCAACCAGTCACTTTTTTACGATTTATTCAACCATGAACATGTTTTCGTGCCACTACAGGCTCATCATCAGATGGAGGTGTTACAAGAACATTATGTTGCGGACCAAATGTAGCTAGATGCAGTACTGGTGAGTACACTTCCTTGTGGTATCCACATCAGACTGCTTTTTATAACGTGCATTATTAAGCTATGTACACAAATAAACACAGATTACAATTGTAAAACAAAATGTAGCTAAATACTGTGTTTATTTGTGTACAGAGCTTAATAATGTATGTTATAAGAAGTAATTTGATGTGGATACCACAAGGCAGTGCACTCACCAGCACTGCATCTGTAACACCTCCATCTGATGACGAGCCTGCAGTGGCTCGAAAACATGTTCATTGTTGAATAAATCATGAAAAAGTGACTGGTTGCATATTTATTACCAGATAAACACAATTTAAATCTGTGAGTTCATCATCCACAATGGATATACTGAAATTACCATTATATTTTTATTTGTCACATGTGTGTATGAGTGACAGTGTGCCCACAGTACTAGAAGAAATCCATCCTCAATAACATACACATCAACTACCCTCAAACAACAGTAGATTTGAAAAATCACTGCCAACTGTTTACAATCTCTTAAGAATGATAATAACCTATTTTGGCCCAGACAGTATCTTAGTAATGAATAAGATCCTATATTATATTCAGTACTTTACCTTAATTGAACACCAACTCAAAAAGTACCAATGGAACTCATGATGTTCACTGGTGAAGAAACATTTACATTGACTTACCAAACATCATACCATCAAACCTGACTACATCTCAAATAATAAAGACCTGTGGTCATATATTGGTTCTTGACTCTGATCAAAACAATACCATTGAAACACAAGTTGAAACATTTTGGAACTATTAAAATGACTAAATGAACAGTGCTGCCACCTTTTTTAACAATGATTTTGTTGTGTTCCACAGCTGTCAGGTTATTGTTTGGCAGCTAGCTGCAGCATGATATATGACCTTTGCTGCTTGAAAGGGTGCTGCCTAGAAACACTTGTGCACCATCATATGCAGCTACAATTTCTCCACTCTTTCACTCCCTTTACAACAGTTAGTACACAACAATTTACAAAACATATTAAATAACTCAAAGTAATCATTTTTATCTGTATATCCAGATGTAGATTATTCTCTAACTAGTTGACAGTTTGCAACATGAAATTTAGCTCATTTTGGCACATAACAAGGTGTTCGTGAACCACGTCAAATCCAGCAGCCTCAGAGTTATCCATCAAGGAAACCACACACCTGAATAGCAAAGTGCACTGGAGCTCCATCCTGCTGTAACCACACATGCTCCATGACTGATATCTTCGAGCTGACATATTAACCACATTTGTAACATGTCCAAAAAAGAATTTCTGTTCATGGACTCTTCAAAAAAATTTGGGGTGAACATCTCCCAAGCTGACATTGTGGCCCATATCATAACATATGGCAAGTTCCTTTCCAACACTTGCATATAATAGGCTTTTCCTTAGACCATAAAACCTCATTTTTTGTGTGGACTGCAATATATTGCCCATTTATCAGAGAATACAACTTTTGAGTGAGACATGCCATTTGAAAATTGTGCCAACAAAGCATGTCAGGGTGCAACTTGCTGCTGCATGTCATTGTCAAGTTAGTCATTCACAAGTGTCAGTTTAAATCCTTTCAATTTTCAGATCATTTTTAATGTGGTCTTATGTTGTTGACTGCAGTACTTGGATACTGCGCATTTGAATAACCAGAGCAGCACATGTTTCCTCTGTATTTTTGCTATATACGTTATGTGACCAGTCTTTCAAATTGCTTGAAACAAAACTGTCTTCCAGTGAAGCACTCATTATAGTCTGCCCTGTCTGAGGATGTTCATGTGCCCACACACATGCCACTGATTGATCATCTACAGTGTAACTGTGTCTGCTCACATCAGCCGTGGCTTCACAACTGAAATAATCCAATAACGGAAAGAAAGCATTAAAATACTGGCACTGTTACTTTTAGTCAGTTTCAAAGCAGGGAAACCAAGAAAACAACTATTTGTTTCCCAATTGTTTGCAGTCAGGAGGGCTATGGGGCCTTCTCAGACACACTGTACAATTGCATCTATGTCATAATCCAGGCTGTTCCAATGTTTGAGTATCCGTGCACAGATACACGCAGGAAAAGGTGGATAAGGTTGGAGAAACTGGTTATTTAGGAAAGACAGTAGCCATGAGCAAGGATGGTCAAACAGCTTATGTGGGGCAGTCAACACTGTTCATACAACTTTGCTGGCTAGTGAGAGGATCATGGTCAGACAAATACACAGTAACAAGGTGAATGTAACTGAAATGCACATACCAACTTAAACTGACATTTTATTATGTCTGTAGATCATGACATTTCTTTTTATTTAAAATTGGTGAAATGAAACTTCTTGACAGGTTAAAGCTGTGTGCCAGTGCGAGACTTGAACGTGGGACCTTTGCTTTTGTGGCCAAGTGCTCTGCCAACTGAGCTACCCAAGCATGACTCATGACCCATCCTCATGGCTTTGCTTTTGCAAGTACATTGTCTCCTACCTTCCAAACTTCACAGAAGTTCTCCTGCAAAACTTGCAGGACTAGCACTTCTGGAAGAAAGATTATTATGAAGATATGGCATAGCCACAGCCTAGGGAATGTTTCCAGAATGAGATTTTGACTGCAGCAGGTTGAGCACTGATATGAAACCTCCTGGCAGATTAAAATGGTGTGCCAGACCAGGACTCGAACTTGGGGCCATATCCTTTCACGGGCAAGTGCTCTACCGACTGAGCTACCTAAGCGTAACTTATGACCCATCCTCACAGAGCTGTAGAATAGAAATCTCGTTCTCTAAATATCTCCCAGGCTGTGGCTAAGCCAAGTCTCCACAATATCCTTTCTTCCAGGATTTCTAGTCCTGCAAGGTTCACAGGAAAACTTCTGTGAAGTTTGGAAGGTAGGAGATGAGGTGCTGGTGGAAGTAAAGCTGTGAGGATGGTTCATGTGTCATACTTGGGTAGCTTAGTTGGTAGAGCACTTGCCTACGAAAGGCAAAGGTCCTGAGTTTGAGTCTTGATCCAGCTCACTGTGTTCAGTGCACATTCCACTGCAGAGTGAAAATCTTGTTTTGGAAGTGGTGAAATGTTTGGTCTCAGATGTTGCTAGACACAGAAATTCTTGTCACATGTTGTAGAGCTGAGACCATCTACAGTTTTTATCATCTTCATGACAGAAAGGAATTGACTCAAACATAAGACATGTCAGTGAATTCCTCTGTATCTTGGGATGCTATTTTCCATGTTCATCATAATGAATTCACAACCAGCTTATGGAACAATAATACCTATCCTCAAACAGAGTGCAATTTTTTGATTGAGCTACATCTAATTGCATTTCTAAAGGTATAGTATTTGGTGAACTAAAAGTGGAGTGATTAATAATTTGAATTTGTTTTGTAGGCTACACAAGTCCAGAAATATTGTCTCAAGACCCAGACACAGTTACATGATATTTTGTTGTTAAACCATGAAACAAGTGTCTGGAGTTAAATACAGTAATGAAAACATTTGGAAACAATTCAATTTACTGTATCAAACTACCTCTTGTGCAGATTAATTGAGTTTGGCCTTGGCAGCCAGAGACTGTGTTTATGCATGTGTGTTGCGTTTGCATGAGTGTGTGTGTGTATGTTGTCTAATTCCGATGAGGATCTGTTTGGCATAAAGCTTACTTGTTTGACAGTCTTTTTGTTGTGCCTATCGGGGACTCAGCATCCCTGCTGTAAGGTGAGTAGCAATCTCTCCTTTTCAGATTCAGATTCTTTATTCACCATTGACCACCTGAGGTGGAATAGGCAATTTACATGGATATCATATAACATTGTCCTTGAATAGTACCTTAAAGCTAAATGAGCATTGCAAATAGTGCCCATAGATGATAACACACACCATAATATAAGATAAATAGATTCAGTGACATAACATAATGAAATCCTTAAAAATGAATGTCAATTGATTTTATATTCATAAATTCTGTTATATTGTAAAAAGGATTGATTAGTAACCAGTTTAGTAGTTTTCTCCTGAAGCTACTTATGTGCGCCGACCAAGAAGAAAATGGAAGTTTATTAAATATTTTTAGACTATTGATTAGATGGGAATTCCCTGTTCTTGTCAGCCCGTGCCTAGGTATGTCTAATTTTGTTTTGCCTCTGGTATTATGGTGGTGTATGTTTTCCCTCATTTCAAAATCTGCTATATTGTTTTTTTGCATACAATGCTGAGGCATATATATAAAGATTAATAACTATTAATATTTTCAGCTGAATGAACAGTGGCTGGCAGTGCTCTGATCTACCAGAATTGCTCATTGCCCGTATCACTTTCTTCTGAATTTTTAGAACTTCAGTGATGTGAAGAGAGTGTCCCCATATCAGCAGTCCATACTCTATATGTGACTGAAAGAGTCCAAAATAAATAACTCTTAAATATTCTTTTGTCACCAGGCTTCTCAGTTTCCACATTAAATACGTAACTCGAGACAATTTTGTGCAGGTATGGTTGATGTGTGTTTCCCACGTTAACTTAAGAGTCTACATGAATTCCTAGAATTTTAACTGCTTTCACCTCTACCTCTTTTGACAATCCTACCTCTTTTGACAATCCTAGTATAAACTGTTGGTTTTTATCAGGATTTCAAAGCAATGTATTTGATGAGAACCAATTTAGTGCTGCTTCCAGGCCATCTTGCATCATATCTTGCAGAACTGATATGTCCTCATGCTGAGAAAGCAAAGTTGTGTCATCAGCATAACAAATAACAATTTATTTATTTATTTATTGGGGATACAATGGGGTAAATCATTGAGTGCAATTATAAAAAAGAAGGGCCCAAGGACAGAACCTTGTGGGACTCCTGTCTTAACTTCTAGCAATTGTGAGTCTTTGTTTCTGACAGAGACAAACTGCTTCCTATTGTTTAGGTGTGATTCAATTACTGCCAATGCAGAGTCTTGTACACCATAGAATTTGAGTTTAGCAAGTAAGAAATCATGAGAAATGCAGTCAAATGCCTTACTTACATCACATAAAAGAAGTGAGGCTTTATTTTTATTCTCGAAGGCTGTTTTTACTTCATTCACAATTGAAAGAACAGCAGTGGTGGTATTTCTTCCCTTGCGGAAGCCAAATTGACTATGAGAGAGTAAGTTATGCAATTCAAAGTAGTGGTTTAGTTGGTTATAAATAAGAGATTCAAATATTTTCAAGAAAATGGGAACTATTGAAACTGGTTGGTAATTTTTGAGATCATTTTTGTCCCCTTTTTTATACACTCGGATAACTTTTGATATTTTTAGAGTTGTAGGATAGATCCAAACTCTAGACACCTATTAAACAGAAAGGCCAATAGTTCACTTATTACATGCACAGTTTTTTTTAATTATGTAATTGAACAACCAAGAGTCGTCCATGCTCTTGCAGTTTGAGAACTTTGCCACTACTTTTGTAATCTCAGTGGGTGCGATTGTCCTCTATTTAAAGGTATTGTTTGCAGGTTGTTGTTGCTTAAGTAGATCACTTGCATTAGTGTTTGTTGTTTCAATTTTGTACCTCTTATCACTTACAGAGTCCATGAAAAAATGATTAACTTTATCTGGGTCAAGAGCTTTGCTGTGTTCATCATTTCTGCAATGCTCTTCTGTAACAACTTTCCATGCAGATTTGCACTTATTAGGAGCCCCTTCAATGTACCTTTCGTATGCTGTTCTTTTTGCCATTCTAAGCTTAGTTCTGAAGGTTCTCTTACATTCAAGATACGCTTTGTACAATTCATCTTTCTCCTCCGTTCCATATTCAAGAGAATTTTTATACATGTGGTGCAACGATAACATATTTTCATATTGTCATTATTCCATCCTGGATTTTCCATTGTTTGAATGATTAATTTTATGACACATGTTAATGATCAGTAGAGCCTTCAATTGAAGTAACTTATTTTAATTATTTAAATGTCTCATAATATCAGTGGGAAAGGCCAAGTCCACAACCCAGTTGATGTCATTCAGTGATGCTTGTCTCTCTCTCTCATAATTTCAGTAAACAGAATGATTTCCTTCCTTGTTGCAAAGAATATGTCAAAAACACTGCCTCTACTAAGCCACTGTACTTTATAAGAATGTGGCATGTCACCATATACTGCTTTCCCTTAAACCAACAATGATTGACACTGTGGTGCCTTACAAAATTCACATGCTACATCAGAACATTCTTGACCTACCATATTGCTCATTATCTGCACAAAAGGTCTCCTGATGGACAAAACAGCAGAAATTTAATATGTCTTTTCCAGATTCACTCTCACTTTTTCTTTCATATGGGACAGAAAACCTTGTTGACTCTCAACCAGCTGTGGTGCATAAACTGTTACCACAGAACAGAGTCTGTCCCATTGCATACACATGCCTCCACTGGATTCAATCACCATCCCAAATATATCAACCAAGGGCTGTGTGGTTCATAGATATCACATCTAATAGCTCCACTAAAACTTATATTCCTGAATCAACACTGTTCACAAATATTGTGATTCGCACATGGCCCATTACCACCTCATCAGGTGCTGTTTCAGTTGGGTTTCTAGAAGTGCACCCATATTGCTGATCTGATGAAAAACAACTTGGAGAGGCAAACTACTTAAAATTTCTTTACCTCTCATGGTATTAGAGCACTCTGCAAAGACAAGCAGATGCAATTTGTACAGGGACTCTAAACTAAGAAGCATGTGACACTTGTTACAATAATGTGTGCTGTCTTTTGCCTTGTAGATTGCTCACAGTGCCATATCAGTCAAATATTCCTGCTTGACAATGATCCAAAATTAGTTGTATAAAACTTGTCCAATAATCAGAATACATACATGTGGAGAATACATAGAAGAGCTGTGTATCAATGTCTTATGCCTCAAATTTCATTCAACATTCACTAAGGGAATGAGGTGCTTTCTCACATTACCATCCAGCCTATCATATTGCACCATATCAAAAGACAGGAAGTGATGCTGCATATTATACTTCTTGATTGTATACAGTATGTACTGGCACATAAGACACCGAGGAATTGATCTTTTCCACAAATAAGAGTTGTTGTACCCAACAAAGTGTAAATAGCAATGGGCTACTTCTAGAAATCATTGTTACATCTGCTTCACTATGAAATGCAAGGCAGTTATAACTGAAATGTTAGGTGTGCTGAATAGTTATAGTTTTGTGCAGCCAACAGATCAGTGCGGAAGTGTTGAAACGGGTCCCTCATGGGTAGCCTACCTCCTGCACCTGCCAGGTGTGTGAGCTGTCAGTGGTTGTGGATATCTCTGTCCCTTGAGGCAGTGTTGGAAGAGGCTGTAATAATCACTAGCGTCAATGTGTAGTTTCGTCTAGGAATTATTGTTTGAAAGTGCCGTGATCGCTGAAGATAGCGGTATCTCAACACTCCAAGAAAATTTGTTATGTCCCTGCAGCAGTTATTGTAGTGGCTGACTCTTGCACCTGAAAACCTTTCTGAAGTGTCTGTAGTAGGAACACATTCCAAGGTAGCTTCTCAAACCAAAAATGTACCAAGGAGTAGAAAAATCTTTTATGCCTTGTATAGGTTCTACCATATTCAGATTCAGTGTTAGACACAGCACCAAAAAACTGTATGTGTGACTGTCAACTTCTGCTGACATTGGGTTTTATTCTTTACTTGTGCTCTGGCTGGTTGCCACCAAATGGTTTCTTAATTTCTGCCAGAAATTTGTTCCAGCTTGTGATCTGTTCTTCATCATTTTCCAACCAATGCTGGAATGTACTGTCCAATTAATAGTAGGTGACACCATCAACCTACTTGTATTTAGCAACACAAATCCCTTTAGCCATTTCATTGAATTGTGACCAGCATTTCCCAAAAACACTGCCTCAATGTCTGATGTTTTTGTATCTGTTGGTACCTTAACAACATGGATCAGAGGAGGACCCTACTGCTTGTACTTAGGTTCCTGAGGTGAGAGCTTTTGCATATTCTTATTGGAGCCACAACAATGATTGAGTGTCTGCTACACTGCAACCATCAGTGCAGAGCAGGTGGCAGCATCAATCTAGAAACTTTATTTCAGTTTTATGAATAACTGTGGATTGTATATTATGCTCACCCATGTTGACTTATAGGCTGTAAAATATTATATAGGATTTGACCTGGTTTCCTAGAGCACTCATTATGTGAAACCCAGATTGCTTTATGTATTCATGAGATTCAAAAAGTGTTAGGTAGTGCAGCTCAAGTTGATACTAGGTTCATTAAGTACAGAAAGCATAGTCTTCTAGTAAAAAAATAAATCCCAAGCGTATGGAATATTAAAATAGTCATTCAATATAAGGTGATAGGGCTTCTTTTGTTCAAAATGTGCAGAAAAAACCTCTGGATAATGTCAGTACCTGTTCAAGACTGTTCACAGTTGTGTACAGGTTGTTTCAGAAGTGATGGTCAATATTCAGGGCCATGACAGGGATGATCATTCGAAACAAAAATGTCAAGTAAACATGGGCTCTAAAATGCATACATTAAGAGCTATGAGCAATTCTTGATCTTTGATACTATGAAACAAATCTCTTCTACTGCAAGCTCTTTGCATTCCATATTTTGGGAAGTGGTGGTATGGACTGAAACAAGAAAAAAAGTCCAGTAAACATCTGCTCTAAATTGCATACCTTAAAAGTTATGAGCACTTGTTCCTTAGAAGCGTTGTATTTCAGAGTATTGACTGTGCAAATGACACTCAGTTTCTGGAGCCAGTGACAACCTTCAAGTATTTAGCAGGGTCTGTCCAGAGTAATTTAATGTGGATATAACAGCCATAGGAAGGCAGATGCTAGACTCAGATTTATTGGAAGAATCCTAATAAAATGAAGTAAAAGAGCTCACTTACAAGGCCCTCAGTCAACCAGTTCTTCAGTATTCTTCATTAGTCTGTGACCCTTGCCAAGCTAGATTAACGGAAAAGATAAAAAAGACAGAAAAGACTCATAATTCTTGGTACTGATTTAGATGACAACTGGAGCACACCACTAAGAAATCTAAGTATTATTTGAGCTCCAGTGATTCTAATGATTGACATCTGATATGTGATGAATTAGAGAGGTGTACAAAATTGTCCAATCTATAGTGTATTTCTAAGGTAGGCGAAATTTTGCTCTAGTGGAAAATGCACGAACAGTCCTTGTTCCATCTTGGAGCTGTGACATACACTGTTCTGTTTGTTCCAGCTTCCTATATTGCCAGTGAATAAAAGTACAAGCTTGTAATACTATTGTATGTAATTTTCAGGCCAACTGCCTTGCCACAGTGGGAACAGTGGTTCCCATTGTATCACTGAATTTAAGCATTGTTGGACATTGCTAGCACTTGGATGGGTCACCGTCTGGGTCTGCCGAGTGCTGTTGGCAAGCAGGGTGCACTGACCCCTTGTGAGGCAAATTGGGGAACTACTTGATTGATAAGTAGCGACACCGGTCACGAAAACTCAGAACGGCGTGCTGACCACATGGCCCTCTGTACCCACATCTGGTGATGCGTAAGGGTTGAGGATGACATGGTGGCTGGTTGGTGCCATTGGGCCTTCAAGGCCTGTTCAGACAGTTTTCGTTTTTTTTATGTAGTTCTCAGATGGAAGATCCATCATGGTGACTGTCACGATATATCGGGATGGGTGGTAACCCCAGTTTTTCCAATCCTTACTCTGTGAAGGCATGGGCTCCACATTAGTGGCAGTGAACACTGCGCGAGATCTCATCGCATTAAAAAAAAAATTAGTATCTGGAAAGATTCCTTCACTTCACATCATCTAGCATGGTTGAATGCAATGACAGTAGATGACCTGCCACTATATGTTGATAGTTTTCAGAAATCATTCTGAAATACTAACCAGGTTGGATTAATAGAAGAGTAAAGATCCAATGAAGAGTGGGGCATTTCATCAAGGAATCAATTTGTAAGTGAGATATCATTTGGAGATGGTCAACAAATTCCAGTGGCAGATGCTACCTGAGAGGTGTGGTGCATCACTAAGAGGTTTACAATTGAAATTCTGAGCAAGTACATTCCAAGAAGAGAGGGTCAACATATTACTTTCTCTCATACATTTCTCACAAAACGACCACAGCTGGAAAATCTGAGAAGTTAGCGCTGATACAGGGATTTACTGACAGTCATTCTTCCCATGTGCCATTTGTGAATGTAACAGGGGAAGAGGAATGTAACAGGGAAAGAGGGAACAGAGAGTGGAACTAGAAGTCAGTACTGTAAGGTGGCTTGTGCAGTGTAGATGTAGATTGGTACTGTGGGTGAGGACATTACAGTCTGTTTGCAAAAACAGTGCAGTGCATCGGAAATCACAGAAAGGTTGTCCAAAATGAGAATAATGTGAACAAGTTTTATTTTATTTGCCTTGCAAATGCACCCTCATCATCACGTACAACTTTTACTTTACATTATTCTTGTGTAGAACAATCTTTCCACTGACAAACTGCCTATTGGCTTCTGTCTCGGGTTCTTCGGCCGACGTTCATCTAATGATTTTTCTGACGTTTCGCCAGCACGAGTGGCTGGCATTGTCAAAGCTTCACCCTCCATTGCCGGTGGTGAACTGGAGGCGAGCTCGCGGCCGCAGACTATATGTACCTGGCGCGCCAACGTCCGAGGGCACGAGCTCGCCTCCAGTTCACCACCGGCAATGGAGGGTGAAGCTTTGACAATGCCAGCCACTCGTGCTGGCGAAACGTCAGAAAAATCATTAGATGAACGTCGGCCGAAGAACCCGAGACAGAAGCCAATAGGCAGTTTGTCAACAAGTGGCCACGAAAGCCTTAACAATTTTGTAACCTTTCCACTATTATCGCTAATACCAAGGTTAATGAATTTGAATGCAAATGTAGAATTATTATTGCTGTTAATTATACCAGTGCTAGCATAATTTGTAGCTAAGCATGCTGCAAGTAATTAATATAGTTAATGGCATAATTTGTGTGGTGTATTATCAATGATAATTAAAAATCATGTACAACTACGATATACACTCATTACTACTACTACTACTACTACTACTACTACTTAAAGATACAAGGGGTAATCATAAAGTTTTAATCATCATATCAACAAAATAAAATTACATAATGATTTTTGGTACATCTCTTCAGTTCTGGTACACATGGAAATTTGTGTTCTACAGTATTGTAGAATGCCACTAGAGCAGCCAAAACAAAAGGGCACAACTCATCTTCACTTCATCAGTGAGCTGTGTCATTTTCTTTTGGCTTCTTGTGTTATGTTACAGTAAAGTGATGTGAGAATCTAAATGTGCACCACGACTGGATATGTACCTACAAACGAACAAAAAATTAATTATGTAACTTTATTTTTTCTAGGTGATAATTAAAACTTTGTGTCTACCTATTACATTGTATTAAATTTTTGGGGCTAGCAGTAAACTGATTTCATGTCATCCTTTATTTGGTGTTGTGATCTATTGTATGTTGTGTTTTCAAAGGAAGATCATAACATATGATGATGATGCATTGATATTATAATATATATAGTTTTTGATTGTTTTTCTGGTTTAGGATTGCCAACCGTTTTTGTTGCATGATGCTACTTAAAAATTCCCTCTGAAAACCAATTTTTGTTGTATGTAGGTTTGAGAGCACATTTTTAAGTTAGTATTCAGATGAATTACTTCACATAGCATGTTGTTTTGTGTATAGTAAACACATTTGACATGAATGGTAGCATGTAAATTGTAATTTTTTTTAAATTTTTGTAGAAATATAAACTTTTTACCCACATCTTCTAGGCTTCAACCAAATCATTAAGAAGTCTGCTCTTCCCAAATTAAGAACTTCTTCAAGCACCAAGAGTAAATTTGCATGTTGTGGTAACAGGTGAGCTTAGTGTATCAGTCATGCCTGTTTATTCTGTCAGTCATAGTGAAATACCAGTGACTCTCCAACAGATCCATTAACCTCAGCCATGCCGGAACCTAATGACAAGTGATACACATTCAGTAGCCTTCAGGAAGAAAGCCTTCATGTTAAAAATATATGTGTCTGCATTTATTTTCTATAAATGCCCCAGAGCAACGCTGTGTGAGGGTCCTCTTCCAGTGACGAACAAAATGCGTGCTAATTTTGCAGAATCTAGATAGGTTTTCTATGGCTAGCATTTGAGCTCTGTGGTCATTCAAATGTCTGGTCTCGAGACATGGATGAATGAACGAGATGTAGCCAGGAAGTTTGGTGGGAATGCAGAATGTGGAACATACGTTGTCAGTTTTTTGAGCATGTTTGCTTTTACTGTAAGTTGTAGGTTTTACTGTAAGTTGTAGGTTCTCAGAGCATCCACGGTGGTGAGTGGTTGTCTCCTTGTGAGATCAGGCGACTCATTCAGGTTTATTGAATTAACAGAAAACTACCTATTGCATAGAGAATGGAGTTTCCCACTTCCAGGATCCATGTGGTATCCAACAAGAAGAGCACTGTCCACCATAATAAAATCTTCTAAGATTTGTGTTTCCATCTATTCTGCAATGATGGAGTCTCAAAAGTTGGACAATTTCTGTTTTAATGTAGTTCATCAAATATGATGTAGAAATGCAATGTTCTGACTAGTTTGAAGGAGGTGAGTATGATACTGGTACTCCATAACTCACTCCAGCTTGATGTTGTTTGCCCTACATAAGACTTGCCGGCTTTCCATAAAAATCATGTACATTCTTGCCCTGCATAGCTTTAGGCCTTCCCAAATTGATATGAGAAGTGTCGAGGTTTTACCTGAAGGACATATGCCAGAGAAACGGGTATAGACCAAATAGACAAGTCTCTGTGCTGTTGTGAATGTGTCTATGTATAGCATCTCAGTGAGTGAATGGGCAGCTTTCCTCATCTTTGGTTATTGGACCACTTAGAACCTAAGACTATGGTACAGTCTTTTTCTGATTTTCCTCCCAGAATTCCTTCATGCATTGGCTGATGGCCTGCCTCAGTTCATTTGATGTCAGTCTCATAAGTTGTAGTTTTTGTTGTTGGATAGGATATTTTGCATGTAAAATTTTTCCTGTCCTGTGTGGTGTCTTCTGTGATGTTAAGTCCTATCAAATCCGTTCTTGTATATTCCAGCCAACCTGTGGAGTTTTTTAATTTGGAAATGAAACTGAAAAATTTCTTGTTTAGCCTATTGCCATTAATTCTGTGAGTATGACACTAAAACTATATAATCCTCCTTATTGAGTCTGTGAGTGTTTCTAAATTTCTGTATAAATTTTTATTTCTTGGCTTTGTCCTTTTCTTATCTTAAAATGTTTCTGAGTATTCTCCTTCCTTTCTTTTTCACTTCTGCTTGTTCACATTTCTTATTCAATGTAAGGCATTCAGATCCGTGTAGTGATTCCATTTTAATTACAGTTGCATGGTATCTAATTTTTGCATGAAACCGATCTTTTATGATGTTTGAATGCATGGTTTCATGGTGATATGCACTAATAAATTTCTCTTGAGCTTCCAGCTGTTTCAAGTTGTTTAAAGTCCATAAGCTTTGGGTCAAGTACTCCTTGGTTATTGTTAAGTGGTGACTGTCTTTTGGTTGCTGTACTGTCCTTAGATACCTTTTATATCTTCTATTATATTGATTTTCAATGAGTTTATATGCTATTTCCATTTTATTTAATCTTTCTTTACTTGTGGTGTTATCTGATATGTTTGATTGTATCAGTACACCTGAGTAGTTGAACTTATTAACTCTCTTGATGTTTCTGTGTTGTATTATTATATTTTTCTCTGCTGTGCTTATGTTCAATGTATTCCATTTTGTTGTATGATATTTGTAAACCAGTTTTAGCTGCAATTTTGTGAATTTTCTCTGTCATTATCTTTGCATCTGTTTTGTTCTTGTGAAATTATTGCATATCATCAGCAAAAGTGAGACATTTCACCTTAAATCTTCCTCTTGCTTGTCACAGATGGATTCCTTCAATGTTTTTCTCTTGTACTTCTTTATCCTAATCCCTCACAATCTTGTCTAATACCAAATTGAAGAGAACTGGTGAGAGCCCATCACCCTACTGAACTCCTGTGTTAATTCTGAATGGGTCAAAAACTTCTCCTAGGAATTTAGCTTTTTAAGTTGTATTTTTTTTTTTACTAATTGTCTTGTGGTTTTGTTGATACCTGCTTCTTATAGTGTTAGGAACTGTCTTGTGGTTTTGTTGATACCTGCTTCTTATAGTGTTAGGAACTGTCTGTATATGGAATCATAGGCTTTCTTGATGTTAATTAAGATAATGATGTGTTAAGGTTCCGTATCATTCTGATACTGAGGATTGTTTTCAAATTAATAATTTGCTGTTGACGTGATCTGCATTTTCTGAATCCCACTTGGTACACACCAACTGTGTGTTCTGCTTTGTCTTGTATCTTATTCAGTAGTGCTTTAGATATAACTTGTGACTGGAATTAAAGATATGTCCCGGTAATTGTTGGTGTCTGTCGTGTCTCCTTTCTTATGAAGTGGATGGATTATTGCTTGTTTCCAGTCATCCAGTATTCTTTCTTTCTCCTAGTGATTTTTAATAACCCACAAATGGGTTCAGCTGCCTGCTTCTCTTTCAGTTTCCATATCTCAGCTAATAACCTTTCTTCTGCTGACACACTGTTGTTTTTCATCTGATCAATGTATTTTTCACTTTGATGCTGTAATGATGGTTGTGAAGATGGGTTTCGCTTTTGGAATTGTCTCAAAATTAGTCATCTTATTGGTTCCCTGCAGCTTAGAAATTCTTGAATATTTTGCTAGTAGCTCACAGTTGTCTTTGTTCTTGGCAATCAGTTTGCCTGTTGAATCTTCGAAGTGAAGGCTCATCAGCATGTATCCTATTATTTCTTCTTTGGAAACTCTGTAGAAGTATCTAGTATTGTTCTGTCTGAAATTTGAATCCAATTCCTTGATACAAGCCTAAATGTGTATTAAGAGAAGACCAGTTCTTCTTTCGTCTTGGTAATTTTCTGAGAAAAGTTGACTGCAGTTTTAAGTTGAATTGTTTGCAGGCATTGATGAGGCTTTCTCTGTATTCTTACTGGTACCTTTGTGTGCAGTAAAATTTCCAACTATTTCCTTAAGTTTCTCTTCTCTGCCAGCCTGTGTGTTGAAGTCCCCCATGATTATCTTTGTGTAGTGCTTTGGTATTTTGGACTCTCTAGCATTTCCAAAAATTGCTCAATGTTTCCTGGATTTTCTCTGTTGTCATTGTTGATAGGCACCTGTGAATTTATAATGGTATTGCCATTGTTTGCTGATATAAATGAGAGAAGTTATGTTCGCTCTGATGAAGATGTAAAATTTGATATTATTCTATTAGATTCCATTTGACCATGAAAGCTGTTTCAAGCATAGTGACTTTCTGTTTGTTTTTTATGGCTGGTTCCAGTTGTAAATTCCTGTAGCCCACGGATTCAAATGCATTCTCATCTCCGTATCTCACTTCCTGAAGTGCTAGTATGAGGGTGATGTGTCTGCTTAATACATCCATCAGTTGTTTTAAGTTTCCCATTCTGTGGTAAAGTATTGATGTTCATTGTTCTTAGCATATGTTCTTTCTTGGGCCTTATGCAGGAGTTTCTATGAAGCTCTGATTCTTTCTTACATGATATTATAGCCTCTCCAGAATCCAATGGTCTAGCTGAATCTCTATTTCCAGTGATGAAGGATTGTTAATTTCCTGGAGTATTTTTCCATTCAGTGTTTACCATTTTGTGTTGGTTGAAAGTAAATTAGGAAGGATGTTACATCTGTGATCAAATTGCCAGATGGGTTTTAAGAGGCCATCCTATATGGAAACATATGCCTTTAGTAGCTGACCAATTTGGTAACAGGTACTACTGATCCTTGCAGCTGCCATGAATATGTAGACAGATGCTGATGACATTGCTGCTTGTTCTAAGCCAGGCGTGATGTGGATTTTTTTGTTTTCCTCAGTGGTTTGCCTTTTCTGCTAGATCTGCTGTACTGAGATCCATCCTCTCCACCTTTACTACCACTGAGGTGTCACTGTCAGTTGAAAATGACTCATCCACCATCATTGCTGTTGAGATTTAATATCTTCATCTGCCTCAGAAGCCACTGATATTCCTCGCCTCCTCTCCCATGGTGGTGATAATTAGCTTCCACTTTCCTCTTGCTAAGTGGCCAGCTGTTAGAAATAGGCTATCCCACATTGGTCATTTGGGCCAGTTGATACACTGAACTGCTGTGCCACATCAGTGCTTAGTTGGGGAGGGAAATGATGTGTGTAATTGTCAGGATCATATCACTCATATGACAGGAGTGTTGTGTAGCACCTGACTTCTGCTAATCTTCACTACAGTAATGTGGCCTGTGTAAATAAAGTGCTGTAAACAATTTTCTTTTGATCATGCTTGCCTACAATAATCAAGGAATTTTATCATATGTACATTTACATGTGTATTAAAAGTTTTGTGAACTTCCAGCCTGCTGAACAAATTGCAGGGCAGCAACTTATGTTAATCAGTGCAATGGAAAAACATCAAATTTCCAAATTTCACTTCTATTTACTTGATGACTAATTTCAGGTGGGACCTATTTTCAAATCATCTAGATTATTTGAAAATAGGACCCAACCCGAAACTAGTGATCAAGTAAATAAAAGTGAAATTTGCAACTGTGACTATTTTTCTGATATATGAAAAGTTTTGTATTAAATTATAAGTGAATATATGTTTAAAATTTTGATTTACTCAACACCCTTGAAGACCATTCCTGTAGAAGAAACATTAGCATGTCATTTCCTCTGTGTATGTAATATTTTTTTCCTCTCAGTGCAGCTCAGTGAATCTATAGCCACATTTGCTCCTCCTGAGAAATAGCTCGTAATCAGGTATGGCCCACCAACCAACCTCAGCTGACCATTTGACCTCATGTTAGAGCTTGCTATGGACCATGTTAATGATAGGAGAAACCGACAAGATCCTCAATTGGTTTGTGGCAGTATGGGACCAACCACCAACCTTTACTACCAGCATAGTTCCCACTAAACATATGAAGTCAGTTGACAACATGGCTTACATCTGTTGGCAGACATCAGTCAATTCATCCATGAACTCCCCACAACAACCACAATTCCTAGGTATATCTATTGGTAAAAATTACATGTGGGCCTAGCTCTTGCAAATCAAGAGCACTATTGAATAGAATTGGAAGAGTAGCTGCTACGCATTTCCATACAGAAACACATGATAAAGTAAATAAAGTGCAATGCATAAGTTCCGTAATGACTGCTGATGACTTACTGCCTGCTGCTAGAGAATTAATGCATTATTAAGTGCTGCTTCAATAGTTTCTTGCTCAAATTGTATGAGGTGATGTGGTGAATACAACAGTGTTCCACTAAGCAACGAAGTCAAATATACCTGAGCCTAACTCTTACAAAACTAAAACAAGGAAAGTAATTAAAAACACTATAAAACATAGTTCACAAACTTGCTGTTGCTTCACTTCCTCATAGAAACAGGCAATGAAATAAACCAAGCACAATGTGCAATCAAATATTGTCTTTACTGTGTCACTGTTGGGCACTTGGTGAACTCAAGAACGATCTACTGAAAACTTCATTGTGTAAAGTCTTGAACAAGCAAACATGTTTGTTGGTTGACATTTTGGAGGACAGTGCGTCCATCTATTCCAAAACATCTCTAGCAATATATTATGGTGAAGGTATCCTGGAATCAAAAAAAGCAAGGTGATATGTTGGGAAATGGTGATTTTTTTCATCAACAATAATACTTATTTCTGTATGATGGCTACAGTATGATGACTCATTATTGTTCTTGGCTGAGAAAAATTTAATCATCTAAACTGCAGCTGAAATTCCAGTCCTTACCATTTCCAGTTATTTTACACTTCTGAAATCTTTTCTTGCTGGCGGAAGGGGCAGGACAGTGATGCAGTCAAACATCCTATGACAACTTGGCTGCCATTACATTCAGTGTTGTTCTTTGATAAAGTAGTGTGAAATATGGCTTCTTGTTATGACAAATGTGTCAACATGGATGGCAATTATATTAAAACTGTAGTAACCCGACGGTTACTAAACCTTTCGCCCACGGTGGCTGTAAATTGGGCCAGTATGGAAAACATAGCGCAAATTGACATTCAAATGGTGCATGCACAACCAGCATGAGGCGGCTGCCAGGACCAATGCAGTCACTGACTACCATCATCAGGCCCACCGTGCCGTGCAGCACTACAAAAGTGGCACTCGACATGGGTTGCATCTTCATAAGGGCATGGAAGGGCCTCTTTCATTGTATTCTTGTTGGGATCACTCTGTGATCCAATAAATTGTATCTTTTTTACAGCTCTGTACATCCTTCTGTTCCCAGTTAGAACACAAGTGAGGGTTGAATTTTAGCATGTTTCAGATTCTGTGGTTTTTCTGTCCTTGGCTCTTCCATGGTGGGTATACTCCAGTCTTGTCTGCACAACAGCAGATTCATATGGTTTTATTGGAATGGTTCTTGGCTACATTGATCTGAGCTCAGTTACCAGGTGTTCACCTGCTGCCCCCCACCCATCTCCCTCCCCTCTCTCTCCGTATGATGAAACCATGGAGACTAGGATGCTTATGAGAAGCGGCTTTGCCAACATTTTGTGGCATCCCTGGTGGTCTGTAAAGCTCTTTCCTTATCATGGATAACCCCTTGTATATATTTCTTACTTTATCAGTTAGTTCCTCTGCAAGAACCAACTTCACTTAGTTTTGACAATATGTGACATTTGCTATCACCACAAGCATTCTCATGTGGTCTACATCTACATCTAAATCTACATCTACATCTACATCTACATTTATACTCCGCAACCCACCCAACGGTGTGTGGCGGAGGGCACTTTACATGCCACTGTCATTACCTCCCTTTCCTGTTCCAGTCGCGTATGGTTCGCGGGAAGAACAATTGTCTGAAAGCCTCCGTGCGCGCTCTAATCTCTCTAATTTTACATTTGTGATCTCCTCGGGAGGTATAAGTAGGGGGAAGCAATATATTCAATACCTCATCCAGAAACGCACCCTCTCGAAACCTGGCGAGCAAGTTACACCATGATGCAGAGCGCCTCTCTTGCAGAGTCTGCCACTTAAGTTTATCAAACATCTCCATAACGCTATCACGGTTACCAAATAACCCTGTGACGAAACGTGCCGCTCTTCTTTGGATCTTCTCTATCTCCTCCGTCAACCCGATCTCGTACGGGTCCCACACTGATGAGCAATACTCAAGTATAGGTCGAACGAGTGTTTTGTAAGCCACCTCCTTTGTTGATGGACTACATTTTCTAAGCAC
Organism: Schistocerca nitens; assembly: GCF_023898315.1. NCBI lineage: Eukaryota > Metazoa > Arthropoda > Insecta > Orthoptera > Acrididae > Schistocerca > Schistocerca nitens. The sequence continues at coordinate 602,169,808 of NC_064617.1, read as the reverse complement.
TCTCCCAATGAATTTCAACCTGGTACCCGCCTTACCAACAATTAATTTTATATGATCATTCCACTTCAAATCGTTCCGCACGCATACTCCCAGCTATTTTACAGAAGTAACTGCTACCAGTGTTTGTTCCGCTATCATATAATCATACAATAAAGGATCCTTCTTTCTATGTATTCGCAATACATTACATTTGTCTATGTTAAGGGACAGTTGCCACTCCCTGCACCAAGTGCCTATCCGCTGCAGATCTTCCTGCATTTCGCTACAATTTTTTAATGCTGCAACTTCAATGTATACTATAGCATCATCCGCGAAAAGCCGCATGGAACTTCCAACACTATCTACTAGGTCATTTATATATATTGTGGAAAGCAATGGTCCCATAACACTCCCCTGTGGCATGCCAGAGGTTACTTTAACGTCTGTAGACGTCTCTCCATTGATAACAACATGCTGTGTTCTGTTTGCTAAAAACTCTTCAATCCAGCCACAGAGCTGGTCTGATATTCCGTAGGCTCTTACTTTGTTTATCAGGCGACAGTGCGGAACTGTATTGAACGCCTTCCGGAAGTCAAGAAAAATAGCATCTACCTGGAAGCTTGTATCTAATATTTTCTGGGTCTCATGAACAAATAAAGCGAGTTGGGTCTCACACAATCGCTGTTTCCGGAATCCATGTTGATTCCTACATAGTAGATTCTGGGTTTCCAAAAACGACATGATACTCGAGTAAAAAACATGTTCTAAAATTCTACAACGGATCGACGTCAGAGATATAGGTCTATAGTTTTGCGCATCTGCTCAACGACCCTTCTTGAAGACTGGGACTACCTGTGCTCTTTTCGAATCATTTGGAACCCTCCGTTCCTCTAGAGACTTGCGGTACACGGCTGTTAGAAGGGGGGCAAGTTCTTTCACCTACTCTGTGTAGAATCGAATTGGTATCCTGTCAGGTCCAGTGGACTTTCCTCTGTTGAGTGATTCCAGTTGCTTTTCTATTCCTTGGACACTTATTTCGATGTCAGCCATTTTTTCGTTTGTGTGAGGATTTAGAGAAGGAACTGCAGTGCGGTCTTCCTCTGTGAAACAGCTTTGGAAAAAGGTGTTTAGTATTTCAGCTTTACGCGTGTCATCCTCTGTTTCAATGCCTTCATCATCCCGGAGTGTCTGGATATGCTGTTTCGAGCCACTTACTGATTTAACGTAAGACCAGAACTTCCTAGGATTTTCTGTCAAGTCGGTACATAGAATTTTTCTTTCGAATTCACTGAACGCTTCACGCATAGCCCTCCTTACGCTAACTTTGACATCGTTTAGCTTCTGTTTGTCTGAGAGGTTTTGGCTGCATTTAAACTTGGAGTGAAGCTCTCTTTGCTCTCGCATTAGTTTCCTAACTTTGTTGTTGTACCACGGTGGGTTTTTCCCGTCCCTCACAGTTTGCTCGGCACGTACCTGCCTAAAACGCATTTTACGATTGCCTTGAACTTTTTCCATAAACACTCAACATTGTCAGAGTCGGAACAGAAATTTTCGTTTTGATCTGTTAGGTAGTCTGAAATCTGCCTTCTATTACTCTTGCTAAACAGATAAACCTTCCTCCCTTTTTTTATATTCCTATTAACTTCCATATTCAGGGATGCTGCAACGGCCTTATGATCACTGATTCCCTGTTCTGCACATACAGAGTCGAAAAGTTGGGGTCTGTTTGTTATCAGTAGGTCCAAGATGTTATCTCCACGAGTCGGTTGTCTGTTTAATTGCTCGAGGTAATTTTCGGATAGTGCACTCAGTATAATGTCACTCGATGCTCTGTCCCTACCACCCGTCCTAAACATCTGAGTGTCCCAGTCTATATCTGGTAAATTGAAATCTCCACCTAAGACTATAACATGCTGAGAAAATTTATGTGAAAATGTATTCCAAATTTTCTCTCAGTTGTTCTGCCACTAATGCTGCTGAGTCGGGAGGTCGGTAATAGGAGCCAATTATTAACATAGCTCGGTTGTTGAGTGTAACCTCCACGCTGTCTGTGTTGATTCTGCCAATGTTGCAAACAGCTGCAGCTATCATATCAAGCTTGGATAGCCTCAGTTGTAAGTGTCTGTTTGTTATGGCTACATCTCAGGAGTCTTGTGCATACACTGTATTCAGAAGCACAATCATTCATTCGGCCCGCTATGTTACAAGAGGTTTTGAATATTGCACGGTTGTTTGAGGCTTACCATGCCACGGGCCACAAGTTACGTGCTTGGCATGATGTCAGTGTGTTGACAGTGTGCAGTTCCACTGCATGGAGCTTAGTGTGCTAGGGGAAGAGGAGGTAGCTGCGGTACAAACAAGCCAATCAGGCCAATGTGCACAAACATGTTATCAGCAGCAGGAACAGTGAGCACTAATTGAAAATTTGTTTGAGTTAGATAGCTCTGCTGCTTTTGGTTTTTCTATTGGGGATGTGTTGCATCTGGTCTCAAAGCAAGTGCCTCACCAAGAATTTGAGTCCTTGTGTTCTTAGTTTTCACTTCTGTTGCCTCAGGGTTAGACTGTGCAAACAATTTCATGACCCACATATTCATCAATCCCTCCACGTGCCCTCACTTTTTTCAGGCACGGCCAATGGTAATAGTGTGTCACGACCAGGTTAAGACAGGGATGTATTGCTTAATGTCATTTTGGGGGTGGTTAGAGCAATTTCTTCAAGTGAATGGGCTATACTCTTAGTGTCTGTAAAGAAGCCACCTGGTCAGCTTTGTCTCTGTCACAACTTCAACATCACTATTAATGCACAGGCTGCAATAGACACTTACCGCCTCTTGCAAAAAACTGCTAATGCACCACATGTTTTGGTTGGACATTGATTGGGAGGTGGAGCACCTTGCTGCTGTCTGCTGCAAGTGTTGGTATGACAAAGCAGTACCATGAACTATTTTCTCGACACGGCTCGCCCATGAACAGACTGGGGAGAGAGTCCACATTGACTTCACTTGTCCCTTTTTAGACACTTTCAGGTCTATTGGCATCTGATGCTTTTTCTCATTTACCTTATGATGTTCACTGTGCATCTGTGACAGCAGACATGACTGTCAAGGTTCTGTCAAAGATATTCTCCACAGATCGCTTGTGCTGCATCTGGGTTTTGGATAATGGTCCTCATTTCATGGTGCAGTCCTTCAAAAACTTTTGCACGCACAGTGATAGATTCCCAACAAGCTTCTGCACAGCTGTCAGCTGCAGATGCTGGTTAACCTCTTGCTCCGGGCAGGCATACCCCAGTGGTGCTGATTTTGCCGACACTTTTGCATGGCACCCCAGTCTGGACCAGAGCATTTGGATGGCACCTCACTGGATTCTGGCCATCATCTGGAGCTAGTATGGTCATGGTTGACTCTGAAGAATGATTCGTAGCACACAACTGGAACTGGTTGCATCCTGGGGTGAGTGCTGCCCCCCCCCCCCTCCCCCCTTTGGGCTGCGTACCTGACACCCTGTTCTTCATTGGCACTGGCTGCTCCAGGGGTCAAGCAGGCCTGGTCATACCTGCCTACTCTGGCAATTGGGATTCTTGTCAGCACCAGTGGTGGGTCTCCTTTCTGCTTGCTGCCTCTTCTTCCGAGGCATTAGCCACCCTTTCCTCCATCCCCCTCACACTTCCTTTCTTTCCTTGCCACACCAGCCAACACAAGCCTCTCATGCTAGTTGAGCTACAGCACTGGTACACTATAGTTGGAGAGACCCACTGGTTACTACACCTACCAGCCACAGCGGTTGTAAGTTGTGCCACTGCAGCAATCGTAGTGCACATTGTCATTCAAATGGTGTGCACACAACTAACCAAGGGAGCTTCCAGGGGCAGTCTGGTCACCAGCTGCCATCACCAGCTCAACTGTGCATGCACAGCACTACAGCAGTGACACCTGACATGGATAGTGTCTTTTTAAAGGCATGTAAGACCTTCAGGCCCCCAGTTGTTAAAGTGCTCAATATGTGTGGACTACTTTCATTGCATTCCTGTTGGTGTCACTCTGTGACCTAATAAATTGTACATCTTTTACAGCCATGTGTTTCCTCATGTTACAACTTAGAATAAAAGTCTGTAGCCTGTGTTTCAGTTTACATGAATTGTTTTGTTCTGTTGTTGTCATTGGCTATTGAAATATACTTTCTAGATATTCCTTGTTCTTTAAGTCACTTGTATATCATGGCAGAAGAAGGCATGGTGAGACATTGGACTAGTTTGGACATGAGCCAAAACTATCTCTCTACTGAATGAGTTACTGTGTAATTCACAGAATGTGGACAAAAGGCTTAGAGAGTAGAATTCTGTAAAATAAACCCAAAACAAAAGATTTCTGTTGATACATCCAAACAAATCAACCATAACATGAAAAGTTTTAAATTACTGTAAGGATCCCCCATGCTAAGGAGAAAGGCTTCCAACCTAGGTCAGGAAATGTGCATTTTATCACTCATCTGTGCATTTTATCACTCAACTGTTGGAAGCTTAATGAAAATATATTCTCCAATAAATAACACTGTTGTTTCTGTAACATCTAAACGAAGTGTTATCCAAGTGCAAATGGTTTTTTCTGTCAGGTATCCATTGAGTGAATATTGCAGTTCCTTTTGAATCAGTCTGTATTATTATACAGGTTTGCAGTGGATGACAGAGTTATACATCTGAGGCTCTCAAACAGTGGCCAGTAAGATGGTCATGAACTGATCCTGTAGACTGTTCTGGCTGTCCTTTCATGGGCTATGGTTATTCTTTGTGAAGGTGCATAGTTGGCCCCAATTGTAACACATAAGACATAATGGAGTGGTAGTAAACAAATTAAAGAAGCTTTTGGATTTATTCATCAGCAACAATTACTCTTTCACTGAAGTGGGTTGCATTTGGTTTTTCAAAAGATTCTGAATGTAATACTTTCAAGAAATGTGATAAAGGAAAGTCCTGAATGGAATATAAATAATTGAAGGAGTGCCATTGTGGCAAAGCCTACGTTGGTCAGACACCATGCATAGTGTGTGAAAGATGCATTGAACATGATCGTCACACTTGCCTTTCACAACCCAGTATGTCAGCCATTGCCGAGTATTGTATCTCCAAAGGATATTCAATGGATTATTCTGCCATGGAAATCTTGGCCTTAGTGAGATCATTCTGGGATTCAGTTATTAAGGATTCAATGGAAGTGTGTTTGGTAGAAGCTCTTATTAATTGTGATGGTGGCTTCCAACTGGATAAGGTGTGGGACCTGGTGATTTCTGTAATGTCTTCAGAAAGAAAACACTTTATGACTAATGACACATATGGCAACTGTTAATTTTATTAATTTTGACATCTGAATTTTAACTCCATGAGTGCATATTCTGACAGTGTGCATGTAGTATCATCATTATGCATGCTCTTGTGCACTACAGATGGAGCAATATTCAAAGAGGATGAAAAACTTGACAGAGGTCACTCATGTAGTGCCTTTGGGCATGCTTCTCCATGCCAATTTTTTGGCATAAAGTTAGCAATGTGAACTAGCTATCTCCAGTGCAAAACAATCACCTGAAGATGGCTGAATGGTTTTCAGCAAAATATCATGGCAAGAAGTTGATGTAGTCCAGCTACAGACTTGAAACTTAATGGAAAACTGTTTATTATTTCAAAAGTAATCTTCACAACTGTTGATATATTTATCCCACTGTGAGACAAGTTGGTCAGTGCCTTCATGGGAAAATGTTCGCGGTTGCCTATGAAACCATGATTGTACACAAGTGTGCACCTCTTTGTCTAAAGCAACTTGACGGCCACGATTGTCTTCATTCAGGCTCCAAAAATATTGAAATTGCATGGAGAGAGATCGGAATTGCATGGAGGATGTGTAAGAGCTTCTTGTTGAAACTTCTGCAGCATACTCGAACCAAGTTTGGCACATGTACTAACATGTATACAGTGTGCATGTAGTATCACCATTACGTATGCTCTTGTGCACTATAGATGGAGCAATATTCAAAGAGGATGCAAAACTTGACAGAGGCCAAGTGATTTTCGTCTAGAATTTGAATATCCAGTGATTAAGGTCTTGCATCTGTGCTCTGAGACATGCAGTGAGCAGAGGTACTCGTGTAGGGCAGTGGCTCTTTTAACCTGTGTTAATTACTACATTCTGATTATTTGAAGCAATTTATTGTTGTTTTACTGGCTTTTGCTGTGAGAGGAACAAGTGTTAATCAGCGAATGCTTGGCATCTTTCATCTTCTAAAGAAATTTATTTGCAAAATTTAACCCTACATTGAAATACACTGTTGCATGTTAATAATAATAGCAGTTTCAAAAGGCTGCCCTGAAAAATTCCTACATTTATATATTTTGGATGTGTATTAATGATATAACTTTATGTGATGTTTTTGATATTTGTATATTTTGCGAGCTATTTAAGAACCTCTCTTTAGTTACTGTGCTGTATAATAATAATCTTTTGTCATTTGTATCAGAGACTTTGGGCAGGACTAAGAATATATCATGCAGGTCTCATTATCCATTTGAATTGTGCTACAGTTTACCCCCCCCCCCCCCCCCCTTTTTTTTTTATTTTGCTACATCAGAAACAGAAAAGTGCTTCACTAAATAGCCTTTTTAATTGAAAATTGGCTATCCTGTCTATAGAACAATAACAGCAATGAAATTTCTTTAGTTCTGTATATCTTTGGCATTACTTTTCCGGTGTAGGGACACAACTCTCACTTACATTAGATACTTAGGAAAACTAACAGACCAAACACATTATAGGTCACAGAATGAGATTTTCACTCTGCAGCAGAGTGTGCACTGATATGAAACTTCCTGGCAGATTAAAACTGTGTGCCCGACCCAGACTCAAACTTGGGACCTTTCCCTTCGCAGGCAAGTGCTCTACCATCTGAGCTACCAAAGCACGCCTCACGCCTGGTCCTCACAGCTTTACTTCTGCCAGTATCTCATCTCCTACCTTCCAAACTTTACAGAAGCTCTCCTGCGAACCTTGCAGAACTAGCACTCCTGAAAGAAAGGATACTGCGGAGACATGGCTTAGCCACAGCCTGGGCGATGTTTCCAGAATGAGATTTTCACTCTGCAGCAGAGTGTGTGCTGATATGAAACTTCCTGGCAGATTAAAACTGTGTGCCCAATCGAGACTCGAAATCAGGACCTTTGCCTTTCGTGGGCAAGTGCTCTACCATCCCACGATTGCTACACGCAATGAATGAGGACGACCCAGATCATAGGATGGAGTACTGCGAGTGGTTTACTAACATGGAGCGCAACGATGAAGAGTTTGCAGAGATGATAGTGTGGTCTGATGAGGCACAGTTCAAACTCAGTGGTACAATAAATCGCCACAGTTGCATCTACTGGGCCGCCAAAAATCTGAATGTCCATGAAGACAAAGCCGTGAATTTTCCAGGAGTAAATGTGTGGTGTGGGTTGTCTTACCGGGGCTTGATTGGGCTATTCTTCTTTGATGGCACAGTTACCGGTGAGGTGTACCTTCAGAAGCTTCAGACATCCATTTTGTCTGCCATCAGAGACTTGTATGGAGATGAAGAGTTTACTTTCAACAAGATGGTGCCCCGGCCCACTACCAAAATTGTGTTAGGGTGTATCTCGATGAAAATCTACTAGGAAGATGGATAGGTCGTAAAGATGCTGTGGAGTATCCACTACATTCCCCAGACCTAACTCCTCTGGACTTTTACCTGTGGGGAACACTAAAGGATGTCATTTATTGACAAAAGCCATGCACATTGGATGAACTTCGAGAATCCATCATACATTCATGTGCAAATATCCAACTGAACACGTTGCAGTCAATAGTTTGTGCTGCAGTTCGGCAGCATCGTTTGTGTGTGAATGTTAATGGTGACCATTTCGAACACCTGCAGTGATATCTTTAAGTTGGACTTTAAGTTACACTTTCACCAAAAATGAGACAACTCCATCAAATAGTTTGCAAGTTGTGGACTTTTAAACAGTGGATACATTTTTTGGACCCCTTTGCATAAAGAGGTAAAATTATCATTTATCTGTATTTCATCATACTTATTGCTTTTCCTCTGGTTTGAAGCAGACAATCTCCTTTCAGTTGTATTTTAATTGGACAGAGTTCACGTTAGGACCCATATTTAATGAAAACCTAGGTTTCCAGTTATAAATCCTAGACCCATTCTTCAAATGGTTACTCACAGATATATTCACAGTGTTGTCATTTTTTTCATCAACTACACACTGAAGTATGTCATCAGTAAGAAGTAACCTAAAGAAATGCATTGATGTATTGCTAGTAGGATGAATAGGTAAATGTTCTTTTTCTTGTAAACAGATGATAGTGCACGTTATGTGACTCATCATGCCAAGTGTCACCTGTTTTATTAACTAGGGTCAGTGTGATTTCTTCATCATCGTTGATTTCATCACCATCATTGTCCATAGTATCTGAGCCTGCACTGTCACAAAATATATTTGGAAGTTCTTCTTCCTCACTAAAATTAGTTTCCACTTCTTAGTTTCCAGCTATCCTACTTTGATTTGTTGCCTCTGAATGCCAAAGTTCAATCTTCTGGTATGTTCAGTAACTGACTGTCAGTAGTAAATTTTTTGTTTCTCCTGCTTGTTTTATTTAGCATCAGTAAGTCTCAGTATTGGTTAATTTGCCACCATTTTGAACAATTTAAATCACAGACAACTAGTCACAACAAACCAAAACCATAGTTTCAAAAAACTGTTCCCAGAGACTTCATTACTTGTACAAACATGCTCACAGCTGCAAAACTAGCCTGAATAAAACACCTGTGAATGTGCAATCTTGTAAGTTTCTGCTGATTGGCTTGTAGCAGCCTACATATCAGCCGCCACGAGCTAATGTGAAGTTCAGTGTTGTGTAATGTACGGTGCAGTGCAGTGTTCTTAGCAAGTGGATTTCGACTGTGTGAGCAGTTCTGCACCCAGCTGCCAGCGGTGCTGTGTTTTTATATTTTTATACGTTTTCTGTGTGTTCTGTTTAGTCTTTGTTTTTTGTGAATTTGTTGGTAATGTACACTCCTTGCCAGTGTTCTGTTACCTAGTGTTACTCTGTTGTAGCCTATAAATAATCCCTTTTTACATCGAGGATTAGAGTTCCAAATTATGGCATTTCTGTCCTGTCTGTTTATAAGAGAGATGTCAGGTGAGCATTCCTAATAAGGTTTCAAAGAATTGGTACAAGTGCCATTCACTTAGTCACTATGAGCACATCAGGCGCTGCGCAGAGTGACCACGTGGTTTGAGGCTCCATTTCACGGATTGTGCGGCCCTTCCCGCCAGAGATTTGAGTCCTCCCTCAGGCATGGGTGCGTGTGTTGTTCTTAGCATAAGTTAATTTAAGTTATTTTAAGTAGTGTGTAAGTCTAGGGACTGATTACCGCTGCAGTTTGGTCACTTAGGAATTCACACACATTTGAACACATCGAGGAAAAATTGGTGAGCCACAAGTGGTGCTGAACCCGACAAGGAGTGACCCCATCATCATTGGTGGAATCTCAGTCATATCGCACGATGAATGAAAAACCGACAGTATCGAGAAAAGCAGTCTGCCTACCGTTGTTCTGCCTAGATAATCGCATCCTTTGATTTGTGCAAGCAGAAACAAGTTTTTGTGCATAGGGAGAAAAGCTGACACAACTGAGTTCACACTTATAGGTGACTAACTTGACCATTGATTCACTGCTGAGGTGCAATACATAATTATGGTGTCACTGGAAACAGACTTGTACACCAAACTCAAGTTCTTACTCAAGAGGAGATGGGTGATACAAAGCAAACCCAGCACTTGCAACACCTATGCAGTGAGATTAACACAGTCACTGTACCAGATAACTTGTGAATGCTATGGAGCAGTCATTTGCCACCACAAATAAAAGCCATAGTTGCCTCGCAGGCTTGTCAGGCCACCGGATGCCGTGCTGCAGCTGGCCGATTGAATACGAGATGCAGTCACACCCACACAGGTGAGGGCAGTCACAGAGAAGGACAACAGTGCAGCTGCTGCAGCAACAGTAGCACGGGCTGGCCACAACTCATTCCCAGGAAAGGTAGAACTGTTGTGTGCACAGGGGTGTGTTGTTGCAGGACAGCACTAACAATGGCAGAGGTCGATACTGATGACGTTCAAGGAGTAGAACTCCTGGTGGTGCCATAAACCTGCAAGGTGACGTGCAAAGCTGTTTCACAGAGGAAGACCGCACTGCAGTTCCTTCTCTAAATCCTCGCACAAACGAAAAAATGGCTGACATCGAAATAAGTGTCCAAGGAATAGAAAAGCAACTGGAATCACTCAACAGAGGAAAGTCCACTGGACCTGACTGGATACCAATTCGATTCTACACAGAGTACGCGAAAGAACTTGCCCCCCTTCTAACAGCCGTGTACCGCAAGTCTCTAGAGGAACGGAGGGTTCCAAATGATTGGAAAAGAGCACAGGTAGTCCCAGTCTTCAAGAAGGGTCGTCGAGCAGATGCGCAAAACTATAGACCTATATCTCTGACGTCGATCTGTTGTAGAATTTTAGAATATGTTTTTTGCTCGAGTATCATGTCGTTTTTGGAAACCCAGAATCTACTATGTAGGAATCAACACGGATTCCGGAAACAGCGATCGTGTGAGACCCAACTCGCGTTATTTGTTCATGAGACCCAGAAAATATTAGATACAGGCTCCCAGGTAGATGCTATTTTTCTTGACTTCCGGAAGGCGTTCGATACAGTTCCGCACTGTCGCCTGATAAACAAAGTAAGAGCCTATGGAATATCAGACCAGCTGTGTGGCTGGATTGAAGAGTTTTTAGCAAACAGAACACAGCATGTTGTTATCAATGGAGAGACATCTACAGACGTTAAAGTAATCTCTGGCGTGCCACAGGGGACTGTTATGGGACCATTGCTTTTCACAGTATATATAAATGACCTAGTAGATAGTGTCGGAAGTTCCATGCGGCTTTTCGCGGATGATGCTGTAGTATACAGAGAAATTGCAACAGTAGAAAATTGTAGCGAAATGCAGGAAGATCTGCAGCGGATAGGCACTTGGTGCAGGGAGTGGCAACTGTCCCTTAACATAGACAAATGTAATGTATTGCGAATACATAGAAAGAAGGATCCTTTATTGTATGATTATATGATAGCGGAACAAACACTGGTAGCAGTTACTTCTGTAAAATATCTGGGAGTATGCGTGCGGAACGATTTGAAGTGGAATGCTCATATAAAATTAATTGTTGGTAAGGCGGGTGCCAGGTTGAGATTCATTGGGAGAGTGCTTAGAAAATGTGGTCCATCAACAAAGGAGGTGGCCTACAAAACACTCGTTCGACCTATACTTGAGTATTGCTCATCACTGTGGGATCCGTACCAGATCGAGTTGACGGAGGAGATAGAGAAGATCCAAAGAAGAGCGGCACGTTTCGTCACAGGGTTATTTGGTAACCGTGATAGCATTACGGAGATATTTAATAAACTCAAGTGGCAGACTCTGCAAGAGAGGCGCTCTGCATTGCGGTGTAGCTTGCTCGCCAGGTTTCGAGAGGGTGCGTTTCTGGATGAGGTATCGAGTGTATTGCTTCCCCCTACTTATACCTCCCGAGGAGATCACGAATGTAAAATTAGAGAGATTAGAGCGCGCACGGAGGCTTTCAGACAGTCGTTCTTCCCGCGAACCATACGCAACTGGAACAGGAAAGGGAGGTAATGACAGTGGCACGTAAAGTGCCCTCCGCCACACACCGTTGGGTGGCTTGCGGAGTATGTATGTAGATGTAGATGTACATGTAGATGTAGATGTAGAAGTGCTGGTTTGGTTATCAGGTGAAGAAATGTTCATCATCGTGCTCTCACTCAAATGCAACCAGCGGTTAGTGGTGGTTGCAGTCAAGTGCCATCCTCCAAACACCTGTTTGTCACTGACTGAGGTACCAGTGTGAAAGTCGTTGTAGTTAGCGGCTCAGACCTGAGCGACTTACCTCAAATGCCCGTGCATTGTTGCTGACCACCGCCTTGTACCTGATTGCCACTGGCAACTTTTCAGTCACAACGTACAACATTCGGCACGTGGGGCTCAGCGTTGGACTGTGCCACCTGCAAGCACGGTACTTCACTGTCACAGACATCACCGAGGCAATCCTTGGAGCAGATCTCCTGGTGCAGTACTGACTACTTCTGGACATTGCAAATGCTTGCATGGTGGACCGTGTTGCTGGCTTGGCAGTCACCAGTTTTCACTACAGTGCAGCCATCCACAGCGCCAAGTTGATACAGGCTTCTGGGGGTGAATACACAGATTTGTTGAGCGACTACCCAAATTTGACCAGGCTGCCCAGTACTCCCTAAGTTCATACTGTATGACACAGTGCACCACATAAATATGACAGATGGACGCCCTGTAGCGTATTGGCCGAGACGTTTGGCTCTGGACAGCTTAGCAATAGAAAAAGCTGAATTGATTCTGTGATATGTGAAGGCAAACTGTGGCCATCCTAAAGCCTGTGTTGCTTGGCTTCACACTTAGTGCCAAGGAAAGGATGAGCCTGGCACCCATGTGGTGACTATCATGCATGTAACTCATGGATGGTGCCTGACTGCTTTGAGGGATTATAATTACATGCTACATGATGCCACTGTATTCACAGTTCTGACCTGTGTGAAGGCATATACTCAGATACTGGTAACCATCAAAGACATACCCAAGACTGCCACAGTAATGCCTTTTGGATTATTTGAAAACATGTTCACAACTTTCGAGTTATGTAACACTCCTCAAACTTGGCAAAATTTATAGTCTTCGTTCTCCAAGTGTTGCTTCACATACCTCATTGATCTCCTAGTGTTCTCCACCAGCCCAAAACAGCGTCAATAGCACTTGCAGGAGGTATTCGAATAAGTTGAGTGCTGCAAAGTCATTCTGAATGTAGCGAAGTGTGTCTTTGGGCTGCCAGAGGTGACATTTCTCGGTCATAAGATCTCTGCTGCGGTCTCCCTTTTTCAGCCTGAGAAGATGGACACAGTACCAATAGTCAAAGATTTACAACATTTTTTGGGATACGCAGAACTTCTATAGATAATGCTGTCCTCATGATGCAGAGGTACAGGTACTTTTGATGGTGTTATCTGGCCTAAAAGTTACTGGCAAGTTTCAGTGCAGTGGACAGACATATGTGTTCCATGTCTGAGGCAGCAAAGAAGAACTTGGTCAGCTCGGCACTTCTGGCACACTGTGGCTTGATGCACCACTAGCTGTAGTTGTAGATGCAACTCAGATGGCTGTCAGTGCACCACTACAACAGCAGTCGGACAATGCCTGGCAACCACTGGCGTACTACTCACACAAACATGCCGCCTTTGCAGATGAAATGGAGCCCATACAATTATGAGCTCCTGGCAGTGTACCAGGCGCTAAAATAACTATCATTCTCAAGATGAAGTGTGAGTGTTCACAATTTATATGGGCCACAAGTCGTTGACATTTGCATTGAGGCGGGACAGCTTCAAGTACTCATCCAGGCAGTTTAACCAATTGGAATTTATGATCTAGTTCACAGTCAACATTAAGCACATACCTGGGATAAACAATAATGTCGCAGATTGTGTATCGTGAGTCAACAGTGTCTCCAATAGATTTTTCTGCACTTGCACAAGGTCATCGAGAAGATGATAAACTCCTTATGGGCGTCAGTGTTGAAGCTACATGTTGTTGACATACCAGGGAAGGGACATGACAGTACTGTGACAACTATCATGTCCAAGCTTGTCTCTTTCTGCCACAAGTGCTCAGAAGGAAAGCTTTTAATGCTTTTCATGAGTTGCGCCATTCAGGGGTGTGTCCAACATTTCATTTAGTGTCTCAGTGTTTCTTGTGGTCAGACATGCAGTAATATTGTCAGGAACGGGTCAGATCTTGTCTCCAGTATCAACGCTGCTTGATTACTCACCATGTCCTACCCCTGATTGGCAACTTTGCAGATTCACCACTTACTTCACCCACATACATTTGGACATTGTTGGACTGCTTCACCCATCGATTGGGCAGAGGTAGTTATTAACAATGCTGACCATCATACTTGTCACCTGAAGCAGTACTGGTCGATAATATCACAGTCAAGACACTAGCTTGTGCCTTGCTTTAACATGTTTGGCAAGATTTGGATGTCTGCTGCATATCAGCATGGATCACAGATGTCACTTTGAATGAGAACTGTTCACTCAGCTGGCCAAATTTTGTGGTGATACGCACCATAAGAACACTAGCTACCACCCGGCAAGCATTGGAATGATTGCACGCTGACACCATTGTTTGAAGACAGTGCTAATGTGCCATGAAGAGACCTGGTGGTCACCTCTACCCAGTTATACTACTTGACTTGCAAATAACATTCAAATCTGATATCGGTTTGTCAGTGGCAGGATTGGTTTATGGTGAGACATTGAGCCTGCCTGGTGATTTTGTTGACACAGACACAATAATGACAGCCATGTAAGATCAGCCAGATTTTTTGTGTCACTTGAGAATCCATCTTCCAAAAGCTTTGCGACATGATACACCTCCCTCCTTCATGTGCCAAGATCTCAAGTATTCTACACGTTACGCACCGCACAGAAGGCTTTAAACCACCACTGCATACCCTTAGCCTGGCCAATATAACGTTCTCCAATGACATACACAAGCAGTGGACATTCTAGTGAATGGCAAGGCTACAAATGTCTCATTAAACTGTATTTAACCAGTTTATGTCTTCCTTGAGACACCACAGTGGCTCCCAATGCAGATGACTCACTCTGGCCTCCCAGGTGCACTTCCCGGCGCATTTCCTTGATACTGATGCTCTGCCTCTACCCAGTGGATTGATTTAGTGGCCTATACATCAGCTGTCATATGCTAATGCAAAGTTCAGTGTTGTGTAGTATATGGTGCAGTACAGTGTTTTTAGCAAGTTAATTATGGCTGTTTGAGCATTTCCTCACCCAGCTGCCAGGGGCACTGTGTTTTTATGCTTTTATATTTCTATGTGTTCTGTTTATTCTTTGTTTTTATTTGTGAATTTGTTG
The DNA here is from genome assembly GCF_023898315.1 of Schistocerca nitens. Lineage (NCBI taxonomy): Eukaryota > Metazoa > Arthropoda > Insecta > Orthoptera > Acrididae > Schistocerca > Schistocerca nitens. The sequence goes on along the minus strand of NC_064617.1, from coordinate 602,154,712 downwards.
GTAATGCATGCTCCTTGCCAACATTCTGTTACCTGGTGTTACTAAGTCGTAGCCTGTAATCAGTTCCTTTTTATATCAAGAATTAGAGTTCCAAATTATGATATTTCTGCCCTGTCTCTCAAGAGAGACGTCGGGTGTACATTCGTAATAAAGTTTTAGAGTGCCAGTACAAGTGTCGCTCACTTAGTCACTTCAACACATCAATTGAAAATTAGTTAGGCAGAAGTAGAGCAAAGTTATAGATGGGAAAAATGACCAGTTAAAACTGATACCAGTATATTAGTTCTGAATAACTGGTGTTTTTGGTATTTGTTTGGTCTTGGTTATAGTAGGTGTTTTTTATTTTTTACTAGTAATAGGATAAAGAAACCTAAATTTCAATTAATCATAGTGTCAGTACTAAAATTTTTGATGTTTAAATAAACTTTTTTTTAAAAAAAAGAGTAGTAATTTTTATTTATAAAATTTTTGTTACATAGAAATATTGCATTATTATAGAAAAGGGGAACATGATTAGTGCTATTTTCATTACAGTACTGACACAAATGAGCAACAAATACATGACATAAGAACAGGTACAACACTGATGAGACGGTAACATACCTGTTACCATATGACATGGTCTATTAAATGGTATGCACGTTATGCAATGTGCAATACTTTCTCCATCTGGCCTATATGGTAGTTTCTTGCTGTCATCTGACTTCATTTGTTCCCTGGTCTGGCAGTGTTGTATGAAATACAATATCAATGAAGTGCAATGCTCCATTTGCTTTAAAAAATTAAATACGGGAGGAGGCACAAGAAACTTGTGACATATTGTAAGAAGAAAACTTAAAACGTAACAGTTCATTCATTACAGCAAAAGTAAAAGTAGCTGATCTGCAGCCTTGATCTATTTAATATGTCTTTATCTGCATGTAGCCCTTGAAAATGGACAAATTAACGTGAAAAACAGAGTTTTTGCCCTTTAGTGGTGACTAATCATAATGCCTAAATAGTGGCATGACCTAATCATCTTGTGGTGTTGCAGTTCTTCTTGTTGTGAACATGCTTGCTACAAAATGGGAAGAGGAATTCCGCCATATGCAAGACACCTTTTTTTCTGTTTTGTTGCACCCAGACGTGTTTTAGCACATTTTGTGCTATCTTCAGTGGGTTATTTTTTATTTACTAACTGTAAAATTATTGTTACTATTACATTTAGCAAAACTTTTGGTGCATAATATTTACAATTGTGAATGAATAATTGTTGTAAAATATTGTACATCATTTGTTCAAAGTTCACAGTTGAGATATTTATTAACAACCTGATGCACTATGTGTTGTTTATAACATTATGTCAGAGTTCTATTTATAGCTAATTGGCAAATAGAGTGGATGTATGCATTAGTTTACGTACCTTACGTGATACTATTGGACATTTATTTTGGTAGCTATTCTGCCACACAATCTACAACTTCTCATCTGCAAACAGCAAAACGTAATTTTTATTTACAACCGGAAATGAGTATATATCATGTTTTTCATGTGTTACTTATGGTTTTGATATTGTGGTGCTTTCTCATGTGTTGTTGGCAAAGTGAATAGGCAGATTTTGTGACCTATGGGCACTTGACACTGCACTTTCTCCAATTTTTCAAAAGATAGGCAGCGTTTTCACCACCATTGCGTGTTGTTGTGGTTGTGTAGTATTCATTTGTTCGTAGTGCATTTGGCTGGGCAAGGCATGCCAGTTTGAAGTGTATTTGGTGTGGGTGTTATTTCTTTTTCATGAGTAGTTTTGGTGTGGGTGTTATTTGTATAGTTCTTCCATTGTGGTGAAGAGGGTTTTATTGCACAGTGATGTGTATTCATTGAGTGCTTTCTTTCCTCGGTCTATTGATGTTTGGGTGTGATAGTTTTCTTCTGTAGTTAATTTTTGGTATAAGCTGCTACTAGTTTTAAGGATGTGTAAGTCAGTTTCAATGTTTGTTGGGTGTTGATTGTGTGCTTTCATCAAGTTGTCTGCAAATGTTGAGTGTGAGCTATTGCTTCTCAGTGCTCTGAGGTGTTCTGTGTACCTGGTTCTGAAATTACTGCATGTTTGGCCCACATATACAGCTTGACAGCAGTCGCAAGTAAGTTGGTATACACTGGACTGGCTATATTTGTCAGTGTTGGTGGTACTTCTTCCAAGTCTGTTTTGTATTGTGTTTTTGGTTCTGTATGCTATGTTGAGTCCTTGTTTCTTTAGTATATTACCCCCCCTCCCCCGGTGTGTGACTTTTTGTTGTTGTAAGTCATTATGTGTCATTTGTTGCTTACTGTTTGCTGATTTGTTGTGTGTTGTGTTGTGTTTCATGGTTATGTGTAGTTTGTTTTTGTATTTTGTCGTTTATTTTGTCTACTCTCTTTGCATCATATCCATTCTCCTGTGCAATTTGTTGTATTGTGTTCAGTTCTTGTGTGTAATCGTATTTGTCCATGGATATTTTGTTCAGTCTGTGTAATAAATGTGATTCTTCAATTTCTCCAGGCATATTTTATGATGAAATAAATCTTGGGTGAACAGCCTGGTATGAGTGTGCGTAGGACACAATATTTTGGCAATCGACCACGTTTTACATGTACATCAGCGCACCTGATGATGGCAATGTACTCGATTGCCAAAATATTGTGTCCTATGCACACTCATACCAGGCTGTTCACCCGAGATTTATTTCGTCTTGTGTAATAAATATCTGAAGCTGGCTTCTTTGTGAGTTATAGGGTGATTGGATTGGTTATGAATAATGGTGCTGGTTTTCTGTAGGTTCTGAATTCATGTTTGTTGTTTCTTTTGTGTTTGGTGAGATCTAAGAAATTAAGTTTTTCATCTGTTTGTGTTTCAATGGTGAACTGTATTTGTGGGTGGATGGAGTTTATGTTGTCATGAAGTTCTTTTATGCGAGGCTGTGGTTCATCTGTTAAGCAAATTACTTCATCTACATATCTGTACCAATATATTATTTTGTACTGTTTTGGTATTACTCTTTTGTCAAACATTTGTTTTTCTATCTGATTGAGGAAAATTTCAGCTAGGAGGCCACTGATTGGGGGCCTCTTCCCCAAGTGACATGATCCTTGACAACAGCATGATTTTTGAGCAGAATTTCAAAAAATTAGAAGCAGTAAAAGAATACCAGTGATTTTTGTGGAATTCAATCACTTATCACATCACATCAGAGAAAAAAAAAGAGTGAACAGTGAACAGATTAAGTTTTCTCTCCTTTCCCAACATAATTTAACATTTTGATTATACTTATCTTGAAACTGAGGGAGTCAAAATTTTTCAATCTTCATTTAGTTTCTACTTTCATGACAGGAAACCATAGGAATAAAAGACTGAAAATTGGTTATTTCAGAAATCAGTTATTTTGAATTGATTTAACAGTCAAGTTAAATTGGCATTGATATAAACCAATATAACTGAAAAGGGGTTGTTTCAGCAATAACTGCCTTCCCTAAGCTGAACCAGACAGGTTCATTGGTCATGGAGATGCTTCTAACAAGACATATACTACAATGCACAGGCAGTCATCAGTCATTCACACAATAGTGGTAAACATTTAACACTTCATAACACAATCAACACACTCCTGATTTTTATAGCATAAGTTTAGGCTCTGGGCCACTAGTAGCTGTAATAGCAGAGGAATACAGTGATTGTTTTGTTCTGAAAGAGTACTGTAAAAATATAGCAAAATAATAAAATTGTGCATCCTTATTTATTATCTGATTTACTCTTATTTCAGCTTTGGTTTGCTACTTTGCTGATGACAGAACGCTTAGAGGTCCTAGCATAAGTAAATTCACTTTGATTCCATGTTTAGAATTAGAATTGCCTTTTGTGGTTGTGGGTTATTATTATATTTCATGCAGTAATTTCTAAAGAATTGTTACAGTTTTGATGGAAATAATGTTATTCTCATTTGAGTGATGTTCGTAGAGTTTTTTAAGTATTACTTATAATTTTTCAGGGGGAAAGAAGAGAAAATTTTTTCACGCGATCCATTCCAGCAACCCATATTAGCAACAGAACCAGAATACAAGCCATCACAATGGAAAAGAAATGAGAATTATCAGTCCAGTGCAACAAAAAAATCTGCAACTATTACAATGAAGCAACCATATTTCACTCAGACACAGTACATACTAGCACCAACTTCAAAGGTGCCCCTTCGAAACTCAAATATCACCAATGCTGCTAACAGTGATGGTAACAATTAAAACACCTCATGCTTTATATTTTACTAGATTTGTGAATGCTTTAAATTTTGCTAACTATCTTGAACAATGTAAAACCCATGGTTTGCTTATAATTAAGGACACTTAAGTTGTCCAAAAGTAGTATAAAATTAAAATTGACAGCTGTAGGGGAATTTATAGCCCATAAGGAATGCCCTCATTATTGCAACACTCATAGTCTGGTGTTATGAAATATCTAAGAAAAAATGAACGTAATTACAGTTAGTCGCCGTACTTTTTTTCTAGTCTCTTCTTGTATCTGAATTAAGTGGTTGAATCTCCCAATGTTTCCCTGTATTTGAGAACACATTGGCATAGTTGGTTCTGGAACATGAGATTAAGTAGCGGTACCACCACTTATAACATATACCTTGCAGTATCTACATTAAGAGGCATGACTGTACCACACTGCAAAATATTTGTTCATGCAGTTGCCTCTAAAAAAGTTCAGTATTATGAGATCCTACGCATAATAAACCATTTAATGGAATTATTGAATTATGCTATTTTTGGCTTTCAGCAGTGATGTAGAGGGAAGTGGATAATAGAGAAACATCTGATTTTTTCTCATGCTGCGTAAAACTCAGTGGCCTCAACACCTGAGATGGTGTAACAATAGGCAGCACCTGCATGTGCAGTGTATTTTTAGAAATCGTCAGTATCATTAATATTAAAGTCACGAAGATTGTATGTTATTGTGAGGGATGGCTTGGTAGCTACAAAAGTACCATGAAATTCACTTAAGTCCATAAAATCTAAAATTTATGTGCAGCAATGTTTCAAATGTTGCAAAATGTTGAAATATACAGATACCTGAGGCGTAAGATGAGGTCAGTAATGATGGGAATTTCTCTCACTCAGGGGCCTTGAGAAAAGTAGACAAATTGTCAAGAATGTCTTAAAGCCACTCGAGAAATGTTGGACTGTTTAACCCTCTGTTGACCAAGTATGCAAACAATGTAATGTTAGTGTTAAGTACTACTACTTAGGAGCATAGCCCTTGGGTTAAACCATGTATTGAGTTGCCATGGCTCAAACAACAGATATATCTCTATCTCAAAAACATTTGTTATCCATGGGAAATGAACACTTGAACACTTGTGTGCAGCAGTTTAACTTTGGATTGGAAACAGTGATACATCACATACCATGTGCCATGCGCCATATTGTAGTATGTGAAGTACAGATGTAGTAGAAAAAAATTTTCTCTCTTCCTGGGACAGTGGTAATAAGCAGAGTGCTACAGATACTATAATGTGGGTCCTGTACAACATCCAGAACTGCTGATTAGATTAGATTTACTTTCATTCCAATTTATCCGTAGTGAGGAGGTCCTCCAGGATGTGGAACATGTCAGAAAAACAACAATACATGACAAATATTTACAACTAAAACAAATAAGCTAATGTACCATTCCACAGGTCCCAAGTGGAATGATCGTCATTTTTTAATGAACACTAAGAGTCATTTTACAAATACTAATGCACTGAATTTAAAATAAAAAAGTTTTTTATTTATTTATAAGGTAATACAACTACTATAATACTTACTTACAATGAACACATTACTGCACTGAAATGGTGCAGAAGTTAGATTATACTGACACACACACACACACACACACACACACACACACACACACACACACAAATTTTCAATGAACACATTACTGCACTGAAATTGTGCAGAAGTTATGTTGTACGTATATACAAATCAGTTGGTTTTACTAAGAAATTCATCAATGGAGTAGGAGGAGTTGGCCACCAATAAATCCTTTAGGCTTCTCTTAAACTGAATTTCATTGGTTGTTAAGGTTTTTATGGCTGCTGGCAAGTTATTGAAAATGTGTGTTCCTGAATAATGCACACCTTTTTGTACACGACTAAGTGACTTTAAATGAAGATTATTCTTATTTCTAGTATTGATTCCATGAATTGAGCTGTTGGTTTGCTGAATACACTCCAGTCTTCTAATTTAAAAATGTTGAAAATTTGGGACTCATATTGCAATACCACACTGAAAGCAATTATTTTTCAAATAAAAATTATAATGTGGACACTTCCAGAAGTGCAGGTCAAACTATTGGCAATGGAGTTATTGAAACTGATAAAATCAACTAATATACAGCTCCAAGTAATACTTATACAAAAGAAAGAGACATATTTTGAGTGGCACTTAGTATGACAATGTACGCCTTTTTATAGGTTTTCTGTGACTATTATTGTAAATAAAGGTTACAGTTAACAATTTTCAGCCTTCTCTCTACATTGATGGTATCACAGTAATTCATCCCCACTCAAACTTCAGTGACAATTTGTCTTCATAGTAGAACATAGTTTTAAGTTTACTGATACATTCAGTCCACAATAGCACATTAACATAAGAACGTTAGAGGAGGGGAGGGGTGTGAGAACCACCAATTATATACTATACTTGATGCTTGTCTAAAATGGGAGACTGCTTGCAGTTTTATTTGATATGGCATAATATTTCATTTTTAATTATTTTACCAGTTCATATGTAAAATAAATACTATGGAATCTACTATCTGAGGCTTGCATTCTTGTTAACAAAGTGATTCTTTTCCTTAATGAGCTCCGACCCAAATATGTTGCGCAAGAAGATAGAATAGAAGTAGATTAGTAAGAAAATAATTACATAGAACTAATGCATACAATACTTATGGCGATACAATCAAAAGTGGTAACCATAATGAACAAACAAAGTTTTATGGGGTTGATACTATAGCCAACCAATGGTTAATGTTATATCTAACCAAAGGAAAGCAGAAACAATATTATGAGAAGGAAAGTAGCTACTCACCAAATAGTTGAATCGCGGCTAGGCTAGACACACACAAATGCAGCTCACACACGTCTGCAGTCACAGGCAACTGAAACCACACTTCAGTTGCCTGGGACTACAGTTGTGTTTGCATGCGCGCGCGCGCGCGCGTGTGTGTGTGTGTGTGTGTGTGTGTGTGTGTGTGTGTGTGTGTGTAATGTTGCCGAAGGCCTTAATGGCCAAAAGCTTTAATTGTGAGAGTCTTTTTGTTGTGCCTATCTGCAACTCAGCATCTCCGCTATTTGGTGAATAGCTACTTTCCTTCTCGTAATATTGTTACATTCCATCCTGGATTTTCCATTGTTTGATTTTTGCCCAAAGGAAAGCAGAAAGTTGTACTTGCTAGTTAACCACTGTAGTATGGGGACATTATTGTGACTGGGTAGAAATCACAAATGGGTTCTCCAAGGCTCAATCCTAGGACCGCTACTGTTCCTCGTGTATGTAAACAATCTTCTATCAAATACACAACAAGGAGAGTTAGTCCTTTTTGCAGGTGACGCTAGTACCATAATCAATCCCAGACATAAGTACAGAAGCAGAAGGAATGATAAACAGTGTTCATAAAATTGTTATTGACTGGTTTTTTGCAAATGGTCTCACTCTCAATTGTAAAAAGACATGACATATTCAGTTCTGAACATCTAGGGGCACTACAGCAATGATAAGTGTAACACTTAGTATTCTTAGATCTCCATACTGATGATAACGTAAACTGGAAAAAATCACATTTTGGAACCCCTAAAACACTAACTTTGGCAACATTTGCACTTAGAATTATTGCAAATTTTAGGGAGAGGCAAATCAGTATGTTGACATATTTTCATTGTATAATGTAATATGGAATAATGTTCTGGGGTAACTCATCTTTAAGAAAGTAAGTCTTCGTTTCACATGATATCTTGCGAACCATGGATGAAGGGTATCAGACGGATGCCATATTCCTTGACTTCCGGAAAGCGTTTGACTCGGTGCCCCACTGCAGACTCCTAACTAAGATATGAGCATATGGGATTGGTTCCCAAATATGTGAGTGGCTCGAAGACTTCTTAAGTAATAGAACCCAGTATGTTGTCCTCGATGGTGAGTGTTCATTGGAGGTGAGGTTATCATCTGGAGTGCCCCAGGGAAGTGTGGTAAGTCTGCTGTTGTTTTCTATCTACATAAATGATCTTTTGGATAGGGTGGATAGCAATGTGTGGCTGTTTGCTGATGATGCTGTGGTGTACTGGAAGGTGTCGTCGCTGAGTGACTGTAGGAGGATACAAGATGACTTGGACAGATTTGTGATTTGTGTAAAGAATGGTAGCTGACTCTAAATATAGATAAATGTGAATTAATGAAGATGAATAGGAAAAAGAATCCCGTAATGTTTGAATACTCCATTAGTAGTGTAGCGCTTGACACAGTCACGTTGATTAAATATTTGGGCGTAACATTGCAGAGCGATATGAAGTGGGACAAGCACGTAATGGCAGTTGTGGGGAAGTCTTTGGTTCATTGGTAGAATTTTGGGAAGATGTGGTTCATCTGTAAAGGAGACCGCTTATAAAACACTAATACAACTTATTCTTGAGTACTGCTCAAGAATTTGGGATCCCTATCAGGTCGGATTGAGGGAGGAAACAGAAGCAATTCAGAGGCGGGCTGCTAGATTTGTTACTGGTAGGTCTGATCATCACATGAGTGTTACGGAAATGCTTCAGGAACTCGTGTGGGAGTCTCTAGAGGAAAGGAGGCGTTCTTTTCATGAATCGCTACTGAGGAAATTTAGAGAACCAGCATTTGAGGCTGACTGCAGTACAATTTTACTGCTGCCAACTTTTATTTCGAAGAAAGACCACAAAGATAAGATAAGAGAGATTAGGGCTCGTTCAGAGTCATATAGGCAGTCATTTTTCCCTCGTTCTGTTTGGGAGTGGAACAGGGTGAGAAGATGCTAGTTGTGGGATGGGGTACCCTCCGCCACACACCTTATAGTGGATTGTGGAGTATGTATGTAGATGTAGATTGTGCAAAATCGTGCTGTGAGATAGTATATGGCACTTACCCGTGAATGTCATGTAGACATCAATTGTCTGAGGTGGGCTGTCTGACTACTACTTCAGGGTGTATTTATTCCCTCATGAAGTTTGCTGTAAATAACCCATGACAGTTCAAAACGGCAATGATGTACATATTTACAATACCAGGAGGGAAAGTGATATTCATTACTCCACAGTAATGTTGTCTTTAGCACAAAAAGGTGTGCACAGCATTGCAATTAAAATGTTTGATAACTTACCCAGTGATATAAAATATCTGACAGACAGCAAAGTAAAATTTGAAAACAACTAAACAACCTTTAAATGTTCAGCATGTAGCCATATTTACAAATTAGTTTGCAATGTGAATGTAAAATGACTTGTTCCAAATGATTTATCATGCAAAATGATCCATGGAACATGAATCTAACTAATTCCAAAACTAAATAAGGCACTGCGTGTTGATAGCAAATACAGCTGTGATTTTGCAACTTAGTGGTTTTTAAATGGTTTCACAGACTTTATCTAAGAATTAATAGTAATTTTCAACTTCCTAATTTAAGAAGCTCAGCTTAGAAGTGGTATTTTAATAAGGCAGCAGAATTAAGCTTCCTGGGGCAAATTGCCACCTGACTAACATGAGCGAGCGTTCATCCCAAGAGTTGCAAATGTAATACAGCCTCCCTCAAAACAACACGAATTGTCTAAAAAGGCCAGGTTTAACATAGGTATTGTAGCTAAGGCAATGCATTTGAACAGAAGAGCCATGTGATACTTGTTGGCCTCATGACACATCATGGAGATGCCACGAAATTAAAGAAGCTCCATATGCTACCATGGATTGTGCCGATGTCTGTGGCAGAGGATCATTAGCAGTGATGAACTCCATTAGATGGTGGAAAACTCAGCATAATTTTCTGCAGCCTTTCACCGCTGAACACATATTTCCTTGCACCACTAAGGGTAAAGCTGCTGTCGTGGTTGAAATAGTTGTTGCACATTCTGATCTCAATAGTTATGTTGATGGCAGAATCCTTGTTTTTATAGCTGACAGTGAAAACCTTCACTTGTGGTTTTCAACTGTTAACCAGATGCTGTTGTCTCAGTGTCATTTAAGTTTTTAGCTGCCATCCAACTACTATCATTTAGAAACAATGTCATTAACATGGTTTATACGTCTGTTATATATTTTTTGCTTTTATATATGCTTTGTAAACAGATGTAAGCATATTATTGTATTAATTGATATATTTTTTGAATATATTGTTTCAGATTCTCAGGAGGGTGAGATGGGTGAGATGAGAAGCTCTAGAGTATCATTACATTCTGGAAAGCTGTTTGGTGGGATAGTTAGTCAACAAACTAGAGGTATTCCTGGTCGGACTGATTGGGCCGCTAAGTAAGTGTTCTAAGGAATTGCCTATTTAATATACTATTGATAATCTAAGCTGCTCATGCCAATTTTTTTTCTGTTTTCGTTTTTAATACAATTTTCAATTTTTTTCCAGATATCTGAAATAATGAATGGATAATGCTACAATGATTCTTCAACACTTGTGTGAAATATGGACTTCCATTTTTGTATAATGGGACCATAAGATATGGCATGGAAACTGTGCATGAAAGGTGTACAGGTGCTTTGTAGTAATTTGATGGAACAACAGTTGATATTGCGCTTTTTTAGTGCCTGTAAGATGTTGTGTTGTATGATAATACTATGATTTGGGAAATTGTAAATAGTATTTCATTAGATGTGTATATACTTGCCAAATACAGTGTACAGATTTTTATACTAAATATGGTTCTTTTTTTATGACTTACCCATACAAACGATCAAAACCTACTGAAGGCAGTGTTTCAGGAAGCCAGTAGTGCTACTATAGATCATGAAGAATGCTGCTGAGATTTCATAATAAAATTAGATTCTTTTGGGAATTGTCTCTTTCAACAATTTATTTTTTCTAAATTAGATCTATACTTAATGTCATTAGATGATTTCTCTGTTTTTCTTCTCCCCTTCCTCCCTCCCCCTTCCCCTCCCCCCTCTTTCTCTCTCTCTCTCTCTCTCTCTCTCTCTGTCTCTCTCCCCCTCATGCTTTTGCTCTTACTCTCTCTTGCTCTCTCTCAGCTTTTTGAAGCAATATGTGGTGTGCTTTATCATGTTTATGTACATAGGGAAAATACTGATAAATAGATCAATAACTGAAGCCAAGAAGGGAACAGGTTACAATTTTATGGATATTGTTCTATTGTTCTATTACTTTGTGACTAATCTCTATAGCAAATTCCAAACTGCATCAGATTAGACTTAAATTTTATTCTGACTTAAGTATTACTCATACACAAGATCAGACAATACAGTTTGTTTTTCTCTTGTAAAATTTTTTGGTTGTCTGTATAGTAGCTTGATCCACAACCACTACCTCAGAATCATCCCTTACAATCCTTCCAAGAATTCTTCACATCCAGTATTGCTTCACAACCTTTCCTCGGGTCCCTACGACATGACCTTAACTTGTCCTCTGCAGAACTCCAGTCTCTACATCCCCTAAAAGCTGATGACTCCATCATTATTCTCCCAGCAGACAAAGGCCATACCACTGTGGTACTTGACCTACAGGAGCATTTAATGAAGGTCTATGCCAGCTGTCTGACACCTCTACATACAGCACCTGCCACCAAGATCCCATTCCAATGATTCAAAATGACCTGCAGTCCCCCTAAAAACCTCAGGCTTCTCACAAGGACTTACACTTCTATCCATAGAACTTCTTACCCCAACCAAACCGTGCACCCCCACCTTTTACCTTCTTTCTAAGATCTACAAACCCAATCATCCTGGTTGTCCTGTAGTTGCTGGCTCCAAAGCACCCACCGAAAGTATATCTGCCTTAGTTGATCAACACCTGCAACCCATAGTACAAAGACTTCCCTCTTTTATTAAAGATACCAACTTTTTTTTAGATCATCAAATCTGTGCCTGTCCCATTCCCACCACACACCATGCTTGTAACCATTGATGCCATCTCCCTTTAACCCCCCCCCCCCCCTCCCCCTGCCGTGCATGGTCTGTCTGCAGCTGAACATTTCCTCAGTCAGTGCCAATCTGATTCGAAGCCATGACATCATTCTTGCTCACCTTAATCAACCTTGTAGTTACCAATAGTTACTTCACCTTTGATGGGCAGACATACACACAGATCAGAGGTATGGCCATGGGAACTAGGATGGCTCCTTCCTGTGCCAACCTTCTCATGGGTTGCTTGGAGGGGGCTTTCCTGGGATCTGTAAGTCTTCAGCCCCTGGTTTGGTTCAGATAGATTGATGACATCTTTGTCGTATGGACTCTTGGTGAGGCTGACCTGTTAAAATTACTGGAATCTGTAAATACCTTCTCCCAATTAAATTTCACTTGATCCTATTCGGAATCCCATGTCACTTTCCTTGATATTGATCTCATCCTCACCAAAGGCCAGCTACACACTTCCATCCACATCAAACCTACTAACAAACAACAGTATTTACATTTTGACAGTTGCCATCCTTTCCATGTCAAACGTTCCCTTCCATACAGTCTTGGCATACAAGGCAAACGTATTTGTTCGGATGCAGACTCTTTACAGTAGTACAGCACTACTCTCACTTCAGCCTTCACTGGACATAATTATCCCAACAGCCTAATTCAAAAGCAGATTTCCTGGGCCCCCACATCCAATCCTGATGCTGCTGATCCTTCCAAAAAACAACTGTGGAGCACACCACTTGTCACTCAGTATTGTCCTGGTGTTGAATGTACCAATCAGCTACTTCGACAAGGCCCTGACTTCCTAAAATCGTGCCATGAATGGAGATCCATTCTGTCTGAGATTTTGCCCACTGCACCTATAATAGCTTTACGTCGCCCTCCCAATCTCCACAGTATCCTTGTCAAACCCTGTGCTGGTCTTGCACCCATCTCCCTATCCTATGACTCCTACTCCTGTGACTGTCCCTGCTGCAAGACTTGCCCTATGTACCCTCCTGCCACCACCTATTCCAGCCCTGTAACTGGAAAAACGTACACTATCAAAGGGAGACCCACACACGAAATGAAACATTTCATGTACCAGCTGTTATGTAAACACTGTTGAGCCTTTTACGTCAGCGTGTCTACATCCCAGTTATCAGTCAGGATGAATGGGCATAGGCAGCTGCAACCCACAATATCCCATTGCAGAGTGTGCTGTACAACATGACAGTCATGACCTAGGTGCCTGTTTCACCACATGCGCCATCTGGATTCTTTCCCCAGACACCGTTTTCTCAGAACTGTCTATTTTTTGCCATCCTCCCTCCAACCTCTGTTAAATACAATGCACTTAGCTTTTCACTCTTACTCGCTTGTGCATGGTGTTTTAGTAGTAATGTCTGTCTTGCATGTTACCCTTTCTTCCATCTTTAAGCTCCAGGTTTTCAAATCTCGTCTGTGCGGTCCCCAAGAATCAGTCTTTTGCTCTCATCCCCTCTGGTAAGTTTCCCCTGACCTGGGCTTCTGGGTAACTTTAGTAAACTGTACCACTTTCCCTAAACCTCTCCAGTCTGTAGAGGACAAGGGGTTATTTTTAGGAAATATGGTGCAAAATTGTGATTTAGTGTGTTTCAGTGCGCGATGCACCAGCCTCACGGCAGACGGCGGATGAAGGCTCGTTGGCGCGTTATGCAGGTGACATAGTTTTTGCAACGAGCGTGGGTATGTGTGTACAAGCGCGGCAGCCATCAACAACCAGAATACAGCATTAGCAGAATTACACAGGCGTGGGCCGTGTGTGGCGCGGTTGCATTAGACAAGTCATCGAGAACATTCTAATAAACACGGTGCCACATAACCGGCAGATTCATCAGTGGTCTGCACTATTTAAGGGCATCAGAGGTGGGCGTCGGCATCAGTTTGACCGATTGGGCGTTCAGCCGCTGTTACGTCATCGACATCAGTGACGCTGTCCCTGAGGACCGGCTGGCAGGGGGTGTTGCTCGCTGCTGCACCGGCGACTCCCGGCGTTGTCACAAGCCGCAGTGTCTGCAGGAGGTGAGCTAGGCCGGGCCTCGTGCTGCCAACCTCCTACTGCCTGCGCAGCCACTGACCAAGCATGGCGTCGCATTCCCCGGGCTGCGTGCATTAGCACATCTCCACCACGACACGAGCAGTGGGGCTGAACTACTGGAAAATATATTGGAAGAACCAACAATAAAGAGGAAGATTGCTAAAAACAGCCACCTTCTTCTACCCAGCCATGCCCTACAATCCCAATCACGTCACTCGCTCCGGTCATCCTATTACAAGTCCTTTTCCTTCATCTCTCTTCCTTCCCCTTCAACTCTTCTGCCAGAAGAAGGAGCCACTGGACCTGAAAGCTTGTAAAAGTTAAATCCTTTTGTGTGTGTGTGTGTGTGTGTGTGTGTGTGTGTGTTCCCCTGCCACTGCTTGGTGAGTAGATTTTTTTATCTGCCCATTTACATTATGATATTCAGTCAGCCATAGAAGTCGATTTGATCTGTAATGCTGTCTAGTGAAAAAAATTCTTTTTGAGTGTGTATAATTCTATTTTAACTAATGTGCAGTGTTCGTTGCATCTGTAACATGATGTTTGCTTTGTGTACCTCCTGCTACCATCATATTCACCAGGACCAAAATATTGACTGCTGTGATTAATGTGATCTGCTCCTCATAGACTCCATACTCTTCAGTATACCAGTCCACTATCTCTCTCTTACTTCATCATTTCATTTTCTAAATGTGTATAGTCTTGGTATCCACTGTTCTCAAATAAGAGAGAAATGTAATTTTACAAATCATTTTAAAACTTTTTTCTTTTAATGTCCATTGTCGATGTTATTCACATTTGTATGAAGTGTGCTGAAGGTAATCTCTATGTCTTCTGTATCCTTCTGTTTACCAATGTGAGGATGTAAGATGGTCTACAGATCTTCAGATCTCCAGCATCCGATCTATCAGGTGGGGTTATGATTGAATTTCTATGTTTCTTCTGAATTTCTTCTGATTTTCTATGTTTCTTCATGTTTCTATGACAGTCTTCTGGCACAGCTACTGTGGTTCGGTGGGCTATGACCCAGGTGGGTGAAGAAGATGCTGTGGTTATAGGGCGACTGGGAAGGGGGGGAACTCTTGAGGATGTTTGGAGGGGGTGGGAGCAGGAGTGGGAGTGGACTGGTAGATGTGTGGATATAATACAGGGGAGGAGATAGAAAGGGAGGAAATGGAAGGGAAGGAGACTGTAAGGAGGAAAGGCTGGATATAAGGAGGGGGGCCGGAATAGGAACTCCATGAAGTGATGATGGGGGCAGGGGAAGGGGAGATGTATATGATTTTGATGGTTGGGGTGTCCAAGGTGGAAGAGATACGAGCCCACCAGTGTCAGGTATTGCCAAGGTAGAAAGTGAAATGATGAACATGGAGATGAAACAGCAAACCATGATGGAGAAACAGCTGAAAGATGGTGGCGGAGATGATGAGAGGTGATGGTGACAGCGATGAAGGACAGCGACACGGCAGCAACAGTGATGGGGGCAGGCAACAGAGGTGGGCAGCTGGCAATGACTCCAAAGCAGTGGGCAGCTGTGGGCAGTGGCAATGGGCAGCACCAACAGGCGGCAGTGGTGGGCAGCAGCGGCGGGTAGTGGCAGCGGTTAGTGGCGACAGCCCAGGCAGTGGAAATGTCAGTGGGTGGCGAGGCAAAGCAATGTAAGGCCACTGAGAGCTCTTCCAGGGTATCCCAAACTACAAATTCTTCTGTGTGGAACGAGGGATTCCAGCCCTCTGGATGGAGGTCGTTAGTTAATGTCGGTACCTTTATACCAAAAGGTGCGAAGATGTGTGCGCAAAGGTAGCCGCTATATGTGCAACCTTTATCGAGCTACACAATCTCTTCTAATACTGCTCCATCTATGGTGCACAGGCGCATATGTAATGTGATACTACAAGAGTGTTCTCTATTGGAGTGCACATTAGTGCAGTTAAAATACAGATGTCAAAATTTAAAAAAAACTTTATGTCACTATATGGGTTATTGGTTGTAAAATGTTTTCTTTTTGAAGAAATTGAAAAACTCACCGAGTCCTACGACTTATCCAGTTGAAAGCTGCCATCACGATTAATAAGATCTTGAACTAAACAAATTTCCACCGATTCCTTTATAATTGAATCCCAGAAGTATCTCGTTGTGGCCAAGATTTCCGGGCAGAATAATCCATGGAATGTCGTGTGTAGATACAATGCTCCGCTATGGCTTACTTTCTGGGCTGCGAAGGGCGAGTGTGGCAATCATGCTCAACAAACTTTCACGCACGGTGCATGTCGACTGAGCAGCATAGTCTTTGCCGCACTGACAAGGTATTATGTAGATTCCAGCCTTCCGCAATTCTATATTGTCTTTTGCCGAACCGTGACGAGCACAAGTCTTTGTTGGTGGACGACAGATTACTTTGGAATGATGTTTTCTTAAGGCTCTGCCTGATTTTGACAAAATGTTGCCGAGGTACGGGAGGAGCGCCCTGGACTTAAACTGCTCCTTCTCTTTTTGGTTTCGTGGATGGTCACATTTCTTCTTCCTAAAAGCTGTGCTAATCTGATGTGGAGAATATCCATTATCTTTGAACACTGATTGTAGGTGTTCCAGCTCCTTTGCAAGGCTGTTTCCATCTGACACAACATGTGCCTGGTGCACCAATGTTCGAAGGATACCCATAGTTTGCTTCTTGAACAGTACTAATAAAATCAGTTAAAAGCAAGGTTCTCGGTGTAGACGCGAAGTTCAAGCCTTTCTCAAGCACTGGCAGCATCACGTTGTCAAGACCTTATCTGTAAAACTGATCAAGGAGCTGTTGAAGAAGCTGCTAGACCTCTTCCCAACGACGCTGCAAAAGAAATCAGACATGAAACATGTCGTGTACTTACGAGAGGTCCACCTCAGGAAAGTAACATTTCCTTGACAGAAACGGCCGTACTATGCAAACTAAGAGTAGATCCTCATACGATGGTCTTCCAGCGGATAAGGGAAATGTCACTGTGCTGCTACCACGTGAAATCTATGACCAGAAGATTTATAGCTTGTTGAGTGCAACAACTTACCGAAGTGAAACTTCCTGGCAGATTAAAACTGTGTGCCGGACCGAGACTCGAACTCGGGACCTTTGCCTTTCCCAGGCAAGTGCTCTGCCACTGAACTACCCAAGCACAACTCACGCCCCATCCTCACAGCCTTACTTCTGCCAGTACCTCGTCTCCTACCTTCCAAACTTTACAGAAGTTCTCCTGCGAACCTTGCAGAACTAGCACTCCTGAAAGAAAGGATATTGCAGAGACATGGCTTAGCCACAGCCTGGGGGATGTTCCCAGAATGAGAATTTTCACTCTGCAGCGGAGTGTGCGCTGATATGAAACTTCCTGGCAGATTAAAACTGTGTGCCGGACCGAGACTCGAACTCGGGACCTATGCCTTTCGCAGGCGAGCGTTCTGAGAACTTACTGAAGACTGATAAAGACCCCAAAGGGAGAGTAGAAAGAAAAACTAAAACTTTCGTGAATTCTTCTTCCCTTCCACTAGGAGTTGCGAAACGATTAAGACTTCACACCTGTGTTCCACAACAGTTGTATGGTCTTCCAAAAATACACAGAGGTTTTCCATTATTTCCTATTATGATTATTATGCATGGTCCAACGTATGACTTACGCTGTTAGACACTTTGCGTCTTTACTGAGAACTTTTGTGAAGAAGTGTTCACATCATAATCGCAACTCTGGTAACTTTAATAGACTGAAGGTACTTCGACTCAACTAGTCGGACTTATTAGCAAGCTTCAATGTTGTCTCACTCTTCACTGGGGTGTCTCTCGTGGATTCATTGTCACTCATCAGCAGTAAGTTCAAAGCTGATATACCAGCGCTATTTCATCACACTCTTTCCTCAAACTACTTTTTGTTCAACAGCGAATATTTTGAGCAAATTGACGGTGTTGCTATGGGTAGTCCTCTCTTCCCTCTGGTAGCAAACTTCTTTATGGAAGACTTTGAGGAGAAGGCACTTGATTCAGCAGAACTTAGACCAAAAGTCTTCTGGCGACATGTGGATGATACTTTTGTAGTGTGGCCCCACGGAGAAGAAGAACTGTCGCGCTTTTTTCAGTACCTGAATTATCCACGAGGATCAGTCGAGCAGCCAACCCAAGTGGACCGCTGCTGTCTGCATATGGCATAGCTGCCGAGGATAGCTCTATGGAGTGGTCACAAATAAGCTAAGCGTTACTGCCGTTCATGAACATCTAATGACGTTCTCAAGTGCTAAGTGGAGAAGAGTCAATGACTCATAATTTCCGCAACTCTTGTTGCACACTTGCCCGGCGGGACTCTCTCGCCCTTTGTTAGGTACTTCGAAGGCAGTACCAGGGACCGGTTCACGTCGTTCATTCCCGCATGGTGCAGGCCTTCTTTTTTCCTTCGCGCTTCCTTCAAGCGCCGCGCATTGCGCTCTGCGCTGACAGGTCGTAGGGACTTCCCACTTACGTAGGGCACATATTAAAACTTTTTCATCTACATCTACATCTACATGGATACTCTGCAAATCACATTTAAATGCCTGGCAGAGGGTTCATCGAACCACCTTCACAGCTCTCTATTATTCCAACCTCCTATAGTGCACGGAAAGAACGAACACCTATATCTTTTTGTACGAGCTCTGATTTCCCTTATTTTATCCGTATGTAGATCGGCGCCAACAAAATATTTTCGCATTTGGAGGAGAAATTTGGTGATTGGAATTTCGCGAGGAGATTCCTCCGCAACGAAAAACGCATTTGTCTTAACGATGTCCATCCCAAATCCTGTATCATTTCAGTCACACTCTGTCCCCTGTTTCGCGATAATACAAAACTTGCTGTCCTTCTTTGAACTTTTTCGAGGTACTCCATCAATCCTATCTGGTAAGGATCCCACACAGCACGGCAGTATTCTAAAAGAGGATGGACAAGCGTAATGTAGGCAGTCTCTTTAATAGATCTGTTACATTTCGTAAGTGTCCTGCCAATAAAACTCAGTTTTTGGTTAGCCTTCCCCACAACATTTTCTGTGTGGTCCTTTCAATTTATTTGTATTTGTAACTCCTCGTTAGTTAGTTAAATTTACTGACTTTAGATTGCACTGATTTATCGTGTACCCAAAATTTAATGGATTCCTTTCAGCACTCATGTGGATGACCTCACGCTTTTTGTTATTAGGGTCAACTGCCAATTTTTGCACCATACATATATCTTTTCTAAATCATTTTCCAATTTGCTTTGATCTTCTGATGACTTTACTAGTCGGTAAATGACAGTGTCATCTTGTCATCTGCAAACAACCTAAGACGGCTGCTCAGATTGTCTCCCAAATCATTTATATAGATAAGGAACAGCAAAGGGCTTATAACACTAGCTTGGGGAACGCCAGAAATCACTTCTGTTTTACTCCATGACTTTCCATCAATTACTACGAACTGTGACACCTCTGACAGGAAATCACGAATCCAGTCACATAACTGAGACGATGTTCCATAGGCATGCAATTTACCTACAAGCCGCTTGTGTGGTACAGTTTCAAAAGCCTCCCGGAAATCCAGAAATACGGAATAGATTTGGTGTCCCTTGTCGATAGCACTCAACACTTCATGCGAGTAAAGAGCTAGTTGAGTTTCCCAACAACAATGTTTTCTAAATCCATGTTGACAGTGTGTCAGTAGACCGTTTTCTTCAAGGTAATACATTATGTTCGAACACAAGATATGTTCCAAAATCCTGCTGCATATCGACGATAATGATATGGTAACTTAGTGGATTACTCCTAGTACGTTTCTTGAATATTGGTGTGACCTGTGCAACTTTCCAGTCTTTGGGTACGGATCATTCATCGATCGAAAGGTTGTACATGATTGTTAAGTATGGAGCTATTGCACCAGCATACTCTGAAAGGAATCTACGAAGGTGGTTTGAAAAGTTCTCGGAATCCCACTAGAGGTCAGCGGTATCGCAGTGAGTTGTTCACATAATATTATTGGCGTGTTGCCTGTAAACACGTGCCACATCAGTGCTCTTGGAAGAGAGCTGTGGCGGTCACGTGGCTCTGTTGTTGTTCCCACGAAGTGATTTGCGACGACAGAAAAAATTGAGATTCAAGCAGTGATTAAGTACTTCGTAAAGAAAGGTATAAAAGCAAAGGACATTCATGCCGACTTTCAGAATACAGGGGGGACTCTGATCCTTCATATTCAAATGTTGCCAAGTGGAAAAATGAATTTAAAATTGCTTGGAAGGGCTCAGATGATGATCTGTGCAGTGGTCGGCCAAGATGTGTCACTACTCCAGAAATCATTGCAAAAGAACACAAAATGGTCGTGGAGGATTGCCAATTGAAAGTGCGTGAATTGTCATCTGAAAGGGTATATCACATTTTAACTGAAGAATTAGAAATGAAAAAATTATCTGCAAGATGAGTGCTGCGACTCTTGACGCTGGATCAAAAACGCATGAGAATGGACATATCGGAATAATGTTTTAGTAGAAATGAACAAGAATTTTTGTGCCGGTTTGTGACCCCAGAGACAAAACAAGTCAAAGCAATGGAAACATGCTGATTCTCTGCCACCAAAGAAAGCAAAGACAATTCCTTCGGCGGGAAAGGTCATGGCATCAGTGTTCTGGGATGCAAAAGGGATTCTGTTTGTAGATTATCTCCCCACTGGGCAAACAATTACTGGAAAATACTGTGCTAACCTCCCGGACAAATTGCAACAAAAGATACGCGAAAAAGGGCTAGTTTTATCGAGGAAGAAAGTAATCTTCACTCAAGACAATGCACGCCTGCACACGTGACATCACCATGGCAAAATTACACGAACTAAGGTATGAATTGTTGCCACATCCGCCTTATTCACCTGATACGGCTCAGATTTCCATCACTTCCCAAAACTGAAAATTTTTCTTGGTGGACGAAGATTAATTTCAAACAAACTGATAGCTGGAGTTGACAACTATTTTGCAGGTCTGGAGGAAACTCATTTTCAAGATGGGATCAAGGCAGGGGAACATAGTTGGACCAAGTGCATTAATCTACAAGAAGACTACATTGAAAAATAAAAAATGTTTCAGTGATGTAAGTACTTTTTTTTCTATTCTGTTCCGAGAACTTTTCAAACCACCCTCATAACTGGTATACAGTTTGTACCAGAAGACTTGTTTTTATTAAGTGATTTAAGTTGCTTCACCACTCTGGGGATATTTACTTTTACGTCTCTCATTTTGTCAGCTATTCTTGATTCGAATTCTGGAATATTTACTTCGTCTTCTTTAGTGAAGGCATTTTGGAAGGCTGTGTTTAGTAACTCTGATTTGGCAGCCCTGTCTTCAATAGTAGCTCCATTGCTATCGGAAGAGAAGGCATTGATTGTGTGTTGCCACTAGCGTACTTCACATACGAACAGAGTCTCTTTGGATTTTCTTCCGGGTTTCGAGAAAAAGTTTCGTTGTGGAAACTATTATAAGTATCTCGCATTGAAGTCCGCACTAAATTTTAAACTTCTGTGAAAGATCACCAATCTAGGAGATTTTGCGTCTGTTTAAATTTGGCATGTTTTTTTCATTGTTTCTACAACAGTGTTCTCATCCGTTTTTTGTACCAAGGAGGATCAACTCCGTCGTTTGTTAATTTATTTGGTATAAATCTCTCAATTGCTGCCAATACTATTTCTTTGAATTCAAGCCACATCTGGTCTACACTTACATTGTTAATTTGAAAGGAGTGGAGATTGTCTCTCAGGAAGGCGTCAAGTGAATTTTTATCTGCTTTTTTGAATAGGTATATTTTTCGTTTGTTTTTGAAGGATTTGGGATTCCAATATTCAATCTGGCTACGACAACCCTGTGTTCATTAATCCCTGTACCTGTTTTGAAGCTCATTATAACTCAGGATTATTTGTTGCTAACAGGTCAAGTGTGTTTTCCCAACCATTTACTATTCCCAGGGGCTCATGAACTAACTGTTCGAAATAATTTTCAGAGGATGCGTTTAGCACAATTTCGGATGATCTTTTATGCGTACCTCCGGAGTTAAATATGTATTGTCACCAACATGTCAAGGGTAAATTAAAGTCACCACCAACTCTAATTGTATGAGTTGGGCAAGTGTTTGAAATCAAACTCAAGTTTTCCTTGAACCTTTCAGCAATTCTATCATCTGAATTGGGAGGTCGGTAAAAGGATCCAATTACTGTTTTATTCCAGTTGCCAACAATGACCTCTGACAATACTAACTCACAAGAACTACTACTTTCTTGGCTCTACAGCTCATGATGAGGCTTGGCCTCTTCTACAATTTCCTTCCATTTCTCTCAGTCCTTTGCCAATATTCTCCAGTTTCTACAGCCCATCTTCCTAAGATTTTCGATTACTCCATCTTCCCATCTGGCTCTTGGTCGACCATGTCCTCTCTGCCATCCTGGTTTTCCTTGTAATATTCTTTTTGGTACTTCTGTATCATTCATGCGAGCCACATGTCCCGCCCACCTCAGTCTGGATGATTTCACCATCCTTCTGATGGGTTGGTCTTTATATAAGATATACAACTCATGATTGTATCTCCTCCTCCATCTTCCTCTCTCACAGATTGGGCCGATAATTCGCTAAGTACCTTTCTTTCAGATGCATCAAGTATTTCAACATCTTTAGTTGTTAATGCCCAGGTTTCAGAGGCATACATAAGCACTGATCGTATAAGTGATTTATACATAGTTAATTTAACGGTACAAATCCAAATCAGGAGCCTCGAGGATAGAAGTCTTGTTAGGGCAGAATAGGCTCTATTGGCTAGTATTAATCTCTGCTTAATTCCGTAAGAGGTATCATTTAGATGGGTACCTGTCGAGCCCAAGTACTTGGAATGTTCAACTCTCTCAAACGTATAATTACCCATTGTTATTGCATTTGGTATAGCACTAGCCTGTTCGAGACCCGTAAATGTCTGTTCTACTGCTTTTTTGGTTCTTGCTACCATATCTATGTTATCCGCATAGGCCAGTATCTGCACTGATTTATAGAAGATTAGAAGATTGTTCCCCTGTTCAGAAGGTTTGCATTTCGCATCACCCTCTCCAGGGCGATATTAAAGAGAAGACATGCCAATGCATCCCCTTCTCGCACTGTGTTTTTAATACTCAGTGTATTGGACTCATTTCTCCTATTCTTATACTACCTTGTGTTTCGCTCATTGTCATTCTCACCAGTCTTACCAACTTTCTCGAGATTCCCAGTTCACATAGAGCTTGAAATAACTACTCTCTATTTATGCTATAATAAGATGCTTTGAAATCTATAAAGAGGTGATGCGTGCCAAACCTGTATTCATTTGTTTTTTCCAGGATTTGTCTTAAGGTGAATATTTGATCTATAGTTGACTTCCCGGGGAGAAATCCGCATTGGTATGGCCCCATCTCCCTCTGTATGATTGGGAGGATTCTGTCGAATTAGAGAATATTTTATATCCCAGATTAAATAGTGTGATCCCTGTATAATTGCCACACACCATCTGATCTCCTTTCTTATACATGGGACATATGATACCCTCTTACTATTGTTGGGGCATTTTCTCCACTTCTGCCATTCCCCAAGAAACCTTCCAGCACCTGATTTAACGTATGCCTCGGAGTGTGGAAGCTGTCTTCAAGGCTAAGGGTGGGCCTCCTTGCCTCCTTGCTCAAACAGTTTTCCTGGAATACCATCTGTCCCTGCTGCCTTATTGTTTTTCAATTTCTTCATGGCAGTTTTCACTTCTTCTATATTTGGTGGGGCAGTGTTGTTGTCTGGGTTCTCTTGCCCATTCGTTTCTGCTGTATTCCCTGGTATAGTTATTCTAGGATTGAGGCGACTATCAAAATACCTGTGCCATATTTCGCATATTTCCTTCTCTTCACTTATTATATTCCCTTTCTCATCTCTTATTAAACTTGTTTTACTACCAAAAGGCTTCTGTGCCGCATTCACCTCTCTATAGAATTTTTTATTTCTTTTTTGCTTCTAATGAGCTCCATTTCTTTGACGCTTGCTTTTATCCATTGTCTCTTTTTTCTTTGATGAGTCCTCTTTTCAGTCCTCCATTTTTCTTTGTATTCTTCTACTATCCTCCTCATACAGTGTGATCCCAGTGTCCTTGTATATGTTTTGTTATTTTCTTCAGTTGTTATTTTGCATTCAGTATCAAACCATGATGGTCTTACTTGTCTTGTCCCAATTCCAAGTATCTCTCTTGCCAATGTCTCCACCATCTCTTTTATCGCTTCCCACTGATCTTCGATGCTGTTATATTCTCCAACATTTTCCAGAATCTGAGTTTCCTTCTCCTGATACTGTTCTCTAACTTCCACTAATTCTAAAGTTGTTATATTTCTGTGCCCTGGGTTGGACTCCTGTCACTGCTTTAGATATCCTTGCGCTCACCCATTCCCATACCAGAAAATGACCTGTATCTGTGTTTGGGCCTCTGAGACTCCTCACGTCCAATAGGTCTGATTTGTGTCTCACATCTATCAACACATGGTCAATCTGGTTTACTGTGTTTCCATCCGGTGAGGTCCATGTTCCCTTATGTATTTCTTTATGCGGGAACAATGTTGATCCTATTACCATATTTCAAGATGCTGCGAACAGTGTAAGCCTTGCTCCGTTCTCATTACTTGTTGCATGTTTGCTGTGGGGGCCAATTACCAGTCTATAAATCCGCTCTTTCCCCACCTGAGCGTTTAGGCCTTCAGCTATTATTTTAATATCATTCCCTGGGCGCTCTTCATATGCTCTCTCCAAAGATTGATAGAATACTTCTTTCTCTTCTTCTTCGGATTCTTCTGTTGGTGCATAGGCATGAATTATGGAATAGTTAAAGAATTTCCCCTTTATGCTGAGTGTTGATAATTTTGGACTAATAGGTGTAAACCCTATTACCAAATGCTTTAATTGATGATGTACAACAAATCCTGTCCCTAGCTCATGATTTTTTTCGCTGCAGCTATAGAATATATTTGCTTCTTTCTATTCTAAACTTCCACTCCCCATCCATCTAATTTCTTGTAGTGCTATTATACTTTGCTTCAGATTCATTATTTGATCCAGCATTACTTTCAGTGCTCCTGGGCGATACAGGTATCTCACATTCCAAGTACCAATATATAGATCTGATCTAAGCCTTATATTTCTATTCTTCCTTATTTTCCCTCCTTCATGTACTTGTATTCCATCCTCATTGTCCTTTTACATGCCAGGTCCATCTTCCTTCATCCATCTGGCTTTACTTTCTAGAAGTTTCGCAACAATTGTTTTTTACAGAGTAGACTGTCAACCCTACCTACCTCTACCGGAGGACAGGTGATTTTTAATCAGGGTTTTCTTCCCTTAGCCTTTGGTGACTCAACTCCCAACTGCAAGGCAGCAGTTGTTGTTTTCCTAGTTTTTGTCTGCCCTGGGTATTTTATTTCCCCAGTTTCCACCATATCTGGTGAATGTTCCGCAATGCGCCACCTGGGGAGGCGCCCGATGGGTGACTAGCAACTCCACATGGGACTCACAGGAACTATCTACTTCAATTTCGCCACAAGATAAACTACTTCTAACAGCAACAAACATGCTGCTGCCAACTGTGTTTAGCCTATCCTTTTGGAACACCGTTAGTTTCTTCGCAAAAATTTCGCCTGTACTTATCTCCAGCTTTAGCTAGCTTTCAGTGCCTATAACGATTTGAGCATCAGTGCTTTCTATTAGTGCTTGGAGCTCTGGTACTTTCTCAACACAGCTAGGGCAATTTACAACTGTTATACCGATGGTTCCTGTATCTATGTTCTTCCCGTGTTTGACCTGCACTCTTTGTGACTGAAGCCCTTTTTGTGTTTTCCCGAGAATCACTAACCTAAAAAACCACCCAGCCCCTGCTACCTGTGTGGCCATCTCCTGCGTGTAGTGGACTCCTGTCCTATTGAGCAGAACCCAAAACCCAACCACCCTATGGCGCAAGTCGAGGAATCCGCAGCCTACATGGTCGCAGAACCATCTGATACCTCTGATTCAGACCCTCTACTTGGCTATGTACCAGACTGCAATCGATCCTTTTGAGTATGCTGCAAATGTTCAGCTCCGCTTTCATCTCGCAAGCAAGACTGGCAGCCTTTACCACTTCTGTTAGCTGCTCAAAACCAGAGAGAATCTCTTCCAGTCCATAGTGACACACATCACTGGTACTGACATGAGCCACCATGTGCAGTTGGGTGCACCCTGTGCTCTTCATGGCATCCGGAAGGTCCTGTTCAATGTCTGGAATGACTCTACCTGGTATGCACTCTATGTGCTTTCTTCCCCTTCTTTGCAGTCATGTCCCTAAGGGGCCCCATAACACGCCTAACGTTGGAGCTCCCAACTATCAATAATCCCACCCTCTGTGATTGCGCAGATCTTGCAAACTGGGGAGGCCTCATGTGTGGCCCCCTGGGGAGTGTTTTGCCACCTGCAACGCCCCTGGCGATCACCCACTCGACCACAGGTGAGGGCTAACCTCAGTATGAGCATAACTGGGCAGGCCACCAGTGAGGACCAATCAGAGGACTCGGGTATGCTGGATGTCTGTTGGATCCCCACGGCCGGCCCACAACAGTGGTGCCCACACACATTTCAGAAAAAAGCAAAAGATGTCAGATCCCTCTCTACCTAATAAAATTTCTTTCTGTGGGGAAATGCTGGATCTCCAGTCGATCCCACCCAATTACCTGCAGCATGGCTGCTGCACAAGTGGCAGAGATGCTGACTGACCCCACCAGTGTCTCCATCCCATTCGCCACGTTCCAGGCGGCAGTTGCCTTGAACGGTCGGCACATCGCTGAGCAGCAAGAGCTTATTGAGCTGCTCGTGGAGGGTGACTTCACACAAGCATGAACACACGCACCACACACACAAGCGCCTGCCACAAATACCCTAGACATGCCCTCTCTATCACTTCTGGCAGCTCAGACAACACAAGAGACAGAGCCAGAGCTGACAGATGAGATACATATAACAGAAGACAGACCATGGTAGCAGGTTGTCCATACCACAAACACCCCAAAGACAAGTGAGCCCACAAACACACGATCCAATCACCGAGTGCTGTTTCCAACTCCATGAACCCCAAGTTGTAACACCAACAACACAGGGAACAACACAAACAACCCTGTTGCTGCATCACAACCAACTACACAGGCAGTTATGCAGAACCCAAACATATCCTCGGCTGACTTCCCACCAGTCATTGTACACATCTATGGAGACTTTAGTCCCCTAAACACCATCACAGCTACGAACCCCCTCCCACATCCTGCACCTAGTAAGGAGTAGAATATCCTTTGCTGGAGTGGTAGCTAGCATCCCCAGCAATGTGGGGTGGGCAGAGGAACCTCAGAGCTGTGCACCCACACAGCAAACTCCCTATCAACAGACATACAGAGAAGACAAACAACACCCTACACCACACACACACATCAGTTACACCATAGGACACAAATAACAATATGACCCTACCTCCCGAGATCATGGATTGCAGCCCACTACAACCCACAGAAAATGCACCCACACAGGGGCAGCCAGAGCCACAGAGGTGGAGCAGGAAAAACAACTGGAACAAGGGAACATGACTATAGCACAACAAGGACACAGACAACAAGACACCGATGTGCATATGCACAACTCAGACACCAACGCAACGACCAACAGATCACACCCACTCACCACAGAGGCCACACAGGCACCCACAACTACTCCACAAGCAGCTGAATTACAAGCCAGACCAAACCAAACGCCAACACAAGCACCAGTAGCTGCCAGTACCACCAATAATCCACAGGCTGACACTCCAAACATCGGCACAACACTCTGAGGAATAATAGGGACATTATTCCCCAGACTCATGGCCACCAAAATAGTCATGAAGATTATGGGGTGTGTCTCACAAGTACTCACAAAGTTCATGTCGGGCTCAACTGGACAATATACAAACTATTATAGCACCACTGGATTCATGGATAACACATCAGTGCAAACTCACAGTTCGTGTTTTGAAGTGCGATGCAAAAGAACAGAAATGGTTGAATTCATCGAGTGAAAGGGTATCTCAATCGCTCTTCTGGATGAGACACTCCTTACGTTTCACAAAAAGCTAAAGATCCCAGTTTACTGTGTCCATCATAACAATAAAGCGGATAGCAAGAAGGGGAGCGGCACAGCTGTCATCATACACAAAGACATAGAACACACGAACACTGATCTCCCTGCACTTGAGGGATTAGAGGCTACAGCCATTAGATTCAAGTTCAACGGAGCTAACACCACACTGGTGTCACTATACAACCCATCTAAGAACATAGTAACACGCGATATCAGCACTGTTCTCGACATAGAACCACAGGTAGTTGCTGCTGGAGATTTAAACGCAAAACACCCCGTCTGGAATTCACGAAATCGTACCTCCAACGGTAAGAAACTATACGAACAAGCACTAGCCTGAAACTATATTCCAGACGTCCACGCATAGTGCCTGCACGGGCCTGACTCAGGCCAAACGTATTAGACATAGCCCTCATCATGGGCGTCACATACACACTCAGCGTTATGGTTGAAAACAATCTGGACTCAGACCACATGCCTGTAATACTTCACATGGAAGAAACGCTGCAGGACACAGAACCACGCAGGATACTGAACTACAAGTGCGCGAATTGGACTCTGTCCAAGCAAACACTTAATAGTTGTATTCTGGACACTCACGAAATTAATAACACACCACAAACTGCTGAGGCTGTGGAGGTTCTTATTACTGCTGTCCAAGAGCAATGTCTGACGACATTCCACATACAACACCACTCGACGGCCCTGCCCCAAGAAATCCTGGGCCTCATCTCAATGAAGTACCGTCTCAGGAGATACTGGCAGTCTGCCAGGCGTCCGTTCCATGAACTGCACGTTAACAGACTCTAGGGACTAATAACGGAGATAATACAAACATTTAGAAACGAACAATGGGGTTAGAAACTCGCAGGGTTAGATGCCACACCTCCTGGGGTGTGAAACTAGCCGGACACTTCACCAGGGAGAAACATTACATTCCTCCTCTACAAGGCCCAGACGGACCTGCATACTCTGCTAAGGAGAAGGAAGAGCTTATAGCCACATCTCTTGCAGCGCCCTTTGTGCCGAATCTGACTCCTTCAGACCCAGTATTCACACTTGAAATGGACGAGTAGGTTACACGACTTACACAGCACAGTCCAATCGCAACGAAATCAGACATGCTAGACAAACAAAACACTTGGGCTATCAAGCATTCCAATATTAGGAAATCCCCTGGACTCAAAGGCTTTCTAAACCATGTCCTCCAGGAGTTCATGGACGGAGACTTAGAATACCTTACACACATATAACGAATGCCGTCTTATAACACCAACACTGACTTTTGGAAGGTGGCCAAGGCCCTGACGTTCGGGAAGCCACGGAAAGACCACTCCCTCCCACAAAATTACCAACCCATCAGTCTGCTGTGCTCGCTCAGCAAGATTGTCGAGAAGGTATTACTAAAACGCATCGCTAGGCACTGCGTCACCAATGACACCCTAAGGCTGGAGCAATTCGGCTTTAGGAATCACCACTCAACAACACAACTACTCTTACACGTAGTTGAACATATAAATCAAGGCGACAACACGAACAAAGCCACAGGAACTGTGTTCCTGGACATCAAAAAAGCTTTTTACTGCCTCTTCTACAACGGCCTCATACGCAAACTAAGCGATACTGGTTTCCCCAAGAGACTCGTGCATCTCATACACCCATAGCTCTCTAACAGATGTTTCACACTGACGTGCAGGGCAAACAATCGACACAACACAGTATCCAATCTGGAGTATCCCAGGGAAGCACACCGGGGCCCATCTTGTTCAACCTCTACATTAATGATCTCCCAGCAACACAATGTTGACCACCTATATGGATGACAAGCCATACTTGACAAGACTGGAAACCGTCGAACATAAATTCACGATTACAGAAAGCACTGAGAACTGCGGAGCCTTGCTTGGAACAATGGCGTATTAACGTAAACGTCGACAAGTGCGCAGCAGTATTGTTCACACAGAGACCGAAACTAACGCGCAAACTGTAGACAGATAAAACTACATCCACGCCCAATACGTTTCCGAGAGATAGGTAGATGCCTTGATGTCTGGCTGGACCGGAAACTTACATGGCGGACCACATAGAATACCAGAATGAAATTTTCATTCTGCAGCGGAGAGTGCGCTGATATGAAACTTCCTGGCAGACTAAAACTGTGTATCGGACAGAGACTCCAAGTCTGGACCTTTGCCTTTCGCTGGTGAGTGCTCTACCAACTGAGCTACCCAAGCACGACTCACGCCCCGTCCTCACAGCTTTACTTCCGCCAGCACCTCGTCTCCTACCTTCCAAACTTCACAGAAGCTCCCCTGCGAAACTTGGAGGCGGAAGTAAAGCTGTGAGGACGTGCTTGGGTAGCTCAATTGGTAGAGCATTTGCCCGCGAAAGGAAAAGGTCCAGAGTTCGAGTCTCCATCCGGCACACAATTTTTAATCTGCCTGGAAGTTTCACACATAGAATATTTTGCCAACAGAGCGCACGTGAGGCTCAAACAATTCTACCCAATGCTCAACAAGGAAAGCAGCATTAAATAGGAGGACATCGAGGTCCATATACAAGACACTGATCAGACTTCTGATGGCGTACACAGCTCCTGTGTGGGCATATGCAGCTCCTACACGCCTGCGGCTCCTGCAGATCATACAGAACAAAGTGCTACGTATCATTAGCAACGCTCCACACTACACTCGCACCGCGGATCTTCACGATGAATACCGCCTTGAAATCCTCAAGGAAGTATTCAAAAAACTCGCCACACGACTATACAGGAACTCGAGACACTCGAACAATGCTTTCATCTTTATTCTGGGGAACTATGATCACAACCATAGGGGGAAGCATAAGCGACCGAAGACACTGCTAACTAGGACATAGCCACCGTCGGCGAGCTAACACACACTCACAAGCAACAACATCGGCAAGCCCCTGAATACCAGCAATATTGACTGGATATGCCAGCTGCTATCACAGCCGACCAACAGGTAGCAACAGGGAAGTCGACAAGTTAGCACACTAACTTACAATTACGCCGCCAACACTACCCTACACAGTGAACACGGTATATGACATATCGGACACTAACCAATAATGAATCAAACTGTTACAGGTATGCTGCTGCTAGTGAAGAAGTCAGTGCCGGTACCCAGCTGCAGCCACGGAGTAACAATGCCTCACAACATCACAGGCATCCTCCTGCATGATACCCATCACTAACTTACATAACCCTTGAATCATCTGTCACAGATACCAGGCAGTCCTCTACTGCTCTTACTACCCCCCACAACTGTCGCAGAGTTTTTTTCCCTTGGCTGTTGCCTTGGCAGTTTTTTTCCTCTGCCTTTAAGCCACTTGCCTTGGCACTTTTTTCCCTCTGCCCTTCAAGCCACTACCCTTTGTTCAGCTTCAATCCAAACTATCTCCATATGAGCGTGCTTGCCGGCCGCGCTGGCCAAGCGGCTCTAGGCGCTGCAGTTCGGAACCGTGCGATTGCTACGGTCGCAGGTTCGAATCCTGCCTCGGGCATGGATGTGATGTCCTTAGGTTAGTTAGGTTTAAGTAGTTCTAAGTTCTAGAGGACTGATGACCTCAGATGTTAAGTCCCATAGTTCTCAGAGCCATTTTTTGGGTATACAAATAACATTCACATTTAGAAGACCACCACACTTGTCATGTGGGGCAGACTACACATCAGGGGCTTGAATATTATATTTGCTCATGACATATTGGCTGTCATGTAAATCAGGTCAATGAAACAGTCCTATACTACTCCCACACAACATGCCTGTTGTGCAGGGCAGCTTACGTGTCAGGGGCCGAAAATCCGGTTTTTACCCTTATTTCAGCTCCTCTGGGAGCTAGGAGGTTCTAATTCCCACT
This sequence comes from Schistocerca nitens, assembly GCF_023898315.1. NCBI lineage: Eukaryota > Metazoa > Arthropoda > Insecta > Orthoptera > Acrididae > Schistocerca > Schistocerca nitens. The sequence goes on along the minus strand of NC_064617.1, from coordinate 602,122,448 downwards.
GTGCTGATACTTGTAAATTGTCCTGTTTGTTTATCAAATTTCACTGAGATCGATCCAAGGGCTCAGAAAGAAAACCCAAACATACATACACAATTGCTGCATAAATGTATGTAGCTTATAATGCTCACATCTCTTGGTCCAATGGCTCCTCTCCTCTATCTCTGCCCATCACCTTCTCACCTCCCTACTTGTCCATCTGTCCTGCCTGTCTTCCTGCTCCCCTCTTTTTCTGTCCATATAATTTTCTGCCCTCTCTCTCTGTCCATCTCCTCCTCCCTCTTCCTCTCTGTCTTTAGATCTTCTCCTGCCCCTCTCTCCCTACCTACCCCTCCTGCATCCTCTCTCCCTATGCACCCTCTCCTGCACCCCTCTCTCCCCATCTCCTCCTCTATTCATCTCAGCCTTCCCCCTTGTGTGCCCATCCACACATGTAGCCTGTAATGGTACTTGAATTACGTAACCATTACGGCAGCTCACCTGAACCTCTCGATACCAGCAATATTCTTCTGTGTTTCTGTAAAGTAGTTGACATATTTCTGAGACAACATTCAGATTTGATTTCATTAATGTAGAGGTACTTTGATACATCGATATGTTTATGTTGCAGTGATATTAATCTTATGTGTATTCTTTCTTTTGTCACTATGATCTTTGACGTACTTGTAACTCTGATTTTTGGGCGCGTAAGCGATTATTAGTTAGTTGTTAGAGAGTCGGACCTTGAGAAAGTCAAGTCTTGGACGTCATGTTGGAAAGATGCATAGTGTCGTCAGCTTATAAAATGTGAACTTTAACAGTGAGGAAGATGTTTTCAGGTATGTTTTGTATTGTGAAGTGATGTTTTGTGTGTTACGTGATATTGCAATAAAAGCAATAAAAAGGAAGTGTAACTTAAATTCGGATTGCTGATTATTTTTTACATCACCATTGTGCTAACTTTCAAAGGTTTAATCTTCAAGAATAGTTTGTGAAACACATCTATAAAACTTTTGAATATAGCAGAATAAAACCTAGGCCTCTTTGCATCCGAGCTTGGAATCATCACCACCTAGATTTTCAACGATTGAGCCATGATTTTACAACGGGACCAGCGTGGGAAACACGAAAAGATGAGTGCCTAGTTTATTCATTATTACAAGAAATGACTTTATTAACTGTGCTCTAATGACACCTGCCACATAATAACTTCGTTGTTGCCCGAAAATGCAGTATTTAGCAGCGTGAGCAACACCACAATCATTATTAAAGTTTGACCTTTGTTGTGGTAGGGTTGATAGAAGCCCCTGCAAAAAGATGTCAATGAAACCAGCTGGTACTACTCCCACAACATGTTTCTCATACAGCACAGCCTGTATGCCAAAGATATTGGGAACACTTTTTTTCCATGAGTTGTAGGCAACTATGCAAAGCAGACTGCTGGTACTCTATCACAACATGCCTTTTGTGCTGGTCAGCCTACACCTCAGGGGCTTGAAAACCGTTTTTAGCCCCTAATGTGATAGGTTGCCCTGGAAAGCTTGTCGATAAGGCAAGTCGATACTGTTCCCATGTAACACACCTGTCATACAGGGCAACCTATAAGACAGGGCTTTAAAGAAAACGTAAGTCTGAATCACAGTAAATGTTAGGGCTGGAGTGTTATAACCAGCGTTAGGATTTTTAGGTGCACATCTTTTTTCTCGGGTTAGATTAAAGCTATTTGGAAAGATATCACAGTGTAAAATTTTGTTTCTAGTTGCTGAGAGAGCCATTTTTTCACACACCTTTTGCCCTTTTTTGGGACCTTTATCTGTTCTTCCCCCAAGCATGGTTCAAATGGTTCAAATGGCTCTGAGCACTGTGGGACTTAACATCTATGGTAATCAGTCCCCTAGAACTTGGAACTACTTAAACATAACTAACCTAAGGACATCACACAACACCCAGCCATCACGTGGCAGAGAAAATCCCTGACCCCGCCGGGAATCTAACCCCCAAGCATGCCCGTAATCATTTGCTTCCTCCTTTTTTCTTTGAAGTATCATTCCAATTTATTCTATAAGATTTATAGTCAATATAAAATATTTAACTTTCAGTAACTTCTCCTCAGCTTGCTGTGTACACGTGGATAGTTAAGCCTACCTCTTTCAGCAAATGCCTCTTTCTCTCACTTTACCACTATAAAGTAGCCCACAGCAATGCAGATGACAATGAGTGATCTTATCCCACTAGAATCGGTAACCTGCTTTTTGCAAATGTGAGTTTGTTACTGTGAGAGACGTCATGTGTTCGCATGGAGGCAGAGATTGGTCCATTCATAGTTATGAGAATTGAGACTGGGTTCTGCTCGAAGCTACTAGAAATCGCCGAGACTGCAGTTCCAGCATTAATGAGAAAGTTCTGGTAATTGTCGCAGTGTTATAAAAGAAAGTGTGGACAGCTAGTGAGTGAGTGGACGCAAGAGTGTTGTGTGACAGTCGCTTTGAGTTAGAAAGTGAACTGATGTTAGCTCTTTTTACATTACTAAACGAATGTACAATTAGCTATTAACATGCCAAAGGTGTCCATTGCCCGATTTATTGTTCTGGCTCAGGAATTCAAACAAAATTTCATAGACCTTAATGGTACTGTTACGCGATGTACTATTTGCGATTCTGGAACTTGGTGGATGAAAAACGTCAGTGAGATCGCATCAAACAATAGATTTCTAGCTCTAAGCATCAAATGGAAGAGACTCTTTTAGCAAACAAATCGCGGTAACCTCTATTAAGAAATGTGTTTCAACAGAGTTCTTCAAAACGATAAAATCTGAAGGAATTAAACACTAGTTTGTGTGCAGCTTTTACTCAATAAAGTGAACCATCCAGCCTTCAAGGGATTTCTTGAAAAATACACGAAGATGTCAATGCCGGATGAGAGCTTTAAGAAAAAACTACATGGAGCCTGTTTACCAAGAAACCATACAAAGAATCAAGGAGAAAGTGTCTGATTGCTTTGTGGGAATCATTGTGAATCAAACCATAAATCAATGGAACGAAACATTTTGAATATTTTAGTTTTTCCCTTAGCAGAGGAGAAAGTTAAGCCCATGTTGTTAAAAATGTGTGAATTGCATGAAGTCAATACCATTTCAGTAAGGCAATCAATTGTGGACTTCTGCCAAAATCTCTGGGCTACTGGTACCAAGATTGAAAAACTTCTTCTAATGGTTATGGACCAGGGTCCATAAATGGTTCCAGCTGTCAACAAATTGGAACCTTTATTTCCTATGTTGAAGCATTCGACATGCTTGGTTCATGCCCTTCATAGGGTTTGTGCATCCGTAAGGAATGAATACGACATATCAGATCAGTTCATCTCTGTCCTGAAGAAGATTCTACTGGAAGCTCCGAGTCATGTTGTTACCTACAGGGAAATGATTTGTCCAGCTCTTCCAAATTTCCCTGTCATTACTCCTTGGGGATCTTGGATTGAGTGTGCTACTATGTTGTATCAGAATTTTGACAAAATTAGAGAGTTTGTGCTTTCTTTGGATCCATCCGACGCAGGTGCAATTCCCAAAGCACAACCACTTCTGTTACTGGTGAAAATACATAATTTGCAGAGAGAACTATATTGTATTCCCAGTTACAAGTATATGACTGCAGCTATTAAACGATTAGATGAAAAAGGTCTGGAAAAGGAGAAACAATGGGATATTTTTATTTCCGTGAGGGAGCAGTGAGATGGCTTTCCCAAAGACAAACTTAGTGTAGTCGTCAGAAGAATGACGACATTCAGGAACTAGCCACATCTGTTGAGTTGCCATTCCAAGTGAATACAAGGTTTGCCCAACAGGTTTCTGTGGATGTCGAAAGAAGCTTTAGCATCAACAAAAATATTCTATCTCCTAACAGAAACACATGTACTTTTAAAGAGATGCTTAATGTCATGAAGCATAGAAGCTTCATTTTTTCCTTCTTTTGATGAATGATAATTTCATGTACAAGTTTGTAACTCAATAAAATAGAATAAGGGAAAGAAAATCATTGAATTAGTTGAATAAACCAGCACCTTTTGTCCCTTTTATTACCTTATCTGTTCACCTTATCCTTTTTCATCTGAAATCTGCACCTAAAAATCCTAACCCTGTTTATAACACCTGCCACCAAGCTGATCCTCTTGGGGAAGTTTGTGGTCTGATTTGTTCTACTGCCATCTAGGAGCCTAGAGGAATTCCTACACATGCATACACTCAGCTTTATGTATACGACGGGAGTTTAAAAAGTCTGTGCAAAAATAAAAACTACTTACGTGTTTGGGGTAAATCTTTTTTATTTTTCAACATAGCCTCCTTTTAGGCTTATACACTTCGTCCAACGCTGTTCTAATTTGTTTATCCCTTTCGAATAACAGGAACTGTCCAAGTCTGCAAAGTAGTTGTTAGTAGCTCCAATCACCTCCTTGTTTGAATAAAATCTTTGTCCCACCAGCCATTTCTTCAAATTGGGGAACAAATAGTTGTCCAAGGGAGCCAAGTCTGGAGAATAGGGGGATGTGAAACGAACTGGAATCCTATTTCCATTAATTTTGCGACCACAACTGCTGAGGTGTGTGCTGGTGCATTATCGTGATGGAAAAGGAATTTTTTTCGGTCCAATCGCCGGCCTTTTTCATGCAGCTCGGTTTTCAGACTGTCCAATAACGATGAATAATATGGACCTGTAATAGTTTTACCCTTTTCCAGATAGTCGATGAGGATTATCCCTTGCAAATGCCAAATGACAGTCGCCATAACCTTTCCGGCCGAAGCAATGGTCTTCGCCTTTTTCGGTGCAGATTCTCCATTGGTAACCCATTGTTTTAGCTTGTTCTTTGGTCTCAGGAGTATAGTAATGTATCCATGTTTCATCCACGGTGACAAAACTACGCTTAAAGTCCTGCGGATTCTTCCTGAACAGCTGCAAACCATCCTTGGAACACTTAACACGATTCCGTTTTTGGTCAAGCTTGAGCAATCGCGGAACCCATCTTGGGGACACCTTTATCATGTCCAAATGTTTATGCAAAATATTATGTACCCGTTCATTCGAGATGCTCACAGCACTAGCAATCTCACACACTTCAACTCTTCTGTCATCCACCACCATATCATGGATTTTATCAATGATTTCTGGAGTCATAACCTCCACAGGGCGACCAGAACGTTCAGCATCACTTGTGCCCATATGGCCACTCCGAAAATTTTGAAACCACTTATAAACTGTTCTAATCGAAGGTGCAGGGTCACCATAATGTTTATCAAACTTCTCTTTGGTCTCTTGAGGCGTTTTGCCTTTCATAAAGTAATGCTTAATCATCATACGAAATTCGTCTTCGTCCATTTTTTGAAAATCACTCGACTTCCTTGATTCACACGAATGCCAAACACAAAGAAGTAGACCAATATGGCTGAAACGTGGTGTGCGTTGTTTCCAAAGATGCTATGAACTAAACATGACCTTGATACACGCCGGTGGTGCCACCTCTCGGACTTTGCATGGACTTTTCAAACGCCCCTTGTACGTGTAAAGCTTCGCCAGCTGATGTGTTCGGCACATATACAGAATGATCCATCTCCTCCCCCTCTCTGAGTCTACCTCTTCCTCCCTCTGTCTGTCCACATCATCCTCCCCCTCTATCTGTCTATCTCCTCCTGCCCACTCTCTCTGTCTCTAATATCTCCTCCTGCCCCTCTCTTTGTCCATTTCCTCCACCCCATCTCTGATCATATCTTCCTTCCCCTTCCATTTCACCACATTCTTCTCCCTCTCTCTCTTTTCATCTTTGCCTACTCCCATCCTTTTGTGCTGCTTCATTTTTGAAAACACACATTTGTTGCCATCTTTTCTTATTGAAATCGGCCTCTAGTAAGACGTTAATATTCAGAAAAATGTTAAAATCAATGTGTGTAAAAATTGACTGCTATTAGTTTTGTAACTATGTTGTAGACTTCATAATGTTGGAATGCAGTAAGTGCATGTCCGTGAGTCGCTGCTGTATGCTACAAATTTTCACGCCCCCCCCCCCCTCCCCCCCGCAATCCGGTGAGGTTACAGCCTTCACCAATGATCTTTAAATTGTTGAAAGGAACAGTGCCGCTAAACACTTGTTAAAATTTAGTGGTTCCCATCCTTATTATAAATAATGGATAGGTAGTACCATTCTAACTGAACGTGATGTCCGTTTGTGTCATAAAGGAATATTCATTGGTACGCTAGTTGTTGGAAGCGAACCAATGTGTGCGGTGAGTCATAAGGATAAAAGACTACCGGATATATAAATGTCTTCGAGTTTTCTGCGTCGATAATAGTCGATAGGATCTGGTTTGCTAGTTTCGTGGTTAACAAGTTAGGATTTGCTTAACCGTCCATATTATGCATGGAGATCTTTGGTTGCGACTAATAGTTTGTTAGGCTTGCAATTATTTGTTGGTAGGGTTGGTAGGAAAGTATTTTCAAGACAGTCCGGAACCGCGCGACTGCTACGGTCGCAGGTTCGAATCCTGCCTCGGGCATGGGTGTGTGTGATGTCCTTAAGTTAGTTAGGTTTAAGTAGTTCTAAGTTGTAGGGGACTGATGACCACATATGTTAAGTCCCATAGTGCTCAGAGGCATTTGAACCATTTTCAAGAGCTTGGAGGAACAAGACTTGGTGATAGTGGTTGTGAATTTTGTTTAATTAGAGCAGACTGGGATCCATATACTTCCATGGCGTATACCTAGTACTTCTGTAAGCACGCTGAGAGGGAACTGAGTCGTGGGTATTTTGTTGTATGGAACACTCTTATGGGGTAGAGTCGTGGCTTGTTATTGATCGTATCGTAGGTATGAGCCTTCAACGAGGTAACGACTCAAGAGCGTTTTATTTCAGGAGTTTATCTTGTTCCTACAGTGACGATTTGTCCATGCTTTTGTGAAGATCTATCGTTTCATTGTTAAAAATAGCCCACGAATATTGAAGCAACCATTACAAAAAGGCGAATATACATAAAAGCTACTGCTTATCATTAATTGTGTCTAGTGATCATTTCACATAAGGAGATTATGGGACATATAATGCCAACACAGGAAGAGGCTGTGAATTTTTATCTGAACGTTAAACTGTATGGATTAAAGTGGTGGTGGCGCGTAGGTTTTTGGGTTTTTGTTTAAACTTATTTTGATATTTGCTCTCCGTTTGTGGGGATTTAAACTTTTGCTGGAACTCGTACACCTACGACAAATTGACTGTACTGATTTTGAAATAAAAGAAAAACTAATAATTCCAAGGTATTTAACGGGAGCTGGAGGTGGTCAAATCACTTAAATACTGATACGTGAAATTATAAAAAGTGCATTAATTTCAAAGTTGCTTGCATTTATAAAGTCAACGTTCTGCTTTTCATACCATATAAATAAGTTATGTGTATATTACACAATACCTACTGTTACTCTCTTAAGAAATTTACGTTTGAAAGATTTAGTTAACTTCTTTCTTTAATTTCAGTTACTATGATCGGACTAAGTAACTTACATAACTTGCAACGATAGCTAGAAGTTCGTCCCTTATTTTTGATGAGAGTGATATGCGTTAATGGAGGTGGAGGAGTAGCATATCTTGATCGATATGGGGTTGAGGATGTAGCAGAAATTGGTCTCGGGGTCTCCTTCAAAGATGGCGATAGTGAAGGACACAGGCAGAGTGACAGTGAAAGTTCACGAGTCGAAGATTTTCTCGCTTCGTTAATTTTTGATGGTAGCAATTTTTCACACTGAAGCAATGACAGAATTAAGGAATCACTTTTTCCCCCAAGTTTACAGTAAGTCAATAAATTATAGGTATATCAATCAAATTTATCTGGCGTTCAAAGGAACATTGTTGATGTTTTCTCCTCATTCGATGTCGCAAATTTGTCGGGCCTCCTCCCGTTTTTAATATTTTAAACCAAATGGAGAATCGTATTTCAATGCTGCCGCACTTCGTAAAACACTTCCAGACTAGAGTTGGTGCTATTCTATAATGCAACCAATGTCCGGCGGCAGCGAGACACCAGCCTATACATCGGGTCTGGGCACGAGCATGGTCTAGGCCACGCTGCACGGCAATACGTACAGTAGGCTACTGTCTTCGCAGTACTACACAGATTTCCAAATAAAGTGTTTCTTGTTCGTTTCTTCAAAATGGTTCAAACGGCTCTGAGCACTATGGGACTTAAGATCTGAGGTCATCAGTCCCCTAGACTTAGAACTACTTAAACCTAACTAACCTAAGGACATCACACACATCCATGCCCGAGGCAGGATTCGAACCTGCGACCGTAGCAGCAGCGCAGTTCCGGGCTGAAGCGCCTAGAACTGCTCGGCTACAATGTCCGGCTGTTCGTTTCTGATTGACGGCGTTATTATTCAGATAGCTCTTACCACTTTCCTCGTTTTCCGTAGTAACCTAATTTCGAAGCAATTGAAATTTTACGAATGAACATTACTCGTTTTTATAAAGTTGTATTTCAAACCAAAAACTGTAGCGCCGCTACTATGGCAAACTGATATACCGCTTTTTTTTACACATTTATTCGTAAAAAAACTGTTATGACCAGCACCATACAAGTACTAAAATTTACCTGTTATTCAGGACTAAAATAACAGTATCAGTTTTAATCTGTCGGTTTTTCGATTCTTAATAGGGACAATGGTATATTGCCTGCGTTCCAGCACTGACAAAACAGGGCAGTATGTAGCTCCTACCAATCAGCTGCTAAGTTATAAATTTTGAGAGGGAAGTAACATCGACTAGCGAATCCGCATTACGGAAACGATTGTTTTGTAATGCAGTATGTATTTGCGGCAAGGAACATTAAATAATTAAGGCTGCTGTATTACAGTGCAGTAAGTAGAAGAAAACTAGCATTTAAATCATTTATCAAACTTTTTGTGATTGTCTCGTAATCAATACTCCATCTAAATATAAGTACAAATACTGTTATTAACCAAGTCATTCGTATATATAGATAAAACCGACAACACGTCACTAAGCAACTATAGTGTGACACCCGTTAGATTGCTGAGATTGGCAGCAATTTGAAACAGATCGCAGATAACGCGACGTGTTTCAGAAGGTACTGACAGGTAGCGAACAGTACTTCGGGGTCACCAGCCACCTTCTCACGTGTCTACTACAGAATAATACTATCAATAACAGAAATGACTAATAATTTTACAAGCCGAATTTGCTTACGTTTTATGAATGATAGAAACAAAGATCTATGACATATAATTTTTAGTTCAATTTTTCTTGTTGTACTTACCGCTGTGGAAATGGTTTGACACAGACATTAAAGATTACCCAGCGCGTTATAGATGTTTATTGCAACAATAGTGGACTTAAAATTACTTTCCACTCAGAGCTGATTTAAAGGCCAAGCGTCACAAGCCTTCGCCTGGGGCGCCAAGCTGAAGGGGGCCAAAAGTGTAAAATTGGTGTGCAGCGCTGACAGGGGTCTGTAGATAATTGCATTGGCATTTCCCTAGTACTTGGATGTCATGAACGCGTAAGCGCATTTGCACAAATTGTAATTATAAGCGAGCAGTATCATCAGAACAGCAATAGCATGGAGGCTTGCTTGGACCATGTCTGTATTGAAAGATGCGAGAGAGATTATGTGAACACGGTGATATACTGATAATTTGAGATGAGGAAGGGGACTGGAGTATTTTGAGAAGAATGTTTTATTATGATTATTTTGATGAGTAATAGAGGCGGATTTAACTTAAGGCAATTGATTTCAGATTTTGTACTTTTTTCGCGCCAGCTTGTAGCTACAAATGTTTGGTTCAGACATCCAGAGACTTTAGTATAGGGAAAGATAAACAGCAACGTATAATTTTCAATTCGAATTTGGGGATAGGAATAACTTTTGAATATTTCATGTCATATTTACGAGTTGCGTTTTTGAAAAAATCTCATTTGATATTAAAGACTACGTTTGTCCACTCGAGAAAAGAACTATAATTTTTTTGAATGTATTAATGTTTGTGAAGCAAAGAAAGAGATACTTTTTCAATATGGAATTCTACTAATCAGATTCGAATCCTGCCTCGGGCATGGATGTGTGTGATGTCCTTAGGTTAGTTAGGTTTAATTAGTTCTAAGTTGTAGGTGAATGATGACGTCAGAAGTTAAGTCACATAGTGCTCAGAGCTATTTGAACCATTTCTACTAATCAGAAAACTAATTACATTTGGTTTTATAGTTTATCCCAAGTCACTGACCGCATCCAAAGTCCATGCCAAAATATGAGTAATCATTTTTACTTATTTAGATTTGTTATGAACCAAGTATGCTTTCTCTTAAAAAAAAAAAAATGAGAGAGAGAGACAGAGAGAGAGAGAGCGCGCATTGCACCAGGCGCATATCAATAGAATTTTAAGCTATTGGTTACACTGCTATCACCGAAAATATTTTGACGAACAACAGTGGGCAGCGATCTCCTTGAACTTACAGATTGCTTGCATTGCTAGTACCGAAAATATACTGACCATCAACAATGATACAGTTTTCATGTAGTTGTATTTCAGTGCGTATCGCAGCTAGTAGCGACCAATGGAAAGGGGTAAACATGTAAAAGGGAATAACTGTGTTTATGAAGATAAATCTCACTGTGCACCACAGTTAGTAGCGAAAGCAGACATGGGTGAAAGTGTACAAGGGAAAAAGGTGGGAAGAGAGGCGCCAAACAATTAGTCGTTTGTGCAGAAAAATGTTTTCGAACCAGTCGTGCTTCCATTGACAGTAAAGCGCACGTGCTGCCAGGTATCTGACTGGGTCAGTCAAACGTACGACATGTGCTCCGCTGCAACTGTCGGTGCGCCGCATCAGGGCAACGCAGCGTTTCGCCTTCGCCGGCTGTCAAGTACTAGTCAATTGTCATAACACTATAAAAATAAGACTACTGTTTCACAAAATAATCAAAGATACCGGATGTAGAAGACGCAATGAGGATTGCGTGCAACAGAACAGGCATAAATATGGACAAGATAGCCAAAAATGTATATAATAACGGGACGTCCATTAATTACGTGATTTCGAAATTGGGGAAGAAGGGGTCCGGCAAAATATCACTAAATCTCAATTAAATTAGGGGAGGGGAAATGAAAATCACACGTCAACTTTTTAATTCTGGTAATTTCCAAGAATGATTGCCTACCGAAATCGCGGGGTCCAAACGATACGTATCGAACGTGTGATCGATCATGCGACTCTGGTGGCGGGCGTTATGAGTATGTTTACGGCTGTCACTACAGCAACAACAAAAGAAGAGCGTTACAAAAATACTTGTAATTACAAAGGAGACGACTTACCTTACTCGTCGGTGTTGTCGTCATGTGAAAGTCCATGTGATGTGTACGCTACAGGGGACAATTCCCTTTTTGCCATACCCTGGGTAAACTCTGGCAATATCACGCAAGAAAATCGGCAGTGTCACATGCGTTAACTTTTCCCTGGAAACACAGGTTGTGGAAATAGAGGTACTGAAACAAGTACAGTTCGTCTCTTTGTCCTGGACGCCCTTCTCTTTTAACGGAAGACTTCACAGATTTCCATAGCCGCTCGATGTTCTGCTTGTGTGCACTGGGGTCATCCGAAGAGACGAACTCTACAGAGTGGTTGACGAACTCGTGGTCGAATCCTTCAGCTTCCAGTGTCTTGTAGGACTGAAATCCGTCTGTAATGACTTTAGTACCAGGCACTATGAAGTGCTTTATCAGACACACTAAAATGACCTCGTCTCTGGACAATACTCTCACAACGAAACACTTCCGGGACTCTCTTTCTATTTCACCAAATATCCAAATATGATCGATTTCCCTCTTTGAAGGTCGTCTTCTCTGGTTCTTCCTTCTAGCTATATGAGATTCATCCACTTCCACAACTTTACTCGGTCCATCAATTGGTACACTGTCATTTGTCACTACTACATAACACACATCTCTGCAGAACCCGAAATAGTCACACACAGTATTAGCAGATAAGACAGTTTCCGATGCTGTTGCTTGCAAGGTGTAGTCTCGATTCCAACAAGACAGAAGAATTACGCTGGTCTGGATGGATAATTTGGAAGAGTCGAAGCATGTATTCCTCCTGATACTCGTTCGTTTTCCCCACTGTCCGCAATGAAATTGTAACGGTATTTCAGCATCGACACTCCTCTTACGAACGAAGTTTTACACACTTCGCACCACCACAGTCTACACAGTCCCTTTCGAATCCGCGAAGAAACATCAGGAACACCAGACATCCCACTCACTATCGACAGAAATCGTCTGGGTTAACCAAGCAACTCACAAATAATTCGCGGAGGTATGTAATTTAGAGCAACTAAAAGGAACGATGGAAAACAGATAAAAATGACGATCACAAATAATTGATCATAACACCCGCCACCAGAGTCGCATGATCGATTTACAATCGCAAATTCGATATGTATCGTTTGGACCCCTCGTCTTCGATAGGCAATCATTCTTGGAAATAACCCATTATTATAACGAATAACCTTTTGTTTTATATAATTGATTCCAAGCATAGACAATATTACAATGCCCACCAGTCTTTATGGCCTAACTGAACTGAATGCTTCACAAATTTGCAAGCCCGTGATTCTCCGAACTGAAACGGGTGCCACACTAGCGTCAGATTTTATCCGGATAGTTCCCTCCCGCAGCAGTCGAAATCACTTCGTGTCAGTTAGGGAATCTCGTGATATTCTGCAACGCATATGAAGCCGATGCCATTGTGTTCGACATGAATCTGTAACAGAACATTTGCAATGCTAATGTTAAGCAGAATGCCGACAAGTCGAGGCACACTTGCGGCAATAAGTTAATCATGTGTGGAATGAAGCTGACAAGAATTCTCATAGTGATCATATACAGTAAGTCAAGTGATCGAAAAGCTGCATTATCATACGGCCCAAAGGGAGGTGCAAACGATGCTGTGTCTCATCTGCGAAGTAAATAAAGTTTCAGTGACAATTACCGCATATAATGTATCAATAAAAGGTCAATTTTTAGGGACCCTTCAAAACGGTTAATAATGTTGCCGTGGAGCCTTTTTGTAGGTCTGTGTCTATCTGTACGTCCATCCATCCGAATACTACTCACCAGGGCCGGCACAAGGCACGTGCGAAACGTGCGGCCGCACGGGGTGGCACCTTACGAGGGGCGGCAAATCTGCCGACCCCCCCCCCCCCCCCCCCCGCCCCATTTTTTTATTTATTTTTTAGGACAAACTCAACATTCATGCCCAAGAGTGGATTCGAAACCAAACCTCGGAGGGAGCGGCTTCGGGAACTGTGGCATGGCGCCTCGACTACCTGCCGGCCGCCCCTCTTGAACAAGGGGAGGGAGGAGGACTAATTTCGTCCTCGCCACTGTGGTAGCACCGTCTTGTTTACGTCGGAGGAACAGAGAGGGGGAAGCAGTCCGGTGTACACGCCAGTATTGTTATGAGTGGAGCACTGCCAGCCTGTTACACGCCATGCGGTCACTCGCAACTAATTTTGCAGAAGACGAAATCTAATTTCGAAATTCGAATGCAATGTTCGATACTGTGGTTACATGTTAAGCCTGAAGCAATTTTCCTAAGCCCTTCAATGGGAGTTTCCGAGTGTTTTATTCTTCCCGCATTATGGAAAAAAATGGTTGGACATTACTACAGTCAAACATGTCCAACACCTACAATGGATAGAAGTATTCCGAATGGGTAAATATGCTGCAGGTAGTTACAAGGGATAAAGAGATTGCTAATAAGCCTGCCATACGTTGTGTTTTGATGTATTTTTGAAAATTTTTGCTATCCGTTTCTGAGTGATAGGTGGATGTTTTGGTTTGTGAGCCATGAAACACCTGACTCCATGTGCATGAACAACAATTAAACTCTGACCGGCACTTTTGTTTGACAATACTAATCCCACACTATCACTTTGCCAACATTTATTTACTGTATAATGCGTGTGAAGCCATGTTTCATCTTAAAAAACTACTGGTCGCTTTGATTCTGATGAAAACCTGAGAAAGTATGGTCTGCACAAAACAAAACGTTAATTTTGACACCTCCTAAAACGAAAATCCATAGACAGAACATTGCTTCTAAGGGTTTCCTTGCTGGATTTGAAGCTCATTTCTGTTTGACAAAAGTTGCGCAATTTTCTCAAATTTCGTATTTATTACTATTGTTCGTAATGCCATAGAAATTGCTGTCTGATAATACATTTATCCATATCATCGGTAACATACTTATTGTGAGTTTCTTGCAGATAGTGTAACATTAGAGATCTGAAAAGCTAGTGTTCATTTTCTTACGACCTTAATCAGCACATCATCTACTACTACTGTTTGTGTTCCTTCTCAATCAGTCATTGCGTATAACTCAGTGAATATATCACAGAACACCTGATATGGTATCGAGTCAAAATACGTTTCAAGTACTATAGAAATATCTAGCTGAGGCGGTGTGAGGGAGTCGCAAATACTGCTTACATACCACGTCCCTTAGCCGAATCACTTTCCAAATTCAGCGATTTTATTAGGAGGTTGCATTGTGGGCTATGTGTAACTGGAGTACTGGTCTGATAATGTACACTCCAGCGATCACCGTCACAGTATTTGTCCAGATAGTAAAACCACCTCATTCAGAGGTAGTGTCATACATCGATTTCTAAAACCAGTATAGCTTTTAACATGGATGTGTGCACCTGTAGAACCATGACTGCTTGTGACAGTAACATACAGTAGTTGTTGGGATCGAGTTTTTTTATCATCTGGCCGATTATGTCTCTCTTTCTAGGACATGGTGGTGGCACACGCAAGAAAAACTTATGAGACATGTCCACCCATGGTTGATTTTCTCTCAGTGTTATTTTGTATCGCCAGCGATCAGTTATTGATGAAGTATTATATTTAGTAGTAAGGGGTGCGTGATATGTTCACATTTGAGCATCAGGATTATAAAGTATGTGTTTGTGTACCGACATGTGCAAAGGAAATGACTATGTCCAGTCGTAAGGAAGGTATGGACTTGACGTGGAGTATTGTGATAGCTTGGGAAGAGTATGTCAAGTCATGAGAGTGGTACTGATATTTCGATTTTCAGAACCACAGCCGTCAACAGAGTGTATTTCCGATACTTCGCTCATTGTCGAATGTCGTTCAACTGAGACCGCAATCGTAACATTTAGTTGTAAGTACAGGGATAAAATATATATGTGACCGGTTTCTTAGGATGAACATTCTACCTGTAGCGCCGGTGACCTGTGTGGGGGTAATTCACGTTTCCCATTAATGGTAGTAGCTGTCAGACTGGAGATGTGTGTTGGAGTGTAGGAATGTAGGTGAATAAACTGTGTTGTCCTCTAGACGACCGAATAGCGAACTAATACTTAGTATGTGTTGGATATTTTCCGTGATTGTGTGGAAATATGAGAAGATTGAATATGGAGGTGCATTTGCGATGGATCGTTATTCCCTCCCATGTAATTTGTTCAGTTGACTGCTTCTGCACATTTTGCGCCTTTATTTTGTAAATTTTTAGGGATGATTTGGAACCTACTACATCACCAACATCAGTATTCGAGAGTGGAAATATCAGTTTCCTCTAATTGTTTCGAGTTGCCGAGTAAATGTCTTTGCAGATGTGAGAAGTTTCTAATTGGTCAGTGGTCTACAGCATGCCCCACCCAGCTAAAGTTTTGGGTTTGTAGAGAAATAATTTCCAGTCTATATCTTGCGAATTATGTTGCACTAGCGATCGGTAGGATGCTACCTAGTGTTTGATATCGAGAAGTACGGCGAAAATGGTATAATATTATGGCAAACCATGCGAAAATACATGTGTTCCTGTAATCCCAGAGTCTGGAGATGTGTGTAGAAAAGCTAGCAAGCAAGGGAGCAGGTTCAGAGCAGAAACAGTAACGTGTTTGTGACACGGGGAAACGAGCCTGAATTTGTAGAACAGCTCTGAGAGCGACTTCAGTTCGCTGAGGGTGCTCTGGTCGCACATTGGGGGTGGATGACTTGTGATCATTGGCTGCGGAAAAATATCTAGTGCTGTGAGGAGTATATACGGGACTATCCGTCTTTGTGGTATATGTATGAATGATGTAAAATGGATGATTCTGTTTGGCACAGGATATGAATTTATGTTTACTACACTGACATGGTATGCAGTGATATATTGCTAAGTTGGAGATCGATTTTGCCCACTAATATTCAAGCTCCTGTCCTCGGTGGGAAAGTGTGGCAATTGAGTAGGACTCTTTCCGTATGTGAAGTTATGTAGGGTATGCAGTGATATATTGATGGGTCACAGTTCGGTTTCACGTTCTAATATTCAAGCTTCTGTCCTCACTGGGAGAGCAGTGTAAATGAGTAAGAGTCTTTCCATATTTGATGATATGTATGGTAGTTTGTAAGGTTTAATTGCCAGTGCAATATGGCGATCTGTGTAAAATAACCGCTGCAAGTCTCATATGCAGAAGGAAGAAAGGTGGACACTGGTATCGAACCAGTGGCATCAGTAATTCAGCGGGTAAATTCGATAACAGCCAATCATAATGCTCGATTCATTCACATCTTATGTGCTGGGCTATGGGAGCCTCTACATAGCGCAGGAAACGTTTGTGTGTGTTGAAAGCAGGAAGGATAACACGTGATGGATGGGATACCACATTAGATCCACGAGGAAGACTGCACTTGACATTATTCTCCGGTATTTTCGTAAAGACGTTCTGTTAGTGCAAGAAAGCAAGCGTTAACTATTTCTGGGACACTATACAATTTCTGTGAGGTCGACTCGGTTCTTATTTCTTACATAGTCATCTGACATCAGTATAAGATTGAGAACCTTGTTAGAAGCATTTGCGATGGTTTGTAGCTACGCGCGCACTCCTCGCGGCACTGCGTTAGTCACGCTGGGCAGTTAAGCACGGTTAGACGCTTCTCTCATGTCACGCTAGGAACAATGCGCGCCATGCTACTCTGTCATCAATGGTAAAGACACATGCTGCCTGGAGGTGTCTCAGATATGGGAGTTGCGTGCGCGCGCCTTGGAATTCTGTGACGTCAGTATAACACTGACTGTATTCCTGAAATTAGAGGAAACTTTCACCTGCATCTGGCGGCGGCACGTGGCGGTGATAGCGTGTGCACCCCTGGAGCATCTGTGCTCCCTCCCGGTCACGTCAGCAATAATGCCTAGGTGAACAGGTACTTTCAGAGGAATTTCTCAGGTACCAAGTATGAAAGGGATGTCACCGCCTCATGCTTGAGGGCATCTGCGTGTGGTTTGACAGCTGACGTCCATGTGACTTCACAGGGCTGCAGGTAGCCTCCTGTGCGGTCTACTGTACATGGGGTCGCGGACGGTGTCTGCGTATGGTGTTTGCCTGTCTGTTTCATTATTTTGCGATCAGGTCTGTAGTCTGCAGGTCTGTACTGGAATTATTTTGGTAAATTAGGAGTTGTTGGGTGTCTTCAGAGCGTTATTTAGGAGTAGTTTACAGGTCTGTATGCTGTTTGGCTTGTCAGAGGGTGTGTTCTGTATCACTGCGATAAATATACCATCTTCAAAATCCATCCCTAAATTAATTGTTATAAAATAAATGAAGTACACTCCTTCCTTACTCTCTCCAGCAGCCCAGTGCAGGCTGAGTCATTTTCTCCCCATTTTCCCCCTCTAGACCACCTTCTGGGATTACATCACAGGAGGGATGACAGCACTCTATGGTGGCAGTATTGTGTACTAGGTCAGTTGGAGCCTAGATCTCGTGGTGGAGACACTGCCTGCAAAATAAAAACTTATGTCTAGCACAGGCAGAGTCATTTTCCGTCATTTCCCCCTCACCATCTTGAATTACATCACTGAACAGACGACAGCACTCTCTGGTGGTGGTACTGTGTACTTGGTCTAGACCTCATGGTAGGTCTAGCGGTTCTGGCGCTGCAGTCCGGAACCGCGGGACTGCTACGGTCGCAGGTTCGAATCCTGCCTCGGGCATGGATGTGTGTGACGTCCTTAGGTTAGTTAGGTTTAAGTAGTTCTAAGTTCTAGGGGACTTATGACCTAAGATGTTGAGTCCCATAGTGCTCAGAGCCATTTGAACCATTTTTTGAGCCACCTCATGGTAAACACAATGTTTGCCGCCATCTTGGATAACAGTACTTGCATCACCTGACATCATGGCTGCCATCTTGGATTACATCATGGAATGGACGACAGCGACATCTGGTGGTGGTACTGTGTACTTGGTCAGTTTTAGACCAGCCCTCATGGCGAACACACGGGATGGTGGTTCTGCCTCTAATTGTTTAAATAAAGACTGGTGCATGATTTCGAGAGCTGATGATTAGCAAGCATGTTTGCAGGGTCTTGTAGATGGATTATTATTTTGACAATCTACGAGTTGTTTGGCTCTCTGGACACAAACGTATTGCATTATTTACGAGTGGTTTGCATGTCGGTAGGCTGTGCAATGCGTTATTTGGACAGTTTACAATTAGCAGGTGTGTGTGCAGAGCATTATAATGAGTTATTTAGGAGTAGTTTTCAGGTCTGTATGCTGTGTGGCATGTCAGAGCATGTGTTCTGTATCACTGTGATAAATATACCATCTTTCAAAATCTATCCCTAAATAAATTGTTACAAAATAAATGAAGTACACTCCTTCCTCTCTCCAGCACCCCAGTGCAGGCTGAGTCCTTTTCTCACCAACCCCTAGGAAGAGGTGGCAGTCAGGTGACTTAGGTTAGTGGAGGTGAGCTTTCTTTCCCTCCATTTTCTAGGTTGGTAGATATATCCCAATTGACCTATTTCACAGCCAAAATTCGAACTTGGCGCCAGTTCCTAGGAAGAGGTGGCGGTCTTATGACTTACGTTAGTGGGGGTAGCCCAAGTGACCATCTGCCAGCGATTTTCTTAGATTAGTAGAGATAACCTTGGTGTGGTGCATTAGCCTGTTGGAATTTGAGCTTCCTGCCATTTTCTGAGGGGGAGATGAGGGAGAGGGGTAGGGTATTGTGGGTAGTCCAATTGAACTATCTTCCCGCCAAAATCCGCCATCTTGGATGAAGTCACAGCCGCCATCTTGGATGACGTCATGCACTGTTGACAAGTCTATGCACCGCCATCTTGGATGACATCATCGTCGCCATCTTGAATACATCTGGTAACAATGCAGAGTGGCCAGAACTGGCCATGCCCAATACTTACATCCAAGTGTCATACACGATTCACAACTGGTTGCTGTGGGACTTTCATTGTGTTTGTAATAACTTTTTATCACTTGCATACACTGCTCAGTTGTCATGTGTTCAATGACGAATTTAAAATCAAATAACAATGCTCACCACACAAAAGCTATCAGCCTACTAATGGGAAGAATTGCAGGTAAAAAACATGAAAAAACCAAGGGGGTCACCCATCATATAATAAAATGATGCAAAATTCAAATTAGTCCTTACTTCCCAGACACAAACAAGCTTGACAAAATGCAGTGTGGCATCTCCCAGTATACCTTTGAAAGTAGCATAGCCACAGTACCTCTCATAACTTATGAGTGAACAAAGGCAAGTAAAAGTGCCCACTTAAAAAACAAATAAAAGAAACATTTTTTTGTCTGTAACTAGATTTTTGCTTATTTATCATTTTTAAGGTGACTGTTTCCACTGACTTATGTACCACTTGCAAGTCCAAATGTTTAAAATACCTCGTAATTCTTTGTGTGGCTGTATTTGATTGCTTGAAAAGACAATATTTGAGGGTTACTACTTTGATTTTTCGTAACTCACTCAAATATACCATTTAGGCAGAAAATTTGCAAAACAATTATATTGTGGGTAATGCACTTCAACAGTATCAGAAAAAATAATATCTTCATTGTGTGGTGTGCATATGAAATTTGTTTCAACTGATGTCAACGAATTAAAGCAGACAGTTACATTGTCATCTACTGCGTGCAATACTGCATGTTGTATAAGCCATTATGTTTTATTTTTTTCCATGCTTGATAATCACAATAATAAATGGCCTCAGATGATGCATAATCTCGACTCAGCTACCAGTCCTAGTATGCTTCTACATAGCTTCATAAGAATAAGAATAATGTTGGTATTTCTCTTTCTCGTTTTCTTTTGCTTGACAGGAATTCTTTGGCCTTCTGCATCAGTGAGTGCATTAACCAGAAGGGAATTTGTTTCACATTCATTTTCGTGTCTGGTGCTTTATGGCACTAAAATAAATACCTCAATTTAGTACCAATATGTATCTCCAAAGGGATAAATTTCAGATATAATTTCTCTTCCATAATTTAATTACCTTCAACAGAAGAATAATGGTTACAAATCTCTATTTTTTTTTTTTTTTGAAAATAGGTGAGATTTCCACAGTGTATTGGTGGTATGGATGGAAAACGTGTAGTCACACAGGCTCCCAACAAAGATAGCAGTATGTACTTTAATTATAAAGGCAGCCATATTATTGTGCTATTAGCACTGACTGGACCTTACTAGAAACTTGTATACTTTGATGTAGCACTTAAGGTAGAATATCTGATGGTGGAGTTTCTAATAGTCATAAATTGCCAGAATATATTGATGATAATACTTTGAATTTACCAGTTTCATGAATTGTACTGGGTAGAACTGTTCAGACATCATATGTCATTCTTGCTGCTGATGCATTTGCTTTAAAGAAGCTTATTACTAAGCCCCACTCCTTTGTGCATCAAATAATGTAAAATCTGGTGTTTAATTACCAGCTCTTTAGAACAAGAAATGGACTTACATGCCACCCATTTTCGAGTATTATGAACTCCAGTCCTTCCAAAACCCAGAAACATCGACGCAGGTTGTCAAAGTAATGCACGCTGTTGTGTCGCAAAAAAGTTTGACTCGCAAATTGTAAATCTGTATACTTTTATTATAGCTGGAGTCACGCAAGGGAGGACAGCTCAGTGATGTGTTATTCGATTAAACCATTGGGCACTATTATTGAAATTACGACAAAACACTCTATCCAGGTGGAGTCTGTGACACTGGTCACAGCTGAAGCAAAAAGGACAACTAACGCCACAACACAGTGAGACCAAGAGTGAAGTAATATTTTGTTACTTGGAGCACCTGCAGGCTACTGAGAAACCCGCATGTTGCACTTTCAGTTGGGCCTAGCTACCCAAGCTCAGTGAGAAGCGAACTAGTAAAAGCTGACAGAATAAGTAATATGAAGCAAACCCACTCGTCTCCCGCCAGTAGGACTACGTCAGAAACATAGCTAACTGTTCAGACATCATATGTCATTCTTGCTGCTGATGCATTTGCTTTAAAGAAGCTTATTACTAAGCCCCACTCCTTTGTGCATCAAATAATGTAAAATCTGGTGTTTAATTACCAGCTCTTTAGAACAAGAAATGGACTTACATGCCACCCATGCCACCCATGCTGAGAAACCCGCATGTTGCACTTTCAGTTGGGCCTAGCTACCCAAGCTCAGTGAGAAGCGAACTAGTAAAAGCTGACAGAATAAGTAATATGAAGCAAACCCACTCGTCTCCCGCCAGTAGGACTACGTCAGAAACATAGCTACAAGGGTATAAGTAACGAAGATTAGAGACTCGGGGCATTCAGTCATGCTGCCATTCTGTTTGCATCTGGAACTGGAGAGAATGACGGGTTTTTATGTTTCAGAGAAACCAGAACTAACTCTGCTGATGACGATCTGCTGTCTGCCTGCCCACTGATCAGCTCTTCATGTTCCGGCACAAGGCTCGCCATACCTGTGGCATGGAAGCTGCGGGTCTTGGGAACAATCACGAACATGGGGAGCTCATGTGCGGCCAGCCTCCGCCCTCTGAGAGACTATGGCTGATGGACTGCAAGCTGTCTGTGTTCTGGCTGGGGGTGGCACAGCCACGCAATTCCTAGTCATTTAGACGTCATCGGCCATCATCCTGGTCGACCCCTGGTGGGTGACCTGGTATTGCTTGTAGGCAGCGAATATTTAGTGCTGGCTATTGTACCCAAGTGCACGGCATGGAAACCACAAGTATGTACAGTGGTGCATAGCTGGCAAAGCTCAGGAACACATGGGCGGGCTTGTGCTCATTCTTCACCTGCTGGCGACTCACTCGACACCGTGGTAGCTGCTGGATGTGACCCATGACAAAGAACGTTTTACATTCCATCGGAGCGTCTGCATATTCTGCAACTGGCTGTGTTTGCACGCAAACTGAGTGGAGCTGGGGATGGCTGTCGTGCTGTACAAGACTGCTGGAAACAAAAACCTGTCAGTGCTATCACCGTTTCACTGTTTTCCCTATCGTGAATGTACCCTCTCCCTCACAATTTCTCTCACCTAACTTGACACAAGGTGGCCCAGAACAGGCTGCGTCATTACAATTTGTGTCAGTAAATGGTCCTTACACTTCCTGACACAATGTGTTGTATTGAAAAGTGTTCGTCCGACGTCCAAACGCTACGGTTTGCTTAGAGAAAAGATTGCTGGGTAACTCTCGACACTCAAACACTGTGGTTTATTGTCGAGTAGTAAGATTGGGTACTTTCTTAATTATGTACAAGTAGTGGTACGTGGCATATCTCCAGTTCAGCAGTATCCACTCAGGACTATGGGGTTTGGTGAGCTTCCCCTTTTTTATATTTGATTCAGTATCTGTTCTCAGTTGTTAGGTACTGTGAGTACTGGATAGATTATGTTTAACATTACATTTGTGAAGCCAAATGAACTTGTGGACTTTTTGTTTAAGGTAATGGTAGACCTGATAATCGAGTAGTAGCAATACGTTGGTTTCTCAGTCTTGCACTACACGAATTGACGTGCACTAAGGCTACAGCAGCCACATTTTACGTGTAGACATGTTGATCATTTGGTGGGTGAGCGTTGTAGTGTACGTGGGCGATGATGCGCCGGAAATAGTAATTTACTTGGTTTCTTGAGTACTGAATGCATTAGTTGGTTATTTAAGTTTTTCAATGCTTAGTGACAGAAACTCACGCTGCTGCTACTACAGTCTGTGCTAACAGAGGTAAATTTCGTCAAAAGCAGGATCATGAGGAGCCCCTTCGTAAATTAGAGGCTTTAAAAGCCGTTCAGTTTCATTCACAGCATGAGTCAGGGGAAAATAAGGCAGCACTGGGGGTGGTTTCTTCTTCTTTCGATCCAGTTCTAGTCATACTTATCAAACCTTTTCGCTAAAACAACGGATGAGGTGTCGAGATTTATTAATGATGTTACAGCTACTGCTGCAATGTGCGGTTGGTCAGACGAAGAAACCCTTCGTGCAGCTTACTTGCTTTTAAAAGGGGACGCCAAGACATATGTGTTACATTATGGGGATCTCATTAAAGCACAGTCGTTTCAGCAGTTGGTTTCTGGATTACACCACAATACCAAAAAAAATATAGAACACTGTTTTTTTGCAAGAAGTTCAGTACTTTCTCCGTGGAATTTTCAGACAGGATTCGCAAAGTCAATGTGCAGACATATGTGCCTACCCAGAATTCGGAAACCAACAAAGTATCACTGCAGCGAGCAGAAAACAGGGCGTTACACGTTTTCTTGCGCCGAGTACCCGCAGTAATCTCATGAAGAATTCGCATTGAGAATCCAAGTGATTTAACAGCAGCTCTTAGAATTGCGGGGCAATTGGAGGAGATAGGTTTTGCCACGAAGCAACGGGTAGATCACCGTGTAATTGCTTCGGAGGTCCGATCTGACAAGTGTGGACGTCAGCCATACACTAGGTATCCACATTGTTACCGGTCTGTGGAAGTGGGCCATGGAACATCGGACTGTCGCAAGACTAAAAATGGGGATATTGTCGGGAGAAGCAGCCATGAAACATTAAACTCAATCGGGAACGCTTCGAAAGTCAGAAAACAGTACCGACAGATCGTAACACAGCACAAGTTAGTACACAGACGGAATGCTGCTTAGTGGGGTTAATGAGTGATGAGGAAAAGAGGTTTCTTGTGGACATGTGGGTGTACATGTCTGTTATCAGTATGGACCTGGTGAACAAGACGAGACTTGGGTCACCATGATACAAGTTACATGCAGTTGGCGATAACTGTATGGAAACTCTGACCACGACAGTACTTGAATTTTTTTTCTTTTTTTGAGTTATTGGTATTGTGACTGATTTGATGTGGCTCGTTTTGCAGTTTATCAACTGCAACCTAGGTCCTTCATTATTTGCTGAATGTATTCCAAACTCTGTCTTCCGCTACAGACTTTACCCTCTACAGCTGCCTCTAGTATCATGGCAGTTATTCCACGATATCTTAACTGATGTTCGATCGTCATGTCTTTCTTCTTATCAGTATTTTCCACATATTCCTTTCCTCGGCGATTCCGTGGAGAACCTCCTCATTCCTTATCTTATCAATCCACCTAACTTTCAACATTCGTCTGTAGCGCGGCATCTCAAATACTTGTAATCTCTTATGTTCTACTTTTTCCACAGTCCATGTTTACTTCCATACACTGCTGTGCTCCAACTGTACATTCCCAGAAATTTCTTCCTCGTGAAGGCCTATGTTTGATACTAGTAGAATTCTCTTCGTTAGGGATGCGCTTCCTGCCAGTGCTAGACTGCTAGTTCTATGTTCGCCTTGCTCCGTCTGATGGGTTATTTGTCTGCCCAGGTAGCAGAATTCCTTAACTTCGTCTATTTCCAAATACCGACGTTAAATTCCTCGCTGTTTTCATTTCTGCTACTTCTCATTACTTTCGTCTTTCTTCGAATTGCTTTCAATAGCTATTACATATTCATTAGACTGTTAAAGATGTGGTTTATGAAAACACACGTGATTTTGGGGCAGCGTCTTTGACTAGTAATCAAAACATCCTCACTCCCGGATTTGAAGCTTGCCAATGCTTAAATTCTGAATAAAAATCATCAGAAATAGCGGCCAAAGACTTCTGGCGTAAGAACTCACCCTCATTCTGCTAATGGAGTAGTCAAGGAGAGCAGAGGAGTGGACTGAGGTTCAGTGCACTCTCTTGACCTTTGAGCGGGAAACTGCCCTTGAAAGGCGAAAGAATCAGCAATGATCAACAGCATGAGGCAGTAGAAGACAGTGGAAACAACTGCATTGAAGACACGTAATGTGTATCCACAGGACATGTGACTTGTAACTGAAAAAGTGTCATGATGATCTTTCCATTGGAAATAGTTCCAGACTAGTTCTCCAATCCGATCTCCAGGAAGGGACTACAAAGGGTGACCACAAGAAAAATATTTCATGAAGAACGAAAGGGTAACATTTTAAAAGTCGGGGCAGAAGTTTGAATGTACTAGTGAAGCTAGAAAATCTGAAAAAGAGAAATACTAAGGTTCAGTCTCGATATAGTTGTGGAATGAAGACAAGGATTTCTCGTTCAGCCGAGCATACGGTAATATCAACAGCAGCAAAAATTGCATAATGCTAGTAGGAAGGGGAGGTAGGGCAGAGTACTGTGAATGGCAGAGACAGGGTTATTCTTATCAGAATTGACAGCAAACCAACACTGTCAACAATAGTTCAGCAATATATGCCGATGTCGCAAGCAGAAGAAGAAGAGACAGAAAGAAGTATATGAGACTACTGGAAGGGTAATTCAGTATATGAAGGGAGATGAAAATCTAATAGTAATGGTAGATTGGAATCCAGTTGCAGGGGTAGGAGTAGAAGAAAGTGTTACCGGAGAATATGGGCTTGGTAGCAGGATTGAGAGAAGAGAAAGAATAACTGAGTTCCGCAATAAATTATGGCTAGTGATAACGAATAGTATGTTAAAGAATCACAAGAGGAGGAGGTATACTTGGAAAAGGCCAGGAGATATAGGAGGCTCCCACTTAAATTACATCCTGGACAGGAAGCGATTCCTAAATCAGATATTGGATTGTAAGGCATGTAACAGAAGAAATACTTCAGTTAATCGAAGAAAGAAGGGAGTACAAAAATGCACAGGAAAATTCAAGAATCCAGAAATACAAGTCGCTTACGAATGAAATAAATAAGAAGTACAGGGAAGCTAAGGTGAAATAGCTGCATGAAAAATGTAAATAAATCGAAAAGAAAATGATTGTCAGAAGGATTGACTCAGCATGCAGTACAAGCTGCTTAACACCTGATACATTCAAGTTGGTGACTAGAATAATATACAGAAGAATGGAAAAGATAACTGAAGATCTGTTAGATGATGATCAATTTGGATTTAGGAAACGTGAGGACACCAGAGAGGTGGTTCTGACACTGTGGTTGATAATGGAAGCAAGACTGAAGAAAAATCAAGACATGTTCATAGGATTTGTCAAATGCTGCAAGATGTTCGAAATTCTCAGAGAAATAAGGGCGGCTACATCGAAGAAGCAATGGTGGAATTAAAAGAGAAGCTCAGGATTGGGATTAAAGTTCAAGTGAAAAGGGTATCAACAGTAAGATTCGCTGATAACATTACTATCCTCAGTAAAAATGAAGAAGAATTACAGGATCTGTTGATTGGAATGAACAGTCTAATGAGTACAGAATATGGATAGAGAGTAAACCGAAGAAAGACGAAGAAAGTGAGAAAATCAACAAACATAACATCAGAATTGCGGACTGTGAAGTAGACAAAGTTATCTGCTACCTAGGCAGCCACGTAACCTGTGACAGACGAATTTCTTATTAGGTAGCATGTTTGCATTTGGGTTACTTTTTTATCAAATTTTGTTCTTGTTTAAGATTAAAACGAAAAACTCAGTTACATAAATGGCCAAAATAGGGCCATGATTTCACATCAAAATGTATCTTAAATGCGAACCTTTGCAAACATGTCTCACAATGGCTATTTGTCTTGAATATGATGACTTGACAGAAAATCCTAGGAAATTCTGGTCTTACGTTAAATCAATAAGTGGCTCGAAACAGCATATCCAGACACTCCGGGATGATGATGGCATTGAAACAGAGGATGACACGTGTAAAGCTGAAATACTAAACACCTTTTTCCAAAGCTGTTTCACAGAGGAAGACCGCACTGCAGTTCCTTCTCTAAATCCTCGCACAAGCGAAAAAATGGCTGACATCGAAATAAGTGTCCAAGGAATAGAAAAGCAACTGGAATCACTCAACACAGGAAAGTCCACTGAACCTGCCGGGATACCAATTCGATTCTATACAGAGTACGCGAAAGAACTTGCCCCCCTTCTAACAGCCGTATACCGCAAGTCTCTAGAGGAAAGGAAGGTTCCAAATGATTGGAAAAGAGCACAGGTAGTCCCAGTCTTCAAGAAGGGTCGTCGAGCAGATGCGCAAAACTATAGACCTATATCTCTGACGTCGATCTGTTGTAGAAGTTTAGAACATGTTTTTTGAGTATCATGTCGTTTTCGGAAACCCAGAATCTACTCTGTAGGAATCAACATGGATTCCGGAAACAGCTATCGTGTGAGACCCAACTCGCTTTATTTGTTCATGAGACCCAGAAAATATTAGATGCAGCCTCCCAGGTAGATGCAATTTTCCTTGACTCCCGGAAGGCGTTCGATACAGTTCCGCACTGTCGCCTGATAAACAAAGTAAGAGCCTACAGAATATCAGACCAGTTGTGTGGCTGGATTGAAGCGTTTTTAGCAAACAGAACACAGCATGTTGTTATCAATGGAGAGACGTCTACAGACGTTAAAGTAACCTCTGGCGTGCCACAGGGGAGTGTTGTGGGACCATTGCTTTTCACAATATATATATAAATGACCTTGTAGATAGTGTCAGAAGTTCCATGTGGCTTTTCACGGATGATGCTGTAGTATACAGAGAAGTTGCAGCATTAGAAAATTGTAGCGAAATGCAGGAAGATCTGCAGCGGATAGGCACTTGGTGCAGGGAGTGCCAACTGACCCTTAACATAGACAAATGTAATGTATTGCGAATATATAGAAAGAAGGATCCTTAATTGAATGATTATATGATAGCGGAACAAACACAGGTAGCAGTTACTTCTGTAAAATATCTGAGAGTATGCGTGCGGAACGATTTGAAGTGGAATGATCATATAAAATTAATTGTTGGTAAGGTGGGTGCCAGGTTGAGATTCATTGGGAGAGTCCTTAGAAAATGTGGTCCATCAACAAAGGAGGTGGCTTACAAAACACTCGTTCGACCTATACTTGAGTATTGCTCATAAGTGTGGGATCCGTACCAGATCGGGTTGACGGAGGAGATAGAGAAGATCCAAAGAAGAGCGGCGCGTTTCGTCACAGGGTTGTTTGGTAACCGTGATAGCGTTACGGAGATGTTTAGCAAACTCAAGTGGCAGACTCTGTAAGAGAGGCGCTCTGCATCGCGGTGTAGCTTGCTGTCCAGGTTTCGAGAGGGTGCGTTTCTGGATGAGGTATCGAATATATTGCTTCCCCCTACTTATACCTCCCGAGGAGATCACGAATGTAAAATTAGAGAGATTCGAACGCGCACAGAGGCTTTCAGACAGTCGTTCTTCCCGCGAACCATACGCGACTGGAACAGAAAAGGGAGGTAATGACAGTGGCACGTAAAGTGCCCTCCGCCGCACACCGTTGGGTGGCTTGCGGAGTATAAATATAGATGTAGATGTAGAAGCATTAACAATTGACTACAGTGGAACTTAATTCAGAAATTTATGATAGGGACTCTACTGTTGAGAAGATTTTACAGTCTTTAACTTTGCTATGCACTAACTATTTGTAAAATGGTACAGAATGTGACAGAAAGCTGAGAAAATAATTCAAAATGACAATCAAGAATTAATGCAAGGTCTTCAGAAAATATTGAACTATGATGTTACTGTATTTCTAGCCTTTTCAGAAAAATTCTAATAGTATTTATAGTGCTTATATTTGGTGGTTAATAGGATGCGATCAGTGTGTAGGGTAGAAATAAAATGAAGTGTTAATAACAAGAAAAATATTTTTCTTCGCATTTCATCGTGCAATATATGTTACTAATGACTTTCATTGGCATTTTACAGAGTAATTGCAACTTCTGAAACTTTTGTGTACACATATACTGGTATGGGTTTAATCTTCACTCTTAAATGGTTTTCAAGTATACAATCAGACATCATTGCTCAGAACTATTTATATTATGCCATAAGACAGAATGTAAGATATCATAATATTTTTCTGAGTATTTCCCACAACTATTGGACTACTAAATCTGCAGTATGCTATATTGTCCATTGTGAAGTTTCAAATTTACTCTTTAAGGCCTATATAATTGTGATTGCTAACTGTAAACATGTAAACTGTTTATCAACTTCTGCGAGTATCACAAATATTATTCATAGCGATCTACGCCTTTGTAAACCGACACTGTTATTGCCCATTACCTAATCGTTCTAACGACCGCTGACGAACTGTGTTAATGGCCAGAGCTGTGTAATTGAATGGAAAAGGGTGTAACCAGTGTTTAGGAAGCCTAAATTAACATAGCGTTAAAGAATAAAAAATCGACTATGCAATTTATGTGTGCAGCATATAGTTCGATTGTTTTGGCTCTTAGTTATAGCGTGTGTGACTTTGTTCGAACATCCTGGTTTGATGTGCAGCGTATTAGATCTGCAATAACGTGTTTCTTGACCGTAAAGTGTGTGATTTTGTACTTTTATGTTGCGATTCTCAACGTACATCAATAGTTATCAACGCTTGTGGTTGGTTTGTGGGATTAAGGGACCAGAGTGCTATGGTCATCGGTCCACTGTTTATCAACGCTTGAATGAAAGCAACATGCAGTTTACCGTAATAAAAGCAAAAAGTTATTGACTTCATTTCCGAAATCACGATCTTTTTATGATTACCTTTCTTTTCTTCATCTCTACGAAAATCCACAATAAATAGTGATTGCTGATTTACGAATTTTTCACTTAGCGATTCTTCTCCACTGCCATCTAGTAACATGATCTGTTCGACATTCAGTCGTGCAGAGAACGAAACTCACTAGTTTAGAAGGCTATGCTTCACCCGAGGTAAATCGGCGGAGAAGTCAGCATCAGTTTCAAAGCGAAGGCTGAAGTGGTAGGAAGTGCCGGTACATTATGGAGGAGAAAAAGCCGCAGATCCGCGTCTGGTGTGATGGATGGTAAATAACATTGGACGTGTGTTCATTTTTCATATTGCTGTTGAGCGTTTCACAACGAACATGAGTTTGTTTCTAGCCGACTCGAATTGTTTTATTTCAGTTATGCCATGTGTTGATACTTTATTCCGCGAATGTATGATGGTTTTGGTTTCCTGCAGGCAATGAGGAAATCGTATAATGTGCAGTGTTTAAAGTGATGTGACGTAATTTTCATATTCTGGCGTGTAAGAAAAAAGGAAAATGATATTTTTTGTTCCGTAGTAATTCAGAAGTTATTGATTCGGTACCGGTAATGAAAACCTTGAAAGGTCTCCAGATGATTAAAAGTGACGTTTGTCAGTGTCTACTATAGTTATAATTAAACCATCTCTTTTTAGGATATAAAATGCTTCCGTGGTACATTATGTATTTGTTTTCAGAACATTAAGACTTCGAAAATTTTCGTTTTAAGAGCTAAAATATGTCTTAACTTGCAGTTACGACATGGTTCATTTCGGCCACGCAAATTCTCTTCGACAGGCAAAAGCCCTGGGGGATTACTTAATTGTGGGTGTGCACACCGATGAAGAGATAACTAAGCACAAGGGACCGCCGGTCTTCACGGAAGAGGAAAGGTAAAGTGTTTTGGATTTATTGTGTTATGTTAGAGCAAGACTTCGTGGAGAACATGCTCCTGAACCATCTGTTTTTCGTACAGGTATAAAATGGTTAGAGGCATAAAATGGGTGGACGAAGTTGTGGAAGGGGCACCATACGTGACAACACTTGAGACACTCGATCAGTACAACTGTGACTTCTGTGTCCATGGAGGTAAATATTGGGTTAATTTTGTAATGACCTAATTGTAACACAATGAAAATTGTTTGTGGGGGAGGGGGAGAGGTGTTAGGCTATGTAATACTCTGTCAGGTTCCTTGTAAGCCGAAATTTACCTCTAAATTTTTGTTTCAGATGATATAACAATGACAGCTGATGGAATTGACACATACCATCTGGTGAAAGCAGCTGGAAGATATAAGTAAGCAGTCATAAGTATTCATCTTCTTACTTGATAGAAGGCTTGTAAACAAGTCTGTGCTTTGTAGGACAAATCTTACTCAGAACACAAGATACATAACAGTTTACGCTTAGGCCTATGTTTATCTAAATTGCCCGTGTCGAGGAAAAAATAACATTGAGAACCTGTGTAAAAAATTTGATGTGGAAAAATTGTTCATGGCAGTTTTCCTAATCTGCGTGTAATTTGTTTATGGCAGTGGTGTAATGAAAATATGTCAACATCGTGTGACCAGTACAGTATTAGTGTTTACATTTAACATATCATTTGTGTATATTTTTATTTACTATGGCTAAAACATTTAGCATCTTCATTTAATGCTATGAAGTGCTTAAACTTACATCAAGGCCATTATTTAATTTACCTTATTTAGTATTATGATTGGTAGTAGATTAAAATACAAAATGTGTGTTTGCGTATGCACAGGGAAGTCCAACGCACTGCGGGAGTGTCAACAACTGATCTCGTTGGTCGTATGTTATTATTGACAAGACAACATTTCCAGCAAGGAGCTCGAGAATATGAAGTGGGCCGAGAAGGTCCGAGCAATATGGGTCAAGATTCTTCAGCTCGTTCACCATGGACTGGCTGTTCACAGTTTCTTCCAACAACACAAAAAATAATACAGTTCAGTGATGGTAAACCACCAAAGGTACAATATCAGAGTGTTATGTTCATTCAATGGCCTGAAAATAGTGGTTTGAAAGTGTTCTGTTTGAAGTTCTGATTACTATGGCTATTTCCGTTCAAAGCTGACTTCATTTTAGCATGTTTTTATGTGTTATTGTTGTCTATAGCAGTATATGAGGGATTAAAGCACTGACTATTAAGCTGAAACTGACAGGTTAGTTAAGTTGCATACCTTTTGGCCACTGAGAGTAGTTTCTTATTGCATAGATGAAATGTCTGGTCAGCAAATAAATCTTTTTTTTTCTTTTTCTTTTTCTTTTTTTTTTTTTTTTTTTTTTTTTTCATGGTAATAATTTGAAAAATGTATAAATTCAATTCACTGCTTGAATTTTCCTTACTCTGGTTTATTTTTGTTACAGCCAAATGACAAAATAGTTTATGTGGCGGGTGCTTTCGATTTGTTCCATGTTGGGCACTTAGATTTCCTTGAACAAGCAAGGAAACAGGGTGACTATTTGATTGTGGGACTGCATACAGATCCAGTAGTGAACAAGTATAGAGGAGGCAACTATCCAATCATGAACTTGCATGAGAGAGTGCTCAGTGTTCTTGCGTGTAAGGTAAGTTAAAATTAATTATTCACATCACTTCATCTGTTAGTTACAGGAGGAAGTAATTTCTCATTTATTTATTTTTTTTCTTTTCGAATGGGATATCTGCACATGATATGTATCACTATAGTTAAGAGTAGTCAGTGCAGGGAAACTTTGAAGAAAAACTGATCTACCACACCCTCATAATTCAGAATCATTACTGTAAGGCAGAGCATAGTGAGAGGTCAGTTTCTGAAGGTAAATAATGTTGCATGTTGAGATTATGAAATTCAGTTGTTCAGATTATTATTCTGTTTATTTTTTACTGTATAGCACATGTCAGCTATTTATGGGTTTCGTTGAATGATGTGTCATAACACCACCAATGAAGTTACTTGCAATTTCTTTGTCTTTCATGGCCAGTTCTCAATGTGTTGGTAATATTCTCATATTCTTGGACCAGTTTGCTTTTATCAAGTTTTTCCCTCATGGTTATTTGGCATTGTCAAAGAGTGCCTACTCACTTGTGGTTTCAGAACCCATGAAAAAGCAGCGATGCAGTTTTGGGTTTGCTATTGTCAATATAATATATTATTATTGTTTACACATTAGTCTGGCCAGAGACTTTCTGCACGTACTTCAATGTTCAACCAAGTTTCATTCACAAAACTATTTTCCCGTCGCTTTTCTTGTGTAATCCCCATATATTATCTGTGACTTGTCACTACTACTTGTCAAATCAGGCTAATGGTACCAAGTGTTGCTCTGGTGGCATTAAGTACTATCAATCAGGGTTATTTATAAGGACCTCTGGGGTATCAGAAGGTGACTTAAAAGACATGCATAAAATTCCCATTTCAGTTGACAGAGCATTTCGCAAGTATTTGACTTCCATAACAAGTGCTCAATATGGGCACCAGTTATGACATGACCAATGTCAGTATATGCATGAAACTCATTGAAGTTACTGCTACAGCCACCTGGAAAGACGTGACAGCAGCCACTTTTTGGTTGCCTACCTGCTGACATGAACTAATTTGATGAGACGTTACAGAGTGGAAGATTTGTCTACATGTTCTGCCTGCCTTGTGGTGCACTCTGCATGTATGCCGTGGAGCATATTATGAATCAAAACTTAGAGATGCTCTGTCCACTGATAGGAGTGTTATATTCCTATACGTCTTTCAGTTTCTTTGTGGCTGTCTTCTGAAACTGTTGAAGTACTTAATAACACTGTACAGTATGTACTGTACAGCACAAATTGATAGCACAAGCAGGAAATTTTTGCCATATCTTCTGAATAATGTGACTTATCTTGGTCGTATGTTAATGCAGTGTGAACATTCATTCAGATAATTTTTCAAACTATATTAATTTTGCACACTTGTAAAGGAACAAAGCCTGTTTTTTAATGCATTAGTAATGGAGTGAGTTTAGTTGTTAGTTTAGTCATTTTTCATTTGCTCACTGACAGTGCATTATTATCTATGTCTCATTTCCAGTATGTATCGGAAGTTGTTATTGGTGCGCCACTGGTTGTAACTAAAGAGCTCATGGATCACTTCAAGGTTGACATTGTCTGCCATGGGCAAACTCCTATACAAACGGGAGGCTTTGATGATCCTTATGCTGAACCTAAACGACAAGGAAAATTCAAATTACTGGACTCTGGAAATACAATGACAACAGAGAAAATTGTTGAAAGGATCATTTTACATAGGTTGGTATTATTGAGTCTTTCTTACCTTCATTCATTTAGTGTTGCTTTAAAATGCCATATTATTTTCCAAATATATCTATCATGAATACTGTACATTCCTAGTTTAAATTAACATTGGTAATAATTATAAGTGGTGCCATTTTGCTAAACTTTGTTTGATAGCAGTTAATTTTACCACTTGTAGAGTAATGTCTTCACTTATTATGTTCTTATGTTTTGTAGGTTAGAATTTGAAGCCAGAAATATGCGTAAGGAAAAGAAGGAAATAGCTGCATATGAAGCTTACACCAAAGCCAAGAAGGAAGGGAAAGTGTAAGATCTTTTTATTCTGAAACAATATTATATTGCTAGCATAAAATCTCAAATGATTTTGTATGCATGTGCATTATTCTGCATACATGCATTTAAAATGATTTTTGCAGGATAGTGACTCTTTTTAAAGTTTACAAAGCCTTTTGTGGCTAGCTAGGCATTTAATATACCACTCTTAAATATACTGAGTGACATATGTACAAAACTAGTCATATTTCTTGTAACAATTTGAGATCGTCTGTGTAGTGTCGTAATTCTAAGTTACTTGCTGGCTGTGAAAAATTTGTGTTCCATGTAAAAGGTAAATAGATCATACTTTGTATAATTTGTGTAGTTAGCTTGAAGTGTTGTATGAATAACAGTATTCTTTCTTTAACAAAGTACTGCTATGTATCAATAATTCATATTGCTTTATTATGTACCTGATAATGTACATTTCCTTGTTCAGTCAGTATTAACCCATTAGTGCCTGAATAATTTTTTACTTCATTGCTTTCACCTTATTTGTTACATTGAGAAAGAAGCAGTTACATTGAAACAGCTGTATTTATCATATTAGTTTTAAAATAATATACCATACCATGTAGGTAACGCTATGCACTACTGAGAGGAAAACATGCATTTTTATGAAAAAGTTACCCATTTTTGTACTGGAGGAAATGAATTAAACACGAGATGGAAAAAACAACAAATTGCATGATATGATAAGCAACAAAGCACAGTCCCACATTACATTTTTTGCACTGAGTGAGTGCTAATGTCTTATAGTTTATTCTTACAAAATGTCTGTTTTTGAGTTCCTGTGTTTTCACAATCATGTTAATCATTTCATCGAAGAACTACACTGCTGCAGTACTGAAGTGCAGAGTTCATCCAGGCCCTTCAGGTGCCACTGCATACCACAAGTGCAGGTGGATAATTTCTGTTGAAAAACTTACATAAGGGATTGTATTTCCTTTTTTGCAGTAGTGTGTCAAGGCTTTTTGTACAGTGGCATCCAGTAACCAATCAGAAAAAGCCTAATAATATTTCCAGTTGTGAATATTTATCTCACCCATGTTCTTCTATTCTGTCAGGATGGAGGCTCAAAGAACTTTGATGTGCTTCCTTGAGTCCTGATAATATCTTTCAACATTGATTACTGCGTTCACACCAGTTATACTTGATGCTGCAGAAACACAGGATTCGTCATGCCTTTTACAGAGATACCTTTTTTGTTTTGTTTGACAGTATGAGCAGCACCTCATTCATTTTTATCTATTTCCTTCTTCTTCCGGAAGGGGCAATTTTGGGGGATATGATTTTCTCTCATGGTCCCAGTGCCCTCAAAATATTATTCCCCATGGAATAATTAGCAAATTAAAACTTGTAAAAAAACAGTTGTCAAAATAGAAGTGCAAATTATTAAAGTACTCTCATTAGTTCAGTGTCACATTTCTGAAATGCTGAATGTCCCAGCAATACAAATAATGTTCCATCAGTTTCAATAAGTGACATGTGAATGTTGGGTTATTAAGGAACTAATTAGTTTTTGAATCTGAAAGATAAAATATTTTTGTTATAGGTACTTTAAAATCCATTGTGTGATGAAATTTTGGCTTAAAAAAAAGTGTACATTAAATTGCATTTTTTCCAGTTGTGGGCTGTTTCTCAAAATTACTAACACAAGACTGAAAGTACAGGTGTTCAGTAGTCTGTAAATAAGTCTTAACAAGATCATAGATGTTCATTGTTGTCCAAAAAATCAATGAAAGTCCAGTCCTGTCACATGTATCATTGATATAACACTGGGCACTAATGGGTTAAACAGGCTCCTGTGAGCTTATTAATGTACCTTGTCCTAATGTAACTGTCTGTCGGGATTTTACATTTCTTAGATAGCCTTGGAGTATGGTGGAAGGGGAATATGCTTCTTGTTAATAAAGTGGTGGAGCTTGTGTCTTTGTGCTTTTAGTTTGAACAGTACCATTATACAGATAGATTATCCTGGTGGCTATATGTGTTTTTTACATGTTTGATTCATGTGGTTTCTATGTTGAGGGAGGATTTGAATCTTGTAGATTTGTACTTAAAGCTTTCTTCTTGTGGAAATGCTTTTGCCCCAAATAACATTTTGCCTCCATTCTAGTTAACTGCTGTTCCTTGTTTGGTTAATGGCCTCAAGATTCTTCTGCTACACCTTTTGTGGATGTGAATATCATCTCTGAAAGGTTTCTCTTCAGAGGTGTTTTCGGAGGAAATATAGATGGGGATTGGTACAGATTTCAGCCTTGATATTTTTAATGCTTGATAAACAATGGTTTTGTAATTAGTTCTTAAAATAAGTTACCTGTGTGTGCCTTACCAGTTGCTGAGGGTGTGTAGTTGAGAAAAAGGATGTGGGAGGATTCACTTGGAGGTTGGTGCTTTCAGAACATACTTCATTAGTTTGTGTTTAATTAATGCCACCTTGGATCACTAGTTTAGCCTGAAGGCTCAATTAGGACCTGAGCAACATACACAGTTCAAGCTTTGGGCACGGTAGATAGAACTACTGGCAGCCACACACATAATTGCATGCTTGACTAGCATGTCCAAGGATGGTTTCACGAGCATGCAAAAATTCCTCGCACCTCCATACTGCTCAAACATTCTTGTACAAGTAGCAGTTTATTTGCCTGAAAATGTTGAGTTCAGACCATGATGTGCTGGCTTTGGCAGCCGTTTCATTTGTTATGAAAACAAAACAAAACAGGCCATATGATACAAGGAGCAAAAAGGTGTTAAAAAATCAAAAATAATATTCTCGTTTTAACTACTCACAGTAGATGCACTGCAGAAGCTATCTCACGGTGTTATTATCTCTCTCCTTTTTCTCCATGTAATGTTCTATTCTTGTATTTGTTCTACATTACAGTACAACTTTTGTACAGAATGTGATTTAACAGGACCAAACAAAAATAAATGAAATCAGATCAAATTATTGATGAATGCTTGTGCAAGCCTCTCTGTTCCTTGTATATACGCACAAGCATTCATAATTGAAATTAAAGTATCAAGCTGTTTGTACAGTCCTTATGCTTGGCAAAATTATCCTACATACAATGAAGCATGATTGAGCACGCATGCTTGCTCATAAGTGTTTGTCAAGCTTGCATTGCAGTTAAGTGTGTGGCCACCTTAACATTCCAGTTGACCTACTTAATGTAAAAGAACTAAAGGGTGTTTCCCCACATTAGTTGGTGTACAGGCATGTAACACACACTCGTAATTAGTATGGACTGTGTCTGCTGTACAAATATTATTGCTGTTGTTGGAGAATGTTGAACTTTGTAAACAGAATGTATTTTTTTTTTGTTCTGCAGGTATTTAGAAAGGATAAATATTCAACAAAGCTAAAAGAAGAAATGAATTTGGCCACAGATCATGTCTGTTACATCCTTTTATTGTGTATTTGTTTGAAAGTCTTGTTTTTGATACAGTGCAGCCACTGCATGGATGGCTGGATCTAAACCAAAGAATAAAATTTATATTATAATTTTAGAAAATTATTTACTTCCATACATACCAATTATCATTGTTGTATCAGTTTTTGTTTTACAATTTTACTCCATATTTATAAATTAAATTTTAAACCTTTCATGTGTTGAAGTACTGTTGTTGTTTGTTAAAATGTTAAATTGTACATAAATGCACTGCAGTTTACCTGTTACCAGATTTTAATGCTTGTGGTATTGCACATTTGTATATTTTATACAAGCCAAAGTGCGTGTGCAACCTTTTTGTAGACTTTACCATCAAATCTGATCAAAATTTCAGTGGGTTACCACTTGCTTAAATTCCGGTATATACTGCAACGCAAATATTTATATATCCAATTGTGAACCTTGTAAGGAAAAATTTTCCAGTATGTTAAACTAGTCATTGTTGATTATTTTAAAAGTCACTGAAATTTAAATTTTGGTACCTGAGTTGGAACTGTTGCTAATTTGATAACCATCAATAAATTATATTTATGTATTATAAAAGCTTATAACATAATATTATAGAACATGTAAATAACATTTTGTGATTTTAAAATATAGAACCTATTTGTTTTATAATTTTGTTGAGTTGAACTAAACTGTTTTCTCATCCTTTTCGTTACATTCATAAATTTTGGATTTTTCCTTTCTTGACCTTAAGAAAAAGCCTAAATGCAAGCAGAGTTAAAGAGGGAAAAAATCTTCTAGTTTCTTTGGAAATTACAGAATTTGCTGTCTGTAGAATTAAGGCTATTACTCAAGACTTATTAACTGCACACTAAAACAGCCCTTGACCTCTGTTCTGTGGTGGGTGTTTGTACACATAGTTGCAGTTCTCTCGCTCTTGTGAACAATGCAACACTAACCGTGTCATTCATAATTTCATTTTCATCAGATTGGATAATGAAAATAATTTGCAAATTGAACAAGGAACTTACTAGTAGTTTCATGTGTAGGATAAACTTGTTACTGTAATGAGAACTGAAAAGTTCAGCAATTGAACTTTTCTGTATATTTAATCACAATAGTCTTTGGCATTTGTGGCCATTTGTTTTGTCTCCAGCACCTCCCTCAACCTTTCCCAAAGCATCTCAAGCTTAACATGAATTCATCCATGTTACCTTTGCTTAGAACCCATTATGAAACTTTATTGGCATGAGATGTCCCAAAATTCAATCAACCTTTTGACTGTTCAGTTTTGCACCATCATTGGACAAGGCTGCGGCCTGTGTAACCACCAGTTTTAGCATGACGAAGGGCTCGGTCGACGGAAGCAGCGTCTCGCAGTCTTGTTGCCAGGTAGCAAACGGCTAGTGTTGCCAGGAACAATAGCGTGCCAAGCAGACCAGTTATCAGTGCCATTGTAGAACATGGTCCATCACCTGTGAGTGCTGCTCCTTGACCTGGCCGTCGATACAAGTCTGTTGACAGTGGAACATTACTGGTGACTTAAGCAGTAGAAAAGCATAGTTAAAACTAAGCCTATTGCTATTACATAGTCTGGCATGAAATCCTTGTTGGTTTGATGCAATTTTTGAACAACTCGCTGCAATTAAAATGAGTGAACGACAGCGTAATGTGCAATAAATTAATAAAAAATTGTAGGGAAGGAGCATTTTCCTAAAGTACAGAAAGGCCAGCGAAACATATTGAATATGTATCAGGAAAGAGGAAATACTAATATTTTCATCAAACAATAGTGCACTTTGCAAATATTTAAAATGAACATACACTCCTGGAAATTGAAATAAGAACACCGTGAATTCATTGTCCCAGGAAGGGGAAACTTTATTGACACATTCCTGGGGTCAGATACATCACATGATCACACTGACAGAACCACAGGCACATAGACACAGGCAACAGAGCATGCACAATGTCGGCACTAGTACAGTGTATATCCACCTTTCGCAGCAATGCAGGCTGCTATTCTCCCATGGAGACGATCGTAGAGATGCTGGATGTAGTCCTGTGGAACGGCTTGCCATGCCATTTCCACCTGGCGCCTCAGTTGGACCAGCGTTCGTGCTGGACGTGCAGACCGCATGAGACGACGCTTCATCCAGTCCCAAACATGCTCAATGGGGGACAGATCCGGAGATCTTGCTGGCCAGGGTAGTTGACTTACACCTTCTAGAGCACGTTGGGTGGCACGGGATACATGCGGACGTGCATTGTCCTGTTGGAACAGCAAGTTCCCTTGCCGGTCTAGGAATAGTAGAACGATGGATTCGATGACAGTTTGGATGTACCGTGCACTATTGAGTGTCCCCTCGACGATCACCAGTGGTGTACGGCCAGTGTAGGAGATCGCTCCCCACACCATGATGCCGGGTGTTGGCCCTGTGTGCCTCGGTCGTATGCAGTCCTGATTGTGGCGCTCACCTGCACGGTGCCAAACACGCATACTACCATCATTGGCACCAAGGCAGAAGCGACTCTCATCGCTGAAGACGACACGTCTCCATTCGTCCCTCCATTCACGCCTGTCGCGACACCACTGGAGGCGGGCTGCACGATGTTGGGGCGTGAGCGGAAGACGGCCTAACGGTGTGCGGGACCGTAGCCCAGCTTCATGGAGACGGTTGCGAATGGTCCTCGCCGATACCCCAGGAGCAACAGTGTCCCTAATTTGCTGGGAAGTGGCGGTGCGGTCCCCTACGGCACTGCGTAGGATCCTACGGTCTTGGCGTGCATCCGTGCGTCGCTGCGGTGCGGTCCCAGGTCGACGGGCACGTGCACCTTCCGCCGACCACTGGCGACAACATCGATGTACTGTGGAGACCTCACGCCCCACGTGTTGAGCAATTCGGCGGTACGTCCACCCGGCCTCCCGCATGCCCACTATACACCCTCGCTCAAAGTCCGTCAACTGCACATACGGTTCACGTCCACGCTGTCGCGGCATGCTACCAGTGTTAAAGACTGCGATGGAGCTCTGTATGCCACGGTAAACTGGCTGACACTGACGGCGGCGGTGCACAAATGCTGCGCAGCTAGCACCATTCGACGGCCAACACCGCGGTTCCTGGTGTGTCCGCTGTGCCGTGCGTGTGATCATTGCTTGTACAGCCCTCTCGCAGTGTCCGGAGCAAGTATGGTGGGTCTGACACACCGGTGTCAATGTGTTCTTTTTTCCATTTCCAGGAGTGTATTTCACTGATATGTTTTATCAGCTGTATCACGACATGAAAAAATGGTGGAAGCCTTGAAAGCACATGCAGTCTAAGGACAAATTACCTGTGTAATTGATGTCAAAGTAAAATTGAGCTGTGGAGTTAGTTTCTGTATCTACAGCTCAACAATTCTCTCATACATGTTTTGTGCACAATTGTAATGAGGAAATACAGTAGTAATTTAGGAGACAAGAAATCTACTCATCTGGCATTTTGCAAACACTTGTGAAACAGCTCTCTGCTCATCCATGATACCCAGAGTACTATAGGCAAAGGTGCATATGTTGATGCCCTGTTGTTTGACTTTTGAAAGGCATTTGGTACCACTCTGCAGTGTCATTTGGCAAAAAAATATGAGCTTACTGAGTATAGGACTAATTTGTTTCTGGATTCAGAACTTCCTTGCAGGCAGAATTATATATGTTATTGTTAATGGGAAGAAATTGGCAGAAGTAAACCTAATTTCTGGAGCACACAGAGAATGTTATGTAGCCATTACTCTTCGCAGTACATATAAGTGGTCTAGTGGATAATGGTGGAGGCTCTATAAGGCTTTTTTTTTTTTACAGAAGATGCTGTTTCCTACAGGAAAGCAGCAGTGCCAGAAGGCTGTAGCAAAATGCAGGAAGACTTAGGGATGATTGATGTTGGATACAGGGACTGGTAGTTGTCCTTGAATGTAAACAGATGTATCATTTTATGTGTAAATAGGTGAAGAAATCCAGTACTGTTCTATTATGCTATTTTTGTAAACTCACTGTAAACAGTAACAACAGTAAAATACTTGTCATCAGTTGGGGTCTCTTACCAGGTTAGGTTTCTAGAAGAAGTTAAGATGATCCAACAAAAAGCAGTGGGTTTTCTCATGGGATTATTTAGCCAGCACAAGATGCAGAGGTGCAGAATAAACTCCAGTGGCAGTAGCTAAAAGAGAGGTGTTTTTTGTCATGGACAGAGTTACTGTTGAATTTCTGGGATCATTGTTACACGAGGAGACAGACAAGATACTGTGTCAACCTACAGACATATTGAGAGATGGCAAAAAAGTATCAAAGTTTATAGACAGTTGTTTCTCCCATTCATCATCTGCGAATGGAACAGAGGAGGGTACCCATTGTCACACACTGCAAACTGGCTTGTGGAATGTAGATGCAGGTATTCATGCAACTGGTGGATAAAGCAACATCTGAAATAAATGTGGTGTCTCTCATGTACAGTAATTGGTAGTTGCCCTTGCATACAACATTACAAAATGTAAAGTTGATCATTTAG
This sequence comes from Schistocerca nitens, assembly GCF_023898315.1. NCBI lineage: Eukaryota > Metazoa > Arthropoda > Insecta > Orthoptera > Acrididae > Schistocerca > Schistocerca nitens. The sequence goes on along the minus strand of NC_064617.1, from coordinate 602,080,066 downwards.
CTGCCTGCTGCAATTTCTAGTGCCTTCAGTACGGTGTTTATAGTACATTGCTATGACCATGAATCAAGGGTGTCTGCCCTAATTTGAAGATGCAAATGTACCATCCCTCTATCATCCCCACTATTATGTCTGTTTCAGATCTGGAGCTTATTACAACATATTCTGTTTGAGATGCATCTGCATGTAGTACTGAATTGGAACTTTAACAAGATGAACACTATATTTATTTAGTGATGTTACGGCTTTATGTCTTTTTTCCTGTTTCTATCAATTTATCATGGTACAAGAAGTAGTTCCTGAATTCCTTACAAATGGTGACAAATGTGGAAATCACCTGGGATGTGACAATTATATGTATGTTACTGACTTCACCCATTGCCAATGTACATGTTTCTGAAAGCATAAGGATTTAGAAACAGGAGAAAGAAGTTTAAACGGAAGGTATGTGGGTGCAGCCATTTATTTAAGAGTGTTTGGTGAAAACTGCAGGTGATTTAGAGTTATCAATCACAAGATATTCCAGTTTTAATGAAGTACTGAATCAGAATTTGTATTAGTGTGTGGGGGCCAGTGGCATCCATTGCTGCAAGTAGGGACAACAGTGCCAAAGGACATCACCTCATCATTATTGTGTTTAGAGCCTGTCGGCGAAGTTTTTGAGCAGCTGGCATAAGAACATGAAGGGCACAAACAGCTAGATGCAATGTGCAAAGGCAGACACCCCCTGCCAACAAGCAGATGGATAAGTCCACGGAATGGAATATCAAGGAAAGAAAAACATTCCATCCACAAAACATATTTTGTAACAACAAAAATGAAGGGAGAATTATTGCAGATTGTGTTCCAAAAGAGCTTCCACTGGAGGAAGTGTTGTAGGATACTACATGTAAACGGGTAACTATTAATAAAGTGACTTGTCTAATGTTACCAAAGCCCAAAAAGTTAGAAGTGGGAGATTGCATCTTGGCTTGGCTGAGGCTGGACCTATGTCGGGTGATAGACCACTTTAGTTACATCATAGACTTCGTATTTGTACATTTAATGTTAACTAAGTATGAATACATAGAGTGGCATAGACAGTGCTTTCAATTGCTACATCAAAGTATGTTTTTGCTTGTGTCAATATCTACAGATTTAGATGGAGATTGGTTACAGAATAAAGATTATGTCGCATCATACACAGTCATTCAACCAAATGTCTGTAAGTTGGACAACGTTGATCATATGGCTCAGTGTGCTACAGAGTGTCGTTGATGCCCGTCTGATCACAATCATATTTTGTGGCTTGGAAAAATCATGTGACTTGCTGCTGGCAGTTCCTAAACTGTCTTGCTGGTTTGTGTCTGAGTCCCATGTGGCCCAGCAACAAAGTGATTGTAAAAATGGTACTTGCGAGTAGTTACTTTGGTAGGATGGAATTGTCTTGTCAATAGGAATTAGTTTCAGTGTGCAAGTTCCTCGAGTTGTTGGGGAACTGTTGGCTGGAGCAATGGAGCTTAGAAACTGAAGCCAGAATAGGTTATTCAATCCTAAACTATGAATGTAGATGGTGGTGGTAGTGGTGGTGATGATGTGAGTGCTGTGGTTGACTTACATAAATATTGTAACATTGTACAATGACTGAACTGGAAGACAAAGGGTCTTAATAATATATTTAATTTAACCATATTAGTGTGTTCTTTCCTTAATGGTTGGTTTGTGGGATTTAAAGGGACCAGACTGCGATGGTCATCGGTCCCTTTTCCTTAATGGTTTACCTTCCCTTTCTAGAGTATCATGGTAGTGTATGATATAGATAATGGGGAAAGAAATGGTAGGGATGGGTGGGAATTCATGACTTCCAGATGGACAGGGCATTATGGTAATGCAATGACAAAAGCTGAAACTATGTGCCACACCAGGACTCAAGTCTGGATTTACCATTTCTCAAGAACAGCCGCCTTAAGTAATTCAGGCATCCGGACACAGTCCCTGACCGACTCAAATTTCCAACTTAACCACATGCTGCAATGTAGTGTCCCTTGTTCATTAAATCCCTACTCACAAGTTATTGATTCCCATAGGACTTAAGACAATATTAGTGTATCCACACAGAAACAAACGTCAAGGAGCCGTCACACTCTTACAGAAATATGTGTATTTGAGTGGTGTGTATTCTGTCAGACATTTCCAACAGAACAGACACCACTAGTGATGATGCGGGTGATACACACACTTTTATATGAGTACAATGGCTCCTTGATATTTGTGTCAGTGTGGATGCACTAGTATCATATGAACTCTTACGGGAATCAATAAATTGTGACTATGGAATTAATGGACAAGGCATTTTGCATTGCAGCGAGTGATGAGTTGGAAGTTTGAGTTGGTCATGGACCATTTCCAGATGGCCAAAGCTGTTAAGACAACCACTCGAGAGAATCAGTAAATCCGGGTTCAAGTTCTGGTCCATCACAAAGTTTCAGCTTTTGCCACTGCATTACCACAGTCCCGTGTGCATCTGGAAGTCACGAATTCTCACCCATCTCTTCCCCTTTTTTCCCCATTTTCTGTTTCATGTACACTGGTGTCCAAAATTAAAGCAACAAACCGAAATTTTAAGAGGTTCTTTTATTTTGCCACAAAACAGTATAATCAGGTGATAGTAAAGTAGAAACAATGTAAAGAATACAGAACGTAAACAACTGAAACATGCTTAAGGGTAGACAAAAATGTTCTTTGTTTTTTCCAACTTAACAAATTTACAGACTCATTCCAACATCTGGTTAATGCACACAGTATGGGATGTGACCACCTCTGGCAGCAATACAGGCACGACAAATGATGGGGCATGCTGTGAATGATGTCACCAATCTCATGTTGCGGTAATAATGCCCATCCTTCTTGCAGCACTGCTCACAAGCCTTTGAGAGTGATTGGTGGATGCTGACGTGATGCAATCCATGTCCCTAGTGCATCCCAGATGTGCTCTATGGGATTCAAACTGAGAGAGCGAGCAGGCCACCCCATGCGTGCAATATCTCCTGTTTCCAAGAAAACATCAACCATATGTGCTCTATGAGGTCGAGCACTATCATCCAGCAATATGAAGTCTGGGTCCACATCACCTCGCAACACCCACACATGAGATCTCAAGGTCTCGTCATGATACCTGACAGCAGTTAAACCTAGCTGATTTAACTGTACAGTTTCATGAAGGGTTGTTCAAGTGATCAACATAATCCCTGCCCACGCCATTAGGTATAATCCTTGATATCAGTTTCTTACCACAACCATAGGGTCCCAAACTCACTTGCCACATTTCCCTACAGGTGTGAATTGGTCGAGAATCTGTCCAGACCAAAACAGGGCTCATCTGTGAAAAGAACATTGGCCCACTTTTCGACTGTCCACGTGGCATGTTGATCTGTACACCATTTGCCTCGCCGCAACACGTCCAGTGGATGCTGTGAGGTCAGATGCCAGTTGTCATGCAGCAATAAGGCGGTACCGTCGTGCCCTGCCAGCCATATAACGGTTATCTCTTTCTGGTATTAACGTGGAAGGCCCCACCCTCGTCATCGGGACACAGTTTTGATCTCTATAAACTGTCACCACATCCGAAAAACAACAGAACGATTTGAATTAAGCCATCAGGCCACATCAGTTTGTGACCGAAATCCTTCCATTCTTCCCTTGACCCTCCACTTAGAGAGCCTGGTAGGCGTCTTCTCTGTGCCATACTGCACCATCTGTAACTGTGTACACAGCTATTGTGGATGTGGGACTACATTGCGAACACTATCCTGTTAGGTAGGTGCCCTGACGTCATTGTTGGCGTGGTTGTCCATTGACCAGAATGCCAGATTCTGAGCACAGCACGTTCTTATGGACATCTGTTGACAGTTTGTATGATTATATCATGGGTTAGACACAGGATGGGGAAGCAGTGGTTTGTTGCTTTGATTTTGGACACCAATGTGAATGTATGCACCAGCTGTGTCATCAGCGGTGGTGTCTTTTCTGATGGACATGTCAGACACAATTAAAATATCTTGGGCATTGGGTTTACATATGTTAGGGCAGGTAGGTCAACAGGTCGAGAATGTGTGGCTGGAATTAAAGCATGCAGCACCTGAAGGTAGGCCTGTGTTGTAACTGTTTCACACGTCCCTGTTAAACCACCGTTTACGGTCTCAGGCAGGTTGTTCAGCATGTGTTGCAGAAGCGACCAACGACCGTCCCACAGTGATAACATCACTTCCCATCATATCACCGAAGTTAAGCACTGTTGGACTTGGCTAGGACACTGTTGAACTTGGCTGGGACTTGGATGGGAGACTGTTTGGGTCTGCCGAGTGCTGTTGGCAAGGGATGCGCTCAGCTCTTGTGAGGTTAGTTGAGGAGCTACTTGATTGAGAAGTAGAGGCTCCGCTCATTAAAACTGCCAACGGCCAGGAGAGTAGTGTGCTGACCACATGTTCCTCCATACCCGCACCCAGTGACGCCTGTCGGCTGAGGATGACAGGATGATCGGCCAATACCGTTGGGCCTTCCTAGGCCTCTGCCGACGGTATTTAGTTTAGCTTCAGAAGTGAAGTTTTGATTGGTTCTTTCTCTTGGTATAAACAAATGTATGTACGAGTACAATGCCGCAATAATTGACCTGTGAAGTTATGTGCAACAGATTTTTATTCTGATCAGCATAAAGTTACTAAAAGTAATATTAATTAAATAGCCAAAAAGAGGTGAACTGTGTTTCAAATCGGTGCAACGGGGTGCTGGAAATCGGTATGAAATATTATCGACGAAGTAGTAAGAGTGTCATGATTTTTGCGTGAATCCTCCAAATGTACACTCCTGGAAATTGAAATAAGAACACCGTGAATTCATTGTCCCAGGAAGGGGAAACTTTATTGACACATTCCTGGGGTCAGATACATCACATGATCACACTGACAGAACCACAAGCACATAGACACAGGCAACAGAGCATGCACAATGTCGGCACTAGTACAGTGTATATCCACCTTTCGCAGCAATGCAGGCTGCTATTCTCCCATGGAGACGATCGTAGAGATGCTGGATGTACTCCTGTGGAACGGCTTGCCATGCCATTTCCACCTGGCGCCTCAGTTGGACCAGCGTTCGTGCTGGACGTGCAGACCGCGTGAGACGACGCTTCATCCAGTCCCAAACATGCTCAATGGGGGACAGATCTGGAGATCTTGCTGGCCAGGGTAGTTGACTTACACCTTCTAGAGCACGTTGGGTGGCACGGGATACATGCGGACGTGCATTGTCCTGTTGGAACAGCACGTTCCCTTGCCGGTCTAGGAATGGTAGAACGATGGGTTCGATGACGGTGTCCCCTCGACGATCACCAGTGGTGTACGGCCAGTGTAGGAGATCGCTCCCCACACCATGATGCCGGGTGTTGGCCCTGTGTGCCTCGGTCGTATGCAGTCCTGATTGTGGCGCTCACCTGCACGGCGCCAAACACGCATACGACCATCATTGGCACCAAGGCAGAAGCGACTCTCATCGCTGAAGACGACACGTCTCCATTCGTCCCTCCATTCACGCCTGTCGCGACACCACTGGAGGCGGGCTGCACGATGTTGGGGCGTGAGCGGAAGACGGCCTAACGGTGTGCGGGACCGTAGCCCAGCTTCATGGAGACGGTTGCGAATGGTCCTCGCCGATACCCCAGGAGCAACAGTGTCCCTAATTTGCTGGGAAGTGGCGGTGCGGTCCCCTACGGCACTGCGTAGGATCCTACGGTCTTGGCGTGCATCCGTGCGTCGCTGCGGTCCGGTCCCAGGTCGACGGGCACGTGCACCTTCCGCCGACCACTGGCGACAACATCGATGTACTGTGGAGACCTCACGCCCCACGTGTTGAGCAATTCGGCGGTACGTCCACCCGGCCTCCCGCATGCCCACTATACGCCCTCGCTCAAAGTCCGTCAACTGCACATACGGTTCACGTCCACGCTGTCGCGGCATGCTACCAGTGTTAAAGACTGCGATGGAGGCCCGTATGCCACGGCAAACTGGCTGACACTGACGGCGGCGGTGCACAAATACTGCGCAGCTAGCGCCATTCGACGGCCAACACCGCGGTTCCTGGTGTGTCCGCTGTGCCGTGCGTGTGATCATTGCTTGTACAGTCCTCTCGCAGTGTCCGGAGCAAGTATGGTGGGTCTGACACACCGGTGTCAATGTGTTCTTTTTTCCATTTCCATGAGTGTAGTTACGAGGTCAGGCAGTAACACTGAGTAGTCCCAGTGGATGAGTTCAGAGTTTCATGTTTTAATGGCAGAAGAGGAAGAGCGGAAATCGGCTCAAGCACTTTATCTCAGTGCAGATAAGATGAGCATTCAGTCGCAAAACATGTCAGTGAGTGGTCTGGATGCCACAAGCAAGCGAGGAGATGGCGGCGGGATATGGAAACTTCACACAACAGGACGGCGACCTCACCACTGCAATTAAAGTGGCCGACACAGTTACAAGTGACCGGAGGCAGCAGGTTGCAAAAGCCGAGATCTCAAACTATTTTACATCTGCTGGACACACTTGTAACATTAAATGCGAACATTTTAGTTTAGGCTTTACCATGACTGTTATTGCCATTAAATGAAACAACAAGTTTACTGTTACCAGTCACTGTTTTGACAGTGATTGGTAACAGTAAACTTGTTGTTTCATTTAACACTTGTAACACCTCATAAAAGAATAGCCAATAGTGATGATAACCAAGTAGTCGAAGGAATTATTGGCATAGATAGAATTAAAAGAACGAACTGAGTAGTATTAAGGTTTACAGTCCTGATATGTACTCAACACAGGTACACTATATAGATGAAACAGTGGTAGAACCTCCTAGCATTGTTTCAGTAGAACCACTTGCACTCGGTATGAGCAAATCAGTACCTACTGGTCAAGATGATACTCTGGCAATGACCAATTCAGCAGCAGATCAAAGATCTCGAGGTGTCAAGCCTGATGCACAAAATGTTGCGATGTTGTTCTTGATCGAGGCACTAAGTAATCCCAAGTCCGGGACAATGAGAAATTGCGAGCAGAAGTTAGTGAGGACAATGTCAGTGTAAAAACGAAAATAAAAAATGTGAAAACTGAGAATGATGCAGTGAGAACTCACGTTTCAACAGCAATGTTACAGTTGAAATTAGTAGTAGAGAATGACACTGAAAACCAATTTACCCAAGATAAAGTACAACTGGAACAACATGTTCGTTTGGAGTTACAAATTTTTGTTTTAAAGGTGGGCTCAGAACTCAGTTCTGTGAGTCAAAAAGTGTGAAACACGTGCTAATGAAACTGAGTTACAAGTCACAAATGAGGCTACCACACTTTCACAGAGAATGTAGAATTAAAGCAAGCAGCACATGACGAGGCGATCAGAAAAGAATTAACTAATATGTATAAGGAATACTGGCGTCCTATGGCTCGGAGCGTGGAATGTCAGGTCCCTTAATCGGACAGGTAGGTTAGAAAATTTAAAAAGAAAAATGGATAGGTGAAAGTCAGATATAGATGGAATTAGTGAAGTTCGGTGGTAGGAGGAACAAGACTTCTGGTCAGGTGAATACAGGGTTATAAATACAAAATAAAATAGGGGTAATGCAGGAGTAGGTTTAATAATGAATAAAAAAACAGGAGCGAGGGTAAGCCACTAAGAACAGCATAGTAAACGCATTACTGTTGCCAAGATAGACACGAAACCCACGCCTACGACAGTAGTACAAGTTTATATACCAACTAGCTCCGCAGATGACGAAGAGAGTGATGAAATGTATGACGAGATAAAAGAAATTTATGAGATAGTGAAGGAAGACGAAAATTTAATAGTCATGGGGGACTAGAATTCGATACTAGGAAAAGGAAGAGAAGGAAAAGTAGCAGGTGAATACGGAATGGGGGTAAGGAATGGAAGAGGAGGCCGCCTGGTGGAATTTTGCACATAGCATAACTTAATCATAGCTAACACTTGGTTCAAGAATCATGAAAGAAGGTGTATACATTGAAGGGGTCTGAAGACACTGGAAGGTTTCAGATAAATTACATAATGGTAAGATAGAGATTTAGGAACCAGGTTTTAAATTGTAAGACATTTTCATGGGCAGTTATGGACTCGGACCACAATCTACTGGCTATGAACTGTAGATTAAAATTGAAGCAACTGCAACAAGGTGGGAATTTAAGGAGATGGAACCTGGATAAATTGAAAGAAACAGAGGTTGTAGAGAGTTTCAGAGAGAGCATTAGGGAACGATTGAAAGAACAGCTGAAAGAGATACAGTAGAAGAAGAATGGGTAGCTTTGAGAGATGAAATAGTGAAGGCAGTAGAGAATCAAGTAGGTAAAAAGACGAGGGCTAGTAGAAATCCTTGGGTAGCAGAAGAGATATTGAATTAAATTGATGAAACGAAAAAATATAAAAATGCATTAAATGAAGCAGGCAATAAGGAATACAAATGTCTCAAAAATGAGATCGACAGGAAGTGCAAAATGGCTAAGTAGGGATGGCTTGAGAACAAATTTAAGGATGTAGAGCCATTTATCACTAGGGGTAAGATAGATACTGTCTACAGGAAAATTAAAGAGACCTTTGGAGAAAAGAGAACCACTGAGTGAATATCGAGAGCTCAAATGGAAAACCAGTTCTAAGCAAAGAAGAGAAAGCAGGAAGGTGGAAGGAGTATATAGAGGATTTATACAAGGGCGATGTACTTGAGGGCAATGTTATGGAAATGGAAGAGGACGTAGGTGAAGATGAAATGGGAGATATGATAGCGTGTGAAGAACTTGACAGAGCTCTGGAAGACCTAAGTCGAAAAGAGGCCACGGGAGTAGAGAACATTCCATTAGAACTACTGATAGCCTTGGGAGAGCCTGTCCTGACAATATCTGAAGCTATAAATAATGGGCTTTTCAACAGTCAAATCAAGTCGCTTTACTGCCAAGGATTATACAACCATTTTGGCTGATCAGATCCATCCCATGGTGCAATATTTGTTGCGCAATGATGATGCTGAGTTCCAACAAGACACGGTCCCTGTTCACATAGCTCGCAGCATCCAGTACTGGTTTTGTGAGCACGATGATGAGTTGTCGCATCTTCCCTGGCCACAACTGTCACTATATCTCAATATTATTTATCTTTTGTGGTCTACTTGGATAAGAAGGGTGCGTGATCGCAATCCACCTCAATAATTATTATCTGAACTTGACACAATTTTGCAGAAAGAATGATATACTACAGTACAAATGAGTTATCCGAATGGGATGGATATCGGTAGATGTGACGTACGTGTACAGACAAACGAATGAATACAGTTTCAGAAAAGTTGGATAATTATTCAAGAGAAAGAGCTTCACAAATCGAGCAAATCAATAACGCATTGGCCCGCATCCGGCCCTTATGCAAGCAGTTATTCGGCTCGCCATTTGTCGATGGAGTTATTGGATGTCCTCTTGAGGTATATCGTGCCAGATTCTGTCCAATTAGGGCGTTAGATCGTCAAACTCCCTTCTCAATTGGAGAGAGATACGGCGACCTTGTTGGCCAAGATAGGGTGTGGCAAGTACGAACACGAGCAATAGAAACTCTCATTGTGTGTGGGTGGAAGTAATATTGCTGAAATGAAAGCCCAGGATGGCTTGCCGTGTAACGCAACAAAACAGGGTATGACGTACCGCTGTGCTGTAAGGGTGCCGCGTATAACAAACAAACGAATCCTGCTATGAAAAGAAATGGCACCCCAGAGTAACACTTCTGTTTGTCGGGCCGAACAGCGGGCGACAACGAGACTGCTGTCCGCAGCGACTCCAGACACGTCTTTGCTGGTTGTCAGGGTTCAATTCCTGTAAATGGGATTCTAGGCCGAATGTGCCCAACACCACTATGAACGGGCTTGTTGCCGTACAGAGGTCAACGGCAGTCGGCACAAAGGGCAGTGTGAGCTCAGCCCCTTGTATGAGCCGCCTATTAATGATCCTTGTGGTAGCGCCAGTTCCACGTCGGAAGAATCCTGTTATCAGTGGTGTCGGGAACATTCGGCATGCAGTCCGACTGACTGGAATAAATTCGTCTTCAGTGATGACTCCTTCTTCGAAATGAGCTCCGATTTTCAGCGAAGACGTGTGTGGAGATGTGCCAGACAGCTGTTTGTTGTTGTTGTGGTCTTCAGTCCAGAGACTGGTTTGATGCAGCTCTCCATGCTACTCTATCCTGTGCAAGCTTCTTCATCTCCCAGTACGTACTGCAACCTACATCCTTCTGAATCTGTTTAGTGGATTCATCTCTTGGTCTCCCTCTACGATTTTTACCCTCCACGCTGCCCTCCAATACTAAATTGGTGATCCCTTGATGCCTCAGAACATGCCCTACCAACCGATCCCTTCTTCTAGTCGAGTTGTGCCACAAATTTCTCTTCTCTCCAATTCTATTCAATACCTCCTCATTACTTACGTGATCTACCCATCTAATTTTCAGCATTCTTCTGTAGCACCACATTTCGAAAGCTTCTGTTCTCTTCTTGTCTAAACTATTTATCGTCCATGTTTCATTTCCATACATGGCTACACTCCATACAAATACTTTCAGAAACGACTTCCTCACACTTAAATCTATACTCGATGTTAACAAATTTCTATTCTTCAGAAAGGCTTTCCTTGCCATTGCCAGTCTACATTTTATATCTTATCTACTTCGACCATCATCAGTTATCTTGCTTCCCAAATAGCAAAACTCATTTACTACATTAAGTGTCTCATTTCCTAATTTAATTCCCTCAGCATCACCCGACTTAATTCGACTACATTCCATTATCCTCGTTTTGCTTTTGTTGGTGTTCATCTTATATCCTCCTTTCAAGACCATGTCCATTCCGTTCAGCTGCTCTTCCAGGTCCTTTGCTGTCTCGGACAGAATTACAATGTCATCGGCGAACCTCAAAGTTTTTATTTCTTCTCCGTGGATTTTAATACCAACTCCGAATTTTTCGCCGGCCGCGGTGGTCTTGCGGTTCTAGGCGCGCAGTCCGGAACCGTGGGACTTCTACGGTCGCAGGTTCGAATCCTGCCTCGGGCATGGATGTGTGTGATGTCCTTAGGTTAGTTAGGTTTAAGTAGTTCTAAGTTCTAGGGGACTGATAACCACAGCAGTTGAGTCCCATAGTGCTCAGAGCCATTTGAACCATTTTTTGAATTTTTCTTTTGTTTCCTTTACTGCTTGCTCAATATACAGATTGAATAACATCGGGGAGAGGAACCCTGTCTCACTCCCTTCCCAACCACTGTTTCCCTCTCATGTCTCTCGACTCTTATAACTGCCATCTGGTTTCTGTACAAATTGTAAATAGCCTTTCGCTGCCTGTATTTTACCCCTGCCACCTTCAGAATTTGAAAGAGAGTATTCCAGTCAACATTTTCGAAAGCTTTCTCTAAGTCTACAAATGCTAGAAATGTAGGTTTGCTTTTCCTTAATCTATTTTCTAAGATAAGTCGTAGGGCCAGTATTGCCTCACGTGTTCCAACATTTCTGCCAGACAGCAGTGGGATACAAATCTGACAGTCATTCGCCATACGGCGCGACAACCAGAAGCGATGATCTAGGGTGTCGTTTCTTTTCATAGCAGGACCTATTTGCTTGTCACAGGCGGTATTTCTACAGCGCAGAGGTACGTCGATGATACTCATCGGCCCGTTTTGGTGATTTACGTGGCAAGTCATTCTCGGCTTACACTTCAGCAATATAGTGCCTGCGCGCACACGGCGAGAGTTTCTGCTGCTTGTCTTCATGCTTACGACGTCCTAATTTGGCCAGCAAGGTCGCTGCATCTCTCCTCAACTGTGAACGTTTGGAGCATTGTGGGCACGGTCCTCCAACCAGCTCGAGAGTTTGACGATCTAACTCTCCAATTGAAAAGAATTTCGAACGATTTCCCTCAGGAGGACATCCAACAACTCTATCAATCAAGGGCAATCCGAATAAATGCTTGTATAAGGGCCAGAGGCGGATCAGACATCACACACACTTGAAAAGTGCGATAAGCGGTAATGTCTCTATCATTGCAGCTCTCAAGTCCTCCTACTTTGGACACTCTGTCACCTGGGTACCGTACTAAAGCTACAGTAACCCATCCATTACCTTGTCTATTATCATCATTATTGTCCATAGTGAAATTCAGTGCACATCCACAAAACACTGAGGTACTATGTAAAAACACTTGTCCACTGACACCATTCTCAGTGCTCATCTCGATGTTGTCTACAGCTTTGTACACTGTAAGGCGCGAACGTCTTCTCCTCCTGTAATAACGCGGCATCTCTGCAAGTAAGTCGTCAACGTGCCATAGAAGTTTAGGCAGCGTGGAATGACGGACACACATCTGTCATCCGTTCTCAGTTAGATTCGATGCCCAGCTGGGTTAAGATTCGCTGTTTCTCCAAGATGTGGCAGCACTGTACACTAATTTTTGCATGCTGTACGCCCCAAAATTACCTTTAAATTTGTTGTTGTTGTTGTTGTGGTCTTCCGTCCAGAGACTGGTTTGATGCAGCTCTCCATGCTACTCTATCCTGTACAAGCTTCGTCATCTCCTAGTACCTACTGCAACCTACATCCTTCTGTATCTGTTTAGTGTATTCATCTCTTGGTCTCCCTCTACGATTTTTACCCTCCACGCTGCCCTCCAATACTAAATTGGTGATCCCTCGATGTCTCAGAACATGTCCTACCAACCGATCCCTTCTTCTAGTCAAGTTGTGCCACAACCTCCTCTTCTCCCCAATTCTATTCAATACCTCCTCATCAGTTATGTGATCAACCCATCTAATCTTCAACATTCTTCTGTAGCACCACATTTCGAAAGCTTTTATTCTCTTCTTGTCTAAGCTATTTATCGTCCATGTTTCACTTCCATACATGGCTACACTCCATACAAATACTTTCAGAAACGACTTCCTCACACTTAAATCAGTACTCGATGTTAACAAATTTCTCTTCTTAAGAAACCCTTTCCTTGCCATTGCCAGTCTACATTTTATATCCTCTCTACTTCGACCATCATCAGTTATTTTGCTCCCCAAATAGCAAAACTCGTTTACTACTTTAAGTGTGTCATTTCCTAATCTAATTCCCTCAGCATCACCCGACTAAATTCGACTACATTCCATTATCCTCGTTTTGCTTTTGTTGGTGTTCATCTTATACTCTCCTTTCAAGACACTGTCCATTCCGTTCAACCGCTCTTCCAAGTCCTTTGCTGTCTCTGACAGAATTACAATGTCATCGACGAACCTCAAAGTTTTAATTTCTTCTCCATGGATTTTAATACCTACTCCGAACTTCTTTTATTGCTTGCTCAATATACAGGTAGAATAACATCGGGGATAGGCTACAACCCTGTCTCACTCCTTTCTCAACCACTGCTTCCCTTTCATACCCCTCGACTCTTATGACTGCCATCTGGTTTCTGTACAAATTGTAAATAGCCTTTCACTCTCTGTATTTTACCCCTGCTACCTTCAGAATTTGAAAGAGAGTATTCCAGTCAACATTGTCAAAAGCTTTCTCTAAGTCTACAAACGCTAGAAATGTAGGTTTGCCTTTCCTTAATCTTTCTTCTAAGATAAGTCGTAGGGTCAGTATTGCCTCACGTGTTCCAACATTTCTACGGAATCCAAACTGATCTTCCCCGAGGTCGGCTTCTACCAGTTTTTCCATTCGTCTGTAAAGAATTCGTGTTAGTATTTTGCAGCTGTGGCTTATTAAACTGATAGTTCGGTAATTTTCACATCTGTCAACACCTGATTTCTTTGGGATTGGGATTATTATATTCTTCTTGAAGTCTGAGGGTATTTCGCCTGTCTCATACATCTTGCTCACCAGATGGTAGAGTTTTGTCAGGACTGGCTCTCCCAAGGTTGTCAGTAGTTCTAATGGAATGTTATCTACTCCGGGGGCCTTGTTTCGACTCAGGTCTTTCAGTGCTCTGTCAAACTCTTCACGCAATATCATATCTCCCATTTCATCTTCATCTACATCCTCTTCCATTTCCATAATATTTTCCTCAAGTACATCGCGCTTGTATAGGCCCTCTATATACTCCTTCCACCTTTCTGCTTTCCCTTCTTTGCTTAGAACTGGGTTTCCATCAGAGCTCTTGATATTCATGCAAGTGGTTCTCCTTTTTCCAAAGGTCTCTTTAATTTTCGTGTAGGCAGTATCTATCTTACCCCTAGTGAGATAAGCCTCTACATCCTTACATTTGTCCTCTAGCCATCCCTGCTTAGCCATTTTGCACTTCCTGTCAATATCATTTTTGAGACGTTTGTATTCCTTTTTGCCTGCTTCTTTTACTGCATTTTTATATTTTCTCCCTTCATCAATTAAATTCAATATTTCTTCTGTTACCCAAGGGTTTCTACTAGCCCTCGTCTTTTTACCTATTTGATCCTCTGCTGCCTTCACTATTTCATCTCTCAAAGCTACCCATTCTTCTTCTACTGTATTTCTTTCCCCCGTTCCTGTCAATTGTTCCCTTATGATCTCCCTGAAACTCTGTACAACCTCTGGTATAGTCAGTTTATCCAGGTCCCACCTCCTTAAATTCCCACCTTTTTGCAGTTTCTTCAGTTTTAATCTACAGTTCATAACCAATAGATTGTGGTCAGAGTCCACATCTGCCCCTGGAAATGTCTTACAATTTAAAACCTGATTCCTAAATCTCTTTCTACCCATTATATAATCTATCTGATACCTTCTATTATCTCTAGGATTCTTCCATGTATACAACCTTCTTTTATGATTCTTGAACCAAGTGTTAGCTATGATTAAGTAATGCTCTGTGCAAAATTCCACCAGACGGCTGAGTGACCGTGCGGTTTGAGGCGCCATGTCACTGATTGCGCGGCCCCTCCCGTCGGAAGTTCGGGTCCTCCCTCGGGCGTAGGTGTGTATGTTGTTCTTAGCATAAGTTAGTTTAGGCTAGTTTAAGTAGTGTGTAAGTCAAGGGACCGATGACCTCAGCAGTTTGGTCCCTTAAGAACTCACACACATTTGAAAGTTTCTTTTGTCGACACAAATATTTGAGAAACATTTTGCAATTGAAATGTCTAAAATTAAATTTTAGCGTTTTAGCCTCTTTTAGAGTCAACTGTCAGCCAATAAACACAGACATCACAGCTATCTCTAAGCTGAAAAGATCGAAACATTGGTTATAAGCAGTATAAATGGATATTGTTGGTTTTACTAGCATAACACATCGAATGCAAGCAGATAGAAATGGTGTAATTCAAAAACCGAAGTAAAAAGCGTATGAACTGCTGACGATATGAAATGCATAAAAAAATCAAAAGATCATCAATTGTCAAATCTAAAAAATGCGGACATTAGCAGAATTCTAAAAATACCAGGTGATCAAAAAGTCAGTGTGAATTTGAAAACTTAATAAACCACGGAATAATGTTGATAGAGAGGTAAAAATGGACACACATGCTTGGAATGACATGGGGTTTAATTAGAACAAAAAAAAAAAAACAAAAAAAAACGAAGTTCACAAAATGTCCGACAGATGGCGCTGGACAGCAAAACGTCAGTAACTGCTACCGTGACGGGTGAGAGGTACGCCGATATGTTACAGAATCGCATCATTCCCAGCCTGGCTGATAAACACCTGATGGAACGTACGATGTTTATGCAGGATGGCGCTCCACCCCACCATACTACTAGACGCGTGAAAGATCTCTTGCGCGCGTCGTTTGGTGATGATCGTGTGCTCAGCCGCCACTTTTGTCATGCTTGGCCTCCCAGGTACCCAGACCTCAGTCCGTGCGATTATTGGCTTTGGGTTTACCTGAAGTCGAAAGTGTGTCGTGATCGACCGACATCTCTAGGGATGCTGAAAGACAACATACGACGCCAATGCTTCACCATAACTCTGGACATGCTTTACAGTGCTGTTCACAACATTGTTCCTCGACTACAGCTGTTGTTGAGGAATGATGGTGGACATATTGAGCATTTCCTGTAAAGAACATCGTCTTTGCTTTGTCTTACTTTGTTATGCTAATTATTGCTATTCTGATCAGATGAAGCGCCATCTGTCGGATATTTTTGAACTTTTGTATTTTTTTGGTTCTAATAAAACCCCATATCATCCCAAGCATGTGTGTCAATTTGTACCTCTCTATCTACATTATTCCGTGATTTATTTAGTTTTCAAATTTATACTGACTTTTTGATCACCTGGTATATGCGGATCCTATGTTAAACGCAGGAAATGCGGACATGTTCACATAAATGCGGATGCATCATAATTCCGATTGTACAGGGTGGCGCAGGGAAACGGGAAATTTCGAAATAACGTCATTTCCATGAATAAATTCATAAAACTAGTAACTTATTAACGAAAGTGAATGTATTCAGTATTCCATTATTCAGTATGTCATTACAATCAAAATGTCCAAAAGTGTCTCTTTACTTTTTAAAGATGACATCGGAAATATGTGCTCCCATGCGGCGTTCGCA
The DNA here is from genome assembly GCF_023898315.1 of Schistocerca nitens. Taxonomy (NCBI): domain Eukaryota; kingdom Metazoa; phylum Arthropoda; class Insecta; order Orthoptera; family Acrididae; genus Schistocerca; species Schistocerca nitens. The sequence continues at coordinate 602,063,527 of NC_064617.1, read as the reverse complement.
CTCAACAGCCTGTTATGAAAACTCTGGAATGCGCGGTGTAGCAAATCTTGGGGAATGGCAGTGATTTCGTTTTCAATGTTCTCCTTCAGTTCATGGATTGTTGCAGGACGTGTACGGTACACCTTGCCTTTAAGATATCCCCACAGGAAGAAGTCGCACACACTAAGGTCAGGGGATCTCGCAGGCTATGCAATGTCACCGTTACGTCAAATAATGCGTCTTCCAAACAATTGACGAACTGCTGCCATCGATTGTCGAGCAGTGTGTGACGTGGCTCCGTGCTCCTGAAACCACATGTTTTCGACGTTAAGATTAAGCTCGTACAGTCTCGGTGTAAAGAATGTTTGAAGCATTTCAACATATCGAGCGGATGTTACTGTCACTGCACTACCATCCTCACGTTCAAAAAAATAAGGGCCGATAACACCATGACATGATACAGCACACCATATTGTGACCTTGGCGCTATGTAGTGGTCGCTGGTGAAACTCACAAGGATTGTCCTGTGCCCAATAAAGAAAATTCTGTTTGTTCACGAATCCGTTCAGGTGGAAATGGGCTTCGTCTGATATCCATAAGTTACCAAGGAAATTCGCGTCCTCGTTGATTTTAGTCAATATCTGGCTACTAAACTCCATATGTGACGCTGTGTCTCGTTCATGTAAGTGTTGCACAATCTGCAACTTATAGGGATGGAAGTCTAATTCGTGCAGTATTCTTTGTAAGCTTCGTCGCTTAATCCCTAGCGAAGATGCATGCTGTCGAACGGAGCGGCGAGGACTTCTCTCGATTGCAGCTCTAGCAGCTGCAATGTTCTTTGGGGTACGTACCGTTGGAATGCCACCTGGAGATTTCTTTTTCAAGGCAGATCCTGTTTCTTCAAAATTACGCACCCACGTTGTAATCGCATGCGCAGATGGGACACGTCCATGACGTCCAAGCTGGTAATGCTGTCGAAATGTTCTCTACGCGGCAGTCGCACTATCACCATTTTTGTAAAACGCTCTCACAGCTTATTAAAAACATTCAACATTTGTAAGTGAGTGACCATTTGTAGCTGCAGTTTATGGCGGGTCATGGCCCATCGAACATAGGCCGATGTGAGGTGGATGTTACACCATTAAGTTAAGTAACGGTTTATACTTTGCACATATGTACTTTTTGTGTTTTCCTTTTTTTTTCGTTTATAAATGTATAGCTATAGTGTTCTTTTAATCATTGATAAAGGTCTTCTTAGGGACTTGTGCGGTTTATTGTTCTGAAGAAGGTGTAGTTATCTACGCCGAAACCTAGGTTAACACTAGGTGCTTTTTTGCAATCGAGGCGGGTTTCTAGTTTTTTTAATATACTAACCAACGATTGCTGACGCGCTGCGATGTTGAAGGTTGTTGCTCTCACAGCTACTGCACGTTCCGCACCAGTCCAATTCTCCATGATTACTAAATGGCAATGCGTTCACATCAATTGTGCAAAGTTTCGAACATCTGCCGGCGCTACAGTGCAGCCAACTGTAACGTTCAAAATTTCCCGTTCCCCTGCGCCACCCTGTACATGAACAGTAATTAAATTCTCTCTAATTGCTGTCTTTCCTAGTGCTGCAATTTTAATAACAAACTGCGTACATAGATGTACAGTAGAACGGATTGTAGGGCAACTCGGAAATGCACGGGAGCAGAGTTGCAGCGTCGAGCTCACCATTCAGTAGGGAGGAGTATGGAGCGAACTATTGCGACAGCTAGGGTGACGGCGGAGGCACGCAGCGCAGCTTTTTAAGGGCGGTGGGGGCAGGCGCGAAGGTCAAGGCGAGCGGCAGCGGTGACCTTGCCCACTGCCCCCTGTCCTGGGCCTGGCTGAATCAGCGGCCTTGGCGCCGTACCAAAGGCTGCGCGCGGTCAACACTGGGTCACAAGCGTGACCGGGCCGCCTTTCGCTGGCCGCGTTCGCGAGAGAAGGTGAAAGCGAACGAATGCAGCAGCCCTGCTCCTAGCAGGCCCGCTATAAATAGCCAACAGCTTAACGAGGTGATCACCCATTGTGGTTTACGCTCAGCGGCTCTGCTGAAGGGTCTGAGGTGGGTGGGGTGGGTGCGCTGGTGGGGGGAGGGGGGAGGGAAGCAGGCAAAACAACCGTCTCGATGACAAGCATATGGACTATATGGAGTAAGAGCATATGGACTATCAGACCAATTGTGTGATTGGATTGAAGAGTTCCTACATAACAGAACGCAGCATGTCATTCTCAATGGAGAGAAGTCTTCCGAAGTAAGAGTGATTTCAGGTGTGCCGCAGGGGAGTGTCGTAGGACCGTTGCTATTCACAATATACATAAATGACCTTGTGGATGACATCGGAAGTTCACTGAAGCTTTTTGCAGATGATGCTGTGGAGTATCGAGAGGTTGTAACAATGGAAAATTGTACTGAAATGCAGGAGGATCTGCAGCGAATTGACGCATGGTGCAGGGAATGGCAATTGAATCTCAATGTAGACAAGTGTAATGTGCTGCGAATACATAGAAAGATAGATCCTTTATCATTTAGCTACAAAATAGCAGGTCAGCAACTGGAAGCAGTTAATTCCATAAATTATCTGGGAGTACGCATTAGGAGTGATTTAAAATGGAATGATCATATAAAGTTGATCGTCGGTAAAGCAGATGCCAGACTGAGATTCATTGGAAGAATCCTAAGGAAATGCAATCCGAAAACAAAGGAAGTAGGTTACAGTACGCTTGTTCGCCCACTGCTTGAATACTGCTCAGCAGTGTGGGATCCGTACCAGATAGGGTTGATAGAAGAGATAGAGAAGATCCAACGGAGAGCAGCGCGCTTCATTACAGGATCATTTAGTAATCGCGAAAGCTTTACGGAGATGATAGATAAACTCCAGTGGAAGACTCTGCAGGAAAGACGCTCAGTAGCTCGGTACGGGCTTTTGTTAAAGTTTCGAGAACATACCTTCACCGAAGAGTCAAGCAGTATATTGCTCCCTCCTACGTATATCTCGAGAAGAGACCATGAGGATAAAATCAGAGAGATTAGGGCCCACACAGAAGCATACCGACAATCCTTCTTTCCACGAACAATACGAGACTAGAATAGAAGGGAGAACCGATAGAGGTACTCAAGGTACCCTCCGCCACACACTGTCAGATGGCTTGCGGAGTATGGATGTAGATGTAGATGTAGACAACCACAGATTCCCGGTCACATGAAACCGAATCCAGGATTGTGAGAGCATACACAAATGCAAACAGTGAATAAAAAGTAGATTACGGGACTATTCGGAAAGTAAGATCTGACAGGTCGCGAAATAGAAACCGAAGAGAAAATCCGATGAAGCTTTGAATAAATGTATTGGGCAGCGTTTCTAGTACACCTGTCGATCGCGTAACATCCCTCTTTTCAGTTCCGAGCGCACAGTGAGCACGTAAAGATGCCTAGAAGAATAGTGTCTCCCGCCAAATGTGGGTGCCCGCTGCGAGCTTCCGCCTGATTTCGTGCATTTCCTTCTTCGTGACAATTCTCGGCCGTATAGTGCAGGGGCAATGAGAGCGCCCCTACAGCGTTTTCGACGGGAAGTGTTGGATCGTCTACCATACAACCTGGACTTGGCTCCCTCAGTTGTTCATCCCTGCTCACGTGAGCCGCTGGCTATGAAGATAACATTTTGGCATAGGCAACGGACTGCAGACCAGCGCAGAGAAGTGGCGGGAAGCACAGGCGGTTGCTTTCGACGACGAGGGTATTGGAAGACTGGTACAACGCTACGAAAAAGGCGAAGTCGGAACGGCGACTACGTAGAGAAGCAGCTTGAAGCTGTAGCAAACTGTTGCAAACAAAACATTTTTGATTTTTTCAGTGGTTTCCAATTCACGACCGATCGGATCTTACTTTCTGTTGAAGGGACTCATAATTATTTGTTCAAATGGCTGAAATGGCTCTAAATGCTATGGACTTAACATCTGAGGTCATCAGTCCTCTAAACTTAGAACTACTTAAATTTAAGTAACCTAAGGACATTACACACATCTATGCCCGAGGCAGGATTCGAACCTGCGACCGCAGCAGCCTCGTAGTTCCGGACTGAAACGCCTAGAACCGCTCGGCCACCGCGGCCGGCACAATTATATGTTCATTTGCTTTACTAATATATAGGGTGGTTAGAAACAGTCTGAAAAGTCTGTAAAGGTTTTGCAGTGTAGGTTGTGCCGATAAAAAATTGCTATAAAAGAATTCGGCACGTTGCGTCGTTCCCGAGTTAATTAGCACTGAAGTCAGCGAATCAGCCGCTGCGCGCGCAAACTCAAGCCGCCCGCCAGATACAATTAGTCTCATAGCGTATATAATTATGGCCGAGATTGCTCAGCCTGTGGTTCGGTTTCTATCCTTACTACCGTCCCATGTCCAATTTCTGTTTCGTTCTCTTATTCTGTTTCAGGAAACCAAACGAACAACGCGTTTGGCGACACTGTCTCTTGCAGGCGGCTTGGATATGGGCGCAACGATCTGATTGGCTAACTTCAGTGCTAATTAACTCGGAAACGGCGTAGCGTTCGAATTTTCTTCTTAACTATTAATTCCCAGCACAACCTACCCTTCAACATCCTTACAAGCTTTCTAGACTGTTTCTGAGCACCCTTTACACCTGCAAAATGGTATGAAAAACTCCGCCTGCTGTCCTGTTACGACGTTTACATTTTGTTTTTTAAGAGCAAAGATTGTAAGAACTAACAAGGAGACTATCAGAATCGTTAATCACGCATTTCTATGAGCCTCGGGCGTGTTGCAGACTATGTAGAGGGACCTGCCCTGAGTACCTGACTAGCAGCTTTCCATGTGGCGGTCCCTAGTTCCCGACAAGAGCTCCTCGATGTTGAAAATTAGACTTGTGAAAACGAATGCAATGTTTCTGAGTTGTTTCTGGATTTGTTACACACCCCCTATGTCTTCGCTCTTTTGGTCAGGCAGTTTTTGGTATAGATTTTACGCCTATGATCTTAAATATGTACTTTTATCTGAGAACTATCCCTTCAAGTTGAAATAAGAAAACATTTGTGATGAAACCGGTAAGATTTTGAAGTAAGCACCATAATTTTTATAGCACATACATATGACAGTCTGTGATTCATTCTGCAGATATTATGAAACAGTGCCAAATTGTGGTGCTTTTAGGTGTGCAAACAGATGCGAAAGTGCATTTTTTATGATCTTATTTCCACGGAATGCGAATAGAAGGAATCAGTGAGCATCTGCAGTAAACAGAAGAGATATAAAACACTCAGAAAAATGCATTTGTAACTGACTAGCAGATCTTTCTGTAGATACTATTCCGCCTTCTGAAACTATTTTACGCAAGGAAAAATTCTGGAAATTTGCGTTAAGTCCCTATGGGACCAAACTGCTTAGGTCATCGGTCACTAGGCTTACATACTACTTAAACTAGCTTACGCTAATCAGGACAACACAACACACACACCCACGCCCGAGGGAGGACTCCAGTCTCGGACGGGTGGGGGGTGGGGAGGGGTGGGGGAGCCCCGCGAACCATGGCAAGGCCCCCTAGACCACGCGGCTACCCAGCGCGGTTTCTACGCAAGAAGAAAAGAAGAATCTATTCAGTCACACCGGTGAGGGACGCTTGTCACGATAATTGTTTGCTTCTTCTTTACTTTACTCAAAATAACTCTCAAAGTATCAAGTGACTGTTTTAGCTTGTTCCCGTAAACACTATTCGCATCACGAAGTATTGCAAACACTGATATTTTGACACGCTACATTTATTTAAAATGTCGAGCATACGACCACCTGGTCTTCATTTTCCAGTTCTTGTTAGCAACGTAAAATTCCGGCATTTTTTATTCCACTGTTGCCCGAATATATCATGTCAATCTCATTTTTATCGCGATCCATCACATCAGGCTCGACGGTTTGGTATTACCGTGAAGATAAATTGTTAGCACATTTTTTCGCGTTTTTAGCTTGCAGCTGGAGTATTGTTCGCTGAAAATATGCGCCTTCTTGATGGTGTTTTGCTGAACAAATCGCCTTGATAGACTTTTACATACTCGTGATATGTTACAATTGTAGATTTATTGTCTAAATTGAGACATTAACATTTTTTATGGGATGGTGGCAGTCTTCTTGGTTAATTTGTTTTCCCCTTACGTTACTGCAATACATTTTAAAATTACAGGATCTTTGTCCTAGAGTTACCCATGAAAGGCGTTCAACCTAAAACTGTGAATGATTCCGCAAAAAAACCTTCATACGAATGCTTTTTGTTATGCTTTCAATCACTTTGTTCAACCTCAGAAACTGTCGGTTGTATCACATTTTTTTGTCTGACGTAATGCATGTTTCATTTATGTCTTTTTGAAACTGACGTGGAAAAAAACTTAAAACATTTAAATCTGTACCGACCGAGCACATAGAACACATGCTCTGTAGGATGCCCGTTCGAATCCGTGTCCGGCAACCAGTTTTACGTTTCCCAGGCAAACACTAATGTTCCTTCCTTTTTTTTCACATAAATTTATTGTAATTGCTCTTGTTGTCACCTGAAGAAGCTTCAGGCAGAGATACCTAGACCCCTAAATAGTTTTTGCATTATCTGGAGGAACTCCATATACTGTAAGCGTAAATAGCTCTAGGGAGATTTATTATTAGTCTAGGAACGACCCAATAGATCAAAAAAAGTTTACTAGCGTATTTTTCGCAATTTGATTTCGTGACTTTGTCTTAGTGGCGTCTTTCATCGGACTTTGCATTCCACTATTGTTCGTTCGTACGTTCCATCGCAGTATGGACGAAACATGGCCGCTACAGCTGCGTTGACCAGGCTCTGAGCCTATGGGACTTAACATCTGAGGTCATCAGTCCCCTAGAACTTAGAACTACTTAAACCTAACTAACCTAAGGACATCACACACATCCATGCCCGAGGCAGGATTCGAACCTGCAACCGTAACGGTCGCATGGTTCCAGACTAAAGCGCCTAGAACTGTTCGGCCACTCCGGCTGGTTGACCAGTCTCTTGTTTTTGTATACATAGTGTTTCACAATTCATGATGCACACTTTGGAGGTTGTAGAGGGCACTTGGCAGATCAAGTTTTACACAGGAACCCATTTCCGGAACCGTCATCCAACGACGCTACAGAGCGTCAACGTTACAGGCGCCGGCGCCCGTAAAAGTTTGTATACAGGGTGAACATTAATAAAACCGACAAACTGCAGGAACGTATTCTTGACTGGAAATGGATTGAGGAAACGTCCTGTGAACAGGTGTCCGAAATTGTATCGTTGCCACGGTAGATGTCGCTGACGAAGGGAAGTTCCTCTGAACACGTGCCATTTGTTCCTTGTGTGCTGCAGGCTGTGTGATGGACGCAGCGTACTATAAGCAGCAGAATGGTCTGGTATTCATGTCGGGATCGAGCCGAGATGGTGTTTGTGTACTGCCAGGCAGATGGAAACGGTCGAGAGGCAGCACGGCTGTACCAAAACAAGTATCCTCACAGACACCAACCACATCGCACAACATTTCAAGCCCATTTTGAGCGTTTGTGTGATCATGGGTCCTTTCAGACAAAAGAAAGTGCAGGGAGGAGGTGGACTGTGCTTACATCAGAACTGGAGGACCGGGTTCCACGGGATATTGAGACGAACTCATTACAAGCTCCATGGTGTAAGACTAAGTACGATTATGTGTATCCTGCATGACAACCGCTACTATCCCTATCGCCTGCTGCGAGTGCAAGGATCATCAGCAGCGGATTTCCCTCTACTAGAAGAATTTTGTCGATGGTTTTTGCACCAGAGCATCAGAATTATGGGTTTTCTATCGTCGGTTTTTCTACCGACAAAGCAACCTTTACCAGAACTGGCATCATCAATTTGCGTAATCGTCGTCTATGGGCTACAGACATTCCTCGCGAAATGGTTGAGGTGTCTCATCAGCATCGGTCCTGCATCAGTGTGTCGGCAAGAATTCTTGGCGACCACATACCTGGAACGGTTGTTTTCCACAATGCATCGACGGAGGATCGTACCTGGACTTACTGCGGAATACTCTGCCCGGGCTAATTGAGAATGTGTCTTTGGCAATACGACAGGTTATGTGGTTTCTGCATAATGGAGCACCACCCCAGTTCCACGTTAAGTTTGCCGACACCTCAAAAACATCTTCCCCGGACATTGGATAGGACGGGGAGGCCCTTTAGCATAACCTGCTAGATCACTGGACTTAAACCCCCTGGATTTTTACCGCTGGCGAAATTTGAAAAGCGTCGTGTATGATGAACTAGTTCCTGGTGTGTGGACCCTTCCAGAGCGTGTTCACGAGGCCTATGACGCTGTAAAAGAGTGCGGCAATCCATGATGTGACGTATGAACGCGTGCACTGCATCCCATGAAGACCACTTGGAACACTTGTGACGTGGATGCGATGCAGCTCTGTGCTGTGTTCCGGAACGATTTGTTCTCGCTGCATGCACACTATCCATTTCTTAACACACGTTCATAAGACATTTTTCCTCCTTTTCCAGTCAGGAATCCGTCCCTGGAGTTTGTCGGTTTTATTAAAGTTCATCTTGTATACCGGTTGAATCCATGATGATGTTAAAACCTTTCAAGGATGGTGGAGAAGGATAAATTAATCAATTTGAGGTAAGGGTCCCTGGTTCAGAAAGAAATGAATCGAAAGTTCCAACATGAAATTTTCACTCTTCAGCGGAACATGCGCTGATATGAAACTTCCTGGAAGATTAAAACTATGTGCCGGACGGAGACTCGAACTCGAGACGTTTGCTTTTCGTGGGCAAGTGCTCTATCATCTGAGCTACCCAAGCACGACTCACGACCCTTCCTCACAGCTTCAATTCTACCAGTGCCTCGTCTCCTACTTTCCAAACTTCACAGAAGCTCTCCTGCAAAGGTCCCGAGTTCAGTCTCGATCCGGCACACAATTTTAATCTGCCAGGAAGTTTCGAATCGAATCATTTTGACCTCTCCGACAGCAAATACATGTATCGGTACTTCCGTTGCTAGGAATGTAGGGCATGCAACTTTCAGAGGTGGTTGTGTGAACCAAGAGAAGAAAAAATGTCTAGTAAACATGGGTTCTAAATTGAATCCTGAGGAGCTATGAGCACTTGTTAATCTTCGCTAGTGTGAAACACATCTCCTCTTTTTAACACGTGCTCATAGCGCTTAAGGTATGCTTTTTAGAGTCCATGTTTACCAGACGTTTTTTGCTTGCTTTGGTCCATATTACCACACCTGAGGATTGTCTACCATACAGTCTGAGCAATGACAGTGCCGGTACATGTATTCCACTGTCAGAGTTATCAGAACGGTTTCGCTTATAACTTTCGACTCGTTCGTTTGCGGTGCTGGGACCCATGCCTGAAACTGATACATTTATCCTTCTCCGTCATTTTTGAAAGCTTGTGACACCATCACGGGATCACCATTTATATACATACATTTAAAGGCGGCGGGACATGTAACTTCAACTATCTGTAGTGGCGTCGGACGACGTTTCCAGACATTGTTTCCTATGCAAAACTTGATCTACTCTCTCCACAACCTCTAGAAGTGTGTAACATGAATTATGAAACACGCTTTGTATGCTCTAGGATAAGCGAAGTTCGGTGGCAAGATGAACAGGACTTCTGGTCATGTGAGTAGGGGTAATGCAGGAGTAGGTGTGATAATGAACAAGAAAAATGGAATGCTGGTAAGCTTCTATGAGCAGCATGGTGAACAAGTCATCGTAGCCAAGATAGACTTAAAGCCATCACCCACCACAGTAATACAAATTTATGTGCCAACCTCCACAGGTGATGAAGAGATTGAAAAAAAAAAATGTATGCTGAGGTAAAGAAAATTATGCAGATAGTTAAGGATGAGGAAAATTTAATTGTGATGTTTGATTGGAACTCGCTAGCAGGAAGAGAAGGAAAAGTAGTAGGAGAACATGAACTGGGGGAAATAAATAAAAGAGGAAACCACCTGGCAGAATTTTACACAGAGCATAATTTAATCATCGCTAAGACTTAGTTTAAGAATCCTGAAAGAATGTTGTATACGTTGAAGAGAAGTGGTGACACTCAAAGATTTCAGATTGATTGTACGAGGATGAGACAGAGATTTCGGAAACACATTTTCCCATGAACTCTGATCATAATTTATTATTTATGAGCTATAGATTAAAACAGATGAATTCGCAAAAAGGTAGGAAATTGATGAGATGGGAAATGGACAAGTCGAATGAACCAGAGATCTATCAGAGTTTCAACGGGAGCATTAGTCAACGACAGACAAACAGGGGAAAGGAATACAGTAGATGACGAATGGGTAGCCCTAAGAGATAAAATAGTGAGTGCAGGAAACGATGAAATTGGCAAAGAGAAAGCAGCTATTGGAAATATTTGGATAGGAGGTGTTGAATTGAACTGAAGAAGGTGAAAATACAAAACTTCAGAAATGAAGCTGGCGAAAGCGAATACAAATGTCTAGAAAATGAGATTGACAGGAAATGCAAAATGGCTAAACAAGAATGGCTAGAGGACAAATGTAAGTCTGTAGAAACATGTATAACTAGAGGAACGCTAATGCCACAATAGGAAAATTAAAGAGGCCTTTGGAGAAAGGAGAAACAGCTGTATGAGCATCAAGAGCTTGGATGGGAAATCAGTACTAAGCAAAGAAGGGAAAGCTGAGAGATTGCAGAAATATAGTGAGAGACGTTTTAACCTGAAGGCAGTCTTATAGAAAGGGAAGAGGAAGTTGATGAAGATGAGGTGGGAGATTTGATACTACGAGAAGAATCTGATAGAACTCTGAAAGAGCTAAGCCGACACAAGAGTTCTGGAGAAGACGATATTCCATCATAACTGTTGATATTCTTGGGAGAGTCAGCTACGACAAAACTGACGCTTATGGGCGCTCAACGGAGAGGTTAGCAGCGTCGACAAAACTATTCGAAATGGTGTACGAGACATACGAGACAGGTGAAATACTCTCAGACTTAAAAAAAGAATCTAATAATTCCAATTTAAAAGAAAGCAGATGCCGGGAGAGCTGAATATTATCTAACTGTCAGATTATGGTTCAAATGGCTCTGAGCACTATGGGACTTAACTTCTGAGGTCATCAGTCCCCTAGAACTTAGAACTACTTAAACCTATCACGGTATATTGATAATTTATACTTATGGACCGTCTGACAGCAACTGAATAAAACACAATTTTAGTGCCATACACGTTTCGCCTTTATTTTCTGCAAGGCATCATCAGTGGCAGGTTGCGTGGACAATTTCTTACATATTACGCTCCTGTTGCATTTTTGGTGTTGTTCTTCTTCTTATGAATGCCAATTTGCGTTTTTTTCTCCACATTCCACAGCACTATGAACTGAACGCTTGTTTCAATGACAACAATAACAAGGGTGCATGGGGAGATATCTAGCGGTATTTCAGTGCACTCGTAACTATTTGCGCACAAAATTTGGATTTATTGTTGTTGTGATCTTCAGTGTGCAGATTGGTTTGATGCAAGCGTCTTTATCTCCGAATGACTAATGCAACTTACATCCTTTTGAATCGGCTCACTGTATTCACCTCTTGCCCTCCCTTTACGACTTTTATCCCCCCACACTTCCAGTACTACATTGGTGATCCCATGACGTTTGAGAATGTGTCCTACCAACCGATTCCTTCTTCTAGTCGAGTGGTGCCACAAATTTCTTCTCTCCCCAATTCTATCCAGTACCTCCTCATTAGTTACGAGATCTAGCCCTCTAATTTCAGCATTCTCCTGTAGCACCAGATTTCGAAAGCTTGTGTTCTCTTCCTGCCTAAACTATTTATCGTCCAGGTTTCACTTCCATAGATGGCTATACTCCATAAAAATACTTTCAGAAAAGACTTCCTAACACTTAAATCGATATTCGATGTTAAAAATTTCTCTTCTACAAAAAGGCTTCTCTTGCCATTGCCAGTCTACTTTTTATATCCTCTCTACTTCCGCTATCATCAGTTATTTTGCTTACCAACTAGCGAAACTCATCTAATACTCTCAGAGCATCGTTTGCTAATCTGATTCCCTCAGCATCACCTTATTTAATTCGAGTGCATTCCATTATCACTGTTTTGCTTTAGTTGATTTTCATCTTATATCCTCCTTTCAAGACACTTTCCGTTCCGTTCAACGGCTCCTGTAAGTCCCTTGCTGTCTCTAACAGAATTACAATGTTAGCAGAAAACCTCAAAGTTTTTAATTCTTCTCCTTGAGCTTTAGTTCCTACTCCAAATTTTTCTGTTGTTTATTTACTGCTTGCTTAGTGTTCAGATTGAATAAGATCGGGGACAGACTATAGCCTTGTCTCACTCCCTTCTCAACCACTGCTGCCCTTTCAGGCTCCTATACCCTTATAACTACCGTCGGTTTCTGTTCAAGTTGTAAACAGCGTTTCACTCCATATGTCTTATCCTTGCCACCTTCAGAATTTCAAAGAGAGGACTGTGAAAAGCTTTCTCTAAGTCTACAAAACCTATAAATGTAGGTTTGCCTTTCCTTAACCTATCTTCTAAGATAAGTCGTAGGGTCAGTACCACCTCATGTGTTCCTACATTTCTCCGGAATCGAAACTGACCTCCCCCAACGTCGGCTTCCATTCTTCTGTTTTGGGTATTTTCTCGTAATACGGATACGTCGTAAATTGTAGTGCATTGTGTTCGATTGATGTGGCAGATGCTATGAGCAGAGTGTGGGCTCGATTCACGAAGAGCTTAGTACGTACCTCCCGGCATGAGCACGGAGAATTCGATGTTCTCGCGGAATCTGGCGGAGGACGCTGCGTGGTGGGCCTGCGCCGGGCCAGCCGGGGCTTCCCCCGCTTGCTCACTGCTGTTGCCGCCACTTCCGGCGCCGCCGCCGCCGCCGCCGCCGCCCTCGCCTCTGGCGCCGGCCTCGTCTCGCCTCTTGCGGCCGTGGCCCGCCGGCTCCAGCACGTCCAGGCAGTACTCCTGAGGGGCAGAGTCGCGTTACTGCTGCCGCCCGGCTCGTATTACGACGGATGGCGCAGCGCTGACTGAACACGACTGCACTCATCATCACTCAAAAGACGCCGACAGGAGTGATTCACTCACGGTCGTTAAGGCCCCTGTAAACGGTCAAATATCTTATCAAACTTTAACTTTGCTTGCCAAATATTTGACGTGTTTGTCAAGCATAGTTCGTGTTTGACGTGTTTGTGAGAAATTTTGATTGACATACAGCTTGACAAGATGGCGGACATTGTTTGCGTCGACGTTTCGTCGCATATATTTAGTCAAAAATTATTTTATTACAATTTATCTACTTTATCGTCCGTTTCCACTACGATCAAGTATATAAACAAAACAACACTGACAATTGCCAAAACGGTGGAGTTACCACATATTCCCCAGCCATATATTAACGCATGAAGGGGTTATGAACAAAATCAATATTTTACACATACAATGACATATAATGTGAGTGTGTGGGTGCTATTCTGTCATTCTGCGCAACGGATTAACCTAAGATGTACCCTTTACCCTGTGGCTCCTGCAATATGCAATTTCCACCCCCATACTACTACAGAAGTCAGACAGACGCTCCTAACGTTCTAAAGAGAAATGCCTGAAAATCTTTCAGAAATAAATATCTTCTGGATTCGTCCGGTAAGGAAATGACACAAAATTTCTTACGTAACTAGTGGGATACTTGGGTACTGGAGTAGTGCTAGTTCGTGTAAGAAAAACATGAAACTAACGAAAATTATTATTTATTTTGCAAAAATTCTGAGAAATCGCAATGGCACTTAGTTATGAACTGAACGAGTTATTTCCGGGTTCTTTTCGGAATGTGAAGTTACCTCTTAAGGATAGGATTCGCTACTGAAATTTCTATACAAAGTTTAAGATTGTTATTGATTTGGCAGAATGGCTGAGAGCCGCACCTACTCAACTTGAATAATCATCTGTTAGAATGTTGCTAGGTACGGTCGAGGTTGTCGCATGTGAAATGCCGTGAAGTGTACTGTTGTGGAGGAAATATGCGGCTCGCAAGAGCTGTAGCGCACAATACCGTAAGCTGTGATGACTGCTGTCTGCACCGCTCGCTGCTGACAAATAAGATGACTCTCGTTCTATCTGGATTGAACTTCGCCAATCAAACTCTCCCTACGCCTTGATGAAGTCAAGGACTCCTATTCGCCCTCTAACTATTGGCGTGGTGCACCTGTCAGATAACCAGTCCACCGCGATGCCACTAAAAACTTTGCTCGCAGGTGTTTAACTATAACTCTGTCCGTTCACAGCACTATAAGTGTGGCGGCCAACACAGTGAACAACGCTTAATCGCAAGGACTCATATAGAGTCGCACTCCGATTTGCTCTCGACAGAGGTGCTCTCCCAGTGAAATACTGAGGAGAGACTTGTTCCTCGCTCTTTGAGTACACGTACGAGCGCACACGTTCTCGTCATGTGTTCTCACTCCAAGAGTGACAACGGAATGACCCCTCTCCACGTCAGACGTGAAGGGGTATATCTTTCGGTCTCTTCCATTACTCCTTCAGCTCAAGGCGTCAGGAATATCGTCTGCCAATCAGCATTGCTCTTCTAAAACGGGAGAATGACGTTTCGTTTAAGGCGACCAATCCGGAAATCTGTAGCATCGGCGTTTGCTGTCTTCCTGTGAAAACCTCTGAAACTGCGTGCTATGTTTGTAAAGAATGCGTAGGCTGGGCGCTCCCACAAAATGTAGCGGAATTTACTTTTAAGCCGAACACGGGGTCATTCTGCCTTTCACTCGGGCAAACGCTGTCTGCTCTACGGGCGGTCGCCGGTCGACGTAGATAGGTTAACTCGTCGTCTGAAGGGACCAGCATCCCGGCGTACGGTCTGCCTCTCCCGACTTAAAAGCTCCTGTGACCGTCGTGTCTGGAATGTGTGTGTGTCCGCCAGCCTCGAGTATTTCAATCTCAGTGCGCATTTGCGATTTACTAGTTAATTGCCTATCGTTTACATGAATTCATACAACATTGGCTTTTGGGTTCGAATGAAGCGTCTTCATGTGCGGAATATGATTGTGAGGGCGGAATATGTAAGCAATGAAGGTCAGGAGACCACGACGTCTTACAACAAGCAGAGTGGACGATGTGAGCTATATGTCCACACGTTGCGGTATTTTAATGACTTGTCATTAGCGGAACAAGTAGAAGAGAATAAATTTTCGCGTACTTGTGTCTTCTTTTTCAATGCGAGGATGAAGTAACACTAAACAAGTTATGAAACGTTTCACTGTCAATCGGCAGAAAGTTGATGTAATCATCATTTCCTCTAACAGATTTCCTGTTGTGTATTTCTCATTTTAAACCACTCCCTGGGCCAGCATATTGTTTTCTTCTTCTTTAAACACAGTGACAAAGTCAATGGCAGTACTGCTGTTGTCTGCATTTGTGCCCATTCTCACTACTTCCAAAATACCCATAGCGTCTTCGTTGAAGTGAGGTTAAATTAACAAGCATTGTTTGAACGTGTACGGACTTGCTTGGCAAATCTGTGGCTAGATAACAGCAATTTTGTCAGACACGTTTGATCGTTTACGGGCGCCTTAACAATAGTCATAATCAGGGCATGCCCTACTGGCTTCCCGGGCAGACTGCTGGCATTAGCAATACGGGAAGCGGAAAGCGAGAAGTGGTAGACGATAATGCTACACGTGCATTGTTAATGTAAGCAAGTTCCCAAATCCCTGCGGTGATTTAAAGAACATGCAGTTTCTTATTAGCTATTATTCTGGCTGGTCGTTTTGTAGTACAATGAGCAAAAGCAGAAATCATTGTGGTATTTCTGAATGCAAAAATGCTTAATATAAAACTGCGGATATCGTTTACCATCGATTTCTGAGAGGTAAGGGAACTACTGCGCAAATGGGTGAAAGAACTGATCCTGTTAATGTGAATAATGCAAAAGATTTGTTGAGATTATTTCCTTTCTGAAGATTATGAAGTGGACTTTTAAAAACGAGTTTTTGGCGTTTCCTTTGAAAGGATAATTAAAGGTGATTTTCTGTCATCACAAAAAATTCTAAATTGGCATCGAGATGCATTCGACGTTGTCGCGAGCACCAACAAGGACAACGTACATATAACTGCCAGACATTCATCCTCTTTAGAAACACGTTTCTATGTATTATCGGTTTTGAAATTATTCACGCATTTTTTTTTATAGTGTTACCAATGTTTCATTTCTAGAACAATACTAATTCTATTCTAAAATATTATTAATAAGTAACACTTGCAAAAGATTGCTGATGCGAAGAGAAAAGCGTATGCAGACTGTCTTAAAAGTTGTATCTCCGGAGAAAATTAAATTAGATCAGTCGACCGGCACAGAGATAGTTCTTGACAACTGTTAAACACAAAATAGACAGATTGAAAACTAAGATACAACTGCTTACGAGAGAAAACAACGCTTTGAAAAGACGTAAGAGGGGTATGCAAGCAAAGTATTCGAAGTATTTCTTGGAAGTAAATACATGTGCTTCTTATACATCTACATGACTCCTCTGCATTTCGCATCTTAATGCCTGGCAGAGGCTTCATCCAATCACCTTCTAACTATTTCTTTATCATTCCACTCTCTAACAGCGCGCGGGGAAAATGAACGTTAAGTCTTTCCGTGCGAACTCTGATTTCTCTTATTTTATTACGCTGATCATTTCTCCCTACGCAGGTGGGGGCAAAAAAAAAAAAAAAAAAAAATACATTTTTACTTTCAGCGGAGAAAGTTTCTGATGGAAATTCCATGAGAAGATCCTGCTGCAACGAAAAATGCCTTTGTATTAACGATTGCTATCCCAGTTCGCGTATCATATCCGTGGCACTCTTTTTCCCTATTTGGCGATAATATAAGACGATCTGCCCTGCTTTGAAGTTTTTCGACCTCCTTCGTCAATACTATCAGATGCGGATCGCACACTGGACAGCAGTATTCCAGGAGTGGTCGGACAAGCTTGATGTAAGCCTTCTCTTTAATAGATCTGTTACATTTTCTAAGTGTTCTGCTAATAAATTGCTGTCTTTGGTTTGCTTTCCCCACAACATTAGTTATGTGATCGTTTCAATTTAAGTTATTCGTAATGGTAATCCTTAAGTATTTACTTTAATTTACAGCCTCTAGATTTGTGTGATGTATCATGTAACCGAAATTTAGCGAATTTCTTTTAGTTCAAATGTTCAAATGTGTGTGAAATCTTATGGGACTTAACTGCTAAGGTCATCAGTCCCTAAGCTTACACACGCTTAACTTAAATTATCCTAAGGACAAACACACACACCCATGCAATTACTTTTAGTACTCAACTGGATGACTTCATACTTCTCATTATTTAGAGTCAGTTATCTGTTTCTTTTCTCCAGTAAAAGAAGAAATTAGACAATGTTTCACACCAGGTGAGATTACATTGACAGTTCCTTGGATACAGTCTCAGAGAAACTTCTTCCGGATTCAGATTACATCACCGGCAATGACTGGATCTCCATAATATCCTTCAATTGATTGGTTCAAGAAATAAAGGAGTCTGAAGTGGTATTTTGCAGTTTTCATGGGCGACATGTTGCTAAGTGTGACGGAGTGATGCAAAATGTAATTTCTACAACAACTTCAAAGTTCCCCTTAATGCATCACAAAGTAGTTTCTGTCTACGGAAGGCCAAGAACCTTCGTTTGAAAGGGATATGTACACACCAACTAAAACTTGCCGCAAAGAAAAATCTTCAGTGGATTCCTTCGTGATATCCCTGAGCTACAGTGTGTGTTTTTGAACGCAGTATGATGTTCTAACTCTTAATATTAAATCTTTGGAGGTGGAGTTATTATAGCGTAAAAGTGCTTATTTATTATAGTTTTGGATTTTAGCAATTAATAATGTGCATGAACACTTAACAACATTCAGTTCATGAGACTGGTGTTAAAACTAGCGGACGGCGGCAGAACAGCATTCACTTTGACGTCATTGGCGTTGGCCAATAGCAGCGCGACCGCACCGGAATGGCTTACCTGATTGTTTCTAGTTGCCTTGAGTCATGACGACCCGGGGACAAGGGCTATGTGGCCTTTCCGACCGTAGTGATTCCGACCCTTTTGTAGGTGTCACAGATTCCGTGGGATTTGCGGTCAAGCAGCTTTGCACCTTGGGTTTTCTGACCAGAGCGTCTTCCACTATCGGTCTACGGGGTCTGCACACGTTCGGTATTTATTGACAGTAGTAATTTCTCAAACGTTCAATATAATGAAGCAACCTCACATCATAAATAATATTGACAAAATCGTGCGTTAACAACGCGGTTTTACAAGGTTAAGATGTCGAACCCCCAAGAGAAAGCGAATGCTGCAATTATATACAGCTATGACTTGCCAGAAACAGAAAACAGTGAAAAAGAGAATGGTTAGAAACAAGAGAGCGACCGGTCACATTTTAAATCAGTGAAAAATAAGAATCACGTACCCAAAAGACTTCATAAATTATTTTCCAACGAGTCCTGCATTGTACAGCATGATACTAATGTTGATACGAGATAAAACAAGAAACAAAATACGTTAACGAGAAAGGCAGTCGATGTCGACAAAAGATCAGGAATATTTTTGAGATTTCTGGCGACAAGAATGTCTTTCGAATTTTTCTTACATTTTGAACGGTAATAATATAGTGAAACTGACATGCATTTCGCTGTCCTCTTAATTGTCATTGTGGATATATGACGTATTTTTCGAAGTGGAAGCTGTTTTTCCTAACTACAATGTAATTCACCAATCTATACCATATTTTCAAATTAACGAAGTAAACAATGCCATATGGAAACCTCTGCTGAGCATCCTAAAATGCTACATAACGTATTACCCTCGCATTGGTCTGTTAAAATTGTTTTGTGTTAAAAGCTTACTTGAAAAACAGAATATGAGATATGATATGCACAAAGGTGAAATGAAAATATAAATAGTGCACACTGACGGCATGTGACTAGTTCACGAAGCGCTGTCAGCATCTGAATTGAGAATATTGTCAAACTGTTAATAGTCGACCTCGCACGTTTGCTGCAGAAACAAAAAAACTTAAAAATAAAAAGTAAAAAAAGAAATGCAAAAATTTAACTTGCCTACGTTCTATGTGCACAGACAATCCTTAGCCTGGATAAAATACGAAGGGATGTTCTTATTACAAAACGGTCGGCAAAGCCCCTCTACCCACTGTCGCGGCTTCCTTTGTGGGTCGGAAACCACAACTAAAATATTAATGGTCGCAAACACGACGTTGACATCACGGGTCACAAAGCTCACGGTCGGGAAGCCTGCTACATCGGGTCAAATAGGTAAGGTGGGATCCCCTCCTACATACCTACCCTTATTCCACCCCGTTTCCAACTCAACGGCCGACCCAGCGTGTGATCAAATAGACATTCACGCGAGTCAAAAAGTGAAATAAGTAAGAAAAATTTAATACGACAGTCTGTTTTAAATGCTTTTGTGGAGCGAAATACAAACTAAGCAATTTTACCACACGTATCCATACATTAAACAGCTATTCGTCCCCGCATCAATGCACATAAGAAATACTGCACACAACCCAAGGTCCATTTTCATTAAATACAAAACCACACTGTTGCTTATGGAAATCTTTATTTAACTAGTAATACAATCTTCTTATATTCAGAACAATACCCAATACTGTACTGCAAAACACAATAAGACCGGTAGGTGATTTAAAAGAAGCAAGCTTCGTTATCCATGTAAAAATGTAACCTGCTAATGGAATGTATGTGCTTATTGAGTTAAATTCTTGTCTTACTTAAAAAAATTTTCCTTGTTCTTATATTTACAAAATGGTCCATTACTTTAGAAAAATAAATTTTTAATCCTCTTTTAATTTCTACACAGCTTTACTTAAGGGGAAGTGAAATGAAAAAGAGACAGATGTAAAGAAATATGCGAACCGTTTATTACTTTAAAAGTAATTGCCGTAACTGTTAATACATTTGCGGTTGCCCACGGAACTATAATTGCACCCAGCCGTGCACCTCTTAGCCCGAAGCAAATCAAGGGCCACGAATGTCTTTTTCAGGGCTCCAAAAATATGAAAACCGCCTGCGAAGAGATCGGTACTGTATGGAGGTAGTGTAAGGGCAGCCCAGGGTAACGTCTACAGCGTACTCGATACAACCTTGGCAACGTGTTGGCGGCATTATCCTGCAACAGGACGATGCCACCCGTCAACATTCCAGGACGTTTGGACTTGATGACGTGTTTCAATTTTTTCAGGATCTGGCGTTTTTGTTGTTAAAATCGTAACTGATTTTTTTCACTTTTTCTTCCCCTTTGAATTTTTTCCTATTTTTTTCCCTATTTTTTCCAGGGCCATCTTATGCTCAGCGTAGTTACGCCACTAATACTGTCGGTGGGTAGCTCCCTTGATTCTGTGGTGATTATTTTCCGCATATCCCATAGAGTAAAACTGATCGTGACGTGATGCAGTTCTCAACAATAGAATGGTCAATCTAGCGGTTCACTCCAATGTTTCAGCCGTCGAGCCGGCCGATGTGACCGAGCGGTTCTAGGCGCTTCAGTCGGGAACCGCGTTGCTGCTACGGTCGCAGGTTCGAATCCTGCCTCGGGCGTGGATGTGTGTGATGTCAAAAATGGTTCAAATGGCTCTGAGCACTATGGGACTTAACTTCTGAGGTCATCAGTCCCTTAGAACTTAGGACTACTTAAACCTAACCTAAGGACATCACACACATCAATGCCCGAGGCAGGATTCGAACCTGCGACCGTAGCGGTCGCGCGGTTCCAGACTGTAGCGCCTAGAACCGCTCGGCCACTCCGGCCGGCTGTGTGATGTCCTTAGGTTACTTAGGTTTAAGTGATTACAAGTCTAGGGGACTGATGACTTCAGATGTTAAGTCCCATGGTGCTTAGAGCCATTTGAACCATTTTTTTTTCAGCCGTCGCCACACAGACTGTGTTTTCAGACGTCCAAGTTAAGCATGCCGAGTTCAACGTGCTGTTGAACGCTCAGAAACGATGCTACTTGTGCATAGGGTACTTGTTACATGAATGTGTGGTGTCTGTTCTTTCGGATATGTCGGAAAGAACAGAGACCACGCATTCATATAACTGATTCGCCTCGATGGTCAACGAATCCACCTTCTTCATTGCGGATGCACGATTACGTCTGATCTTCTGTGGGAACCTCAAAGTAGCGAGCGTGCAACACGTGGGCAGGGAGCGTGGATAGTCGGTGCTGAGTGGGTGTGTAGGTCGGCCGCGATGCATACTGAGGGTGTCCACGCAGGTGCGCTGACCACTGTGTCCGCTTGGTGCAGTGGTTAACGAACTGCCTTGTAAGCAGGAGATTCTGGGTTCGAATACCTGCCCGGCACACATTTTCACTCATCGCCGATGATTCCGCGTAAAGTCCCCATGGAGCTGACATTAATAGTACCTTTCTCCCTCCTCCACACTCAATTTACATATAAAGTACTCGTGCCTCAGTGTGATACACGTGATCACAGCGCACTCCAGCACCAATTGTTGGCTGTATCTGACTCGAAAATTAAACCGTTTACGAAATGGACGGGCGTAAAATTCTCACGTTAGCTCTATTAAAACACACATTTGCTCCCTTGTTCATACGCTAGTCATGTTGCTCTGTCTGTGGTGTGCATAAATAAAAACTTCAACATGCATGAACATGTTATAACGGAAAAAGGAAAGTACCATGTCTAGTTAATAAGGACATTGGCTTATAAAAGTTCCATTACAAATAGCACGATACAAATTTGGAACAGTTCTCCATGTAGGATAAAAATTATTTTATCATTACCACATTTTAAAGTAATCCTAAAGTCATTCTTACTTATTCACTGTTCCTACTCAGTAGTAGAATCTTTACAAGTGAAATACAAGACTTAAAGCAAGAAAGTGAAAAATATCTTACTGTAAGTAATGCAAGCTGTCTTGAAGATACAGTCAATCGAACAAACCCACTCCTCAGAAAGAGCGCACTTATTAGCTACGACTATTTACATAACATCGAATATCATAGAATATATTTCTATGACGCTAATACGGAAATATCAGAACGTATCAGAAAACACGAAGGTTAGTAGAAGAAATGTTTGGATCCACTGCGACGCGAACCAGCAACACACCATCTGTCAACTCACAATTCTATGTGTTTACTCATTATGCCACAACTATTGTGAACTGTTTGCGACCATACTTTCCATCTCTTGAAAGTTTGTCGTAGATACGTTACTAACTAGCATCTAATTATAACAAATTGTGCAAACAACGATGCGTTTTTGATGGCTCCTCAAAGTGTCTTTGGCTTGTTACGGCATACTTTGATAATACGCAAGTTACAGTAATTCTTTAACCAACAATATGACGTTTCCCGACGTTTTACAACAAATCATACAATTAAAGACGAATTTTCGAGATTTCTCAATTTGCTGGCGCTTAGAAAAGCATGTATTTATACAGGGTGTTTCCGTAAGAGCGTGCAAAAATGTAGCAGGACAGAGAGAATGCTCCACTAAACTATTTGAGGTGGGGAACGTGGGGTCGGAGAAGCCAGCTTAAGGAGATATAGAAGTAAACTTGTTCACCGCTTTGTCTAGCGTTACTGTTTTCCAGCTTATTTACAACTAACATGCGTACAAGTTTACACATACTGTGCTGTTTATTTACGTGTGCATTCATTATTTTCTGCAAGGACAGAAGGAGGACGGACCTGATTACCAGGAAGTCATGATGACGGTTTCGTTTACTTGTCAGCAAGGTAGCTGTGTTGTATCGTATTTACATTGTCCCAGCCGGCCGGAGTGGCCGAGCGGTTCTAGGCGCTTCAGTCTGGAACCGCGCGACCACTACGGTCGCAGATTCGAATCCTGCCTCGGGCATGAATGTGTGTGATGTCCTTAGGTTAGTTAGGTTTAAGTAGTTCTAAGTTCTAGGGGACTGATGACCTCAGATGTTAAGTCCCATAGTGCTCAGAGCCTACATTGTCCCATAACAGAACGTGCTATGAATCAAGGACAGTCCCAATCATTATTTAGTGCTACTCAGAGACGTACAGTACAATACGATGGTGCACTACCGGTACAGTATTTCCTGGTCGCTGGATTGGTTGGGGAAATCCTATTCCATGGTCTGCGAGGTCACCTTACCTGAATACCCTTCATTATTTCTTATGGGGATATCTAAAGCCACTTGTGTATGTGCTTGTCGTCCGAACAAGAGACAGCCAGTGCAAAAGCACCGCAGGCGCCAAGATGTGAGCTGGTGGCAGTGCAACAGACACTCGCCATTTGAGGGAATTCCACCGGCGCCACAGGCGGCGCTGAGTTTGAAGATGTCGACTTCGCCTCGACCAACTGCCAGCCGCGTACAATCCGTCAGTGACCGGATGGCAACGAACGGAAAGAAGCCTACTCGAAAGATAGAAGAGTAGCTCTCGCCCACTTGGTTATAGGTCATCGCCCTAGGCTGATTTAGACAGGGAACGTTGTTTAGTGAACTCTTAAAAGTGAATTGACAGTTATTGTAAATTGCATTTGCTGTGTACTGTGAAGTTTAGCTGCGATTATTTGCACTTAGCCATTGAGGGCCTTTTTCGTATTATATAACAAACAGTGTTTCAGATCACAATATCCTACAGCTCACAAAGATAAGTAAGCCTTTTTAACTCATTTGTGTGACTTTGTTACTAATTTGTTGGAGTATTATAGAGCCTTCGTTCTATTATCCTCTTGCCTGGCCCTGGGGCATAGCTGTGTGATAGTGGCAGGGACAAATTGTCTTAGCGGTGCACTGCACCAGAAGCCGTTTCAAGAAATCACAAATTTGGCCTATCTTAACAACAGTGACAACTCGGCTTCCACAGCAGTAGCGACGAGGCCTTTACAAACTGACGACGGAGGTTTACAAAAGTATGAGGCCACAGTGGATACAGAGATGGAATTAGTTGCCAGAATTGTAGCTGCCTGTGATGTGACTCGAAGCACACCAGTCATATTTGTCAGGGAGCGTCAGAATCTTGTTCGCCGATGTCATGCTTACATTGAGGTTGATGGCCGTCAGTTTCAACACATTTTGTAAGATACGGCACAAGTGATAGGTTCATTGTATCAATGATGGTATTTGCAGTTAACTAATGTAAATAAACAAGTACACAGTAACGCGATTTTATTCCTACTATCACCTTCAGGTGGCTTCTCCGACCCTTGGTTCCCTACCTCAAATTGTTCAATGGAGCATCCTTTACGTCCTGTTAAATTTTCGAACGCTCTTACGGAAACACCATGTATACATATGACCTTCAACTAAAAGGCAATGTGGCGTCTCGCAGTCCTTTACTGAAGAGAGATGTCTTTATGTGACACAGGTGGTGTTCTTCCATCTCACTGGTCTGCTGTCAAACGCAAGTTCAGAATATCTCACATGCCAGATATTTATTTCTCTGCGAGTTCGGCAAGACTCCCCAACGTGCTTTTTCCTTGATATGACGTCGGAAACTCGGCACGCTCAACGCTCAGTGTTCGAACTCACTGTCCGTCTGCCAACGGCTTTAGCATCATTATGAGACGAGGCGACTGGCGGGAAACATGAATGTCCCGCCCACAATGAGCATATTGTTCAACTAGTCGATTGAATGTCTATTTGAACGAATGCAGAAATCACTTTCCACGTCTCACCATTGTGTCTTGAAGAATACATTTTCCAAACATATGTCATGAGAAATAACACATTTTTATACGAATTTCTAACGATTGCAGACGACTTTCAGGCATTAAGTTATGTTTATGTGGGAAAACTAATTTGCCTTTCAAATCATTAGAGTCTTATAAACGTAATGCAATGCGATTTAAAATTTTTGTTTCTGCTTACTTGGGATTAAATTGGGTTAATGGCTGGCTCTGAGCACTATGGGAGTTAATATCTGTGGTCATCAGTACTCTAGAATTTAGAACTACTTAAACCTAACTAACCTAATGACATCACACACATCCATGCTCGAGGCAGGATTCGAACCTGCGACCGTAGCGGTCGCGCGGTTCCAGACTGAAGCGCCTAGAACCGCATGGCCACAACGGCCGGCTTCGTCTTAATGTCAGTGCAGATAGTGTCCTCAGTTCCAGTAGAGTGCGTCCACTTTTTCTCAGGTTCTCCTCTTAATAATAATGAATCGGCAGAGGCCGCTGGAATTCGAGCTGCCAAGTGTTGATTCTTCCCACTGTCTACTTCGGCGATCAAGTGATATGCGCAATAGCGCTGACTTTATAGTCGTGTATTATATAAACGCATGGTGCATAACAGGCACCACGCATTCAAATAATCGATTCGCCTCGATTTGGAAAGGGGGGGAGGGGCATGAATCCACCACCTTAAGTGCCGATACACGATTACGTTCGACTTCCTGCAGGAATCTCAAAGTAGCGAGCATGGAGGACAAGGGCGGGGACTGCCGATAGGTGGCGCTCGGTGGGAGTGTGGGTTGGACAGGAGGCTTGCCGATACAATCCGCGCAATCGCAAATTGTGTCCGGGTGGCGTAGTGGTTGACGCAACTATCTACTGAGCATGAGGTCCCGGGTTCGAGTCTCAGTTCAACACATTTTCTCTCATTGGCGCTGCTTCCGCATAAAGTCTCGATGCAGCTGGCATCAATAATTTCCTTTCCTTTCTCCCCTCTTCACCTTCAATGTACACAAAATTACAGTCGTCATTGTTTAATGCTGTGTTTCACATCGGTGATAAGTAATTTTTAGCAGTGTGTACCACTTACGTATGACCACTTACCCTTTTCTGGCATAACAAGTGTTAATCGTTCACCTTAAGCAGCCTCTCGGTGCATTAACTGACGGGAGTAGCTGTTTCGATTGTAACCGAATGGCTGTATGTAACTTCTGACTGATATTTAGTTGTTTCGGGCCGTTATCAAATGGTTCAAATGGCTCTGAGCACTATGGGACTTAACTTTTAAGGTCATCAGTCCCCTAGGACTTAGAACTACTTAAACCTAAATAACCTAAGGACATCACACACACCCATGCCCGAAGCAGGATTCGAACCTGCGACCGTATCGGTCGCTCGGTTCCAGACTGTAGCACCTAGAACCGCTCGGCCACCCCGGCCGGCGGCCGTTATCAATTTTAGCTTTCTATAACGACTGAAAAGAGTGTCTTCATTGAGCGCATCAATAAATAACCCATTTCAAATTGAAATGAGTAACTGAGAACCATAAGGGCGCAAACACAGACACAAAGTTTTGAGAGAAACATCAGTTTTATATGCTGACTCATCTTTTAACCTTGTCTTATCATCCTACGTTTCCTTTAAAAATTATGTACCCACTTTATGTTACAAAGTTTTAATCAGTATTTAGGATATTGTTATTGTGGTGTCACCGCCAGACACCACACTTGCTAGGTGGTAGCTTAAATCGACCGCGGTCCATTAGTACATGTCGGACCCGCGTGTCGCCACTGTCAGGATCGCAGACCGAGCGCCACCACAAGGCAGGTCTCGAGAGACGGACTAGCACTCGCCCCAGTTGTACGACGACGTTGCTAGCGACTACACTGACGAAGCCTTTCTCTTATTTGCCGAGAGACAGTTAGAATAGCCTTCAGCTAAGTTAATGGCTACGACCTAGCAAGGCGCCATTTGTACCATTGCATGTATCTCAAGATAGTCACTTGTATCATCAAGAATGCTGTCTACCAAAGGACGATATAAAAGTTAAGTGTTCTAGTAGCTACGTTCTTTTCTTTATCACATTCATTACGAATCCTGTTCCAGACTTCGCGCCAGTCGGTGTGTGTGTACGTGTGCCCTCTCGGCTACCCGTCACTGTGGACTGGCTGCCTTAACAGTCCACTACAGTTATTAAAGTCGATCCACAAAATTTTCATATAAAGGCTAGTGGCAACCGTGTGTTTTTGACTGTTGTGTAGTTTGGTGTTAATGTGGAACTAGAATCAGACCATAAAGAACAGTCACTGCATGCACGAAGTCCATACAATCAAAACCTATCCCAACTCCTCATTGTCCTCGTTACCGTGATTTTCATTAAGCACATTTTCTGGTTTGTGGTTCAGATAAAACTGTCTGTGCACTTCAGATGTGAAGTCTAGCTTTCTTAAGTCTATGTGTTTCAAGTTTGATCTAGCAGTTTGTAAGAGGTCCGAGCAGATGTAATTTCGATGTATTGCTCACGCGCTGCCTGCGATATGTAAGGTATAAGAGAATCTCAGACCAGAGAGCAGTGTTGACTGCAGTAGGAACTGTGTAGCTGTAGCAGTAAGTTGTTGCTAGCGAGCAGTCTGGTGTATCGTGTTGGCTGGGCCGGTCGTGGTGCAGCGATGCCGGAGCCTGAGCATTATTGTATAAGGTAAAAAGCAGCCTCGCGCATATGTAGTATTGTTATCTCAAGTCCCATATAAATGTTTTAAAAAATGTCCTAATAATAATCTTTCTCATAAAAAAGTAACTTTTAACAACCATTCATTTCAATTTAAAGAATTTACTAATTTCTCCAATCCAAGATCATCCCGATTATTGCAAAAGAAAAATCAGTTGTTTCCTTTCATAAATGACAAATCTATCGGCCAGCATTGCACAGGGCTGTGCCAGAAAAATTTATTGTAAGAGCAGATATATATGCGTTATCCGGCGACTTCATTGAGGTAAGAATTTTTCTTTTTTTATTCAGAATGATCTTTCTGGGCCATGACGCAGCACTGCTGACGTCCAAAATTTACCAGGTTAAATTCACAGTCAATTATTGAGAAGTTATAAGTGAGCGACAATTTAATTGAGAGGTTAGTTACATTGTATTATTACCAGGTTACTGAATTTATTTTTTGTAGGGACGTTACACTGAATCTGAACGACATAATTATAATTTTTACTGTTGAGAAGTTTAGGAATTTTTCTGTTTTGAGGTTACACTAAAATCTGAATGAATTTTGTGGGGAGGTTACACTGGTCGACAACCGGCCAGGATCGTATTTGCTTTGTGAATTTCTGAGAAGTAGTTAGTTACATATCTGCTCTTATTTACTTAATTTTAACTGTAGTCTGTATCTGGCGCAACGCATTTACTAACTTGTCACTGTTTCTTTCACAGGTCATCGGCAATTTATTGCTCTTTGTTGTAATTGTATTTGTTCCATGTTGCTTTGACTTTGATTGATTTTGTGCTTAATTTTGATTTGTGAAAATGCCGCGAAAAACTGCTAACAGTATATCGCGATGTGCAATGAGTGAAATAGCCGACTCGAATAATTTGACCGATAATACTAGCGACACTCAGTGCAATAGTGATAATCCTCTAATTACAGATAATCAGTGCGTACCGACCACTTGTAATAACTTTAATCCTAATGATGACCAAACACATTCAATTATGTCCGCACATAATTTAACAACAATTGATGACGCGGCACGTTCCGTTACAATGAACGCTGCCCAGTTTGACACACCTGACTTGCAAAATTTACGCAGTGAACAGATAAATGTTTCTAACGAAGGTGAACAATATACACAAAACACGTCAAGTTTATTTGATTCCTCTGTAATGACCAACAGTGCACATCCGATTGGCAAACCTTTTTGTGAATCAGACAAAGACCAAATGGTTACACAAAACGTGACACATGCAGATACACAATCACACAGCACAGAGAATGCAGCAGCTAATTTTGGCATGGATCAAGTTATGGCAGTATTGCTACAACTTAATGAAAATCTCAAACAGTGGAAGAAATAACAAAACAACCATTTCAAACAACTTAATGAAAAATACGACAACCATTTCAAACAACTTACTGAATCGTGCAAACTACTTAATGAAAGTTTCAAACAGTCGAATGAAAAACACGAAAACTTTAATGAACAGAACAAAAAACTTAGTGAACAGACGACAGCCGTTGCCGTGCAACGTCATGATACTAAAGAACAATTACGTGAGGAAAGTAAGGCTTGTGCTAGGAACAGTAGTGAAAAATTAAGTAATACACATGTAGCCGCAACGAAATTACTTAGAGATGAAATTAGTGCAGTCGCTAAACAATGTCCTGAAAATGCAACACAGTTACGCAACGAGTTTAAATAAATGTCATCAGAACTTTCACGCACACTGGATGCGAAAGTCGATAAGAAATGTGAACAACAGAACAGCCAAATTGACGAACGTTTTAAAGTGACAGAAATGAAAAATGTTTCACTCTCTAACACGTCACAACATATGTCACATCTTGAATATTTGTCACACTCACACAGTCAGTGTAGCTTAAATAATTTACAGAGAGTACGTGTCTTAGATTCCGAACAGTCACAGACAAACAGATTGTCATACAATCCTGAACCTGTTCAAACATACAGAGACGATAATTTTGATTACAAGCAATTTTTATCCGTAAAAAAATATAAGGTATTTAAAAATGACAGAACACAAATACATCCTTTGGACTGGATACGACAATTTGCTTTTGTATTTTTATCAGCTTGACCTGTAATGCAGAAACTAGAATTGGACTGGATACAACAAATTGTTTTTGAATTTTTACCGGCATTGCCTGTAACACAAAAACTAAAATTTATTTGCAGCGCGTAAGTGACCTCAGGGGATTCATTACACTTCGATGAATATGTGCTGTAGCGTGCACAGGGTCCCGAGCCGTAGTAGTGCTATTTCATCTTTAGTTTTCTGCTGCCTTCTCTTTTAATATCCTTTATATCTATCAAAACAGCTCTTCAACTATCGACCTATCTAGGATTAAGAAAGAGTAAAGAAAACCTGATGTGACAAGTTTTACCGAAAGTGACAGTTTTCATTAGACACTCTTGAAATGACAAGAACTACCAGCGTAATTTTAATGAAAGACAGAAGTGTAATCATCAGTATGTACAAAATTTTCAGCTATCGCAGACGCATTTTGGCAACAATAGAGGGTTTTCCCCGCAACAGCATCAAAGCCACCCGGTTAGCATACCTAACCAACAATGTGGTTTGCAAGGTCAACCAATCTTTAATGTTTTGCCGCCTACACGTATAGCGTCGGCTCCACCAAATAGTAACGCACCGCAACAAGGAAATCAGTACGTACAGAAAAAACATCATTTCAACTCGTATCGCAACGCGCCGTATAGAGAGACCTTGAGTAATAGTTACAGTGTGTTACATTTTAAATATGTCCTATGTCACTTGAATGATGAGTTCTGAGTAATACTGAATGATGACTTATGCATTAATGCTATTCCAATAATTAACTCCAGTTCTGAATGATGACTTCTGAATAATACTGAATAATGTTTTGTAAAACTATATGAATACTTTGTAACTCGCTAATGAGTGCCAATAATTACCGCAATCAGATGAATTATGAAAAGTGTATTATAATATTCAATACTTGCTACATGTTTAGTAACTGGCCAATGAATGCCACTGTTTACTGTAATATGATGACCTATGTATAAATGCTATGCCATTAATTAACTCTTGCTTTGAATGATGACTTCTGAATAATGCATAAAAATGGTTTGTAACTGGCCAATGAGTGCCAATATTTACTGTAATCAGATGACTTATGAATAATGTTCTGTAATACTCCATACATAGTACAGAAATGTTTAGTAACTAGACAATGAGTGCCAACAATTACTCAAATCGGTTGATAGACTAGTGTAATTCTCAATGATGACTAGCATAAGACTTAATATCCTTCACCTTCTGACCTAATTACCAGAAATTACTGCAATATCCGTTTGTCCTGTCCATCCTCATGATCATGGAGCACTATATTTGGTTTTTGCACTAATTCTACGTTGGTCAAAGAGTATGGATTCTACAAGAATGTGGTGTTGACACATCATGCTGTCTACCACCTTGAACGATGGAGATGTTATTATGGTCCAACTGTTTGGTGTACCTAATGTACTACCAAAATGATAATATTGAATACTAATACAACATTTCAGTGTCTTGTCTACACTGATAAATACTTCAGGGAAGAGAACTTCAGATTGTCTCACTTGGTGTTGTGCTTCTGTAGAAAGATATGGACTTTCGGTGCAACTACGTGCAACCTACTGTGCTACAAACATGATGCAATCCTTCCCATTCCTTTCCTAGTTCTTGAAATATACTAAAGACTTTTACAGTGCGTGTGCACTTTATTTCACTCCATGATATGTTGTAAATATGCTAAAGACTTCTACAGTGCGTGTGCACTTTATTTCATTTTTAGGGTAATCAGTTTTTGTAATATGCTAAAGACTTCTACAGTGGCTGGCCACGGTGGTCTCGCGGTTCTAGGCGCTCAGTCCGGAACCGCGCGACTGCTACGGTCGCAGGTTCGAATCCTGCCTCGGGCATGGATGTGTGTGATGTCCTTAGGTTAGTTAGGTTTAAGTAGTTGTAAGTTCTAGGGGACTGATGACCACAGATGTTAAGTTCCATAGTGCTCAGAGCCATTTTTGAACCATTTCTACAGTGCGTGTGCACTTTATTTCATTTTTAGGGTAATCAGTTCTTGTAAAATGCTAAAGATTTTTACAGTGCGTGTGCACTTTATTTCATTTGTTAATAAGATCAGTTGTCCTAAAAATACTAAAGACTTATACAGTGCGTGTGCAATTTATGTCATTTGTTAATATATTTTGTATTCAGTGTGTGTGCACTTTATTTCACTTCATGATATGTTATGTTAAAATGCTCAAGACTTATACAGTGCGTGTGCACTTTGTCATTTGTTATTATCTTTTGTACTCATTGCGTATACTTTTTGTCATTTCTTGATATATTCTGTACTCAGTGCGTGTGCACTCTATTTCATTACTAAATATGTTCTGCACTTGTCAATAATGTATATACTCTGCGACTGTAGACTTAGTAACTAAATAGATTTTAGAAAAATTTGTTGCTCATGGCAAGTCCAATTGACTCACCATCGCTGCCAAATTTTTGCCCCCCAGTGGAGGGTTATGTAAGAGGTCCGAGCAGATGTAATTTCGATGTATTGCTCACGCGCTGCCTGCGATATGTAAGGTATAAGAGAATCTCAGACCAGAGAGCAGTGTTGACTGCAGTAGGAACTGTGTAGCTGTAGCAGTAGGTTATTGCTAGCGAGCAGTCTGGTGTATCGTGTTGGCTAGGCCGGTCGTGGTGCAGCGATACCGGAGCCTGAGCATTATTGTATAAGGTAAAAAGCAGCCTCGCGCATATGTAGTATTGTTATCTCAAGTCCCATGTAAATGTTTTAAAAAATATCCTAGTAATAATCTTTCTCATAAAAAAGTAACTTTTAACAACCTTTCATTTCAATTTAAAGAATTTACTAATTTCTCCAATCCATGATCATCCCGATTATTGCAAAAGAAAAATCAGTTGTTTCCTTTCATAAATGACAAATCTATCGGCCAGCATTGCACAGGGCTGTGCCAGAAAAATTTATTGTAAGAGCAGATATATATGCGTTATCCGGCGACTTCATTGAGGTAAGAATTTTTCTTTTTTTTTATTCAGAATGATCTTTCTGGGCCATGACGCAGCACTGCTGACGTCCAAAATTTACCAGGTTAAATTCACAGTCAATTATTGAGAAGTTATAAGTGAGCGACAATTTAATTGAGAGGTTAGTTACATTGTATTATTACCAGGTTACTGAATTTATTTTTTGTTGGGACGTTACACTGAATCTGAACGACATAATTATAATTTTTACTGTTGAGAAGTTTAGGAATTTTTCTGTTTTGAGGTTACACTAAAATCTGAATGAATTTTGTGGGCAGGTTACAAGTTCTGTTAAGTCTTTCTGTTTAAAAGTTTGATACTTGTTTTCTACCTACATCTTTGGGTCCCCCTTGACGTGACTTGAAGAGAATGGTGGCCTCCCACGACTCCAATGAAGAATGTCTTACTTTAAACAACAGTTCATGGCAACCTGCTGAAAACTTCATCGTTACAAAATTTCTGAAGTGTACATTGCTACGAAGAACATCAACTTTTGGATTGGTAGTGAGGAAGGTTATACTCTTAAAGGTTCTAAAATCCTCAGCGTCCATTGTACAGACTGGAATGCTGAAACAACGGAACGTTAGGTTATGGTGACGCATTCTTCCAAAACCTTAACTCCTCCCGAACAGGCCATGGAGGCCCAACGCTACCGACCGGCCGCCGTGTCATCCTCAGACCATAGGCGTCACTGGATGCGGATATGGAGGGCATGTGGTCAGCACACCGCTCTCCCGGCCGTATGTCAATTTCCGAGACCGAAGTCGCTACTTGTCAATCAAGTAGCTCCTCAGTTTGCCTCACAAGGGCCAAGTGCACCCTGCTTGCCAACAGCGCTCGGCAGACCGGATTGTCACCCTCTAAGTGCTAGCCCAGCCCGACAGCGCTTAACTTCTGTGATCTGACGGGAACCGGTGTTACCACTGCAGCAAGGCCGTTGTCACATTCTTCTAAGAGCTTCCAGCTTTTATGAAGAAATGGACGCAAGCGAGCTCTCCTTGTTCCAGGAGCTTCTAGCTTTTATGAAGAAATGGGCGCCAGTGAGCTCTCCGACAGCAATGAAAATTTGCACTTTGGGCCGTATTGAAGGGAATATCAGAGGAATCGGAGAGACAGCTTTTCGCAAATGTTCATATATACAGCGTAGGGGTACAGCACTGATAAAGCTGGTTCACTGTAAGATCGACAGGTGTCAGGAGCGTGCATACATGCTACAATCTCAAAATCGACCACGGTATGCTTTAGGCCCTTATGGTTCATAGCGCCTCAATTACATATATCGTTTCTGTAATCTTTAATTCCGCATGCTACGTCTGCTTAGGAGCACAAAGACGCACTGAACACAGCGTTTTCAGCTGACTAAAGTTGACTAAATGATTCATACATCTTTACGTCTGAATGATTTCAAAAAACAACTTTGATGATCTGACTACAGGATAAGATTTCAATTGACTGACCTATTTTACTAACTTTTCCATTTTAATTTTTCCTTTTCTCATTTCTTTTTCTGGTGGCAAGGGCCCTTTAACCTCGGGGGGACCCCGGGAAAATGCCTCGGTTGCCCCGTTTTTGGATTTATATTTTGCCGGTGTGTCCCACGTTATAGACAAGCTGATTATTCAGTTTTCTGTTTTAGCCACGTGCGTAAGTTGTTTGTCGCTGTTACTACCGGACTAAACAATGTGTTTCCGAGGCCGGCTGGTGTGGCCGAGCGGTTCCAGGCGCTACAGACTGGAACCGCGCGACCGCTACGGTCGCAGGTTCGAATCCTGTCTCGGGCATGGATGTGTATGATGTCCTTAGGTTAGTTAGGTTTAATTAGTTCTGAGTTCTAGGGGACTGATGACCTCAGATGTTAAGTCCCATAGTGCTCAGAGCCATTTGAACCCAATGTGTTTCCGCGACGATGATAGAAACTTTTAGGGACGCTGATGAACAACAAATGTAAGCTCACTCCACAAAGTGTTAATCACTCCTTTAAAAAGAGCTCAATTGAACGGTCGCGACACCTTGTACAGCTGTAGTAAGTCATGACAGTGAAATGGCATGTATGTGCCAGTCTGTTGTGTGGGGTCAGCGCAATAAGTAGTGTGGAAGTGAAGTCGTGAGAGAACGGTAGAAAGAAATTGCTTTGTTTAGACGTGCTCATGAATACACCGTGAGTGACGTTACCCGATTTGTAGGCATAGCCCAGACCCTCCAACATGTCGGCAAAAATGGTGTACCACCCTCAGCCTTCGAATACCGCGTGAGAACAGTGGTCTTAAAAAGGTCCTAATGGACAGGGAACGAAGACGAGAGTCACACCTTGTCAGTGATCAGCGGTTTCAGAACCTACAGCAATTGCTGCTTTCAATAAATGCAGGTTCATCTTACCTCATTTCCGAGCCTACTACTGCGGAGGGAACTGCAAGCAGTCTGCAGACAAGTTTGAAGGTTGCTTACAGCACTGGGTGATCGTGATGAGTCATTGCCATTGCTCATTAGCCTCTAGCGTTCCTTCCAGATGACACGCTGACTCTGCAGCGTCATGCTGATATTTTCGCTTCGTCGCTGACTTTCACAACATCACGAGCACTCTGCATCATTTGCGGAAGCTTGAGACTAATTTGTTTCTCGCGCTCTGCGGTTCCTTTTAAGTGCTTATGGTCCGCGTAGTTTTCCATGACGTTTAACTGGTATTTCTAAGTTTCAAGTTGTTACCGTTAAGTGCTATTTCACATATTTTTCGCCTGACTTATTCTCAAATCCACCATCAGAATTTCTGAGACACAATCTTCAGACAAGTTTAAAGACTCTTTACTGTTCCCATTTTGCAGCGATATCTACAGAACGCCTTCCCAAATGTTGTTTGGGTTTTTGTAACTACTTTCTACTCTTTTCTAGTTAAAAAATGCTACGCACTCCGAAGTTTCCTTGTTTGCTGTCCCTCCATTGCACTGCAACAACAAATTACAGTATTCGGTGCCGAGAAGCAATTCAAAATTCCTTTATGTGCCAGAATTCGGTCTGTTATGTTCCAGGCATTGGGCACTATTGCATCACCTACAGATTGCAGAGTCATTTCCACCGTCTTAAAGAACTGGCGAGATTTCATCGCGTCTTGGGCCTTAGTCATATTTCTTCGATTTTTGCTACGTCTCTCCTGACAGTTATAACACATTGTGCTGCTCCCGCGGGGACGCCGTTCTCCATGTTGAGGTCGCTATCATTATCATCGTCTCATTCAACGTCGCTCTATTGTCCAATCTACATCTACGTCTACACAGATACTCCGCAAGCCACCGTACGGCGCGTGGCGGAGGGAACCCTGTACCACTACTTGTCATTTCTCCTCATATTCCACTCGCAAATAGAGCGAGGGAAAAGCGACTCTTTGTACGCCCCCGTATGAGCCCTAATTTCTCGTAACTTATCTCCGTGGTCCTTACGCGCGATATATGTTGGCGACAGCAGAATCATTCGGTAATCAGCTTCAAATGCCGGTTCTCTAATTTTTCTCAATAGTTTTTCTCGAAAAGAACGTCGTCTTCCCTCCAGGTATTGCCATTTGAGTTCCCGAAGCGTCTCCGTAACACTTACGTGTTCTTCGAACCTGGCGGTACCAAATTTAGCCGCCCCCCTTTGAATTGCTTTGATGTCTTCCTTCAATCCGACCTGGTACTGATCCCAAACACTCGAGCAGTACTCAAGAATAGGTCGCACGAGAGCCCTGTATGCGGTCACCTTTACGGGTGAACCACTCTTTCCTAAAATTCTCCCAATAAACCAAAGTCGACCGTTTGTCTTCCCTACCATGGTTTTCACCTGCTTATTCCACCTCGTACCTCTTTGCATCGCTACGCCCAGATATTTAAACGACTTGACTGTGTGAAGTTGGACACTAGTAATATTGTTTCCAAACATTACAGGTTTGTTCATCCTACTCATCCGCATTAACTTACATTTTTCCACATTTAGGGCTAGCTGCCATTCATCACTCCAACTGGAAATTTTTTCTAAGTGGCCTTGTAACTTCCTGCGGTCACTCAACTTCGACACCTTACCGTGCACCAGGGCATCATCAGCAAACAACTGCCCGCCCTGTCCGCCATATCATTTATGTATATAGAGAACAAAAGCGGTCCTATCACACCTACCTGGGGCTCTCGTGACCACACCTTTGCCTCTGATGAACACTCGCTGTCGAGGACAACATACTGGGTTCTACTGTTTAAGAAGTTTTCGAACCACTCACATATCTGTGAACTTATTCCATATGCTCGTAATTTCGTTAAGAGCCTGCAGTGTCAAATGCTTTCCGAAAATCTAGAAATATGGAATCTGCCTGTGGCCCTTCATCCATAGTTTTCAGTATATCATGTGAGAAAAGGGCAAGCTGAGTTCCGCACGAGCGCTTCTTCCTAAAACCATGCTGATTCTTGGACATAAGCTTCTTAGCCTCAAGAAAGTTTATTATATTCGAACTGAGAATATTTTCAAGGATTCTGCAGTAAACAGAAGACGGGGATATTGGTCTGTAATTTTGCGGGTCCGTTCTTTTACCTTAGCTATATACGGGAGTCACCTACGCTTTTTTCCAGTCGCTTGGGACTTTGTGCTGGGCGAGAGATTCACGATAAATGCAAGCTACGTAAGGGGCCAATGCCGTAGCGTACTCTTTGTAAAATCTAACTGGGATTCCATCCGGACCTGATGATTTAATTGTTTTCAAATCTTTCACTTGTTTCCCTATGCCAGGTATGCTTGTTAGTATGTCGTCCATATGTTAGGGCTTCTTCCTTATGTATATTTTGACACGTCACATTCAGTTACCTACATTTTACGTAACTAACTCCTAACAGACCTCGGAAGACCCAGCTGTACGATCGACCGCCGTGTCATCCTCAGTCGACAGTCGCCACTGGATGCGGATACGGAGGGATATGTCGTCAGTACACCGCCCTCCCGGTCGTTGTCAGTTTCCGTAACCGGAGTCGCTGCTGCTCAATCAAGTAGCACCTCAATTGGCCTCAGAAGAGATGAGTGCACCCAGTTTGCCAACAGCGCACAGCGGACCGGACGGTCGCCCATCCAAAAGCTAGCAAAACCCGACAGCGCTTAACTTCAGTGATCTAACTGGAACCAGACCCGTATTTTATGTAGATTACGAAAGAGATTTAGGAACCAGGTTTTAAATTGTAAGACATTTCCAGGGGCAGATGTGGACTCAGACCACAATCTATTGGTTATGAACAGTAGATTAAAACTGAAGAAACTGCAAAAAGGTGACAATTTAAGGAGATGGGACCTGGATAAACCGACTAAACCAGAGGTTGTACAGAGTTTCAGGGAGAGCATAAGGGAACAATTGACAGGAATGGTGCAAAGAAATACAGTAGAAGAAGAATGGGTAGCCCTGAGGGATGAAGTAGTGAAGGCAGCAGAGGATCAAGTAGATAAAAAGTCGAGGGCTAGTAGAAATTCTTGGGTAACAGAAGAAATATTGAATTTAATTAATGAAAGGAGAAAATATAAAAATTCAGTAAATGAAGCAGGCAAAAAGGCATACAAACGTCTCAAAAATGAGATCGACAGGAAGTGCAAAATGGCTAAGCAGGGATGGCTTGAGAACAAATGTAAGGATGTAGAGCCATTTATTACTAGGGGTAAGATAGATACTGTCTACAGGAAAATTAAAGAGACCTTTCGAGAAAAGAGAACCACTGAGTGAATATCGAGAGCTCAGATGGTAACCCAGTTCTAAGCAAAGAAGGGAAAGCAGAAAGGTGGAAGGAGTATATAGAGGGTCTATACAAGGGCGATGTACTTGAGGACAATATTATGGAAATTAAAGAGGATGTAGATGAAGATGAAATGGGGCATACGATACTGCGTGAAGAGTTTGACAGAGTACTGAAAGACCTGAGTCGAAACAAGGCCCCAGGAGTAGACTACATTCCATTAGAACTACTGATAGCCTTGGCAGAGCCAGTCCTGACAAAACTCTACCATCTGGTGAGCAAAATGTATGAGACAGGAGAAATACCCTCAGACTTAAAGAAGAATATAATAATTCCAATCCCAAAGAGAGCAGGTGTTGACAGGTGTCAAAATTACCAAACTATCAGGAGATGGGACCTAGCATTTGTAGAATTAGAGAAAGCTTTTAACAATGTTGACTGGAATACTCTCTTTCAAATTCACAGCTGCAAAATACTAACACGAATTCTTTACAGACGAATGGAAAAACTGATAGAAGCCGACCTCGGGGAAGATCAGTTTGGATTCCGTAGAAATATTGGAACACGTGAGGCAATACTGACCTTACGACTTATCTTAGAAGAAAGATTATGGAAGGG
Organism: Schistocerca nitens; assembly: GCF_023898315.1. NCBI lineage: Eukaryota > Metazoa > Arthropoda > Insecta > Orthoptera > Acrididae > Schistocerca > Schistocerca nitens. The sequence goes on along the minus strand of NC_064617.1, from coordinate 602,024,579 downwards.
CAAACCTACGTTTGTAGCATTCGTAGCCTTAGAGAAATCTTTTGACAATGTTGACTGGAATACTGTCTTTCAAATTCTAAAGGTGGCAGGGGTAAAATACAGAGAGCGAACGGCTATTTGGAATTTGTACAGAAACCAGATGGCAGTTATAAGAGTCGAGAGGCATGAAAGGGAAGCAGTGGTTGGGAAGGGAGTGAGATAGGGTTGTAGCCTCTCCCCGATGTTATTCAATCTGTATATTGAGCAAGCAGTAAAGGAAACAAAAGAAAAATTCGGAGTAGGTATTAAAATCTATGGAGAAGAAATAAAGACTTTGAGGTTCGCCGATGACATTGTAATTTTGTCAGAGATAGCAAAGGACTTGGAAGAGCAGTTGAACGGAATGGACAGTGTCTTGAAAGGAGGATATAAGATGAACATCAACAAAAGCAAAACGAGGATAATGGAATGTAGTCGAATTAAGTCGGGTGGTGCTGAGGGAATTAGATTAGGAAATGAGACACTTAATGTAGTAAATGAGTTTTGCTATTTGGGGAGCAAAATAACTGATGATGGTCGAAGTAGATAAGATATAAAATGTAGACTGGCAATGGCATTGAAAGCGTTTCTGAAGAATAGAAATTTGTTAACATCGAGTATAGATTTAAGTGTCAGGAAGTCGTTTCTGAAAGTATTTGTATGGAGTGTAGCCATATATGGAAGTGAAACATGGACGATAAATAGTTTGGACAAGAAGAGAATAGAAACTTTCGAAATGTGGTGCTACAGAAGAATGCTGAAAATTAGATGGGTAGATCACTTAACTAATGATGAGGTATTGAATAGAATTGGGGAGTAGAGGAGTTTGTGGCACAACTTGACAAGAAGAAGGGACCGGTTGGTAGGACATGTTCTGAGGCATCAAGGGATCACAAATTTAGCATTGGAGGGCAGCGTCCTTTTGAACTGCACTTCTTGGAATACAACACTACGTCCTTTACAGACTGCACAGACTGGGTACACTGTTTAAGGGTCAAATAGTGGCCATCTTGTAGCGAAATTATTTTTTGTGTTCCTCAAGATATGGCCACACACATACCATAATAAGTTCCGCCTACTGATCAGATGATACGTCTGCCTGTCCAAAATCTTATATAGGCCAAGTGCGAAGGTTTTTTGTGTGCTTTAAATAACTTGTTACGCAGGTAATAATAACACAGTTTTTAGTCTTCATTTTAAAAAATACTGACTTAAGGTAGGACGCACAGATCAGCATCTCTGGATCTGTCATTATGTTCCTTAAGATTGTCGTTTTGAAGCACTAGAAGAGCCTGATACTTTTACTAATGTAGAAACAGAATTTACGAAGTGATTTCCGTCAGACAACCGTTTTCGCTTTTTTTGATCCGCTGCGCCTCTTTGCGTGTTTTGTTGTCTTTTGGTATGATGAGGTTCCTTTTCTTATTGGCTCGCATATCTCTGAGATTAGCTGCATTTCACATTTGTTTCCCTCGGACTTGTAGTGCACACTTGTGACCGCTAGCTGTCAGTTTCCCGCTCTCGGATCGCGTCCGCAGGCGGACGTAGTCTACGTTGCTTCTAGTGCATGTCTTGGTTACCTACATCAGTGCTTGCCGTAATTTTTTTTTATAATTTTGTCTTTGGGAAGGCTTTATCTCAGAACCAATTTTATATTGTAAAATATTTTTAATCTTTTATTTACGATTTAAGAGTTACCAGCTTTGTACAATTGCGTAGTTGTAAGTGTAACTTCAGTTCCCGCAATCAGATAGAAGATGTGTTCACACAGTAAACGCTTCTTCTGGTCTAAACTACTGGGTAACGTACCCTGATATGTGTAGTTGAGTACGGAAATTATTTCTAATTTAGTTTCCAAGTATTTGCAAATCTCTCTTTTCATTCTTTTTTAAAAATAACATTTGGTTATGACCTTCTAAGAAGTCGAAACCAGTTGTGATATTACAGGGCTCTATAAATGATTTATTTTTTTCAAAAGGTCTGTATTCCCCATAATATTACATGAAGGGCTTATTTAAATAGAGGTACAAGTCCATTTTTGTTCATTCTGAGACACAGAGTCCTAAAGTTAAAAGAGCGCTGAAAAATCTGCAGTTGAGATACCAGAAATATTCAAGTATATATACTTGAATATATTTCTGGTATCAGCGCTCTGGTATCAGGACTCTGTATCTCAGAACGAACAAAAATAGACTTGTAACACTATTGAAATAAGCCCTTCGCATGTGAAAATGTGATGGATGCATTTTACCTTGTGCACTCTACAAATGTTTTAGGAGTGCCAATCTAACCACACGGCAAACGGCCAAATGGTAGTCAAGTTCGTTCGATTCCTTATGCAGCAAAATCCTGTCAGTACCGCGTGATGCGTTCTCTGAGCTGTGTCACTATTCTTAGAAGTGGGATACGTAAACATGGTTCTTAAGGTGCTCCGAAAGGAAAAACTGAGTCACGAATTCCGCATTTTAGTTGTCATGCTGCACAATGATGTTACATACTGGAGAGACGAGGATTACCTTGCTGTAGTCCTAGGCTGCTAAAATTTGATTCTACAGACCAGTTTGATGGTTTTTTTGGAAGGTCTCCCAGATTGATGTAATCATATGTTGTCTCCTGGGCCACACTTTACCTAACCAACCCAAAAAAGTATCTGTCAAAACACACTTTGTTCAACTTCAGTTATGCCAGTTGACAAAAAGAAGCGAAGAAATTAACGCAATAAATCCATTAAGTGAACAGACGAGAACTCTTTATAACATCTACATTACGTCTACATAGATACTCTGCAAATCACATCTAAATGCCTGGCAGAGGGTTCATCGAACCACCTCCACAGTTCTCTATTATTCCAACTTCATACAGAGCGCGGAAAAAAAAAACGAACACTTACATGCGAGCTCTGATTTCTCTTATTTTATTATGGTGATCGTTTGTCCCTGTGTAGGTCGGCGTCAACAAAATATTTTTGCATTATGAGGTTAAAGTTGGTGATTGAAATTCCGTGAGAAGATTCCGCCGCAGTGAAACAAGCCTTTGTTTTAATGATGTCCACCCCAATTCCTGTATCATTTCAGAGACACTCTCTCCCCTATTTCGCGATAATACAAAATGTGCTGCCCTTCTTTGAACTTTTTCGACGCACTCCGTCAATCGAAATGTTATAGATGGCATTAAACATAAGTAAGCCTGTTTTAAAATTTATTGGTTCAAATGGCTCTGAGCACTACGGGACTTAACTTCTGAGGTCATCAGTCCCCTAGAACTTAGAACTACTGAAACCTAACTAACCTAAGGACATCACACACACACGTAGCGGTCGCGCGGTTCCAGATTGTAGTGCCTAGAACTGCTCGGCCACCCCGGCCGGCACCGGGGGGGATGAATAAGTTATTATTGCGAATAACTTTGTAGCTTTATTTCGTAACTCGTCGAATGCCCTGGATTTAATCATAGGAGGAAATAATGGTGTCCAGGATAGAGGTATACACAAACAAATCCTTATAACGAAAGAACTCTATAACTGATGTTGTTGTGTAAATACGCGATCGATAGAGACACTCTCCAAGACGTGGTCTTCACCATTCTGCTCTTCGACTCATGGTGCATGCGCGTCAGTGACAGGGCATACTTATCTCGACATGTTGGTGAACTATGCAGTTCCACGGATGTCTCTCGACGTCATTTTCCAGTAGAGTGGTATCCACTTATCTAACTGCAGCCGGGACTTGTCTTGAACGTCGCCGGCTCAGCGGGTCAAGTGAGCTTTGACCTCTGTGTCTGTATGTGTGTGCGTGCGTGTGCGTGTGTGTGAGGGAGAGAGAGGTCGCTTGTCCCTGAGCCCGCCCGGCCTGCTTTCCGCGGCCGACCTAGCTGGCGAGGCTACTACGCGCCGCTATCGGTTAGCTGAGGCGGTCAATTGTTGGCAACGAGCAGTGGTCCCCCATCTGGGGGTAATGTCCTCCTGGAGGATAAAATGAGGTGTTCTGAAGAATAACAGTAATAAGGTTTCGATTACGCTACAGCCATCTGTGGCTCCAAGATTTATGAAAACTGGTATCGGGAGGTTAAGTAAAGTTTGGTATTGACAGGTAATGTAAAAACTCAAGATTAAACGGACATTCAAAACTGCAGATTTGATCGTGATCGATATTTGCAAACTTTACGTGTCAGAGTCATAGGTAACAATAAATTAGTAAAGTCTTATGGCATAGGTGGTGAGAGACTCCGAGAGATAGGATCAGCCTGCTAGATTACAAGTATTTCTTTTTTCGCTCACAATAACGTCTTTCCTTCTCGAAGTTGAAGAGTTGTGTGTTAAGAGTACCTGCTGAGGGTAGATAACTGTAATGGGCTTGTATGCACAGTATGGTGTCCTGTTTGTCGTATATCAGTAATTCGTACTTACTACTTCAAAACATAGATTTTTGTAATTGCATCTGTTTGCCGTTTATTAATATTACGTATCTGATTTAAATGCGGCTTTTTTAGCTGTAATGATGCTGGGTTGTGAAGCCAAGAAATATGATTAAAAAAAATATACAGGGTGAAAATTATTTAAAACCGGAAGGTTGTACGGGACACCGAAACAAAATTTTCTCTAATATCATAATTACTCGTGAGCAATTTTTAATCCAGCAGAGAGTGTAATAGCTCTCAGCGGTCGTGTAATTGTGCTTAACTTGGGGACAAATCAGACGAATGTAAGAAACGTCCTTCATGACCAACCGTTAATCCATTTCACTTACGGCGTGTGCACATCCTAGAACCAGATGATTATCTAATCAGAGCACAGTTACTTCATTGGTACCTGGAACAATGTGAAATGCATCCAACACTTCTGTCCTCTGTGCTGGTTAGAGATGAAGCAACGCTCGGTCGTGATGGGGTCTTCAACATCCACAATTCACATGTTCTGAGTGAGGTTAATGCACATATCACATTTACTCGCGCTCATCAAGTGCTATGTGCGGGCAGGTGTTGGTGGTGACCATTTAATTGGGCCGTATCTCCTATCTAGGCTATTAAATGACAGGCAGTATTAATTGGGCCGTATCTCCTATCTAAGCTATTAAATGACAGGCAGTATTACAATTTCCTTGCCAGAGCATTGCCAGAGTTGCTGGATGACATGCCACTCGCTACAAAAATGGTTCAAATGGCTCTGAGCACTATGGGACTTAACATCTCAGGTCATCGGTCCCCTAGAACTTAGAACTAGTTAAACCTAACTAACCTAAGGACATCACACACATCCATGCCCGAGGCAGGATTCGAACCTGCGACCGTAGCGGTCTCGCGGTTCCAGACTGCAGCGCCAGAACCGCGCGGCCACTTCGGCCGGCAGGTTCCGGACTGAAGCGCCTAGAACCGCTCAGCCACCGAGGCCGGTCCACTCGCTACAAGACAGCATATGTGGTTCCAGTATGATGGGTGCTGGCACATTTCAATCGTCCTGTACGTCGATTCTTGAACCGACAGTTCCCAGAAAGTGGATTGGCAGTGGTGGTTCTGTAGCATGGGCTACTCGATTCCCTCTTTTGTGTGAGGAGAGATGTGCAACTATGTTTATGAAACTCCTGTTGAATCAGAAGAGGATATAGTTGCCTGGATAGTAGCAGCAGCTGTAGGAGTTAAGATAGGTTTGCCATCCTTCCCGATATGTTGGGACTCTCTCTGTTATGGACTTTCTTGTCGTGACATCCCAACAAGATCCAAATTTTATCAATGAAAATCGACAACAGCCATGTAACTTAGATGTTTTATTTTGATAACCAGTTTCGGCATCCCAATATGCCATCTTCAGGCCCCATATGCATATCTCCAAAATGAAGGATACTGTTGTGTACATAGTTCCGCGTAGTCAGCGTGTACACAACTTTCCCACTAGAGCGCGCCCAGCTAAGCACAACAGTGCAGGCGCAGCGCCCATCCTTCTCTGCACTACGAGATGGCGCTGCCTTAGAGACGGACCAAATTCTGCTTCCGCTGATCCGCGTATTAATATGTAATGCAGCCACTGAGATTGCTGCTAACGTAGAACCTTTTCTCCTCACGGATCACACTCGCGCAGTGATACATGAATGCGCAAGGTATTATAAGAAGTGTACAGACCTCCGATTAGTCTGCATTTGTCTGTACCAGTCTATAGTCAAGTTTCAGTCTGCGCCTAATAAGATTACCATATTCCTGTACATAGCCATGAAGATAAATGTATAGACACTTTGTCAAGTATTAGAGATATGTGAGAATAAGATTAACGTACCAAGACCAAAGGAACTTCAGACTGTCAATTGTAAATAGCATCCAGAATCAAGTTATGTAATGTTTATACTTGTTATTATTTTAATAAATGAGTGTGAAAATTAATCAACTCCTGTTTAAAGTTGGTCACCGTCAATCTGCTACTCTAAGCATGCAAGTGGCATTTCTATCGTCTGACCTAACGGCAGAAGATAAACACACCACGATAAGACCACGAGACATATTGCTGACACTCGCCTACTTCGTTAGAGCAACAAGTCAAATAATGTGATGGTGTGTTTACCGAAGGTCCTACAGTACGCACATCACAGATACTATCAAAAATGGTTCAAATGGCTCTGAGCACTATGGGACTCAACTGCTGTGTTCATCAGTCCCCTAGAACTTAGAACTACTTAAACCTAACTAACCTAAGGACATCACACACAGCCATGCCCGAGGCAGGATTCGAACCTGCGACCGTAGCAGTCGCACGGTTCCGGACTGCGCGCCTAGAACCGCGAGACCATCGCGGCCGGCCAATACTATCATACAGTGGCATTATATTCCTGGGTGTCCTGAATTCAAACTGTATTCCAAGTGCTCCATTCGAAGACTTGATTGTGCTTACAATAAGTCAAAATAAAATAAATTAAACACTCAATTACATGGCTGTTGTCGATTTACATTGATAATTACTTGACCAGCCGATGTCCCATGTCCATGATGGATCAACAGATATCAAATTCCGTCCCTATGTTGCAGAATACTGTTACGAGCTTGGCTCAAGTACTGAAGTAACGCCATCTGTTAGTGCTGCATGTAAATGCTGCCTAAGTTGGTTTTATTTATGCCTACAAGTTTATCTTGACAAGGTCGTCTCACAGATGGCGTTTCATGTTATGCTGTGTCGTCCGAACAAGACACAGCCAGGGCAAAAGAACAACAGGTGCAAAGATGCGAACTGGTGCCAGTGCCGTAGAGACTCACCGTTTGCGCAAGTTGCACCAGCGCCACGGGCTGTGCTGAGGATGAAGATATGGACTTCGCCTCGGCCTGTTGCCGATTAAAATCAGCCAATGACCGGACGACAACGGACAGAAGCCTGCTCGAAAGATAGAAGAACAGCTCTCGCCACATGGTTATAATCATAGTACAGGGCTGACTGAGACAGGGAATGTCGTTTCGTGTACTCTTAGAAGTGAACGGACAGTGCTGCAAATTGCATTTGCTATGTACTGTGAGGTTTACCTACGATTATTTGCACTTAGCTATTGAGGACCTTTTTTGTGTTATATTACGAGCAGTGTTGCAGATCTCAATATCCTGCAGCTCACAAAGGTTGCGAGGTGCCGGGGCTAGCAGTGTATTTAACACTAAATTCTTCTAGGATCTTCATATGTAAATGATGCTCTAAGCCCCCTATTCTAACTCCGACTTTTCCTGTTACACAAGGATTAAGAAGAAACGCAAACTGACTGTAATCGACCCTGCAAGTGGAGTAGAAAAGAGTTTGGCACCTGCAATAATTTAATTTGATAGAAATTAATTAAATAAAGGAAAGTTTCATTAACATAGTGAGAAATGAAAGGGTTGCTCTACCGATTAACAGAATGAAGGTTCTGTCCAAAATAACAATATGATTTATTATAACTAAACTCAAAATAATAAACAAAACACATGAAGCATTTACAATACATCAAATTGGCTCAAACTGGATACTCAAATAAATGCTGTGAAGGTGAAGTTGTCCCTAACTAGATTGTGACATTCATGACAAAGTGGTACGTGGAGCCAATTCCTTGCAACTCAAATCTTAAGAGAAACACACAGCCAACCCAACATTAATTGCTGCTACAGTAGTGAGAACTCAGACAATGAACACCCAAGACAGAACAAAGTTAGAAAAGACGAACAGGCGCACTCTGCTGAGCTCTGATTATCACCTAGCAAAATCCCTAATCTGCCGGTGCTGCGGACATACATTACCAAGCTGTCTTCTTAACTGCAAGAACACGATCTGGCGTACCAGAGGCGATGGCTGGTTGCTTCGATGTCCCGTCGTGGTGATGATAATGTCGCGAGTATAGCTTCAAACAAATTATCCTGGTCTGGTTGTTCCAGACTAAAGACTTCCTAGCAATACAAATGCGCCTCAGAGGAGGACGAAGAAGGCCCGCCACACAATCACTGACGGTACAGTGATTGATTTTAACAAGCGAAGTCACACACTAACTCCGATACAGTCAACTTTAGCCAAAACTGCTCAAGACATACAACATAGGCCGCTTGTACGTAGAATGCTCAATTGCCAACTATACTCGGAAAGTTACGTTGAAGTCGAAACTTCAGCAACTTCGTCAAACAGTTACAATTAAATAAAATTATATTAGACAGCCAACAGAAGGCAGGCTGTCCAGAGCAGCGAGAGCTCAGTCTTGTAACCTACTCCGACCGAAAGGCGAGAGCCGACCCTCTCAAGAGCACCCATACAAACCAAACACAGAACGTTCCTGCCCCCACAACAGTGGCCGTGGTTTAACGTTCCAGTCAGTAACTCGAAAACCGGCAGAAAATTCCACTCTATTGCCGAAGCACTACCATTCCAGCAGTGGAGATTCTTGGCGCCAATTTCTGCGCCGATTTTGCTACGTCACGGAGCTATGCCCTGAGCAAGCCAATCACAGTTACGATCTTGTAGAAAACGCGGGAATTTGCCCGCCAAGACTGCCTGGGAACACAAGTCATTCCCACGCCTCGCTGGTAGCCTGCCAGAAAGTGTTTTCACTAAGTTTCTGCGAAGTAACGGAATCTATAGCCCAACCGCCCCTTCTGGCCCCTCTGGGCGTGTTGCTCCCGCTCTTATGACAATGTCGGCGTCTGGAAAGCATCCACTCGACTCCCTCACACACGTTGGCTTAACCCTTTCAAGATCAGCAGAACTCGCCTGTCACTGCACCACCCGGGTGACGAGAAACGCTGCGTGGGAAGTCCGCGTGTGAAGGAATAGCAACTTTTCACTGTATGCAATTGGAGAGGAAAATCGAATTACCCAGAGTAAGATAGAAATATGAGAGGGGGCTCATGCCACCTCTCAAGGTAAGTAAGCCTTTTTAACTCATTTGTGTGACTTTGTTACTAATTTGTTGGAGTGTTATAGACCCTTCATTCTATTATCCTGTTACATGGCCCTGGGGCATAGTTGTGTGATAGTGGCAGGGAGAAATTTTATTAGCGGTGTACTGCACGAGAAGCCGTTTCACGAACCCACAATCTCGGCCTACCGTAGCAAAAGTGGCAACTCGGCCTCCACAGCAGTAGCGACGAGGCCTTCACAGAAATGGCGACGAGGATTTACAAAATGTTGCGTATCCTGTATTGATGATGCAAGTACCTTCTAGATGTAGCGCCATCATTGGCTCTGAGCACTATGGGACTTAACTTCTGAGGTCATCAGTCCCCTAGAACTTAGAAATACTAAAACCTAACTAACCTACAGACAACACACACATCCATGCCCAAGGCAGGATTCGAACCTGCAGCCGTAGCGGTCATGCGGTTCTAGACTGTAGCGCCTAGAACCGCTCGGCCACTGCGGCCGGCGCGCCACCATTTGAGAAAGTACCAGACATATGGAGCAGTTCCGATTTGAATAGCGATCTGATAAGACGATTATTTCTAAACGTAATACGAACAACGATTGTTAGTTTGTAATGTCTGAAATGTTTACAGCGAATATGTACGGTGTGAAGAGCATAGTAACGTGTTATCAAAAGTGGCTATCAAATGGCTCTGAGCACTATGGGACTTAACATCCATGGTCATCAGTCCCCTAGAACTTAGAACTACTTAAACCTAACTAACCTAAGGACATCACACAACACCCAGCCATCACGAGGCAGAGAAAATCCCTGACCCTGCCGGGAATCGAACCCTGGAACCCGGGCGTGGGAATGCCAGAACGCTACCGCACGACCACGGGATGCGGGCTAGTAACGTGTTCTTCGATGACTGAAGTGTTATTGTCTACAGTTTACCGTCTAATAAACTTATCTAAGGATGGAAAGAGGAAGCGTCACTTTTCGGATGATTACACAGAAGAGTGGATTTTTGTGAAAAAAGGACGTACGGATCAGGAAGCATTGCGTGAAGTTTAAGCTCATAAATAAATTCGCGGAAGCACCGACATCAAAGCCTATTTCTACATTCATGATTAAAGAAGATATCCAGGAAGAACTGCTCGTAGCTGCTGCAGACCTAACAACAGCTTATAAAGTTGTCAAGCATCATCAATCCTTCAGATCACTTGACTCTACCGTAAAATTGAATGCCGCTATGCATCCTGACTCCAAAGTCGCTGCAAAGCAGCCTACAGCCAAGAACGACACTACAGCGATTGTTAAAAATATTCTCACACCACCCAATAACTGCAAGAAGTTTCGTTTAATGGCACAGGCATCGACGCATCGAACAACAAGGCTGAAAAGATGTTTACTTTAGCTGTCCAATACTTTACTGAAACTGATGGAAACCAACAAAAGCTGAAGAAGTTTGATTCGCTGCACAACGAAACATCAGAGACAATTTCAAAGTTTTGGCTAGGCAGTTTAAAAGACAACTGCAAATTCCATTTGATAAATTGATCACTTTTTGTGGAGACAATACCAATAACAACTTCGGAGAGATTCATCAACGCGGCCAGCGGAACGTGTTTCTCCAAATTAAAGAAGAACTAGGAAAAAGTGTAGAATGAACTGGATGCCATACACATATGCTCTACAATACTACATCCAACGCTGCTGGAGTCTTAACAGCCGGAATTGAAACAATCGTCAAGTAATGTTTAATTATTTTTCAATATACACTGTAAGGAGAGAGAAGCTGAAAGAGTTCTGCTTATACTCGTACGTTGACTTCAATCACCAGTCTCTCCTATCTAACTCAAAAACAAGATGGCTGTCGCTAATCCCCGCAGTTGAGAGAATTCTTTAGCTATGGATTCCATTACAACAGTTTCTTGACGCCGAAGACAGGTCCCCTAAAATAATTTCAGATTTTTTCAGTAGTCCGAACAGTGCAATTTATTTCATGTTTCTGCGGTCGAACTTGGCACTGTTCGAAAAAAAAAAGTAAAAACCTTGGAGAGAAATAAAGTCTCTATAATCGAAATAAGAAATATATAATTGATACTCCGAGATGTCTGAATGAAAGGAAGATTGCCGATTTCAGTGGTATGCAAACAAAGGTGAATTGGAACAAACTGAAGAATGACAACCCTGACCAAGAAATAATTAATTTGATTTCATAATTTAAGAAAGAGGCAATAGGTTTCTATGACATAGCATTTGATTACCTAGAGAAAAGAGCTATTTCTTTTAATAAATATCAAGTATTTGATTGGATGACACAGTCTGAAAGCCCAGATTGGATGGTAAATGAATATACCTGACTAAAAATGGTGTGAACATTTCAGATGACAATTGTTTTCTGGAACAAATGGTTCAAATGGCTCTGAACACTAGGGGACTTAACATCTGAGGTCATCAGTCCCATATAACTTAGAACTACTTAAAATTAACTAACCTAAGGACATCACACACATCCATGCCCGAGGCAGGATTCGAACCGGCGACCGTAGCGGTCGCAGACTGTAGCGCCTAGAACCGCTCGGTCACCACGGCCGGCTTTCTGGAACATATGTATCTGAAGAGCATTTTGGAAACCAAGAGTGGCATGGAAAAATGGAAGTCTAAACACTCAGTGCAAGAAAGTTGGATTTACTTTCTTAAGGAAACCGAAAATCCCGAACGCAAATGCCAACTGCCAAAATTAGGCGAATATTTGTTTTCTATTCTGGCACACAACGCCACTATGGGAAGAATATTTTCGCTGTTGTTGGCCCAGAAGGAATCGACTGCTGCCAGGGACTGTGGAATCAATCTTACAGTGCCACTTTAACCACGAGCTGACTTGCATGGAGTTTTATAAATACGTAAAAGGAAAAAAAAACTTGCTGAAAAAGGTGAAATATTTCGAATACTATGGTGCACCAAACTACTTCTGTCTCAAGAAGTTCTATGTAACTGTGTTCTAAGTAAAAAGTAATCATATTAAATAAATTTTTTACTTCATTTCTACACCCACATCTGAGACTGTCCCGCCGAGGTCCCAGCTAGATATGGCAACCATGTTAAGGGGGTTAGGACGTCAAACGGGCCGACTTGGAGCAGGAGAGGCACCACAGGACATTTTAATATCCACTGTATATACTTTTACAAATAAACTCATAAAACTTTGTCGGCATGACCAGAAAGGATTCAGGATTCACACACATAGCAGCGGAAGTCCAAATACATTACAATTTTTTTTTCAAATGTGAAATTGCATCATTTTTTCACTTACTATTGGCTGCATTTGTTGCTATAGGTACACTTTTCTTCATAAGTAAGAGAGGTTCATAGATTAATTTTGAACAGCATACAAACCATACTTACAGGTGTATGAAACCCTAGGATCTATTTAATTTATGAAAAAAAATGAATGCGCTGTTACATTTTAAACTTTATGTTTAGAAAAAACTCAAATTTTATAGTTAATCATCTCAATTTTTACCACAGTGTGTGTCTGTTGTCTTTCGTCGACAATGGCCTTGTTGGCCGAAAGCTTATTTTGTGACAGTCTTTTTGTTGTACCTATCTGCGATTTAGCATCTCCGCTATGTGGTGAGTAGCAACTATCCTTTTCATAATATTGCTATTTGACATTTTGTCAAGAGCCTTGCACACACATAGAAGAACTCAAAAAGTTTTTTTGACATATTACAAGGGCTCCATATGCGTTCCCCAACTGATTCTGCGGATATCAAGTCGAGAATCAAGTCCTTCGAACATATGGACGCAGCATGTCCCTAATTCCTGGTAGGTTTGTTGCCAGAGGAGACGTAAGCACCGAGTCTTTCACATAACCCCCTACCAAAAAATCTAATGAGTTTACATTGGGAGAGAGTGGAGGCACTGACAAGAATTGCTGATCATTTAACTCCACAACGACCAAGCTATAGATTTCTCAATGTCCTATTTAAGAATTCATGAACATCATGACAGAAGTGGGGTGAAGCACCACACTGTTGCTAGATAAAGTCCAAACTGTCGGTCTCCAGCTGTGAAGCGAGCCAGTTTTCCTGCATGTCCAGATACCTGTGTCCTGTTATAGTCTTTTCGCAGAAGAAAAACGACTATAAACTGTAAACCGTGAGACTTCGTAGAACACATTAGCTTTCGGTGAATCTCAAATGAGCTGCACCTTAGCATGGGAATTCTCTGCCCCCAGATTCGCACATTGTGCCTGTTCGCTGTGCCATTCACAAAACAAGTTGCTTCATTACCCAAGATGAATTTCTGACAAAACCCATCCTCTACTATAAGCTGTTGCAACTGTGGCGAAAACTCAAAGCGAGTGAATTTCTCATTGTGAGTTATGGCTTGTAGCAATTGCGAGCAGCAAGACTTCAGCTTCAGTCGTTTCCCTAACATTTTCCAAACGGTCGGCTGTCGTATGTTCAGTTCTCTACTTACTCTATTCGATGACTTCTGTGGGCAACGTGCGAATTTTGCCCACATCAGGTCAACCGTCTCTTCCCTCACTGCAGGTTAAAAATGGTACAAATGGCTCTGAGCACTATGGGACTTAGCATCTATGATTATCAGTCCCCTAGAACTTAGAACTACTTAAACCTAACTAACCTAAGGACATCACACAAAACCCAGTCATCACTCATCACGAGGAACACTCACTGCAGGCTGACCCGAGGATTTCCCCTTGTAGAGGCATCCTGAAGCTTTAAACTGCTCATACCATCGCCGAACGGAGTTTTCAGTTGCTGAATCTTTCCTGCTCTTCGTTCTGAAATGTCGTTGCACTGTTGTGGCAGACTGATGTGAGTGCATTTCAAACGCAACTTACGCTTCCTCGGTGCCAGTCGCCATCTTGTCTAACTACTCACTGCTGCGCTCTCGTGACAGAAATCTGAAGTGCGTCTGCAACAATACAAAACTGTTTGAGATTTTCTGTATGAACGTTGGATTTGTGTCAGTTAATGTAGCTACAGCGAATTTATGAAATTGCTTCACTCATATATAACAACCTTGTATAACGGCTCCTGTCCAAATTACTGGCTGTACGAATCAGAGGTGATCCAGTTGTATACCTCATGCCACCCCACACCATCTCGCCAGGTGCTGGACCCGTATGACGATAACGAATGCAATCTGACAACGTTCGTTCTTCTTGGAGCCTGCACACGTCTGTACGTCCATTGTTATTCTGTATGCCGAATCGGGGCTGCTCTGAAAAGACAACTTCGAACCAACTTGTGTCTAGGTTTCTCCAACACCAGTGTCGGCTCGCCTCTGTCTTCTGCCACGTCGAGGGAAGCCACAACAGTGGTCGCCGTGCCAATAGATCTTTTAGATCACTGATGAAAACTTAGTGTTGCACTTATATGTCTCTGCTCATTGTCGTTGACAATTCTTCCGGGTTATGTGGCCGTGGTCCATGGAATACTTCTATTCCTAACGTTTCGTCCAATACCACGTTGGACATCCTCAGTTGTATGGCTGGTCCTGTTGAGTCCTGCCGACTGACGAGTCGGGCGTCGGAGAGCGGCCTAAATACCGAAGAAAGTGGGCGTGGTCTAGCTTGCACATAGTAGCAGAGAGAAAACTAGTCAAAGATAAAATGTAACTATCGATAATAGTCCGTCATAGATAAAAATCACTTATCGATTCTGTAACGCCACTGTCCATATCTCGCTTAATTTCAAGGCCTCTTCTTTTCTATTAAAATTATCTTCATGTTTATAAATTTCAATAGCCTCCCTATACAGTCGTGGATAATAGTTCGTGGTGGCACTTAAAACTGTAGTTTCAGAAAACTTAACTACATGGTCACCGGACTGAAGTGCATGTTCCGCAACGGCCGATGCTCCTTTATCCTCGTATTCACACTTCTTTTCGTAGTACCAATATAGACCTTGCCACATTCCGTGTACCTGTGGCAAGGTCTATATTGGTACTACGAAAAGAAGTGTGAATACGAGGATAAAGGAGCATAAAAGTCTTTGCCGACTGGGTAAAATAGATAAATCGGCCGTTGCGGAACATGCACTTCAGTCCGGTGACCATGTAGTTAAGTTTTCTGAAACTACAGTTTTAAGTGCCACCACGAACTATTATCCACGACTGTATAGGGAGGCTATTGAAATTTATAAACATGAAGATAATTTTAATAGAAAAGTAGAGGCCTTGAAATTAAGCTTGATATGGACAGTGGCGTTACAGAATCGATAAGTGATTTTTATCTATGACGGACTATTATCGATAGTTACATTTTATCTTTGACTAGTTTTCTCTCTGCTACTATGTGCAAGCTAGACCACGTCCACTTTCTTCGGTATTTAGGCCGCTCTCCGACGCCCGACTCGTCAGTCGGCAGGACTCAACAGGACCAGCCGTACCTCTGAGGATGTCCAACGTAGTACTGGACGAAACGTTAGGAATAGAAGTATTCCATGGACCACGGCCACATAACCCGGAAGAATTATCAACGACAGTACCATCCGGTCGTGAAAGCCTTCATTCTCTGCTCATTGTTTAATTTTATGTACGGTGGACGTGGCAATTTTGTTTAACAGACGACAAGATAATCACAAGACAACACAGTTCTATTTTGTTATTACAGCCTCTATAAAAAAAGTCAGATATCAATGTAGCTGCTGTTCTCTTTTTAATTGCCGTCACCGTCTTTCATTGATCTTTCTGACTTCAAATATCTCTGTCGCTTCTAAATTCATCTAGGATGTTAGAAATAACAAATCAGTTTCCTTTGGATGTGCCTCAGTTACGTCTTTATGACGGAGTTTTACATTTCATAGGAAATGCAAACTTATAAATACAAGGTATTTCACAATTCCTATTACAGCTTTCTTGGACTGTAGAGCGAACTTAGTAGATACTGTTTTGATGAGAAACACGCGTCCATAAATGTAGTTCCAAATCACCCGCTTCTCGAGGCGCACACAACGGAGGGAACGAGCTCTGACTTGCGTGCTCTACAAAATCCCACAGCTTGGACGATGTTTCGAGCACTCGTCGTCAGCTGGTCTTCCCCGTGATGAAGGACACTCTTCTTCAAAGTCGAGATGGTTCAAAATGGCTCTGAGCACTATGGGACTCAACTGCTGAGGTCATTAGTCCCCTAGAACTTAGAACTAGTTAAACCTAACTAACCTAAGGACATCACAAACATCCATGCCCGAGGCAGGATTCGAACCTGCGACCGTAGCGGTCTTGCGGTTCCAGACTGCAGCGCCTTTAACCGCACGGCCACTTCGGCCGGCTCAAAGTCGAGAGTGAGACGCGTTCTTGGAGCACCACAGTCAACCCTCCTAGCTGCAAATGTACTAGTTTGTTGCAGACTTTGTAGTCGGACTAAAATGGTATGGGATGTTGTAATTACAACACGGACTAACGACGGCACCCTTTTCTCAATTTGAAGCGGGAGATTTATAGCTGACCCGATATTCAAAGTTATTTTATAGCCAAATGATATTTTTCCAGATATTAGTTGATAATACAAACTTTATGTACTAAGTCTCCTCTACAACCCTTAGGAGCCTATAATAGGAATTGTGATGTACTCTGCGTAATCCACCTACGTGTTCATTCATAGAGAAATTACATGAATAATCTTACAAATTTGTTGAATTTCCCTCTAACATACTAAATATAATTTAAAAAAATCCGCGAGGAATCGAAAAACTCTGTTTTGAGTCTTATATATCTCTTCTATTAGTACTCTTTGACGACCCGCCAGGGTAGCCGAGAGCGCTAATACGCAGCGTCCTGGACTCGGGCAGGTGCGCCAGCCCCGGATCGAATCCGCCCGCCGGATTAACGACGAGGGCCGGTTTTTAGGCGGTTTTCCACATGCCGCTAGGTGAATGCCGGGCTGGTCCCCAAGTTGCGCCTCAGTTACACGACTCACAGACATTTGAAAACGTTCGCACTATTTCATGACTTACACTAGACACAGACAGCTGGGGTACACTACTTCCATCCCGGGGGGGTTGGTGTGGTGTCAGGAAGGGCATCCAGCCACCCTCTACCATTAACACTGCCAAATCCGTACCAATAACGCCGACCCCGCGCTGGAGCGGGACAAAGGCCTCGAGAAAGAAAGATTAGTACTATTTGATGTAGGTCCCAAACCAATGCACAAAACTTAGGAACTGATCGAATTAGGCTTTCGTAGTCGACCTCTTTCGGGTGTGAATTCTACTTCCTCAGGATCGTTCCCCACAGGTAAATCGACGTTCACTCTTCAATCACTCTGGATATATGTTGCTGAAGGTGCTCTCACCTGCTCGCTTTAATATAGTCATAGAAAACATCAGAACGAAAGTTCACCAAGTTTCAACAGCAGATGATTTGAAAATCATAGCATATGCAGACTATGCGATGATGTGGGAAGAAAATGAGCGGAAATCGGAAGAACAACTAAATACCTGGCAGGGAATAACTGAATAAGCAGGCATGGAAATAAGCTTAACAGAAAGTGAGGTAATGAAAATCAGCTGTAAAATGAAAAAAATAAGGATGTAAGTTGTAATGGGGAAAGTATTAAACAAGTAAATTCTTTCAAGTATCTGGGAAGTAAATTAACAAACAAAGGAAATATCAAGGGCGAAAATTCGGAGAGAATAGAAAACTGTTCAACATTTTATTATTGTGTATCGGACATAGTAAGAAATTCGGAAATACTTGCCAAAGCAAAGATAATTATATACAGGTCATATTATCTGCCAGTTTTGATCTATGGAGGAGAATATTGGGCTTGGACAATGAAAGATCTAAGCAGAATACGGACTACAGAGATGTCCTTTTTACAAGGGATCCTTGGTAAGACGAGAAGGGACAGGACAATACGAAACGCCCTTCAGTTCAACCGCTTAAAAGAAACTATGATGAAAAAACATGCTCAGATCGTTTGGCCATGTTAAGACAGTGGGACAAGAAGGACATTCAAGAAGAGCCCTAGATTGGACAGAATCTGTACGAAGACCGAATGCAAGACCACCAAAAAGAAGGAGAGACCAAGTTAAGGATGATGTCAACCGAAGAGTACTGCAGTGGGAGGATGTGCTGAATGACAGACTGCGGGAGAAAAGAGAAGCATGGAAGAGGCTCTATGAACGACCTGCATTAGCAGAAATGTTCGAGGAAGAAGAAGAAGAAACAGAGAAGACTTGAAGATTGTGGCTGATTCTGGCACCTGATCACAGATCGCGTAATAAAACGATACTGGGTCTTTTCAATTATTTACACGCATTGCTTTACGTTTATTTATGCTAAGCGTCAGTTGCGATTTTATTCGCACAAGGCGATGATCTGCAAGTCTCACTATATAGTGACATACACCACTGGCCATTAAAATTGCTACACCAAGAAGAAATGCAGATGATAAACGGGTATTCATTGGACAAATATATTGTACTAGAACTGACATATAATTACATTTTCATACAATGTGGGTGCATAGATCCTGAGAAATCAGCACCCAGAACAACCACCTCTGGCCGTAATAACGGCCTTGATACGCCTGGGCATTGAGTCAAACAGAGCTTGAATGGCGTGTACAGGTACAGCTGCCAATGCAGCTTCAACACGATACCACAGTTCATCAAGAGTAGTGACTGGCGTATTGTGACGAGCCAGTTGCTCGGACCCCATTGACCATACGTTTTCAATTGGTGAGAGATCTGGAGAATGGGCTGGCCAGGGCAGCAGTCGAACATTTTCTGTATCCAGAAAGGCCCGTAGAGGACCTGCAACATGGGGTCGTGCATTATCCTGCTGAAATGTAGGGTTTCGCAGGGATCGAATGAAGGGTAGAGCCACGGGTCGTAACACATATGAAATGTAACGTCCACTGTTCAAAGTGCCGTCAATGAGAACAATAGGTGACCGAGACGTGTAACCAATGGCACCCCATACCATCACGCCGGGTGATACACCAGTATGGCGATGACGAATACACGCTTCCAATGTGCGTTCACCGTGATGTCGCCAAACTCGGATGCGACCATAATGATGCTGTAAACAGAACCTGGATTCATCCGAAAAAATGACGTTTTGCCATTCGTGCACCCAGGTTCGTCGTTGAATACACCATCGCAGGCGCTCCTGTCTGTGATGCAGCGTCAAGGGTAACCGCAACCATGGTCTCCCAGCTGATAGTCCATGCTGCTGCAAACGTCATCGAACTGTTCGTGCAGATGGTTGTTGTCTTGCAAACATTCCCATCTGTTGACTCAAGGATCCAGACGTGGCTGCACCATCAGTTACAGCCATGCGGATAAGATGCCTGTCATCTCGACTGCTAGTGATACGAGGCCGTTGGGATCCAGCTCGGCGTTCCGTATTACCCTCCTGAACCCACCGGTTCCATATTATGCTAACAGTCATTGGATCTCGAACAACGCGAGCAGCAATGTCGCGATACGATAAACCGCAATCGCGATAGGCTACAATCCGACCTTTGTCAAAGTCGGAAACGTGATGGTACGCATTTCTCCTCCTTACACGAGGCATCACAACAACGTTTCACCAGGAAACGCCAGTTAACTGCTATTTGTGTATAAGAAATCGGTTGTAAATATTCTCATGTCAGCACGTTGTAGGTGTCGCCACCGGCGCCAACCTTGTGTGAATGCTCTGAAAAGCTAATCATTTGCATATCACAGCATCTTCTTCCTGTCGGTTAAATTTCGCATCTGTAGCAGGTCATCTACGTGGTGTAGCAATTTTAATGGCCAGTAGTGTGTCTGGCGATGTAAGCACATGAACTGTGCGGCAACCTCTGGAGCAGCATGGACTGTCATTACAGCATTTCTTGGCAAGGTCGCAGAGACACGCACACGGGCGGTGGTGCGCCTCAGTACGGCACTGGACGAGGGAGCGGTTCCAAGTCGTTGCTCTAGCTAAGTTCCAGTTCTGTGAGCAACATAACGGTGTCTATATCCGTGTGTGGAGCTTCCGAGGAGAACGAATGTTATCGGATTTTATTCGTCATTGCCGTAATTATGGACACAGCAGCGGGCGTCATGGTTTGGGGCGTCACAGGCTACGGAACAGGATCACCTATGGTCCGCATAGCCGATAATTTAGGAATCAGCCATTACATTCCTGACATGTTAAGGCCAGTGGTTGGCCCAGTCTTAGGGGTTCCTGTAATGTGACCTTTCAACAAGATAACGTAAAACCGCATGTTGTCCGTGCTATTCTGTATTCTGATCTATCTCGATGCAGGGGGCATTCGACGCTTGCCCCGAGCAACACGTACTAGATATCTCTCGGCCACTGCTGGCCACGGGTCGTCCACAGACTGGCATTCCACTAATCGCCAACCACTACGGTTGTCAAACTCATGAATAGAGTAGAAGCAGCAGGGCATGACGTATCCGTATTTTTCACCCAAGCTCTGTGCGACATGAAGTCCAACATGGTTCGAGAGATTGTTGCTGCTGAAGCTGGCAGCTCCATATATTAAATTTCCCACACTTCATACCAACCAATCACCTACGAATTTAATCATGTATTCTTCCTGAAACTCTACTACGCATAACAAGTAAAATTTGTTATTTGTTATCCGTCCTCGTGTTGCAGTGTTAATGTCCAGTTGTGTGCGGTAGTTCATACTCACTGTTCTGTTATACAGTATCGTTCCACCTACAAAGCCAGCTTACTCCTCTGCTTAGTTAAAATCTTATGTTTTTTATGTTGCCGTACATAAATCTGTAGAAACGGAACCCTGATACAATCACTTTGTTATCCGTCCGTCTGTCTGTCTGTCCGTCTGACACTTAAAACCTATTTTCTCGGGAACAGGTACACGTAACAAGTTGAAATTTATGTTACATACTAAAAGGTCTACGGTTCCTTGGCGGTGTAAATAAAGTTAGCTTCTAAGTCAGTGGAATCAAAAGAGACGGCTGTTTACGTCACACATACTCATACTCGCAAACTCACTCATCAAAACCTACACTTTACTTTCCGGTGACCTACAATCATGCAATTTTGGAAGCAGCGAATTTTCACAGTAATCTTAACTAAAACAATCCGAAAATTGTTAATCTGTAATTATATTACATGAAAATAAATTTTTTGGTCATTTGTCAGCCGACTTCAAACACACTCGGAAGTTTTGGAGTTACCGGGTCTAGTATCTTGCCAGGATCAATGTTGACAACAGGTAAAAATCGTCGAGGTTCTCGATTTTCATATGGGTGAGTTGTCTAGATACATAAATACATAATTAAGGCCTTCTCGTCCAGGCCGTGAAGACACAAGGAATGTCTACCGGCCGCCGCGGCGACTTGCGGCGTCATGTAGTTGCGGTATGGAGGGGCATGTGGCCAGCACGTCGCCCTCCAGGTCGCTTTGCAGACTTTCCAGACCGTGGAGCCGCTACTACTCAACGAAGCAGCTCCTCAGTTGGCATCAGGCGGCTGAGTGCACTCAGTACTAGTCCTCCAAGCAAGGAAAACTCCTTGGCAGAACCGGTAAGCGAACACGGGTCCTAAGCATGGCTGCCATCTGCGCTGACCACTCAGCTACGGAGGCTGACCTTTCTTTTCATGTGGTTGGTGCTAATTTTATTGAGTGTTTTGTTCCTTGGGGAGGAAAACTGTTAGAGCTGTACTTTTTTATGTAGTATCTTCCTTCTACAGTTACTGCATTGTTCTAGTTATGGGGATTTGGTTTCGTTCGCAGACATTCTGTGAAAATTTTTCCAAGTTGCTTTTTTATTATCCGATTATATGTTGACGGAATGACACCACTAAGTAGCAGAAAACTGTATGTTGTCCACACTAGGCAGTGTTGTCGTAGTGGGCTCCAGTCCAGAGACTGGTTTGATGCAGCTCTCCATGCTCCTCAATCCTGTACAAGCTTCTTCGTCTCCGAGTAACTACTGCAACCTACATCGTTCTGAATCTGCTTAATGTATTCATCTCTTGGTCTCCCTCTACGATTTTTACCCTCCACGCTGCCCTCCAATACTAAATTGGTGATTCCTTGATGCCTCAGAACATGTCCTATCAACCGATCCCTTCTTGTAGTCAAGTTGTGCCACAAACTTCTCTTCTCCCCAATCCTATTCAACACTTGCTCATTAGTTATGTGATCTACCCATCTAATCTTCAGCATTCTTCTGTAGCACCACATTTCGAAAGCTTCTATTCTCTTCTTGTCCAAACTATTTATCGTCCATGTTTCACTTCCATACATGGCTACACCCCATACAAATACTTTCAGAAACGACTTCCTGGCACTAAAATCTATACTCGATGTTAACAAATTTCTCTTCTTCAGAAACGCTTTCCTTGCCATTGCCAGTCTACATTTTATAGCCTCTCTACTTCGACCATCATCAGTTATTTTGCTCCTCAAATAGCAAAACTGCTTTACTATTTTAAGTGTCTCATTTCCTAATCTAATTCCTTCAGCATCACCCGATTTAATTCGACTACATTCCATTATCCTCGTTTTGCTTTTGTTGATGTTCATTTTATCTCCTCCTTTCAAGACACTGTCCATTCCGTTCAACTGCACTTCCAGGTCTTTTGCTGTTTCTGACTGAATTACAATGTCATCGGCAAACTTCAAAGTTTGTATTTTTTCTCCATGGATTTTAATTCCTGGTCCAAATTTTTCTTTTGTTCCTGTACTGCTTCCTCAATATACAGATTGAATAACATCGGGGATAGGCTACAACCCTGTCTCCCTCCCTTCTCAAGCACTGCTTTCTTTCATGCCCCTCGACTCTTATAGCTGCCATCTGGTTCTTATACAAACTGTGAATAGCCTTTCGCTCCCTGTATTTTACCCCCGCCATCTTCAGAGCGTGGAAGAGGGTTTTCCAGTCAACATTGTCAAAAGCTTTCTCTAAGCCTACAAATGGTAGAAACGTAGGTTTGCCTTTCCTTAATCTATCTTCTAAGATAAGTCCTAGGGTCAGTATTGCCTCGCGTGTTCCAATATTTCTACGGAATCCAAAATGATCTTCCCCGAGATCGGCTTCTACCAGTTCTTCCAGTGGGTAGTGCTACCCTTCCTTTCGAGTACTCGTTGTACAGTCGATTACCAAACTGTCGTATGCCTTTGTGTCTCTTTATTCTTCTGGTCCAGCATCCATAATTAGAAGAAGTACGTAATTGCGTTTCCGGAGCCTATAACACTGTATAATGAGGAACAAGAGTTTCAACGTAAAGAAGGCTTCAAATCTGGTACTCGTTTTATGAAGATCATTCAGTCACCTTGTCGCTCAAACCGGAAAACGCAAGACGTTTGATGCACGAAATAACGACCGAAACTGCAGAAAGTAAATTCACACCGAAGGACGAAGCGTTAACCAGGAATCGTAATCGTTTGTGAATAGGGGCGCGACACCAATGGTCCATGAAACATTTTTAAAATACCGGTTTGACCAGCAAGCGAGCACACATATGTCCACTAATCGGGGACTCCTTATCAGGACAAAATATGTGATCAAAATACTCTTTTTTTTTGTCCTCAACCTTCTGACTGGTTTTATGCGGCCAGCCAAGGATTCCTCTCCTGTGCCAACCTTTTCATCTCAGAGAAGCATTTGCACCCAACGTCCTCAATGATTATTTCTGGCTGTATTCCAATCTCTGTCTTCCTCTACGGTTTTTACCGTCTATAGCTCCCTCTAGAAAAATGTTCAAATGTGCGTGAAATCTTATGGGACTTAACTGCTAAGGTCATCAGTCCCTAAGCTTACACACTACTTAACCTAAATTATCCTAAGAACAAACACACACACGCATGCCCGAGGGAGGACTCGGACCTCCGTCGGAACCAGCCGCACAGTCCATGACTGCAGTGCCTCAGACCGCTCGGCTCTCCTTCTAGAACCATGGGGGTTGTTCCCCGATGTCTTAACACATGTGCTATCATTTTGTCTCTTTTCCTTGTCAGTGGTTTTCCACATGTTCCTTTCTTCACCGATTCTGCGGAGAACCTCATCATTCATAATCTTTTCAGTTCACCTAATTTTCAACTGACTTCTGTAGCGCCACATCCTAATCACTTCGATTCTCTTCTATTCCGGGTTTCCCATTGTCTGATTCACTGCCATATAATGTTCGCGAAACTTTTATTCTAAAAAATTTCTTCCTCAAATTAAGGCCAATATTTGATGTTAGTAGACTTGTCTTGGGCGGGAAGGCCCTTTTTAGTTGTCCTAGTCTGCTTTTTAAGCCCTCCTTGCTTCGTCCATCACGGATTATTTTGCTTCCAAGGTGGCAGAATTCCTTAGCGTCGTCTATTTCGTAACCACCAATTTTGATCTCAAGTTTCTCGCTACTCTTACTTATGCTGCTTCTTATTACTTTTGTATTTTTTCTGTTTACTCTCATTCCAAATACTGTACTCATTAGCTTGTTCATTTCATTCCACAGGTCCTGTAATTCTTCTTCACATCCACTGAGGATAGGAACGCCATCAGCAAAATCCTTCCTTCGGGCATAGCTGTGTGTGTTGTTCTTAGCATAAGTTAGTTTAAGTCAGTCTGAGTAGTGTTTAAGTCCAGGGACCGATGATCTCAGCAGTTTGGTCCCATAGGAATTCACACACATTTGAACATTCTTGAGCAAAATCTTGTCATCGATATACTTTCACTCTGAATTTTAACCCCATCTTTGAACCATTCTTTTATTTCCACCATAGCTTCTTACATGTGTATGTTGAACAGTAGGGGCGAAAGGATGCATCCCTGTCTTAGACCATTTTTTAATGCGAGCACTACTTGTTGGTCATCCAGTCTTGCGTGCTCTCAAATCAAGTAGGCAGCGGGGCTGGAAACCTGGAAAAAATAGCTTCAGTGTAGAGCGCGATTAAAAATGAAAGTAAAATCGTTGCCGTGCGTATGAGAGCGTTTTGCTTTGAAAGAGCCGCTGCTGGCCCCCTTACGTAGACGACTGCAGCAGACTTCCGCTCAAGTTTTTGCGCTGTTCGCCTGGAGGGCCAGCTTACGCAAGGCGGTGTCCGCAGACTGCCGTGTTCGGGATTTTCCGCTGCAGATCGGCAACTGCAGGGAAGCCTCACATCGGCGAATCTGATTAGCGAGCTCGCGGTCGGCCGCTCCGGGGCCAGCTCATACGCAGGACATCGTTAACGTCGTTTACGACATCATAATATGGTCCGGTAAACAGCTAGATTACTTCCCGCAGGTCCCATACGCTGTGCCCTGTACGGCTTGGCTCGCTTGTTGACAGCATATACGGTTACTGCTCCACGTATGCGCTGTGAGAGCAAAGAGTTTTTGAGGTTTTCATACAGAAATTCCATTGAGTTGGGATGTTCATACAAATCTCAATATTTGTCGAGCGTACTCAACAATTAATCCATACTAATTACCTGGTAAAAGCAGCAAATCGAGATAAAATGAACGACACTGTTAAAATATCTACAGTATGTCCGAGTCTTTTCGGGCGACAATTGTACAGACGGCAGAGGATAGTAGACAGAGTACTTTAAGATTAGGAACTACTGGCAGGAAATGATTACTTAGCTTTTTTGACGTAAGCGACTTATAACCAGCTTTGTGATTGAATTAAAGACAGCATTTCATTCTTAATGGAGAGTCATCTTCAGAGCTAAAAATAACTTCGGACATATCCCAAGGGAGTGTTAAGGACCCTTAATTTCTTATGATATGCAGCTTTACTGTATGATTAAATGATGATGGCGTCCTCTTGGGTAAAATATTCCGGAGGTAAAATAGTCCCCCATTCGGATCTCCGGGCGGGGACTACTCAAGAGGATGTCGTTATCAGGAGAAAGAAAACTGGCGTTCTACGGATCGGAGCGTGGAATGTCAGGTCCCTTAATCGGGCAGGTAGGTTAGAAAATTTGAAAAGGGAAATGGATAGGTTAAAGTTAGATATAGTGGGAATTAGTGAAGTTCGGTGGAAGGAGGAACAAGACTTCTGGTCAGGTGACTACAGGGTTATAAACACAAAGTCAAATAGGGGTAATGCAGGAGTAGGTTTAATAATGAATAGGAAAATGGGAACGCGGGTAAGCTACTACAAACAGCTTAGTGAACGCATTATTGTGGCCAAGATAGATACGAAGCCCACACCTACTACAGTAGTACAAGTTTATATGCCAACTAGCTCTGCAGATGACGAACAAATTGAAGAAATGTATGATGAAATAAAAGAAATTATTCAGATAGTGAAGGGAGACGAAAATTTAATAGTCATGGGTGACTGGAATTCGAGTGTAGGGAAAGGGAGAGAAGGAAACGTAGTAGGTGAATATGGATTGGGGCTAAGAAATGAAAGAGGAAGCCGCCTGGTAGAATTTTGCACAGAGCACAACTTAATCATAGCTAATACTTGGTTTAAGAATCATGATAGAAGGTTGTATACATGGAAGAACCCTGGAGATACTAAAAGGTATCAGATAGATTATATAATGGTAAGACAGAGATTTAGGAACCAGGTTTTAAATTGTAAGACATTTCCAGGGGCAGATGTGGACTCTGACCACAATCTATTGGTTATGACCTGCAGACTAAAACTGAAAAAACTGCAAAAAGGTGGGAATTTAAGGAGATGGGACCTGGATAAACTGAAAGAACCAGAGGTTGTACAGAGTTTCAGGGAGAGCATAAGGGAACAATTGACGGGAATGGGGGAAAGAAATACAGTAGAAGAAGAATGGGTAGCTTTGAGGGATGAAGTAGTGAAGGCAGCAGAGGATCAAGTAGGTAAAAAGACGAGGGCTAGTAGAAATCCTTGGGTAACAGAAGAAATATTGAATTTAATTGATGAAAGGAGAAAATATAAAAATGCAGTAAATGAAGCAGGCAAAAAGGAATACAAACGTCTCAAAAATGAGATCGACAGGAAGTGCAAAATGGCTAAGCAGGGATGGCTAGAGGACAAATGTAAGGATGTAGAGGCTTATCTCACTAAGGGTAAGATAGATACTGCCTACAGGAAAATTAAAGAGACCTTTGGAGATAAGAGAACCACTTGTATGAACATCAAGAGCTCAGATGGAAACCCAGTTCTAAGCAAAGAAGGGAAAGCAGAAAGGTGGAAGGAGTATATAGAGGGTCTATACAAGGGCGATGTACTTGAGGACAATATTATGGAAATGGAAGAGGATGTAGATGAAGATGAAGTGGGAGATACGATACTGCGTGAAGAATTTGACAGAGCACTGAAAGACCTGAGTCGAAACAAGGCCCCCGGAGTAGACAACATTCCATTGGAACTACTGACGGCTTTGGGAGAGCCAGCCCTGACGAAACTCTACCATCTGGTAAGCAAGATGTATGAAACAGGCGAAATACCCTCAGACTTCAAGAAGAATATAATAATTCCAATTCCAAAGAAAGCAGGTGTTGACAGATGTGAGAATTACCGGACAATCAGTTTAATAAGCCACAGCTGCAAAATACTAACACGAATTCTTTACAGACGAATGGAAAAACTCGTAGAAGCCGACCTCGGGGAAGATCAGTTTGGATTCCGTAGAAATACTGGAACACGTGAGGCAATACTGACCTTACGACTTATCTTAGAAGAAAGATTAAGGAAAGGCAAACCTACGTTTCTAGCATTTGTAGACTTAGAGAAAGCTTTTGACAATGTTGACTGGAATACTCTCTTTCAAATTCTAAAGGTGGCAGGGGTAAAATACAGGGAGCGAAAGGCTATTTACAATTTGTACAGAAACCAGATGGCAGTTATAAGAGTCGAGGGGCATGAAAGGGAAGCAGTGGTTGGGAAGGGAGTAAGACAGGGTTGTAGCCTCTCCCCGATGTTATTCAATCTGTATATTGAGCAAGCAGTAAAGGAAACAAAAGAAAAATTCGGAGTAGGTATTAAAATCCATGGAGAAGAAATAAAAACTTTGAGGTTCGCCGATGACATTGTAATTCTGTCAGAGACAGCAAAGGACTTGGAAGAGCAGTTGAACGGAATGGACAGTGTCTTGAAAGGAGGGTATAAGATGAACATCAACAAAAGCAAAACGAGGATAATGGAATGTAGTCGAATTAAGTCGGGTGATGTTGAAGGTATTAGATTAGGAAATGAGACACTTAAAGTAGTAAAGGAGTTTTGCTATTTGGGGAGCAAAATAACTGATGATGGTCGAAGTAGAGAGGATATAAAGTGTAGACTGGCAATGGCAAGGAAAGCGTTTCTGAAGAAGAGAAATTTGTTAACATCGAGTATAGATTTAAGTGTCAGGAAGTCTTTTCTGAAAGTATTTGTATGGAGTGTAGCCATGTATGGAAGTGAAACATGGACGATAAATAGTTTGGACAAGAAGAGAATAGAAGCTTTCGAAATGTGGTGCTACAGAAGAATGCTGAAGATTAGATGGGTAGATCACATAACTAATGAGGAGGTACTGAATAGGATTGGGGAGAAGAGGAGTTTGTGGCACAACTTGACCAGAAGAAGGGATCGGTTGGTAGGACATGTTCTGAGGCATCAAGGGATCACCAATTTAGTATTGGAGGGCAGCGTGGAGGGTAAAAATCGTAGGGGGAGACCAAGAGATGCATACACTAAGCAGATTCAGAAGGATGTAGGTTGCAGTAGGTACTGGGAGATGAAGAAGCTTGCACAGGATAGAGTAGCATGGAGAGCTGCATCAAACTAGTCTCAGGACTGAAGACCACAACAACAACAACATACACGGACCAGTCACATTACTTTGACCACCGCGATAGACGTCAACTTGTACAAGGTGTACAACTTTGCTTCCGCCGTTTTTTCCCCAACATTTGAGGCTTTAATGAAACAATTGGGTACACATGTATCATTCAAAGTATTTTCCTACGCTGGCCACTACTTTATCCCATCTTTCGGGCAGTGTACGAATCCCGCGTCGAAAAAATTGTTCATCTTTTGAAGTGATCCACGAATCGATCCAATTTGTGACTTCTTCATGAGATCGGAAGTGTTGGTCAGCCAGGCCATGCGCCATTGATCTAAACAGGTGATAGAGAGACCAATGTCTGGAGAATACCGCGGGTGAGGTAGTACTTCCCATTTTAACTTTTCCAACTACATTTTGACCTCTTTTGCAACATGGGGTCGAGCGTTGTCGTGCTGCAAAATCACTTTATTGTGCCGTTCTTCTTTTAATGCTCTGCTCAAAGGCATTAACTGTGTTCGATAACGAGCACCTGTGATTGTTTCACTTAGTTTTAACATCTCATAGTACACGACGCCGAGCTGATCCCACCAAATGCAGAGCATGATCTTGGAGCCGTGGATATTCGGTTGGCCCTCGACGTGGAAGCATGGCTGGGATATCCCCATGATTTTTTGCGTTTAGGGTTATCGTAATGAACCCATTTTTCGTCCCCAGTCACAATGCGATGCAGAAATCCCTTCCGTTTTTGCCTCTGAAGCAACTGTTCACAAACACACAAACGCCGTTCAATGTCTCTTGGTTTCAGCTCACACGGGACCCAATCTCCTTCTTTCTGAATCATGCCCATAGCCTTGAGACATTTTGAAATGGCTTGCTGTGTCACTCCCACTAATTGTGCCAATTCTTCTTGAGTTTGACGCGAGTCTTCACTCAGCAATGTCTCCAATTCTACATCTTCGAAACATTCTCTCTTCCACCACTATGCCGGTCTACGACGTTAAAATGGCCGTTCTTGAAGCGTTGAAACCACTCGCGACACGTTCTTTCACTAATAGCGTCCTTACCATACGTACTTGAGAGCATTCGATGAGACTCAGCCGCTGTTTTCTTCATATTAAAACAAAAAAGAAACACCTCCCGCAAATGACGAGAATTAGGCTCGTAAACTGACATTTTCAATCAAGAACAACTTTATGATGCAGACACAAATCGACTAATGTTTGAATGAGGTTATGTTGACCGAGGTCCAAGCTAACTGCCTGACATATGCGGTCTGTTTCCTCCGACCGCTACTTACCGTTGGCGCCACCTATCGGCAAACGGCGGAAGTAAAGTTGTACACCTTGTAGTAATCATTCACAGACGGCAGGTGGCAGAACCGGTGTGGAGGATATATAACTCGTGTCGGGGGAACGCGGATAACAGTGCAGTCGTTGTCGTAATGAGTAAAAGGAGCGATTTATTGCGTGCAAGAGGGCATGATCATTGGCTTTCGGGCCAAGGATGGAAGAATTTTCGAAAAGGCTAAGTTTGTGAACTGTTGGCGTGTAGCCGAATTTGAAGGGCACAGTGCATAGCAAAATGGCGCCATATAAATCTGGCGACGAGTCAGCTGAGGTGCGCCACAGGCCATAGATGACAGGGTTGAAAGACGGCTAGGGAGATGTGTTCGGGCGAAGAGACTTGCAGACGTTCAGCAACTGACCACTCACTTGAAGCAAAGGGTTATCAACAGTATCTCCTCAACGACCGTTCAGTGAATGTTGATGCGTATGGGCCTCTGCAGCAGGTGGCTTGTTCATGCACCCGTGCTGACAAAGGCTCGAATTTAACCACTGATACGGCAATTAAACGTCCACTGAATAGTGACAGGTAGTCTTTCCAGATGAATCACGCTTTGTGCTCCAGCGGACAGAAGTCAAACACCCTGCAACAATCGTTGGAACGATCCAGGCAAGAGCATAGAAGGTTATGGTCTGAGGAATATTTCCGTGGCATTTCCTGGTGATCTTGTCATTCTGGAAGACACAATGTACCAACACAAGAATGTCAGTCATATACACTTTGTTTTTCGTGTTTTTTATACAGTTTGTTTTTCGTCGGCACGTTGGCATTTATTACCAGAACAATGTAAGGTGTTACACAGCTCGCAGCGTACGTTCGTGGTTCGAAGAACACCAGGACGAGTTTTCCGTACTCCCCTGGCGACAAAGCTGCACGGATTAAAGCCCAGTCGCAAGTGCCTGTGGAGTGGGCGTGGCTCCACATCCGTGCTGCACGTCTCGTAGCAGTCCGCGCTGCAAAAGGTGGTTACTCAGACTTTTGAAACGTGATCACATTAAGGTGACTGGACAGTATATACATATTATCTAAAGGGTTTAGTTGCGTAGGTTCAGCGGGGTTTTTCGCGGATGGTGCTGCTGTATAAGAGGTCACAGCGCTAGAAAACATATTAAAAAATTAGAAAATTGCAGGAAGAACTGCAGAGGATCAACGCTTGGTAAAGGGAGTCGCAGTTGACGTTCAACATAAAAATTTTAACGTAATGCGCACAAATAGGTGGAAAAAACAACTATTGTGTGATTACACTACTGCATAATAAGCACTGAAAGCAGACACATCCATTAAACATCTATGAGCATGCGCACAGAGCGATTTGAAGTGAACGAGCACATAAAACTAACCGTAGGTAAGGCAGATACCAGACTGAGACTCATTGGGAGAATGTTCAGGAAGTCTAAACCAGCCACAAAGAAGGTAGCTTGCAAAACCTTCGTTCTACCGATAATATTGCTTGTCAGTCCGGAATCAGTACCGGGCAGGATTGATAAAGGAAGCAGAGAAGATCGAAAGAAGAGCAGCGCGTTTTGTCACCGTTTCGTTTAGTAAGTGCGAAGCTGTCACGGAGAAGATCAGTCAAACACAGTGGTAGGAGCCACAAGAGAGGTGTTGTAGTTTAGTGTTAAAACCCCGCCGCACGGAGTTAGCCGAGCGGTCTTAGGCGCTGCAGTCATGGATTGTGTGGCTGGTCCCGGCGGAGGTTCGAGTCCTCCCTCGGGCATGGGTGTGTGTGTTTCTTCTTAGGATAATTTAGGTTAAGTAGTGTGTAAGCTTAGGGACTGATGACCTTAGCCGTTAAGTCCCATAAGATTTTACACACATCTGAACATTTTTTGTTAAAATCCCGGGAGCGTACGTTCCTTGAACAATCGACCAATATATTGCATGCTACTATCATGTCTCGTGAAAAAACCATGAAAGTAAAATGAGAGAGAGTATAGCTCACAGAGAAGCCTGTCAACAACCGTTCTTCCCGAAAGTTTTCGTTACTGGAACAGCAAACGGAGGAAGTTCCTCCGCCATACACTATAAGGTTGCTTGCGGAGTGTAGGATCTATGTGGCTACTGTAAAACAACAACTTTGGATCACTGCAACCCTTCAAAATGGCGACCACCATACTAAGAGCATGAATTGCAGTACAACATAATCAATTAACGGAAATGAAGTGCTTTCAGAATCATTTGGCTCCATTACTTGCCGCATTGTGTATCAATACAAGCTCACGTTTACGGAACGAATCTTTCACTCTGCAGCGGAGAGTGTACTCTGTTGAAGGCCCCTGGCAGATTAAAACCACGGGTAGAATCCGGAAGTTTGCCTTTCGCGGGAAAGTTTGCCAACTGAGCTATCCAGGCACGACTGACGATCCGCTCTCACGGCTTAACTTACGCCAGTATTTCTCTCCTACCTTCCAAATTCTCCTGCATATCTTGCGGGACTATCACTCCTGGGAAAAAGTGTACTGTGGCGAAAAAGGCTAACCACATCTTGGGAGATTGTTTCCAGAATTAATATTTCACTCTGCAGCAGAGAGTGCGCTGCAGGGTAGAAGATACATTTTGGAGTTTAGTGTTAAAATCCCAGGAGAGTACATTCCTAGAACAATCAACCAATGTATTGCATCCTACTGTGCGTATCTCGTTAAAAAACAACGAAGGTAAAATTAGAGAGCAGAGCGAAATACTCGTTCTGGAAACAATCCCCTAACGTGTGGTTACACTTATTCTCCGCATTACCCTTTCTTCCAGAAGCATTCAGGAGAACTCGCGTGAGATTTGGAAGATAGGAGAGGCGTACTGGTGTAAGTTCAGCCGTGAGAGCGGATCGTCAGTCGTGCCTGGATAGCTCGGCATCGCTTGCGAAAGACGAAGATTCCCATTTCGATTCCCGGTTGGGCTCACAGTCTTAATCTGCCAAGAAGTTTCAAGATCGCCATGTAACTACTGCTCCATCAATACTCCTCACACTATATTCTTCGAAGAGAGAATTTCACGGGCTCATTGGCAGGTGCTTATTGAGAAATTTTGTTCCATATGATACAACGCCATTGTCTGAAGTTGTACTGTGTGCTCAATTCTTAGTTTGCCTGTGGTAATTGCACAGTTTTTCGTAACTATGTGACCACGATGACAAAATCCTCGAATTAGGATGAACGCATATTGTCAAACTATTCTCCGTATATTTGTTCCACTTTCTGCACACTACATCGTTCTGCACCACCGTTAAACGCACCTCTGTAAGTTACAATAACGAATAGTGTTCCATCTTTGACAACCATCCGAGAGATGTATACAACGGGAAACTTTATCACGCACAAATCACAGACGATTCTGTATTGCATTTCGAGGTAACATGAACAACGTTGAATTCGCAGGCAGTTGTTTCTTTAGAAAAATAAGTAGATTAAAAAGTGGTACCTCACACACATTGTTCGCTCAGTTCCTCGTGATACAACATTTATTTTGGTAGGAAATTGAGTTATAAATCCTACATATTATAAAGATGTATGTATGTTTCACATATTTTCCTAAACCAGTGGACAGATTTTAACAATACTTCGTACACGTATCACTTACCACCGGAAAGACTTACTTGCAGGGTAACAACCACCTACTAACAAAGAAATTGGGGTTGGGGTGAAGAAAAAGTGTAGCCCACGAAGCGTGAATATCCACAATTTATTCATCCATATTTGAGAACGGAAGCGCTTAATGACTTGCAGCAAACTTTACTCATAATCTGATACCTCTGCGAAACTTGCTCCCACTAACCACCTCCAAAAAGTGATGAAAAGGGAAAAAGTGAATAGGTTACTACAATTTCGCTCTTCATGCAGAAAACTGCTGCACCAAGGATGATGTTTTAATTTTATTCTTTCTTACTACTAACTGTATTCGCAACACATTTTGCAGACAGTATTCACATATGCCGCTGAATGTACCTACAAAACTATATCAGTGCACGACAAATAAAGGGTTGGTGCATAAGTTCGTAGCGTTTTCCCATAAGTTTAATAAACACAACGGATACACATAATACAGACTTTAGTCGTCAATAATATATTCCCCTTCATTATTTACAACAGTATACCAATGCTGGGGTAACTTTTCGATTCCACGACTGTGGAAATAACTTGGTTTTGAGACGAAAACCTCAGAAAAAAATGGTTCAAATGGCTCTGAGCACTATGGGACTTAACATCTATGGTCATCAGTCACCTAGAACTTAGAACTACTTAAACCTAACTAACCTAAGGACAGCACACAACACCCAGCCATCACGAGGCAGAGAAAATCCCTGAGCCCGCCGGGAATCGAACCCGGGAACACGGGCGTGGCAAGCGAGAACGCTACCGCACGACCACGAGATGCGGGCACGAAAACCTCCTCGAGCCATGTACAGAGAACAAATTCATCAAGAACGGCAGTTCCTTGAAGGTTGTTCAGTAGAGAGAGGGAAAATATGGGGACACAATATCAGGTGTACAAGATGAGTGCGGAATGATTTCCCAACCAAACTTTCGTACAGTGTTCTTTGTCGGTCTAGCAAAATGCAGGCGGCTGTTATCGTGGAATTGCATCACTTCACTCTGTCTTCCTGGTCGTTGTTCTTGGACCGCGTCTGCAAGACGTCTCAGCCGTTGACAATAAATGTTAGCAGTGATGGTTACACCTCTTGGAAGCAATTCGTAGCATACCACACCGTCACTTTTCCAACAGATCCATAACATTATCTTTTGTGGATGCGCACGTCTTTATACGGGGAGTTGCTGCTCTGTTTGGGCTCAACCATTCCTCTCCTTTCCTTCTGTTAGCTTAAGACTATTTCTCGTCACCAGTAACGATGCAGGATAGGAGTGGTCGGTGTTTTTCACGAGCCGATCAGGGACGAGCAAGCAGAGGTACGCGTATTGCCACTCGCCGATTTTTGTTCAAATGGTTCAAATAGCTCTGAGCACTATGGGACTCAACTGCTGAGGTCATTAGTCCCCTAGAACTTAGAACTAGTTAAACCTAACTAACCTAAGGACATCACAAACATCCATGCCCGAGGCAGGATTCGAACCTGCGACCGTAGCGGTCTTGCGGTTCCAGACTGCAGCGCCTTTAACCGCACGGCCACTTCGGCCGGCCGCCGATTTTTGTGATTTTGGCTTAGAGCAGGCGGTACCCATACACTAGATTTTCGAACCTTTTCCATTGCACACAAACGTCGCACGACGATGGAATGACCATAGTACATCACATCTGCTAATTCTTGAGTGCACTAACGTGGATCATTGTGGATTAATGTGTTTAAACGATCTTCACAAACCCCAAAGGTCTTCCTGAATGTGGAGAGTCACTAATGTCAAAACGATCTTCCTGACCCTCCTTAAAACGAGAAAATAGTTGCTTGCGTGCTCTGTCAAATGGTTCAAATGGTTCTGAGCACTGTGGGACTTAACATCTCAGGTCAACAGTCCCCTAGAACTTAGAACTACTTAAACCTAACTAACCTAAGGACATCACACACATTCATGCCCGAGGCAGGATTCGAACCTGCGGCCGCAGCTGTCGCGCGGTTCCGGTCTGAAGCGCCTAGAACCGCTCGGCCACATCGGCCGGCCGTGCTCTGTCCAATGACGTTGTCTCCATACAAGGTGCAAATGTTTCTGGTTGCCTTCGTTGCTGTCACCCATCTACTGAACTCAAACAGAAGAATAGGTCGGAAATGTACCGATTTCTCCACTTGTTTACTCCATTTTCTAGCACCTACAGCTCCACTCACTATCTCCGAGTGACTAAATGACAATATGTGAACTGAAATAGCAACAGTAAATTACAAATAAAGAATGACAATCGATAAATAAACTCATCGCAACCGGAATAGCAATATACAAAAGAAAACGCTACGGACGTATGCACCAACCTAACAGTTCCGGAGATATGATGGCATAAATATTGATCCTTAAGAGAACGAAACTGCAGGACGGATTTCGCTAGCGACAGAAGTTAAATATATGTACAACTATGTGTAAAATACATATAAAAAAGTCCTTTTAAACCCATGGATCGATTTCAACCAAACTTGGTACACATATTACTTACTATATGGAAAGAAATACTGTGGGGTAAGAACCAGCAACCTCCTATTAATGAGGGAGAAGCTGATGGAAAAGATGGACAGAAAGGGAGGGGAAGGAGGACACGGACAGGGATATCGTAGGAGGAGATGGACAGAGAGATGGGGAGGGGGATAGACAGAGGAAATGGAGGTGGCCACAGAGACACGGGAGAAGGAAATGGACAGAGAGAGTTGGTGCAAGGAAATTAACAGAGAAAGGGGGAGGAGGGGATTGGCAGAGAGAGGGAAGAAGGAGATG
The DNA here is from genome assembly GCF_023898315.1 of Schistocerca nitens. Classification (NCBI taxonomy): domain Eukaryota; kingdom Metazoa; phylum Arthropoda; class Insecta; order Orthoptera; family Acrididae; genus Schistocerca; species Schistocerca nitens. The sequence goes on along the minus strand of NC_064617.1, from coordinate 601,987,843 downwards.
GACTGAAAGAGGGAGAGGAGGAAACAGAGAGGGTGAGGAACAGTTAGAGGAGACAGGAGGAGATGTAGTCAGAGGGGGGAAGAGGAAATTAACAGAGGGGTAAGAGGCAGATAGACATAGGGGGAGGAGTAGATGGGGAGGAGGGGGAGGAGGAGCATTAGGACGAGGAGGAGGATGAGGAGGAGGAGTAGATGGACAAAGAGAGGGGGAGGATCAGATGGACTGAGGGAGGAACAGGAGAAGAAGGAGAGTGAGTGGGGGGGGGGGGGTGGAGAAGGTGGACCGAGAGAGGGCAGAGAAGGAGATGCACATGGAGAGGGGAGAGGAGGAGGTAGACAGGAGGTTGGAGAAGATAGAGAGAAGGGGGATGGGAGAGAATGGGATGGAATAAAATAATTGAAATAAATGCATATCCAGGCACCACCAGCTACTTACCTAGTTAAAAATAAAAAGCGAGAATGAAACGGAAATTGCATATCACCATTTCCTGTGCACAAGTGTAATTTTGGACCAGGATAATTTTAATGCTACGCCTTTCAAACCCATTACAACCTGCTTTTCTGTTACTGGCACCGGGTTTTCAAACAGGGTCCACCAAGGTCATTCAGCCTCACTTTTATCGGTCCCTGGGGCAGCCAACACGCAGCATCGGCGTAGTCAGTGTTCATCCTCGGATCTGTTGGTCTAACGGTAAGGTGTGTACCTGCAAAACCGGGAGGTGCGGAGTCGAGTCACGGTTGGACCAAGGAAATTTTCAGTTTGCCTGTAATCCAGCCTTGACCTTTCCCCGATGTAAGGAGCCGTCTCGACACGTGGTTTGCGTTCCGCGCTAAACTCTATGTCCCCTTTCCTCGATTGGGTAACTGGAGTCGATTAAGGTCACACAAGACGCCGAAGTAGCGTCCAGTTGAAAGACTCGCAGCCGGCCGTTGAGCCACTCGAAATAATAAATCACGGAGGGCCTCGGTGTAGGCGCTACGCTGGCAGAAAGCTGGCTCTAAGGCCTCGCGCATTTATAGGCCTAGTGAGAACGTTTGAAAACCGAGTACATCGTCTACTATTCGCGAGACGTAAATGACTAACGTGATTTACGCGATCGGAAGACAACTTGTGGTCGCCGTCTGCTTAACGCGCGAGGTGCTACGGCCTATAGCAGTGGTTCCCAGGCTGTGGTAATTACCTCTAGAGACGTAAAATGTAATTTTCTGAGGGATACAAACAAAAGCATTCAATGGTTTTTCGGTCGAAAATAAATTTTTAGTAATTCTTTACTATTATCACTATTTATTAAGACTGAAATAGTGATTACGTAAGTTATCAATAATTACTTCTTTTCCAATATATGATACAGTGTGGTTGAGGATATATCTCATACAACGGACGTATCAACATCTTTCCTCACATAATCCGTCCACCACTCACATACTTTGCACTTTGCTCAGTGCATCAATGACAGTACAAATGAGACACATATGTCAAATATGCTTGAATATATCGTGAATATGCCTTCTCCGAGCTGTAGGTACTTCCCTCAGTAGTCTAGAAATCGCTGCAATACTCACTTTGCAACAATAAACGATGTAATTGACAGCACAACACAGCAGTACCTGTATGATGGTTACTAAACTGCTGTAGAGCCTGCACATTATCATTATTATTACTGCTTTGTAATTATTAATTACAATAGTAATTTCTTTCAGTTCAGAGGTAAAGATTTCAGCAATCAAGTCATTTACACAAAGTAGGTCTAGGTATAGTGCACACATTTCAGTTTGGTTGACTTTAAATGGGTGTGCCGTGTTTGGGTGACGCAAGTGCCGCTAGTCAGATGACTGATGCGAGAGAAGCATGTCTTGTAGCAGGTGTCTATTCTCAATGTGGATAATTAACTTCCTTTTCTGAGAAGGAGTTGTTGGTAGCACACGTGATGCTCTGAAAATTGCTTCATCATTTTATTAAAAAAGGCTGTTACAAACAAGCAGTACCAATTACGTCACTGACTCATTAGTTCGTGATTTAATGAAACACTGTTGTTGTTGTTGTGGTCTTCAGTCCTGAGACTGGTTTGATGCAGCTCTCCATGCTACTCTATCCTGTGCAAGCTTCTTCATCTCCCAGTACTTACTGCAACCTACATCCTTCTGAATCTGCTTAGTGTATTCGTCTCTTGGTCTCCCTCTACGATTTTTACCCTCCACGCTGCCCTCCAATGCTAAATTTGTGATCCCTTGATGCCTCAGAACATGTCCTACCAACCGGTCCCTTCTTCTTGTCAAGTTGCGCCACAAATTCCTCCTTTCCCCAATGCTATTCAATACCTCCTCATTAGTTATGTGATCTAACCATCTAATTTACAGCATTCTTCTGTAGCACCACATTTCGAAAGCTTCTTTTCTCTTCTTATCCAAACTATTTATCGTTCACGTTTCACTTCCATACATGGCTACACTCCATACAAATACTTTCAGAAACGACTTCCTGACACTTAAATCTATACCCGATGTTAACAAATTTCTCTTCTTCAGAAACGCTTTCCTTGCCATTGCCAGTCTACATTTTATATCCTCTCTACTTCGACCATCATCAATTGGCTCTGAGCACTGTGGGACTCAACTGCTGAGGTCATCAGTCCCCTAGAACTTAGAACTAGTTAAACCTAACTAACCTAAGGACATCACAAACATCCATGCCCGAGGCAGGATTCGAACCTGCGACCGTAGCGGTCTTGCGGTTTCAGACTGCAGCGCCTTTAACCGCACGGCCACTTCGGCCGGCCCATCATCAATTATTTTGCTCCCCAAATAGCAAAACTCCTTTACTACTCTAAGTGTCTCGTTTCCTAATCTAATTCCCTCAGCATCACCCGACTTAATTCGACTACATTCCATTATCCTCGTTTTGCTTTTGTTGATGTTCATCTTATATCCTCCTTTCAAGACACTGTCCATTCCGTTCAACAGCTCTTCCAAGTCCTTTGCTGTCTATGACAGAATTACAATGTCATCGGCGAACCTCAACCGTTTGTATTTCTTCTCCATGGACTTTAATACCGACTCCGAATTTTTCTTTTGTTTACTTTACTGCTTGCTCAATATACAGATTGAATAACATCGGGGACAGGCTACAACCCTGTCTCTCTCCCTTCCCAACCGCTGCTTCCCTTTCATGCCCCTCGACTCTTATAACTGCCATCTGGTTGCTGTACAAATTGTCAATAGCCTTTCGATCCCTGTATTTTACCCCTGCCACCTTTACAATTTGAAAGAGAGTATTCCAGTCAACATTGTCAAAAGCTTTCTCTAAGTCTACAAATGCTAGAAATGTAGGTTTGCCTTTCTTTAATCTATTTTATAAGATAAGTCGTAGGGTCAGTATTGCCTCACGTGTTCCAACATTTCTGCGGAATCCAAACTGATCTTCACCGAGGTCGGCTTCTACCAGTTTTTCCATTCGTCTGTAAAGAATTCCGGTTAGTATTTTGCAGCTGTGACTTATTAAACTGATAGTTCGGTAATTTTTACATCTGTTAACACCTGCTTTCTTTGGGATTGGAATTATAATATTCTTCTTGAAGTCTGAGGTATTTCGCCTGTCTCATACATCTTGCTCACCAGATGGTAGAGTTTTGTCAGGACTGGCTCTCCCAAGGCCGTCAGTAGTTCTAATGGAATGTTGTCTACTCCTGGGGCCTCGTTTCGACTCAGGTCTTTCAGTGCTTTGTCAAACTCTTCACGCAGTATCGTATCTCCCATTCCATCTTCATCTACATCCTCTTCCATTTCCATAATATTGTCCTCAAGTACATCGCCCTTGTATAGACCCTCTATATACTCCTTCCACCTTTCTGCTTTCCTTTCTTTGCTTAGAACTGGGTTTCCATCTGAGCTCTTGATATTCGTACAAGTGGTTCTCCTTTCTCCAAAGGTCTCTTTAATTTTCGTGTAGGCAGTATCTATCTTACCCCTAGTGAGATAAGCCTCTACATCCTTACATTTGTCCTCTAGCCATCCCTGCTTAGCCATTTTGCACTTCCTGTCGATCTTATTTTTGAGACGTTTGTATTCCTTTTTGCCTGCTTCATTTATTGCATTTTTATATTTTCTCCTTTCATCAATTAAATTCAATATATCTTCTGTTATCCAAGGATTTCTACTAGCCCTCGTCTTTTTACCTACTTGATCCTCTGCTGCCTTCACTACTTCATCCCCCAGAGCTACTCATTCTTCTTCTACTGTATTTCTTTCCCCCATTCCTGTCAGTTGTTCCCTTATACTCTCCCTGAAACTCTGTACAACCTCTGGTTTAGTCAGTTTAACCAGGTCCCATCTCCTTAAATTGCCACCTTTTTGCAGTTTCTTCAGTTTTAATCTACAGTTCATAACCAATAGATTGTGGTCAGAGTCCACATCTGTCCCTGGAAATGTCTTACAATTTAAAACCTGGTTCCTAAATCTCTGTCTTACCATTATATAATCTATCTGATATCTTCTAGTATCTACAGGATTCTTCCATGTATACAACCTTATTTTATGATTCTTGAACCAAGTGTTAATTATGATTAAGTAATGCTCTGTGCAAAATTCTACCAGACGGGTTCCTCTTTCATTTCTCTCCCCTATCCATATTCACCCACTATGTTTCCTTCTCTCCCTTTTCCTACTCTCGAATTCCAGTCACCCATGACTATTAAATTTTCGTCTCCCTTCACTACCTGAATAATTTCTTTTATCTCATCATACATTTCATCAATTTCTTCATCATCTGCAGAGCTAGTTGGCATATAAACTTGTACTACTGTAGTAGGTGTGGGCTTCGTGTCTATCTTGGCCACAATAATGCGTTCACTATGCTGTTTGTAGTAGCTAACCCGCGCTCCTATTTTTTTATTCATTATTAAACCTACTCCTGCATTACCCCTATTTGATTTTGTATTTATAACCCTGTATTCACCTGACCAAAAGTCTTGTTCCTCCTGCCACCGAACTTCACTAATTCCCACTATATCTAACTTCAACCTATCCATTTCCCTTTTTAAATTTTCTAACCTACCTGCCCGATTAAGGGATCTGACATTCCACGCTCCGATCCGTAGAACGCCAGTTTTCTTTCTCCTGATAACGACGTCCTCCTGAGTAGTCCCCGCCCGGAGATCCGAATGGGGGACTATTTTACCTCCGGAATATTTTACCCAAGAGGACGCCATCATCATTTAACCATACAGTAAAGCTGCATGCCCTCGGGAAAAATTACGGCCATACAGTAAAGCTGCACGCCCTCGGGAAAAATTATGGCTGTAGTTTCCCCTTGCTTTCAGCCGTTCGCAGTACCAGCACATCAAGGCCGTTTTGGTTAGTGTTGCAAGGCCAGATCAGTCAATCATCCAGACTGTTGCCCCTGCAACTACTGAAAAGGCTGCTGCCTCTCTTCAGGAACCACACGATTGTCTGGCCTCTCAACAGATACCCCCCCCCCCCCCCCCCCCCCCGTTGTGGTTGCACCTACGGTACGGCCATCTGTATCGCTGAGGCACGCAAGCCTCCCCACCAACGGCAAGGTCCATAGTTCATGGGGGTAGGATAAAACACTTGAAACACTAAATCTTATTTAACGGTATCTTTAGTTATTTTAGAATTGAAAGTGTTCAATGAAAATTTTTTTCACTCTACAGTTTGGTTAAGCACTAATGCTGATAATGGTGAGGGATGAGGGGGTTAGCTAATATATCACTGCTCTTAAGTATAATGATTTCAGAAAAGTTGGGAACCACTGGCCTACAGGGTAGGTAAAACCATCATGCTCTACTGTTGCCCCTCTTTGTTAGCGTTTCTCTCTATACTTCATCTCAGTCGTATAGTGGCTTCCTTGGTACTGTTTAATTTTTAATTAATGCATGATTACATGCGGGGGTTGTATTAAATTTTAGCGCACTCTCCCATTCAGATTTCACTGCTTTAATATTCATTTCCTTGCTTATTTGTAAATCTTAAATACAGAATGGGTTTCAATTAGCGAATGAAATTTGGGCTGCTTCCCTTATTACACGATTGCTGCAACGCCCTTTCTTTCATGCTACATCACGATGTGCTTTGATTAATCAATGTTCAAACTGACAGATTCACATCTGGGAGCAGGATCGGATCAGATGTTCCAGTGTCCACATGGCACGGCTTCGCGATCTTCGGGTTCCACTTGTTAAAGTGGAGGATAGGCGAGGTGCACCACCACAGCTCCACCCTTCATAACACGGAAAATATTCATTTCTGATCATTGGTTCACTAGTATGATTTATTCAAGAGAAAGAGCTTCACAAACTGAGCAAGTCACTAACGCGTTGGTCCATCTGTGGCCCTAATGTCAGCAGTTATTCGGGTTGGCATTAATTGAGAGAGTTGTTGGATGTCCTTCTGAGGGATATCGTACCAATTACTGTCCAATTGTCGCGTTAGATCGACAAAATCCCTAGCTGGTTGGAGAGTCCTGGTCATAATGCTCCAAACGTTTGCGAGTGGAGAGAGAACTGACAACGTCGCTGGCCAAGGGAGGTTTTGGCAAGCACGAAGACAAGCAGTAGAAACTCTCGCCGAATGTGGATGGGCATTGTCTTGCTGCAACGTAAGCTCAGGATAGTTTGCCATGAAGGCTAACAAAACGGGGCGTGGAATATTGTCGACGTACCGCTGTGCTGTGTAAGGGTACCGCTGTTGACAACCACAGGGATCCTGCTATGGAAAGAAATTGCACCCCAAACCATCAGTCCTGGTTGTCGGGCTGCATGGTGGGCGACAATCAGGATGGCATCCCACCACTGTCCAGGGTGTCTCCAGGCACGGCTTCGCTTGTTATCGGAGCTCAGTTCGGAGTGGGACTCATCACTGAAGACAATTCTACTACAGCGAATGAGATTTCAGGCCGAAGACATGTCTGGTGACGCCCCAGACAGCGGTGGGATACCAATCTGAGTGTCGTCAGCCATAGGGACCCACATCCAGGACTGATGGTCTAGGGTGCAATTTCTTTTGATAGCAGTACCCCTTTGGTTGTCAACCGCGGTACCCTTACACCACAGAGGTACATACAATATTCTACTCCCCGTTTTGTTTCCCTTCATGGCGAGCCACCCTGAACTTATGTTTCAGGAAGATAAAGCCCGCTCGCACACGGCGAGAGTTTCTACTGTTCGTCCTCGTGCATACCAAACACTAAGGTGGCCAGCAAAGTCGCCAGATCTCTCCCCAGTGGAGAACGTTTGGCGCATTATGAGCAGGACCCTCCAACCACTCTGGATTTTGACGCTGAAAAGCGACAGTTGGACAGAATTTGGCACGATATCCTCAGGAGGACATCCAAGAGCTCTATCAGTAAATGCCAAGCCAAATAACTGCCTGCAGAAGGGTCAGAGATGGACCATTGTATTATGGACTTGCTCAATTTTTGAAGCTCTTTCTCTTTAATTTATAGTCCAATTATTCTGAAATTGTAACCATTTGCTTTTCTGTACATGTACATCACATCTATCGATTTCCATCCCAATCAGCTAATTCCTTCGTGTAGCGGCGTTTTTTTGTCTTAGAGTGTATAAATAAATAACATCACCCTGGAAAGTTATTAGTTACCGCGAAAACTCCTGTACAGAATAAAGGAAATGTGTCTGCAGGAAGCCTTCCAACAAACAATTAAATTTTTGATTTATCGTTAACTTTTTCAGTTCTTATGGAAGCCTGTTGAAAATGAAACCTCGTTAATAGTGCTCGTCTTTCTGTACAATGTGTTGTCTCAAAATAGTTACTATACTGTACCGTTTGTATAATTTTGTCCCGATAGGTTCGGCGGAGTAGGAGTGAGTGAATTTGCAGCAGAAGTGTTGAGCCAGACGCGAGCAAACATCCGCTCTCTTGAGGAGTGTCGGCTCGCGCGGCTGTGTACTCACGGGCTGGCAGTCGGCGGCGTCCATGCAGGCTTTGATCTGCGAGTGTATCCAGAGGGTGGCGCGCTCCTGCATGCCACTCAGCAGGAACGCCTCGAAGTCCAGAAAGACCTCGTTGTTGCGGTCGCGGTAGCGCGCCGGCTGGTGAGGGATGATCGTCACGAAGTCGTTGTTACGGCACCTACGACACAGCGCCGCAAATTGCTCGGGCAGCTCACGTGTAAGAATCGTATACCATAATATAAAGAAGTGACTAATCGGTAGGCACATGTGTATAGTTCAGATCTTGAGAGTAAGGTAGGAGAGATAGGGCAGGTATGGCGGCTTACAGATAGCCCTTTGTTCCTCGTTCAGTAGGACAAAGGAATAGGAAAGAAAATCGATAACGTTGGTATATCCATCAACATTATCACAACCGTCACCACCACCACCACCACCACCACCTCAACCATCATCATCATATTCACTTTAAGGGATAGGCTTACTGCGTTTTCCATCTTCTAAGTTTGTTGCTGAGCCCATCTCTTTTTGGGCGTCCAAGGGTCTCTTCTTCTTCTCGGCCTGTACCTCAACAGTTGTTTCGTCTGTCTTTCTTCTCGCATTCTCTTCGCATACCGTTCTATCTGATTCTGTGTTTATCTGTTGTGTTGTTTATCCGTTCAACATTCAGTTCTACTCTAATTGGTTCACTCCTGACCCTGTCTTGCCGAGTGCAACATTTTCTGTGTTAATAAATCTCGTTTCAGCTGTATTTGGCTCTTATCTTTGTTAGAGCCATTGCCATCGTTATCACTCCCGCACAGCAGAGACGGCACAGCAATACTTACATAAAACTTTACTTTTGTTTCCTTTCTAACTCCTTTCTTTAAGGTTCTATTAATAGTACCACATGTATTCTGAAACTGATGAATCTTGTCGTCTGTATCTGTATTATTTGGTTTCCTGACTATTTTAAACTGGTAACTTGTAAATTACTCTGGTATTCTGGTAATGACTAGCTCAACTCCTTTAAACACAATAACCTACGTTTTATTGATTGAGATTTCCATACATATTCTTTCCCCTGTAGATGCAACTTACTTAATGCATTTTGTAGTATATTTTTCTCGTCTTTCATGTCTCAGGCCCCGCGTTCTGGCTCGTATAGGCCAACTGGGACCGACCGATTGCCGTGTCATCCTCGGCCAATGGCGTCATCGGATACGATACGGAGGGGCATGGGGTCAGCACACTGCGCTCCCGGCCGTCGTCAACTTCCCGGACCTTGGAGCCGCTACCGCCCGGTCAAGCAGCTGCTCAATTGGCATCAAGAGGCTGAGTGCACTCCTTGCCAGTCTTCCCATCACGGAAAAATTCGTGGCACTGCTGGAACTCTAATCCGCGTCCTTACGATAGTAGCCAGACAAACTGACCACTGAGCTACAGATGCGGGCTTTCTCTAGTATGCTCCATCGTATTTGTCTCTGATAGAAGGCTGTTACGTAATCTATAAAGTCTATTTCTGTTATCATGATAAATTCACACCATTTTCAATTAAATGTTTTATAAAGATTACTCTAACTACGCACAACATTCTGTTCCTGAAACCATTCTGACGTCTAAAAGGAGTGTTTCACTTACATCCTGTAGTCTCTTGCCAATCATTCTAGAATATATCTTATCGGGTTGTCGATCAAAGTTTTCTCTCTACGTCATTCTTTGACACTGTTGATTTAAAACGTGTGGATAAAAATCTTACGTCAAGATCGCAAATCTTCTTTATAGATTAGTCAGTTCAGTCGACTGATAGCCGTCTCACAGACCCTTCCTTGTTCCTGTTATAAATATTAGAAGTGATATCTTGTTTATATCCACTCATCGGCGGTGCAACTATCACTGCTGTCTATCGTTTATACACATGCATGGGCACTGTAACAATATTGGATTTGTGATTAACGTTGTCAGTTTGCATAACCAATCAATAAGGAAAATTTGCGATCTTGACGTAAGATTTCTATCCACACATCTTTTATTCCTCTATAATTACCACAGTTATTGCGTTTTTTTTTAAAAAAAAAGAGGAATGAAAACTGCATTCCTCCATGCATTTGGTATATGCCATTTCTTCCAGCACATATTAAACAGATGAGAAATTTTAATTTTAGCGACATACCACCATAGTATATAAGCTCAGCATTTATTGCTTCCTTCCCGGTTGCCTTTTTAGTTTTTATTCTTGTCCGAGTTACATCAAGTTCTTCATATGTCAGTAGGTCGCTCGAGTATGGTTCGCCTTACACATTCTTTACTGATAAAATCTGTTTGTCGCTGTACCATAAGACGCCGTAATGTGTTTCCGTATCTTCTTCTGACAATTGGTTTATATTGCCTGTATCCTTCTCTGTTTTATTTAAATGTTTCTTTACTACATAAGCAATTAGCTTAGCGCCCGCTTCTTCGCTCGCATAGATTGCGTGAACTGCTTAGAATTTTCGTTTTTGTTTAATCGAATTTTATGTTGTTCACAAACTACAGCATCTTCTAAACTTTGCACTCTAATGAAGGCCATGGAAGGATAGTCTTTTCCGAATGTATTTAGTGGGTGAATTTCCAAAAACCATGGAAAGCGTATTTCTTTTAAATTTCTATAGAGGCTAAATTTTCAAAACTTCTTTAACATGTATTTGTTTATTTCAGACCGAGAAACCAAACACCAGTTTTCGTTCTAGCTTCAAAATTGCATTAATAGTGACATATTTTGAAAAAAAAAATTCGTCCCCTATTTCCCTCCCTTAGGGGTGGAATTTCGAAAAGTCCCTTCTCAAACGATGCCTACAGTATAAGATCAACACAATATCCAAATTTCAGGTTTCTATCTCCAAATTTCAGGTTTCTATCCTTAGCGGTTTGAGCTGGACGATATTGTGCCAGTCAGTCATATCGTTCAAATGGCTCTGAGCACTGTGGGACTTATCTTCTGAGGTCATCAGTCCCCTAGAACTTAGAACTACTTAAACCTAACTAACCTAAGGACAACACACACATCCATGCCCTAGGTAGGATTCGAGCCTGCGACCGTAGCGGTGGCGCGTTTCGAGACTGTAGCGCCTAGAACCGTGTCAGATAGTCAGTCAGGACATTGCATTTGATAAATAGAGAAGATTGTTTGCTTGCCATGTAAGTCGTTCTCAGTATTACAAATAAAGGTATTCAATGCTTCATTTTCAGCTTTTCTTGCAGCTGTTTCTACCACCGTCAAAATTAAAATGAAGACAACTTCTCCATGGAAGATAAAGAAGACAGCAGAGAAACTTTGTGTGAAAAAAGAGCTGAAAATTAGTAAACAAAGCAGTAACAAAGAGTGTTCTTTCCATATAGTAAAATTACTTTTAGACGTGAGCGGAAGTAGCTCTATTAGTGGATTCGACAGCGCATATGTCAGAATGTGTGGGCCTAGGCAAAGGGCCTGCTCTACTCACCCGTCCTTGACGAGGGCGACGCTGCCTGCCGCATGCGGGTCGTCGGCGTCGGGAGAGACGGCGACCTCCGTCAGCTTGACGAACTTCCACGCTGTGGACACAACACCCGGCACTGCAGGTACGTCGCAACAGGACAGCAATAAGCAGCAAGGCAGCGGACGTGCTATAGTCACCACTTTCCAGATTTGCATGAAGCGTCTTTGAAGAAGGTGTAACAAAATATTGGAGTTACATTTACTCATACTGACATTGGCTATATTATAAGGTGCCTTAAATGTTTAGAAATAAATGAAATTTGCATCAGTCAAGACACACTGCGTTTTTCAGGATGAATGGTGAATATTTCTTGAGGTAGCTGTACTTGCACCGCTGGTCATTAAGACGGCTGCACCTTGAAGACGAAAACTATGCTACATGATATGCACTTCACCACATCTGCATAAAGTAGGTGCCAATCACACCATCTATATACTTACATAAAACTTGATTTACATGTGTGTACATGGTTGTATGTTCCACATCTCTTCCTAAATCACTGGACCGATTTCAACCAAAATTGGTAAGATTATATGCCTAGAAAGAATTTCTGTGGTGATAAGAACCACCTACGCACCAAGGGGAGTAGGGTGAAAAAGTAGAGTAACCGACGACGCTCAAATACCCGTACTTTAGTCATCCAGTATTTGAGAATGAGACTACTTACTGACTTGGAACGAACTTATCACGCAATTTAAATCTTTCCGAAACTTTTTCTCCTTGACAACCCCCACAAAATCATGAAAGCAAAAATGTTTATCGCTTACTCCATTTTCGCTGTTCTTGCAATAACTGTCGCATGAAAAATGACGTTTTAATGCATATCGTCTTTGCTACTAACCGTATTCGAGACAAATTTTCAAATTTTGCGGACAGTATTCAGATATATCACTGAATGTACCAGCAAAATTATATCAATGTACGACACACATGAAGACGTTCAGGAGATATGAAGTCATAAACATTGAGATGCGTGAAAATGAAACTGCAGCGCGGAATTCGCTATAGATATCGTCCGCAGCTCGTGATCTCGCGGTAGCGTTCTCGCTTCCCGAGCACGGGGTCCTGGGTTCGATTTTCGGCGGGGTCAGGGATTTTTCCTGCCTCCAGATGACTGGGTGTTGTTGTTTCGTCTTCATCATCACCATTCATCCCCATTACGGTCGGAGGAAGGCAATGGCATACAACCTCCACTAGGACCTTGCCTAGGAAGGCGGCGCGGGTCTCCCGCGTCGCTCCCCTACGCTCTGTAAAAGAGTATGGGACTCATCATCATCATTACAGATGAAACATGTGTACAAATACATGGAAAATATGGTAAATATATGTAAACTATTTTTGAGATGTGCGTACCTGGGCAAACCTATGGGTAGAAAGATCATCCGAAAAACCCTGGAACAATTTCAACCAATATGTAAAGGTTTTTAACTACCGCTACCAGTCCCAAAATTTGTTAACTAATGTATTATTTATTTCTTGTGCGACATGTTTCGAGGGTATACCTTATCATCAGGCTATACGGCATTACAAAAACAATTTCACAATCAGATCATGCAGATGTTAAACAGTCTTTTCATAAGTGCTGTGGTTATCCTGTGGAAGAAGAGAAAACCTAGTAAGAGGCGATGTCACTTTGTAAACTGGGCAATGTCCACTGCACTACAGATTTGTTTTTGTGATCGTGTTTCCAAGTTACTGGTACGTGTGTGAAAATTTGTGAACAGTGATCAAGAAAGCCAAGAGAGCCACAGAAATGAGAACACCTCAGCTCATCACAACGAGACTGACACGCCAGAAGGGCCAAGTGAGTGATTGTTTCGAAACATTTTCATGCAAACACCAGTCCAGCTTACAAAGTGACATCGCCTCTTACTAGGTTTTCTCTTCTTCCACAGGGTAACCACAGCACTTACGAAAAGACTGTTTAACATCTGCATAATCCTATTGTGAAACTGTTTTTGTAGTGCCATATAGCCTGATGATGAGGTATACCTTCGAACCATGTCGCACAATAAATAAATAATACATTTTGTGACTAGCAGCGGTAGTTAAAAACCTTTACGTATCTTTTGAGACAGTCACAGTCGAAAAATAGTCAAAATTTCAACCAAATTTGCTACACATATTAGTCACGACCTGGAAAGAAATACTGTGGGGTTAAGAACCACAGGCCTCCTACTGGAGTGAGCGTGATAACGTGGAGAAGGAAGAGGGGAGGAAGAGATGAGCAGACAGTGAGGAGGAAGGAGGTAATGAGTACAGATAGGGGGGAGGGGAAGATGAACAAGGAGAGGTGGAGGTGGAAATGTACAGAGAGAGAAGAGAGGGAAAGGGGAGGAGATGGACAGAGACAGGAGGAGGAAGAGATTGGCACAAAGATGGGGAGAAGAAGATGAAGCAGAGATAGGGGAAGGAGGAAATGGACAGAGAAACGAAAGAGGAAGAGATGGGCAGAGATATGAGGGAGGAGAGTATGGGCAGAGAAGGGGACAGCAGGAGATGGACAGAGAGTGGAGGGGTGGTGTGGGGTGGAGGAGGTGGATAGAGAGGTGGGACGCAGGAGATGGACGGAGAGTTGGTGAAGAAGGAGATGGACAGAGAGAGTGGGAGGAGGTGATGAACTAATAGAACTATGGAATATATACAAGCTCAGGCAACGCCGGGTGCTCAACTATTTCTGTATATAACGAAAACCTATCCATGGTTTTCTCTTTCAGAAATAGCATTTGAATGTTGACTGTTGGCATGGAGATATAATAAGGAGAGACTGTGCTACACACTTACGCTGTACGTTGCTTTAAAGCCGAGGCCGCCATGTTAGATGCCTCAAAGCATTAGTAGACCGCTACTTACGATTACTTCTTAATTTCTGTCGTGTGCGAGCAACAGTTGTTTCAGATAGAAAATGTGACAGTGCTTATGCTAAAACCACAATGTCAGGAAGACAATTTCAGACTTTTTCTCTTCTTAAATGCATATTTGATGCAATAAGACGACTTATTTCGCCTTGTTAATGTATCTTCCTTTTTGCTGTAAGTACGTATCGAATAACCAAGAAGCGAAGTATGTGATATGAAAAGGCTCATTTCGTAGTCCTGCATTTTCTTTAATACGGACTGATGAAACACGTCTTCGTTCCGTGTCCTTTTTGCGAATATGTAGAGAACATTTTGGAGAAGCAACGAAAAAAGGATGCCAAATTTAAAAGATTGGATAAGTTTTACAGAAGCTCGAAATTTTGCACGAACTCCAATGCGATATGCTTTTAATAGTTTCCAGATGAAACTCTGTCAAAAAATCTGGCAGAAAACCCAAACAGATTCTGGTCGTATATAAAGTACACCCGCGGCAAGACGCAACCAATACCCTCACTGCGCGATAACAATGTTGATGTTACTGATGACGGTACCACTAAAGAAGAGTTATTAAAACATGGATCCGAAATTCTTTTACCAAGTAAAAAGGATTCAAATCAAGAAGATGAGTAACTTAAAAGTAAATATCCTCGATACAGTGAAGAGCTTAAAGCTCTTAATAAAGGCAAGTCTTCCGGTCCAGATAGAATACCATTTAGGTTCTTTTCAGAGTATGCTGATGCAACATCCCCATACTTTGCAGTCATATACAGCCTCTCGCTCGACGAAAGATCCGTACTAAAAGACTGGAAAGTTGCACAGGTCACACCATTAATCAGGAAAGAAAAGAATTACATACTCTTATCACCGACGTCGATTCGCAGTAGGAGTTTGAAACATATGCTGTGTTCGAACATTATTAATTACCTCGAAGAAAATGGTTTGTTGACAAACAGAAAATACGGATTCAGAAAATATCGTTCATGTGAAACACAATTAGTTCTTTGTTCTCACGAAGTAATGAGTGCTATCGACAAGGACTCTCAAACTGATACCATATTTTTAGATTTTCAGAAGGTTTTTGACACCGTTTCTCATAAGCAACATCTAACCAAATTGCATGCCCTTGGAGTATCGTCTAAGTTGTGCGACTCGATTCGTGACTGCCTGTCAGGAAGGTCACAATTCGTAGTAAATGACGGAAAGTCATCGAGTAAAACAGAAGTAATATCTTGCGTTCCCCAAGAAATTGCGGTAGGCCCTCTCCTGCTTATGATCTACGGTAACGATTTAGGAGACAAAATGAGCAGCCCTCGTAGATTGTTTGCAGATAATGCTGTCATTTACCGTCTTGTAAAGTCAAATAGATGATCAAAACGAACTGCAAAACGATTTATACAAGATATCTGTATGGTGCAAATACTGGAAACTGACTCTAAATAATGAAAAGTTTCAAAGTCACCCACATGAGTACTTAAAAGAATCCTCTGAATTTCAGTTACACAATAAATCACAAATCTAAAGGCTGTTAATCGACATACTCAAGGCTTACAGTTACGAAAAGCTTAAATTGAAACGGCCACATACAGAATATTGTGGCAATGAATTGGCAGAGCACTTATAAAATGCGTCAGGTCTACTAAAAAGACTGCTTACACTACCACTACGCTTGCCCTCTCGCTTTTGGAGTATTGCTGTGTGCTGTGGGATACGCATCAGACAGGACTGACGGGGAACATCGGAAAAGTTCAGAGTGGCGTAGGTCTTTTGTGTTATCGGGAAAGGGGGCAGAGAGTTCCACGGATATGGTACGCGAATTGTGGTGGCACTCTAAAACAAAGGCGTTTTTTCGTTGCAGGATGATCTTCTCGTGAAATTTCAATCACCAACTTTTAGAGTGCGAAAAAATTTTGTTGGCGCCCATCTACATCATGATAAAATAAGAGAAATCAGAGCTCGCGCGGAAAGATTCAAGTGCTGATTTTGCCCGCTCGCTGTTCGAGAGTGAACTGTAGAGAAATAGCTTGAAAGTGGTTCGATGAACCCTCTGCCAAGCACTTAACCGTGAATTGGAGAGTAAGCGTGGAGGTATAGATGCTATGTTTGGTCGGTATCCAATCTTATCTTTTCACGGCATTCAACCAGAGAGATTTTAGAGTTAGAGTGATAGGAAATCCTAAGTCAAATGACAGAAATAAAAGCACTGCAATAAAAGTAAACAGCTCAACCAAAATTCCCGTATGTGAACGAAAATATCGCTTGAACGAATGCAATTTTAGATCACGGGCGGCCCGCGGGCTGAATATGCCGTGCGAACGGTTTATCAGTCCGGTCCGCGGCAGAAATTTGTGGGATTGAGAGCAAGGTGTTCTCATTGTGCTCAGCCCTGGACGTATTTTTGGATATTTCCGCCGACGCTAGGCTCGCCTCGGATTTCCTACTCGTATTAACATTAGAAATAATTCTTGTCCGTTGTGGACGTCTTACAACACTGCAACTCCTGAAACTGAAGGTAGTTTATAATGAATTGGCTGCAACCGGTTGCTTTTATAGACGTTTATTTTTCGATGACGATGTTTCAAGATGGCTGACATCACGTCTTATGACATTTACATTTCGTTATGTGTCGTGAACATGGTTTCTTTTGCCGGCCGGGGTGGCCGAACGGTTCTAGGCGCTACAGTCTGGAACCGCGCGACCGCTACGGCCGCAGGTTCGAATCCTGCCTCGGGCATGGATGTGTGTGATGTCTTTAGATTAGTTAGGTTTGAGTAGTTCTAAGTTCTAGGGGACTGATGACCTCAGAAATTAAGTCCCATACTGCTCAGAGCCATTTTTGAAGCATGGTTTCTTTATTACGGCATAGCAGAATCTGGTAATGGACAGCTATTGTGAAACGTCGTCAGTAAAGAAACAGTGTTCACGACGCATCAATGGCCGTAATCTTATGAAGACGGGGTGAACATAAAATGAATGTAGTCTCAAAAATGGGTGTTTTGAGGCACAATTTGTGGCGCGTCGTGTTGGGAAAGGGGTGACGGGGCGTTACCCCATAAACATTAACATCACTCACTCTGTAGTTTTGACTATTTGCGTTAGGAGCGCTGCTGTCGCGACACGTGACAGGGCGGCTCGCGAGCTTAAGTTTGTGAATCAGGCTCGCGGGTGACCAGAGATTGCTCACGCCTGCTTTAGATAATAATTCGGAATTATTAGTACATCCGTTAATAGCGCAAGGTGGCATTTTTTATCAAAATACTTGCACCAGAAGCTAACGAATGGGTCAACTAATATGGCGGACTTGGGCTACAAATTCGTGACGTCGTGACAACACTCTTTTATTATACCTGCACGGTTATTGGTCAGAAGATGACGTTACGCCTCGTACAAGAACGAGTAATGTCCACCGGCATGTGTCAGACTTTGAAAGCGGCAGGATCGTGCCTTGTCGGTATTGTGGGTTATCGTTCCTGGTCATTGCTGGTCGCGTGGGCCGGGATCTGGTGACTGTCACGTGAATGCGGTATCGATGGCCTGAGGAGAGCTACACTCAAAGCCTTGCTAGTTATCAGTTACCTCACACGGTTAGCGCCCCAGAGGACAGACTACATTGTTAGCTGAGCTGTACAACAACCAGCGATAGCACGACACAGGAGGGGCACCACGTCGTCTTTTCGTGAGAACCCAGGTTGTGAGTATAGCGTCACGATGGCCGGCCAAAATTCTGTATTTGTGCAAACTCTTCTTGTACTCTAAACTGATTTCATCATAGTTGGTTACAAAGACTATGTTTATACAATGTCGAAAGAGCAGAAACTATCACTGACGATTACATCTGTGGTAAACATTACGAAATAGATTGGAGTATTGCGACTACTCATTGAAGTCAGCTGTTCGTGATACATGAAAATTTGTGCCGGACCGCGACTCGAACCCGGATTCCCCGCGTATCGCGAGGGGTTGCCTTAACCATTTGATTCTCCGAGCACGCCTCCAGGGCCGACCAAAACTTCCATATGTCACATAGTCACAATCATTATGCTACCACAACTCCTGATACCCGCACAGGAAGAGACAAATATTTTATAGTCATTTTAGGCAGCACTTCACTTCAGCATCCATACATGTCTGAAGGACATTGTATTGTGAAGATACAACGGACACTGCATCCATCAATGACATATCCATACATGATGGGCTAAAACGACGAAATAATGTTTCCCTGGGCGGGAATCACGAACTGTGCGAGCATGACGGTTGTGACTACTGACATGTGAAAGTTTGGATCGGTCCTGGAGGCGTGCTCGGGTAGCCGAAGTGATTAAGGTGACCGATCGCGATAAACAGGAAATCCGGGACCCGGTCCGACACAAATTTGCATGTGTCGCAAACAGCTGACGTCAATGTATAGCCGGAATATGCGAGTCTACTTCGTAATGTAAAACAGTTTTCTAAGTTAGGGAGACATGAACTGTGGGAAAACCGGAAGAGAAGAGAAAAGAATCATTTGTGATGTGGCATTACAGAAGAATGTTGAAAGTTAGATGGACTGATAAGGTATGGAACGAGGAGGTTCTCCGCAGAATCGATGAGAAAAGGAATATACGGAAAACACGGACAAGAAGAAGGGACAGAATGATAAAATATCTGTTAATACATTACGGAGTAACTTCCATGGTGCTAGAGAGAGCTGTAGAGGGTATAAGCTGTGGAGGAAGACGGAGACTGGGCTACATGCAGCAGGTAATTGATGACGTAGTTTGCAAGTGCTACTCTGAGAGAAAAAGGAATAGGAGAGGAATTTGTGGCGGGCCACATCAAAAATCAGAAACTGATGACTCAAAATAAATAAATAAAGTGAGAAATGTAATCAGCTGGCGGGGTACACATAACGTAGTTGGTATGGAAACTGCATTTCTTGTAGCCACAGTAGTGCCGAACGCATCAACCAAGTACAAGCCAGAAGCGCTGGAGACCAAGTTGTCTGGCCAAACAGTCGTTAACCATGGTAGCACTGAAACGGAGGATAACAAAATTAAGACCGACGTATTAAACTCTGTCTTCCAAAATTGCTTCACCGAGGAAGATCACGATGCAATTCCTACGTTGGATCGCTATTCAGATGCCACAATGACAGATGTACAAGTTTAGTGAGTGTGAAAATGAAAAACAATACAAATCACTCGAGAGTGGAAAGGCCACCGGCCCTTGCAGAATGCCCATTACTTTATATATTGAATATACAGATGATCAGCCCCTCTTCTAGCATCAATTAATCATAGATCGCTGAATCTACCCGGTACTGCGCAAGTTCATGGTGCAGCTCTTGACGTTCAAAAAACTCTAGAATGGGTTCCACTCAATCATCTAGTAAAAGTATGTAAATGCGGAATATCCGAAGAGATAAGTGATTAGATTGAGCTTTGTAGCAAACACGCTATATCACGACTTTTGTCAAGTCAGTGCGCAGCCCGAGCGTGGCTCCCCTTGAGTTTAATCTCTGCTCATATAAGTCGCTGGCTACGAAGTCAACATTTTGGCGGAAAACATAGGCGGCTGCCTTCTATGATGAGGGTATTGGAAATCTGATACAGAGCCACGGCAAATGTCAAACTCGGAGTGGCGACTATGTAGAGAAGTATATGGAAGGTGTAGCTAACAGCTGCAAATAAAACACTTCTGTTTTTCACTGTGGTTTCCATATTGCGACCAATCGGAAGTGACTTTCTGGACAACCCTCGTATTAAAAGCAACTGAGTTCCGCCGTATACTTGGACAGATGTATCCATGATGTATAAAACATGACATGTAAACTTAAACAGTTACACAAAAGTGCATTTTTACTATATCGTGCATTTTAAGAACGAAGAAGCCTATGTGGAATGCTTCGTGTGGTAACATTGACTTTTTTATCTGTATATGCTTTTATTTTTGACAAACCTATTTATAATGTGTTGTATATTTTCAACGATAATGACGACATGGTATGAGTGATAAACTCATAACGGAAACGATTTTTTTGTAGACCAGAAAATGGCAGTTTCAGCTGCTGAAACCGGTCGTCAATAGTAAATATTAATTATTGCGGTCCTGGCTACAAAATGTTTTTCAAGTTAAATATAGGTCGCTCCTTCCATTTCCTCAATATGAGAAACTTCAGTTTTACGATTCATGAAAGAAGCTCCAGGTCTCGCATTCCACTGAAAATATACTACCTTCACACTACTGCCTAAACACACGAGAGCTTTAGCTAGAATGCAGACAGAATTATTATCTGTAGCAGAGAAAGTTTACTACGTCAGAGGCGGCAAATTTGCGGACTTTCTAAAGCAAAAATTGGCGGGACGAATACCCGTGTGTGCAGTGCATACTTTCTTTCTGCATATATTACCTGCTTACGACTATTCACTGTGTAACATTCTCGTTAGAGTGCTGCAAGAGGTAGCAGCACAGCGGAGAAGAACAGTAAGCCCAACAGTCTTCTACTTTCACCTTTGCACACTAGGTATTAGATAGCTGCCAGTTCCACATTTACACTTTGACGCACTTGTACGTGGTCTCCTAACGTATGAGGGCGGTCACAGGTTAGAATTAATTATCACCTATAAAACTCCAAGCTGTGACCCTGAGAGTTAGAATTGGTGTCCGTCCTCCACTACATATTCAATCTTCCAGTGCGACACATTTTTCCCAATAATAGACGACGGAGACCTTTATTGTACAAATCTTGACTTAGACTGTTCAACAAACGCTTCACCTCAAAAATTAGCTCCTCGTAAACCTTGATGTAAAAGTCTTTACTTTGACTGTACAACAAACATTTCACCTCAAAAATTAGCTCCTCGTCAATTTCAAAATGCCCACCAAGTAATGGATTCTTCATTTGACGAAAGAGGAAGAAAATACTGGTTGCTATGTCAGGAGAATAGGAGGCAGGGGCAAGATTGGATGGGCCAAAGAAGAAGCATGTATGACGGTGTGGTGTGCAGAACCAATTGGGGCACTGTTGTGGAGCACACCGTCACCACCCCTGGGCAGCTTTCTGCGACGCTTCCTTTCGAGAGTCTCTCGTAACCAAGTCAGGAGATTTCGATAGTACGCTTCTGTGACGGTTTGACCCGTAAGTGATAAATCTGTTAGCACCGTACCATGACAGTCTCAAGGAACTCTCTACGTCACCTTGCCCCAAGATGGCTCGGTCTTCGACCTTTACGGTGGTGGTGAATCTACAGGATGTTACAAAAAGGTACGGCCAAACTTTCAGGAAAGATTCCTCACACACAAATAAAGACAAGATGTTATGTGGACATGTGTCCGGAAACGCTTAATTTCCATGTTAGAGCTCATTTTAGTTTCGTCAGTGTGTACTGCTCAATGGACCACGTTATCATGATTTCATACGGGATACTCTACCTGTGCTGCTAGAACATGTGCCTTTACAAGTACGACACAACATGTGGTTCATGCACGATGGAGCTGCTGCACAATTCAGTCGAAGTGTTCGTACGCTTCTCAACAACAGATTCGGTGACCCGATGGATTGGTAGAGGCGGACCAATTCCGTGGCCTCCACGCTCTCCTGACCTCAACCCTCTTGACTTTCATTTATGGGGGCATTTGAAAGCTCTTGTCTACGCAACCCCGGTACCAAATGTAGAGACTCTTCGTGCTCGTACTGTGGACGGCTGTGTTACAATACGCCATTCTCCAGGGCTGCATCAGCGCATCAGGGATTCCATGCGACGGAGGGAGGATGCATATATCCTCGGTAACGGAGGACATTTTGAACATTTCCTGTAACAAAGTGTTTGAAGTCACGCTGGTACGTTCTGTTGCTGTGTGTTTCCATTCCATAATTAATGTGATTTGAAGAGAAGTAATGAAATGAGCTCTAACATGGAAAGTAAGCGTTTCCGGACACATGTCCACATAACATATTTTCTTTCTTTGTGTGTGAGGAATGTTTCTTGAAAGTTTGGCCGTACCTTTTTGTAACGGCCTGTATATGTTTTCACTACTTTGTTTCAGGGTCGTAATGACTGTAGTGAAGAAGGCGTAAGAAGACCTCTGACAGCTAACAGCACTGTTGCCAGCTTTCAACTGAGAGGCGCAAACGGGTGCAGGCGAGACAGGGCCTTCTTATAGATCCGTGACAACACAGGTGTTGCCATAGAAACGTTTTCTAAATCTCGATATGTGACTGGTTGAGCCAGACGCGCGATGCTACCGCACCCAGCCCTCTGAAACTGTCACGGATCTTCTTACGCCGTCTCGACTATAGGAGTCTAAAGACGCCATCAGGAGTGGCCTGACGTAGCTGCAACATTTCAGCTGTTGTCTCGGTTTGGCGGGCTTTCTTAATGATTGTCAGCAGGCGCGAACCCAGCGGGCAGCGACCTTTGTCATTTCAAAATGTCACGCAAGATATTGGGAACTGATCCATGACTGATTTGCACTTTTCCCACTATCGCTTCGACTGTAATACGCCAGTGTTCGAGCACAATGGCCTCCACTTCTCTCGCGATTCCCGATCCTGGATGCATATGCGCCAATCTAAACACTGTGACATATGACGTTGTATTTTTGGTGAACACGTCCACCAACTCAGCATGGACTGTTGCAGCGCTGTTCTCTTTCAAATGCAGGAAACGAATCACCACACCATCCTCCACGTTATCAATGAGCTGTGCCATTTTGTTCTGCCAGCTATAGCGGCGTGCTAAGGTAATGTGGCGCGGGAACCCATATGTGTACCAGTACTGCAGACATGTAGTTGCTAACAAACAAAAAAATAATTTAGCTGCAGTAGTTTAAAAGAAAAACGCCTTTTGCGTTCTGCACATTAAGTTTAACTTGTGCCCCTACACAGTTTTTGCCTTTTTTATAATGCATCTTCAGTTGGTGTCAGATCAGCGACTAATTCATTATTTACAAGCCAAACAGCTTTCTCCCATGTGGCAAAATGGTTGAAAGCTTGGAGTTTTCTTCGTGGTCACTATTTTCGAAATATAGCAGTGTAGCTGCCATTTTCTGTGTCACATATGAGGAGAAAACGGCAAGTGCCATGACCAGATTTTGCAGAAACTTCTCTCAGTCGAAGAGAGGTAACAACAAACGAACGTGTATCGGCTTATCCGTAGATGATTGTTTCTGAGAAAACGACGGTCAAAGTTTCCGAGATACTTTATGTGCCTTTCAGCGAGTTCATAGTTGAACTGAAACAGTGGTACAATGGCTAGGGTCACGGCCTCACACTTTTCCGCCCCATGTTTGAAATTCGATTATTATTTTTAATTTTGTTTTTCATTTATCTATCCACATTCGTAGAAGACTACTACACGAATATTTTGCAATATATACTGAAATAATGTTGTCCTCGTTCGTCTAGTAACAGTTTGGCGAGTGAATTAAAAAATAAAAAGAATAAATGAACTGGAGAATTATTTGAAATTGTTTTCGATGAAATTTCTGTAGTGTGTCTTGAATCGTAATCAATCGCAAGCGCCAGTTTTCGGTAAATTGATCCGATATAGGTGGTTTGCCGCAAAAAGACTGCCAATGCGTGAAATTTTCAGCAGTGTTAACGACATTTCTTTCCCACTTGAGTTTCGTACGAAGAAATGTCACTACGGTAAACCTGGCTTCGCGCGACGCTGGTGGTGTTCGGAATTTCTATGTTTCGAGTGTTTCTACGATTGGTATCATCCACGGCAATGCACCAAATCTTCCTGTAGAATAAACACAAGAATAAAATATAATGATTAATATAAGAATTCATATACGAATGAAATATAAGAATATGAGTTTTTAATAAGATTGTAATTCCTCAAAAATCATACACACACACGCACATACACACACACATACATACATGAAACTCAGTTGTAATTTTACAGTTAATGTAACGCCCCAAAAATCCCATAACTTGATAAGAAACTTTTGTATCGTAACCTCCTACGGACGTGGGCAGATAAATGAATAAAATAAAATAAATGAAAATAATAATCGTGTTTCGCGGAAGGGGCAGAAGAAGTGAGAGACCGCTACGTTAGCCACTCTACCACCATTTCGGCTGAAACACTGCGCGCTAAAAGGTATCTAAGTTACGTCGAAAACTTCGAGGTTAATTTTCTCAGGAACGGTCTAGCATCTACGGATAAGCCGAGATGTTTGCTTATTTTGACTCCTCTTCCACTGAGCGGAGTTTCTGAGAAATGAAGCTATGGCACTTGTCGCGCTCTCCTCGTTAGTCTGTAGAACGCAAAAGGAGTTTTTCTTTTAATCTACTGCAGCGAAAATGGCCATCACAAGGAACTTGAGAAATTAACGTTATTCCTTCGAGGTATAATTAAAACTTTTTGACTGAACCTAGTTCTTCTTGCCCAGTGGATGATACTGCAAATTCTTCAGACAAGGCGTCAACATCGATCGTGTCTATTCTGCTGTATTTCATCATTTGGTGTATGCATATTCAGCTCTTCTCATTGAATTTTCATTCCTTTGCCTGAAAAGCTGAGGTTCTCTTTTCCATTCCGTAGGAACTTCGTATCACCTCGATAATATTTTCTTTTCTTTCCAAGTGAGAATTTACTCTCAAATGCCTATAGTTACTTTGAAAGCCGAGACTTCCACCTTTTTTTTTATATGTTATAATACTGTTTGGTAAATATTGCTTTCAACTGGTGAAGCATCATATTCCATGTCGTAAGTGACGATTTGATCATCAGAAAATACCAAGGTGTCGATTTATTTATATTGATCTAATTTAATGACCTATATCGTGTGGGAAATTCAATCTTGGAAAATATTGTCGATATAAAGGCTATACAATATCGGGTAGGCGCTACAACCATGCTTCTGACATTGATTAGTATTTATTATCTGAGACTAGCGTGCACGGACGCACGCGCGCGCGCTTGTGTGTGTGTGTGTGTGTGTGTGTGTGTGTGTGTGCGCGCGCGCGTGCTTATGTGCGCTTGTGTGTGTGTGTGTGTGTGTGTGTGTGTGTGTGTGTGTGTGTGTGTGTGTGTGTGTGTGTGTGTACGTCTAGTTTTGGTTTGATGTTTACATTTCTATGATGACACTTTACAGTTTTTATCACATGCTTTAACTTGGATCTTTCACTGATTATAGCTCTCGGGTTTCCTTATCTCCCTATAAACAGTGTTTTCAAAATCAGTAAAATCCATGTCTCTGCCTAAGTCAAATTTCATCGTCTTTTCTGCAAGTCATTCAATATGGAAACATTCGTGTGGGTTCAACCTGTTCTTCAACAATCATGTTCATCAGACAAAATGACATATGCTTATTGCGATTATTCGTTTTACACTAATTTTATCATAACATCTGTAATTTGCATTCAACCGTCAGATTTCTCTGAAGTTATCTCAGTTGATTTAGTGTCCTTTCCTCAGGACTGGAGGTTCTAGGCGCTACAGTCTGGAACCGCGCGACCGCTACGGTCGCAGGTTCGAATCCTGCCTCGGGCATGGATGTGTGTGATGTCCTTAGGTTAGTTAGGTTTAATTAGTTCTAAGTTCTAGGGGACTGATGACCTCAGAGCCATTTGAACCATTTTGAAGCTCAAGACTTGCGAAAGTGTATTGCATCCCATATTTCAAAAAATGGTTCAAATGGCTCTGAGCACTATGGGACAACTGCTGAGGTCATCAGTCCCCTAGAACTTAGAACTACTTAAACCTAACTAACCAAAGGACATCATACACATCCATGCCCAAGGCAGGATTCGAATCTGCGACCATAGCGGTCGCGCGGTTCCAGACTGTAGCGCCTAGAACCGCTCGGCCATTCCGGCCGGCTCCCATATTTCACCTTCGGGTGAATTAAGTAGCATTAGCAACTGAAAAGATCAGCCTGTCGCAATCGTCTTCATCTATTCTGGGTTACACACAAAACCTGTCGCATACACTGCAGGGCATCCTCCAGCGGAAAGAGTGTATTAATTGTAAGTTTTAAAACTGAAGTTGCTATTACCTGGTGGTATATTGACTGTGACGAATAATAATGACAAGCTGAAATGTTGTGCTACATTTAAGATTCAATCCAGTTCCAGTCACGCCATTTCGACCACGCTCTGGAGGGCCGAAAGCCAGGAATGGACACAAACGGCTGTCGGGTATGTTCGAGACTGTATACGAGAAGAGCGCAGTAATTATCATACCACCGAACATGCAGTAAGTACGCAAGAAAAAGACAGAGGATTAAGGTCATTATAGACCTAAGGTCAGAACTCAAGTCGACAACGTCAGTACACAGGGGGAACACATGTTCGGTTTGCAGCAGGACGGGGAAGGAAATTGGTCTCATATTTTTAAATGGAATCATAGTGAGATTTCGCTAAAACGGTTTATGAAAACCACGGAAACCTAACTCTCAGTAGTCATCCCGTCGAAACATGCGACAAGTCTCACCGTAGTTTTATCTGAGCTACAGATCGGTGAGGAAGTTTGTTTGCTCTCGCGTTCGCAGTTTTGTCACGAACGGAGCAGCCGCCGTGACAGCAGCTGTATCGCTCCACGTGGGTGGACGTGACCCGCGCGGCTCTGCTGGCAGCGACATCCCTGTGAAGCGACTCTCTACGACATGGTTCCAAGCCCCAGGTTTTCTATCGGACTCCCAGCGCCAATCACGTCTCACGAGGAACCCACTCAGTGCGAGATCACAAGTTCAGTCTTTAGTAAGGCTCATTTGAAAGTGTTGCGTTAATTTAACGGGAAAAATGTTAGCTGTTAATGCCACTAAGTGCACTAGGGGGGTGACAGTGAATGAATGTCCGGGAGGTGCATAAATCAATCTTCATTGGGATGTGTGTATTATACTTCACAAAATGGCCGCGCGGAGTCGCCGCGCGGTTTGAGGCGCCATGTTACGAATTGCTCGGCTTCTCCGCCGGAGGTTCGAGTCCTCCCTCGGGCATGGGTGGTGTGTGTTGTTCTTAGCATAAGTTAGTTTAAGTAGTGTGTAAGTCTAGGGACCGATGTCCTCAGCAGTTTGATCCCTTAGGAATTCACACACATCTGAAAACATTCACAAAATGGCCGTCGTAGGCATTCCAGAAATGTTCAAAACAAACCATCAATTTCTACCATGAACATCGAGTGAAAAATGACGCCCCACAGTGAGAACAAAAGTTCGCACCATCATGATAGAAGGCGAACTCCTTGGGAGCTACAAACAGTGCAGGACTTTCAGGTAGGTGACCACTCTTAAAGAATGTCTGTAATATGGTATTGGAGTAACGGGGTGACGAAGCTGATGCAATGTGATGGCTTGCAAGCGAATGCGAAACAGTCTGTCGTGGAGCTCATCATAAACTGGCGATTCTTTAAGGCGTAGCTGCCGGCCACGGTGGCCGAGCGGTTCTAGGCGCTTCAGTCCGGAACCGCGCGACTGCTACGGTCGCAGGTTCGAATCCTGCCTCGGGCATGGATGTATGTGATGTCCTTAGGTTAGTTAGGTTTAAGTAGTTATAAGGCCTAGGGGACTGATGACCTCAGATGTTAAGTCCCATAGTACTCAGAGCCATTTGAACCATTTTTTAAGGCGTAGCTTCAGATGGTGCTGCAGGTATTGCGCTAATATGCTGTAAAGGTACGGAAAAATTACAAACATCCAGAGGCTGAATTTGTCCAGTGCTTCCAGGTGGTATGAACTGCAATATCTGAGGAGAGATAGTTTGCTCTAAGGGAGTATGATTTTAATACGCAGACGAGGAATCAAACAAAAGCAAAATATTTTGACTAGCTATTGGCCAAAAGTAGTGCTCATACATAGTTGTACTTCTCTTAAGCCAATTTTCTCACCCTTGCTTGCTGTGACGTAAATATTCCCTTCTGCCCTTGCAAGATCACGCACACGAGAAAGAATCGTAGGGGGGTAGAGCACCTCCAACTTCTCGCAGCTCAATAAATAACTTTCCAGTCACTTCATCATCCAGATTAACAGTCGGCATAATTGCAGACGAATACGTTAAGACTTCGATGTTAGTTGATCATGATACGACTCCCTAGGTACTTCTAATTTCCAGGATTCCTTTAATATGCATTTCCTCTTCAAATCCCGGCTCATTGGAGTTGAAACAAATTCCTTTCTGAACGATCAAGTAAGTTCGTTTATCTCATCTACAAATTTTCGGGCAGATTCCACAGTTTGCTGTGAATCCTCAGGTTGATGCTTTGTTTGAAATTTCGTTATCTTACGTCTTCCAATTTTGTACCACTGTTCCAAGTTATGCAACGAGCCACTGCATCCCTCGAAATCACTGTAATCTATGTCGCGCGAAATTTGATGTGCATAGCGTAGTAGGTCGCTATCATGCACATCCTGCAAATTGTCTCGAGTGTCCATGAAATGCGACGAATCCGGTTTTTGTAACGAATATATCTTGCCCTCCCTTGAACATCCATAGTTTTTTCTTATGCACTAACTTCCATATTGCTGCGGACTTATTCGAAATCATACACTACTGGCCATTAAAAATGCTACACCACGAAGATGACGTGCTACAGACGCGAAATTTAACCGACAGGAAGAAGATGCTGTGATATGCAAATGATTAGCTTTTCAGAGCATTCACACACGGTTGGCGCCGGTGGCGACACCTACAACGTGCTGACATGAGGAAAGTTTCCAACCGATTTCTCATACACAAACAGCAGTTGACCGGCGTTGCCTGGTGAAACGTTGTTCTGATGCCTCGTGTAAGGAGGAGAAATGCGTACCATCACCTTTCCGACTTTGATAAAGGTCGGATTGTAGCCTATCGCGATTGCGGTTTATCGTATCGCGACATTGCTGCTCGAGTTGGTCGAGATCCAATGACTGTTAGCAGAATACGGAATCGGTAGGTTCAGGAGGGTAATAGAGAACGCCGTGCTGGATCCCAACGGCCTCGTATCACTAGTAGTCGAGATGACAGACATCTTATCCGCATGGCTGTAACGGATCGTGCAGCCACGTCTCGATCCCTGAGTCAATAGATGGGGACGTTTGCAAGACAACACCATCTGCACGAACAGTTCGACGACGTTTGCAGCAGCATGGACTATCAGCTCGGAGACCATGGCTGCGGTTACCCTTGACGCTGCGTCACAGACAGGAGCGCCTGGAAGGTGTACTCAACGACGAACCTGGCTGCACGATTGGCAAAACGTCATTTTTTCGGATGAATCCAGGTTCTGTTTACAGCATCATTATGGTCGCATCCGTGTTTGGCGACATCATGGTGAACGCACATTGGAAGCGTGTATTCGCCATCGCCATACTGGCGTATTCCCCTGCGTGATGGTATGGGGTGCCATTGGTCACACGTCTCGGTCACCTCCTGTTCGCATGACGGCACTTTGAACAGTGGATGTCACATTTCAGATGTGTTACGACCCCTGGCTCTACCCTTAATTCGATCCCTGAGAAACCCTACATTTCAGCAGGATAATGCACGACCGCATGTTGCAGGTCCTGTACGGGCCTCTCTGGATACAGAAAATGTTCGACTGCTGCCCTGGCCAGCACATTCTCCAGATCTCTCACCAACTGAAAACGTTTGGTCAATAGTGTCCGAGCAACTGGCTCGTCACAATACGCCAGTCACTACTCTTGATGATCTGTGGTATCGTGTTGAAGCTGCATGGGCGGCTGTACCTGTACACGCCATCAAAGCTCTGTTTGATTCAATTCCCAGGCGTATCAAGGCCGTTATTACGGCCAGAGGTGGTTGTTCGGGGTACTGATTTCTCAGGATCTATGCACCCAAATTGCGTGAAAATGTAGTCACATGTCAGTTCTAGTATAATATATTTGTCCAATGAATACCCGTTTATAATCTGCATTTCTTCTTGGTGTAGCAATTTTAATGGCCAGTAGTGTAACTGACTTTTTATTACGCTGCTGTTGATCTTCCATGTACGTAATTATGTTTCGTACCCGCTCCTTGGATAACGATTGTCATTTACTACGTATCACTGGAGACGGGAGTTGTGGCTCCCTGTTCGCCAACGGTGGTGAACTACAGGGCTCGACACTTGTTTCAGTAACACTGTCACTTGTTAAGCACGTATCGTCATCATTGTACTTCTGATATACGTTGTCTGCACAGTTGAGAGTGTATGACATCAGAAATTCCACTGACTCATCTTTCAGACAGGCTAATATTACATCTGCCACATCTTTCTCATTCAGTGAAATTCCTTCTGTTTTTGTAGGTCATTACCAGCCAAAATTGTGCTCGGGAAGCGAGATCGCTACCACGAGACCACGAGCTGCGGACGGACAACAGTGAAGCAGCGCCATATTGCTGGAGGCACTGGCTAAGGTTGTCGCTAACCGTATAGCGACGCTCTCGAAGGCAGTAGCGTTCATACGGTTTGCAGAAGAGATTTTCGGATGCTAACAAATATTTATCACTGAAAACGTATCAGTTCGAATCAACGTAGCAGAAGTTCATTCTCTCCCACCTTCCCCCTACCCACTCTCTCTCATCAAACACATACCAGGAAGAAACAAGTGACAGAAAATAAAGTCTGTTTCTTAGCCTTAAGTCTCTCTCTCTCTCTCTCTCAGTCATGTCTCTTCCCTCTATGCTCTCTCTGTTTCCTACCTTTCTGTACTCTACTCCGTAACGAGCTTCTCTCACCAGCTTTTTACAGCTCTGCCCTTCTACACCAACAATATGATATCATAGCCCTAACATAAGAACAAGAATAGTACCGAGATACTTTCCAAAAATAGAATAAACATTAAATACCAAAATTTTCTGACAGGATGGCATCTCTACGAACACCAAATTATAGTCTGACAAAGTGAAGTGCGAGTAATGAGGGCCTTTAGTATGCCCTGATAAATCTAGAGAGATAAAATTAAAACTCTCATTGCATTTAAGATACACTGAAAACAGAACATTAACTTTCATCTTAAACGACAAATGTTAAGATATAAAAAATGCGGAACCACATTCTCTTTTGTTACCTAGCTAAGTTCAGGGTAAGTGAATTGGTGCGTTGTTAGAGAGGTATCTAAGTTGTTGACGGAAGTGATGTAACCATGAAACGAGAACCCGCCTAACATCCTGAGGAGATCATCATAACGTGTGAAATTTTTCTGTTAGTTGTTCCAGTTGATACTTGGTATGGTTGCCTTCAACAATGGCAAGTGCACAAATCCGCCTTCACTGCTGAGCTAGTATTCTGTCCGTAATGACCTCTCTGTGGAAAGGAATTTAAATCAGTTTACAAGTAGAAATAAACGAAACAATAAAAAGTTCGACCTCTAGAATTTCGGCCTGTAAGCAGCAGATTAATCGTGTTAGCGCAGCTGTTATGAAATCTGCAACTTTTGCATTGTCCACGGCGCGTGTCCCTCGACCCGCATTGGCTTATCGCGATGGCTGGTGCCGCTGAGAGGACTGCATAGCGCTGCGCAGTCGGCAGTTTCCGTCGCTGCAGTTTCCTCACCAGTTGCTGCACGTATCCGAGTGCACAGAACGAGCAGGTCTCCGTGAATTTCTTCAGCCACGTGTGGACCGTGCTTTCTGCACCTACTGCTATTGTCCATAAACTACTATAAAGAGTCTGGAAAATGTTGGTCGCAGATTATTTACTCAACGTTGTTTTCACGTAAGGAGCACTACAAGAGCTAGGAAGAACGATTGATATGTGTCGTTGTGTGAACTGCAGTTAACTCTGTATTTACTAAGCAGCACGGGAGATTTGAGTAAGAGGCTACGGATCAATGGCAAGTTGCTCTATGGAAGTTGGTTTTTGGCATTTTATAAGCATGTTTTCGGAAGGCAACTGCAGCCTTCAGTTAAATCTGTGATATTGTCTAGGAAGTTCAACAGCATTCTACCCAATCAAACGAAAGCAGCTTCTTGTTTTACCAACAGCTGAAAGTGTAAGGAGGATCAAAAAGTTTCCGTTCGAATGCCGTACAGTACAGAATCGGTATGCAAACCAGGCAAAATCGCCGTGAACACTGACGCGCAAGATTGAAGATACCCGCTTGGAAAAACACCGTTTCCTGCTGCGTGAAGAAGTTCATAGCTGCCTGCTGGACATCATCGTCCGAGAGGAATAGTCGACCCCCCAAGGGCTTTTTTTAAGGGACCGAAGGCTTGATAATTCCAGGACTATAGGGCAGGTGCTCGAATTTCTCCAACTTGAGTTGGCGTGACTTTTGCGTTACGGTATTTGCGGTGTGTGGGACGTGCGTTATTACGAAACAGCAGTACCTCATGTCGCAATTTTACCGCACAGCGGTTTTCGACAGACATGCTCTCTCACACACATTTTTCATTTTCCAATGGATGCCTGCCGTATTGGTTCCTCGGCAGCCAAGAAAAGGATAACAGCACGTTGGTCCCGTTTGGACGCGTTTGGTACTAAAGGCGGCACACGTTTCCGCATTTACCGCATACGCGTCGGAAAGACGCGAATGCCACATTAATCCCTTTTCTACAAGTCGGTGCACGCACGCTGCAGCAACGCCCTCAGAAACTTTTTGATCGTCACTTATATGTCACAGTTAACATTTCACACCTCCACCGTTCACTATGATTCGCTGTATTTTTATTTAACTTATTCTAGAACTGAATCATTAACGCTGTAATCGTATACAATGACACATACTTACCTTTAGTGCGGTACAAATATTCAGAAGTCTGCCAAACATCGGACCAATGTGAGAGGATGTCACTAATACGAGGGTTATCCAGAAAGTAAGTTCCGATCGGTCGCTAAATGGAAACCACAGTGAAACTCAGAAACATTTTATTTGCAAGAGTTGGCTACACTTTCCAGATACTTCTCTACATAGTCGCCGCTCCGACTTAGACATTTGTCGGAGCGTTGTACCAATTTCCAACACCATCGTCATAGAAGGCAGCTGCTTGTACTTTCCGATAATTCTCTATGCTGGTCTATAGCGCGTAGCCTACGCCCAAGTGTTATCTTCGTATCCAGCGTTTCATGCGAACAGAGATGATACTCAGGACGAGCCAATTAGGGCTGTGTTGTGGGTGATCGAACACTTCCCATCGAAAAAGGCGGAGGAGCGTCTTCTCTGCCCCTGCAGAGTGCGGCTGAGAATCACCATGAAAAAGGAAGTGCGTGGCAGTTGTGTTAGGTGGGCTGCATTCATTAAGGCGAAGCCTCTAGCAGGCCCTCCTACTTGGCGGGAGACATCGTTGTTCTAGGCACCTTTATTCGCTCACAGTGCGCTCACAACTGAACAGAGCGTCTTGGTGCGATCGACGGTCATACTATAGACACTACCCAACACATCTATGCAGAGCTTCATCGGGCTTTCACTGTGGTGTCCATTTCGTGACCGATCGGAACTTACTTTCTGGAAACCCTCGTATTATCTACGAATACGTCGATGACCACTAACGACTGTGAAAATTACAGTATCGAGAAGGATACGTGGGACTGAACTGAATTTTGTACCACAGATTAAGTACATAACAACAGTCAAACCATTTAGCATTCTGCCGATCAACTATGCAAGATAACCAGACTGTGGTCACTACGGCTGCGTCCAATATTTGTACACATTATAGTGATTATGGACGTTGTCGGTTACAATCCCATCCCTACCTCAGCAGTCTGGTAGAATGACATGGCAACCAACGCCAGTCAGCCAACGAGCCTGAAAGCCTTTCTGTATGATACTAATATCACTTATTTTCTGATGTTTCTCCCTCATATTTTTCAGATAATAAGTGATATGTATATTTAATTTTGTTGCTTTTCGTTGCTATCTTTCAGCTGTTATATATTTATTCCAATGAAAGTCAATTTCCTTACAGCTATATTTTTCATTTTTTTAATGTTTACCGTCATATCTGTACAATCGAGTTCAAGACAACATTGTCTCATCTTCAGGTACCTGTTAGGAGTGCTTCATGTATCAAATGCCGTACTTACTGTAACTATAATTCCGTCAAGGAAGGCACCTGTAAGGCGTCTGTCACACAGTCTGGTAATTCATATCAAACACCCTCTGTAGGCTCTGCATCGAAACGAAAAGAACACCACAGAGAATGGTGGATGTTTGAGACGAATTATCAAACTGTGCGTCAGAGGCAATGGAATGAATGTTATCATTCAGTCTACCAACCCCGAATGCTATGGATACGACATTAACATTCGTCATTTTCGACAAGTTTTATATCACTCACACCCCATTTCCGCCACAATTAACACTGAACGCTAAGGGGTGAAATGTCATCGCACTTGTCCCCTTTCAGCCTAGCAACATCGAAACTTATATATTCGATGCAAAAGTCGTTTGTCTCCGATTATTTTAACTCGTCACATCCTTCCCTCTCCAATGCCAATGTAAGTGGTGCTATATATGCCTTTCATACATGTCTCTAATTGTTTTCCCAATTAGATTGTTGTTAGTATCAAGTCTGCTTGAAACTACTTCAGACTTTTCAACGTTAAGCATCCATGTCACCACTTGCCCATCAGACTCCAACAGATACCGCTGCTAGGGTTCTCTTCCACTCACGGTATTTTTTATGTTATACAGCAAGTTATCTGTGGGCCAAGTTCAGTTGAATTTGCTCTAAGCATTCAAAATCATGCTTTAAATATCGCTCCTTTCTACCGCTATCCCACCCTGAGGACTGAAATGTTACCTTTGACCCCGAAAACTACATATAGGACGCTGATACAAATCGTTCCCGATTATTTAATGTGGAACCCCATTCCTAAATGTGATGTAGTATATTACCCCGTAGCATATTTTTCCTAGTAGTAAGTCATATATGTGCCAAGTTTGTTGAAATTCGCACAAATTGTTCAAATGGCTCTGAGCACTATGGGGCTTAACAGCTGAGGTCATCAGTCCCCTAGAACTCAGAACTACTTAAACCTAACTAACCTAAGGGTGTCACACATAACCATGCCCGAGGCAGGATTCGAACCTGCGACCGTAGCGGTCGCGTGGTTCCAGACTGAAGCGCCTAGAACCGCTCGGCCACAGCGGCCGGCGAAATTGGCACAGGCGTTACATTGGGTACCTGATAATGGACAACGATAGGCGGTGTGTGAACCGTTCGCTTTTATGACAGCTTGAACTCTGTTGGAAACACATGGAGGAATGCCAGCCCATTCTTCCTCATGAGCTGAAACCAGAGAAGGTAGTGCTGTTGGGCGCTTCGGTCTGGAGAGATGTCGACGTTCTGATGTATCCCAAATGCGTTCCATTGAGTTTTCGAAGAGTGGAGGCGTCGTTTAGTCGCAACATTTCGACGAGTTTCCTGCATGTTGTCTTCAGGTGCCTGAAGATAATGACTAGGAAACTCGAAGAAACGTCGTGACAAGTCGGCACCACTATTCGGCTGATAATTGGAGAACGTTTTATCAAAATTTATACCTAGATCTTGTTCTAATGATATCCATTTCATTGCTGTTATGTGCTGATATGTTTCGGGTAGTCTTAAAAAGACCCACTGAATACACTTTTTATAATACACTAGTGCGCAGAACGTAAATCCGAAAGTAACTTTCGCGTGATGTGTCGCTGCTAAGTAACATACAGAACAGTACAGAAGAAAACTGAAAGAAGTACAGAATGAGAGGAACAGGAATGACATCTTTATTGAAAGATAATAATTATGCTAGAAGTCACCGCAATTGATGTTACTCAACTGGACATTGCAAAAGGCAGAAAATGGTTCTCAGGAGGGTGCGTGGTCGCCACGGACGGCAATGCGTGCTCTGCAACGCCATCCCATGCTGGCCATAAGGTTGGAAAGCAGTTCTTGTGGTAGGGCGTTCCATTCTTCCATCGGTTCGGCTGGCAACTGTTGGATGATCGTTGAAGCACGTGGACGAGCTGTAATACGTCTCCCCAAAGCCTCCGACACGTGCTAGACGGGATTTATATCGGGGGAATGAGTAGGCCAGCCCATTCACCGAGCATGTTCTTCGAGAGCTTCTCCAACCTCGCAATTCGATGCGGGGTGCGTATTGTCATCCATAAAAATGAAAGTCAGGGCCAAGCACACCTCTGAAAAGACCCACATGGCGAAGGAGTCCGGTGTTACAATGGCGTTGTCCGGTGAGTCTATCATGCACAAAGATTTGATGGTCAGTACGGCAGTGCAACACTTCGCCACCCCGCGTCATAACACACCGACTACGAAAACGACCGTGTTCGGCAATCATGTCGGCAACGTTCCTGGGTTCAGTAGGTGTTCCCACCTTCCGCCATACGAAGGTATGTAATGCAACCATGAACGTTGTCGAACGTGATCTGTTTGGTTGTCCAGGAGCTATGGTATGGGGAGGGATAACGTTGCGTGGGTGTACCGACCAACTCTTTGAATACGGTCCACTAACTGATCAACGCTGTTCTGACACCGGACTTCTTCCCCATATGGTCTTCTTAGGGGTGCACTCGATCGTGAATTCATTTTTGTGGATGACAATGCGTGACTGCATAGAACTGCGCAGGCGGAGCTCTTGGAACGAGAGCATATTCGGTGAATGAACTGGCGTGTCCGTTCCATCGACTTAAATCCCATCGAGCACATGTGTGTGGCGTTGGGGAGAGGTATTGAAGCAGTTGTCAACCACGCTGGCAGAGGAATGGAATGGTGTACCACAAGAACTTGCGCTGCGACACCTAAACTGTCTGCCACAGGTTCTCGTTTCCAAGGTGGCCTAAATGAAAACAGGTTGCTGCAGCTAGCGAGCGAGATAAATATTGATAGGCTGTCGGGATCTCATAGTATATTCTCCCCAGCACCAGACCTTGGGGAAGGCATGGATTACGACACTACTTGCAGGAAGCCAGTGATTTGAATGGGCCCTGGGGATAGACGGTAGTAATTGCAACCGATAATAAAATCTTTAAGATTTTTAAAATAAACAAACAGATGAAGTCTGAAATTAGTACAGGACAAGGTATTCTTAACCGAGATCAGCCTCGATAGACACAAAAAAACCGTTCAGAAAACGACATATATAAGTTTAGCTGGAAAACAAGTGTTCAAATGTGTGTGAATTCCTAAGGGACTAAACTGCATAGGTCATCGGTCCCTAGACTTACACACTACTTAAACTGACAAGGGGAGGCAGCCAATTGTGAAATTCAGATTCGATTCATACTGCGGCCTCCCCTTGTCAGTTTAAGTAGTGTGTAAGTCTAGGGACCGATATATATATATTAATGAATTGCTTATGCATGTTGGTGAAGGCGGATCGCTCTCCAATTGTACCGCCTCCATTTTTCCGTGTGTAAGTCTAGGGACCGATATATATATATTAATGAATTGCTTATGCATGTTGGTGAAGGCGGATCGCTCTCCAATTGTACCGCCTCCATTTTTCCGTTTGTTTAACAGGGTGTACCAAAGCTCTCACGTCCGCACTGATTTTCGACGATGTTATAAGTTGCGCTAGGGACCGCATCTACCTTCTTTCGAAGTTAGCAGGCAACTACGCTGTTATGCGGCGGCTCGTTTCGGCCCATTCAACATCTGTCCATCAAGTGTAACGAGCGAGTAACGGAGTTTATATTTAATACCTGCCACAGCAAATTTGTGTTCGTGGGGTCTGTATTCTAATTCGAACGTTTGACTTACGCTATACGTATTCGTTTCGGAATATCGTTTCTACTTCTTCCGTTAACTATACGTGGTAAACATTATGAAGACAATCAATAACATTTGTGAAATACAACTTTATTTGCGGAAAACATAATGATGTTCGAAGTCGCCAGTTTTCCCACGACAAACGACTTTCAACAACTTATTATATGCATAATTGTTGCAACTGATTGCCGGGAATTATATATTGTTGCAACTGATTGCCGGGAATTATTATATATATATATATATATATATATATATATATATATATATATATATATATATATATATATATATATGTGTGTGTGTGTGTGTGTGTGTGTGTATATATACACATTTGAATTACACAAAACAAATACTAAAAAAAAAAAGGTTGCATGGCGCGAGATTCGATCCGGCGACCTTCGGATTACAAACCCGAGCGCTTACCGCTGTGCCACGACGCTGTAGAAACTTATTAATCGTAGAGAGTATTTCACCGCAACGGTTTCTTTTAACTGTCGGTTTTCTCGACAACGGCTGAGAAGTGCATCTTGGTGCTTTGCCACATTACACCTGTGGCCATGAGCTTTTATTATGCGCAGTATGAATCGAATCTGAATCTCACAATTGGAGGCCTCCCCTTGTGAGTTAAATTAACTTATGCTGGGAACACACACACCCATGCCCGAGGGAGGACTCGAACCTCCGGCGGAGCTGCGAAACAGTTCGGGGACAGAATACTGAACGATGAAAGCTAGGTTTCGGCGTCAAAAAAGGGGGTGGCAGAACTCGGTGAACCTTACCGCATGGCTGGCGCTGCTTCTCTCCCGTAGTATCACGAAATAGTCGCGATCGCCAGATGACCGGAACGGCGATCGAAACCGTGTATCATTACTAGACTGTGACCGAAGTAACGAATCGTTAAAGTTAAATCTTACCGCAGCATGACGGAGCGCACCTATAGACAAGAAGCGGTCGCTGGGGAGACGATAGCTGGAGGTCCTTCCAAGAAGATGTTGCCGAATAGTCGAGAGCGGCGATGCTCAGGGTTTCTTTTAGCTGGTCGCTCGCTACCTCACATTAGTGTACTCAAGTGCTGAGTATTGCGCATCTGTTTGGACGAACAGTCATCATACAAGGCTTGTTGATACCCAACTGAATACAACAATGCGCATAATATCTGGCGCAATCAGACCTACTCCAGTTTATTGGCTTCCACTGTTAACCGGTATAATGCCTCCTGATCTACGCAGATGTACTGCCCTTATGAGAGAATTCCAGAAGACCTCCAGGAATTCTAATCTACCCGTGCATAACGACCTGCCACTTTTAAATCGTAATAGACTGAAATCACGCCGTCCAACTATGTGCGATGCTGCTGACATGGTTGCCAAGGATTTCAAACCTCTTGAAGAATGGAAAGGTCGGTGGGAAGCAGTGACAGACTTGCACCTGGATAATATCTTCTCAGGTGCTAAACTTCCAAGTGGATTCCACCTACCACGCAAGGCCTGGACTACTCTCAACAGAATCCGTACCGGCCATGGCCGATGCAGGGATGCTCTCTTTAAGTGGAAGAAGCTGCCTAATCCAGCCTGTGACTGCGGGGCTCCATACCAGACTGTTCACCACACTGTCAGTGAATGCAGGATTCGAGCCTATCACGGTGCCGTAGAGGACTTCCTGCTAGCAACTCCAGATGCAGTGCGGAGGATTGAAGGACTGTATATTCAGTTGTAAAGACAAACTTAAGTTTCTTGTGTGTCAATATGTACATGTAATTTAATTTCATGATATGTATGTATTAGCCATACGCTAAATAAATAAATAAGTGTGCTTCAGGCTGAAAAAGGCAGTTCCGGTGCGAACTTGCTGCGCGGTCAAGAGGCTCGTTCCCTACTCGGCCATAGAACTGGCCGCTTCCTTTTTGTCCCAGAGGTTTCCTAATCTGGCGCAGCTTTGCCCGTTGAAATGACGGCCTTTCCTGTATTCGTGCGTACCTCAAGACCAAGAAGATGGTCCGTTTAGACTTGAATATTTTCAACGGCCGCGGCGATATTGAAGTAATTATTAATTTCGGTCAAAATAACGGCAGCCGAAATCTGTTTAGAGATATCGGTTCCTCTTTATGTAAGGAGTTACGGTTTCTTTCCTCTCTGTACTTACTTAGATGCATCAATCCGTGGTTGAAATCTGTAGATACTTCCAAAAAAGCTGGTAAGTAAATTATGGAAACATCAGCGTTTTGTTTCTATTAAAAGACCCCGAATCTCTCCCCTGCTTTCATATTTATTAATTACTTCTCGACTCATCCTTTGTTTCCGGCCTCGTGCGGCCGCCCACACGCTCGCCAGAAGTCGTGGCGTTTTGGGAGGGTTCGTAACGCGATGTGTTACAAACCCGGTACAACCTTGTGGCCAGCATAGGAGCACGTTACAGAGCTTGCAGTGCCGTCCCTGGTGACCATATGCCGTATTAAGAACCGTGTCCCACCTTATATAATATCCAATATCCAGGGGACCGTCACAAGTCGCGGCTACTTCAGTGCTATTATTGTTTTTGAATAAAAGTGTCATTCTGTTCGTCTCATTGTGTACTTCTTTCAGTTATCTTATCCGGTGCACTGTAGTAGTTTTTCTATTTACCGTTCAAGTTCCACGGAGCTGCGTGACACATCATGCGAAAGTTGCTTTCGTCCTCAAGTTTTGGGTACCACTGTATTTCAAAATTCGGGCACTGAGTAGATGGAAGCAAAGTGTTGTGTACATAGTTCCGCGTAGTCAGCGCGTACACAGGCGCAGCGCTCGTCCGTCTCCGCTCTACGAGATGGCGCTGCCATAAAGACGGACCAAATTCTGCTTCCGCTGATCCGCGTATTAATATGTAACGCAGCCAATGAGATTGCTGCTAACGTAGAACCTTTTATCCTCGCGGGTCACACTCGCGCAGTGATACCTGAACGCGCGAGGTATTATAACGAGTGTACAGACTCTGCATTAGTCTGCATTTGTCTGTACCAGTCTATAGTCAAGTTTCAGTTTGCGCCTAATAAGATTATCATATTCCTGTACATACCCACGAAGAGAAGTGTATAGACACTTTGTCAAGTATCAGAGATATGTGAGAATAAGATTAACGTACCAAGCCCAAAGGAACATCAGATTGTCAATTGTAAACAGCATCCAGAATCAATTTGAGTAAGGTCTATGCTTTTTATTATTTTAATAAATGTGTGTGAAAATTAATCAAGTTCTGTTTAAAGTTGGTCACCGTCAATCTGCTACTCTGAGCGTGCAAGTGGCATTTCTATTGTCTGACCTAACGGCAGAAGATAAACACGCCACAATAAGACCACGAGAGATATTGCTGACACTCGCCTACTTCGTTAGAGCGACAAGTCAAATAATCTGATGGTGTGTGTACCGAAGGTCTTACAGTACGCACACCACACAAAGAGATTAGTTAGGACATACAGCGTTTGGATAGTTTCTCACCGGAGTCTGGGTTGATGCGCGCGCGCAGCTGCAGCTTGGTGCCGATGGGCACGGCCTGGTCCACGGGCAGCTCGCCGCTCAGGTTGCCGACGCGCGCCGGCGGCGCCTCCTTGTACAGCGCCACCTCGTACTCCAGCCGCCCGGGGGACTCCTCCGCCACGCCCGACACGCGGGCCCCGTGCGCGCTGCACACAGCCGGAACCTGCGTCACTCAGTCTGCGGTGACCACTGGTGGCTCGTGCAAAATTTTACAAAAGTGCTACAATGTGGTGGCTTAAAGCCAGCTGATTTACAGGGGTAGTAATAGTAACTACGCTGAAGCGCCAAACAACTTGTATAGGTATGAGCATTCAAATACAGAGATATGTAAACAAGCAGAATACAGCGCTACGGTAGGCAACTCCTATATAAGACAGCAAGTGTTTGGCGCAGTTGTTAGATCAATTACTGCTGCAGGTTATCAAGATTTAAGTGAGTTTGAACAGCATCTTCGAGGTAGCGATGAAGTCGGGATTTTCCTGTACGGCTATTTTCACGAGAGTACCAGGAATATCATGAATTCCGGTAAAACATCAAATCTCCGATATCGCTGCATCCGGAAAAAGATCCTGCAAGAACGAGACCAACGACGACTGAAGAGAATCGTTCAGCGTGACAGGAGTGCAACCCTTCCGCAAATTACTGCAGATTTCAATGCTGAGCCATCAACAAGTATCAGCGTGCGAACTATTAAACGAAACTTCGGAGCTGAAGGCCCACTCGTGTACCCTTGATGACTGCGCGACAAGACCTCGCCTGGGCCCGTCAACACCGACATTGGACTGTTGATGACTGGAAACATGTTACCTGGTCGGACGAGTCTCGTTTCAAATTGTATTGAGCGGATGGACGTGTACGGGTATGTAGACAATCTCATGAATCCATGGCCCCTGCATGTCGGTTGGGGACTGTGCAAGCGGGTGGAAGCTCTGTAAAAACTCTATTAAACGAAACTTCGGAGCTGAAGGCCCACTCGTGTACCCTTGATGACTGCGCGACAAGACCTCGCCTGGGCCCGTCAACACCGACATTGGACTGTTGATGACTGGAAACATGTTACCTGGTCGGACGAGTCTCGTTTCAAATTGTATTGAGCGGATGGACGTGTACGGGTATGTAGACAATCTCATGAATCCATGGCCCCTGCATGTCGGTTGGGGACTGTGCAAGCGGGTGGAAGCTCTGTAATGGTTTGGGGCGTGTGCAGTTGGAGTGATATGGGTCCCCTGATACGTCTAGATACGACTCTGACTGTTGAGATGTACGTAAGCATCCTGTCTGAGCACCTGCATCCATTCGTGTGCATTGTGCAGTCCGACAGACTGTGGCAATTCCAGCAGGACGACGCGACACCCCACACGTCCTGAATTGCTACTGAGTGGCTCCAGGAACACTTTTCTTAGTTTAAACACTTCCGCTGGCCAACAAACTCCCCAGACACGAACTTTATTGAGCATATCTGGGATGCCTTGCAACGTGCTATTCAGAAGAGATCGCCACCCTCTCGTATTCTTACGGATCTATGGATAGCCGTGCAGGATTCATGGTGTCAGTTCTCTCCAGCATTACTTCAGACGTTAGTCGAGTCCATGCCACGTGTTGCACCACTTATGCTTCTTCGCAGAGGCCCTACATGATATTAGGCAGGTGTATCAGTTTCTTTAGCTCTTCAGTGTAAATTGAATATATTAATTTCACGTATACAAACTTAACTGTTTAAATATATTTAAAATTTATAATTAATAGTTTAAAATTGTGAGGAATAGAAGAAAATGAAAAACTTATAGTAGCAGCAGGAATCGTACACAAGCTGCACTTGACCACTTTCTTTTTTGTGAAGTTTACGAAATGCAGTTGACCACTGTTTTTCTCGTTCACCAAAAGAAAGGTAAAATGAATGCAACATTCGAACAGAAAAGTGCTTGTACACTTTATCCAACTCCTTGACGATTAAATACCAGATACAGCATATTCGAAAAATGCTCAAAAATGATTAAAAATATATCCTCCAGTAACACAATGGCCTAAAGTGGACATAATTCATTTCGTTGTCTCTTCTGGCATCGGCAGCACTTGTGCGACGAAGTTAACCTTTGACGTTGTTCTGATATTGACAAAGAGTACTTTTTGTGTCTCATCAAATTCCTAATTTAGTGTTTCTGTATAAATGCAAGCATACTCTCACGAATATTCCTGTGCCTAACAGCGATCATAAGCTTCATGTTGCTTCTGTATTCAGTGCCCAAAGCATTTCGTTTTAGAGAGCGGTCTTAGCTGGGCGTGATGCTTCACAGAAAGGCCGCGTCCAATGTTCATACATAATTTCAGACTTCCTCGTGTTCAGCTTCGAAAGTTTGTGTTTATTAATGATATGGTAGAGCTTTCCCTACTTCTTGATCGTTCGTGGCAAGAAAGCGAACATTATCTGCACGCGTGTTACAAACAATTTTGTTCCAATTAATGGATAATCCTCGTAAATATTGCGTCAGTGTGCCAAGCAAGAAGAGTTCAATGGCAGTGGCAAATAGAGCCATCGACATCGGACAACCCTGTCTCACAGAGCTGCATATTTTGATTTCTTTACTCAGCTTATTATTGACCACTGCCCTTGTATGACTTTTACCTAGAAGTTCACGTAAAAGGTTTGTAACATGTATTGGAAATCTCATTGACTGCGTGGTGTTTATGTGGTGTCACCGCCAGACACCACACTTGCTAGGTGGTAGCCTTTAAATCGGCCGCGGTCCGCTAGTATACGTCGGACCCGCGTGTCGCCACTATCAGTGATTGCAGACCGAGCGCCGCCACACGGCAGGTCTGGAGAGACTTCCTAGCACTCGCCCCAGTTGTACAGCCGACTTTGCTAGCGATGGTTCACTGACAAATTACGCTCTCATTTGCCGAGACGATAGTTAGCATAGCCTACAGCTACGTCATTTGCTACGACCTAGCAAGACGCCATTATCAATTGCTATTTATCTTGTGATGCATGTACCGTCAGACCGATGTTCACCAATTATGGATTAAAGTTAAGTATTCCAGAAGCTACGTACTTTATTTGCTAGTC
Organism: Schistocerca nitens; assembly: GCF_023898315.1. Taxonomy (NCBI): domain Eukaryota; kingdom Metazoa; phylum Arthropoda; class Insecta; order Orthoptera; family Acrididae; genus Schistocerca; species Schistocerca nitens. The sequence continues at coordinate 601,943,368 of NC_064617.1, read as the reverse complement.
TCCATTACTTGTCCTGTTCCAAACCTCACGCCATCCTGCGTGAGCTTCAACGCGTGCCTTTCGGCTTCCTCTCATTGTGGGTTGGCGCTCTGGCCAATCCACAACAGTTTATGTAATATTGGTGGCTTACACTGTCGAGAACTTCTGCAAAGTCAAGTGACACTAAAGCACACTTGATATTGCAGGCCTCTACAATGGCGATTACATCTCTGTACTAACATAATTTGTGGAAGAGCTTTCTGTCCATGCCTACACTTGTCTGGTACCGACCCGTTATCGTATTCATTAACATTTTAAGTCTGTGGAAAATGATGCATGTCATGAGTTCATAATCACTGTTCAGTAACGAATTGATCCAAAACCATCAACTAATCTGCTCCCTGGATGTTTAGGGATTAAGGGGAGGTTTACTGTATTTTGGTTCAAAAAATAGATTTTTTAAAATTGCATTTTTGGATCCATAAAAGTCTTTAAAATCCACCCCTGAAGCGGTTTTTTCGAATACGGAACGGAAATGTCTGTTATTCGCGGCTGAACAAAAAAATGCATCTGCCTGAAATCGGCCTTTTTCACGCACCAGTTTTTTTCTTTCGGAGGACGAGTTATTGTACCGATGCTTGGGAGGAAACACACAAAATACAAATGAAACTTTGAACGCTTGTGTTTGGAAGTTAGCCCCCAAGCATTTGCATTCTGTTGCGAAGACTGTGGAGATTGCGACTTTCCTGACACTGAATAGCTTCAACGAACGGTATTCAGCATTTCTGAAGACCTTGACAACGATGGACGTCACCCTGGGACTCCATTCGACGCAGTTCGCCAAGCATTCGGACGACCACCAGACTCAAGCAGCCGAAAACCGCTTGTCACCGGCCGTACGAGCAGCTCTGGAGCAGCGCAGGATGGCCCAGATCGAGCAGAACGCCCTCTATGAGGAAGAGGAAGGACTAGTTTATGGACCCGGAATAGCAGATCGAACGTACGTTGAATAATATTGCATTTATATGTAGTCAAAACTTCAAACGCGTTTTTCTCGAAATAACTTTTTTTTATCGCGTAGTACGGTAACTTCAAATTTACTGAACCGATTGGCGTGATTCTTTGTTTCCGACGAAGCTAACTAAATTGTCTAGGAGTTGTACCACTTTTATTCCGATCCATCAACTATAAATGTTTGTACTTGGCCGACAACGTCGAAAAATCGATGAAAAAACCCAATTTTTTTTTCAAATGGCAGGCATTTTGTTTTTTAAGGTCCAAATAACTTAAGCGAGGTACAACTCCTAAAGAATCTTATATAATTCACTAATGTCAACTCAATTTTGATTTCAGACGAGCCGGCTGACCTGTGACATACCGCGCGTGGAGGTCTACATCGAAATTTTGTTTCGTTCCGACGGCACTTCCACCTTTGCTCTTAGACATTTCCAGTCGAAAAAATTCCAGTTTGTAGAGAAAATATCAATAAACATTTTGACCAAATTTGAGATTGATATCTATAACATATCCCGATAAAATAATTCTCAAAGAACATGCTTTTTTAGGGCCAAAGATAGCAAACCTCCCCTTAACACAGCGATTCCTTCCACGAGCTCTTTAGGAACATTAAAATACATACAAAATAAGTTAAATTTCAATTCTAGTTGATATACATGCTAAAATTCCACGTTGATGCCGTCTAGTCATAGAGTTTTATTTGTTGAAATTCATGCTATAGCACATTCAAGTCCTTCTTCAACGATTTCATTCACGAGGATTTCGACTTCACCAGCGCTTAATTCTCCTAGCAGGTTTTGCAGTAGTTCCTGTCGTATTCCTTCATCGGTGTGTTTCACTGCCACCAGGTCCTAAAGGTGTTTATGGACTGCATATTGCCGTCATTTAGCTTTAGATATGTCATATTATCCTTTTCCCTATATTATTTTCACAGACGACATGGAACATGGATGGTTCTTCTTCGTCTATCAAGTGTTGCTACCAGGACCTTATTTTATAGCCTTACACGAGTGTAAGTTCTAGGTCCATAACTCTCTGACACAGGTAAAGTGCAATTCGGTTGTTTTCTTTTGCCTTAAATTCTTCTCCCCTGCATAAATTCTTAACATTTTAGTTATTATTGGTTTGACATGTTTTAGCCACCATTCTGTTACCGAATTGTATCGTGCCAATTTCCTTTCGCATTTCCTCCATGTTTCGTCAAAATCACATCGACATTCTGCATCTTGGAAATCAGTATCATTGAGTTTTCGGTGAGAAATGTTTCTTGCTTACTGATGGTTGCACTACGTATACAGGGTGGTCAAGAACAGTCTGAAAAGCTTGTAAGGCTGTTGAAGGGTAGGTTGTGCTGAGAAATAGTTGTTAAGAAAAGAAAATTCGATACGTTGCGCCGTTTCCGAGTCAAATAGCATTGAAGTTAGCCAATGAGGCTGTTGCACGCCAATTCAAGCAACCCCCCAGAGATGGTGTCACCAAACGTGTTCATCGTTTGGATTTACAAAATCAAACAAGAGAGCGATATAAAAATCGGGAATGGGGCTGTAGTAAGGATCGAACCAGATCCAAAGGCTGAACAGTCTCGTGCGTTATCATGTACGTTGTTAGAACAACTGACATTAATTGTACTTCGCACGCCGCTTGAATTTACGCGCGGAACGGCCTGGTTGACCAACTTCTGTGCTAGTTAGCTCGTAAACAGCGCAACTTATCGAATTTTTTCTTAACAATTATTTCTCAGCTTGATCAACCCTGCAACATCTATACAGGCTTTTCAGACTGTTTCTGACCACCGCGTGTATGCTGCATGATCAGAGAAAATTGTTGGCCAATCTTCTGAATGTAAGTCTCGATTTATTAAATGTTCTGCAACATAAATTCTGTCGAACCAACTGGCGGAGTGGCTCGTGTCGTCTGTGTGAACCAGGTGCTCTTCCGTGCGTATGTTACTAAGTATCAATCAGACGCATTAAGCGAATGATATGTTCCAGTTCTGCGGATTTGTTTAAGTTGGGCGTCTGATATTTTAGGCTCAGCAGGCAACTGAAATCACCTGATAGTGTTATGAGCACTGAGCTAACCAGCAAAAGCAGATATGAGAACATTATAGTCTCTCTCTTACATTATAATGGTCACACAATGGAACGTGTCAATGTTTCTTATTTCGCATAACATAACTGTATACTGAATGTTTAAACTCATTTCAGCACCGTAGCGAGGACATTTTATTCTGCTCATGTTCTTTACACAGTCATCTGCATCTGTGTTCAATGCTGGTTTGACTCAGTATTTATATATCTTCTATAGTCACAATGTAACTCTGTATACTGAATGTTTAAACTCATTTCAGCACCGTAGCGAGGACATTTTATTCTGCTCATGTTCTTTACACAGTCATCTGCATCTGTGTTCAATGCTGGTTTGACTCAGTATTTATATATCTTCTATAGTCACAATGTAACTCAAAAGAGAGTTGGCTCTACAGTCTGCATAGTTATAGGAAAATCCTACTTTATCTCTCAATAATTCTTGGACATTCAATAGAACACGTCGTGTTACTAATTATTTTATATAATGAAACGTTTTAGTTGATCTTTAACATCAGCTTCACAACTTTGGCAAAGATATATTTTATTCCTATGTGCTTTACACAGTCTCTCCAACTTAATGCCTTTGGTATCTTAGAATCTTTCAAATAATATTTTTGATTTCATTACCTATGTGAGCTGGAGCACGTTTCATGAACGTTGAACAAAGTGTGAGATTCTCTAGAACTTCTACAACTCAAACATAGTGCATGTACAACACAAAACATGAGAAATTTAGAAAAACGCACAATAGAAATATTTGATGAATGTTTCGTCCAGGTACGTAAACCATCCATGTTTTCGCCAAATTATATGTTAAACAACTTCAGCATCTGTTTGGGTAGGCTTCTGCGGTCATTGCCACAGTCGGGAAAATTCTTTTTGGTATTGACCGCATTATCATATGCGTAATACTTCCGATGTTCCGCGACTATTGCAAGTGGTCTTCCTTAGGGTGTCTTTTACGGTAACTACCGAATGAGGTTTCTTCTCCTTATTGTTATTTCACCCCCCTCGCCCCATATGGGCCGAGGGTGCACTGTCAGCAGTACAATTCTTCGCTCTTCAGCAAGGCGAATTAAAAAATGTACAGTGAGAAATGCAAACAAAATTTGGGGTTGTTTGCTATTTTAAATTAAAAATCAGAGATGGACAGTTAAAAACTACGGAAATATGTACATTTTAAAAACACATGGCTGGGAGGTGAAATTCTTCATATAAAAACACTGAAACATCAAACCTTTATTTAAAATCTGAAGGACCTTCACTGGGGTGAGAGGTGTTGCTGGAGGAGAGACAATATTCCGCAAGGTTGAGGGGTGTGGGTATGAAGAGAGGGGAACTAAGGAGATTAGGGGTAGGAGCTGAGGTGGAGAGTGGGAAATACAGTCGGTGGGAAAGACAGAGGAGTAGTGTGTCGTGTAGGTAGGGCAGTGGTTGCGAGTGGAAAGGGATGGGGATGGATGGAGATAAAAAGGAAAGAGGAGCCCTGATGTACAGTGGGATACGTAGGGAAGAGTTAAAGTTGATGGGAGGGATAAATTTGGAGGCGGATCTCATTGTCTGGGAGAGGGTCTTGGTTAAAGTTGGGTTGGGATAGGATATGGAATGTGTATAGGTGTAGGGACAGAGGGATGTGTTTATGCATTTGTGAAGCTGCCGCAGCATGCCAGCTTTGGTGACCAGCAGGGAGTCAATAGGGTTACTGGTAATTAGTTTGTGGACAGTGCAGTAGATATGTAGGTGTTCAGTGTGGTTGAGGAGGTGTGAGAATTTGATGAGGTGGTAAAGGATCCAGGTGGATGTGGAAAGCGAGACAGAGAGCATGGCGTTTGAGGATTTGGAAAAAAAAAAACTTGTAGGACTTTAATGGGGTAGGCATCTATGCAACATTTGCATAGCAGAGTATGGGTCAAATCAGGGTTTTGTAGGTGTGAAGAATAGTAGAGGGGTGTAATCCCCAAGTTCGGCCTGTCAGTAATTTTAATAGTTTTAGTATATTGTGGGTTTTCTGTTGGATGGTCAGTAGCTGAGGTTTCAACGTTAGTTGCCAGTTGAGGGTTAGTCCAAGATATTTTAGAGTGTTAGTTAGCTGTATAGGATGGCTGTAAATGGTGAGGTAGTAGTTATGGAGGCACAAGTTGTGGGTGGTTCGTCTTATAATTATTACCTGGGTTTTGGAGGGGCTGATCTTGAGGAGAAATTGGTTATACCAGGAGGTAAACTGACTGAGGTGAATTGAAGGGATCGTTGGGATTTCTGGAGTCTAGGATAGAGGGTGAGGAAAGAATTGTCATCAGTATACTGAAGGAGATGTACTGGTAGGGGTGGTTTGGGCATATCAGCTGTGTAAAGGAGATAGAGGAGAGGAGAGGGGGTGGAGCCTTGAGGCACTCCCACAGTGGGGTGGAAGGTATGGAAACTGATATTGTTATTCGTGACGAAGCGTGAGTGATTAGATAACAAGGATGCAATATGGTGGACATAGTTAATTGGAAGTGCATATTCTGGAGTTTGAAAAGGAGACCTGAATGCCATACACAGTCATAGGATTTTTCAAGGTAGAGGGACACAAAAGTAATGGATTTATGGGAGTTGAGTTGGTGGGATAGGGGATGTGTGAGGTGCATGAGCTGATCATCAAAGGAGAAACTGTGACACAAGACACGCTGGTCAATGTGAAGAATGTGGTACTGGTTCAAGTGTTGATGGATGCGTCTGGAGATGATGGCTTTGAAGACCTCACTAAATACTGAGGTGAGGCAGTTGGGGCAGTAGGAGGAATTATCTGTTGGAGGTTTGTGGGGTTTGAGGAAAAGCAGGATTTTGGATGCTTTTCATTGTTGAGGATAGTAATCTGTGGAAAGGATAGTGGTTGCAAGAGTGATGATAAAGGAGAGGGGGCATTATCTGCGGTGTTGGTACGTAATGCAGTAGTGGTTGGGGAGGTGTTTCCTTTTTTTGTGGAGTACTTTTTACATCACTCGCCATAACTGGTGTATTTAATTCTGTGTGCAGTATGTTGTCCAAGAACTGGAAGCTGGGAGGCAGAATTGGGACAGTGGTATTTGCTTTCATAGATGACAGGGAAAAGATAGTAATCAAAATGTGGGTATCAGGGATGGAGAAGATGTCAGACAGAGTGATGCAAAGTGTTTAGCTTTGCTCAAGTTATCAGATAAGGGGTGGTTATCGAGGAGAAGGTATTAAGGTATGGGGTTATTGCCAGTGAGTTGATGGAATGCTTGCTACGGTCGCAGGTTCGAATCCTGCCTCGGGCATGGCTGTGTGTGATGTCCTTAGGTTAGTTAGGTTTAAGTAGTTCTAAGTTCTAGGGGACTGATAACCATAGATGTTAAGTCCCATAGTGCTCAGAGCCATTTTTGATGGAATGCTTTCCAGTACTTGGAAGAGTTAATGGGGAGCATAAGGTAGAATTTGGTGCATGTCTGGCGTCAGTTCCAGGATTTTTTTTTATTTAATAAATTTTTGGGTATTTCTCTGTATTCACCAGTGACATGTGAGTGTACACTGGTCAATAGTCTGCAAGAAGAAGTGGTGTATATGATGGGATTCTCAGAGGAGTAGTAGGGCTTATGGGGCGAGGGAGTGGCTGTGAGGACATGTGGTCTTGGTAGAAATGTGACAAGGTCTACAGCAGGAAGGATGTGGCATGAGGGATATCGTCAGGCTGCTAGAAGCACAGGGAATGGCTTCCAGTCTAGGTTTCTATGGTTTCCTGATAGCCATTCCAGTTTGCACGGGAGTAGTCTTGGATAACTCTTCGGTGGGGGTTGGGGTTGTGTGCCAGATGGTGAAGTTGTGTGGAGGAGATGGTGAGGAGTAGAGGTAGGTGTTCACTTCCACTCAGATGAAGGACTTCTGCAGTGAGGTGTCCAAGGCGATTGGGAGATGTTAGGATGACATCAGGGATGGTGCTGCTTTAAAGATGGGTGTGGTGTGGGGTGGGGCCAGTGTCACCTTGCAGGGACTCAGTAAGCTGTGTGGGGGATCTGCTATGGATATTAAGGTCTATGGCAATAATGTAGATGGAAAAGGCATGATCTATATGAGTGAGGAAGTGATACAGGATGGAGCAATTAGGCTGGATGTAGTTGGTGGCACAGGTAATGGTTAGGGTTTGGAGAAAGAGGGTGATGATAAGGTGATGGTGGGAGTATTGTATAAGAGTTGTAGCTGAACAGGGATGTTCTTGTTGTGGCCAACTATAACTCCACCTCTGGCCAAGGGAAGAAGGTTATCTGTGTGGTGGAAGATATAGGGAGACGTTTGGATGGTGTGATAGGGTTGGAGGAATATATCGTTAAGGATAAATGTATGGATGTTGCGTTGGAATAGGTTATTCGTTAAGTGATGTTTATTGGTGAGGAGAGAGTAGACATTGGAGTACAGGATTTTGTGTTGTTATAAGGGTTGAGAGTGTTCAAAAATATGTGTGGAATCTTATGGGACTTAAATGCTAAGGTCATCAGTCCCTAAGCTTACACACTACTTAACCTAAATTATCCTAAGGACAAACACACACACCCATGCCCAAGGGAGGACTCGACCCCCGCCGGGACCGCCACACAGTCCATGACTGCAGCGCCTCAGACCACTCGGCTAATCCCACGCAGAAGGTGAGAGTGGTTTGTGTGGATGAGGTCTGATGAGGTTTAGACAAGGGTATCGAGGTGGGTGCAAATGAAGTGGACCTGGTTGTGGGAGGATGTCGCTTGGTTCTTGAGATGGAAGATGGTGTGGGCAGCAAGGGATATTTGTTGGAGCGTGTATGGACTTTGGAATGGGTGGATATTTTGGAGGAAGATGTAATTATTTGATAATATCTTCAGCTTTGAGAGTTGGGCAGAGGGAATTGTTGGGTGAGTGGAGTTATCAGTGTGATGGATTGGCACAGTGACCTCAGGTTTGGTAGGTTGTGGCTTAGCTTTGCATTTTGCCGAGTAAGTGGGATGGGAGTCATTGCAGGTGTTTCAGGTAGGAGGGGATGGTAAGTTAGGGTGCTGTTTAAAAAATCTGGAAGGTTTTGCAGTGTGGACAGCTACGTGGGTTTTTACAGTCTGCAGTAAGGTAGTCATTGTAACAGGGACATTTTTGGCAGCGTTAGGACTGAGGACGGGATTTTGAAGGTTTGGCCTTGTGGTGGTGGTGGCAGACCAGGGCTCCCTCTTTAAGGAGGAGTTCTATGGTGACAGCAGATTCAGAGAAGACATGGACGAGGTGAGTGGGGCCCAGGTACAGACTTCTAAACCCAGGTAGTTTTTCAGCTCAGATGCCACTTCCTCATCCTTGATATGAAGGTCGACCTTTGCGATCACTGCAATGAGGCTTCGAGGACGGAGGGGAGGCTGTAGTTGTTTGGCCCTGGGTGTGATGGTGAGAGGTATTAAGAAGCCTTTGGCATCAAAGTTAATGTGAGGAATTTCGGAGAGTAGGGTGGTATTGAAGCGGGGATTTACGGACTTAAGTAAGACAGAATCTTTCCTTGCGATCATTTGTTGTCTGAGAAGTTTGGGTAGGTAGTTTTTGATGTCAAGGGTGAGGGATTTGGGTTTAAGGAACTTAGGGTCAGGGTTGGGAGGATGAAGATGTAGATGAAGGTGAAGAAGTTGGAGAAGGAGGAGTTGTATCTATTTACTCAGTATCGTCAGGTTCAGTTTGCAGTTGTTTAGGTGTGGGAGTGGGAGATATATCAGTGGTTTGACTTTTGTATGTTTCTTAACAGCTGTTGGAGGAAAGGATGGTTGTGGGATTGCGGGTGAAGGAATCTGACGTTGTTGATGGTCACCTGGGAGTTGTGCAAGTCCTCCAACAGGGTTAGCATGGCTATTGCAGTGTGAGGTAATACTTGCGACGTCATTTGTTGCAACTGTTACTCAGTGGTGGTGACGCATGAGACAGTGTTGAAGATTGTTAGTGACTATGGCTGAAAGAGAAAAGCGAGGGAGAAGTGGGGGCAGAGAGAGATCCATGTGTAACTGCTGCAGTAGGACAGGACACTGTAGGTAAGGCGGGATAGATGTAGCGGGGAGGATTAGAGGATATGCTCCACATAGTGACAATGGGAGCAGGAGATGGAGACGTGTATGTTATAGACATAGTAGGGTAGTCCATGGTGGAAAGAGTGATTAATGGCGTTGATTGCGGTGAGTGGCCACCGAAGCGATGCTGGGACGACGGCGGCGAGCTGTGGTGAAGTTGTGAACAGTGAGAATGGCTCCGATGTGACAGAGATGGCAGCAACTATGTGAGGCGTGATGAGTTGGCGGCGACAACAGTGGAGGCGGTGGCGATGATAAACAGGCGACGGAACGACAGTGACGCTGATGGAGGCCAAGACTGGCAGCGAAGATGGGGTGATCAGTGGCGAGAGTGAGATGTCGATGCGAAGATGATGACTGGCAGCAAAGGTGATAGCGGTTAGGCAGCACTGGCAGTTACGACGTTGGCACGTAGCGAGGACTGCCAGAAAAGACGACGCCGACGGAAACGAAGACGACTGGAAAATGTTCCCTATCGGAATTTAAACCCTGAGAGCAACCCAGGCAGTTCTTATTCACGAGAGGAAGAGGGGTTCCAACCCTCGAATGGTTAAATGAGAAAAGTTTGGTTCTTATATACCGGCGGAAGTGGCTGTTATCGGACTCTGATAGGCTGTTGAGGATAACGAGGAGGAGTGTTGGAGGTCCTTTATTGGTGTTTTCATTACTTATTTTCATTACTTCTTTTTATTGGCGGAAATAGACATTCTTGATTGGTGTTTTCTTTATTGCTTGCCACTGGCGAAAAGAGGCGAATGGGAAAGGGGTGGCAGTAGTGACGTAGAGCTGTTTCCTTGCTGTCACAACTGCCGCCCATTTTCCTTTCGACTATTTCCACTAGAGGCAAGCAATAAAGTAAACACCAATCAAGAACGTCTATTTTTACCAATGAATGGGGAAGGGGACTTGCAGTAGTGGCCGAAACGTCGTTTACACATTGACGATGGAGTCACAGCCACAAATTAATTTTATTGTCAACCTTAACATCTTTTCCTGTATGATTCCTCAAATTAAAAATCTTTGACATTTGGTTTCTGAGTTAAATAAAGGGTTCGAGGGCCCCAGAATGGAAGCATGTGAGTCATCGGACGATGGATTTTTAAAAATCCGAAACTAGTAATGGTTGAACGTGAGTAAGCTCTCTGCACAATACTTGTGTATAGCTGCTTCATTTAAGTTATGTTGTCGTTGTTGTGGTCTTCAGTCCTGAGACTGGTTTGATGCAGCTCTCCATGCTACTCTATCTTGTGCAAGCTTCTTCATCTCCCAGTACTTACTGCAACCTACATCCTTCTGAATCTGCTTAGTGTATTCATCTCTTGGTCTCCCTCTACGATTTTTACCCTCCACGCTGCCCTCCAATGCTAAATTTGTGATCCCTTGATGCATCAGAACACGTCCTACTTTTTGTCAAGTTGTGCCACAGAATCCTCTTCTCCCCAATTCTATTCAATACCTCCTCATTAGTTATGTTATCTACCCATCTAATCTTCAGCATTCTTCTGTAGCACCACATTTCGAAAGCTTCTATTCTCTTCTTGTCCAAACTGTTTATCGTCCATGTTTCACCTCCATGCATGGCTACACTCCATACAAATACTTTCAGAAACGACTTCCTCACACTTAAATCTATACTCGATGTTAACAAATTTCTCTTCTTCAGAAACGCTTTCCTTGCCATTGCCAGTTTACATTTTATATCCTCTCTATATCGACCATCATCAGTTATTTTGCTCCCCAAATAGCGAAACTCAGTTACTACTTTAAGTGTCTCATTTCCTAATCTAACTCCCTCAGCATCACCCGACTTAATTCGACTACATTCCATTATCCTCGTTTTGCTTTTGTTGATGTTCATCTTATATCCTCCTTTCAAGACACTGTCCATTCCGTTCAACTGCTCTTCCAAGTCCTTTGCTGTCTCTGACAGAATTACAATGTCATCGGCGAACCTCAAAGTTTTTATATTTTCTCCATGGATTTTAATTCCTACTCCGAATTTTTCTTTTGTTTCCTTTACTGCTTGCTCAATATACAGATTGAATAACATCGGGAGAGGCTACAACCCTGTCTCACTCTCTTCCCAACCACTGCTTCCCTTTCGTGTCCCTCGACTCTTATAACTGCCATCTGGTTTCTGTACAAATTGTAAATAGCCTTTCGCTCCCTGTATTTTACCCCTGCCACCTTTAGAATTTGAAAGAGAGTATTCCAGTCAACATTGTCAAAAATTTTCTCTAAGTCTACAAATGCTAGAAACGTAGGTTTGCCTTTCCTTAATCTTTCTTCTAAGATAAGTCGTAAGGTCAGTATTGCCTCACGTGTTCCAACATTTCGAATCCAAACTGATCTTCCCCGAAGTCGGCTTCTTCCAGTTTTTCCATTCGTCTGTAAAGAATTCGCTTTAGTATTTTGCAGCCGTGACTTATTAAACTGATAGTTCGGTAATTTTCACATCTGTGAATAATGACTTACTAAACTGGTGTGTTTTGTTGTGGTCTTCAGTCCTGAGACTGGTTTGATGCAGCTCTCCATGCTACTCTATCCTGTGCAAGCTTCTTCATCTCCCAGTACCTACTGCAACCTACATCCTTCTGAATCTGCTTAGTGTATTGATCTCTTGGCCTCCCTCTACGATTTTTACCCTCCACGCTGCCCTCCAATGCTAAATTTGTGATCCCTTGATGCCTCAAAACATGTCCTACCAACCGATCCCTAAACTGATAGTTCGGTAATTTTCACATCTGCTTTCTTTGGGATTGGAATTATTATATTCTTCTTGAAGTCTGAGGGCATTTTGCCTATCTCATACATCTTGCTCACCAAATGGTAGAGTTTTGTCAGGACTGGCTCTCCCAAGGCCGTCAGTAGTTCTAATGGAATGTTGTCTACTCCCGGGGCCTTGTTTCGACTCAGGTCTTTCAGTGCTCTGTCATGCTCTTCACGCAGTATCGTATCTCCCATTTCATCTTCATCTACATCCTCTTCCATTTCCATAATATTGTCCTCAAGTACATCGCCCTTGTATAGACCTTCTGTATACTCCTTCCACCTTTCTGTTTTCCCTTCTTTGCTTGGAACTGCGTTTCCACCTGAGCTCTTGATATTCATACAAGTGGCTCTCTTTTCTCCAAAGGTCTCTCTAATTTTCCTGTAGGAAGTATCTATCTTACCCCTCGTGAGATAAACTTCTACATCCTTACATTTGTCTTCTAGCCATCCCTGATTAGCCATTTTGCACTTCCTGTCGATCTCATTTTTGAGACGTTTGTATTCCTTTTTGCTTGCTTCATTTACTGCATTTTTATATTTTCTCCTTTCATCAATTAAATTCAATATTTCTTCTGTTACCCAAGTGTTTCTACTAGCCCTCGTCTTTTTACCTATTTGATCCTCTGCTGCTCTGACTACTTCATCCCTCAGAGCTACCAATTCTTCTTCTACTGTATTTCTTTCCCCCATTCCTATCAATAGTTCCCTTATGCTCCCCCTGAAACTCTGTACAACCTCTGGTTTAGTCAGTTTATCCAGGTCCCATCTCCTTAAATTCCCACCTTTTTTTAAGTTATAACCCTTGTAATTATACCATACCCACGTTTCTCATGGTGTCTGTTTTCACAAGGTAGCACGTTAATGCTCAATAATAATGACTGAAATCTATGTAGCGGGACAGCAAAATACTGAGCAGTGATTGTCGTATTTCTTATGTTGTATTTCTTACTGTGGATTCGAGAAAAAAATGGGGTTGCGGTATATTACGAAATTAAATTTCTGATAAGAATGTGTCAGGTCGTTGCATAAATTCGTAGCGTTTTTGCTTTGCATGTTGGTATTCCGGTTGCTATGGGTTTATTTATCGATTGTCAGTTCTTATTTTTTTGTTCACTGTTGCTGTTTGAGTTAACATTATTTTATTTTGTCATTTTGAGATAGTGAGTGGAGCTGTGGACGCTAGAAAATGGAGTACCACGTAGAGGAATCGGAACATCTTGGACACATTCTTCTGTTTGAGTTCAATAGAGGCGTGACAGCAGAGGAGGGAGTAAGAAACATTTGCGCTGTATGAAGGGATGATGTCACTGGACAGAACACGACAAGAAAATGACTTTCTTGTTTTAAGGAGGATCACTAGGATCATTTTGACATTAGTGACTCTCCACGTTCAGGAAGACCTTCGGTGTTATAAGAAGATCTTTTAACACTTTAATCTACAATGACTAAGATCAGTGTACTGGAGAACTGGTAAATGTAATGAACTGTGATCATTCCATCCTACCATCGGGTGACATTTGCATGCAGTGGGGAAGGTTCAACAATCTGTTGTGTGGGTACCTCATGCTCTAAGCCGAAATGACAGAAATCAGCGGTTAGCCATATGTGCATCTCTGCTTGCTCGTCATAATTGTCTCGAGAACAACGCGGGCAGTTCCTATCCTTTATCATTACTAGTGAGGAGAAATGGTATCTTTATGCTAACATCAGGAAACGAAAGGATTGGCCGAGCTTAAACATAGCAGAAACTCTAAGTAGAAAGACCTGCGAGCGTCAACAAAAGATAACGTTAAGCATTTGATGGAACAGCGATGGCGTGGTGTACTACGAATTGCTTCAAAATGGTTCAAATGGCTCTGAGCACTATGGGACTTAACTGCTGTGGTCATCAGTCCCCTAGCACTTAGAACTACTTAAACCTAACTAACCTAAGGACATCACACACATCCATGCCCGAGGCAGGATTCGAACCTGCGACCGCAGCGGTCACGCGGCTCCAGACTGTAGCGCCTAGAACCGCACGGCCACTCCGGCCGGCGAATTGCTTCCTCGAGGTGTAAGTATCACTGTTGTCATTTATTGTCAACAACTGAGACGTCTAGTCCAAGAAGAACGACCAGGAAGACTGCGTGAAATTATGGTACTCCAGAATTTCGCCCGCCCGCTTTGTGCTAGACTGGAAAAAAAAAAAAAAAAAAAAAAAACAAAAAAAAACACCACTATACAGGAGTTGGGTTGAAAAGTCATTCCGCACCCTTCCTATTCACCTGGTCTTGCGCCCTCAGATTTTCACTTTTTCTGCTCTCTATCGAACACCATACAAGGAACTTCATTTCCGGATCAAAATGCGCTCCGAACATGATTTGACCAGTTTTGCGCCTCAAAACCATATGAGTTCCACAGTTGCGGAATCGAAAAGTTAACAGCAGCATTGGCAGGCTGTTGTAAATAGTGAAGGAGCATATATTATTAATAACTAAAGTTTCTGTTGTGTTTATTAAACTTATGGAGAAACGCTACGAACTTAAGCAGCGAACCAATATATCGAGCACCGTCTAGTGTTGTTCAGCGGCGAACTACACTATAGCAGCCGGGGCATGCGACCTGGTTGCTGGGTCCGAAGGAGCACATTTTTGCGGCAGGTGGGAGAAATGTAAAAGGGTGAAAGAAAGGCGAAGAGGCAGGGTGGAAAAGGAGGGGGAAGTAGAAATAGGAGAAAAGGTAGGGAATTGAACGGAGGGCACTAAAAAAGGTAGCGAACGGAATGAATGAAGGGAATCACGGGAACTATATGGAGCAACAGTTCCGTCGTTCTTTCCCTGGTACACAGACGCCTGTTTCTTGTTTTCAGCTAGTAGCTGGCGCCCTTCTCGTTATGCCAAATGAGCCAACGCCTCGAAAATGTAAATATTGTATTTCGATTTTTTCTTACTTCTTTGCATAGGTTAGCAATGAAACAATGATAAAAGAATCGCGTTGTTGTTGCAGGCAGTTCGACTTTGAACTGTGTGCTGTTCAATTTTTTGAATTATGTCATACAAAAAAGGATTACTGAAGTGTGAATTTTAACATCATTGTAAAGTCGTGCAACTTTTGATAAACGAATAAGCAGGCTAAGCAGCCATATGGATTAAATTAATCAATAAATAAATGATAATAATATTTATTCCGCGGTGTAGACGGGTTTGCAAAGCAGAATTTTGCATCGGATGCCAGTTACCCGAGTTACTGCTCTGAAGTTATTCTCATGCTACACCGATTCAACACTTTTGATGATTATAGTCGCTGAGTGGTACACCTAAGCAGCGACCGAATTGTTCGACAATCTCTGTACCTTCCACTAGCTATCATTTGATTCTGTAGCCTAGCGTAAATATTATCTTAGAGGCTTGGGTGTCATCTAGGCAAAGTGTGTTCTATGATTCTTGCACCCCTCGTTGCATTGACAGCTACACATACTCGTGATACATATGGTGCTACCTGAGGAGTGGTGGACGGTTGGGGCTGGGGGTGGGGACGGGGAGGTGAATATCGTGAAGAAGACGATGGGTAGCACAAGCAGTACGTGGACGGCAAGGATGATCTTGCTGGAGGAGCACGTCTCCGTATTGTCATGCGCAAGGCATCGTAACCAGGAAATTTCTGATGTGTCCAGCACTGTTCAGCACTTTCTCACTAAAATGAAGGGAATATACGACCAGCGACTCTTAGGAGAGTCAACTGATGTACGGAATTCGCCTTATACCAATATGCACTAAAACATTATGTATGTACTAACAATCTACAACTTTGAAGTTTGTTAATGTTGTGAAGCTGTAGACAATCAGACAAACGTAGCATTTCATCTGTTTTGCATGAAATGACAGTTCTACAGCGTACTGTAGCCAAAAAGCCTAAAATTTTGTTGCTGTTGTTTTAGTTTTACATAATATTCCTACGTGTGCCTTGCCCATATGTAACTCACATTAATAATGGTTATTATAATTCCTTGTACGTTCCCTTACAAGTACGCTATTTTGGACAAAGTCTACTGACAGAAGGCACTCTTTGCGCATTAGTCTCAAATCAGAATGTGGCAACGACGGGTGCAAAAGAAAAAAATTTGTGTGTGTGTGTGTGTGTGTGTGTGTGTGAGGACTTGAGTCGACCCTGAGATTTGACTATTCACACATCCTCCCACGATAACCTGTGACATGGGTGCATGTAGTGGCCATATCGCTTCAGATGTGTGACCTTGGCCGCTTTTTCCTGGTGGTTTCCAGAGTTTAAAAGAAACCATCTTACTTGCCGAGGTCGATAAGTTCCGCTGACTTCCAGTTTCAAGAAATAAGCACAATAAAAATAACATTTTAAATATGCTGTTATCAAGAGTTACATATTAATAGCCGCGCGGTCTAAGTCGTCTTCCCACGGTCCGGGCGGCTGCTACCGTCGGAGGTTCAAGTCCTCTCTCGGGCATGGGTTTGTGTGTTGTCCTTAGCGTAAGTTAGTTTAAGTTAGGTTACGTAGTGTGTAGGCTGAGGGAGCCATGACCTCACCAGTTTGGTCCCTTAAGAATTCAGACACACACATTTACATATTAATAAACAATTACAATACCATAACACACTATCAGATGGCCGTATGCCGAAATTTTAGTCCGGTTAGTCCGTTCATTATATGCCCATTTGTTACTTTGGTTGCGACGTTTATATGAACGAATCTTATCAGTTATCAGGATGCCTTTCAGATGTGACACGTATCAATAATCTGAAAAATAAAGGTTTCCGGTCTCTGTGGTTGTTGTATTTTTCGTAGTAACAAACAAATAACATGCAGAAAAGCTGTTAGTTAACAGCAATTTATCCATTTTATTGGTTCTTAGCCCTGTGACTGTGGCATCAGTAAATCAGTAAATTTTAAATATATTTGTCTGTGCCAATATACGTTCCGTGCTTTCACCTTTCTTCAGTTGGTGTAATACGTATTCAGTTTACAGTTACACGCCGTTAAAATATCGCCAGCAATTTGGGTGCTGCAGCTCACGTGCGCAAATTAACTATTTTGTTTAGATATTATACTTCGCGCGTTGTACATCTACGATATGTTTCTGGTTAGATGTACTTACTTTGTACTGTGCTTCTCCTTGTTCCGATTTTTGTCTCCTTAATCGTGACACACACGCTTTTTCACTTGTATTTTGCACGAGAATAGTGCAGTATTCGCCATGTTTCCGACTGACATCTTTGTTCACATCTGATAGTTAAATCTATAATCAAAATTATATTTAAATTACAGGTCCTAAAATCACTATTTCTAGTTTAAGGCCAATTCACGCTGGCTGTCACGCCGTATCAAAACACCCCACAATGCATTTCGAATGGGGGCATTTACACAGGCCGTCAACGGACCCTCAAATCACGTCGTGTTACGTGAAGGTTTCTCGAGAAAAGTTTTGACGGCGACGTCGTCTGCCAGCATCGGACATTTATCTATTTTCGCCGCCCCCACTCATGGCGTAGTAATTGATTTTGTGTTTTTTTTTCTTCTTTATCTTTATTTTATCATTGTGCTTTGTTTTCGTGGAAAATTGCAAATGTTACACGACAACTTCTATACTTTTTCCACTAAATATTCTTCTAAAAGCGAGATATGACATCTGAAAGGTGACACTCATATTGTATTTAAATAAGAACATAATTTCATGAAACAATTTTCATTAAATAACACGTTTACTGAAAAGTCAGCTCCAATGAATGAGAAAAATACACTTCTTTGCCATGTTATTAGATAAGGAAAAAAAACACTGGATAAGGCGGACAGGCGCCATTTATTCCCTTGCAAATATTGTTAGAGGTGTTTGTATGTATATATTTTCGCTAGCAAATAAATGTCGATTTTAGAAATGTTGTACCGCTTCTGAGCGCTCTACAGCACAAAAGTAATGAAGAACGTACACGGTGTCTCTCCCATGGATCGTCAGGCGCATTTTTTCTGGTGTTTCAGCACATATTTCCAATTTCGTTTTTGCAGTATGTAGGAGTCAGCCCAACCAAGTACTGCTCATCAAGATTTTCATGCGCCGGCCAGTGCTCACATAAAGCGTCGATTTGTTTCCCGTTATGAGCAAAATGGTTTTTAAAGCAGAATTTTATGGAGGGAAAAGCCGGCACGGTAGCTCAGCGTGTTCGGTCAGAGGGTTTGCTGCCCTCTGTAATAAAAAAAAAAAAAACTGAGTTAATCGATCGACAACGAACTTAAACGGGTGTCTTACGACATTCGCCCCGAGCAGATGCAACGAACGAAAGAGAACAAAATGAGATTAAAAAAAAAAGAAAAAAATGGTAACGTGCTTGCCTCCCATGTAGCGTGCCTGGGTTCGATTCCCGGCCTAGTTGGAGATTTTCTCCGCTCGTGGACTGGGTGTTGTGTTGTCATCATCATCTCATCCTCATCACCGGCATGCGAGTCGCCCAATGTGGCGTCGACTACAACAAGACTTGCACTCGGCGGTCGAACTTCCCCGGATGCCAATGCCTTTCGATCATTTCTTTTTGCAACAGGGACAGTAAAACACCAAGAATAATCGGTACTCCAGCAGGGACAGCACTTCTCTGGACCGCGCTGACTTGCTGTCGCTACACTGCAGCTCTGCTCAGTAACTGCTGCTGGAGTACTGTTTTCTTTATGTCTTACTATCTGTCTTAATAAATACTGGTAAAAAAATATCGTACTAGAGTAATTTGGGAACGCTCAATCGAATGGACACGTAAAATTCCGCGTTAAAAATAATTTTTATCCTTACGGGAAACAAACCGACACTTTCTGTCGACACTGGGTGTCGCATGGAAGCCTTGTTTGGTTTGACTCGAGCTACACGTTGCAAAAAACAAACTGCAAATATCTACCGAAACATCAGTGACAAGGCACCTGACGACACTTAGGAGAGGCACCCTGTAGAGGCAGGAAGTTTGTGTTCACCATTAATAAACTTTGTCGTTGTTAGTTCCTCAATTCTGATGACATACTCCGACTGTTTGTGTCACGGGTAGTCAACTTATAGTCTTATTTTCACTGTTCAGTTCTGGGACAGACGAAGTGACGTGACGCGATGTGGCGGGCAGTATGAATACATCACATGTGACGGTGACGTGACGTGATTGCCAGCTTCAATTGGCCTATAAACATCTGTATGACTAAAAATCCGCAGTTGCTTAGCATGAATATGCTGCATGCTTATACCGTTATTTAATAGGTGCGCTTGAGTCTTAAACAGTAAGACAAGTATAACAGTTAGAATCTGTAAACAGTTTTTGATGTTGCTGAGCAACAGTCATTCAATAATTTTTAAATTAACACACCGCCATTTGTCCCTATTGTTGATTATTTAATTACGACCCAGATTTCGACCTTTTATGCCATTTTCAAGTGACTGAGTTTATGTTATTAACATATATTGCTGAACAGCAAGCTCAAATCGGCCACAAATTAAGTATTGGCTCCCCACTAAATGCCAGATATAAAATCACCGTCTTGTAAAAGGATCATTAAATAATAGTGGAAGTAACTTCATAATTAGCAAAAACCTGTTTTTACTAAATACCTGTTTTACTAAATACCTGTTTTTACTGAATATGAGATGCTCCGACTATTATTTACTGATCTTTTTACAAGATGGCGATTTTACATCTGGCATTTCGTGGGGAGCCAATACTTTTCTTAATTTATGGCCGATTTGAGCTTGATGTTCTGCAATATATGTTAATGACATAAACTCAGTCACTTGAAAATGGCATAAAAGGTCGAAATCAGGGACGTAATTAAATAAACAATAGGGAAAAATGGTGGTGTGTTTGTTTTGAGACAGTGTAACTGATGGCGCGCCAACTACCCAAACTATATTCATCCAGTGTATCATAATGGACTTTAAGTATGCATTTAAACATGTTCTAAAATTTCTCGCTTACGTGCTTAACATCAACTATTTAACACATCAAGTCATTTGTAAAATATTCAGACGCTTTTAGCTGTTTAACACATGGGAGTTCGATTCTACAAAGAAGCGACTGTTGACTGGTAATAATCCAAACCGTATGGATCCGAATAGATAAAATACACTTAGGAGATTAAGGAAGTTAATGAACTCGGAGTTGTAATGGCGGATAATCACAGACGAAAGCTTATGAGTTCTTGCGTTGGTGCTTTTGAGGAAGAAATTGAGTTTCTCAGACTGTTCAGTTGGCGTTTAGTGACCAACACGGTTTGTAAATGTCATGTAGCGAACATGGTGCTGTCATCCGATTCCCTACATTCACTCGGAAGTATTTGAGCTGTCGACGTTATGACAAACCGGCGGTGATGAATAAACTGAAGCTGATATATTTCTGTGTCACAAACTGTTTCGTGAAGACCATATAACCACTGAACGCACTCCCACGCTTCCCGTTACAGCACTGGAGGAAAAACACTTAGCATAGTAGTCAAATAATTTCAACAGAAAGACAACAAAGAGTCGACAGCATTGCATCCGAAGACGGTTTATCCAAGACATTCTGACTGATATTTTGATAGTGAGTAAAGCTTGTTGGCATTCACTTTCAAAATATGTTCTCCCATGATTAGAAGAAGCCTCAGGTACCTACGGAGAGCGATCTCATTGTGAAAAGGACCATCGTGGCTGATCATAAAATACAGTGTTTCTTTTACGACCCAGAGACGGAATGAACAGATCAGTCAGATGACTGGAAGACAGGCGCATCTCCAAGAAAACAATTTATACAAGTGTTGTTTGTGTTTTGAACACACAACCCGCCTAAGACAAAGATGGACAGGAAACAATAGAGCCAGTGTTTACTTTGCTTCTGCCTGATCTGGGAAACATGCGACACTGTCTCTTACTCCTGCTGGTACTTTACTGTACAAGCAATTCGTAGCAGTCGCCAGAGAAAGTGTCAGCAACGTTTTGCTCCAAAGATTAACGATCTGATAAATGTGCTGTGCAATTCAGTGGCACCAAATGCAAACTTGATGTCGATATCATAAACTATAAAGCCGCAGATATCAGAATGCTCCGTGTGAACAACGTTAATACATAGATATTATGAACTTCGGTGGAAAATTACAACGGTGAGTAGATTCGTCTCTGATCGCTCTCTGTAAAACATTATTCGTTATTCCTTCACTCTCCAAAGCCTACGAACAAAATTAAAACGGATCAGTTGAGCAGAGATTGATTGCGAGCCGGCTCAGGAGTCTTCCCAGACGTGTAACCTCCTTTATACACAGTCAGTTCTTCGTTTACTTGAGATTCCAAATTCATATGTGGACGTCACCAGTGCTGTCGAGCTTACAACTGTGCTTGTTCTTTGGCATTGTTTCCGCTACTGGCCGATCCGTCCATGATCGTATCTTGTTCAAACTGAACTTCCTCTTTTACATATGTGAACTCACTAATTTGTCTTTCGTTTTTTTATACAAGTTTCACTTTCACCTATATTTCAAGTAGCTTGAATGGGGAACTTCGATATCTAACTCCATGTCTGAGTTTTGTTCACCCTGCATTTTTTTTAAATAATTTGGTTTTTGGGTACTTGAGAGGAAAGTTGATGTTCAGGTCGAAATCATGCTAAGCTGGAGTAGAAAACAGCCGAAAATACTTCCTCAAAAAGATTTTGTGCCGAATATCATAATCGCAGTGTATCTTCGGCATATTTCTCTGCATATCACAGTAGACAGCGTGATAGAGTATACTTTTTATTGTACCATAAGTGAACTATTCATCCCATACTATTTACTGATACTTCATAGGCCGTCGGGCTGTACGTATTATCTCTGTGCAATCTGTAATCAGTGTAATTTTCTCTTCAAAATTCTTTTGGACCTAGTGTATAGAGGATGAAGAATATTTTGTATGTTCTGCCCTGAGAACTGGTCCATGAAAACTAGTGATTACTAGCGACTACTAATGCGTTTCTGCGAGGTCCTCCAAGCTGAAATTTATCAGCATTTTTTCGAGACTTCTGTATGAATGATGAAGTGATGAAGTCCCATACTCTTTGACAGAGCGTAGGGAAACGATGCGGGAGACCCGCACTGCCGTACTAGGCAAGGTCCTAGTGGAGGTGGTTTGCCATTGCCTTCCTCCGACCGTAATGGGGATGAATGATGATGATAAAGACGACACGACAACACCCAGTCATCTCGAGGCAGGTGAAAATCCCTGACCCCGCCGGGAATAGAACCCGGGACCCCGTGCTCGCCGGCCGGTGTGACCATGCGGTTCTAGGCGCTTCAGTCTGGAACCGCGATACCGCTACGGTCGCAGGTTCGAATACTGTCTCGGGCATGGATGTGTGTGATGTACTTAGGTTAGTTAGGTTTAAGTAGTTCTAAGTTCTAGGGGACTGATGACCTCAGATGTTAAGTCCCATAGTGCTCAGAGCCATTTGGACCATGTTGAACCCCGTGCTCGGGAAACGAGAACGCTACCGCGAGACCACGAGCTGCGGACTGTATGAATGAAATATGCCTTTTAACATCCGTGCTGCTATTCTTGATATACGCTCGATGTCTAATGTGGTATGGGTCTCACACAGTCGGGCACTATTCCAATTTAGGCAGTCCCGATTTCGGCGAACTGCACAGTAAGGCAGAACGCTATGTATCAGCTGATGGCCACTGCGAAAATCCGGAGGTTCGGGGATAAAATCAACATCGTTTTCATGTCTTCCCTAAATTACTCCAAATGAGTCCTGGGAGAGTTCCTAAAGTAGCTCTTCTCTACTTGAAATGGTGCTCTCTTTTTCTCTCTCTCTCTCTCCTTTTCTCTCTCCCTCCCTCTAATGACTTCGTCGACAACGGGACGTTACATTCAAACTCCCCTTTCTTCCACAGACAAGCACAAAATAGGAAACGAGGACAACGTCTTACGACCTTAAGAGAGAAGAATTTATTAACAAATTATAAAGTTGATTTCTTCCGAGAGAGAAAACTAGATTACAAAACTGAGTAGTACGGTGCACCATTTGGAGTATGCGCGGAGAGCGCTATTCTTCTCACAGTCAGCGCTGACAGTGTGAAGCACAGCATTTTTCAAAAGTTGATCATATCTAAGGGGAAACCAGAAAACAAGAGAATCGAAGAGTTTGGGACCTGATGTTACAGATGGGCGCTGAAAATTAAATGGACTGATGAGCAATGAGGAAGTTCTTCAAAGAACGGCGAGGAAGGAAGTATGTGCAAAACACTTATTAGAAGAAGGAAGATGTGTACTGAGACATCAGGAAATAACTTCCACGACAACAGTGAGAGCTGTAGAGAGCGAACATTGTAGGGGAAGGCAGAGACATAGAAAAAAAGCTACTCTGAGATTAGAAAGCTCGTATACAATATTGTATTTCTACGCATCTACACAAGCTTATGTGGATGAAATAGAAAACTATGGGTTTATAACTTTGAGGAACTCGTGAAAAGAATTCCTCAGAAATTATCCATACAATTTCAGCAATTGAGGCCCTAAATTTACTTTTATGGATGAGCTTCGCTATTGTGTTATTAAGTATTTTATTACAATACAGTGTCGAGTGAGATTTCAAACATTTTTGCATCACGTTTAGGAATATCGCGGTTTTCCTAGAAACCCAAGTAGAGCGGCTTCTAGCTACTGTGTTACTTAGAGACTACACTGAATTTGTGTCTAGCTCAGTTTATCTACGTGACATTTTCGAGGTCCATGGAAATACATAAAATATGCTAGGAGTATGGGCTGTAATAAGGTCACAACAAATAACGCGTAGTTGCGAATACTGAGTTCGATAACTCAGTCGAAAGCTATATAGAGTGCAAATTAAGGCTTGCTTCCGAAATACGTTGTGCTGGTTGCGAATGATACCGATCATGTATTTTTTTGTGTGTGATTGGGGCTGGGGTCTTCTTGGTTTCAACCGTACAGCGTATATTGGTAAAATACTGGGAGACTGAAGAGGATAAAAGTAGAGAAATAACACACTCTGTACAACATTCGTGACCCGAAAAACGTTATCTGATGGAATTTTGCTGGAAGACGAAGTGGACAGCTAAACGTATCGTGAACTTCAACACTTTTGGTTGTAACTATGCGCACTTACTGGACTCCAAAGGACAGAAGAAATGAAACATAAATGTGTAAGAAGTGATTTAGAGCGGAAGATGGATGTTGCTGTCTGAAGCCTCGTGTCGTATCGAATATTCAAATAGCTTACGGGAATGTAAGCACTTAACGTCAAAGATAATTGCCTATACTTGAACAGGTGCAAAACCTTTCGTTTTAAAGGCACAAATGAAGTAAGAGTCGCTGTACATGGCAACTTAAACCGTCGGTGGGTCGATCAACATCAATCAACCATCTTTCGTTACATTTGTGCCTTGAAATGACGATGTGTTCGCCTGCTGGAATACTCGCGGTAGTCCAGGACTTTCTCTGCAGTAATCGCGTAGATAATTTGAATGTTGGTGACGGAATACCTGCTCCAGTTGCTAACAAGTTCTATATTTTAGTATACGATGGGTTTTCTCTTCCAGGGGACTGTGTGTTTGCGTTGTCCTCATCATTTCATCATCATAATCGTTCGTGACAGTGGCTCGATTGGACTGTGGGAAAAAAATCTGGGCTGTGTAAAAATTGCGACTTTGTATGGGCGTTGATGACGGCGCAGGTGAGCGCCCCACAAACCAGACATCGTTATCATCGGTATACAATGGGCTTTTATGTACAAACTATTTTTAGGTGGATCTGAAAAATGACATAAATGCATAATGGATATTCAAGGCGTGTAGAAATGTATAAATAAACTTCGAGGGATTGTAGAGGAAAAAATCGAGAACAGGAACTCGTGTCCGGAAATGCCATATAATGGCGCTACAGAGCGTCGATGTTATAGACGCAGTCGTCTGCCAATAGGCCACCCCTTCGGCAGCAAACGTGACTCTGTACACTGACGGACCGTAGGCGGAACAGCCCTCAGTGTTGTCTGTTATTCAGTGATCGCGACTGGTTGTCACGATCGCCAGTGGAGAAGATGGAGTTAGCTACTGCGTAGAAAAGTCTTGCCTCCTATGAAAGTTATGCTTCGTTGCCTCCGTGGATGACAGCTTTGGACACGGGTTTCCATCTGCAGTTAAAATTTCTTCTTAAACCCTCTAAAATCTTCAGTGTTATTCAGTGTACAGGACAAAAATACACTGCAGATGGAAACCTGTGTCCGATATTATCATCGACTGAAGCAACAGAGCATCGCATTCACAGGCGATAAGACCTGTCTACGCAGCAACTAGTTAAATCTTCTCCACTGGGGATGGTAGCAATCAGTCACGATTACTGAATAACAAATAACTTTGCGAGACGTTCCACCTACGGTCCTTCAGCGTACAACGGCACGTACGCTGCTGAAAGGGTGGGCTAGGAGCAAGCGCTGGCGCCTGTAACTTCGACGCTTTGTAACGTCGATGGATGACTTTTGTGGACACGGGTTCCTGTCCTCGATTCAGAATATTACGAAAGTAAAAGACGACTAGATTTCTATGTGATATGCTCAAAGATATCGTAGTAGAAATGGGCGTGACATGATTACTAAAACTGTAGATTTTGATACAAGTATTGACATGCTTTAGCTTTCAAATGAGGTTTCTTTTATTTTCTTTTTGACATGTCTATACTTTACGCATGGAAAGCTAAAAGTAGTTTTTAGATCAACGAAATTCTAAAATAGCTACTGTAGGCAGAAGACAAGGAACTGCAGAGGGCGCTGGTGTGTCTTCGACGTAACGTGGACAAGGCCATGTTTATTAAAATCCGGATAGAGTTATGAGATTGCTGAGTACCTTTAAAGGAAGTTATCAGTAGCGGTGGGGCATATGTACAGGAAACTCGTTTCTTAGTGTATTTTCCCTGGATTTTTTCAGTTGGGCGTTAACTTTTATTTCTTCACGTATGTCCATAAAGTATCACACATCGAGTGCGGTGTAGCAGTGGTTAGTACACTCCCATTCGCGATGACGACGGTTCAAACCCGTGTCCGGCCTCCTGTTTTAGGGTTTCCGTGATTTCCCTGTATAGCTTCAAGTAAATGCCGACATGGTTCCTTCGAAAGGGCACGGCCGACTTCCTTCCCTAATCCCATGGGACCGATGACCTTGCTGTTCGGTCCCCTCCCTCAAAGTACGCCTTCTTCATTGATGAATTACATGACTGTTTTCGATACCGTGAACTGTGTGGCTATCTTGTATGAGGTGAGCTGCGAAGGTGGATGTTCTGCCTTTGTTTCTTTTTCTTTAATTCTGGGTGTTCCTTGCATCGTGTTTTAAAATTCCTTCCCCTTCATCCAATGCAGTAGCTAGCTTAAAGCTCAGAGCAGTAAATTTTGTGTTTGTCACCAGTTTGGTAGACATCTTGCGTTGTGTTAATATCGTCCATTAACGCTTTCAGACCTGAGATTTTTGTAAAGGAAGAAAAATTTTTTCATGGGATAATGCTCTTAAGTGTTACAGTACAATATAGCGAACCAGCCACATCCCTGTTTTCTGGTAGTGCGCGCTGCTGCATGACTTCTGATATTTTCGTAATGATCTCCAACAGTTGGCAGCACTTGCGCATAATGAAAAGGTTGGACATTCACAAATATGCCTCTCAGGTTTCCATTGGGAAAAAAATACATATGTTGCAGCGGAGACACAAAAAAATGGTTCAAATGGCTCTGAGCACTATGGGACTTAACATCTGAGGTCATCAGTCCCCTAGAACTTAGAACTACTTAAACCTAACTAACCTAAGGACATCACACACATCCATGCCCGAGGCAGGATTCGAACCTGCGACCGTAGCGGCCGCGCGGCTCCAGGCTGAAGCGCCTAGAACCGCTCGGCCACCAGCGGCCGGCAGCGGAGACACAGTAAAAGTTAACGTACACATTTGTAGCCAGAGGGTGTGAAAGGATTAAAAGCCGTAGCAGTGAAGGTGGCGATTCACACGTTACATGTACAGTACATTATGTTTATTTTTAAAATTTTTTTTTAAAGATCGCTTAACTGATATGAGCCTGTCTATAGAAAGAAAGCTTTGTGGCTATTAATTCCTTTAGACATCAAGAAATCATTCTGGGCTACGCTTCGCAATCAATTAAGTTCATTTTTTACTTAGACTGGGCATAGTTGCTCTTTAAAGAGTGTATTTATTCCAAATGAAACAAGGCATTTTTATAATGAGCAGTATCACATGACGCCGTGGAATAATGACACACACAATTAAAAAGCTTAGGTAGCGGAGCGAGAGCACTCTCTAAACATAAAGGAACTAATAATTTGAATGCCTTGCTCTAGTTTGTCACACACGTTAATGCATTCTCTTACCATACAAAGCTTAACCGACTATTATTAGCGATCTGTTATTACAAAGTGCTTAATCTGAGGGCGGAGTTGATGTATGCTCGTTAAAAAAATTTTCCGCTCGAGGAACGTCCGAGCACGGACAGTGGAACTACAAAATGTATGAGGAGGACTCGGGCTACTCAGCCCATCGATCCACGCCTCTAAGCTGAGAGGTCACGTAGCCCTGTCCAGCTAAGCGCGGTGGAAATTTCCTGTGGGGCGTTAGGAAAATAAGCACGAGACACCAAGACTGGCAAATCTGGAGGTAATTATTACGTCACATTCGTTTGGACGTCGAAACATTTCGAGTTCCAGATGGTAACTGATTTCTCATTTCTGTCAGTAACCCTTTAACTCCGGCGGCAGCCGTAAGGTTTAGACTCACGTTGTAAGCGTACTATCATCCTACCTTACGCAATATTTCAACATTTAAGTAGCTCGCTGGTGCTTGTAATTTGATTTCAGGCATCGTCGCCGAAGCTGGTCATTGTCGCTAGCTAGGACGCGAGGTATCGGCAGCCAGCACTGTGTTGGGACCGGCGTGAGCGCCAAGACAGTGATGCAGAAGGTGGCTGTATTTATACTAATACTTTATTGTAATTAGGTCTGAATATTGTTCACAAGCGGATGAAACTATTTTCATAGAATTGTACTGTATTCGCTCACGAATGGAATGTGTTGTTTGATTACCGTATTTATTACATTCGAGCATAAATTATTACGAGTTGTTTGTGAGTGTGTTATTACGAAACCTTACTAACATCAGTAAACTGAGCCGTTTGTTGTTATGTATAAACTTGTATACCGACAACACGAAGTCGCAAAAATATTGTGAAGTTACTCGTGCAATAATGAACAATCAAAAATTAGTTCAGGCCAACAGAATAAAAGCGAGTGTAATTCGGAGTTTGTGGTACGGTAAGTTATTCGCAACTCGACATTGGTACCAACGTAGTTAAGACTTTCAGATACCATCTATTACAGTGTGTGCAGTGAACAGTGGCAGCCTATGTACCGTCAAGAGGTGAGTAACTGATATAAACTGTGTTGTGCTGTAGTTCGATATTCGCAAATATATGATTGTACCACACATGTTTTATTTCGTAATGTTCCATGTACAGGTATAGGAAAAACGGTCAAATATCACAATAAGATAATACCGAGTGATCAAAAAGTCAGTATAAATTTGAAAACTGTATAAATCACGGAATAATGTAGATAGAGAGGTACAAATTGTCACACATGCTTGGAATGACATGGGGTTTTATTAGAACAAAAAAAAATACTATTGTTCAGTAAATGTTCTACAGATGGCGCTTCATGTGATCAGAATAGCAATAATTAGCATAACAAAGTAAGACAAAGCAAAGGTGATGTTCTTTACAGGAAATGCTCAATATGTCCAACATCATTCCTCAACAATAGCTGTAGCCGAGGAATAATGTTGTGGACAGCAGTGTAAAGCATGTCCAGAGTTAGCCGGCCGGGGTGGCCGAGCGGTTCTAGGCGCTACAGTCTGGAACCGCGCGTCCGTTGCGGTCGCGGGTTCGAGTCCTGCCTTGGGCGTGGATGTGTGTGATGTCCTTAGGTTAGTTAGGTTTAAGTAGTTCTAAGTTCTGGGGGACTGATGACCTTAGAAGTTAAGTCCCATAGTGCTCAGAGCCATTTGAACCATGTCCGGAGTTATGGTGAGGCATTGGCGTCGGATGTTGTCTTTCAGCATCCCTAGAGATGTCGGTCTATCACGATACACTTGCGACTTCAGGTAACGCCAAAGCCAATAATCACACGGACTGAGGTCTGAGGACGTGGGAGGCCAAGCATGACGAAAGTGGCGGCTGAGCACACGATCATCACCAAACGACGCGCGCAAGAGATCTTTCACGCGTCTAGCAATATGGGGTATTTTTTTTATTCTAATAAAACTCCTTGTCATTCCAAGCATGTGTGTCAATTTTTACCTCTCTATCTACACTCCTGGAAATGGAAAAAAGAACACATTGACACCGGTGTGTCAGACCCACCATACTTGCTCCGGACACTGCGAGAGGGCTGTACAAGCAATGATCACACGCACGGCACAGCGGACACACCAGGAACCGCGGTGTTGGCCGTCGAATGGCGCTAGCTGCGCAGCATTTGTGCACCGCCGCCGTCAGTGTCAGCCAGTTTGCCGTGGCATACGGAGCTCCATCGCAGTCTTTAACACTGGTAGCATGCCGCGACAGCGTGGACGTGAACCGTATGTGCAGTTGACGGACTTTGAGCGAGGGCGTATAGTGGGCATGCGGGAGGCCGGGTGGACGTACCGCCGAATTGCTCAACACGTGGGGCGTGAGGTCTCCACAGTACATCGATGTTGTCGCCAGTGGTCGGCGGAAGGTGCACGTGCCCGTCGACCTGGGACCGGACCGCAGCGACGCACGGATGCACGCCAAGACCGTAGGATCCTACGCAGTGCCGTAGGGGACCGCACCGCCACTTCCCAGCAAATTAGGGACACTGTTGCTCCTGGGGTATCGGCGAGGACCATTCGCAACCGTCTCCATGAAGCTGGGCTACGGTCCCGCACACCGTTAGGCCGTCTTCCGCTCACGCCCCAACATCGTGCAGCCCGCCTCCAGTGGTGTCGCGACAGGCGTGAATGGAGGGACGAATGGAGACGTGTCGTCTTCAGCGATGAGAGTCGCTTCTGCCTTGGTGCCAATGATGGTCGTATGCGTGTTTGGCGCCGTGCAGGTGAGCGCCACAATCAGGACTGCATACGACCGAGGCACACAGGGCCAACACCCGGCATCATGGTGTGGGGAGCGATCTCCAACACTGGCCGTACACCACTGGTGATCGTCGAGGGGACACTGAATAGTGCACGGTACATCCAAACCGTCATCGAACCCATCGTTCTACCATTCCTAGACCGGCAAGGGAACTTGCTGTTCCAACAGGACAATGCACGTCCGCATGTATCCCGTGCCACCCAACGTGCTCTAGAAGGTGTAAGTCAACTACCCTGGCCAGCAAGATCTCCGGATCTGTCCCCCATTGAGCATGTTTGGGACTGGATGAAGCGTCGTCTCACGCGGTCTGCACGTCCAGCACGAACGCTGGTCCAACTGAGGCGCCAGGTGGAAATGGCATGGCAAGCCGTTCCACAGGACTACATCCAGCATCTCTACGATCGTCTCCATGGGAGAATAGCAGCCTGCATTGCTGCGAAAGGTGGATATACACTGTACTAGTGCCGACATTGTGCATGCTCTGTTGCCTGTGTCTATGTGCCTGTGGTTCTGTCAGTGTGATCATGTGATGTATCTGACCCCAGGAATGTGTCAATAAAGTTTCCCCTTCCTGGGACAATGAATTCACGGTGTTCTTATTTCAATTTCCAGGAGTGTACATTATTCCGTGGTTTATTAAGTTTTCAAATTTATACTAACTTTTTGATCACCCAGTATATTACAGATATTGAACCTGATGTAAGAGGAAGACGAGAGAAATCATACAAAGTAATGAAACATTTAAACAAAGAAGATAAGGGAAATCTGTAAATAAACACAATATCTGAATCTGATTGGTCACAATACTATAAAACACTCTGGATGGATTTGGTGGTTCTATCTGAACCAGACGGAAATGTAGACTTCATGATGTTGGAGGAGCTACAGGAGGCAATCAGTAACGTCAAGCAAGAACAGAAAGAATCCAGAGTGTGACAAAATCAGTATGGAACTGAATGGCTTCAAATGGCTCTGAGCACTATGGGACTCAACTGCTGTGGTTATCAGTCCCCTAGAACTTAAAACTACTTAAACCTAACTAACCTAAGGACATCACACACATCCATGCCCGAGGCAGGATTCGAACCTGCGACCGTAGCAGTCGCACGGTTCCGGACTGCGCGCCTAGAACGAACTGATAAAATATGCACCAAATATTGCAAAAATAAGTCGATTTTATGATTATGTATGGCGAAGTGGAATATAGCCCAGATATTCCTAATTTATAAGAAAGGAAACAGACATGGATTCCAAAATTTCAAATGTGTTAGCCCTCTGAATTAATATTATAAATTGTTTGCTAGAATTTTAACAAAACAACTATCGCCAATCGTTGAAACAGTAATATATGTTGTCCAACACGGTCTTCGAAAAGGCAGATCATCCTCGGGCTGTATTTTCAACATGACACAACTAACAGAAATATATAGTGAATTCAATTTACCAACTTTTCTTGACGTCATCAACTATGAAAAGGTGTTTGATAAAGTAAATCGAACAATCTGAACGTCTCCATCACAAAGACAAAATCAATGGCACTTTCAGGACACCAGCCCAAGAAAGTTAAGATTGAAATTGACAAGAAGATCAGAGAGCACGTCAACGCATTTCAATTTTTAGAGTGCAGTATCACATACAGGGTAAATAGTCAAGTGCAAAATAAGTTAGATCTAGTTAACTATTTCTGTGGAACTTTACGCAGAACACTGAGAAAGAGAGTCCAAAGAGATACTCTGCTAAAGTGCTCTCTCTCTCTAAAAGAGAGAAGAAGCGCTCACAGATATGCGTGGAACCAAACATTGAGAGAACTTAGGCCGTGTGCTTGTGCAAAAGAGGATATTTCTCTTGTGGAAGACACCTGTAAAAGTCATCCAAAGTTTTACACATGAGAAAGCGGTCCTTCAGGCGGATATTGCACTGCAGGTCAATCAGCTCTAGTTGAAGCACTTATGAGACGTCCTATACCGAAGGGAAAACAGGCGAACAAATATATCTAAGGCCGATTGAAGCTCACTTATCTCCAAAAATCTGTTTTCAAACCGTTCTTGTAATTCGCAAAGGATTGCATACCAGCACTGCTCTATGGGTGCGAAAACTGGAATCTTAAGAAAAGAATTTTTTTAGATACTAGTTGGAAAGAACACATAGACTAAAGCCATAAAATAATATTAACCTAGTTGTAGAATGTTAATAATGTTTGTTCTATTTACAAAGCCTTAGGAGTTTTCCCCTAAATTCGGAGGCGTTACTTTACAGCACGTCCTCGTAGTTGTGAACGGACCAGTTTTTAGACGCCGTTGTTGTTGTCGGGCGGAAATGGTAATACAACAGGGATTGAAGAGAGCACCCTCTTCTCTTCTCAGTTTGTGCGTGTGCCGTGAAATGGAAGATTTTAAAGTCATCTGATTTCCAAATTTGTTTTGTATCTAAAAGGTACTTTTACGCATATGGTTATTTAGCAAAACATTGTAGGTAAAGTCCCGTCTACAGCCCCTACAAGCCTGTAGTTGGAATTGTGGAACACCCTGTATATTTCTTCATTCAAAACATGTCAGAAAATGGAGGAGTAAAAGAAAGGAGAAGTTGGAATTTTGATTGGCTGGGTACTTTTTATAACACTACGTTGATAATAGTGATTAGTTTAAAAGTTTTGCTTCATATCGTCGTGAGAGCACGCCATACTATGAGCATCATAGCGAGACCACGTTCTCCTTAAGGGCAGATTAATTTTTTAGTATGAAAATTCTTAATCTTTTTTTATGCGGAAGTGTTTGAGTGTATTTGAGGATGCCACTTTTTGTTCTTTATTGGGTTCCAGGAATAGAAAACACGTTGCATCAAGTGTTTAGGGGTGTTCATGACAATCGATGGCGTGACAGGTCATCGACAATCTGGTGGGTTCTGACTGGTTCTTGTACTACAGATTTGCAAGGAGTTCCTACCGATGACTCTTGCGGTGCTGTAGGCACGTTGACACACAGCTAGCTAACCCGGATTCTAAGTTCGCACTCTCTCCGTCGATCCCAACGAATGTTGCCCATTGCTGAGCAGGGACACTAGTGTCACAGATACGTGTGTAAAAGTAACGCAGTACTGCTTATTTAATCTGGACTGCACACTTTCTGGACTCGCAGCGAGCTGCCTGGCAGACCATGATCGGGGTGAACACACACTCGAACATTTCTCTAGTTTACCCAAATAATTTAAGGCAGTTAGTGTGAATTTAACCTGCTTGTATAGCGTAACGTGCAGTGCAGCACTTTGCGAGTCACTGACGTAAGCTAGAGTCGGGTACTATCTGCGTGGTGAATTACCGACCATGGTCTGGGACATCAACCATCCTGATTGTGACTTTTGGGCGATTTTCCACGTTCGTTTAGGCAGAAGCTGCGCTGGTACCTAAATTTCGCAACAGAAAACACGATACATAAACAGAAAATGATAACACGTGCAACAAAGTTTACATGGTTCACAGACAAATGGTGTTCATGAGTTCCCTCCCGCAGATTACCTTCACTGCGGTATCAGGAAGAAATATGGCCAAAAAGTTAAATAATGAAATAAAATTTAAGAAATCTCTAAAAAGCGGACTGTGTACTAGACACGATAAGCGCTAGGGGAAAGAAAGAATTACCGCAACGAATTTATGTGTCGACTTCTACAGGAGGTAGTAGTAGGAATGATCAATATTTCAAGCAAAACAACTTCATATGGATGTGTGCGTTATTCCCAATAGTTTGTGAGACAGAATACATTTTACGTTCTTTGAGATAAAACCTGGCCGGCGCCCGGCCGTCGGTAGAGTCTAAGTCCGTACCGATCGCGATATAGTACAAATGACATGGCCACGCTGACAATTCTCTAAGTCTAGTTATTTATCAAACTGGCAACACTGTAGGGTGCGTCACTTATTGAAGGAAGTCCTGTCTCGCTTTTGTTTGAATGCCCCTTATACTTCTGCATTCTCAAGGTAGACATGAAATTTATTTGTACGTGGCACAAGAGTGCATATAAACACAGTCCACTTCGAGGTGCAAAGTGTTCGATATTTTTCTGTTTCGTGACTTCTTTATCGTGAACGGTTAATAGCCAATAAAAATCCATCTAAATAGGCGAATATCTGTAAGGAGTCTGTTATTACATTTTTAACTGTTAGGAAATGGGCAGCTGAATTAAACATGACATGTTTATACAGAAACGTTTGGTAAAGGTAGTGTGGAAGTATTCTCAATGCGATGAATTTACTTTCGTCTCCTGAATCACATTGACTTTCCAAGCAACGGTCTGGCCGGCCGCTGTGGCCGAGCGGTTCTAGGCGCTTCACTGCGGAACCGCGCTGCTGCTATGGTCGCAGGTTTGAATCCTGCCTCGGGCATGGATGTGTGTGTTGTCTTCAGGATGTATGTATTGTATTGTACTGTATGTTAACCGGGGACCTAGAAACGACGGAGAGGCTCCGTCCCCGCCGCAGCCGCAGAGGTCCACAACCCCACGACGACTATCGCAGTCCACTTCAGCACTCCGCCGCCCCACACCGAAGCCAGGGTTATTGTGCGGTTCGGCCCCCGGTGGACCCCCCAGGGAACGTCTCACACCAGACGAGTGTAACCCTTATGTTTGCGTGGTAGAGTAATGGTGGTGTACGCATACGTGGAGAAGTTGTTTGTGCAACAATCGCCGACATAGTGTAACTGAGGCGGAATAAGGGTAACCAGCCCGCATTCGCCGAGGCAGATGGAAAACCGCCTAAAAACCATCCACAGACTGGCCGGTTCACCTGACCTCGACACAAATCCGCCGGGCGGATTCGTGCCGCAGACCAGGCACTCCTTCCCGCCCGGAAAGCCGGTCCTAAGGTTAGTTAGGTATAAGTAGTTCTAAGTCTAGGGGACTGATGACCTCATATGTTAAGTCCGATAGTGCTTAGAGGCATTTGAGGCAACGGTCTGTTGTAGCCGCACCTTCTCAACACGTGTAGTTTCGATAGTTTCCACCTTCTTGGGTATTTCAATACATTGTCACTAGACGTACATAGAAATAAGTTCTTTGTAATTTTTTATCTCTCATTAAATTCGCAAATAAAGGAAATATTCCCAATCAGAGAAACCGGTTTTATGTGTAATGTTTACTTAGTTAAGAAATAAAATGTTCTGACAACAAAAATCAGCAACTGGAATAAGGTTAGTGAAGCAGATCTCAGCTTTTCCAAACACTGCCACGGGTTTCTTTTGTTAATTATTGTATGGCGTAATTGTATTGTGGATTTCCATAGCACATTTAATTTTCCTCGGCAACGACATTGCTATACAAAACGAAACAAAACGCCAATGTAGGCGCAGCTTCCGCAGTGCTTCCCTATACCCGCCAGGGCCCCTGTGTTCATTTTCAGAATTTTATTGGATCTCGAGAGCAGTTATTACGTATCTTGTACGAAAGTGATCTACACAGTCTTGTTTAACAAATCATCAAAGGAACAGTAAATCTGATTTAAGCCCCAACACGATGCTGCCTGAACCTCACAGCCCCATATCCAAATTCAGCAAGCCGCGCGGGGTAACCGCCCGGTCTGAGGCGTCTCGTCACGGTCCGCGCGGCTGCTCCTGTAGGAGGTTCGAGTCCTCCCTCGGGCATGGGTGTGTGTGTCGCCCTTAGCGTAAGTTAGATTAAGTTGTGTGTAAGCTTAGGGACCGATGATCTCAGCAGTTTGGCCCCATAAGACCTTACCACAAATTTCCAAATTCAGGAAGACCTTGAGTAAAAAAGGCCACAGCTAGCGCCCAATGTTTGAGGCATTTAAAATTAAAGTTTTTAAATTTCTCTCGCATTTCTTTCCTGATATAAATGGTTTTATAGCGACTCCACCACACGTTCTATACGTCGAATTTGAAAATAAAATACTTGTTATTCGTAATCTTCGGCATGGCATCGGATGAACTGAAAGAAGAAAGTTGGAAACACGCTGACGGAAAAAAAGAAGATATCGCAACGCCAACAACAAGTGGCGCGACATAAATGAAAGTTGGTAGGCGCATTTCTACTTGATGTCTACACAAAACTCGCACCAGTCGCAAAAGGGTGGAAACTAGGTTTGCTCTGAGCGGACGCTGTAAAGATCGTGAGCGTTAGTTACCTTTGAGACAGGGCGTGGAATGTTGATGTTGGTCGAGAATGCCTTCAGGGGGACAAAGACGCCATTAGCAACACGCCGCTGAGTTTGAACTGTTTCGTGTTATAGGGCTATGAGAGGCCGGATGTTCCATCTCCGATAATGGAGAAAGACTTGAGAAGTATGTAGCCACTGTACATGATTGCTGGCAGCGGTGTCACGAGAATGTACGGTCGCAAGAAGACCGGACTCTGGACGGCCGCGTGGCACTACCGAGAGGGAAGACTATCGTGCTAGGCGTACGGTTCTGGCGCTTTGTACTGCATCTGCAACACCAATTTGAACAGCAGTTGGAACCACAGCAGTGCAACGAACTGTTACAAATCGGTTAGTTCAAGAACAGCTCCGAACTAGACGCACTTTAGCGTGCAAACGAGAGCTCATTCGAAACAGGGTGGAGGTCTGCTGTGTTTTTTGATGAGAGCTGGATCTGGCTCGATGCCAGTGATGGTTGTGTGTTGGTTAGAAGAAGGCCAGTTGAGGGCCCGCAGCCAATGTGTCTGCGAAGTTGATACACTGGACCTACACCTGAAAATTTGTACTTCAGTCTGGTGATTCGACCTGTTGTGCTGCGGTTCACGAAGAGTATTACAAGGGGTGTTTTCCAATGGGATAACGCTAGCCCACATACCGCTGTTGTAACCCAACATGCTTTACAGAGTGTCGACATGTTGCCGTGGCCTGCTCAATCACCAGATCTGTCTCCAATCGAGGACATATCAGACGTCATGGGACGACAACTCTAATGTCACCCACAAACAGCTTCAAACGTTTCTATAATGACCGCTCAAATGCAACAGGCATGGAATTCCATCCCAAAACTGACATCTTCGACCTGTACAGCATAATGCATGCACTTTTGCATGCTTACTTTCAATATTCTGGCGGTTACACCGGTTACTGATATACCAGCATTTCACATTTGCAATGTCTTGTCTCGCGTTGACATCAATCTGCGATCTTGGAATGTTTATCGCTTAAATACGTTACCCAGACAAATGAATTCACGCAATAACAATACTCTACATTCATTATATTTTCGGTGTTGCGACTTTTTTTCCGTCTGCGTGTATTTGCCTAGCACTGAGAGGATGATAACAGTTGATGTGATTTCTGTGGCTAGCAATAATTTGTGGCAGTGAAACGAAGCGCGCCGGCGCTGAACTACAGTCCCTGACATTGTTACCTAACCACGACATCTCTTAAATTTACACATAATGTCTTATAAAAGGTTTATGACTTTTACTTTCTGTAAGAGCAAGATCACTGGACAGACTTGTGAGACAGTAGCTCCATGTATCATCGCAATGGTGCACAGGCACCCACCACCTCGTTATCGTCACGATGCCCACGCGTTCTTCGATAACAACCTCCCCCCCCCCCCCCCCCCACATTCCCCTCTTCCCGACGTGACCTAACAATAAAGTGAATGTGCAGATATTTGCAGTGACGAACTGCTTCGACAGGTACAATCGACATACGTACAGTATTATGTTAAAACCTAGCGATTTATTTCGTCAGAGATTTAGCAAAGGCACTCTTGTGCTCGTGTTTAAAGGCTATGAAGACGAACTCCGCATACTCTGTCAGATACAGAATTAAAATACGTAGGATTATCGATGTATATGTCAGAATCACGTAAGTTCTGTTGAATGAAAAGCAAATAAAAGGCGTTGATTCATTGGTATAATAATTGAAAGCAGTAATTTGCTTTTAAAAGAGATTATTTACATAAAACACTGCAACAGAATACAAGAAGTATGTACAAAGAAAATCATACGCTTTTTGGACTATGGAGAGTGTGCAACGGAAATCCTGAAAAGACTAAATTGCTATACAGTGGAAGAATGACATTCTTTACTTCGCAGATATTTTCCAGGAACCGTCTAGTATCCTACTCCTTAGAATGTTATTGACGAACACCGTACGAATCGTAAAGTGAAAATCAGAATAATAACAGCTTGCATAGAAGAGGCTTAAAGGTACCATTATCTCTACTCTTCATCCATGAATGGAATCGGAATGAAGCTTAATATATGGCACAGTAAGAAGTACCATAAACCGTACACTTTGCAGCAGTGATTCGCAGAGCATCGACGTAGATATACACTGAGGTGAGAAGTCATGGGGTAACGATGTGCACATACACACACGGCGGCAGTATCGCGTACACAAGTTACGAGGGCCGTTCAGAAAGTAACCTCCGGTTGATTTAAAAAAATACACCAAGTTAAATAAAAATATTTTAATATATACATCTTACAACTACATCTTTGCACTATTTTTCTACATAGTCTCCATAGCGATTGAGGCACTTATCGTATCTCTTCACAAGCTTTGAAATTCCTTCTGCATAAAAATCACCCGCTTGTGCCTGGAGCCAGCCTGTGACCGCATCTTTGAGCTCTTCGTCGTCATCAAACTGCTGTGACCCGAGCCATTTCTTCAAATGCATGAAGAGGTGATAATCACTTGGCGCCAGGTCTGGGCTGTAAGGTGGATGGTTGATAACGTCCCACTTGAAGGACTCAAGAAGGGCCGTTGTTCTGCGAGCAGAGTGAGGACGGGCGTTATCGTGCAAAAAAACGATACCGGAAGTCAGCATACCACGGCGTTTGTTCTGTATAGCCCGTCGTAACTTTTTTATTGTTTCACAGTACACGTCTTGATTAATGGTCGTACCACGTTCCATGAATTCAACCAACAACACCCCTTTGGCATCCCAAAACACCGTTGCCATCAGTTTTCTGGCAGAAAAATCTTGCGAGGCTTTTCTTGGTTTGGTAGGCGAATTTGAATGTGCCCACATCTTTGATTGTTCTTTTGTCTCAGGGTTCACGTACTTAATCCAGGTTTCGTCACCGGTCACGATTCTGTTTAACAATGGTTCTCCTTCGTCCTCATAACGTGACAGAAAGTCTAATGCAGAGGCCATTCTTTGAGTTTTGTGGTGGTCGGTAATAATTTTGGGCACCCATCGTGCACACAACTTACGGTAACCCAATCTTGCTGTCACTATCTCGTACAAGAGAGTCTTAGAAATCTGTGGAAAACCAGTAGACAACTCCGACATTGAGAAACGTCGATTTTCACGAACTTTTGCATCAACTGTCTGAACGAGTTCGTCAGTCACCAATGATGGTCTACCACTCCTCTCTTCATCATGAACGTTTTCTCGTCCACTTTTAAATAAACGTACCCATTCACGGACAACTCCTTCACTCATAACTCTTGGTCCGTACACGGCACAAAGCTCACGATGAATAGCTGCTGCAGAATATCCTTTGGCTGTAAAAAACCTTATGACAGCACACACTTCACATTTGGCGGGGTTTTCTGTTACAGCACACATTTCAAACTGCCACAAAAACTAAACTAGCGCAGGTACGACGTTCACTCGACCACGGCTTGATGCCGACTGACCTGTTGAGTGCGTGAACGCACAGATGGCGTCGCTACTCCCCCCACAACCCGCACTGTGACCAATCGGAGGTTACTTTCTGAACCGCCCTCGTATAAAAGGGCAATGCATTGGCGGAGCTGTCAATTGTACTCAGGTGAGTATGATCGCAGGACGGGAATTAACAGATTTTGAACGCTGAACGGTAGTTGCAACTGGAGGCATGGGACAGTGCATTTCGAAAATCGTTAGGGAACTCAATTTTCCGCGATCCACAGCCTCAAGACTGTGTCGAGAATAGCAGATTCCAGGCATTACCTCTCACCATGAACGACGCAGTGGCCGACGGCCTTCACTTAACAACCGAGAGCAGCGGCGTTTGCGTGGAGTTCTCTGTGCTAACAGACAGGCAGTACGACGCGAAATAACTGCAGGAATCAATGCGGAACGTACGACGAACGTATCCGTCAGGACAGTGCGGCGAAATTTGGCGTTAATGGGCTGTAGTGGCAGACACTGACGCGTCTGTCTTTGCTGACAGCACGACGTCGCCTACAGCGCCTCTCCTGGGCTCGTGACTCTATACTATTGGAAAGCCGTGGAGTGGCAAGATGAGTCGCGATTTCAGTTGGTAAGAGCTGATGGTAGGTTTTGTGTGTGGCTCAGAAGCCACGAAGCTATGAACCTAACTTTCCAACAAGTCACTGTGCAAGCTGTTAGTGGCTCCATAATGGTGTGAGCTGTGTTTAAACGGAACGGATAGAAAATGAAAAGATTGATCAGTAAATATTTGTATGTCTAGCTGTTATTGCTCTGCTGTTCTTTTTTGTAATTATAGTATTACGAGAATTCAAGAAACAACGATAAAAATGCAGTAATCAGTTTCTAGCTAATTTGATTCAACGGCTACAGTACAAATGAGAATTTAGGCACGAAAATATGTATTTTAAATAATCCTGGAGTGCACTAAAATACTTTAACGTAAATTTTTTCGTATGGCATGATGAACAATTGATTTTTGACTTCGAAAAATCAACAGCCGACAACCTTGAATTTGCTGCACCATAGACAAACGAGCTAACAGCTCATCCACCAGCACTGGGAATAATAACAACAATAATCATTTAATTACTGAATAAGGCTGCAGGAAATTAGGAATAATCACAGCATCATTTTATATGTAAAATTATATAACCACTTAGGAATGATAAACAAAAAGCCCTACTTTATAGACGTATAATCTTTTTTCTTATGAGCCCCTCACATACCTTTACGGGCAGCGCGCTATTTGGCGAGACAGGGAGGTGAACCAGACCCCACTGAATCCGCGCGGTGATGCAGCGACCGTTTGTCTGGCACACCTGCCAGCCTGAGCGTGGTTTTTAGGCAATTTTACAGCAAATGCTTAGATAGTCCCGCAATTTCCATCTCAGAAAACGTGGTATACAAACAGTTGCAATACGATAATTGCAATACGATAACTCACAGTACCAAGTTTACAATGTTCGCAACCAGATTGCGCACACTAGTTATGTCCCTTAAATAGTTAACTGATAACGTTTACGAGAACAAATGAAACCAGTCATTAAGCATAAATAAGAATAAATTTGGCAAATCATGAAAAAGAAGCAACCCCATGCGAGGGGATAAACACTATAAAATGAAAGAGAGAAATTTTGAATTTATACATCGTTTATTTTTATCAAATTATGCCATAAATTTCCGAAAACCGTCCAAGTTTCAATGTTAGTTTTCTTTATTACTTAATGTCTAGTTTCGAGCCTAAATTCATTATCAAATCATCCAATAAGCTATGCAATGGCACTCATTACGACAGCGACATGACTGTTCATTCTAGACAAACACATCTTGTAAGGCAGTACAGGGCTGAACCTCGTTCACCTAACTCTTCTACTGAACAAGTTCAGTCTTGCACTGCTTTACAAGATGAGTTTAACGAGAATGAACAGTCATATAGCTGTCGTAATATATTCTATTGCATAGCTTACTGGATGGTCTGATAGTTAGCTCTGCGTCGAAACTAGTGATAAAAAAATTTAATACTGCAAATTCGACGGTTTCTGCAATTTCTTGCATAAATTGTTAAAGCATCCAGTTGCTGATGTCATGACTATTAGAATACTGTAAGTTAGTAAACAGTGTATATTTATGTGTTCTATTTTTCCGGGATAGGAAGTTGGGCCGCTCTTGGCTACTAGTTGCCTGGCCACAAAAGTGGTCAGGTTGTTAATCCACTAATAACGTACACTATTATACATAATTATGGAAGTTTCGTCACTGTCCGCCCAAAATTTAGTGCTTCAAAACTTCAGCGCCCTAGACTGTTGTCTCGTTCAGCTACAGTAAGGCGCGTTTGTTATAAATAGCAGGTTGACATTGGAAGTAGATATTTGTACAGGATACTCACAAGCTACCGGCGAATCCTGCCGCCTTGTTCTCGATGATGGTGGGCTCCGGCGGCTTGCACATGATGATGAGTTCCTGGTCCGACATCATCACCACGCCGGGGAACTGCGGGAACCAGATGCGCACGTGCACGAAGCCCTGACAACACACGAGAACACGTTACTCGTCAGCACTGCATCGACAGCCTCCTCGAGAGACAAATTCTTTGCGCTAACAATGACCGAAAGGAAACGAT